>NC_136057.1:667119645-669519645 GCF_964261635.1 Lissotriton helveticus
GATCTCACAACGGGGAATGGGATCAGGGGAATGTTTGGCTACCCTCCTATCATTCTTATGGCTTGCCCGGTGGTGTAGGAGACCATTTATACCTTTTGTGTTATCTGGGGCTAGTAAAAGTGATTGGCCAGCCTGTCCCTAATGTTATTCTGTGCGAAATACCCAACCAAAGTGATATCATGGGCTAGGTTTAAGAGGAACTCCCTGCAATTTTGAGAGATTACCAATCTTCTGGTTGCCCCAGTTTTTTGGTTCCTTGCCTAGTCGTTGAGGACACCTTTTCCCCCTAGATCCTGTAGGTTAAACTGTTATCCCCTGCTCTTGTACTGGCAATGAAACCATGAATAATTGGAAACGCTTTCTGCAGTTGGATTATCCTCCTGCCCACAAAATCTGGAGAGTTCTGGCAGGTGTCTCAGGGTAGGCTTTCCTTCCCCTTTCAGCTCTAGATTGTTCCCTCAGGGATCACATTCCTACTGGGTAGTGGGAAGTTTTAGGCTCATTTCCTTCAACTTCTGCTCTTCCTCTTGTTTGTAGGAACCTGGGACATTGTTGCAAACTCCAGGCTGCCTTGACCTCCCTGACTGGCTGTCTGTTTTTTTTTTGCCACAGACACCCAGTCAGGTAGACCCAACATTTCATCCTCAGTGCTCCTTTCCACCTGAGCACAAACAGTGGTTTCTAGGTATGTTCCTAACAGACACTCCACTGTTATAACAGGGCCCACCGCTACCTTCTTTGGAACAGTAACACTGCTCCAGTCAAAGGTGACCATTGGTATGGGATGAAACTTCACCTGATTGTTAGTATTGACTACCATATAGAGGACAACTGGGATAATCTGCTCTGGGCAAACCAGCTGGTCCACTACTTTCATCATGCTGGCTCCTGTATACCTTGGTCCCATTTATGGCTTGCCATTGCCTGTACTTCACAATACTAGGAGGCAACGAGGCCAGAGTTTCAAAATCCACTGAACCCACAGAGAGTGATGTGGCTTCAGTCCAACCCCTGATTTACCCTAGGCCAGCTTCCAACCCAGTTGCTATTCCTTAAATCCCTTGGAACTGTCCAGCACTGGGGGTCATCTTTGAACACACTGAGTTTCTCTTGTTGTGCCCTGGTTTTGGACAGTCCAGGCATACCCCAGCCTTAACAAAATCAATAGGGTTCTTTCCCTTGCACCATACCCACTTGGGTTTGGAAAGTTCATGGTGCAATCCCTCTTGAGAAAATTTCTAGGGCCTTTGTGAGAACTCCTTCATTTTATCCTTGTTGCCCCCTCCATCTCCTGAGGGGAAGCTCGACCACCATTCCCGGAAATTATTAGACAATCTAGAGTGCACCCACACATGAGCTGCCTCCCTAAACTGCCTTGGGTCAGTCAGCTTGGAATCCACTAGGTGCTTGTGAATCTAACATTACAATTCCTCAAGCTGTGGCTATTTCATGATCAGTATAAATAGCTCATCATAAGTAGTGACTGTATTGCCTTTCACTCCGCCCTCCAGTTATTTTACAAAGTCACCCTAAGATTGCTGTGTTTCTCTGTGTGTGTCCCAGGACTTCATCTAGTATGCCTCAGATGTAAGCTGAAACATCTGCAAAATGGTAGCCTTCATGTGTGTGAATGAGTTAGCTACCCCTCTTCTAGAGTCAGGAGTGTATCATTTACAAGGTTGGTAGTAGCTCCTACAGTAAGGGTCCCCAGAGCGGTTAACACACCCTGTGCATTCTTAATGTTCGTTCATAGGAGGCAAACCATTAGTCAATGTTGTCCCCCACCACAAAACTAGGCACAAAATCCTTGATCAAGCAAGGGGTGTGTGGGTTCCTGGCGACACCTCACCGTTTCTGCCAATATCCTTATTGTACTGCGTAAGTCTGAATCTGTCCTTGTTCTCCACCAAGGACAGATTATTTATTCCTTCTAGCACACATTTATTCTCATCCATGCTATGGATGTCTGTATGGCCTGCAGCTTCCCTTGTTGATTGCTTGTCACTGGGCTATATCTGCCAGATAGCCAGTTCAGAAAGGTTATGCTGGCTGAGCACACTTAGCTCCCAAACCTGGATCATACACCAGAAAATCCATCTTGGAAGATGAGGTCCCTGCCCCATCATCATTTTGGGTGGTTTCCATCCCTTGATAGTCAAGGGATGGCCCTTAGGGCTATTTCATAGTTAACCTTCCTGACATTCTGGCCCAGCTTCAATCACCTTTCCCTGCACAGGGCTTTCATCACAACCATTGGGAAGTTGTCATGGTAGCCAGATCTAACTCCATATTCCCTTACACATTTACGAGTTGCAAATTTGAATTTCTAACTTAATAGCTACGTGATACTACTCAACAAAAGTTCTGGATTCCACCACTAAATATCAATGTGAGAACGTGGAATATTAGTTAGGGTGGTTGGAGTCCATCAAAGTAATAATGTCATTATCTTGTTATGTATAGTAAAGGTTTCATTAATTTAAAGCTCAATCCCTGTTAACTAAGGCACATGGCAGACAAGCTTAACTTAAGAAAATGTGTAACACAACAAGATGTACCAAAATAGATATCAAGCCAAAAACGCTACATAATCAAATCCGACTCCAAATTATAAAAATAGAAAATAATTGAATAAACAAAATGAGACAAAAATGACAAGTGGAGATGAGAAACTGTTACATTTTAAAGAGAAATTGTGTCAAAAAGCATTAAGTGCTGATAAGGTCAACTATTTAAAATTCTAAGCTGAGATAACACAAATTTAAAATGTGCATACTGCAATAGGTATTCATCGCTATGTTCATAGGCCATAGAAATACCAATAAGCAAACTCCCTTTAACTATAAGTGAACCTAATATTAATGAACTGTGCAGAAATATAATTTAGATGTCCGATCTTAATGTGACATGTTTAGAAATGTTCCTCATAACTGCTGAAATGTTACGGTTTTAATTAAATGTATTACTCTACTAAGCAACATATTGTTTGTAATGATTAACTGCTGATTCTCACCCTGTTTCACACAATGCCTGAATGGAATAGTTGCACATTCAAAACATTATTGAAATGTATTTCTAAACAGTATTTTGCAAGGCTAATGTTTCCTTTATTTAATATAGTTCATTGTGTACACATTGAAAAATTAAATATTTAGAAGGCCAACCGGCATTCAATGCTGTTATATTTCACATAGGTACCCAATATAGGCATAGGTAGCATTGCAACCTGTCACCTATATTTTTCCTTACACAACATACGTAACGGTTCTTAGGGACTGACCTTTTACCAAGATACAACACTGCATTCAGAACGCGGGCTTTCCCTTATTCGTATCTCATACATTATGGATGATGTTTCTTGGAACCACAGCAGGACTACCATCTCCTGTTTAATATATTTGTATAAAGTTCAGGCCCGACGCCATCCTTCAGGCCGACACATTAACACTGCAAGGTAGGACCCCTGGGGAGACCTATGGGTATATATACATCACATCTTGCTTAGAAGGACAGAGGACACTGAAACTTCCGGCTGACACACTGACCAGAGATGCTGAGATTCCTGCATGCAGACTCTCCAGCTCTCAGTGGTCTATCATCCCTCGCGGGGTGTCCGACTTGGGATCAGGACGGGTTCCCATATTCTGTCATTCTCAGGTAATGGGGTTGACTAGATCCTAGAGGGATTCTTTGCATAACACCTACACAGATCCTAGGTACATTTAGGTACATCTAGTTAGGGAGGCATCGAAGGAGTACGCACCTTTTATCATGTATTCTATGTACTTGTATATATTCATGATTACTGCAAAATGATAGAACTATACCATCCTTTTACTTTCATAGTACTTCTAATCATATATCTCTGCTACTGTCTAATGGTTGCTGCTGCTCATCTATTCTACACTAGAATAACAACTGTCCAATAAATTGTTACTGACAAAATGCCCAGTATGTTTATTCTGTGTAACTCTGAGACAAACTAAGGGGCCGATTAGGAAGGGACCATCCGCCACAGGGGCAGAGGTCCCGTGCATCGAATTAGGATGCACCCGCCACAGTGGCGGGTGCATTCTGCATTTTTAACATTGCGGCGGGCAGTGCTGAAAGCACCGTCAGCCGCAATGCTAAAAATCCATGTTGTGCGTTTCAAGGCACAACATGACAGGCACCGCGCGGTGCCTGCCATGTTGTACTTTGAAACGCCTATGGTACCCCCCATGTGCACCCCCACCCCCTCCTTCACCCTGGGGGCCCGCAACGGTCCCCCAAAGCAAAGACCGTATGTCTTTCCACGGTGGCAATGCCGCCGTAGAAAGGCATAGGACCGCCAGCATCGTAATATGGTTGGCGGTGTCTCGCAGACACCGCCACCATATGTAAGCACTTTTTTCCCCCGGTCGCGAAGGCGACCGGCGGAAAAGCGGCGGATGGTCTTGCTGTCCGCCGCGGACTCCCCCCATCCTAATGTGGTGGGGGTCATTTCTGTGAGGATGGCGGATGGATTGTCACCGCCGGGCCGGCGGGGGCAATCCGTCCGCCATCCTAAACGGCCCCTATGTGAGCATGAGTGACTGAGCGAAAGGTAGTATATTGTTTCCACGACTCTGAGGGATCAGGGTTGTCATGTTCTGAGGTTGCCAAGCACTATTCTCTCCCCGATAAGAGGAGATTCTTTTGGCACTGTGATCTAGCTGATACAGACAGGCTAACATACCTGGTGGTGGTGCACGGAATCAGTCTGCCACCAATCCCACAGTATATGTTATCCAAATGCGCAGATCCAGTATAGGTTATATAGGAACTACACAACAATGCCTATGGGAACTGAGGCTTATGTTTCCATAACTTAATTACTTAAGAATGCCTGTAGCTAACTTATGATAAAGCTTTGCAACCAGCATGTATTTTTGTGGTAAAGGAAGAGCTGAACCTGCCATTTGATCGGCCCATAGAGAAAGAAGCTTGCTACAATGTCTGCAACATGTATTAATTTATTTTATATTAATGTGTATTCCTAGTTAGTTTGAACACTTTTCCAAATGTTTGTCTTCACTCCTTACCTATCTTTTTGCCCCAGACTGACGGCTGTGGCTACTGCTGCTTCTGTTTATCCTTACTTCATTTTGAGGCTTCATTTTTACAGATTGTTATTGAAACTGTATAATCACTTACTGGAATTAATGAGACTTGCTGAGTTTCATGAACTACTCTTTATGGGAGGTTCTGCTTCTTTAATTTTCTCTTTAAGCTTCATGCTCCTTTAATCACACTCTTTTATTTAGAATGTGAACTCTTCATGGGTTTTCTCTAACTCTGATATTGATAGCTGAACTTTTAGAATACGCTTTTAATCCTTCATGGAACACACTTGGTGCCTATTTTGTTTATTTGATTCTAACCAAACCTGTTTATGAGATTTCTGTAAACTTACTAAAAGATATATGGACTAATATGAATAAAGAAAAAAAGAAAAAGACAATGGCTAATCTCTTAATGAGAATAAAGCTTTTCAACCTTATTCAAACTCTCATCATTGACTTAACTGGAAATTGTATTTGAAATGTTCTTGTGATGCCAAAATGTCTATTTGAATAATATTACAGAGACAGAGATCTGTCACCTAGAAGAAGCACACACCAGTGTGAGAACAGGGCATAGCTCTATAAGTGATGGTAATTGAAATGGTGACCATACTATTTAATTTTGGCCCAAATATACGCTACCAGTGCCAAATGCGGTCAACTCGTCGCGATAGACTGAGACCTCTGTAAACTCAATATTAATCCATCAATTTCTTTGTCACCAAAGGATAATGCAAATTGGAATACGTTTAAAATGCTCAACAAAAACAAACTTACTGCAACAATAGTAAACACAAGACCAGCATCACATATTGCAGATCTGATCCTCTCTTCAATAACGTGTTCAGGACCCACTTCTCACCTTACTGGGCTAAACTGATCAGCTGTACGCTGATCCAAGGAGAAGTTCCAAATTGCATGAAAACAGGAGAGGTTATCCTCCACTTCATAAAAACAGACATTGATTCATGAGATTTGAACAACCACTGCCCCATCACTGACATCACTGTTGTGACAAAAATCCTTGAAAACTGCATATCTGACACATTATATCCAAGACTGTAACGTAGTTGATGACTTTCAGTCAGGGTTTAGACCTGACTGTAGCACAGAAACAGCCTTACTACCCATCACTGAGGGCTCTCTCTGCCTACTCTGCAAGGGAGAATCTTGCTATTCGTACTCCTTTAGGTCAGAAACTCATCCTCTCAGGAGGTAGCCAGTACTTCAGAAGCTCTCAATCACTTGGACCCATCAAGATTGGAAAATCAAACAACTATCTGAAGATCTTTATCAGGTAGTACTGTCAAGATCTGAAATCTATCCTGGCTGAAATACGGACCACTCCGATGTTTAAATACTTCAAAATGAATCTAAAGCTCCTTCAGATGAAGAAATACCTATGGAATTAACCACAATCTCTCTTGATTACTTGATATGTATCTGCTATTTTTCTTCAATCGGATGCCAAACATTTCATTTAAGCATTATTCGAGTTTGCTTCTATTGTAGTTCGTAGTATCTACTGTAAAGCGCTCTGATACTCTTTTTCACGCTGTACAAAACAGCATAAATAAAATTAAACACTGTCCTATCACAAAGACATGACAGGTCCAGCAATGGAAAACCGTTTATCTACCCGGAAGGAAATAAATGGAACGAGACACTAACCTGCGCATAAAATAGACTACTACCGTCCTTGAAGAAGAGGGCACATCGTAAACATCAACAAAATAATATGAACCATCACTACACTAAACGGACAGAGACGCAAAATAATGTCAAACCACCTAGAATTGAATCAATTAAATATACCAACAATAAGCAGAAAGGCGGCGCTCCGACTTTGAAAGTGAAGTGATAAAGGGTTATGCAGGCAGCTAGTGGAAATATGCTCCACAGATGTTGTAAAAGTAACTTAACATTTTGTCCAAATCTCACAGATCATTTTTTGGGACTCATGGGTCTTATAACAATAGGAAGCAACTACACCTGCGTGTTGATCCAGACGATTCACAGTTAAGTGGACCACTGAGCTTGAAAACACTGACATGAAAAGCAGGAGATCAGGGCTCAGCACAAAGGTCTGTAAAGTAGCATAACCTATCATAACCATGCAACTGGAACTTTTAATGCTGCCAGAAGTAAGATGTGGGCGCTATTGTAATTATTATTAAGGAAACCTCCCGTTAAAAAAAGCTTCTTGCCAGAAGTTAAGCCGAAAAGGCAAGTGATCCCCGGGGGCCACTCCATTACAGAGATTGTCGGTTGCTAGGAATTTTACATCCTTGAACAGAGAAACATGTCAGTCTGCTCGCTTCCTTGCACGCTCCCGCTTAACTCTTTCTTTAAAGCGAAAGCATCATCCTGTGTTTGATGTTTGGGTTCGTGCCCAGAGGCGGCTGCTTACAGGGTCTCACAAATGAAGAGCTCTGGTACACTCCTTTCCTTGTCCCTTTCAAGATGTCCTAGAGTGTTTTTGCTTCAAATGATTGTTCCTAACTAAGCGTTGGGAGTGGCATGTCCGTACTTTATCTGCCAAAAAGCTACATTTTCTAGGGAAGGTAAATTAGTGTTTGAGTTCATAGTCGTAGTTTTCAACTGCAAGCGATGGCTTTGGGTATGTCAGTGAAAGATGAATACTTTTTAAAACGCCCAAACAGGATTAGGGGCAATCTGAAACTCCTACCTTCCTATCAGGAACAAGTGTAACAACAACACAAACAAGATTCAGGCAAAGAGGGCAAGTAGAGGCAGGCGGAGATGACATAAGTGCCTTTGAGGTGGGCGAAACAAATGACATAGCTAAAGTACATGTCTTGTCTTCTCCACACCCAGCAGCATGACAATCTGAACAGACGCAAAACAAAAGATGAAAACGTGCTGCAAGAATAACTTATAATACGACCTGCACACTTATCACATGGGACAGTGTCTGCCAAAGATGGACGATTAAAGTATTCTATTTCACGTCAAACGAATCACTATAAAAGGCTTGGTGGGGATGTACAGTTTTTTTGGAAAGATATATTAGGAAATAAATTGAAAACGCCTGTTTGACAAGTTTCTGAAAGGTGAACACATCCCGAAGCTATCACGTGCCATAGGGCAGTTTCTCCATGTGCTGCTTGAAACAAAGATGAAGAACAACATACTCTCATTATAGGAAGCCACCCTGGCACATGACAAATGTTTACTGAAACAGAACATTAAAAGAAATTCGGTGCTATTATATATTTAACCCACAACAATCTGGCTTACAACATCATCACACATACAAAGCGTGTAGTCAGGGTGTAGTTGTGATGCTTAACTGACGGTGCTTTTTGAATTATTTGCTGAAACAGCCCACTAACTACGGCCTAATTCAGCCAAAAGCAATAAAGATAGCAATAAAACAGGATAGCAACCTAACTGTAATTAATACATTTGAATAAAAAATGTGCATGGTTAAAAAGAAAAATAGACAAACGTAATAAGTTTGGCACGAAAAAAACAACACATTCGCTCTAATCGAGGCATTGCTGAGGCACATGAAAAGTAAAGTGAATCTAAGAAAACGTATTACAACAACCCAACATAGAACAAGCATTAGCTAAGCCAATCGGTCCAGTTTAGAAATGAAAATGGAAGTCAAGTCTATTGACTTTGTTAGTGCATTTGAATGGATATATTTGTTTTGTGAGGTAAATTAGCATAAAAAAGCCTCTTGATTATCAATAGAATTGTTTTCCTGGATTACACCATTGAAATATGGAATCTGTGAGGCAGTAAACCTTATTTTTCTCCTGTCAATTGTCATAGCTCACAGATCTTTGTTACTGATCTGCAAGAATGCCATGAAGCTTATCCTATTCAGCATTACAGAGAGACCATGAATTCTAATTGTAACAGAAACTACAGAAGCCCACAGGGAGGGAAAAGGGGTAAGAGGGAGCAAACGAAATCAAGGATTTGAGGCCCGTCACACTTCCTGCGGAACTACTATGGAAGACTTCAATGAAACATTCCAGATTAGAAAAAGCCATCCAGCGTATCCATGGCCTCACTAATTGCGTCCTCCGAGAAGGTCTCAGCTAGGAACTCCTGATGCGCCTTCTCCATCCATACCAGCGCTATCTCATCTAGATATCGACTATAGTCCTCACGGCACCCCATGTCCCGAGACTCATACAATGTAGTATAGTAGGTTAACACCTCCTGAAGGATACTCAAATTACCGGTTATACATGTCTCCCCCTTATCTACTAATTCCGCACTGTATTTTGGTCTGCAGGACTGGTGCATTATTCTGGCTAATGTTCTGCGCGGTCTCTCACCCTCCCCATACCGTCTGGCAATTGCATATTTTCCTAGGTAGTGAGCTTTGCACTCTGCTGCCTCACGAAATTCAGACAAAAGCATTGCACGTCGCTGCAGACACCTTGGTTGCCTCCATGCGATCTATTTCTGTAAGCTGCCCTTCTATCTTTCCTATTGTCCATCACAGATCTTTAAGTATCCCAGTGCTTTTGGATATGCATACGCCTCTTCTGTACGCCTTAAAGGACTCCCATAATGCAGCCTTGGACTTCACAGATTCCTCATTTAAAGAAAAGTATTCTGTGACTGCCTCCCCTAGGTTGACCACAAAGACAGCATCCATTAATGCCATGTGGGGGAACCTCCTTAAACGCTCTACCCCCCCAGCCCTGGGGACTTTCAGTTTAAGCACAACTGGAGCATGGTCAGACAGCATCCGGGGTAAATGACTAAGAGCGTCTATCCATAGCACAACCCCTTCTGAAAGACACCAGTAATCTAGGCATGCCCATGTGTCGTGGGGTGCAGAGTAGGGAGTGTAACCATCACGGTCCATACAATGAAAGCTCCAGGCATCTACTAATCCAAACCTACCCATGGTATCTAATAAAGAGCATCTTGACCTGGGCTTGGTGTCTGTTGTGTGTGCTGTGCTATCTCGCACCGGATCCAGCAATAAATTAAAGTCCCCCATATATATATGGGCTGCTCCCAAACGTTCAAGTGCTGTGTGAACAATATCAAAGAAGCAAGGTTCGTCAACATTTGGTGCATATATATCAGCAAACAACACTGAGTGTTCGAGCATACATCCCTTAACCATCAGGACACTGCCACCAGGATCCTGACAGATTTCCACCTCCCGAAATGGTACCCTCTTATGTATCAATATTGCAACTCAACGAGTGTACATGCTATGTCAAGCAAAATACCTGTGGGCCACCCAGTTTGACATTAACAATGTCTTAACAGCTGGTTCTAAATGCGTTTCTTGTACAAAAGCGATGTCCATCTGATGGTGCTGCAAATAGTTTGTCACCTACTTATATTTACAGGCATTATTCAAACCCCTAACATTCCAGGACATGAGCGTGACATTAGCTTCTGTCTGAACCCTTTTAGTCATACCCTATACCCTGTCTGTTCAGCCTGACAATTCCCAATTGCTTATATCTATACTGCACCTGCACATTGTGAATAAACCATGTTATGTACTTCTGCCCAATCAGCCCATATTCCCCCTCCCACCACCCATCCCCCTTTCCCAACTTCAGTGAGAGAACCCATCCCATGCAACAATAGATGAAAAAAAAGAAGAAAAGTGATAGAGTAGAACCATTATGAGGCTGCATGAAATAAAACAGCTACATCCGCACTCGGCGGGTGGCAACCCTTCACCGCTTCCCCAATGACTTGGCACACTAGTGCCGGACTGTGTTAGTATGATTTGTCCTTGGTGGCAGTCCAGCTTAGCTAAACAAGAAGCAAAAGAGGGAGTCCAGATTGCCCCGCATGTACTCCCACAGTCACCATCATAGTGATGGGTTGAGATGGATGTTAGTGTTATTTAACTGCTGGTAAAGAGATCAGCACTGGCCCCAGAGTCCAGTATATGTATATTCTGCGATTGCTGTAGATGATCCGCGCTGTCTGTCAGACTTAGAGTACTTTCGGCAAAATTCCTGGGCATCCTATGAGGAGTCGAAAATTAGTGATCGGCCATCCACATCAACTTCTGACCTAGCTGGATCCATACCGTAGACCCAGTTTTTAAAGATGTGCTTTCACCCCTGAGTACTTGCGGTGTGCTTACTGCACCATCACTGTGAAATCTAGGTACAAGGAGATGGGTGAACGCTGCTAGCTGAGTTTCCCCTTTTCCAGTTCCATACGTAAAGCAGTGTCCCTGTCCCTGAAGTTAAGAATACGTGCAATGATCGGTCTTGGCGGGAAGCCCGGATTCGGACACAGCCCCAGGGTACAATGCGCTTGTTCCACCACGAACGTGGTGGTGAAGGATTCACTACCAAACAGGTTCATGAGGAGCGTTTCCATGAACCAGGCCAGCCTCCCCATGTTGGTGGATTCAGGTACCCCCACTATCGCCCTCTAACCTCAAAATCTTCGTTTTTAATAGCTACCGCTTTAAGGAGTTTCTCCATTCTTGGTTGTCTGTGCGGCGCCATCTTCTAGATCCAAAATTCTGCCCTCAGCCATATTTAAGCGCCCATGATGCTGATCAAGTCTAGCAACCAGGGAGTCCAACCATTTGTCCAGGGCATCAAATCGGGTATCCAAAACCTTGAAGCCTGCCCAAAGTTCTATTAGCATGGCATCCAGGCCGGCCGCCTCCGTCGTGTGCTGCTTTCCGCTTTCTGCCATGTCAACCTGCTGTGCAGCCGTGCTGGTTCTGGGTACTTTAAAGGACAGGGTGGTCTGCTCTGGGTCCTTATGATCCATGCCACCATCCACTACTTTCTAGTGATACGCCTTGCGTTATTGGTTCGTCTTTAGGGTCACTCAACACTGTTAACGGATGTACGTTGTTTCAATGCGATGTTTAACATCGCAGTACTTTACGACGCATGTTTTACAACGCAAGTCGTTACCACGACTTGCGTTGTTGGGGGCTGGATAGTGAATAGTTTAATGTACTATTCCATCTCCAGTCCCCATGGATAGTAGGGAAGGAGTTGGATAGTAAATTAAACTATTTACTATCCTGGAGCGCCCCCAGCACAATTTGTTGTTACAACTTGCGTTGTAAAAGTTGCATCGTAAGGGAACTGCGGTGTAACATCCGCGTTGTAAAGGATGTTCCCCCTGTTAACACACCCAGCTAATTCATTTAAAGGCCACCGGACAATTCCACACAAGTATCTGCTGTGGCGCCACCTCCAGGCCCGGACTGGCCATAGCGGGCACCCAGCAATCCCCCGGTGGGCCGCACGGGTGGGGGTCGGTTTTGAGCCCCTGGGGGCCGTTTCTGTTACAGGGCCGTTTTTGCAGCATAGCTGCAAAATCGGCCCTGTAACAAAATCGGGTGAAAACCGGCCCGGCAAAGAGCTCCGCGGCACCTCGAAACCCCCCCACCGCCTGAGTGGTAGAGGGGGCCGGCCGAGCACTTTGCCTGGGCCGGTTGTGGTTCCAAGTCTGGCCCTGGCCACCTCTATTATGTGCAGTCACATGTTTCACTATGGTCCCAAAATAGGCAGCCTCCACCTTGCGCCCCAACAGTGCTTCTCATCTTACTCCCAACACAGCAATCCTGTTGCCACCACAGCTAGAGATCTGCGCTATCAAGCAGCTCCCCACGCATCCTATATGTAAAGGTGTCAGTCCGCAGTCTCCATTGAGGGATGTCCTTCATTTGGGGGAGATCCAGGTCCCTCAATTGTCTCGTGGGCCAGCTGACATTGATTCTGCCGGTAGGAGAGAGGGGAGGGCGCAGCGCTGGCCCAGCAATGGGTGTGGACGCAAGGTGGTCACCTTGTGAGTCCTGCAGCTCGCGGCCCGGCGGCCGGTCCCCAGGCTCACCCGAGCCCCCTGTCTCCGGGGAACATCAGCAGGACCACTGAAATGAATTTAGATGCCTGCTGTGTGCCCCCACAACAATCACTCACCCCGTCCATGCTCCGCAGTCCGGTCGCGGCGCTGCCCCAGGCAGCCATGCTGCATCATAGGCCAGTCCAACTCACTCGAGTCCCCGGCTTCCTACTAAGCAGTAGGCCACAGCACTCCCGCTTCATTCTGCTTGGTGCCGATCTGCACCGCGCCCTTATCTTGGATCAATTTTCATATACCCTCAACGCCACCAGGGATGACATTTACAAGCCAGCGTCGGCAGCTTGGCCTCGTCCCCCTCCCATTTGACCATCATTGAATGCTGTTGTCCATAGTGTATCACTGTTTTTCCATTTCAGTTTATTTGGCCAATATTTTGGTGCTAAG
The DNA here is from genome assembly GCF_964261635.1 of Lissotriton helveticus. Taxonomy (NCBI): domain Eukaryota; kingdom Metazoa; phylum Chordata; class Amphibia; order Caudata; family Salamandridae; genus Lissotriton; species Lissotriton helveticus. The sequence continues at coordinate 667,132,983 of NC_136057.1, forward strand.
CATGGTAGCCATGCTGGAACTTTCAAACAATGATAGACTATGTTCAAAACCTCTGTAACATGGACACCCGCTGTTATATTTTGTTTTATTATTGCGAGTGTACGCCCACCATATATAGACACCAATATATTTTCTTTTTACAGCTTGCAGTCTTTTAATTTATCTTGAATATGTTTATGAGTGTATGTTTTACTGCAGCCGGGTCAGAGGGTGAATGAAAGAATGAGTCAGTAGATGGATGAATGGATGTATGAGTGCAAGTATGAGTTACAGAGTACATGTATGAAGACTTATTGAGTGCCTAAACCCATCAATGATAAAAAAGGCACTTTCAATCATAATGAAAACCTATTGGCTTGTTTAATTAGGAAGGTGCTTTATTTGCTAACATTTTTACATTTAATTTCATTGTTAGCTGTGTTAATAATTGTTTTAAAATTTTAGAACCTTATTTGGTAACTGCTAATTGTGCTTTTTTTGCTCATATTCGTATATGCTTAACGAATGTCTGTATCTTTATTGACAGCTGTATCCCACTATTTATATATTGAATTGTAACAATATTTTGCTCTGCAATATTTTTTTCAGGTTTGCATAATGTTTCATTTGTTGCATTGTGTTGATGATATTTTGGATTGTTTTGTTTTTGTGTGTTCGATATGTCGATTTTTTTGTCTATATTTATGTTTTTTTGTTTTATGTACAGGATATCTAGATTTGGGATCTTGTTATTTTTTAAGTGATATTTTTGTGTCTCTAGTATTTAGTTCGATATGTTTTCATAGAGCAATGGGTGTGTTTTCCCTGGCCTGTTTACCAATCTCAGGTCACCTAATCTAGTAGCTCGAGGCTGTGGCTGTTGCAAGTGTAGCTATATTTTCACAACCCATGCCAAGTCACCATTCTTCCTGCAGTCAAACTCATGTGTGAGGCCTTTGTGAAAAGTAAATGGGCAATACAAGAGCTCTGGCAGCTAATACTTTTTGGGATTGGGCCAGGCAGGTGTGGGGAGGGTGGAATTAATGTTGCACTATTTAGGCTTTCTCCAGAGCAAGATTCACATATTATAATTGACCACACTCTCTTTGCTTTTATTGTGCTTTTATTTAGTAGGGTCCATCACATTATTTATGTGTTCCTCTGCAAAGCCAAGGAGTAACCCAGGGCTGTAGTTGCAGTCTCTTTAACTGATTTTCACTCTGCCTTTTCATATCAGTAGATACAAACATTGGTCTTTTGGGTTATTTTATGTTATGTTATGTTATGTTATGTTATATTATGCTATGTTATGTTAAATTATGTTATGTTATGGTATTTTAAGACTTGGCCCTCTCTCACCACCAAACTTTTTGTTTTACCTTTACCTCTTCTATTTCTCTGAAACTTGATAAAATTGGATCACACCTAATTGGCATATTTAATTTACCTATAAATCCATAGAAAAGTGGTATATCGAATAGCTAAGGTTTGTAAAGTAAATGCTACTAGTGGGCATGCAGCACATATTTAAGTATCTCTTTAAAAACATGTCTCTAGTGTGCCATTGTAGTCTGTGTGTGCAGTTTTAAGCCATTCATTCGCCTCAGCAAAATAACCAATTTGCCAAGCCTAAAACTCCCTTTTTAATACAAATAAGTCACCCCTAAGATAGGCCCTAAACAGTCCAAAGGGCAGGGTGCAGTCTATTTAAAAAGTGTGGACATTTTAAATTCATTTTTCACTACTGTGAGGCCTACCTCTCTCATAGAATCATGTTGAGTTACCTTATTACCCTTTATAAGTGCTAGTATTTGATTGTAGTACAAACAAAGAGTATGCCAACTGGTATGATTCATAGGCAATTATTTAAGGATATGCATACAACATTATACACAAGGAAAACAAGGAGACTCTATTTAGTTATAGCATGTGCTCTTGGCATCATTTATATAAGCAAGTTCAGGTAAATTTGGAAGGAAACAAATAAATAATACAGTTGTAACAGCACTGTAATACATAAATGAAATTATTTGGTTTAACCCAAGTGGCACAGGTGCTCGTGGTTTGTGAGTGAAAACCAAGGTAGCAGCTCAAGTGACAGTGTGAACAGCGTGGGCGGCGCAGGGTGAAGAAATATATACAGTGAATAGCTGTCACAGTATGGTTCAGAGTAACTGAGAGAGTAAATTTCTGCTTCAATTCAATTTCATAGTTCGTGAACCACTTTGTGAAAAGGCGCCTATGATTGCGCTGGTGTGTCGACGGCGTTTCGATCCACAAAATTCGGGATCATCTTCAGGACGAGGATGGGTTGAAGAGAGTATAAAGCTCCCCTTGCACTTCAATAGTCTGTGCCCTGCTCTCACACAAAGAAATTCACATTAGCCGATTGTGCCTGCAGACAGACTGATACCAGCTCAGGGAGGCAGGAAATTCCACACATTTCTGGAAACATCTCCTAATTCACAGTAGGCACCAGGTATAAAGAAGCATTGGCATAGCCAATAGGTCTTGCCTTTGAGACCTTGTAAGTATTTGGCCATGCAGCACATCGATAACATAATAACAAGTAAAGGCGCTATTAAAGTAAAAGCAGCAGTGATCAGAAAGTGAGAGCAGCCCCGTCCACAACCAATTAAGGTGCACTTAATTGTAAAAGCAGCACCCTTCACAACAAAAGGTGCGCAAGGTGGAAGCGGTGCCATCACAAATAATAAAGGAGTGAGGCCCTCCTGTATGGTAAAGCGCGGTGATCACCTCTGCCACTTCTTACATTTCGATTGATGTTTACCCGAATGCCGTGTGTTCCTAAACTAGTACCAACATCGGTGTACGAATGACGTGTGTTTCTCGAAACTGAAAACACCGTCATCTGGGAACATCAACATTCCAAACATGAGACGAGGCAATCTAAAGACAAGCCTAAATAAATAAATAAACAAGGAGGCACGGCAGATGTTCAGTTACACACACACACACAAGTCGGCAAACAGAAAAGGCAACTTCACGCACTTCAATCCCAAAGCAAAAGAACAGACACTTCAATACAAGACCCCATCCATCACTAACACCACCCCAAAGTCACCAGACACAGAAGAGCACACTGACGGAGGCCGGCAGGTCCCCATGTCACACCCACCCCTAGTTTCAATCCTTACCCCACCTGCACCGTACCCAAACACCTCCCAAAGTTGCCAGAAGTAAAGCCCCCCACAGCGAGGCGCCGGCAGGGTGTCAGAGGCCAGGCTCACCTGAGGGTCCCAAGGACCAGCGTCTGGAGACAGGAGGCACCGGCCGGAGGGAGAGCGCCCAAGAGAAGGAGGGAGGGAGGGCAAAGAGCAGGGGGAGGAGTGACGGAAGTGAGGTCTGCGGGGACAGTGAGCTGAGCCCCACCCTGTCTGACTCACAGCAGCACTGAGCTGACCCCACACTTCAATCCCAATGTGAAAAGAACAGACACTACAACACAAGACCCCAGCCATCGCTACCACCACGCCAAAATCACCAGACATGGAAGAACACACTGACGGAGTCTGGCAGGCCCCCACGACACACCCACCTTACCCCACCTTCACCGCACCCACTCACCTCCCCATGGTCACCGGAAGTGAAGTCCCCTACAGCGAGGTGCCAGCAGGGGGTCAGAGGTCAGGCTCACCTGACGGTCCTGGGGAGCAGCATCTGGAGACAGGAGGCACCGGCCAGAGGGAGAGTGCCCGAGAGAAGGAGGGAGGCCCTGTGAACAGGGGGAGGAGTGAGGGAAGTCAATCTGACCCCAACCTGAAAAGTACAGCACCACACTTCGGATAGGAGTAGAGGTGGGGAGGGCACCCGAGAGCGCAGAGTGGAAGAGGGGGAGGGAGGAGGGAGGAAGGGAAAGAAGAAAAGAGAAGGGACGTGCATTTAAACAAGGTAAAGTAACATAATAATGTTCACTCCATGCAATTTCTTTATTAAACGCGTGGGACAAAAATTAAAGAAATGGAAAAAAAGTGTGTACGCGAAAGTGAAAGCGACCGTGCTCTCATTAGTAACATGATGCAAGGGAAGAATGCAGATGCCACAATGCGCGCCCCTGCTCGCTCCCGACACCAAAATGCTATGGGAGGGAACATTTGACAAAAGGTGGGACAAACACACGCCTTTTGCCCAATTGCGTGCTTTGATTTTTTGAAAGCCACACGCAAAGGCCAATAGAATTTGACAACCAGACGCACAAGCTTTCTGAAAGGTTTCTGAATGTCTGGAGTGATTCCAAGAGGCCCTTTCCTAGAGCAGTGCATGCGCGCTGTGCTAGACTCAACATAAAAGGGGACCTCGGACCCACTCGTTAGTTCACTTTCTGGACCTGCAGAAGGACACTTAGAGGAATATCCCCTTCTGTGGCCTGCTGTGTATACTTCAGAAGGCTGCTTTGTAGCACAGAGAAGGAATACTCTGCTGTCTGAAGCCTGCTTTGAACCCCCAGAGGCATACCATACTGCTTGATCCCTGCATATCTTGAACCCAAAGCTTCTTGGGTGTCTAGGGATAGTTGGTTGGCCTCCTCAGGGATAGAAATGGCCCCAACCACATTCAAACCGCACCTGGATCTAGCCTGAGTGAGTCCTGACCCTCCAAGTTGTACCTCTCCAGTCCTGGACCCTTGGAAGTGGTGCTAAAGGTGCACACATAGGATAGATCCAAAATTTTGGACATTTTCTGCCAAAAGGTTTCTGAGAACTAACAAAACTAAGAGAAGAGTGGAACGTATCTGCTAGCCGATTCACCCAATGTTCATTGCAAGTTGGCCTGGCTGCGTGGCAGCTCCTGCTAGATTCTTCTCTGCAGCAGCAAATCCTGTTTTGTGGCAACTCACTGAAGCGGTGTCCAGCCTCAAGGAGCCCTCATCATCTACAGCCTGCAGCTTATCCTGTTGGAGATTGCCTACTTCCATCAAAGAGATTAAGTCCAAACAAAGGAACCCGGCGAACCCCGGCAACAACACCTGCTTTTACTGAGACACACTAGCTGTCTTGCCCCATTGAACTATAAACTTAAAAAATTCATAACTCTGGTCAAAATTATCGGACTTTTGTCACTTTGATGCAAAATAATGTATTCAAATGTACTCTAGTGTTTCCCTTTATTACTGTTTGTGTGCTTCATAAATACTTTACAAATTGCTTTTAAGGTAAGCCTGACTGCTTAGCACAGGTTAATTTAGTGACTTTTGTGGTTCACCTTGACTGTGATTGTGGTTGTTGCTTGAGAATGGCTTATATCCTCCTCTACCAACGACTCAATTTTTCACTGTTATGTTATATTAAAAAGATTTGTATTGCACTTATATCAACCAGGGTTGGGGGGTATCCTGGTGTCTAAGAAGAGGAGACTACTTTGACTGGGGCTTAATAGAAATTCCAGGTTTTCAGTTCTGTGCAAAATTCTAGGAGAGATGCTGAAAATCTGAGGTGTAACAGTAGGTCTTTTCAGGCTTTAGAACCCAGGCAACCAAAGACACAACCTTCGACTCTGGCTCTTTAGATGAGGGGTACGTGGGTGAGCAGGTAGATGGCAGGGCAGAGGTGTCTGTTTTGGGTGTGGAAGTTGATGTTGATGTTCAGGTATGTAGGGTTTTGGTTATGCAGTGCTTTGTAGATGAGGGTGAGGAGTCTGGGAAGGCCACATTTGTGTATGGGTAGCAGGTGGAGATCTCTCAGGTCTTTGGATATGGGAATGCAGAGTGAGAGGTTGAGAGTAAGTCTCGTTGCTGTTATCTGAATGACCTAGAGTCTTTCGGTGAGTTGCCCAGTGATTACTACGTAGAGGGAATGTACATAGGTCAGTCAGCTAGTGATCAGTGATTGGACGTAGGCTCTTTTTGTGTTTTATGGAAGCCATCTGAAAACATCAGGAGTTTGTGGATGCAGAAGGAGGTGGAGGAGAATATGTTGACAGGGTTATTCTTCAAGAAATGTTTGTCAATCACAATTCCTTTTTACTGAGTTAGATGGGGAAGTGGTTGGTCCAGGTTCTTAGGTTCACCAGGCAGAGGACCAGAGGGACGTGTTCTTCCCAAAGAGGAGCAATTAAGCTTGTTGGAGTTGAGTTTCAATCAGTTGGTCCTCATCCCGGTTGTGACTTCTGACATGCAGTTGGTGAGCTTCAGCTATGAATTGAAAGGGTCATTGGAGAGCGAAAGGGTGAGCTTGGAATTGTCTGAAAAGGATATAATGTTAATCCATGGGATTCAACGATGGTGATGAGTGAGGCCATATAAACGTTGAAGAGTGTTGGGCTAAGTAAGGCGCCTTGATGAAATCCTCAGATCACGTTAGAGGCAGAGCATAAGTACGAGACCAGGCTTGCAGATTGGGTGTGCCCCATGAGGAAGTGGCTGATTCTGTGGAGGATAGGACCATGTATTCCCTTGTCAAAAAGGTGTTGGATGAGAATGGAGTGGGATTAAGTATTAATAGCAGTTGAGAGGTTGAGTATGATGAGTACTGCTCTATTTCCTTTATCCATGATGTATTAACTTGTAAATAAAGAAAAACACTAGTACTCTTTTGGTTTACACTGTGCATTGTGAGCATGTGACGTAAGCACTGGAGGGGCGAGTTGAAGACAGGCTTAGAATGTGGAATTCTGACTTACACACAGCAGAATAAAAATGTGTACACTTACTCTGCATTTGTGGATTGGTTATTGGCAAGTACCGGAACTGGTAGGACATTACAGCAGTGATGAGGGTAATCTAGGTGCTGTGGTTTGGTCTCAATTTTGATTTTAGGGGCTGGCATCGAGATGATTAACCAGTCGATTGTGCATGATTTTTCAAGGCTTTGGTCCGATATGACAGTTATATTTCAGCAGAGGTAGAATAGTGGTGTGTTTTCATGAGTGTGGGAGGGTGGTGTGGTGAGAGAGTCATTGAGGATCAGTATGATGGAGCTGCAGATGGGGCGATTCTGTAGCTGGAGATGAGGTGTGGGTACATGTCAGATGGAGCTCCTGAGTCCATAGAGCACATCGCAGTGGCAGTTTCATGAGGAGTGATGGTCGACCAGCATGTCAGAGTTGTTTCTCGAGTGTCTTTCTCAGCAGAATAGAGGACGGCGTGCACAGATCCAATTGGGGTGAAAAAGTTGTATATGGTGGTAAATGTGGTGCAGAAATAGTGGGTCAGCTCGGTGCAGAGTTCCTGTGACGGAGTTATGGTCATGGAGGAGATTTCTTTTGCATTGTTAGAGTAGTTTTCACTTTGTTCATTGAGTGTGGAATGCTTGGTGTTCCTATGTTGTTGGTAAATCTGGAGGACTGCTTTGTGGGTTTGTCCGTTGGGGTCAACAAAGGGGTATCTCCAACGGTGTTCCAACTGTTTGCAGCGACATTTTGAGAGTTGGAGGTCTTTGGTATAGTAGCTTGCTTGTCCTCTGTGGACAGGTCAGAGCAGTGCCAGTGCATCTGCACAGGAGGTGATCCAGGTGTTAAATTTCAATACAGAGCAGATAAAGTTATCATGGTGTTGCGTGCATTGAGATAGGAGCTCTAATGATCAGACTTCCTCAGGGACTTTGTTCCAGTTGCATTAGGAGATTTTGGTGAGCGTAATTCTGTGTTGATAGGGTGTGTGTAAGTTGAAGCAAACAATGACACAGTCAGATCAGGTGGGATTGGTTGATAATTTCCTACCATGATGTCTGCAAAGTTGGTGAAGACAGGGTTGAGGAGGTATCCGTCAATGTTGATGGGTTTGTTTACTCGATAAGTGGGTCCCATTATGCTTATGTCTTCCAGGAGGTTGGTGGTGTTGGGGTTAGTGATGTCCTTGAGGTGAAAGCTAGTTCACTGACTCAATTTTTCAACAAAGCCGGCGTTCACTTTGTGCACTCACTGCACTTTTTCCAGTGCAGCAGATACAGGTCCCAGTTACCAGATAACTGAAATTAAGGGGGTTGGCCAGACATTCAGTTAAATCCTGAAAAACATATTGCCAAGCACACCAACCCTTGGGGTACAGCAGCAGCAGTCATACCTCTAACAGTATTGATAAGTATGTGCACTATGAATCCTAAAAAAACACACCCAAATAGAATTAAAGGTCAATAGATTTTGCGATTCCATAATAGTGCATTTTTCCGATTCGCTATTATGGAATCACAAAATGCAATGTATGTAGGTTTCGCAATAATAATTGCGATTCCTTCATATTCCCTTATTCGCGACTCGCACATTGCTAGTCGCATATAAGGATTGACTCCCATCTATTCCTATGGGACTCTAGGCCCATAGGAATGAATTGGAATTGCATGCACAATTTGCGTGTACCCAATAGGTACTGGCAAATTGTGCTTGCAATTAAAAGGGTGCTAAATGGACACTCTGTTGCACCCCTGAAATATGCACGTGTGCACATGTGGCGCACATACATGTATGTACGCCATAGAACACTGCAAAAAAGTGAATTTTTCACGGAATTCGCAAATTACCACCAACTTGGAGTTAGTGGTAATTGGTAAGTTGCGATTCCTTAAAACCAGGTCGCAATTGTTTTTTGCTTCCTGATTTCCATTTAAGGAATCGCAAATTGCGATTCCTTAAATGCGTTTGCAAAATAGGTAATCGCAAAAAATGCTTTTCCCTATTTTGTGAATGCCTTTTGGGATGATACATCCCAAAAGGCTTTTTCCCATTCACAAATGGGCCGATCCTGCTAATCCGCTCGTTTGGGAATGTGAAAACACTTGATACATCTGGCCCTAAATGTTTATAAATACTTCGTTGCCTCTAACAATGAAATGATATCCAATAACAGATGTATAAAGAGTATAAAGATAATACACAATACCAAATCAATTTTTAGAGTTAACTCCTCAACCACACCCTGCCTTCCGGGAACATTGGTGTTCCCATCAGCTCCGAAACCAAACAAAATGATCATATTCACCAAAAATTGAAAGCAATGCAATCCCTTACATTTCATCTAAAATGGAATACACAGCAATCTTATATTCCTGCACAACTTCCACCCAAATTGCAATATTCAGTCAATAATTACACCCATATTTTACATGCACAATTTGCCAAATGTATGTTAATTTCCTGAATGTGATCTATTCGTCCATATCACTATAAAGCTAAATGTTGCTTTCAACTAGACTCCCATTTTAAATTGCCGGTCTTTGGTCTTTCAGATAGAATGACATCTTAAGGCTATATTTGGTGATGTTTCTATTCAAGCTTGTATTCTTTTCACTTGAGTCACAAATGAAGCACTATAAATACAAAACTGGTATATGCAGGAGAGATTGTCATAATCCTTGTAATGACTTCAGCAGACTACACAGTGATGGTGGAGGCTTGCAACATATTGGACATATGGGCATGGTCATCTCTCTTGGTTATATTGGAGGCGTAACACTGGAGTCCAGAGCAAAGGCTGCTGTTGAAAGCTGGATCTGCACAGAAAGAAGTGTTGACGACCTGCGTTCAGTATGTATTGATCATGAGTTTCAGGTTTGATGAGTTATTTTTGTGAAAGGTTAAGCAAATTATGCAGTAAGACTTGAATAATATGTGGTCTTCAACAATGTAGCTCGCATAATTCTATGCTGCTTGGTGGATCATATGGTTACAGAATTAAAACTGCTGTTTTCTTTGTAAAGCTTTGAGTGTTGCTAGTAAGAGCACAAAGCAAACAAAAGTAAGGAGTGTTGCCATAACTAGCCTGAGCAGAGTTACTCCCCTGACCAAGGAAAATCTTAGATGGTGGGTCATTTGTAGGAGTTAGTCACATGATTTCAAGGTATGGTTGACACAAATAGAACTATTAGATGTGTGGATGCAGGGAATGGCAGAGTCTTGAGGGCCTACGAGTCAGGTCAAAAAAATGTCATGGTTATTTGGTTGCGGGAGATTGAATTGTAAGATTGACTTCACTTGCTCATTGAGAGTGAGCTTGGTTTGGTCTTTCCAGCTTTGAAGTTCATAAACATTTTCATGCATGAATGAAGATGACAAATCTGCATGTTTGCAGGTACAACCTGTAATATACCGGTGTTGCTACAAGTTCACTGTTATCAGTTCACACTTTATTTTGGAAATTTAAGCTCTTGATAACTTCAGCTAAGGACCTCAGATACTTGTTGAAAAAAGATGGTAACACCGAGGAACATTAAAGTGGCTCTAAATCTAATGTCCATGTATTTAAGAAACATTTAGCCCATTTTTTTCTTGGTGTGATCAGTTGGTTAGGAATGATTTCAACCATCAAGTGAAACAAGTAAAACAGGAAGCCACCTATGTACCCTTTCAGAAAAAGATGGTGGTAAGCAATATTGAAGCAGACCAATAAGAGTTTGAGAATCCTTAGATAATAGATTTCTGGAAGCTACACAGAGCAGATGATTCACTCTGTCCGTGTCAAATATAGTGCATGTGTATCTTCTGAAAATGGGGCTTCTCAGTCCAGTTTTCAAGTGGTTTACATATTAAATATTCTGCTACATTGCTGGTTCAGTGCGGGTTTGGAACATTGCAGAATTTGAGAGTAGTATCTGAGTAAATGGATGGTGTTTTATTACAGCTGAGTGGATATAGTTTATTTAGGGCAGACTTGGAATGTGACATTGTGGTATGATTTGCTTTTGCTTTTGTAGAAATTAGCATCTGAGACAACCCAAATTGTCAAGCAAGTGAAATAGGATACTGGAATATGGTTAGATGGGGAGTAGGATACCCCTACAAATGTAATAGAATATATAACTTCTTCAGTGAGTAAGGTAAAGAATTCAGAGATGCATGTATGCGTGCCGCGTGGTGCATCTGTAGAAACTCCACCACAGGGGTGTTGAGAGATTCCATATTGTTAATGTTCTAATAGGTGGCTATTGCAGAATTAATGGGAAGCCAGGGTACGTTTGAGGTGCACATGGTTTTGGAGAATCTGGTGAAAATTTAGTAGAGGAACTGAGTGCAAGTTTCCATATTTAACATTTACGCCTTTTAGCTATTCTGGCAACCATTTTTAAGCTACTTTGCCCAGTTGACCATTCTTGTTTATTCTAGGGTTTTCCTTTAAGAATGCTCAGAATAGACCCATTTTCTTTTAAATACAGTGAGGTTGGGATCTGGTTTGGCTAACCATTTGATCAATGTTTGAAATATATAAGACATTATTGGCTGAATGCAATGAAGTGAGAATAATGAAGAGCTTATGTTGCAGTTGTGACAGACTTTGAAGACAAGTTTTTATGATATTACACCCTCATGTGCAGATGATGGGATAGGACGTTTTTATCCTTTGAGAGGGGTATTTGAAATGGAAGCTAAATGTGAGGATTTGATGATCTACTCACATGATGTTCATAAGAAATATGCTCCAGACACAGCTTTCCAGGCATGCTTCATGGAATGTCTGATAATTTAATAAAAACCGGAACCCTGGACTGTATATTTTACGGTCTTGGGACATAGAGAGAATGATGTTGTCATCCCTGCCTTGCATTGCAGTTGCATTTCTGAGGATCAGATTACATCCCAGAGGATCAGAATTGTCTAGGGAGCAAAGTGTTGTGGGTAGAGCTATTTTTCAATGATGGCAAATATATATGGTTTGTGAGCGTTGAGGACAATTATATGTAAAGTCATTGAAAAACAAAGTAATAAAAGCTCTTTTCTGAGATCAAAATCAAAAACCAAGTTTCTTGAAAAACTGATTGAAAAAGTGATTTGTCAAAAATGATAGAAAACATTAACAGGAATAGTTTTCTGTATATTACTTATCGGTCAAGAGAAACATGAATTATACACAAACACATATAAATAGCAAAATCAATTGGTAGAAGGGATGGTTACCCAAGGCACACAGAAAGACAGAAAATGAAAAAAAATAACAAAAAATATATCCAAGTCTTAATGCTGGTTTTCTAAAAGGTACGGCAGACAGCACAGAATAGTGTCAAGAATTTAGCATTAAATTTAAAAATAGCAATGTTTTTCCAGATATACATACTATAGAAGATGTCTCGCAGTCACAAAGAATATTAAGGTGGCTGAGTTTTAATATTTATCATCCCGCAATTAGGCACCAATATGTTGACAACACTGGTATTACATGAAGTTTGTCATAACCAGTATGCCAAGTCTGCAAACTTTAATCATCATAAATTGGATTTTTATAAGATAGCCAACCTATGTCAGTAAATGGACAGCCTGGACAAAATCCCATAGCCATGTACAATGGTGTGGCCCATAGAAGTGATAAGGAAGGGCACGGGGTATTACACCTACCACCGGCCGCTGCCCCCCTGGTAGTGGTATTGAGAAATGCTCCGATTTTACAAGAAGGGTACTCTGAATCAACTGAGCAGCTAATAGCCAAAAATATGCATTAGTTTACAGCCCAATTAAAGCTAGTGGGGGCCTGGGATTGGGATATCTGTTACAAATTGATAATGGCAAGAGGGGTCCCCTGTATTGGTCATTCAAGGAAGGACAGTAGGGGGAATGTGTAATTGTGAATTTTAATAATGAAGGGGTTGTCAGATTTCTGCTGGAGCACTTAGGAAGTAGAAGGGAAGGGTGCTAGCGTGGGGAAATCTCCATTCTTCCATTAGGGTTTTTTTATAGACCGGATCAGTCATCCCAGCAAGGGGTGAGAGGTCGGGGTGTACCACATGTACCCTTACGGAGATCTTGTGAACTTGAATTAGCTAATAGATTTGCCCCTTTGTCAGCCCTAGACGCCTGTGATTGACTTCCACCAGTACATTTCCCAGAGTCAAGGGAAGTTACTAGTCAATCCATTGCTCCCCCACAGCCCGAGATAAGTTGTCAACTGCTGACAAGTACAGGGTAGGTATGCACTAGCATATCTGGAGATATTCCTACGAGTAGTGTTCCTTGTTCTCATGGTCCAAGTTCTCTGTACCAGGGTAGAGCTGAACATGTGGGTGATCTCACTAACAAATGTAGAGGCTTGAGCTGGAATATTGCAGGTTTGAGATCTAAGAGAGATGATCCTAATTGGCTATCCTTCATAAAATTATATGACATAATTTCCCTCCAGGAGACCTGGGATAAGGGGGATAATTTTTGGTTGGATGGCTGTAGCTCATTCTCTCTAGCGGCATGCCCAGCTTTAGCTGGCAGGGCTAAAGGTGGTCTCTTGTTTCTCCTTTCTTTGGATTTAAGATGCTCTGTAAAAAGGTTAGAGCTAGACTCTCCCCATAGCTTGATATTGGAGCTTAGTGAACTAAACTGTCCCAAGCTCTTGTTAGTGAATATTTACAATTCAGGGGAGTGTGATTATGCAAACCAGCATATAAATACCTTGAGTTATTTTCTGAACGATTATAAGCCAAAGCAATCCACTTTTTTCATGTGGGTGATTTTCACACGCATTTGTGTAATTTACGTTGTTCATTACATGATCCGCATGGTCTTAATTTTGCCAAGAACCCACATTCTGAGCACACCTTACGGGGTGAGGGTCTTGAGTCGCTTTTAACGGATGCTGATCTTTTTGAAGATAGTTTTGCTAACCATGGAGACCAGTGTCCTACGTTTAAAGCCAAGGCTTGTAATACCTTTATAGATTACATTTTTATGTCCACCGCGTTATTGAATAAGGTGATTTTCTATAACGCCCAGGAATCCCCTTTGAGTGATCATAATCCGGTCATTTTAATTCTGGATATCACTTATGGTATCCTGAGCAAAGGTGGTAGGAACCAGGCTATGTCCAAGGTGCTACCCTGTGACCAGGGGGGGGAGGGTTAGATGGGCTAATGTAATTCCAGATAATTTTCTAAAGGGCCTATATGAGTAATGCACAGATCAATTTGCCATCTGTATTGAGCCACCAAGTTCCAAGAATGCGGTACTCTGAGCTTTTGAGGGAATTTGTACTCAAGTAGGCTGCGATCTGTGTTTAAAAATCAAAGGGAGACCCAAGTGTGGCCCTAAGTGGTTCAGTGAGAAATGTTCACAAGCCCATCGGTCTTTAATTTTTGAATGGGGGTGGGGTCGCACACTACTCACACATCAGCGGGATCGCCCCTAAGGATTGTGGTAAGTGTAGTTCGTCTTCCGCGATGCATCTTCTTTCGATTCTCTGCTATCTTCGCTGTCTTCGCCATCCCTGGACACGTGTTTCGGGGTATTTACCCCTCATCAGCAGGGATTAGGCTGTGTTCTGGGGTTGCCGGGGGCTGCCAAATATTGCCAGGTTTAGTACCACTCAGGCGCGCAGGTGCGGGGTCCCAGGCTCATCAGCCAACTGCTCGAGGGAGCTTTAACAATACGAATGGGGGTGGGGTCGCACACTACTCACACACCAGCGGGATCGCCCCTAAGGATTGTGGTAAGAGTAGTTCGTGTTCCGCGATGCATCTTCTTTCGATTCTCTGCTATCTTCGCTGTCTTGCCATCCCTGGACACGTGTTTCGGGGTATTTACCCCTCATCAGCAGGGATTAGGCTGTGTTCTGGGGTTGCCGGGGGCTGCCAAATATTGCCAGGTTTAGTACCACTCAGGCGCGCAGGTGCGGGGTCCCAGGCTCATCAGCCAACTGCTCGAGGGAGCTTTAACATTACCAATGTTAAAGCTCCCTTGAGCAGTTGGCCCACGAGCCTGGGACCCCGCACCTGCACGCCTGAGTGGTACTAAACCTGGCAGATATTACAAATGTTAAAGCTCCCTTGAGCAGTTGGCTGACGAGCCTGGGACCCAGCACCTCCACCGCACCTCATTTGCATATCGCCATTGTCTAACCCAGGGTGGTGTGGAGTGGAAAAACGATGGATTTGGGCCCAGATCTTTGGACTGGGGTGAATGTGTGACATTGATCCACATTCTGTCCATCATTGTTGTGTTTGCAGGTACCACTCTAAGTGTACTGGGGATGCTCAGACGTGAGTCCCAGGCACTCCACACCACTGGAATCAAGCTAGCCGGGCTGATGAGAGGTGTTACCTCGAAACCGGGCCGGTCCTCGGATGCTTGTTTCCGTTCTGGGAAGGACATGGCTTTTGTAGTTCGGACTGGACTGTTCCCATGGGGCACAGGGTCAGCGCTGATTTGCATATCGCCATTGTCTAACCCAGGGTGGTGTGGAGTGGAAAAACGATGGATTTGGGCCCAGATCGTTGGACTGGGGTGAATGTGTGACATTGATCCACATTCTGTCCATCATTGTTGTGTTTGCAGGTACCGCTCTAAGTGTACTGGGGATGCTCAGACGTGAGTCCCAGGCACTCCACACCACTGGAATCAAGCTAGCCGGGCTGATGAGAGGTGTTACCTCGAAACCGGGCCGGTCCTCGGATGCTTGTTTCCGTTCTGGGAAGGACATGGCTTTTGTAGTTTGGACTGGACTGTTCCCATGGGGCACAGGGTCAGCGCTGATTTGCATATCGCCATTGTCTAACCCAGGGTGGTGTGGAGTGGAAAAACGATGGATTTGGGCCCAGATCTTTGGACTGGGGTGAATGTGTGACATTGATCCACATTCTGTCCATCATTGTTGTGTTTGCAGGTACCGCTCTAAGTGTACTGGGGATGCTCAGACGTGAGTCCCAGGCACTCCACACCACTGGAATCAAGCTAGCCGGGCTGATGAGAGGTGTTACCTCGAAACCGGGCCGGTCCTCGGATGCTTGTTTCCGTTCTGGGAAGGACATGGCTTTTGTAGTTCGGACTGGACTGTTCCCATGGGGCACAGGGTCAGCGCTGATTTGCATATCGCCATTGTCTAACCCAGGGTGGTGTGGAGTGGAAAAACGATGGATTTGGGCCCAGATCTTTGGACTGGGGTGAATGTGTGACATTGATCCACATTCTGTCCATCATTGTTGTGTTTGCAGGTACCGCTCTAAGTGTACTGGGGATGCTCAGACGTGAGTCCCAGGCACTCCACACCACTGGAATCAAGCTAGCCGGGCTGATGAGAGGTGTTACCTCGAAACCGGGCCGGTCCTCGGATGCTTGTTTCCGTTCTGGGAAGGACATGGCTTTTGTAGTTCGGACTGGACTGTTCCCATGGGGCACAGGGTCAGCGCTAATTTGCATATCGCCATTGTCTAACCCAGGGTGGTGTGGAGTGGAAAAACGATGGATTTGGGCCCAGATCTTTGGACTGGGGTGAATGTGTGACATTGATCCACATTCTGTCCATCATTGTTGTGTTTGCAGGTACCGCTCTAAGTGTACTGGGGATGCTCAGACGTGAGTCCCAGGCACTCCACACCACTGGAATCAAGCTAGCCGGGCTGATGAGAGGTGTTACCTCGAAACCGGGCCGGTCCTCGGATGCTTGTTTCCGTTCTGGGAAGGACTTGGCTTTTGTAGTTCGGACTGGACTGTTCCCATGGGGCACAGGGTCAGCGCTGATTTGCATATCGCCATTGTCTAACCCAGGGTGGTGTGGAGTGGAAAAACGATGGATTTGGGCCCAGATCTTTGGACTGGGGTGAATGTGTGACATTGATCCACATTCTGTCCATCATTGTTGTGTTTGCAGGTACCGCTCTAAGTGTACTGGGGATGCTCAGACGTGAGTCCCAGGCACTCCACACCACTGGAATCAAGCTAGCCGGGCTGATGAGAGGTGTTACCTCGAAACCGGGCCGGTCCTCGGATGCTTGTTTCCGTTCTGGGAAGGACATGGCTTTTGTAGTTCGGACTGGACTGTTCCCATGGGGCACAGGGTCAGCGCTGATTTGCATATCGCCATTGTCTAACCCAGGGTGGTGTGGAGTGGAAAAACGATGGATTTGGGCCCAGATCTTTGGACTGGGGTGAATGTGTGACATTGATCCACATTCTGTCCATCATTGTTGTGTTTGCAGGTACCGCTCTAAGTGTACTGGGGATGCTCAGACGTGAGTCCCAGGCACTCCACACCACTGGAATCAAGCTAGCCGGGCTGATGAGAGGTGTTACCTCGAAACCGGGCCGGTCCTCAGATGCTTGTTTCCGTACTGGGAAGGACATGGCTTTTGTAGTTCGGACTGGACTGTTCCCATGGGGCACAGGGTCAGCGCTGATTTGCATATCGCCATTGTCTAACCCAGGGTGGTGTGGAGTGGAAAAACGATGGATTTGGGCCCAGATCTTTGGACTGGGTTGAATGTGTGACATTGATCCACATTCTGTCCATCATTGTTGTGTTTGCAGGTACCGCTCTAAGTGTACTAGGGATGCTCAGACGTGAGTCCCAGGCACTCCACACCACTGGAATCAAGCTAGCCGGGCTGATGAGAGGTGTTACCTCGAAACCGGGCCGGTCCTCGGATGCTTGTTTCCGTTCTGGGAAGGACATGGCTTTTGTAGTTCGGACTGGACTGTTCCCATGGGGCACAGGGTCAGCGCTGATTTGCATATCGCCATTGTCTAACCCAGGGTGGTGTGGAGTGGAAAAACGATGGATTTGGGCCCAGATCTTTGGACTGGGGTGAATGTGTGACATTGATCCACATTCTGTCCATCATTGTTGTGTTTGCAGGTACCGCTCTAAGTGTACTGGGGATGCTCAGACGTGAGTCCCAGGCACTCCACACCACTGGAATCAAGCTAGCCGGGCTGATGAGAGGTGTTACCTCGAAACCGGGCCGGTCCTCGGATGCTTGTTTCCGTTCTGGGAAGGACATGGCTTTTGTAGTTCGGACTGGACTGTTCCCATGGGGCACAGGGTCAGCGCTGATTTGCATATCGCCATTGTCTAACCCAGGGTGGTGTGGAGTGGAAAAACGGTGGATTTGGGCCCAGATCTTTGGACTGGGGTGAATGTGTGACATTGATCCACATTCTGACCATCATTGTTGTGTTTGCAGGTACCGCTCTAAGTGTACTGGGGATGCTCAGACGTGAGTCCCAGGCACTCCACACCACTGGAATCAAGCTAGCCGGGCTGATGAGAGGTGTTACCTCGAAACCGGGCCGGTCCTCGGATGCTTGTTTCCGTTCTGGGAAGGACATGGCTTTTGTAGTTCGGACTGGACTGTTCCCATGGGGCACAGGGTCAGCGCTGATTTGCATATCGCCATTGTCTAACCCAGGGTGGTGTGGAGTTGAAAAACGATGGATTTGGGCCCAGATCTTTGGACTGGGGTGAATGTGTGACATTGATCCACATTCTGTCCATCATTGTTGTGTTTGCAGGTACCGCTCTAAGTGTACTGGGGATGCTCAGACGTGAGTCCCAGGCACTCCACACCACTGGAATCAAGCTAGCCGGGCTGATGAGAGGTGTTACCTCGAAACCGGGCCGGTCCTCAGATGCTTGTTTCCGTTCTGGGAAGGACATGGCTTTTGTAGTTCGGACTGGACTGTTCCCATGGGGCACAGGGTCAGCGCTGATTTGCATATCGCCATTGTCTAACCCAGGGTGGTGTGGAGTGGAAAAACGATGGATTTGGGCCCAGATCTTTGGACTGGGGTGAATGTGTGACATTGATCCACATTCTGTCCATCATTGTTGTGTTTGCAGGTACCGCTCTAAGTGTACTGGGGATGCTCAGACGTGAGTCCCAGGCACTCCACACCACTGGAATCAAGCTAGCCGGGCTGATGAGAGGTGTTACCTCGAAACCGGGCCGGTCCTCGGATGCTTGTTTCCGTTCTGGGAAGGACATGGCTTTTGTAGTTCGGACTGGACTGTTCCCATGGGGCACAGGGTCAGCGCTGATTTGCATATCGCCATTGTCTAACCCAGGGTGGTGTGGAGTGGAAAAACGATGGATTTGGGCCCAGATCTTTGGACTGGGGTGAATGTGTGACATTGATCCACATTCTGTCCATCATTGTTGTGTTTGCAGGTACCGCTCTAAGTGTACTGGGGATGCTCAGACGTGAGTCCCAGGCACTCCACACCATTGGAATCAAGCTAGCCGGGCTGATGAGAGGTGTTACCTCGAAACCGGGCCGGTCCTCGGATGCTTGTTTCCGTTCTGGGAAGGACATGGCTTTTGTAGTTCGGACTGGACTGTTCCCATGGGGCACAGGGTCAGCGCTGATTTGCATATCGCCATTGTCTAACCCAGGGTGGTGTGGAGTGGAAAAACGATGGATTTGGGCCCAGATCTTTGGACTGGGTTGAATGTGTGACATTGATCCACATTCTGTCCATCATTGTTGTGTTTGCAGGTACCGCTCTAAGTGTACTAGGGATGCTCAGACGTGAGTCCCAGGCACTCCACACCACTGGAATCAAGCTAGCCGGGCTGATGAGAGGTGTTACCTCGAAACCGGGCCGGTCCTCGGATGCTTGTTTCCGTTCTGGGAAGGACATGGCTTTTGTAGTTCGGACTGGACTGTTCCCATGGGGCACAGGGTCAGCGCTGATTTGCATATCGCCATTGTCTAACCCAGGGTGGTGTGGAGTGGAAAAACGATGGATTTGGGCCCAGATCTTTGGACTGGGGTGAATGTGTGACATTGATCCACATTCTGTCCATCATTGTTGTGTTTGCAGGTACCGCTCTAAGTGTACTGGGGATGCTCAGACGTGAGTCCCAGGCACTCCACACCACTGGAATCAAGCTAGCCGGGCTGATGAGAGGTGTTACCTCGAAACCGGGCCGGTCCTCGGATGCTTGTTTCCGTTCTGGGAAGGACATGGCTTTTGTAGTTCGGACTGGACTGTTCCCATGGGGCACAGGGTCAGCGCTGATTTGCATATCGCCATTGTCTAACCCAGGGTGGTGTGGAGTGGAAAAACGATGGATTTGGGCCCAGATCTTTGGACTGGGGTGAATGTGTGACATTGATCCACATTCTGACCATCATTGTTGTGTTTGCAGGTACCGCTCTAAGTGTACTGGGGATGCTCAGACGTGAGTCCCAGGCACTCCACACCACTGGAATCAAGCTAGCCGGGCTGATGAGAGGTGTTACCTCGAAACCGGGCCGGTCCTCGGATGCTTGTTTTCGTTCTGGGAAGGACATGGCTTTTGTAGTTCGGACTGGACTGTTCCCATGGGGCACAGGGTCAGCGCTGATTTGCATATCGCCATTGTCTAACCCAGGGTGGTGTGGAGTTGAAAAACGATGGATTTGGGCCCAGATCTTTGGACTGGGGTGAATGTGTGACATTGATCCACATTCTGTCCATCATTGTTGTGTTTCCAGGTACCGCTCTAAGTGTACTGGGGATGCTCAGACGTGAGTCCCAGGCACTCCACACCACTGGAATCAAGCTAGCCGGGCTGATGAGAGGTGTTACCTCGAAACCGGGCCGGTCCTCAGATGCTTGTTTCCGTTCTGGGAAGGACATGGCTTTTGTAGTTCGGACTGGACTGTTCCCATGGGGCACAGGGTCAGCGCTGATTTGCATATCGCCATTGTCTAACCCAGGGTGGTGTGGAGTGGAAAAACGATGGATTTGGGCCCAGATCTTTGGACTGGGGTGAATGTGTGACATTGATCCACATTCTGTCCATCATTGTTGTGTTTGCAGGTACCGCTCTAAGTGTACTGGGGATGCTCAGACGTGAGTCCCAGGCACTCCGCACCACTGGAATCAAGCTAGCCGGGCTGATGAGAGGTGTTACCTCGAAACCGGGCCGGTCCTCGGATGCTTGTTTCCGTTCTGGGAAGGACATGGCTTTTGTAGTTCGGACTGGACTGTTCCCATGGGGCACAGGGTCAGCGCTGATTTGCATATCGCCATTGTCTAACCCAGGGTGGTGTGGAGTGGAAAAACGATGGATTTGGGCCCAGATCTTTGGACTGGGGTGAATGTGTGACATTGATCCACATTCTGTCCATCATTGTTGTGTTTGCAGGTACCGCTCTAAGTGTACTGGGGATGCTCAGACGTGAGTCCCAGGCACTCCACACCACTGGAATCAAGCTAGCCGGGCTGATGAGAGGTGTTACCTCGAAACCGGGCCGGTCCTCGGATGCTTGTTTCCGTTCTGGGAAGGACTTGGCTTTTGTAGTTCGGACTGGACTGTTCCCATGGGGCACAGGGTCAGCGCTGATTTGCATATCGCCATTGTCTAACCCAGGGTGGTGTGGAGTGGAAAAACGATGGATTTGGGCCCAGATCTTTGGACTGGGGTGAATGTGTGACATTGATCCACATTCTGTCCATCATTGTTGTGTTTGCAGGTACCGCTCTAAGTGTACTGGGGATGCTCAGACGTGAGTCCCAGGCACTCCACACCACTGGAATCAAGCTAGCTGGGCTGATGAGAGGTGTTACCTCGAAACCGGGCCGGTCCTCGGATGCTTGTTTCCGTTCTGGGAAGGACATGGCTTTTGTAGTTCGGACTGGACTGTTCCCATGGGGCACAGGGTCAGCGCTGATTTGCATATCGCCATTGTCTAACCCAGGGTGGTGTGGAGTGGAAAAACGATGGATTTGGGCCCAGCTCTTTGGACTGGGGTGAATGTGTGACATTGATCCACATTCTGTCCATCATTGTTGTGTTTGCAGGTACCGCTCTAAGTGTACTGGGGATGCTCAGACGTGAGTCCCAGGCACTCCACACCACTGGAATCAAGCTAGCCAGGCTGATGAGAGGTGTTACCTCGAAACCGGGCCGGTCCTCGGATGCTTGTTTCCGTTCTGGGAAGGACTTGGCTTTTGTAGTTCGGACTGGACTGTTCCCATGGGGCACAGGGTCAGCGCTGATTTGCATATCGCCATTGTCTAACCCAGGGTGGTGTGGAGTGGAAAAACGATGGATTTGGGCCCAGATCTTTGGACTGGGGTGAATGTGTGACATTGATCCACATTCTGTCCATCATTGTTGTGTTTGCAGGTACCGCTCTAAGTGTACTGGGGATGCTCAGACGTGAGTCCCAGGCACTCCACACCACTGGAATCAAGCTAGCCGGGCTGATGAGAGGTGTTACCTCGAAACCGGGCCGGTCCTCGGATGCTTATTTCCGTTCTGGGAAGGACATGGCTTTTGTCGTTCGGACTGGACTGTTCCCATGGGGCACAGGGTCAGCGCTGATTTGCATATCGCCATTGTCTAACCCAGGGTGGTGTGGAGTGGAAAAACGATGGATTTGGGCCCAGATCTTTGGACTGGGGTGAATGTGTGACATTGATCCACATTCTGTCCATCATTGTTGTGTTTGGAGGTACCGCTCTAAGTGTACTGGGGATGCTCAGACGTGAGTCCCAGGCACTCCACACCACTGGAATCAAGCTAGCCGGGCTGATGAGAGGTGTTACCTCGAAACCGGGCCGGTCCTCGGATGCTTGTTTCCGTTCTGGGAAGGACATGGCTTTTGTAGTTCGGACTGGACTGTTCCCATGGGGCACAGGGTCAGCGCTGATTTGCATATCGCCATTGTCTAACCCAGGGTGGTGTGGAGTGGAAAAACGATGGATTTGGGCCCAGATCTTTGGACTGGGGTGAATGTGTGACATTGATCCACATTCTGTCCATCATTGTTGTGTTTGCAGGTACCGCTCTAAGTGTACTGGGGATGCTCAGACGTGAGTCCCAGGCACTCCACACCACTGGAATCAAGCTAGCCGGGCTGATGAGAGGTGTTACCTCGAAACCGGGCCGGTCCTCGGATGCTTGTTTCCGTTCTGGGAAGGACATCGCTTTTGTAGTTCGGACTGGACTGTTCCCATGGGGCACAGGGTCAGCGCTAATTTGCATATCGCCATTGTCTAACCCAGGGTGGTGTGGTGTGGAAAAACGATGGATTTGGGCCCAGATCTTTGGACTGGGGTGAATGTGTGACATTGATCCATATTCTGTCCATCATTGTTGTGTTTGCAGGTACCGCTCTAAGTGTACTGGGGATGCTCAGACGTGAGTCCCAGGCACTCCACACCACTGGAATCAAGCTAGCCGGGCTGATGAGAGGTGTTA
Source organism: Lissotriton helveticus (assembly GCF_964261635.1). Classification (NCBI taxonomy): domain Eukaryota; kingdom Metazoa; phylum Chordata; class Amphibia; order Caudata; family Salamandridae; genus Lissotriton; species Lissotriton helveticus. The sequence continues at coordinate 667,155,794 of NC_136057.1, forward strand.
CCTCGAAACCGGGCCGGTCCTCGGATGCTTGTTTCCGTTCTGGGAAGGACATGGCTTTTGTAGTTCGGACTGGACTGTTCCCATGGGGCACAGGGTCAGCGCTGATTTGCATATCGCCATTGTCTAACCCAGGGTGGTGTGGAGTGGAAAAACGATGGATTTGGGCCCAGATCTTTGGACTGGGGTGAATGTGTGACATTGATCCACATTCTGTCCATCATTGTTGTGTTTGCAGGTACCGCTCTAAGTGTACTGGGGATGCTCAGACGTGAGTCCCAGGCACTCCACACCACTGGAATCAAGCTAGCCGGGCTGATGAGAGGTGTTACCTTGAAACCGGGCCGGTTCTCGGATGCTTGTTTCCGTTCTGGGAAGGACATGGCTTTTGTAGTTCGGACTGGACTGTTCCCATGGGGCACAGGGTCAGCGCTGATTTGCATATCGCCATTGTCTAACCCAGGGTGGTGTGGAGTGGAAAAATGATGGATTTGGGCCCAGATCTTTGGACTGGGGTGAATGTGTGACATTGATCCACATTCTGTCCATCATTGTTGTGTTTGCATGTACCGCTCTAAGTGTACTGGGGATGCTCAGACGTGAGTCCCAGGCACTCCACACCACTGGAATCAAGCTAGCCGGGCTGATGAGAGGTGTTACCTCGAAACCGGGCCGGTCCTCGGATGCTTGTTTCCGTTCTGGGAAGGACATGGCTTTTGTAGTTCGGACTGGACTGTTCCCATGGGGCACAGGGTCAGCGCTGATTTGCATATCGCCATTGTCTAACCCAGGGTGGTGTGGAGTGGAAAAACGATGGATTTGGGCCCAGATCTTTGGACTGGGGTGAATGTGTGACATTGATCCACATTCTGTCCATCATTGTTGTGTTTGCAGGTACCGCTCTAAGTGTACTGGGGATGCTCAGACGTGAGTCCCAGGCACTCCACACCACTGGAATCAAGCTAGCCGGGCTGATGAGAGGTGTTACCTCGAAACCGGGCCGGTCCTCAGATGCTTGTTTCCGTACTGGGAAGGACATGGCTTTTGTAGTTCGGACTGGACTGTTCCCATGGGGCACAGGGTCAGCGCTGATTTGCATATCGCCATTGTCTAACCCAGGGTGGTGTGGAGTGGAAAAACGATGGATTTGGGCCCAGATCTTTGGACTGGGTTGAATGTGTGACATTGATCCACATTCTGTCCATCATTGTTGTGTTTGCAGGTACCGCTCTAATTTTACTAGGGATGCTCAGACGTGAGTCCCAGGCACTCCACACCACTGGAATCAAGCTAGCCGGGCTGATGAGAGGTGTTACCTCGAAACCGGGCCGGTCCTCGGATGCTTGTTTCCGTTCTGGGAAGGACATGGCTTTTGTAGTTTGGACTGGACTGTTCCCATGGGGCACAGGGTCAGCGCTGATTTGCATATCGCCATTGTCTAACCCAGGGTGGTGTGGAGTGGAAAAACGATGGATTTGGGCCCAGATCTTTGGACTGGGGTGAATGTGTGACATTGATCCACATTCTGTCCATCATTGTTGTGTTTGCAGGTACCGCTCTAAGTGTACTGGGGATGCTCAGACGTGAGTCCCAGGCACTCCACACCACTGGAATCAAGCTAGCCGGGCTGATGAGAGGTGTTACCTCGAAACCGGGCCGGTCCTCGGATGCTTGTTTCCGTTCTGGGAAGGACATGGCTTTTGTAGTTCGGACTGGACTGTTCCCATGGGGCACAGGGTCAGCGCTGATTTGCATATCGCCATTGTCTAACCCAGGGTGGTGTGGAGTGGAAAAACGATGGATTTGGGCCCAGATCTTTGGACTGGGGTGAATGTGTGACATTGATCCACATTCTGACCATCATTGTTGTGTTTGCAGGTACCGCTCTAAGTGTACTGGGGATGCTCAGACGTGAGTCCCAGGCACTCCACACCACTGGAATCAAGCTAGCCGGGCTGATGAGAGGTGTTACCTCGAAACCGGGCCGGTCCTCGGATGCTTGTTTCCGTTCTGGGAAGGACATGGCTTTTGTAGTTCGGACTGGACTGTTCCCATGGGGCACAGGGTCAGCGCTGATTTGCATATCGCCATTGTCTAACCCAGGGTGGTGTGGAGTTGAAAAACGATGGATTTGGGCCCAGATCTTTGGACTGGGGTGAATGTGTGACATTGATCCACATTCTGTCCATCATTGTTGTGTTTGCAGGTACCGCTCTAAGTGTACTGGGGATGCTCAGACGTGAGTCCCAGGCACTCCACACCACTGGAATCAAGCTAGCCGGGCTGATGAGAGGTGTTACCTCGAAACCGGGTCGGTCGTCAGATGCTTGTTTCCGTTCTGGGAAGGACATGGCTTTTGTAGTTCGGACTGGACTGTTCCCATGGGGCACAGGGTCAGCGCTGATTTGCATATCGCCATTGTCTAACCCAGGGTGGTGTGGAGTGGAAAAACGATGGATTTGGGCCCAGATCTTTGGACTGGGTTGAATGTGTGACATTGATCCACATTCTGTCCATCATTGTTGTGTTTGCAGGTACCGCTCTAAGTGTACTGGGGATGCTCAGACGTGAGTCCCAGGCACTCCACACCACTGGAATCAAGCTAGCCGGGCTGATGAGAGGTGTTACCTCGAAACCGGGCCGGTCCTCGGATGCTTGTTTCCGTTCTGGGAAGGACATGGCTTTTGTAGTTCGGACTGGACTGTTCCCATGGGGCACAGGGTCAGCGCTGATTTGCATATCGCCATTGTCTAACCCAGGGTGGTGTGGAGTGGAAAAACGATGGATTTGGGCCCAGATCTTTGGACTGGGGTGAATGTGTGACATTGATCCACATTCTGTCCATCATTGTTGTGTTTGCAGGTACCGCTCTAAGTGTACTGGGGATGCTCAGACGTGAGTCCCAGGCACTCCACACCACTGGAATCAAGCTAGCCGGGCTGATGAGAGGTGTTACCTCGAAACCGGGCCGGTCCTCGGCTGCTTGTTTCCGTTCTGGGAAGGACATGGCTTTTGTAGTTCGGACTGGACTGTTCCCATGGGGCACAGGGTCAGCGCTGATTTGCATATCGCCATTGTCTAACCCAGGGTGGTGTGGAGTGGAAAAACGATGGATTTGGGCCCAGATCTTTGGACTGGGGTGAATGTGTGACATTGATCCACATTCTGACCATCATTGTTGTGTTTGCAGGTACCGCTCTAAGTGTACTGGGGATGCTCAGACGTGAGTCCCAGGCACTCCACACCACTGGAATCAAGCTAGCCGGGCTGATGAGAGGTGTTACCTCGAAACCGGGCCGGTCCTCGGATGCTTGTTTTCGTTCTGGGAAGGACATGGCTTTTGTAGTTCGGACTGGACTGTTCCCATGGGGCACAGGGTCAGCGCTGATTTGCATATCGCCATTGTCTAACCCAGGGTGGTGTGGAGTTGAAAAACGATGGATTTGGGCCCAGATCTTTGGACTGGGGTGAATGTGTGACATTGATCCACATTCTGTCCATCATTGTTGTGTTTGCAGGTACCGCTCTAAGTGTACTGGGGATGCTCAGACGTGAGTCCCAGGCACTCCACACCACTGGAATCAAGCTAGCCGGGCTGATGAGAGGTGTTACCTCGAAACCGGGCCGGTCCTCAGATGCTTGTTTCCGTTCTGGGAAGGACATGGCTTTTGTAGTTCGGACTGGACTGTTCCCATGGGGCACAGGGTCAGCGCTGATTTGCATATCGCCATTGTCTAACCCAGGGTGGTGTGGAGTGGAAAAACGATGGATTTGGGCCCAGATCTTTGGACTGGGGTGAATGTGTGACATTGATCCACATTCTGTCCATCATTGTTGTGTTTGCAGGTACCGCTCTAAGTGTACTGGGGATGCTCAGACGTGAGTCCCAGGCACTCCGCACCACTGGAATCAAGCTAGCCGGGCTGATGAGAGGTGTTACCTCGAAACCGGGCCGGTCCTCGGATGCTTGTTTCCGTTCTGGGAAGGACATGGCTTTTGTAGTTCGGACTGGACTGTTCCCATGGGGCACAGGGTCAGCGCTGATTTGCATATCGCCATTGTCTAACCCAGGGTGGTGTGGAGTGGAAAAACGATGGATTTGGGCCCAGATCTTTGGACTGGGGTGAATGTGTGACATTGATCCACATTCTGTCCATCATTGTTGTGTTTGCAGGTACCGCTCTAAGTGTACTGGGGATGCTCAGACGTGAGTCCCAGGCACTCCACACCACTGGAATCAAGCTAGCCGGGCTGATGAGAGGTGTTACCTCGAAACCGGGCCGGTCCTCGGATGCTTGTTTCCGTTCTGGGAAGGACATGGCTTTTGTAGTTCGGACTGGACTGTTCCCATGGGGCACAGGGTCAGCGCTGATTTGCATATCACCATTGTCTAACCCAGGGTGGTGTGGAGTGGAAAAACGATGGATTTGGGCCCAGATCTTGGGACTGGGGTGAATGTGTGACATTGATCCACATTCTGTCCATCATTGTTGTGTTTGCAGGTACCGCTCTAAGTGTACTGGGGATGCTCAGACGTGAGTCCCAGGCACTCCACACCACTGGAATCAAGCTAGCCGGGCTGATGAGAGGTGTTACCTCGAAACCGGGCCGGTCCTCGGATGCTTGTTTCCGTTCTGGGAAGGACATGGCTTTTGTAGTTCGGACTGGACTGTTCCCATGGGGCACAGGGTCAGCGCTGATTTGCATATCGCCATTGTCTAACCCAGGGTGGTGTGGAGTGGAAAAACGATGGATTTGGGCCCAGATCTTTGGACTGGGTTGAATGTGTGACATTGATCCACATTCTGTCCATCATTGTTGTGTTTGCAGGTACCGCTCTAAGTGTACGAGGGATGCTCAGACGTGAGTCCCAGGCACTCCACACCACTGGAATCAAGCTAGCCGGGCTGATGAGAGGTGTTACCTCGAAACCGGGCCGGTCCTCGGATGCTTGTTTCCGTTCTGGGAAGGACATGGCTTTTGTAGTTCGGACTGGACTGTTCCCATGGGGCACAGGGTCAGCGCTGATTTGCATATCGCCATTGTCTAACCCAGGGTGGTGTGGAGTGGAAAAACGATGGATTTGGGCCCAGATCTTTGGACTGGGGTGAATGTGTGACATTGATCCACATTCTGTCCATCATTGTTGTGTTTGCAGGTACCGCTCTAAGTGTACTGGGGATGCTCAGACGTGAGTCCCAGGCACTCCACACCACTGGAATCAAGCTAGCCGGGCTGATGAGAGGTGTTACCTCGAAACCGGGCCGGTCCTCGGATGCTTGTTTCCGTTCTGGGAAGGACATGGCTTTTGTAGTTCGGACTGGACTGTTCCCATGGGGCACAGGGTCAGCGCTGATTTGCATATCGCCATTGTCTAACCCAGGGTGGTGTGGAGTGGAAAAACGATGGATTTGGGCCCAGATCTTTGGACTGGGGTGAATGTGTGACATTGATCCACATTCTGACCATCATTGTTGTGTTTGCAGGTACCGCTCTAAGTGTACTGGGGATGCTCAGACGTGAGTCCCAGGCACTCCACACCACTGGAATCAAGCTAGCCGGGCTGATGAGAGGTGTTACCTCGAAACCGGGCCGGTCCTCGGATGCTTGTTTTCGTTCTGGGAAGGACATGGCTTTTGTAGTTCGGACTGGACTGTTCCCATGGGGCACAGGGTCAGCGCTGATTTGCATATCGCCATTGTCTAACCCAGGGTGGTGTGGAGTTGAAAAACGATGGATTTGGGCCCAGATCTTTGGACTGGGGTGAATGTGTGACATTGATCCACATTCTGTCCATCATTGTTGTGTTTGCAGGTACCGCTCTAAGTGTACTGGGGATGCTCAGACGTGAGTCCCAGGCACTCCACACCACTGGAATCAAGCTAGCCGGGCTGATGAGAGGTGTTACCTCGAAACCGGGCCGGTCCTCAGATGCTTGTTTCCGTTCTGGGAAGGACATGGCTTTTGTAGTTCGGACTGGACTGTTCCCATGGGGCACAGGGTCAGCTCTGATTTGCATATCGCCATTGTCTAACCCAGGGTGGTGTGGAGTGGAAAAACGATGGATTTGGGCCCAGATCTTTGGACTGGGGTGAATGTGTGACATTGATCCACATTCTGTCCATCATTGTTGTGTTTGCAGGTACCGCTCTAAGTGTACTGGGGATGCTCAGACGTGAGTCCCAGGCACTCCGCACCACTGGAATCAAGCTAGCCGGGCTGATGAGAGGTGTTACCTCGAAACCGGGCCGGTCCTCGGATGCTTGTTTCCGTTCTGGGAAGGACATGGCTTTTGTAGTTCTGACTGGACTGTTCCCATGGGGCACAGGGTCAGCGCTGATTTGCATATCGCCATTGTCTAACCCAGGGTGGTGTGGAGTGGAAAAACGATGGATTTGGGCCCAGATCTTTGGACTGGGGTGAATGTGTGACATTGATCCACATACTGTCCATCATTGTTGTGTTTGCAGGTACCGCTCTAAGTGTACTGGGGATGCTCAGACGTGAGTCCCAGGCACTCCACACCACTGGAATCAAGCTAGCCGGGCTGATGAGAGGTGTTACCTCGAAACCGGGCCGGTCCTCGGATGCTTGTTTCCGTTCTGGGAAGGACATGGCTTTTGTAGTTCGGACTGGACTGTTCCCATGGGGCACAAGGTCAGCGCTGATTTGCATATCGCCATTGTCTAACCCAGGGTGGTGTGGAGTGGAAAAACGATGGATTTGGGCCCAGATCTTTGGACTGGGGTGAATGTGTGACATTGATCCACATTCTGTCCATCATTGTTGTGTTTGCAGGTACCGCTCTAAGTGTACTGGGGATGCTCAGACGTGAGTCCCAGGCACTCCACACCACTGGAATCAAGCTAGCCGGGCTGATGAGAGGTGTTACCTCGAAACCGGGCCGGTCCTCGGATGCTTGTTTCCGTTCTGGGAAGGACATGGCTTTTGTAGTTCGGACTGGACTGTTCCCATGGGGCACAGGGTCAGCGCTGATTTGCATATCGCCATTGTCTAACCCAGGGTGGTGTGGAGTGGAAAAACGATGGATTTGGGCCCAGATCTTGGGACTGGGGTGAATGTGTGACATTGATCCACATTCTGTCCATCATTGTTGTGTTTGCAGGTACCGCTCTAAGTGTACTGGGGATGCTCAGACGTGAGTCCCAGGCACTCCACACCACTGGAATCAAGCTAGCCGGGCTGATGAGAGGTGTTACCTCGAAACCGGGCCGGTCCTCGGATGCTTGTTTCCGTTCTGGGAAGGACATGGCTTTTGTAGTTCGGACTGGACTGTTCCCATGGGGCACAGGGTCAGCGCTGATTTGCATATCGCCATTGTCTAACCCAGGGTGGTGTGGAGTGGAAAAACGATGGATTTGGGCCCAGATCTTGGGACTGGGGTGAATGTGTGACATTGATCCACATTCTGTCCATCATTGTTGTGTTTGCAGGTACCGCTCTAAGTGTACTGGGGATGCTCAGACGTGAGTCCCAGGCACTCCACACCACTGGAATCAAGCTAGCCGGGCTGATGAGAGGTGTTACCTCGAAACCGGGCCGGTCCTCGGATGCTTGTTTCCGTTCTGGGAAGGACATGGCTTTTGTAGTTCGGACTGGACTGTTCCCATGGGGCACAGGGTCAGCGCTGATTTGCATATCGCCATTGTCTAACCCAATGTGGTGTGGAGTGGAAAAACGATGGATTTGGGCCCAGATCTTGGGACTGGGGTGAATGTGTGACATTGATCCACATTCTGTCCATCATTGTTGTGTTTGCAGGTACCGCTCTAAGTGTACTGGGGATGCTCAGACGTGAGTCCCAGGCACTCCACACCACTGGAATCAAGCTAGCCGGGCTGATGAGAGGTGTTACCTCGAAACCGGGCCGGTCCTCGGATGCTTGTTTCCGTTCTGGGAAGGACATGGCTTTTGTAGTTCGGACTGGACTGTTCCCATGGGGCACAAGGTCAGCGCTGATTTGCATATCGCCATTGTCTAACCCAGGGTGGTGTGGAGTGGAAAAACGATGGATTTGGGCCCAGATCTTTGGACTGGGGTGAATGTGTGACATTGATCCACATTCTGTCCATCATTGTTGTGTTTGCAGGTACCACTCTAAGTGTACTGGGGATGCTCAGACGTGAGTCCCAGGCACTCCACACCACTGGAATCAAGCTAGCCGGGCTGATAAGAGGTGTTACCTCGAAACCGGGCCGGTCCTCGGATGCTTGTTTCCGTTCTGGGAAGGACATGGCTTTTGTAGTTCGGACTGGACTGTTCCCATGGGGCACAGGGTCAGCGCTGATTTGCATATCGCCATTGTCTAACCCAGGGTGGTGTGGAGTGGAAAAACGATGGATTTGGGCCCAGATATTTGGACTGGGGTGAATGTGTGACATTGATCCACATTCTGTCCATCATTGTTGTGTTTGCAGGTACCGCTCTAAGTGTACTGGGGATGCTCAGACGTGAGTCCCAGGCACTCCACACCACTGGAATCAAGCTAGCCGGGCTGATGAGAGGTGTTACCTCGAAACCGGGCCGGTCCTCGGATGCTTGTTTCCGTTCTGGGAAGGACATGGCTTTTGTAGTTCGGACTGGACTGTTCCCATGGGGCACAGGGTCAGCGCTGATTTGCATATCGCCATTGTCTAACCCAGGGTGGTGTGGAGTGGAAAAACGATGGATTTGGGCCCAGATCTTTGGACTGGGGTGAATGTGTGACATTGATCCACATTCTGTCCATCATTGTTGTGTTTGCAGGTACCGCTCTAAGTGTACTGGGGATGCTCAGACGTGAGTCCCAGGCACTCCACACCACTGGAATCAAGCTAGCCGGGCTGATGAGAGGTGTTACCTCGAAACCGGGCCGGTCCTCAGATGCTTGTTTCCGTTCTGGGAAGGACATGGCTTTTGTAGTTCGGACTGGACTGTTCCCATGGGGCACAGGGTCAGCGCTGATTTGCATATAGCCATTGTCTAACCCAGGGTGGTGTGGAGTGGAAAAACGATGGATTTGGGCCCAGATCTTTGGACTGGGTTGAATGTGTGACATTGATCCACATTCTGTCCATCATTGTTGTGTTTGCAGGTACCGCTCTAAGTGTACTAGGGATGCTCAGACGTGAGTCCCAGGCACTCCACACCACTGGAATCAAGCTAGCCGGGCTGATGAGAGGTGTTACCTCGAAACCGGGCCGGTCCTCGGATGCTTGTTTCCGTTCTGGGAAGGACATGGCTTTTGTAGTTCGGACTGGACTGTTCCCATGGGGCACAGGGTCAGCGCTGATTTGCATATCGCCATTGTCTAACCCAGGGTGGTGTGGAGTGGAAAAACGATGGATTTGGGCCCAGATCTTTGGACTGGGGTGAATGTGTGACATTGATCCACATTCTGTCCATCATTGTTGTGTTTGCAGGTACCGCTCTAAGTGTACTGGGGATGCTCAGACGTGAGTCCCAGGCACTCCACACCACTGGAATCAAGCTAGCCGGGCTGATGGGAGGTGTTACCTCGAAACCGGGCCGGTCCTCGGATGCTTGTTTCCGTTCTGGGAAGGACATGGCTTTTGTAGTTCGGACTGGACTGTTCCCATGGGGCACAGGGTCAGCGCTGATTTTCATATCGCCATTGTCTAACCCAGGGTGGTGTGGAGTGGAAAAACAATGGATTTGGGCCCAGATCTTTGGACTGGGGTGAATGTGTGACATTGATCCACATTCTGTCCATCATTTTTGTGTTTGCAGGTACCGCTCTAAGTGTACTGGGGATGCTCAGACGTGAGTCCCAGGCACTCCACACCACTGGAATCAAGCTAGCCGGGCTGATGAGAGGTGTTACCTCGAAACCGGGCCGGTCCTCGGATGCTTGTTTCCGTTCTGGGAAGGACATGGCTTTTGTAGTTCGGACTGGACTGTTCCCATGGGGCACAGGGTCAGCGCTGATTTGCATATCGCCATTGTCTAACCCAGGGTGGTGTGGAGTGGAAAAACGATGGATTTGGGCCCAGATCTTTGGACTGGGGTGAATGTGTGACATTGATCCACATTCTGTCCATCATTGTTGTGTTTGCAGGTACCGCTCTAAGTGTTCTGGGGATGCTCAGACGTGAGTCCCAGGCACTCCACACCACTGGAATCAAGCTAGCCGGGCTGATGAGAGGTGTAACCTCGAAACCGGGCCGGTCCTCGGATGCTTGTTTCCGTTCTGGGAAGGACATGGCTTTTGTAGTTCGGACTGGACTGTTCCCATGGGGCACAGGGTCAGCGCTGATTTGCATATCGCCATTGTCTAACCCAGGGTGGTGTGGAGTGGAAAAACAATGGATTTGGGCCCAGATCTTTGGACTGGGGTGAATGTGTGACATTGATCCACATTCTGTCCATCATTGTTGTGTTTGCAGGTACCGCATTTTTTAAAAGGGGCAGCGAGGGGATCCTCGGTGTTATACGCCGATATCCCTTATTGATTCAGCTGTAAAAATCCTGGGAAAGGTAATCCTAACTAAAATTACTGATTGGGTGGATGAGAGGGGGATTTTATCTAATATGCAATATGGTTTTAGAGGTGGGAGGAGCACCATGGATCAATGTTTAAATTTGCACTTTTTAATAGGCAAATAAACTATGGCCAAGGAGGGGTGATTGACGATGGCTTCTATGGACTTATCCAGCGCTTTTGACCTGGTTAACAGGTCAAAGCTTTGGAATATCCTGCTGGAAAAGGGTCTGGACCCTTGCCTAGTCTATGTTTTTAGACAACCTTCACCAAGATCTTACAACCTTGATTAGGATAACGCAGGCTAGTGATTGCACTAGATCTTTCAATTCTGGGAGGGGCGTCCGGCAGGGATGCATTCTTGCACCCCTGCTGTTCACCCTTTACATTAATGATCTGGACAAAGTGGTATAATTAAGTCATCCCAGCCAAGAATATCTAATATATTCAGCCCTCTACATAAGGATTGCCAGAGTGATGTACCAAATAATGGGAAAAAATACAGATCCAAATGCAGAAAAGGAACACTGAGGAGTGGAATGGAAGCTGTAAGGATGTTCAATTTATACCTCCAACCAACTTGGGGGGAAGTGGAGCTATAGGCACTGGCGAAGGAACTTGGAATGCAGATTCAAAACTGACTCAGCAAGAGATAAGGGCACCTATAGAGTTAGACGTAGTAACATCAAATCAGAGAGAACAAATGGAGCAACTTGATAAAAAAAAGTGAACAAGGAAACGAAGGATCTGATCCCTTTTCCCAATGCTCCCAATTTGCAAGATCTTCCAGTGGGGAAAGAAGTACATTCAGCTAATTACTCGCTCTCGGATGAAGATTCAGAATCCGAGATATACGAAACAGGAATGTCTATCTCTCGTGACTCAAGCCAACTGAGCAATTCAAGAGAATCAAGTCCAAGCGCTCGAAGGGGCGCCGTATCTCTGGAGATCTCTGGCTCCAATGATTCAAGATTATCTAGCGAAATCAACATCAGGAAAAAAAGGAGTGGGGGAAAAAAAGGTCAAAACACAAAAGAGAACGAAACGTGTTGAATGAGGAAACCACAGACCCTGGTAATAACACGGACTATGTCAAAAGTAGACCCAATCCCCCCCGAAGAAGCCCAAAGACTAAATCATCAGGAGAAACACCATGTCAAACCCTGAGGGTACAAGAAAACAAAGATAGACACCAAAAAACTACGGAGCCCTCATTGAGCCAAGTGCTCAGCTCAATAAAAAAGTTCCATGAGGATGTGAAAAAAGACAGTCAAAAGAACCGCATGGTCATTGAAAAATTACAAGGAGCAGTGAAGAAAGTGGGCAGTATCTGCTCCGAGATCTCTGAAAGAATGGTCATGATGGAAACCCGTACTGAGAATCTTGAAACCGATGTTGCGACGCTTCAACAAAAGGAAACAGGACAAGATGGAACAATAAGGGATCTTATGGCCAAAGTGGAAGATCATGAAAACAGATCCAGAAGGAATAATCTAAGGTTTCTTGGAATTCCGGAGAATTTTGAGGGAAGCGATGCTAGAGGGGCAATGGTTAACATACTCAAAACATCATTTCCGGAATTGGAAGCCTGGGATATGGAAAGGGAAGTCCAGCGGGCCCATCGTTTTCCTCTAATGCTATCAAAAAACTCTAACAAGCAAAATCAATATCCCAGGGCAATGCTGGTCTGCTTTGGGAATTTTCTCCTCCGTGAAAAAATCTACGACCTTGCAAGACCTATCACCCAAAGAGAGCATAAGGGGTTCAAAGTTTTTGTCAGACCAGACTTCGCTCACGCCACAGTGGAGCGAAGATGGAAAATGCGTCAGCTATTTGGTCCCTTTGAAAAAGTTGGAGCAAAAGTATTCTTGCAAAATCCGGCACACTTGAAAATTATATTTAAAGGTGCAACAAGAAGCTTCAACAGCGAAATACAGGCGGAGGACTATCTTCGAGAAATTTCAGAGACAGCCTCTCGAAATCCAGGGAAATAATCTAAATCAGATTTAAAGACTTGTAGACTTAAAGACTTGTAGTAAAAGGAATATATAAGATGAAGGAACTATTGCAATGTATATCAAGTAGAAGGTATATATTGGGAAAGCGTGGACTTTTAGCGGAATGGCTGAACGAATTGGGGAAATTAAGCCTGAAAAATTATTAGAAAATTTAGGCTTAGGGTCAACTATAAAAAATAAGCATAAAACTTATATTAACAAACTAGCCTAGTTCGCAGAGCCTGCTTGCGTGGATGTCACACCCCTGGTCCAGACAGACCCAGGTAACCTTCAAAGGTGGTGGTGGGTGGGGGGGGGCAGGGGAGGGGGGAATGCCGGACAGGTTAGACATACATGGAAGTAAATCTATGTCAATAAGAATTATGGAAATACCTACAGGGATCACAGGAAACGAGATTGTCTGTGATATAAAATATGGCACTCTTTTATTAGGAACATGGCTGGGATAAAAATATTATCTCTGAATATTTGTGGTCTGAACGATCTTAAGAAAAGGCAAATGGTTGCAATTGGTCTACAAAATTGGGGAGCCAATGTTGTATGTATGCAGGAGACGCATATTGAAGGGTCCCAGAGCCAGTTGTTAAATACACTAGGGTATAAACTGGTGTGTGCTACCTCACAAGGTGTTAAAATTCGGGGGGTTGCCATTCTGGCTAAAGGGAGTGGATTGGTGTTTAACAAATCTAAAGCTGATAAGTTTGGCCGCTGGGCTATTACCGAATGCAGTTATCAAACATGGCAAAAAATCACAATTTGTGCTATTTATGGGAGCAATACAGATGACCCCAGGGTTTTCGATGAGGTCTCTAACGAACTTTCACACTGGCCTCTTCCGGTGTTGGTCTGTGGGGATTTTAATATAAACCTCCCGGCTAACTGGTCCTTAAACGATGAATGGGTTTATAAAGGACGCAAACCTAAAGTATTTCGCTCTCTTAAAGATTTGTGCCTTATACATGGACTTGTAGATAGCTGGCAGACGTCAAATACTAACACCGGGGACCTTGGATATACCTTTTATTCAAATCCACACCACACGCACACCAGAATCGACTATATTTTACTCTCTAATTCACTATTTAGGAATTCCCAAATTGTTAAATTGCCCCGGGTACTATCTGACCATAACCCCCTTCTCTGTACACTGACTATTAGGCTAGCTAAATCAGAGCCTACTCTGTGGTCATTTGAAAAAGCATTACTGAACGACCTTCAGTATTGTATCCACATGAAAGACTGGATACCCAAGTTCCTAGCAGAAAACATTAATAGTACGTCAATAGAGGTTGTTTGGGACACGTTGAAAGCAGGGGTCCGGGGTGAGACTATGTCATATTCCCTCAGAGCAAACAGGCGAGAGAAAGAGGAGATGCAGAGGCTGCAGGATGAGCTTATGTTAGCTGAAGTAGGGCTCATCAGTGTCACTAGCAATAGAGACTCAACTGGGGATATCTCTAGCACCTTAGCCCAAGTAGCAGTTGCCAAGGCAGCAATTACCAATATGTTTTCAGATAAGGCAATCCGGAAAGCCACGGCACGAAAAGAATTAATATATGAAGTCAATGAGCAAGTGGGTCATCAATTGGCGATGCGATTGCGACAACAGGTCAATGCTAATCTAATAAGGGAAATTATAGACCCAGTGGAAGGCCAGTTAAAAGACTCAGAGCTGATTAAGCAAGCATTTTGGAGGTTTTATAAAGAACTATATACGGATAATGGCAATGAAGATATTACAGAAATAGAAAGGTACTTAGAGAATTGTGATATCGTAAAGTTTGAGGTAAATACGCAGCTGGCTCTAGAGGAAACTCCGAATATGGAAGAGGTATTGACCGCAGTCAATAGCCTCCCTAAAGGAAAGGCAACAGGTCTGGACAGTATCCCATTGGAGTTCTATAGCACATTTATAGACGAAATTAAACACATATTAAGGGACTTGATTATCCATATTTTCTCCGGGGGGGAACCTCCCAGCTCCTGGTCCAGCGCCAAAATTGTGATTTTCGCTAAAAAGGGGAAACCCCCAGAACATTTAGGATCATATTGCCCCATAACCCTTATAAATGCTGATTCTAAGATATATTCCAAAATCTTGGCAAACCGAATTGCCCCTATAATACACAATGTAATCGTCAAAAGCCAGCACGGTTTTGTTCCTGGAAGGTCAACGATTAATCATATCCAGAGGGTAATAACACTTTTTGATGGAACAGAAACTACAGGAGACCCTATGGCCCTGATCCTTTTGGATGCAGAGAAGGCCTTTGATAGGGTCTCCTGGCAGTTTCTCTGGAAAGCAATGGCGATGATGGGATTTCGAATCAAGTTTATTCAGGCGATACAAAAAATGTATAATAATCCTAGGGCTGTTGTATCTATCAATGGAAGTCTAACTAAGGAAATCGCCATCTCCAGGGGAACACGCCAGGGGTGCCCTTGCTCGCCATTGCTCTTTGCAATATATATATAGATTCTTTTATTCGTTATTTGGAGAAAAATAATCATATAACCCCCATTATATCACAGGGGTATGCAACAAAAACATTAGCATACGCTGATGATATTGCTATAGTTACCGCAGACCCCACAGTAGCAATGCTGGTCTCTGGCTACGCGCTAAATCAAGGAAAGACACAAATTGTTTTAAATCAAAAAATTGTGATGGATGACCCTAGGGTGGTGAAGGGAGCGACATACCTGGGTGTCACAATCTCTTCAAAGCTAGAGGAAGTAGTGGACATAAATCTTAAGCCAATGTTGAACACGATACAAAAGGATCTATGACGGTTAGACAATCTTCACCTGTCCATTATTGGAAGAGCAAATGCAATTAAAATGGTGTACTTTCCTAAAATATTATATTTATTCAGGGCAATTTGCCTAGAGTTCTCTAATCAGTGGTTTACAACAATGGAATGTACCTTTTCTAGATTTATATGGTCATACGCTCAACCCCGTCGAGCATATAAATATCTTACCCTTCCGAAGGACAGAGGTGGGTTAGCACTTCCCAATTTAAGGAGATATTACTGGTCATGTGTATTACTTTACAGTAAGGAATTATTGCAAGGGGGGAACAACATAGAGCTACACACCGCTTCAATCTTTCAGCTATTGGTGGGGAATTCCTGCTATGGCTACTTTTGGAGACACATACACGACAGTTACCACAAAAAGGTCAAATTCAAGACTCTCTATAGCTGTTTTAAGGTATGGAAGGCGGTAAAAAAAGTACTAGGCATAGGATCAATCAATCAATCAAAGACATTTATAGAGCGCACTACTCACCCGGAGGGTCTCAAGGCGCTAGGGGGGGGGGTGCTGCTACTGCTCGAACAGCCAGGTCTTGAGCTTCTTCCTGAAGGAGAGGTGGTCCTGGGTCAGGCGGAGGTGGGTCGGGATGGAGTTCCAGGTCTTGGCGGCCAGGTAGGAGAAGGACCTTCCTCCTGTTGTCGCTCTTCGGATGCGGGGGACGGCGGCGAGGGCGAGGTTGGTCGATCGGAGGTGGCGTTTGGGAACGTAGAAGTTGAGGCGGCTGTTGAGGTGTCCTGGGCCTTGGTTGTGTAGGGCTTTGTGTGCGTGGGTGAGGAGCCGGAAGGTGATTCTTTTGTTGATCGGAACGATTCTCATATTACACTCCGGTACTAAACAACCCAACTCTTCCACCAACAATCTTTAAAGATATTTGCGTTAATAAATGGTATAATTTAGGAATTACACAACTTGGGGATTTTTTTACTAATCAGGGGATTAAATCGTTTGAAGTTCTGAAGGCAGAATTTGGTTTAGACTGGCGGGATTTTTTAAAATATCTCCAAATTAGGGACTTCCTAACTCACAAATCTGGAGCAAGGACACTCGGGGAACAATCTATTGTAGTGGAGACAATTATACATTCAAGGAAACAGTCAATAGGTGGAGTGTATGTGTCATTGCTGGACAGGTTCCCTGATGATCTAGATAAAACGGCAACGAGGTGGCAAGGTAAACTCGAGATTTCTAAAGAAGGATTTTTGTACTCCTATCAGCTAGCTCAAACCATTCTTATTTCGACCAGACTCCAGGCACAATTTTATAAAACCTGTTTTTTTCTTCACTATACACCCGATAAAATTGCAAAATGGGGAACCAGTAATGGGACTTGCTGCCCGAGATGCAATCTATTTAAGGCAGACTCCATCCATATCTTTGCCTCTTGCCCGGTGTTAATACCTTTGATACAAAGTATAGAGAGGTTTCTAACTTCAGTTCTTCACAGAAAGGTTGCCTTGTCACCAGAGGTAATGGTACTTGGGGTGGAGGATCCAGATAATCTTGAGAGCGGCCACGATTTTATATTTGTTGCTATGGCCGTTTGGCGGCTATGCCTAGCCTCGGCTTGGCTAGACCCGCTACCACCACTTTCCAACAGTGGCTAGCTAGGCTCTTAGCTGTGCATAATATCGAGACAGCTATATATAAGCGTAAAGGCAGACGGCGACGCGAAAGGGGTATGAAAATCTGGACTCCTCTCACACACTGGCGAACTCTACAAAACTGATTTATTATCGATACTGTAATGTATTCATGTAACTGCTTTAATTGGTCTTCTCGTGATGCTGGGAATATATTTTATTTTGTAAATTCTCTATAATGTATATTTAAATATGTCAAACACAACGGAAAGTTTATGATGTTAATGAACAGAAAGTTTGCCTGTCCGGGGGGGGGGATAAATATGTTAAAATCACTAAAAACATTTAAAAAAAAAAAATGATCGGGACAAAGTGCTTGTGGAGGCGGCCTTGGATTTCCAGCGTGTAGGAGACTGCTTAATCCCTGTTCTCCTATTCGCGGATGATGCAGTACTTTTAGCTCATACAGCAGTGGGCCTCCAGCGGCTTCTAGACACCTTCTTGGCTTTTATGCACTCCTTGGATTTAATTGTGAATAACGGAAAGTCACATACTATGACAGTAGGTCGCAGAGTTAGGAAAACAATTTTATTGTAATGGATTGGAAGTCCCTTCCGTGTCCTCCTTCACTTATCTGGGAGTCCTTATTGATGACAGGTCTTCCTGGGTTATGCAACAAAAAGTTAAAAAGAATGCAGTCATATGTGCTTCCTCATCTCTTTTAGGGTTTGCACAGCGATTGGGGGCCAGACCGATAGAGGCTATTCTAAAGGTTTACAAAGCCAGGTGTTTGGTCATTGCGACCTATGGATCCTCTATCTGGGGCTATAAATAACAGGTTGGGATACAGATAGCTAAAAACAAATTCCTTTGAAGTCTTCTGTCTGTTCCACAATCTACCCCATTGTATGCCATACACTAGGAGTTAGGGTTAGGCTATGTTACTGATACTTTCTACACAGCTCCATTGCTCTGCTGGCTCAAAACCTGGTTGAACCCTGATTTAACCTTGACTCATTTGATTTTACGGGACTGCTTGAAGTAAGATAAGTCCCTAAAAATCAAATGGCTCCCGTATGTCAAAAGCATGTTTAAGGACGGCCAGAACTTTATGAGGAACAGGAGCTATGTAAACCATCAGTTAGGGCCCATTACCTTTTAAAAACATCACTCAAATTGGAACCTTATTTAGCAATAGTTAATAAACCTTACCATCGTTGGCTCTTAATTAGGCTCCGCTTTAATTTGATTCATTTTACATTGGGGTATTATCGGGAATGGTGTAATCCTGTTGATGCTGAACCCTGCAAATGTGATAACTTTTCATCTCAAGACACATTACACTTCATGATGTTTTGTGATTTATATTCCCATATTCGTTTGAGATTTCTGGTTCCTATCCTGAGAGGCAGGGGTTTCACAGAGGTAAGACCGGCATTGGTCTTCCTACAGTCTTTGTGTAACCCAGGGGATATTTCTAATTTTGCATCCTTTTTGGTAGCTGCTGTGAGACTAAAGAAACAAAGAAATTTAAAGATGCCTTCTCCCTAAGCAATATTGTAATTTTTACTGTAATTTTATGTGATAAGGGGTATGATTTTGTGTTAGTATTTTTATATAAGCGCACAGAAATCTTGTCTGTGTATTTTAATTATTAAGTTAAAATTATTTGTTATATTGTCTATGTTTGAGTCTTATCTTTTGTACTTTTATGATTTTAATTAATCGTATAAAGTGGATTGACTGACTGACTGACTGAACAACCAAAGAACAGGACAACCTGACCAGGGTTCAGCACAACCAAAACATTAGTACAAGTTAAAGTAATATTGGTGCAGCACACTTCAGGACATATGAAGTTTCTTCACGTCACTGTTTTCCCTTAGACGATCAGTTCTCTGGATTAATTTCTACAAGAGAGCGCAGGCATTTCCCAGATTGTGTGGAATTGCGTTTTCTTAGATCTCGTCCGTTTTTCAACAATAACCAGCTCTTAGTTTGAAATAAAACAGTAGAGCACATGCCCTGACGAAGTTACAACAAGTAACGAAACGGGTTTGCTTGTGTATCTGTTTTGGGTAAAATTACCTAAATAAAGAAGAAAAAACTCTTGGACTATAAGAATTTGTGTAATTCCTTACTGGGTGCGCCTCCCACCTTTTGTTCACAACTTACTGACTGATAGCAAATAGGAATTGTAATGCAGTGATTGTTTTTCTTTATACTGCTGGATCTTACACCTTGCAGATACCAATAATCTATGCATTAAAAGCAGTGCTGACTCAAACGAGACTGGTGTAATTTGCAAATGCTCTTTTCCTGACGATTTGTTTCATTTTCCTTTTATATAATAATGTAAGAATTTTTTGCAGTACTGAAACAAACACATTGTTGGAATAGACTCCTTCCTCAAGAGTTGTTCAAAAGTTTGAATGCATAAGATTGAAGCTCGGCAATTTTATATTGTGTAATAAAACATTCTCTCAATTGTACAAATTAAAAAAAATCTTAGGCAGAATAAATATGCCTATGGGCTTTAAATTAACTTATTCATATTGAAATACTAATGATGTTTTTCACATTCCTCACATGGCACTGGAAAAAATGTAAATGTGAATTGTCCTGAAGAAGGGTATTTTTATGTATTTTAAGAAATTCACTTGCCTCCATTATATACTGCCATATCTCACGAACAATGAGTAGCAGTAACTTGCATCTTAGCAACGTTGAGGTCATAGTTTTAACTCTAGCCAAATACAGTAGCCAGTCCTTGCAACGTGGCTATGAGTGCAGAGGCATATGTTGCATAGCGTTGCAATATCATCATAAGCAGTTTTTGACACAAAATAATAAATTACTGGTAAGGATGGCTGTCCAGGAGAACAGAATGACTTTTTGACAAACTGTGATACAAAGGAGCATGTAAATATTGTCTTTATAGTAATTAATATAGCTGCTGTACAGGTTATACCAAGGATAAAAATTGTGTTTGATGCAGAGAATGCATACAGGAGGGTCGACTTTTGATTTATTTTTCAGCTTTTATCTAGGTTTAGATTTGAGCAGGGCTTTTGATAGTAATAATGTATGCAGTATGCATTAGAATATTAAGTTTCATATGTATCTGCTGGGAACTGCTGTATTAGGTTTGCAAAATAAATCATTTTTGAAAATAGTTTTAATACTGAGCCAGAAAAAGAGGGGCGGTAACAGAGAAAGAGTGGGGAAACCTAGTAAAATGGTTAAGAGGAGAAATAAGGGTACAAAGAAGATCCAACACAAAGAAAAATACAAGGAAAAGGGAAGGAGAATGGAGGAGGGAACAGAAAACAAATCTAAAAGATGGGTGAGGCAGGCTGGGCTGAGGGGTGTACCCCCAAAAACAAAAGGAAGTGAGGAAGTTGTAATAGGAGTACATATCCAATGATTTTTTCAGTCACTTTTTTCTCCAGTGCATTTCATGCATAGATGCACTTCATCAGGAGCCATTAATTAGATTATTTAACAATAACAGTCATTTGTGCAAAGTAAGAGAGTAAACTTAAATATTAATAAGGGCTAGATGTATGAAGTCATTTAGCTTCTGCAGACTGATAAGTCACAGAGTTTGAAACCACCAAATGGCTTTTTAGTATATAGTAAACCCCTTTTTCAATTCAGTAAGTGCTTACTGACTTGCACAATTGGTTTAGAAATGTATACCAAATTGCAATTTGGAAGTGCGTGCCTTTTGGATCACTATGTATGAATGGTTTGCAACCATAATTCAGTAGCAGACCATAGATAGGTTACTGACCTCTCAAAGGAGGTGGAAACTGATCCCTTTCTGACCCTTTCCCTGTGTGATATGAGAGTGGGCAGTGGACCAGCTTTTTTTTAAAAGTATTTTTTTTCAATGCATCACATTTCTCCATTTTAACGTGACTGCATACAATTAGAGTGAGTGGTAATTTGCAACCTATCTCAACAATACTAATGAGATAGGTTGGATTGGGCATCAGTCTGTATAGTGATTTTATGATCCAAACTAATAATGCATAATTAAGTTCACAAAATCAGAATCAATTCGGTGAGCAACTTGTGACCACTTTTGTGAATAGATTCTTAAACTGGGCCTGGGCGTAGTTTGCGTAGCTACACATAGCATACTTTGAACTTCACGTAATACATAGCATAGCTGATAACACTGTGTACTTATCTGCACTGTGAAAAAATCGCAAAATTATTTCAAATAGCATCCTGCACAGTGCCAGTTATAATAAAATAAATATCTAGATCTTTACATGCTAAAGCGCATATATAATACTTTCACAAAAGTGAAACTGATAATTAGCAAGTAGTGAGAGAGGTGATGATTTTGGGAACCTTCCTAACCTATGGGGAGTACCAAACAGATGCCTTGAAAACAAAAAAGCACATCTTATTGAACGATTTGGTGGTGGTCCCATCCTCTTAGGACCACCCCAAGCACAGTTATTGGCAAAAAAACATTCCCAATCAAAGGCCCTGTAAAACATTATGGAATGAGATTAGCAGTGGGCAGTGAATAATATATAGTATCCAATATCAAAATAATTCTACAAAGAGCTGCAGTATAACTGATGGTTACTAGATGTCCCTCACTGGTCAAATGCAAATGCTTGATGAAAGGGTTTCAATGGTTTTGCATTTGACTTGTGAGGGACATGTAGTAACGACTAGTGGAACTGCAGCTTGATGTAAGAATAATTTCAATGCTTTGCATTTGACTCGTGAGGGACATCTAGTATCGACTAGGTAAACTGCAGCTCTTTGTAGAATTGTTTTGATATTGGATACTATAATATTCACTGCCCACTGCTAATCTCGTCCCATAATGCTTTGCAGGGCCTTTGTTTGAGATTGCTTTTTTGCCAATAACTGTCCTTGGGATGGTCCTAAGAGGATGGGACCACCACTGAAGTTCAATGATTATGCTCTTTGTGTTCAAGTCATCTGCTTGGTCCTCCACCTAGGTTAGGAGGGACCCCAAAATCATCGGCTCTCTCATTGCCGAATGTTATCATTTGTAAAAGTTCACTTTTGTGAATTGGTTATATGCTTTTAAACATGTAAAAATTGCTTTTTCAAAGCATCTGAGGATGTTATTGATTTAGCTGCTACGCTACATGATTAAGCACAGTTGTGGTACTGTACTATGTGCACTTTGCAAAGTGCGAATTTATCGTAGCATAGTATTATGTTCAGGGTTACCTAAAACATCTAGTTTGTTACTCCTATTTTCATTTCATCACAAGTCCTGTTTATGAAACTTTATAGAAGCTTGGTTGTGCACAAGTTTATTGCATTTGTCATAATTTAGTCAATCTTAGCACTATCAATTACGTTTATGACTTATTGAATCCAATAAAAGTGACTGCTAATTGAAAACAGGATTTTTTGCCTCCTGGACCGTTAGTGTAAGTAAGACAGAGCAGTATTCCTAGTGGCTACCGGTCTGCTTGATCTTGTCTGGCTTGAAGTTCTTAGGGCTGGTTTTCCTGGGTGAAGAAACAGTGGACCTGGCCCTGCCGGCTGGTGATTCCAGGTGGTAAAACCGCATAAGGCTTTGGCTGCAAATAAAGCACGCCCTTGTCCCAATCCATGCCTGAGCATTACTTATTGGCTAGGGGCGAGCATGTATCTAATGATCAAGGGCAACATTTTTTACTTCCTTCCCCTATCTTCCTAACTCCCCTTCCTCCACCCTCACCCAGCACCTTCCCCCCGCTCACAAATTTCCACCTGCTTAGAGCCGGTGGTAAATTGTGAATGTTAAATACCTGGGGGCAGATTTATGTTAACTGGCGCATCCCCAGGGATGCGCCAGTTAACATGCGCCACAGTGCGCCACAGCTCCGCCACCCATGGTGCGCCGCATTTATGATGCGGCGCACCATGGGGCAAAAACGGCACAGATGCGTGACGCATCTGTGCCGTAAAGGTGACGCATTGCTGGAGTTGTGTCGCAAGCGCAACGCAGCTCCAGCAAGGCTATGGGGTGCCCCATCTCCACAATGCTGCGTCAAGACCTACGCCTGCTTCAAGCAGGCGCAGGCTTTTGACGCAGCATTGGCCTGAAAGTGACTGAGTGAAATCTTATAGATTTCACTCAGCCACTTTTGCGAGGCGCACCTGCCCCGGAACGCCCACCCTGCTCCGGAATGCCCACAAGCGGCGCAGGGCTTTACAACGTGACGCATCTGCCTAGATGCGTCACGTTGTAAATCGTTCGTAGGGATGCGCCACGTTTACGCCGCCTTGCGTGACGCAACAGCGGCGTAAACGTGGCGCAAGTGCCTCATAAATCTGCCCCCTGTTTCTTAAGGCACATGGGCATTCTAGATGCAAATTCCTACTACGTTTACTTAGAAAGTGGCCCACCCATATATTAATCTTCTGCTTTCCAGAGACTTGGCTATGGCAGCATGCATGTTTGCACATTGTCCTTTACCATACTGGACCTCATACCTAATTTCTCATGGATACATGTGAATTTACGAGTTTATCAAAATATGTGAGCACTCTTTTCAGATAGGCAGATATCTCTACGAATCCAAGCTCTTATTCTGTATGTTAAATATTAGAACCAAATGTAGATATGTCTACTCGCTACACAGAAAATAGCTTAAATATGTGTACTTCACCGTGAAATGAAAAACAGTCCCAAGCTTCGATAGAGCACTCTGATAGAAATATAGGCCATGATCATTCGCAGAAGGAAGGAATCCCTATTTTGGCTCGACATCATGCTTTGCAAACAGAGAAGGATGCGCTGAATAATTAAAAACACATATGACCATGTCAAACAGTAAACACCTGTTCGAATGACTTGGCAGCAGTGTTTCAGAGCATTGATGGGGATTTATTTTTGCATTAAATCATTTTAAGAATTATGAATGCTAAGTGGCATGCAATAAGTGGGAACAAATGTAATCAATAAAGTCACATAACCATCTATTACTTTTAAGAAAATATTTTAATAATGTGTTAACTTAAAATGTTCAAACTAGAAAGATGTAAAAAAATATATATAATTTAAAGTAGCTAAGCCAAATACGTCATAATACTTCCATATGGATTTTAGCAGAGCTATGCACCATTTCACAAATTCATCGTGGTTTATTCACCTTCTTACCACAGTAAAGTATAAAGAATATAAAGTACAAGTGGCAGAATTTTAGTTCTTATCTAACTAGATATTCTGGGAAATTCACTTCCCGTGTGACTTTACTACCATGTAAACATGCTTATCCAACTACACTTCAATTTCAATAAATAGCTGGGAAAATATACTCAATGAACCAAAAATTGTAGTCGTCTCATATAGTATATGACAAAGTATTGTTAACTGCTGACAGAGAGCCTTAGGGCCTAACTTAGGGGGTCATTAGGATGGCGGACGGACTTTAGTCAACGTGGCAGGCATCGTGCAGTGCCTGCCACCTTGTGCATGGAAATGGTACCCCCAGTGCACAGCTGACCCCCCGGGGTACCCAAATGGGCCCCCAAAGCCAGTCTCAGCCTGCCTTTTTGCGGCGGGGTATCCACCGCAAAAAGACAAGCAGAGAGGCCCATTGTAATCTCTACGGCAGTGCCTTGAGGCACTGCTGCAATGATTGCCTGGTTCCAGGTTCCGCAAGGCGGGCGGAAAAGGACCACCTTGCAGAACTATGGCGGTTGGTCTTTCCGACTGTTGTGACGTTGGTGATTCCCACTGCCATCATAATATGGCGGTGGGTAATCACCTTTTGATGGAGGGCGGGTTGCTACCGCGGTGCCGGTGGTGGCGATCTGCCAGCCATCGTAATCCGCCCCTTAGAGTTTGGCGGGTGGGTACCTTGACACAAATGTGATGGATAACCTGTACACCGTATTTCAAATGCCATAGCATATAACTCATTTGTAATAAGGCAATGTTGGAACAGCGCTTTTCTCGCCGTTTCCTAATTTGAGGAGAGATTCATTCCCCTTCGTCTGCTGATCACACAAGGATCTGCGTAGACCTTGCTACGGACAACGCCGGCTCGAGAGTACCCCTATATCTCGAGACTGTGCCTCCTCCCCCCCCGCCCGCCGTTCACGCTGGGACCAGCGTTGAATCGCCCCTGGACCAAACGGCCCCATCTCACCCCGTGCAGCACCACACTTGATACATCGACTCTGCTAGTGATTATCACCAGCCCCTATCCGCCGATCACACCTTGGATCAACGTCGAACCACCAACAGACCACTCGGCTCTGATTCACCCCGTGCTCTACTACACTTGAAGTATCGACCTTGTGAACTTGACCCCGTCCTCTGGCAAGGGACGTCCAATGAGGCCCCCGACAGTCTCTTACAATTTCCGTCCTTCCCTGTTACCCTTCTGCTGCCAACCGCACTGCTTCCAGCCCCCCTTGTCCTGATGATGATCCCAAGTTTTAACGGATCGAAACGCCGTCGACTCTCCAGCGAGATTCTAGGCACCTTTCACATAGTGGTTTTGATAAAAGAATGATAAATGAACAATCATCCCTCTAAAAAAATGTTGAAACCACTTTGTTGATTTTATTCACTGTACATAATTGTTCACCATACACTTTGCGCCGTCCACGCTGTATTTCACTGTCACTTGTGTCACCGAAGTGTCCCTCACTTTTGCACTCGTGCACCTTGTACAACCTTGGGCTGTAACTTCTTATTCAATAATTGCAGTGTTGATATTAACTGTTAATTATGATTGTCCTATACTTTTCATAATGCTAATAAAAATGATGCCTTGAGCACATATGAAAATTATACGGAGTCTCCTTCTTCTGTCTGGATAATACTGTTTAGATATCCTTAATAATTGTCTCCAAACAATACTGGTTGGGATATTGTTCTTTGTATATCATTTGTAATAAGGCAGATGGGATAAATGTCACATTTGTGATGGAATAACCCATCCCCTAAACTCTAGTTAAGGCCCTCAGTTCCTTGATGAATTAAGTGTCTTTCATTACTTTCCATATTCATAGTCATGCTCATGGTGTTCATGCACTTTTATTCAACTCTTCCAGTATATTAAAGGTAGGGATATGCAAAGTGTGAATAGCTATAGAAAATTAGGTAATTCCACCCCGAGATTGTACCTAACTTCCTTCAACTATGCAATGTGTAGTTCATATTGCATTGCCTGCCTTCCCTGGTACCTAGAGGTGATCCATAGCTGGAGCAGATTGCCCACTGGCATTACCTACTTGTTACAATCTTTGGAACAAGAAATGAAAGATTAAGAGTTGAGAAGTTCTCCCTTCTCAGCCTCAATGTTTTGAAAAAGTTGATATAAAGAATCATGGGATATTGGTGGATGGATTGCAGGGCCTTCAGGCTATAAAGAGGAGAGGTGGACAGCTTGCGACAGTAGCTGTGGGCAACTAAAAATATGTGGAGTTGCGAGGCACAAGTCAATACAACTTTTGCTCTTTGCAATGTAAGAGTGCATTTTCAATTTTCGTCAATGGATTCACCATCTAAAGAGTTGAAAATGTTTACACTACATAAGATGGTTAAATGTGAGATCTGTGGCACAAATAACAATGAGAGACCAAATACTGAAAGGTGATTGGGTTGAACTCTTGACGGTACAATCATGGTAAAAAAGTTATTTTTTTCTTTGATCCATCCAATCCATTCCATCCACCCAGTCATTCATCCATCCATCTATCTATTTTCCTATTGTGTGGACCTGGCCACAAAAGATAACATAGTGATTTATACAAATTTATGGAAAACTATGCATACACATGCTTTGAACAATGACAAAAAAAGCACCATTAAAAGCAAAATAGAGATTTAACTTCATAACCACTGATGACCTATAGGGTATAGTGTTCACGGAGATGGTTGGATGAGAGTTCTAGAAGAAAAGGGTGAAGGGACAATATCATAGGTAGCAATTGAGAGATCCAGTGTCATCAGGAAAAGGGAAAAGGGTGGGCAAGGGAGACGTGAGTGACACAGCACGATTACCATAGCTAGGAATGGGAGGTGACAGGCTGCAGTTTATATTTTATAAGAAAAAATGATAGACTTGGAGTTTCTGTTGCAGCAGGGAATCTTTCAATCTTTTTTTTGAAAGATGTGAAATTTGAGAGTTATGAAAATGGGCTAAAAACTGTGAAAACTCCAAATTATTTGCTTTCCGACCTTTGGTATTTGTACTCCTGCTGTACTGCGAGCCACCTTGATGGACACTCACAAACTAGTGTGGAGTCTATTTCAATTGGATTATAAGCTATATTTTACAGTGACCACCTTCTAATGCATGACCTACTGCCTGAGAATAGATATTGCAAGGGGCTCCAGGTAGATTGTTGAGGACATACATGCACACTGTACATGTTGCAAGTGTTGATTATGGTGTGCATGGATGGAGTGTATATGTAGTGCTTTATTCTGTGCGGAAATAAATCAATTTTAGATCCCCTGTGTGTTGTGTGGATGGTTTACAACATGGAAGGTTGGAGAGAGCCTGTCATACAGGGATGAATGTCGAATGTAGAATATTCTTGCCACCCTGTTAAGTGAGTTAGGCCCCTATGAAAGGAAGCATGAGTCAGATTCCTATTTGAAGTGCTGGGACAATCCCTATCTCCTTCCTTCTTTATTCTTACCCCAGAGATGTTACTGCTGACAGTGTTGTATAGCTGATTTGGAAGGACATTGCCTCTTTTGTGTCTTTGTTTTGAATTTTGTCTGGCAGGGACCTGAGTCAAAAAAGTCAACCTGACCAGTCTGATGCTAGTAATCAAAATGCCATGAAATGGCAAAAAATGGTCCCAGACCTGGATCAGTAAAAAATACATTGTTGTCGGCAAAATTAAGATAAATACTTTGAAATTCTTTCGCACTGAACTCAAATAAGTGTGAAAGTACTCTCATGGGACACATCCACCCAGCCGGGTGAATGGGTCTTATTTGAGCTCTAGAGCGACAATCCTTCATTGCTAGTTTTCTTCCAGTTGAGGAAGGGAGATAGGGAACAGCACACTGGAAAAAGTGGACAGCTGGACTGTGGCTCCCAGTAAACAAGACTGATATGTAGCTTGCTGGTACAATTGACTGCACAATTGACTAGAGGGCATATTACCAACCAATAGAGAGAATTTTTGTCTCTAACTTGTTTAGAGACAAAAATTATCGCCGCAAATCGGCGATTTTTATTATCGCAAATGCGATAAAAAACGTCCGCAATGCATGAATATCGCTGAAAAGTCAGCGATATTCATGCATTACCGAGCAAATGCTCTTAGCCATGTTATCCACCTCCCATTGGTTAACATGGCTAAGAACTGCTCAGTGCAGGTGTTAGCTTTTGGAGATATTCGCGCTTAGCGCAAATATCTCCAAAAGTTGGTAATAGGAGATAGCGATGTTAGCGACTGTTTCCAGTCGCTAACATCTTGGCACGCCCACTTTGCATGTCATTAGTGATAAATATCACTGACATGCAAAGCGGGGCCCAAGATGGTCGCTATCTCCTATTAGCTGTCGCTAACTGGTGTTGGCGACAGCTTGGTAATAGGGAGATAATTTTATCTCTGCTTTCTTGGCTTTTAAAGCCAAAAACGCGGAGATAAATCCCCTTGATAATATGCCCCTTGGTTTTTAACACTGCCAGGGAAGCTGCATCTACCATTAGGGAGGAAGCTCAATTTGCTCTGAAAAAGGATGCTTTAAATGTGCCATTCCGGAGCATACCATCTTGAAAAGGTACCAACAGCTGTGCAGGAAAGTCAAAGACCTGAGATCAGCTAAATCTTGGGATCAGGGGGCCTGTAGAGGGTGAAGGTGGTTGCTGAAGTCCACCAGAAAGAGAGCACAGGGGCCTAAAAACAGGAGAGTACCTGTTTAAAGCTGGGTGCTGAGGTATAACTTTGGTAAAGACCCTGGGGTGGCTGACATTGACATTAATGACAGAGGCCTGAACATTGGTGGGCAACCGAATTACACATACTAGAAACTGTAGAGTATCAGTGGCACCTGCTGTAGCAGGGTTTTGCGAAATAAAATAAAACCTGCTCGGATCAAACTTCTCATTGTGTGGATTATTAACAAAAGTTGTGTGAAATTAACCATGAAAGACTAAAAATGGGGAGAATATGAAATTGCGCAAATGTGTGCTGGACAGAGATTAGTATTTCCAGTATTTTTCTAGCAGGACGCAAACATGAATGATTAATGAGGAAATATCAGCCAAAGAGATAATGATAGAAATCATGAGTAAAAGAGATATCTTTCTTTGCGCTAAATATTCAAACCCGCATACATAATGGGTAGATAAATACTGAGCATTAATAATGGAGTTTCGTTGGGTTATGATTTTTACATGTGTATTTGTTTTTCCTATAGGAAAAAGCACACTGTACTGTTCTGCAGAAAAGGCCTCATAAGTCTTTTTAGGTTTAATTTGCTTTCTAAAACGTAGGCTGCAAAGAAATTTATTTTGTCTATCGAGAGTTCCTGAAGATGACTATCATTGTGGGGAGGAAGTAATGAATGTTATTAATGGAATTTCCTGGCTGACTGAAGAAAATGTTCCTGTGGACAATCATGTTTGATAAAATGTTACAGAGTGCTATGTGCAAGCTGCAGACGAGCATATTGGTGTTTCCTCTGCTGAAGGATGATGACAATGTTTTCCTAAAGACAAAGGAACTGTTGAGAGTCAGGTGCACTGGAAGATGCCCCCTGCCCTAGCCCAATCAGAATTCTTGATTTTTGTGTTTTGATACATAGGGGGCTGGATCTTTAGTGAATAAGAAATAAGAATAGAATTACTAGTGATAGAATTTTAAGGGAGAGCTTGAGACTTTACGAGAGGAGAGGGCTTTGTTTCTGATTTCCTTACTTAACTGGCTGGCTGTTTGTTCTGCTGATCCTGACTGTTTAACTTTGCTCCTCATATTTTCATGAGGGTGACCAGATTACTCTTTCAGGCTGGAGAGTGGCTTTCCAGACTGTTAGCATTTTGTGGTATAGTTATTTCTAGTTTCTTATGCTATTTCGAATTTGCATTTATCTTATTTGCAAATGTTCTTTTATCTCTTCACCTATCCACTCACTCATGCCTTGTGAGATGTATTATGAATTACTGTATTGATGTTTCACTTGTTTGATGATCTATGATTCAAGCTGTATTGTACTTGCTGAGCATTCATAATCACTTGAAAATTAGATAAACGCATGATGATAAGTGACCAAAGTCTGTCAATATTAACGCACATTTCATTTTAATATTTGAATTACTTTCTTGTTTATGTCCTCATAAGTTAGGGTTCTGTCTATCTTTACCAATCACTATCAACTCTCAAAGGTCCATGAAGAGGAATATGATAAATATAGGTAACATGTTTTGGTAATGATCATTTAAAATTTACGCAGCGGAAGGGACTGGTAAGGTGTTAAAATTGGTTCCTGATGGTAACATTTGGCAAAGCTCCTTACCGCTGGATCACACCTGTAGACAAAAATTGAATCTGTCTTGTATGAAAGGTATAAGCATTGATAAAATACTGGTTTATTTTCTAAAAACATTACTGACGGAATCCTGGGTATTTGTCAAATACATGAACAAAGGCTTGGTGACTGATATATAAAATGGTTTAAAACAGTGGTGTGTAATAGCAGTCCTCTTTTTCAATAGATATATATATATATATATAAAGAACTGAAATTATTTCAATTTCCAAAATGTGAAATGTTTTCAACCCAAGTTAGGATGTATGCCTATTTCCATCAGGTAGTATGCAGATAACCTAATTTAAAAAGTTTGAAACTTAGCTATAACAAAATTCTTCACCTTTGGCAGAAACAGAATTAACTATCTGTAGTATGTAACTGAAAATACATTGGAAACAATGTCACACTGTAAATTGTTGGGGTAACGTATAGCCATGACCTGGAAGTAGCAATGGCAAGATCGGTGCCATGGTGTATGGGCCACTGACATTTTAGTCTATTCTATGGTGGAGATTTGTGCTGCTAATGAACTTCTAGGCCAAAAATAGGGATTTGCTTCTACAATTTGTTCCTATTTTTGTTTGTTCCTGTTTTTGTGATGAAGTGTGTGCAAATAGTTGATCACCTAGAATGTAACCTGTTCTAAAGGCTATTCATTTTTTTCATGCAATGTTTGCTTGGAAATTGGACTTTCATGTGATATTCAAATCAGTGGAATTAGCAATCAACTCCTATTACAACAGTTTAAGAAGGAGTATGAACAATTCCCTATCTATCTCAAACTGGCAAGAGTTAGCACTCATCCCAAAAGTGCCAGGGGAATAAACTTTATATACAGAAACATGACTGTGGGAATATATGGGATAAAATGGATGCCCCCAAGGGGAAATAAAGAACATTGGATTGCAGAAGAACACTTAGGGCCTGATTCTGAAGTGGTTAGAAAATCTTCTTGGTATAATCGGTTTGGAAATGGTTCGACCAGATCGGGAGAGTCTGACCGACCGAGTATGAGGCATCTGGATGCTCCCAGATACGGTTTGGTTGGACTCCCATTGACTCCTATGGGAGGTTATGTTCCTAACCACATCTTTATCTGGCCCTGGGTCGGGAAGACACGTTCCTGTTCTGATTTAGAAGGAGCAAATGCCATTAGGAGGCCGTCCTAACCGCATCGTAATCGGGCCCTAGGTGGGAATGCTTTCCTAACCGTATCAGAATCCGGTCCTAAATATTAATTTTAAGGAGGACATGAGAGCCTTAAAGGAACTGAAACCTGGCAGCATACTAACTAAGCAGTCTGACTTGCTCTCACCTTAAAGGTACTTGATCTTTGGTCTGACACCTTAGATTAGACTAAAATATATGGAATTATGCTTTCAACTTGTGCTCATTTTAAGCATCATAGCAAAATGAAAAGTCACTCTGCAAAATAATAATCTATTTCGCTTTCTCCTACATAGACTAGATTCTGAAATGTTGCCACTTTTATTTACCCTTATTCCTGGTTGGAAGATCCCTCTTGATTGTCTTCCATAAATCCTTTATAGAAAGTAAGAAATCTGAACCAGAAGAAACACTTTAGACATGCTTAGAAGGAGAAAATATGTGCATTACTGAGTTTTGCATTTCCACCCCACATCACCTCCCTGAATAGGCTTTGGACTGCTTTGCCATTGCTACCTTGAGAGTTAAGTGCTGAAGGGCTGTGCATGTCTTTCATTTTGGGGTGATAATTGTACTGGAACCCCAAGACTCCAGTAGCAAATGACCTCAGTTGCCACAATTGATGCCCAGTAATCCATGGATGCACCAAGTTCCTGAAAAGAGCCATATAATGGGGGTCGTGGCTTGGCGCCACAGGGAGATGGCAGTGCATCTGTGACTCCCGCTGGGTCGATGCGGACCGTGAGCTTCCGCACCTCTACCGAAGAGACAGAATGTGGGCGCGCAACATTCAAGGAGAGCTGACTCCCTTGTAACAATATTTTAATGGACTTTCCAAACACGCTCTCTCTCACCTCAGTAGCAGCCGCCATCTTGGATCGTGGCCATATTCTTTCTTTCAAGATAACACAGCTGAGGAGATAATGCTGAGGGGATTTCCTCACCTACACTGCATGTGGAGAAGTGTGGCTCAATGGTTAGAGTGGCAGACCCTGATGCAGAGATCTGGCCAGGGACCAGGGTTCCCTCGGCGGGACTTGGGCTCAATTTCCTCGGACCTGATAATTCTTGCCTCGGTGCCTATTCTAATCATGGGTCCCATTCTGCAACTCTGGGCAATAACTTGCTTAATCTCCACAACGGGCCCAACAGCGCTGGGATGCCTGGCTTCAGCTTGGGGGTGCCCAGGAGTGGGCATTTCACAGGGAAAAGCAAGGAAGGGTTCCACAGCGGTATGCGAACAGCACCAGGACACCCCAGTTGGGGTATAAGTGTGCTTTACAAGTACAAATTTCATTTCATTCTTTCATTTCATGCCACAATTCTCAAGTTATGCTTCCCCAAGCACTTTTGGCCTCATGTAATCTTGAGTCTTGTAGCATGGCTTTGATCTTTTTGGACTTTCTTCTTTCAAACAAGTAAACTGAATGTCATTCCCCTCACAACCGCTTCATATTTATTACATTAATTCAGTGATTTTGTAGGGCATTTATTAACTTATTTTTTAAACATATGGGGAGATTGAGGAAACTGACTCTTATATTGAACCCGTGAAGCAAAAGAAATGAATCAAGAATTCCACAGTCTTTTCAAAGTTTGCAGCCATGGAAGCTTCCTCAGCAGCCTCTTCTTCTAAAAATGGTGCCTCATCTGACATAAATTCTGGCTTGACTGCCTTGGGGAAAGCCTCAACAAAACGTCTTAAAAAGACCCACCTGCACCTGCGAAATCTCTCCCTCCAGTCTCGCTGGATCTGCTGCTGGTAGAAACTCGAGCATTGTGTCCCTTCATGGAAGCAACGAATAATAAACTGCAATACCTCACTGACAGATGGTCTCAAATGGACGAACACTTAGTGGCAGTGGAATGCAGCATCTCTCTCTTCAGTGAAACAGAGAATAAAGTCAACTCTCTCCAAGCTCAAGTTTCATCTTTGCAAAAACACGTTGAAGAGTTGGAGTTTTGAGACAGAAGAAATAATCTACATATTTTTGGCCTGCCGGAAAATGTGGAGGGATCGGATTCTCTCACCTTTTTCAAGAGCTTTCTTCCAGCACTCTTAAAGATTACTGAGAACACCTCACTAAACATACAACGTGCTATTCGATTGGGCCGCTTGCCTGCTGCAGGCTCTTCCCCAAGATGCCCACGAGGTGTTGTCTTGTATTTTTTGTAATATATAGACCTTCTCAAAGTCCTCAGAGTGGCAAAATCACTCAATCGTATTTCTTGGTCTGGCCATGCCTTGTTTTTTTCCCAGGATTATGCCAAGAGCATGTCTGATAGACGCAGGGAATTTCTCAGCATGAAACTGGATCTTCATTCACTGGAAGCCCGCTATGACCTTTTCCATCCCTGCCTTACCTACAGAAACAGCACGAGTGCCTATGAAGATGCCAACAAACTGAGAAGCTTTATAAACTCACACAAGATCGAGAACATGGATACTTCGAGGTCTTCGGCATCCCAGTCAAATTAATATTTCAAGATTTTGTTGTTATTCAAAATTGAATTGGTTTTTGTTCCTTTAGTGCCATGGAATATTTAGCATTGCTTATGTAATCTTCTAATGTTTTGTCTAGGTTTAGTTGTTGATATTTAAAGTTGATATCTTCACTCTGTTTCTCTCCCTTAGATATCCCATTATCTGTGCTCGTTCATTGTGTTACATCTCGTTGATTGAGGTTGTTCGGGTGTCCCGTTTACGGACTCTGGATGTGCCATCCTTCCATGTGGTTTCTCCCCCCCACCATTTTTAGGTATGTGTACTCCTTTGTCTGTCTATATTTTCATTCTTATTTTTATTTTATTTTCCTTCTCTCGTCTATCTTTTTTCTTTCTGTCCTCTCTCTTTATCCTTTATCAATGTTTCCTCCGGTCTTCTTACCTTCATTATTATATTAATATTGACTTTCTAGCAATTACAATGATGCTTATCTTCTTATTTAGAATTATAAGGTATGTACTGTGCTACTTCCTTCATATGTATATTGTAGTTTATTTTATTCTCACATTGAAGTTCTCATGTCATTGAAAATTATTTCAGGGAATGTACGATGCTTAAACTCTCCTATCCAAAGACAGCGTGTACTAACACATTTATTGAAGCTTGGTGCAGACATTGCTCTATAACAAGAAACCCACCTTACCGAAAAAGAATCTTTAAAAATTAAAAAGGGATTGGGTGGGTTCGGTTTCCTTCTCCTGAGGTGACGGCAAGAGGAATGGAGTCGCCTCACTATGTCGTAAATCTTTAAGTGTCAAATTAATTATTCAAGATTTTGATGATGTAGGTCGATGGTTATTCACTGAGTTGATGATTGGAAACATCCCACTTTCTCTTTTCAACATCCTCATGACAATTTCATCTTGGCGGGAGATTGCAATCAAATTTTAGATCCCTCTATTGACTGTAGTTCCCTAACCTCCTTCACACAGAACAAAGCTCACAAGCTTTTTGTACAAATCATTAAGCAACATAAGTTGTTAGATGCCTGGAGACTTTGTAATCCTATCACAAGAGAATATACCTTATTTTTCACCAGTACACCAGACTCAGTCATGTATCAATTATTTATTTATTTCCCATAATATTTCATAGTCCTTACAATCGGCTGACATTGGCTTTAGTTTAATAACGCATCATGCCACAATTTCTATCCTATTAGACATTCTCAACAAACCCAATCTATCCAATTGTTGGCGCTTTAACAATTCTGACCCTAATATTACCTCCTCTTTTACCTCCTTTGTGTAAGAATGCTTTAAATTCAATGAATCGGAGGAATTACCTCTTTACATCATTTGGGATGCCTTTAAACAAAAGCAAGAGACTTTATCATTAACTATGTTTCCAAAAAGAGACATGTTGCCTGGAAAAAAATCAACTGATCTCTTCGCAAAAATAAAGAAATTGGAACACTCCTACTTTACTTCTACATCAAAAGACTGCTTAAAGGAACTCATAGACTCCAAGCTTAAATTCAATAAAGAATCTACCGATAATGCCTCACTTTATCTTGTAAAGTCCAGTGCAAAATTCTATGGGGGACAGAACAAGTCAGGCAAACGTCTAGCAAACTATCTTAAAATCAAAGACAATAGACTTAACATTGAATCAATTCTAGATTCCCAACAGACTCTTAAATATAAAGGGCCTCATTTATGAAAAGTGACGCATCGCTGCGTGAAAACAGTGATGCGTCACTTTTCACTGCACCCTCCTTGCGACACCAATGATGCGTCATATTTACAGTATGACGCATCATGGCGCAAGGAGTAACAGATACGTCAGTATTTCTGACGTATTTGTATGGTGCAAAACTGACGCATTGCTGGAGTGTGTCACAAAAGTGACGCAACTCCAGCAATGTTTCCTTTCACATGGGGCTTGCCCCATGTGAAAGGGCCTGCGTCAGTCTTATGCCTGCTGTGAGGCAGGCGTAAGAAATTGACCCATTTGAGTCCTAGACTGCGTCTCTTCTATGACCCTACCTTGCGTCAGAATGCCCCCCCTGCATACATTATACCTGGCGTAGGTATAATGTAGCGCAGGGGTTTACAAAGTGACGCATCTACCTAGATGCGTCACTTTGTAAATATGGTGCAACAAGGCACATTTTTTACGCTGCTGGTGCGTCACAAAACGTGACGCACCGGCAGCGTAAAAGTGACGCAAGGGCTCATAAATGAGGCCGAAAGATTCTGAGATCCTAGAGGAATTTCATCACTTTTAAAAATCTTTACATACACTAGATACCGCAACCTCAAATTCTCAAATCACAGATTATCTCTCTCCTATAACAAAACCCTTTGATACACAATTAAACCTTGAACCATTAGAGTTGGATATCTCACAAGACGAATGACATAAGGCATTACTTACAATCAAAAAGCTTAACGCCCCAGGTCTAGACGGATTCACTGTGGAAGTTTTTATACATTTCTCTCAATTTACACATCCCAAAATTGTCAATTCTTATATCTTCTTTCTTGCAACCTGGCGAAGCTTCTGGATTTTTCCTTGAAGCCCTGATTTGCTTCCTTCTCAAGGATGGTAAAGACTTGTGCTACTGCAAGAATTTCAGACCCATTTCTTAGTAAACATAGACTATAAAATGTTCTCCAAGGCCCTGGCTTTGAGAATGGACCTCCCAAATCTTTCTGGCAGGGAACAATCAGGTTTTGTTAAAGGATGCTACATTACAGATAATACCCAATTATTCTTCGATATTTTATATAAGTCTTCCAACTCCTCCGAGTCTCTGGTCGCAATTGCATTGGATGCTGAGAAAGCAGTCGATAGAGTCCATTGGCCTTTTCTTTTTCAGTCTCTCAAATGCTTTGGATTTGGTCCAAAGATTACTTCTCTGATTTCTCTCCTCTATTCAAACCCTAAAACAGCAGTTTACATTAATAACACTTCTTCCCCTTATTTCACCTTAGGCACAGGGGTGAGGCAAGGCTGCCCCTTGTCTCCTTTTCTCTTTAATTTAGCTTTAAAGCCCTTCTTTCTAAAATACGCCAAAACTAGGGAATATATGGTTTCAAATCTAATACACTACAAGTGAAGCTAGCAGCGTATGCTGATGACATCTTATTATTTATCTCAAATCCTCAATCTTCCCTTCCTGCCTTTCAACAAGAAGTGAATTCATACTCTTTCGTCTCTGGTTATAAACTAAACAAAGATAAATGCGAGATTCTGCCCTTGACCAAATTTACCTTCAAAGTAGTTTTTATCAGTACTAATTTTACTTGGACTCCCAAACATAAAATATTTAGGTATATATTTTGCTTCATCAATTAAAACTTTAATTTCCACGAATGTAGAGAAATGTTTGTCAAAATTAGCTGACATGATGGGCAAATGGCATCCACTTTATTTGTCATGGTGGGAGCGCTTAGATACTATCAAAATGATGTTTCTCTTATTATTCTTTACACTTTTTCTAATATTCTACTGGCATTATCCTCTAAATCCTTCAAGAAAATTAGTTCCACGCTTTCTTCTTTTCTCTGGAAAACTTGCATGTTTTTATTAAAACTCATGTACCCAAAAAGGGAGGAGTTAATTTCCTGGATTTTTCCAAGTACCGTAAAGCATTCTTACTGTGCCAAACCTCCAATTGGATATCAGATTCCCCATGAGACCCACATCTTTGGGTGTCACTTGAGCAATCTTATTTGTCTCCTTTTTCTTTCCAAGAATACCTGTTGTTTACCCGCAAACCTCAAAATATATCCACTCCCATTCTTAAACACTCATGTCGCTTATTAGAATCGGTTCAATCATTCATCCCTAACAGTCACAAAATGTTTCTTAATACCACTTTATAGCATAATAAATTTATATTATTCAACGGTAAACCTTTCTACTGGAAAACTTGGAGACAAAAGGGTTTTATTTGGGTTAATCTATTATTTGAAACTGATAAAGTAATGTCCTTCTCTCAGGCTAGCCTTTTTGACTTTCTTCTTTCATTTCAAAATAAATACCTATTATTATATGACGCTTTATGCCAATCCTTCACCCGATTTCCCTCATCTACCCCTAACACTTCCCAAAACATTATTCATTTACATACTATCCTTCACACAAACCCTAGGGCTTCCACCATTTACTCTTTCTATGCAAGCCCAATAACATTAGAGACTAAACCAATGTAGAATTAGCATACGAACAAGACTTTGGAAGTGTTTGGTCAATTCCCACCTGGTCTCACATTTGGCCTAAAATCAGAAAACCCTCCAAATTAGCTAAACCACTCAAACACTTTTTTTTATATATCATAGGCTCCTCACTCTGCTATAACCCTGCATAGAATAAACAGGGACATGTTGGATATTTGTTGGTCCTGCTCTTTAGCACATGCTGCTTTAAAACATCTACTCTTTGCCTGTCCTTCTCTTGATGATTTTTGGGAGGAAGTTTGGGAGCTGTTAGTCATGATTTTTGATTATGGTGATTTGATTTAGGTTCCTTGTCAGATGATTGGGATGTCTGTTCCTCATGTCTACGAATTCTGGACTTGTTCATAGCAGTTGCATTTCAGCAGATCACTAAAAATTGGAAAGAATTATCCGAATTGTCTTTCCAGGCTTGGTGGTATGCAGTTTGTCATAACCACAGATTAGATATCAATCAATCCTGGGTCAGGCGGAGGTGGGTGGGGAGGGAGTTCCACGTCTTGGCGGCCAGGTAGGAGAAGGATCTTCCTCCCGTTGTGGCTCTTCGGATGCGGGGGACTGCGGCGAGGGCGTGGCTGGTCGATCGAAGCTGGCGGGTGGGAGTGTAGAAGTTCAGTCGGTCGTTGAGGTATCTTGGACCTTGGTTGTGGAGAGCTTTGTGTGCGTGGGTGAGGAGTCGGAACGTGATTCTCTTGCTGACGGGGAGCCAGTGCAGGTTCCTCAGATGTGCCGAGATGTGGCTGTGCCAGGGGATGTCCAGGATGAGTCGTGCTGAGGCGTTCTGAATGCGCTGGAGTCTTTTCTGGAGTTTTGCAGTGGTTCCGGCGTAGAGGGAGTTGCCGTAGTCCAGTCGGCTGGTGACGAGGGCCTGGGTGACCGTCTTCCTGGTTTCGGTGGGGATCCACCGGTAGATCTTACGTAGCATGCGTAGGATGTTGAAGCATGACGAGGAGACGGCGTTGACTTGTCTGGTCATGGAGAGGGAGGAGTCTAGGATGAAGCCCAGGTTGCGTGCGTGGTCTGTTGGTTTGGGTGCGTTGCCCAGGGCAGGGGGCCACCAGGAGTCGTCCCAGGCGGAGGGCGACAATCCCAGGATGAGGACTTCTGTCTTATCTGAGTTCAGTTTCAGGCGGCTGTTCATCATCCACTCAGCTACATCTTTCATCCCTTCGTGTAGGTTGGTTCTGGCGGTGGCGGTGGCGGTGGCGGGGTCGTTGGTGAGGGAGAGGATCAGCTGGGTGTCGTCGGCGTAGGAGATGATGTTGAGGTTGTGTTGGCGTGCGATGGCCGCGAGGGGGCTCATGTAGATGTTGAACAGCGTGGGGCTGAGTTATGATCCTTGTGGTACGCCGCAGATGACTTCGGTGGCTTCTGATCTGAACGGGGGAGGAGGACTCTCTGTGTCCTTCCAGTGAGGAAGGAGGTGATCCAATCCAGTGCCTTCTCCTGGATTCCGATGTTGCTGAGGCGCTGTACTAGGGTGCGGTGGCAGACCGTGTCGAACGCCGCGGAGAGGTCCAGGAGGATGAGGGCCGCTGTTTCCCCGTTGTCGAGCAGGGTTCGGATGTCGTCGGTGGCTGCGATGAGGGCGGTCTCGGTACTGTGGTTGGCCCGGAAGCCGGACTGCGAGTGGTCGAGGGATCCATTCGTCTCGAGGAAGGCGGCCAGCTGTCTGTTGACGGTCTTCTCGATGACTTACAGCTAATGTATATCCTCCTTTTCTCGCTATGAAGCAATTATTATCATGGTCCGCTGTCACTCAATTCATCGATGGGAGTGCGAAACATCATAATATATACGAACACCTGCAGCACAAGAAATTTTGAAGCCTCCTTGACATTCCACATTTCTTGATTGTTAATATTATGTCTGTTTAAGAAATGCATATGATTATTAATTAGCACAGCTTACCACATTTTATTTATTCGCTATGCTATTCTTTTTAATGTTATAATTGCATGCTATGTATGACATTTATTGTACTTTGTATTTTTCACCTTAATAAAGGTACCTTTTTCTTAAACTCAAAAAAGCCATATAATATCCTTAAACGTTAGCTACACTAACTGAACATAGTTAGGTACTGCCCTACAGCTGTGTCTATAATGACACAGGATTAGCC
This sequence comes from Lissotriton helveticus, assembly GCF_964261635.1. Lineage (NCBI taxonomy): Eukaryota > Metazoa > Chordata > Amphibia > Caudata > Salamandridae > Lissotriton > Lissotriton helveticus. Next base: position 667,196,196 of record NC_136057.1, read on the forward strand.
TATGCTACATAAGCACAATTCAAAGGGCATGGCCTCTGACTGCATTGCATACTGTGGAAGCTCAACCACCTCTAGACACTAATCACTAAAGTGTTTGAGCCCGCTGCACCAGTTTAACCTTGGGCAGGGAATGCTGGCATTGACTCTTCAGCTGTCAGTCACTGCTGGAAACAGGTAAGTAGAGTTCTGTAAGGTCAAGGGATCCCTTCTGCCATTTAGCTTTACCACTGGGACTCTAGGAAGTCCCAGCAGTGTTATTATGGATGCTTACAAAGTGGGGGTTTGCGGAAACTGCTGGATAATTCCAGTGTCAGCTGCAGATTCCAAGAAGTCAGGACTACCCAGGGCATGAGGTGAACGCTGGTCGGTGGAGGAATGCTTGTTCCGATCTTATGAGAAAGACCCAAAGGGCATATGTACAGTTTTTTCATTGCATCCCTGCCCTCCTCCCCCGTAACACTGCACTAAAATGGAGCCAGATAAGGGTTTTGCAATGAACGGAAACACTCTGGAGTATCAGAACCCCAGTGTACATTTTACTGGGGTTAAATGCAACCTGGCAATACTTGATGCACTGGCTATTTCATCAATGGTAGCTGTTGCTCGGGGCATGTGGACAGGGCTGGACTGGGAATAAAAACTGGCCCTGGCAAACTGCTCGGCCGGCCCCCCTCGGAGGAGGGTGGGGGTGCGGCCAATTTTGTTCTGCCAGTGATACCATGCCAATAACAGATATGCCAGTAACACTGGACACAAATACTTTAGCTCATGCTTTTCAATTTAGGAATTTTGCAATGAGGCGAGCGCAAAAAACTTAGTTTTATTTATTTAATTGTTTACTTAGATCCGTTCTTCCATATTGCGGTGTTTACTACCCCCCACCTTGCCCCTCCCTCACCCCGCCTCACTGCCCCATGGAACTCCCTCCACGGGCTGCTACTGACACAGAGTGGCAGTACCATTTGTTTGGAGGGTATGATTATCTGCCATTTTCGATGGGTCTGAGAAGAGCCGGGCTGTCTGGACAGAGGAGAACAATTAAGCCATTCGGCCTTTCCCATTCATTAAACCACTTCTGTTTACATGGACTGTGTCCACTGCGGAACGCCTGGGCCCTCCCACCTCCATTTCATCTCACTTCACTGAAGGCTGAGGGTTTGGGAAGCTTAGGTTTTCAAGGTCTGCGACTCAAAGGTGAAAGGCTGCTGGACAAAAACACTGGCGCACTTTTTACTAGGTGTTGTGTGGGCTGAATGAAAGCAAGATTAACTGGAATCTGTCCAAACCCAGCCATTAGTGGAAAAAGTTCCAAAGCCTGCACCGTTTTCTACATATAAGGGGATCTCACTGATTATCCAGTTTTTAAGTCCTTCTTTTTTTTCTATTTGCCTGCATTAATCTGTTACGCTATATGTGACTGAATGGTAAATATATTTGACTCAGTTGTATGTTCTTAGCATGAGATTATATGGGAGTTGTCAGGATATAATGCACTATAAATGCATCTTTTCTGCAACTTGAAAATGATTTGGCTTGAGTCAATATATGTCAGACTTATTTGAACAGTTTGCCTTCTGCCATTAGTATGGTCTCGCAGCCCTAACGAAATTCTGGTATTTTTCAAGTATTCTATCACACACTGGAGCCTGATGTGGATTGTTAAGATTTATCAGCAATGGGTTTATGGTTCCTATAAGCACGTTAAACATGAACAGGTCTGGGGATGGCAGATAGACATGTGAAGATGATGAGCCTATCTAGGCTTCTCGGGTGCTCTGCATTGAGGGCAGCTGTCATATTCTTTCACGCAACGCAGCAAGGGAACTTGTTGAGCTGCGTTGCGTGAAAGGGAGATAGCAGAAATGTGCCATATTTACTGAGATATGGTGCACTTCTACTTTCCTGTTACTCTGTCGCACTCCGGGAAGCTTAGTGCCATTGCAGGCACCCTTGCACTATAGTGCAATGTGTCTGCGTCACGGGCAAGATTGTTTTTGTGCACACAGGCATGCATTCATGCACAAAAGCAATCCTTAGAGGCATATCTAGGGTATCAGAGCGCTTTACAGGATTAAGGAGTGGTATGCAAAGCGTAAGGATGGGAGGGATCAAATTGGGAATGATAGGGGATATAGTGGGCACCTGCAATGTTTAGGTTTTGCGCCGGTGGCGCACCCCTGACTGGTGCTGCATTGGCAGCGCTCCCTGACATTCTGGACACAGGGCTCTTTAGTCCCTTTATTAGATGGGGGCGGGTATGTGATTTTATTTAGGCGCAATGTGATTATCTATGTGATGGTAATTACCTAATGTGAGTTTTGCGCAATGTGATATGGTGCTAGGAAATGTAATGCATTTATTATGATTACGCACCTTGATCTTACACCTCTGAATGTTTTTAGGCATCATGTGTCTTCCTGGATTTTACACCTCTGAATGTGTTGGTTTATGCATCATGTGTTTTTCCTTCCCTACACCTCTGAATGTTTTTAGGCATCATGTGTTTTCTTTCCTTACACCTCTGAATGTGCAACAAATACGGCACAATCAGGATGCAGAAGGCAAGAAATATGACACAATCAGGGTGCAGAAGGCAAGAAATACGGCACAATCAGGGGGGCAGAAGCCAAGAAATATGGCACAATTAGGGGGGCAGAAGCAAGAAATACGGCACAATCAGGGAGGCAGAAGGCAAGAAATATGGCACAATCAGAGAGCATCTTGCTCCGGTCCCAAAATCGGATCCCTAGGGCTGCTCAGGTGGTCCCACAAGGATATTAACATATTTAAACGTTATCCGCTAATAGAATTAGCATTTTCAAAACCCTGCAAATTAACTGAAAAAACCATAGGTTTCAGGCCTTATTCAGGTAGGAATTAGCATTTTAAAAACCTTTGAAATTCACTTAAAAAACTATAGGTTTTAGGCCTTATATAGTTAGGAATTAACATATAAAAAACCATTGAAATTCACAGAAAAAAAAATAGGTTTCAGGCCTTATATAGTTAGGAATTAACATATAAAAAACCATTGAAATTCACTGAAAAAGCATAGGTTTCAGGCCTTATATAGTTAGGAATTAACATATAAAAAACCATTGAAATTGCTCCTATATAGTTAGTTGGACTAACTATATTTGGCGCACCCGCAATCCACTGCTGATGTCACATATTACATCATTCATGACATGGTCAGTGACATCACTGATGACATCACTGATGACATCTCAAATGACATCACTGATAACATCTCATTTGACATCACTGATGACATCATCCAGTGACTGTGTTTTTCTGTAAAGTTTAAATATGTTTTACCTATTGAAGAATGAGTGGATGTATAAGTGTCTGGATGAAGGATTTAGTAGGTGCTTGACTGACTGTATGAGTGAGTGATTAAATGTGTCTTACTGAATGCATAGGTTAGTGACTAAACTGTATGAATGTGTGCATCAGTATGTCTCTTGTTGTGTAAGCTGCTGCATGCGTTGATCAGTAGCTATATGAGTGGCTATATGATTATTGATTAGTTGCCCAAGTATTTGTATGGGAGACTGAGTGTGTGTGTGGCTGGCTGGGAGGTGTGTGACTGTGCAGATCAGATCAATGTGTACTTGTATCAGTGATTGTATAAGAGAGTAAGTATGTGTTAGTATATGTTTGAATAAGTAAGGAGTTGTGTGTATAACTATATAGATGAGGAAATTGAAGTGTGATTGATTCTTTCATGACTGACTAGGTGTGTGAGTCACTCCATGGATAAGTGGCAGTGTGTGAGTGTCTGCATAGGTGTATGAGTGCATATAATAGTGTTGCATTTATGAGTGACTGTATGTATGAGTGATTGTATGGGTGAATGAGTGGATGTGTGAGTAGACCTAGGAATCAGTGAGTGCCTATGTAGTAACTGGTATTGGTGTGTCAATAGTTTCAAGAATGGTAGTCTGTATCAGCAGTGCATTGCACGCGCAAGTTATAGTGAGTCCAACTAACTATAACGTGGGAATTTCAATGGTTTTATGCGAGTAAAACTTCCAGCTAACTATAACTGGTGTGAAACCTATGGTTTTTGCAGTGAATTTTATAGGTTTTTTAAATGCTAATTCCTAACTATATCTGGTGTGAAACCTATGGTTTTTTCAGTGAATTTCATAGGTTTTTTTAATAGCAAATCTCTATAGGTCTGAAAAGTAATATTTTTTATAATGAATTTTATATTGTATAATTATGTAATTCTTTTATTTTTTTTTTGCCCGGGGTGCTCCCGGGGCGTGTACTGGGGAGCGCACGGGTCAGCGCAATGTTGCGGCGCGCCCCGGGGCGCGTACCGGGGAGTGTCCCGTTAGCGCTATTTTCGCGAATTAAAATGACATCGTGACGTTTGGCGTAGACGCGTGATGCGTCATATGACGCACAGCGTAAGCGCACCCGGAAGCACGCGAGCGCATACGATCGCGCAACATCTTGACGCGCTTACACTACGTGCCCGCGGGCGCACCCCAGAGCGCAACTACGGGCGCGCCCCGGGGCGCGTAGCGTAAGCGCGTCGGGTCATGTGACCTGAAAATAACACTTTCTATTGGTGCAGAACAGTTTTGGTTTCCAAATGAGTAAAGCCCGGGTCATATGACCTGAAAATAACACTTCTCATTGGTTCAGGACACTTTGTTTTTTGCAAATGATGAAAGACCCCACCTTCTTTCCTTATTCTGACTTTGTCCTTTGACTGAGGAAGACCTGTTTCAGCAATAGAGAGAGAACTATTTTGTACTTTCAAATGGCTACTGTAGCTGCAACAGCTGGAGCATCTGCACCACCACCACCACCACCACCAAGAGGACCACCACAACAGTACATTGGTGGTCAAGAAGAGGAGGAGGAGGAAAGGAAGAGGAGGAGGGGAGAACATGGCTGCTTGAACAAAATACCCCATACAAGCCCAAGTCACACATTGTATGGGAGTTTTTTTCAATCCCAGAGGGCAAGAAAAAAGTGAATGCGGCCAAGGTAACTTGCCTAATCTGTGGCGAATAACTCTCAAGGGGCAACCCAAACAAAAAATATTCCTTTGGTAATAATACCATGATTCGACATATGACCCGGAAGCATCCAAACAACTATTCTCGTGCAGAGATCAGGGAACTGGCCAGTAACCTCCCCCAGTCTTCAAGGACCACCTCCAAAAGAACACAACCCACTCCATCGGGACCAGAAACAACAGAGATGATGCCTTGTATACAACCACGATTTGCAGATTTTAGAATCACATGTATTGAATGTGGCAAGCTCATCGCCTATGGTGAAAAGAGCATGAAGCTCGTCGTCCTTGCTGGTGACAATCACAAATGCCCCAAAAAACAGTAATTTTTTCCGTTTTTTGTTTTTTGCTCCTGTTGAGCCATTTACAATTCCCTGTTTTTTGTTTCTCCCCATAAAAAATACCAAAAAATATAAAACTGTTTTGAAAAGCCAAAAAAAGTACAAAATGTTCAAAAAACATTAAAAAAAATATAAAACAACAAAAAGAAGAAAAAAACAGTTCTTTTTAGAACTACCTTTCATTTATAAAAATAAACCTATATTTTTAATGAATCTCTGTCAAAAAAAAATTCTTAGGGTATGCGTACCGGGGCGCGACCCCCAAAAAAATAGAAAAAAAAATGTAATGAAGGAGTTAGCATGAGGGAAGAACACAAAGAGAGTAATGTTAAGAGAAAGAGAGCTACAGGATGAACACAGAGGGATTGTTTATTACATAGTAAAAAACAGAGAAGGTGTAATAGGGTGAAAGTGAGAAAAGTAAAATGACTAAAGGAGCGAAAGAAGGGAAGAGAGAGGAAGAAGACTAAAGTAGAGATAGTGGGAGAATATGAGTGGGTGTTGAAAGAAAAAGAAAGGACAGTAAAAAATTGAGAATGAAGGGTAGTGGCGTAACCGGGATAAATGAAGAACGGTCAGTGAGGGTATGAAAAGACCAGTTAGTGTAAGTAAAGAGGGGTGAAAGAGGGTGAAAAATTGAATTAGGATAAGACATGGGGAGTGACAAAGAGAAAGGACAAAGAGAGTAAAGAAAACAGTACCTGAATGGGTTTGAGTCAAACAGCAAAGAAAGATAAGTAATGCAGTGTGTGTGACTTATAGGGAGTCAGTGGGTGTAGGTCGGGGTGTGGGTGTGTAAGGTGTGTCTGTGGGTGTGGCTGTGTGGGGTGTTTTGGTGTGGGTGGAGGTGAGGGTGTGTGAAGTATGTGTGAGGAGTGTAATGGGTGTGGGGTGTATATGTGTGCGATGTATGTGTGTGTATGGAATGTGTGTGTGTATGTGAAGAGTGTTTGTGGGGGGATTTTTTGTGTGTATGAGGTGTGTGTGTGTGGTGTGTGTGTGGGGTGTATGTTAGAGGTGTGTGTATGTATTGATAGAGGGATGAGGTGTGTGTGTAGGAGTAAGGTAAATAATTAAGAAAAACAGAATGAGTGAAGAAGCAAAGGAAGGGAACAGAGGGTAAGTGAAGTAAAGAATAGGGATTGAAAGAAGTTGAATATGAGAGGGGAAATATGGAAATTGGAGTAAAAATGGAGAATAAGAATAAGTGAGGGAAGCAGAATAAAGACACAGGAGTGAGGTTGGTTGAGAAAATATTAGTGAGCTTAAAGCAAAGGGTGATGACAAAATACATTTTTATAGTCATACTTACTGTGTAATAAATGTAACTTTAATTAATTTTTTTTACTACACTTTGTATCAGTGAAAGAGAGAAGAAAAAATAAGTTATAATTAGTAAAATGTGTATTTTAAATTAAAATATACAAATGAAGAGGTTAAAAATCATAACAGTGTATTTAGAAATAAAGTAAGAGTGAAGGACACAGAAAGGGAAATAAAGTAAGGTAGAAGGATAAAAAGAGAAAAAAAGAAATAGAATGAGAGCAAATTACTAAGAGTAAGGCATATAGATTCACTGACACAGAGGAAGAGAAGAACAGAGAAATGAACTGACGGTAAGAAAGATACTAAAACAATATGAGTTAGCAAATCTAAGTCAGGAAACAGTAGTAAGTAAAAAGATAATGACTGAGACAGAAAACAGTCTAATTAAGGATGCATTTAGAAGAATGAGGAATAGAAGATAACTGAGAGTAAGCGAAGAACAGTCATAGAGTGAAAGGATGAAGGGAGAGAGGATAATATACAACGATTGAGGGAAATGGAGTGAAGAAGTTAGTAGACAGACACACTAAGAGAAAAACTGAGTGAGGTGGAGTACAATGAGTGAGAAAAGGAAATGAGTAAGGTAGCAAAAAAAGGAAAGAGAGGAGAAGACGACTAAAACAGTGGTACTGAGAGAAAATAATTTGGTGATGAAAGTAAAGAGAAGGACAATGAAAGAAAGGAAATGAGGGATACTAATGGAACCAGAGTAAAAGAAATGGGATGAAGAACGATGAGAGAGGAGCAGTGAACTTGTTGTAAAAGAAATGATAGAAGGTAGATAAACACAAGTGAACATAACACAAGGAGAGTGAGGCACTGAGGACATAGAAGTAGTGAACGAAAATTAGAGAGAAGAGGTCAAAAGTAAGGAGCAAACAAAGATAAGCGAGGGAGAGTGGGTGATTTATAGTGATAGAGTGCGATAATACTGCTGAGTGAGTAAACAGGAATTACTAAAAGAGCATGTAGTGTGTTTATCTAGGTACCTATATTGATACTCCTATTTCTGACCCTTGTCCGGTTATTAATTCACTAACGTCCATACACCGGCACAGAAACCCGTTTTCAGATTAGGTCATAGCGCATGCTGTCACATTAAGCAAGCACTATCCCTCCAGCCCCCTAGAAAGCACACCGAGTTCTCAAAACAAATCAAACCTCCAGCAGATCTGGGAAATCCCCCGCAGCTATTGTTTTGATTTCGCTCGAGAACTCCTGAAAAGAATGTAAGAACGACCAGTCCTTATGACATTCTTACTGACGTCTTATGTCCATCCTTACGTCAAACTCAGCACCTTTCAGGTATAAATATACCAACGCTGCCCTAAGCAGAGACACGGTGGTGATGAGCTTGGAGCAGCGCTACTTGCCGGAGAGCCCAGCTGATGCAGAAAAGCCCACGGAGGCTGCCCCTCCCTTTTGACGCGCTGAAAGAGACGCTTCCTTTTCTCCTGCCGAGAAATCCAGCCTCCGGCGTTTCCAGCCGCCCTCGCGGGTAACTGGGATATCGAGTCCTGAGACAGAGATACCAACCCTCCAGCCTTCTAAATCCCAGATACTGAACTGACTAACCCCTTACAGAGAATTCTTGAGTCAGATCCTTGGCAAAACAAACTTAACTTAAACTGCTACTTATTTACTCCCGCCCACGATTAGGCTTAGGTCAAGTACACCGGGGTAGGCGTAGTTAGAAGCACCAGTTGAGTACGATTAGTCAATGTATATATGTATGTATATCTTTTATCCATTTTAAGTATCATATGGCTAAGAAACCATATAAATGCTTTTACGGTATTATTTTATAATCCTGTTTTTACTGTATGCACTTTACTTAACTATAAGTATTGCAATAATAGCGATTCATTTCTCTTGTATGAGAAAAGAGACTGATCAATAAATAACATCTTTTTATTGAAACACGCCCATCTCTTATTTCTCTACAAACTGGTGAAACTAAGAATGCACGTACTGACTGAGTAAAATAGTTGTCTTTTGTTTTCACACGACTCTAGAGATATACTCTTGATTAGGGCAGAGCAAAGTTGTCATGTTCTATGGTTGTCAGAAACTAAATCCCTTCTTGTCTATCCAGGGAGGTTAAACTCCTCCTTGCCTATTCGAGAAAGTTTCTAGTGAACTCTGAGCTAGCTGGCACACATAACTTTAAGTCTAATATCGTCAGTAGAAGACCTAGTTAACCACAGTCCTACGTCTATACTATTGAAGATATTATTCCAATGCGCAGAGCCTATTGGGAAAATAGGAACTACACTACATGGTGCCCAACGGTTTAGATAGGCGATAAATCTAACGCAAGACATTAGAGTAACTCAGTCGTGCTTTTTCACACAGACCCCATTTTCCCATAAAACTCCAAAGACGTCTGGAGTGGGTGAAAGGTTAAATCCGCCAAACTTAGTAGGAGGAGACTCCTATGTATGGTTTTTGGTTTATTCAAGATTAAAGGATACAGTGTTCCAAAATATTGTGCATCTAATCTTTGTTTCCGTGGAAACCTGATCTGCAACAAAAATCCTTCTTGACAGTAAAATGTCAGAAACTGAAGAAGAAAGGGAGACAGCTAGAATAGCAGCTCAACTCCTAGCGGATGACAGAAGTCTCCTAGAGCAGGACCCGGATGCAATACTCATCCCGGTCAGCATAAGAAAAACTACAACACTTAAACTTATAGAAAATGGACTAACACCAAGAGGTGGTACAGTCATATTCATAATTGAGGCACACGAATATCGGCAGACAGAGGTATTCTATTCATGGATACATTTTCCAGCAGCAAACGCTGTAATAAAGGAGTTCCACTATTACAAGATAGAGGAACCTCCGGATGAGTACACCCCTTTCAAGGAGGTGGAAATACCACTCAAATACCAAGAGCACCTGCTCTGGTTTAAAGGCGCCCTAAAACATAATGATCACATCACCAGGCTCGGTCCACTAGGTAGACCAGGAGCAACGTGGCCGGTTCTAGCCGGCTACACACCACACCCAGACATTGAAAAAATGTCGAAACCAGAACTCTTAGCACAGCTAGAACAACTGGTTAAAATACACAGACAATTAGTCCAATATGTAATGCGGACTTCAACAGTCCAACCAGCTATTAAAATTCCACAGCTGACCCCTCATCAGGGGAACACAAATAAAATCACACCACAGAACATACAGTCCTGTCTAGGTAAAGTACCCATTAAACGGGAACAAATTCCATTCTGGTTAGCACAGAAAATCACTCAAATAGAGGCGGTATTTCCAGATACCACCCCTGTTGAGAAACACAGAATTCTTACTATCTGTCTTCCAATGGGGATCGCACCACATGTGGAGGACTGTGACACTTGGGGTACAGTCTTTGCTTCCATTTACACGAAAACACATGGTGTTCCGTCCATGTCGGTAATACCAGAGGTGCTAAAACAGATTCAAAATGAATACGGTCCAGAACCTGCTTTAACTCTGGGTATGAAATTACTGAAAGACTTTAAGCAGGTCTCAGCAATATTACTAGCAAACATAAAGGGGGAAGCAGCAAATGTGGCAATCCGCCAAAGATTGAAGGAAACAGATATAGCAGAACAACCATTTGAACTTGCCAGAATCATAGAAAAATCCTATGAAGAACTAGGAAGAGATAGTTTGGGTGGGAAACCAGTGAAACCCCAACTAATTGAAAATCCTGAAAAGGTATTTATTAAAAATAATCTAAACACTTCAAAAAAGAGCTGGGATGGGAATAAACAATCCACTCCCAAAGAAAAAAGATTCCAGTCCAGAGGAAGGTCTCCTCGGCGGAGAGAAAGATCTCCGGACCAAGGACACAAGTCTCCCCAGAGGGAGCCCTCTGAGAAAAAATACATCCTTAGAAATAGGGATAATTTGAAGAAACCTGATAGATATCAAGATATTGATACACGTCCCTCTCGATCTTTTCAGACTTCCTCGCAGAAATCGGAAAGAAGAGGACGGTCAGAACACAGGGAAGAGCTTGTCAAGTCCAAAGACAAAGAACCTGCTCATCAAAGTAAAAAGTTACAATTTCCAAAGAAGAAGGTAGCCAGCATTAAAATAATCAAACATGCCGAGGATCCTGAGGACTCAGCTGAAAAACGGAGAATGGGCCCGACAATGCTAGACAGCGCAGCAGAAGTGAGCATAGCTCGCAAGATCCTGATGAATCATCCGGAGACAGTGGACACGAATGAATACATTTAGGTGGAAACTGCAGATACCAGAGTTAGCAAACCTCATAAAATATATGAAATAACCTTACGTATAGAGGGAGATAAGACTAGGAAAATAAGGGGTCTATTTTGGGATAATCTCTCCAAGGGCTATGACATCCTTCTAGCTGAAAAAGACTGGCCACCAGAGTTTGTCAGGGAGTGCCCTCATGGCGAAGAAATGATTATGCCTGCCTTCTTAAATCATATTCCAATTCATAAAAAATATACACTTGCAAGAAAGTGGGCAGTAGCCCAGGCTCCTGCACTATATAAAAATCATGTGGGATGGGTTGAGGACTCTCCTCCTCACAATATCCAGTTAAAATCTCAACCGACTGCACAGAGGCAGTACCCAATTAAGCAAGAAGCTAAAAAACAGGTCAGGGAGATCTTAGATCAACTTGAATACCAGGGGGTGATTGAAACATGCACCTCACAAATGAACAATCCTTTGTTTCCTGTCTCCAAACCAGATGATTCATATCGTCTAGTTTTGGACTACAGACACCTTAACTCATGCTGCAAAACGTTTGCAGTACAAAACTCACACAGTGCAGCACTAATGAATAGCATAGTGCGCAAAAAATACAAAACAACATTAGACATCTCTAATGGATTCTTTTGTCAATATATAGCACCAGAAAGCAGATATTTGACTGCTTTCTCAATAAATGGCTCGCAGAAAAATTTCTGTTGTTTGCCCCAAGGGTTCAAGAACAGCCCAGGATTATTCTCAGGATTATTCTGAATGAGCGAGAGTAACAGAGTTACTGCAAATATATGATGATGAGGCATTATCTTATGTCGACGACATCTATCTAACAGATGATGACTTGGATACTCACTTGAAAAGAGTGAACATCATAATACTTGGGTTCGCAGCAGAGGGTTACAAATTCAACTTCAAAAAGTCAAGAATTGCCCATCTGACTGTCCTATTTTTAGGATATGAATTATCAAGTGAAGGCAAAAGCCTGGCTGACAATTTCCTAGAGAAATATGCTGTAATCCAAGCACCTATAACACTGAAAAACTTGCAATCAATTCTAGATTTCCTGAATGTCGGAAGATCTTACTTTATAAACTATGCAGAGAGGGTTAAACCTCTCTATGATCTAATAAAACCAGATTTTAAAAGAATCAATTGGACTCAAAAACACACAGAAATTTTGAGATCTTTACAAACAGACATGTTAGTTAAAACAAAACTGCAAACACGCGATAACACACGCAACCTTGTGATTCGAGTCATCCCAGGAAGATGCGGATTCACATACCTAACTTCTAATGAGGGAGAAACGGTACCAATAGCATACAAATCACACTTGTACACAGAAGCTGAAAAAACATTCAGCATTAAGGAAAAAATTGTTCATGCGGTTCAAACAGCTGTATCAAGAGAAAGATACCAAGCTGACGGCAGACGGATTACAGTCAGAACAGCAGAATCAGCCTTTGAGGCATTAACAAGCCCATGTAATCTACCTACAATGGCACTAAATCCAAAATGGATACAATGGGAAGATTCTCTTGCTACAGACAGAGTGAAATACAATTTTGATCCAGAAATGACAAAATTAAAAAATCTAGAATATGAAAGAGAATACCCTCTGCCAATCGACATTCAGCCCATACGACAGTACGCCTGTGTAATACATACAGACGGACATGCTCAGCCCTCAGTTTGGGGAGAGCAAGCTTATAACGCCACATGCGAGATTACAAAAGACGTGTGGCGCGGAGGTGAAATGAGACCTCTGTTTTCAAAAATACACTCAGTGGAAAATAATTCAGAACAACAAACTGAAATAATAGCGTTAAAAATGGCACTAGATAATGCCGATCGCGAATTCTCGACACTAATAGTGTGCGATTCGTATTAATGCGTCAAATCATACAATAACGATTTACAGAAATGGATTCAAAACGGTTACAAAGATGACACAGGTGCAACAATAAAGCAAAAATCGCTTTGCGAACAAATAGTTCTTTTAAAGAAAGAACTACCAAAGACTCACGTGATACACTCACTGAGTCATCAGCGTGATGGCGTTCACGTTGCAGGGAATTCATTGGCTGAGACAGCCACAGCGGAAACAACTAAATCGGCTTCCGTAGCTACAAAAAAGCGTTCAGTAAAATACATTGACGGGGAAACAATGCTGGCGGTAAAAACGTCATCAAAAGGCGACTGCTCAGCGCTACCCATCATGTATCCACTCAATTATACATACATAATCGATGCAAACTCCGTTCCTTTTGTCCGAATCCCTGGAAGGGGGGATAGAGTGATTCCAAACATGAACAGGAGAGGCTTGTTAATAGCAGACGCACATATGGGTGAGGGTCTTAGACACCTTAAACTTAAGGATTCTCTAGAAGAATTACAATCAACATACTGGTGGCCAGGAATGAGCCTGCAACATCACATATTTGCAAAAAACTGTCCAAACTGCAACAGAGATCGCAGTGGTGACCGAGACGGTGTACTGCCATGGCGTTTCACCCAATAAGGATTAGGCTATCAACATAAAATACCCAGTATGAATAATGAGTCAAATTAACATATAGAGACTATCATCACTTAAAATGTAGACCCCAGCTCTTGGCTGACGTCTGAACTGTTATAAAAAGATTTGCGAGTCTATAATGGCATATACGCATGGGGCATGCTACATTCTGACCATTGCCCTGCTTTTAGCTCTTGAGCTTATGGGGGGTGTATGGCCAGCATGGGCATTGCATTGCGGGACTCTTATCACTTTCTTCCTGAGGGAAACGGGATGGTGTAAAGAAAAAACCAAGGCATAGAGCAATCTATAAAGGCAAAGGTATTAGGTTCGGGAGCTGGGTGGGTCAAACATTTAATAAGTGTCCAACGTAGTCTTAATAATCTGCCAAGAAATTCTCTGAGAGGTCTCAGTCCGTACGAACTATTGTTTGGGACTAGAATGTTAATCCAGGACCTCGATAGTCAAACTTCAGTGGTTAAAGAAAAATGCTTTGATATCAAAGATCGTTTGGCTATTTTACAGGACTTAAACGAAACGAGAAAAGACCTGAGCAACATAAAATTGAAACAGCAGCCAATAACCACTGAGGAGAAACCACCTGTCCCAGCAAGGCCTGTCTGGATTCCAAAAATCGGGGATCTGGTCAGAGAGAAGATCGCGGTGAAGAAGGAATTTGGGCCTTCTTACAGAAAAACAGTTCCTGTCTTGTCTGTCAACGGGACAAGATCAGTAGTACTACCACCCCTTGCTGGTAAAAAGGAGAACCGAGTTGTATCCATCGACCTGGTTAAACCACAATCATGTGGCCAATAACAAGTAGTAGGCCAAGTGGACTCCCAAGAAGTAGCAGAACACCAAAGTTTGCTACAAACACAGAGGTTCAAACTGAAAGACTAATCACACCTGATAAACCTATAGTGATTCAACAAGGACTATGCAACAAAACGATGGAACTTAAACCTCTTGAAACCCAAATCAAAGCTTTACATCAAGAAACTCCATTATACAATGATGTAACCACAGACTATGCTCATGAAACAAAGCAAATACCTAAAGCAAAAAGGAATCCAGAAGCAATTGAAACGATTGACAGACTACTTCATCAACTTCGATGATTTTTCTGAGGATCAGAGTGAACCTGAGGAACAGCCGACAACAAAAGCTTTTAAAGACAAAGCAAAGGAACTCTTTCATCAACTAAAAGAAACATATCTGATTTCTCCATGGATTGAACTTTGGGTGGCACTAGGAGTATTCATCCTCATTCTTTGGCTCATCATGGTACTATGCTTGGGACATTTCATTGAGGGAAAATATGTTACAATGGACACAGCAAGTCAGAACCTCAACTTGTTCCTGAAACCACACAAGTCTTCACACATCGAGAGAAGAGAACTTTCTTCAGTAAACTTCACAGCCAATCCTATACCCGGTGGGGTAGCATGGGACAAAACTGATTACGAAATCTATGGTCCGGTGGAGCTCCTGAAGTATCCTCATCAATTCAAGATTTCATTAAGTGACTTTGTAAAACCAAGCACATTTCCTGATGATTGGGACTTTGAAAGTATTAATGATATGATGTCTGATCTAGTAATGTCAGCTAAATTTACAGAACATGATTATTTGCAAGGTTCATCTAATTACGATCAAATGTTTTGTTACAACCATTATGGTAACCATTATCTGCATAAATCTACTCAACCTAGAAATGTTTTAAATTTTAACCAATGGGAACATTGTGCAACTCCACCAAAAGGCAGTTCAAAGAATTTTTTTGATAAATATTCATACTTTTCAGGGTTCAACACAAGTAATGCAGAATCATTTTATTTCAAATTGTTAAATAAGACAGGAGTGAAAACCATGCTTACAAACACAAAATTGATATATTCGGACTCATTTTTTGAAAAAATGAATACATTCGGTTTTGATTTCTGGAACAATAACATTGAAACGAAAACGATCTGGGGCACAAAAGATTGGCAAGTGCAAGGTATAGAATTATTATTTAGAGCCTGCATGATCCCAGAACAAATTATATTTTTGAATGATACAATTCAACAGACATCCTGTCTTGGCCTAGCCAAAATCAAAGACTTAAATAAACCGTCTATTCCAAAACCAACACCTAATAGTAATAGCACTACGGATGTTGAGATAGACGTATCCCATATTTTAAACCAAAACAGAACACATGCTGATTGGAAACAATGGTTGATCTGGCCCACAGACACAAATAACTGTCAAGACAGATTCCTGAACAAAATACAGGGGTTCACATTGACCAGGCCAGACCCAAGATACTCCCAGAGACAACATCCAGGGATTGTAACTACTTACAGTGTGGGGAAACTCTGCCTTCAATGGCTACATACATCCACACTGTCAGAAATTAAGCAACACTTAATTTTACTTAAAGAAGGTGCTGACTTGCGTGATTTCATCATGGGACCACGCAAACAGCGTCAAAAACGTTTCATAGCGGCCTCTATATATGCAGCTTACAACGAAGCTTGGAAAGTAACTCAAATTGAGACAGCAGAAAAAATACGGGAAATTGACCGTGTTAATTTGGAAAAATCACTTTCTGTTGTGGACAATGGGTTAATGACTCTGTCTTCCAGAATATATTCACTGGACAGTATTGTATCTTCTGCAATCGATATAATAGAACAAGACTTACTGATGTTACAACACGGTCAGTCTCAATTACGCTCTATTGTACAGCTTGGCTGGACGGTACAAAATCTGCGTTCAGGCTATGTGCCTTGGCGTCTAATCAACACAACGTCACTATTTAATATCTTTAACCTTACTGATAAACAAATCAGTTTGGCACAAAAGGGTGCTGACAATACAATTCTGAGCATTGAAAAACTTGAGAGATTACCATTGACAATGTCAGAACGACCTGTCATTGAATGGATAATACATGGGATAACAAATATTCCGATAACAACTTTCCAGTTTCAATACTGCCAAAAATATATACAGGCAGGCCAGTATGAAAGGTTGGGCAAAGGATACGTTAAGTCCACATGGAACTTGCCCTATACACACACATGTGTCAGTAATAAAGGACAGAGTGTATTTCTTAGTGGTAATAATTGTGAAAAATCACTAAGTGGCATACTTCTGTGTCAGGGTATTAGTTTGCATGGGGCCTGTGAAGGGACTTCAAATAACCTTTCATGTCACCAGTTAGGCACACCTGCAACACAAATAGAACCATTCTTTAGAAGACTTTCGAACGGGAGATACATTCTAATTGTAGATCACAGATGTTGTGGCTTGCTGCCAGGAAAACCTTATCTTGTAAGCGTGACTTCCAGGGTCATGTGCTGTGAAAGAGTATTGTTCCCGAATGATGCTCCAGACAGGGAGAGAAGGTTATGGCCCAGTTTAAAAATCTCTTCTATTCGAATTGATACTTTAAGCAGAATGAAGACTGTGCTCCTACAGAAGCCAACTCAGTTGACGTCATCAAAAGAAACGTATGATCTCCAAGTTGCAAGGACAACGGCAGAGATTCATTCAATGTTATCAACAAATTGCCCCCTACACTTCGCAGAAATGCTGAACGAAATCTTAAATATTTCTGATACAAGTGGTATCGCAAGTGTATTTAAGACAGTTTTTTCAGGAGCTTTAACCCCATTCAAAGCGATCCTGGGTATTTTTCCAAATTTCGTCCATTCCATCTTTGGCGGACTTCCACTCCTGTTGGGACTCGTAGCAGGCATTTTATTCTTGCTACTCTTGCTTCGTTATGGCAAGCCATGTCACAGACAAGACTCCAGCAACAATGGAAGAAACGATCTTAGCTATCCGCTACCGGGACCGCATAACTAAAGTCCTTGGCTTAGCCCGGCTACGAGATCTGAATATGACCTGGTTTCTTTCATTCAGACCCATCTGGCAGAATTGTGTAATGCCTGTATTAAGGTGCATGCTATGCGGCGAAGAATGCGTGTTGGACACCTGTCTTACACTACAATCAGAAGTACCATTGGATGCAGATACTTTGTTGGGTCCAGTAAAGGCTCATGCATTGTGCTGTCCCCAGCGGCTACCTATCCTGATGGCGGCATTCGTGGAGACTTCACCACTACGATTGAAGGGTAGTGAAGTACAAGATGAAAGCAGCATCGACCAGGTACGACCTTCTGTAAGCAGTTCTGATCGAACCATCATTGAAAGCAATCATGCGCATGACTGCATGGTAGCGACATTTTCTAACCTAGTCGAACTTTCACCAGAAGCTGTAGACTGTTTTTTCGAGAGTCTGTCTGAAATTATGTTTTCACCGGAACAGAGAGAATGACTTTAAACAAACTTGCACACGGCGTTCCCTGAACTCTGATTTTGGCCTTCAGTCTTTTGAAAACAAAGTGACTATGAACTATTTTTTCTCTTCTCCCCTGAAAAGCGAACACTTTCTTCCCAATTCCAAAATATTTACCTTTTTGGCACTTATCTTCTGCTTAAAGTAAAACTATTCTTAGAGAACAGAGCTTCTATTCTTAGGAATTCTAGAGACATTACGTTACCTCAACCTCTAGTTTATATGCAATTAATTGTGTTTATATGTGATGAGATGGTCTCGCAATTTTTTTCTGTATCAAGAGCCATATTATGTGTAATTTCGCAAATCATTCATGCTGATATGAAATATGCATCTCCTTTTTGAATGATTATACTGCTTGAATGCATACAGTACCTATACTCATTTCGTGCATTTTGCATACGCCACTTTTCAAATACAAAAAAAAAATAAAAAAATGTTTTTGGGGTGGTTTGGTATACACATGCACTGTTAGTTATGTTTACTATTGCTTAGTTTAGTAAATATGTACATAAAATCGTGGAGTGGGTGTAGTGTGTTTATCTAGGTACCTATATTGATACTCCTATTTCTGACCCTTGTGCGGTTATTAATTCACTAATGTCCATACACCGGCACAGAAACCCGTTTTCAGATTAGGTCATAGCGCATGCTGTCACATTAAGCAAGCACTATCCCTCCAGCCCCCTAGAAAGCACACCAAGTTCTCAAAACAAATCAAACCTCCAGCAGACCTGGGAAATCCCCCGCAGCTATTGTTTTGATTTCGCTCGAGAACTCCTGAAAAGAATGTAAGAACGACCAGTCCTTATGACATTCTTACTGACGTTTTATGTCCATCCTTACGTCAAACTCGGCACCTTTCAGGTATAAATATACCAACGCTGCCCTAAGCAGAGACACGGTGGTGACGAGCTTGGAGCATCGCTACTTGCCGGAGAGCCCAGCTGATGCAGAAAAGCCCACGGACGCTGCCCCTCCCTTTTGACGCGCTGAAAGAGACGCTGCCTTTTCTCCTGACGAGAAATCCAGCCTCCGGCGTTTCCAGCCGCCCTCGCGGGTAACTGGGATATCGAGTCCTGAGACACAGATACCAACCCTCCAGCCTTATAAATCCCAGATACTGAACTGACTAACCCCTTACAGAGAATTCTTGAGTCATATCCTTGGCAAAACAAACTTAACTTAAACTGCTACTTATTTACTCCCGCCCACGTATTAGGCTTAGGTCAAGTAAATATATAAAAAAAACAATTAAAAAAAACGGGGTAGGCGTAGTTAGAAGCACCAGTTGAGTACGATTAGTCAATGTATATATGTATGTATATCTTTTATCCATTTTAAGTATCATATGGCTAAGAAACCATATAAATGCTTTTACAGTATTATTTTATAATCCTGTTTTTACTGTATGCACTTTAATTAACTATAAGTATTGCAATAATAGCGATTCATTTCTCTTGTATGAGAAAAGAGACTGATCAATAAATAACATCTTTTTATTGAAACACGCCCATCTCTTATTTCTCTACAAACTGGTGAAACTAAGAATGCACGTACTGACTGAGTAAAATAGTTGTCTTTTGTTTTCACACGACTCTAGAGATATACTCTTGATTAGGGGAGAGCAAAGTTGTCATGTTCTATGGTTGTCAGAAACTAAATCCCTTCTTGTCTATCCAGGGAGGTTAAACTCCTCCTTGCCTATTCGAGAAAGTTTCTAGTGAACTCTGAGCTAAGTGGCACACATAACTTTAAGTCTAATATCGTCAGTAGAAGACCTAGTTAACCACAGTCCTACGTCTATACTATTGAAGATATTATTCCAATGCGCAGAGCCTATTGGGAAAATAGGAACTACACTACAAGCAAAGGAGGAAAATATGGAAAAGGGAAGTAAAGCAGAGAGACTGAAAGCTGAAAAGTTATGCAAGGGAGAGAGGGGATGCAGACAGTTGAAATGAGAATGAGGGGTTGTCAAAGAAGTGGAGTAAAGGAACGGGGGTTACAGAGAGTGAGAGAAAGACATTATAAGTGAGTAAAAAGAGCTGAAAGAGGATGGACAAAAAGGAAAGTGAGTGTCAGAGAATGGGAATACAATTTAATTTACACAATCCAAAGTATAGAATAACTTGTACAACATGTTACATAGTTTATTTTTGCTGTTCTCATATAACAGCGGGGGAAAAAAAACACAATCTAAAAGATTGTGTTTAAAAAAAAAACTTAGATACTGACAAATGACAAATGTACACTAATCTTTGATTGACTTACTTTTCCTTGAGGCCAAATAGTATATCATGGAGGTCCTTTTCTTGTTGCAAAGTACTCTGCTGTTCACTAAAAAATCCATTTCATCGACTTTCTAGAAGAAAAGCTCCAAGAACATCAGAAATATTTTCATTATTTTCATATACTCCTTTTTTTCAGTCATGACTCTTTACTCATTCCTGTACCTTTCCTTTTGGCCAAATAGTGTCAGATGTATGAGTATATTTTCAAATTAATTCTAAGAAACTCTGAAATGACCTTTTTTCTAACGTTCTGAAAGAAAGGCTCTACAACATTTTCACAATATTTAAGTATTTGTAAAACCATCTCTGACTCACTCATGTTCATCATTTTGTATAATACTAATATCACTTACTATGAGATCCACTTACAGTACCTATATGACAAGTCAATTTTTTATATTACCTGGATCACTTTTACTCAGAATATATTTTTAAACAGCAAAATAACCTTTATTAACTGCTCCCGTCTTCATAGGCCAATTACCTTTACCTAAATTTTGGTGGTAAAAACACTAGGTATGAATTTTTTAAGCCAAAAGGCAAACGTTGTTTGAAAGTCAAATGAGTGTCGTTACATTGGGTCCAACCTTTAGAACTTTTTAAATAGCATGTGTAATGCCCTGATGTTGTAGAAGGACTGTCATGAAAAATAATAGCTACAGTTGCAAAGGTTCTTCCTGATATCGATAACTGAGAAGCCACGACATTTTTAATAGAAGTTGTCAATTTAGTTCCATCAGGTCTACATCGTTGGAACATTAAAATGACATACTGACCATAATTTTGAAGAAATAATGTGGACAGCATTGTAGACTTACATTGGGTACACACCATATTGTGATCCGCTGCTTTAACTAGATTATTAAAAGGCACTGATTTGCAGTCTGGTAAAGTCAAATATATAAATCTTTCAGTGTCTATTCTAGTAGTACTTGATAAAGTACAGTTGTCGCAGTCATGCTGCCATTGATAAGAAAGGCTAAAAAGATTTTTTATATCTACACCTTCATCTTCCAATACATCAAACATATACATTAAAAATTCCTGACAATCCTGCTGAATATTCTGTGAAAATTGATTTTCACCAGAACATACGTCTAGAAGATTTCGAATTTCTGAAACACTTTCTATTTTCGCTCTATCACTGGTACATTTCTCAAACACGGAATTCAACAAACAACAGAATCTTTGATCCCGATTTTCAACAATCTGTTCTTCTATATTTTGAAGAAAAAAAACAACATTAACCACTACATTAGCATAGCAGTTGACACCAGAACTGTTTTCAAACTGAAATCCAACAACATCTTCAACAGAATCCTTTTTCCTTCTGCTTACAATTACAGTTTCAGCTACTTTTTGTCTTTTTGCTACTACCTCACTGCAATTACTCTCATTTCTTCTTTTTCGGCCTACCACACGTTTTTCAATCAGAGGATATTGAGGCAAATGTGGAGCATACTCTCTTCTTAACCTATTGTATTCTTTAACACAATGTACATCTGCACAAATCTTTGTTTCATCACACTCAATCAAGTACAATCCTGATAAAGTTCTGACTCGTGATAATGCCATATATGCCATACCCTCTTTAAACACAGAACTTCCAATGTTTACCAAAGCGCTATCTACACTTAAACCTTGAGATTTATGAATTGTCACCGCATATGCCAAACAAATAGGAAACTGTTTTCGGCGAACATATAAGTCTTTCACGAGCAAAAATCTAGCTGAACAACAACAAATTTGTTCTATTTCATCAATGCCATCAAATTTAATTTTTAAAATTTCAATTCCATCTCTATTTTTGTAATTCACAAAACCAACAACATGACCCATTGCTCCATTTACCAGACGTCTTTCAACATTTAAATTCCTTCTCAAAATGATATGACAATTCAAACACACATTCAGAGTCTTTTCAAAACCAGCAGTTTTAGATTTAGTCTTCTCTAATGAATCCAATTTTGATTTCAAATGTTCAGACAAAATAATTGTTGCTCCCATATGCTCTATTTTATCTGTAGCTTCCAGTTTCACTATCTCTTCATTTTCTAACTTCAACATTTTGTTGTTGAACATGGAACATTCTTTCAGAGTTGGCATCAAACATATGCCAGATTTCTTCTTGTTAATTTTCTTAAAAATATTCTCTGGAAGAATAATTTCATTTGGGTACAAATTTGAAATTAACCGTCCATGTAAAGCTTCTTTCCCTTGCTGACTTACTTTTCCGATTCTTACATCTTGTAAAATATTTTTATAATCTTCATCCTTTGCCTGCCGCATATTTTGAAGCAGTTCTGCATATTTGAAGTTTAACCATATATTAACGTTTCCAATGCTTCCTAGGCACTTCCTGGTATCTTCATGCGTGAGCATTTTGAACACAGGTTGTCCTTTCACTTGAGTCAACTGCAGAAGATCTCCAAAAACAATAATATGTTTTCCTCCAAATAAGACATCATAGTCTGTTCTAAGAATTTCTTGCATTCTCAAATGCACAAAAGCAAGCATTATATTTGACACCATGCTTACTTCATCAATGATAAGAAGTTTCATTTTCTTCAGGACTCTCGAAACTTCGAAACACGCATCTCCAGATAGCTTGTGATATTGCAATTTGTTATCATGCTCGACTGGCAGCATCAGTAAACGATGTAAAGTAATCCCTTTAATGTTATGTGCAGCCAGCCCAGTAGGAGCGGTAACAACACAAGACAGCGGTGATTCAGTCCTTTTCTGCAGATAAGTTGCAATTGCTTTAATCAGAAAACTTTTTCCAGTTCCCGCTTCTCCACTCACGTACAGTTGTACTGGTTTAAATGATGTACATGAGCACTCTTTTTTCTCATGAGTGAATCCATGTTCAACCTGTTCTGTGACTTCGTCATATATCTGTTTCTGCTCAAGGTTTAGTTGTTTCACCACATCTTCTAAGTTAACTACATCATCTAGAGCTTGTTCCATAGCTCTTTCGACCTCATCCATGCAGTGGCAGCTTCATTTTGGATAATTGGCCCTCCTAGTGGATCCTGACTCAATGAAATAGAACTCTGACTGTCTTGAGAACTGTCTCTAGCAATCTCTGCAATTGTGGCTTCTTGCTCTATTTTTTCGTTCAACATTTGCAGATAATTTGGAAAAACAGGACATTCTATGCTATCCTTGGTTGCATTAAAAGAATCTTCGTAACAGAGAAAATCTCCAAGTAGTTCCTCTTCTGTACGCCATGGTTTAAAGAGTTGCAAAAGAGCCAAATAGTAAAATTCCCTTTTGTCTGGATTTTCGCAACTCAATTTTCGATGATTAATCAAATGGCCTTTTTTCTGTCTCACTAGACATCCTTCACACCCAATGATAGCATATATTCCATTGTTAATATCTTCTCTGATGGTTCTCTTATAAATATAGTTTTGCAGAACTTCATACAAACAACTGTTCTCAAGATGACTACTGCTATTTGGATAGTATGTATCCAACATGTTTGTCTTCAAAATATCTGTACTTTCTGGTTCTTTCTCCGCCAAATACTCTATTTCTTGTACAGATTTCAAAACTCGATTTCGTGTTGCAGCAAGACCTAGACTCACCCAAATGATGGTTCTAGATTTGGCATAGAGACTTGCTGATGACAATCGATCAGAACATTCATATGCTCCAATTTCTCGATGCGACAACATCTTCAGACTGTAACTGTATAATTTCTTGCTTAGACTCTTTTCATGTGAAATGTCCTCCCACATTTCCTTCAGTTCTGTCTTTTCCTTTTTTGTGATGTAAGACGTCACATATCGAGCCACAGCAATAGAGTTGTCAGCAATGAATTGAATATCCATGTTATCATTCCACATGGACAAAATCACTGGGTTGTAGTCGTTGATGTACTTGGACTCTTCATTTCTTTTTAAATTGTATGTATTTTTTGGTGATTTCCTCGTCACAGTATGTCGCAGAGAAGACATCAAATTATTTACTCTTCCTTTAGAAATCACTGGTCGTGGAAAGCTGAAATGACATTTTGTGTTGAACTTGTCCTTGTTTCTGAATTTTCGACGATAGTACTTTCCACAACAATGGGATTGAAAGCGTAAAACTTGCTGCCTTAAACTGTTTTCTTCGATAGTTTTCGGAACAGCACATATTGAATACTCTTCAATGAAGCTCATCACTGTCTCATCCGAATCTGTTCCAAATTTGGGTGCATCTTTAATCCACAACAACATATGTATGTGAGGAGCACCTCTCGCTTGATACTCCTTTCTCCAAAAGAAATCCAAAACCTCTCCAAGGGGAGGATTTTTTTTGTTGGTAATAAAAGACATCATAGCTTCAAATCTATGATTGAAATATCTGCATACATTCACAGGATCCAAAGAACACAGTTCTCCAGGTGTTTTGAATTCTATATTTTGTATATTTGCATTTGCCTCTCGTAGAAATTGAAGTAAGTCGTCCCATGCATACTCGGCACAGCTAAGAGTGAGGAACCATGTAGGAGTTCCTAAGTTTCTTAGCATACATTTCAATTCCCCATGACGACGGTACCAATACTCGTTTGCACCACGCTGACATGCCATGAGATTGATTAAATGAGATTCCAAAATATTATCTTGCAGATTCACTTTCTCCATAAAGTCCCTCGCCGAAACATTTTGCAGATGTGCTCCACTTTTCAGTATATGGTTTACTGCATAAGAAAGCCCAGACAAGTCACTTTCATACAGTAAATGAAACAAATAGGGAATGCATTGACGAAACCTTGGATCTTCAGCATATAATCTTACAGTTCGATATTCAGATGCAGGAATTTGAAGTGGTCGATCGTCATATCGTCCACCTCGACCTGTTGGAAATAGCTGTGGAAAACAACGAGCTTCCCAACTTTCTTCCCATACACTAATGAGACTTCCTTTTGCTGCTTTCATTTGAAACAATTCAATTGCATTCCCCATTACTTCTTTGGAATGCAAAGGATGAACAGTATAATGTTCATATATTTCTTCACTTCTAGACACATCAACTTTTTCAATTTGGCCGCCTGAACAATCACTGTCTTCATCTGCAGCTGTTTCCTCTGCTGCAACACATACATCTTTGTAATACTCATTGTTTTTGACTAAATACAATGTTGCCTTTTTGACTTTCCTAACATCCACTAAATCTTGCCAGATTTTCTTACTCTTTGTCGGAACCCCATTAACTAGAATAACTAAAGGTTCCTCTTCTACTTTTTCTATACCAATTGAATCAATATTTTTTTTTTAAATATAGAGGCAAATAAACAACTCTTCCCTTTAATCCTCTCTGCAAATCTGTAGGAGGCAATTTCCCTATCTTAGGCTCCATGTGAACAATTGCCTGAAAAGGATGGACACATTGAATCAAAATAGACTCATATGTATTTAAATCCATCAATTCACGGGGAATGTCTACCAACTCCAGATTATTATGAACAGCTCTAGCAGGCATTCTGTTTTGATTTAATTTATCATAACAATATTTACAAATACGCTGATCAGAACTCAAATCAAAACAATTCTCCACCCACAAATAAGTTGCAAAATCCTTCCACTCATAATTATTCATCTTTTCACTTTTTACGTAAAAATCAACTAATCTAGTTTGATGTTTATAATGACTTCGTCGACAACACACACAAGTAAAATTCGGCCTTTCACTCGATTTCACCTTACACCTGGTAATTTCCTGCTCAAACTTTTCAGTACTTTAAATCTGCACATTGTCTTCCACATTACCTTGAATTGCTGTGTCTCAAATTCTTTATTTCGGCTTGAAAAAATGCCATAAAAGAGTCACAACACAGTTCATTATAATATACATTAAATCACATTTTTGATTGCATTTGTTATGGTTTAAAACATATGCGAGTTAAAAGAAAGAATTAAAACATGGAAAATAGGTTTCCCCAGTAAAATTTTCATCTGAGCACAATACAATACCAAGATACCAGCGGTCCTGATGGCATTACTAAGGCACATTTGGACGTATAAGCTTAATTCTTTAGCATTACAGCTTTAGGCCATTTTTCCTCCTTAGAAAATAAATTGAGTGCCGGAATCGGCTGACACTAAATACTATTGTTTGTGTTGTGTCTGTTTTAATTATTCTTAGGGCCTGATTGCAGGATCTTACTCCTATTAACAAACATAAGGGCATGATCCATTTTCTTCTGGCCAGTGTGTAAGCTGGGCACAAGAAAAAGATATGAATTGCTGTGTCAATTTCTACACTGTCCTCTTTTTCACCAAAATAGCAAATCTCAATTTCTTCACAAATCTTCTTCACATCTAATTCAGTTCCATGCAAAAGAGCACTGTTTAATTGTTTAAGCTTAAGTGCTGGACTTTTTGCATAATACAACATTCTCACTAATTTCCTCATTTTGGTATGATGCACTGCTAACATCCTAAAATGATGAAAAACACTCTGACAGACTTTTCTAGAAAGACAAGCCAGTGAATGCCCTTGCAAACCCGTGTTTTCTCTCACTCTGCAAGGATCTAAGTCTTGCAACAACTTCACTTTCTGCTTTAGACTTTTCTTACTATATGTACGTAAGAAATTACAAAACAAATCAATGGATTCCTGTCGCACACTACAAATACGACAACACTTCCAAGTGTACGCTGGACCCTTAGTACGTCTCCCTAAAACTTCATCAGTTAACACCTCTTCTGGTTCTCTAGGCACAAGTTTCTCTTTTTCAATCAGACAACCATCTTTCACTTCATACGCTCGACCACTGGTGTCAACTGCATGCACTAAATCATTCTCCTGGAAGTAACTCTCCTCATTAAAAAATGGCTCACAACTTGAACTGTGCATCCATTCTCCTGAAAAAACTTTACAAAAATGAGTCCGATTAATTACTCTTTTCCATCTACTGTTTGATTTGAAAACATCAATTGTCTTGTTAAGTGTCCTAATTCTATTGATTATTAAAATAAATAAATTTTTCTTAACTTCAAAAGCCTGATCAACAATCTTCTCTACACTTTTCTTTTTCTTATAAAAAGCAGCTCTCTGTTTACCTTTCCTAATGTTTTTTAACAAATTTAAAACCACCCTATTGCGAAACATTCGTTTATGAATGTCTCTAAACTGATTCTGCCTTCTATTAAACATATTATTCTCTCCTGCTCCAGTTGTAGGATTCTTTGAGGTTCTCTCCTTCCTTTTCAAATTTACTCTCTCATTCTCTTATTCTACATGCTGTCCAAATTTTTTTTTTGATCTACATATGTTCCTTAAGAAACACTTAGTTGTCTTACCAGTATTTGTTGTGGAAGAGTGCTGTAATTCCGTTGCTGTTTTTGTTTTTTGGCTTTTATCTTGTTTTCTTCTCCTTTCCCTTGAGGGCATCTTTCCTTACTCTTGAAATCTTGATTTCAATCTGTGTTAAAGAAAAAAATAGCACATTATAGACCACTATTACCAAACAACAAAGCAATGACAAAAAGCAAACGGTCTATTCAGGGTTACAGATCAGGTGAGGATTGTCCAGGGGTGCAGAAGAGGTGAGGCCTGTATTGAAGGGTGTAGTGGAAGACAGCTCTGTCCACAGGTACAAAGAAGATGTGACCTGTGTCTAAGAGTCCAGTAGGGGATAGGCTTCATGAAGTCTAGTCCACTGCACTCTTATACACAGGCTTCACCACCTATGCTTCCCAGGAAAGGCCTCTCTCCCACTACAGTCTTGAACATAGACCTCACCTCCTCTGTCCCTCTGGACATGCCTCACCTCATCTGCACAATCTACTTCCTAATCTCAGATAACACAGGTGACATGATTGTGAAAAGGTCAAATTGTTTTATGTAATCATGCACACACAATTTATTCTTTCTCAAAAATATAAAAGACATTAATTTGCCCCAAAAATGTTTCAGTAGTGTAATGAAAAGCTTATACATATGACCTTTTCTTTGTTTTCCAAATATTATTCTAAAAAAATATTATGAGGCCTAAGCAGGAGTGCAGATGTGATGAAGCCTGTCCAGGGGAGCACAAAAGGTGAGGCTTGTGTCCAAGAGTGCAGTGGACAGGACTAAAGTGGAGTAGTGTGCAAAAAAAAGATGAGCCTCATTTATAAAGCCCAGCATCAGTTTTCCACTGCTGATGCGTCACTTTTTATGACGCATCGGCGGCATAAAACATGTGCCTTGTGCCGCCATATTTAAAAAGTGACGCATGTAGGTAGATGCGTCACTTTTTAAACCTCTGCACCACATTATACCTCTGTCAGGTGTAATGTACACAGAGGGGTCATTTCTCCACCAAAAGCCTCTTAATAGTGACGCAGTGAAATCTATGAGATTTCACTGCGTCACTTTTAGGACACTGTTACGTCAAAATCTTGCGCCTGCCTCACAGCAGATATAAGACTGAGGCAAACGCTTTCACATGCAGCTTTCCCCATGTGAAAGGATGCATTGCTGGAGTACAAGCATTCCATTTAATTACTGAAAACTCACTATTTTACAAAATACATTTCCTCTCTCTTGCAAACAATCCTACCAAGCATTACAAAAAAAATAAAACAAATCAACAGCAAAGAAGCTCAGTGTGCTTCCTAATCTGAGGTAAAACAGGTGACATGATTGTGAAAAGTTCAATTTTTTTTATGTAATCATGCACACACTATTTATTCTTTCTCAAAAATGTAAAAGCTATTAATTTGCCCCAAAATCGATTTTTCAATAACATTTTAGAAACACAGTGCAGGTCCTACTATTTATTCTTTCTCAAAAATGTAAAACTCATTAATTTGCACCAAAAATATTTTAGTAGTGTAATGAAAAGCTTATACATATGACCTTTTCTCTGTTTTTCAAATGTTATTCTAAAAAAAGATTATAAGGCCTAAGCAGGAGTGCTCATGTGATGAAGCCTGTCCAGGGGAGCACAAAACGTGAGGCTTGTGTCCAAGAGTGCAGTGGACAGGACTAAACTGGAGTAGTGTGCAAAAAAAAGATGAGCCTCATTTATAAAGCCCTGCGTCAGTTTTGCGCTACTGATGCGTCACTTTTTGTGACGCATTGGCGGCATAAAACATGTGCCTTGTTGCGCCATATTTAAAAAGTGACACTTGTAGGTAGATGTGTCATTTTTTAAACCTCTGCGCCACATTATACCTCTGTCAGATGTAATGTACACAGAGGGGTCATTTCTCCGCAAAAAGCCTCGTAATAGTGATGCAGTGAAATCTATGAGATTTCACTGCGTCACTTTTAGGACACTGTTACATCAAAATCTTGCACCTGCCTCACAGCAGGCATAAGACTGAGGCAAACGCTTTCACATGGGGCTTCCCCCATGTGATAGGATTCTGACACCTAAGCAGGAGTGCAGATGAGATGAAGCCTGTCCAGGGGAGCACAAAAGGTGAGGCTTGTGTCCAAGAGTGCAATGGACAGGACTAAACTGGAGTAGTGTGCAAAAAAAGATGAACCTCATTTATGAGGCCCTGCGTCAGTTTTGCACTGCTGATGCGTCACTTTTTGTGACGCATCCGCGGCATAAAACATGTACCTTTTTGCGCCATATTTAAAAAGTGACGCATGTAGGTAGATGCCTCACTTTTTAAACCTCTGCGCCACATTATACCTCTGTCAGGTGTAATGTACACAGAGGGGGCATTCCCCCGCAAAAAGCCTCGTAATAGTGACACAGTGAAATCTATGAGATTTCACTGCATCACTTTTAGGACACTGTTACGTCAAAATCTTGCACCTGCCTCACAGCAGGTGTAAGACTAAGGCAAACGCTTTCACATGGGGTTTTCTCAATGTGAAAGCATGCATTGCTAGACTTGCGTCATTTTTGTGACACACTCCAGCAATTCGTCACTTTTGCGCTTACAGATACATCAGAAATACTGACTTATCTGTAAGTCCTAGAAACATGATGCGTCATACATTAAATATAATGCACCATTGGTGTCACAAGGAGTGCACAGTTAAAAGTGACGCATCGCTGTTTTCATAAATAAGGCTCTCAGTGTGCTTCCTAATCTGAGGTAACACAGGTGACATGATTGTGAAAGCTTCAAATTATTTTATTTAATCATGCACACACTTTTTATTCTTTCTCAAAAATGTAAAAGCTATTAATTTGCCCCAAAATCGATTTTTCAATAACATTTTAGAAACACAGTGCAGGTCCTATGTACAATCATTCCATTTCAGTCTTGAAAAATCACTATTTTACAGAATACATTTCCTATCTCTTGAAAACATTCCTACTAAGCATTACGCAAAAAATGAAACAAACCAACAGCAAAGAAACTCAGTCTGCTTCCCAATCTGAGGTAAAACACGTAACATGTTTCTAAAAGATTCAAATATTTTTATATAATTATGCACACACTATTTATTCCTTCATAAAAATGTTAAAGCCATTGATATGCACTAAAATCGTTTTTCAATTACCATTTTAGAAACAGAACACGGGTCCTATGTACAAGCATTCATTTTCAGTACTGAAAGCCATTAATTTGCCCTAAAATCGTTTTTTATTTAATATTTTATGAACAGAGCACAGATCCTATTTACAAGCATTCATTTTCACTACTAAAACCCATTGTTTTTCACTAAAATCGTTATTCAATTAACATTTTAGAAACACTGCACAGATCCTATATACAAGCATTCATTTTCACTACTGAAACCCATTGATTTGCACTAAAATCGTTTTTCAATTACTATAAAAAGAACACAACACAGGTCCTATGTACAAGCATTCATTTTCACTACTGAAACCCATTCATTTACCCTAAAATTGATTTTTAAAATAACATTTTAGATACAGAGTGCAAGTCCTATGTACAACCATTCAACTTCACTACTGAAACATCACTATTTCACAAAATACAAATCCTCTATTTTACAAATATAGAAACCATGCATTTTCAAAAAGCATCACACAAACCAACAGCAAAGAAAATCAATGTGCTTCTTAATCTGAACTCTCTATCTAAATGAATCATAACTCACCTTTACAAATGCTTTAGGAGATTCAGAACAGTGTCAGATACACACACCAATATTTCTTTAGCAGAGCAAAAGGTATGTACTCCAGGCACTGCAATCATTAATGGCACAGAAAACCTCTAATTCTACACACATATTGCTCATGGTAACCAATCAAAACCCTTCCCCCCCTCAGTCCTTTCTACCTGTTACCATAGCAACTCCCTCCTCACTGAGCTCTCAGGTTTAAAAGTTTATTCTACAATGTTGCAAATCACCTCAGCAAGGATGTTTGACCTTCGAATACACCAGCTTATCTGGTGCAATGTTTCTTTAAATGACTTTTTTTAACCATTCAAATTACTTCTTTCACAGAACACAACCATGCACCCTAACTTACAGTTTTCAACTATTTCAATCTACCAATCATTGATGTGATTCAAGAGCACTGAAACTCCACAGTTTTTTTTGTTGCAAACTCCTACTGTTCCAACTGCCATTTCATTCCTACACTTCATCTGACTGCCCCAGAACTTCCTCTCACCATGTACTCTGTCTGGATTATTGGACATAGCTACATTCACTGGGCTCAAAGGTATGCAGCTACCAGAAATTTTCACAACCTTGATTTACCAAATGTGCACATAAAATGGATTGGCCAAAGAGGATTGAGATGTCATCAATTGATACCATTGGTGAAAACCTTTTACCATCTGCCGCACCCTGACCTCATAATTTTGCACTGTGGTGGAAATGACCTAGGCACTTTGACTGGGGTAGGTCTGGAGATGGTTTTAAAGGACACCGTTGGGCAATTGATGACACTTTTTCCCCAAACTGCCATGGTATATTCCAATATATGCCAAAGACAGAAATGGAACTGGTCCAACCAATTTTGTCCACAATTTGAGAAAGCACGGAAACATGTGAATAAATCTGTTTCTGCTTACATGAGAGACTATGGAATGGGTTAAATATACAACAGCAACTTGCGTTACAACATGCAAGATATCTACAGAGGAGATGGTGGGCACTTCTCAGATGAGGGGAATAGAATATTCCTCCTGAATTTAAGACTGTACATTGGTACCTACTTGTAGGTACCTAAATCAGCCACAGAACACAAAAGCTCTTTTCAGGGCTACCCTACCTCTGATCACTCCAAATGATTATCTTTTCTAACTTTTTTCACTATATTTCACCAAAGTACGCTCCCCGGTACGCTCCCCGGTGCGCGTACCGGGCGCTCCACCCGCGAATTTCTTTTTCTTTTTTCCGCCTATATGGACCTCCTAAGACCCCCTCAGAAAACCTAGAGGGTCAGGGAGTACCTACCATGCCCCCTTATACCCATTCCCAACGTTATTTCTCCTCCATTTTCTGTCTCAAATCTATGAAACACAAAATGGAGGACTCCCGTAGCGCTGCCGGTACGCGTACCGGGGCGCTCACCGGGAAGCGCTCCCAAAAATGTTAAAAGTTAATGTACATAAAAACCACTGGAGACACTTTCACCAAATATTGAATAGGCCATACTACATACCAGTCCCTACCATTTTCCCAAATTTGGTGGAATTTCATTGAGCCATTTGAGCTGTAGCACTGTCTGAATATCCTGAGGTAAATTACATGACAAAAACACATCTGAAGTGTTAGAATTTACAACCAATTAAAATGTTACTTTCATTTTCTACTTTTTTTTCCTGACATTTGATTGGTTATGTACATGAATATAAATGAAAAATGAGAGAGAAACACGGCCATTTTGACTACAACTACCTGAGGTACATCTTGAAAGGATTTTCGCATTTTTTCTTCTTCACCTCTCTTTAAAGTAAGTTGATAATTTGTAAGGGGCACTTTAAGTTAATTTGTAAAAACGTTTTCTGATAATTATTTACTGTCCCTCTGCTATAGCTATAGATAGAAATAGGCTCCTCTGTTATATTTATGGATTGACTTAGGCTTCTCTGCTATAATTATGAATTTACTTACGCTTCTTCACAGGCACTTTTTTATATTTCTACTTCCTGCCTGTTACCATACACTGCCCAAAGTTAACTTCACTGTTAAAAAATCAGAACTACCTGTCTGAACTTAAACCCAACAGTGCCCTAACTCTACTGATATAGTTATTTTTTTATGCAAAAAAATGGAAGGGGAGTAAGAAAATATCAATGTTTCCTTCGAGATTACATATGAGGAGATTCTTAATGAAGAGTTTGTTGAAGAAGATTTTATGGATCAGTCTTTGGATCAACAATTTATTGAATGTTTACAAGATATAGAAACATGCATTTTTTAGGAGATTCCAGATGATCTAATGCTGGAAGTTTTATTGAACTATGAAAATTCTAACCAATAAATTTGTATTTAATAATTAAAAATTGTTTGAGACATTATTCATTTTTATATCTAATTCATGAAGTACTACCAAAATAATTATGTTTATATTATAGTATAAAGTGAAACTTACAGTATACTGTGCAATTTTAAAACATCATAAGGGAGCAGGGTAGACTACCCATGATCCCCTAGGTCTTCTCAGGGAGTACTTAAAGGATCTGTTTCTGATTTCCTGACAGACTATGGTATGGATTCCATATACCACAATAACTTCTGTAACAACATGCAAGATATCTACAGAAAAAAGGTGTACATTGAATTTAAGACTCTGCATTGGTACCTACATGTTGGTACTTAAATCACTCACACAACACAACAACTCTATTCAGAGCTACCCTACCTCTAAGCACTTTAAATTATCATTTTACTGTTTCACTGAGTTTTCCCCATGTGTGGGGGGGAGGTGTGTGTGGGGGATGGTGGGGTGTGTCTGTGAGGTGTGTGTGTTTGTGTCTGGGGGTGAGGTGTATAGGTGTGTGTAGGTGTATAGGGTATGTCGGTGTGGGTGGGGGTGTGGGTGTGTAAGGTGTGTGTGTGGGTGTGTGGGGTGTTTGAGTGTAGGTGGAGGTGTGGGTGTGTGAGGTGTGTGTGGGAGGTGTGTGGGTGTGGGGGGTATGTGTGTAGGATATGTGTGGGATGTGTGGGTGTGTCTGAGAGGTGTGTGTGTGTGTGGGGGGGGTGTGTGGGGTGTGTCTGTGAGGTATCTGTGTGTGCGTGTGTGTGTGTGTGTGTTGGGGGTGAGGTGTGTGTGTGAGTGTGGGTGTGTGGGATGTGTGGGTGTGGGTGTGGATGTGTAAGGTGTCGGTGTGGGGTGTTTGGGTGTGGGTGGAGGTGTGCGTGTGTGAGGTGTGTGTGGGGACTGTGTGGGTGTGGGGGTGTGGCGTTGTGTGCGTGTGGGTGTGTGTGGGACGTACTTGTAGGTGCCTAAAACAGCCACAGAACCCAAAAGCTCTTTTCAGAGCTACCCTACCTGTAATCACTCAAAATGATTATTTTACACTATTATTTTAACTATTTTTCAACAAAGTACGCTCCCTGGTACGCTCCCCGGTGCGCGTAACGGGCGCTCCCCCCGCGAAAATCGAAAAAAAATTAAATATTTTTTTTCACCCGCGGGACCCTTTAATGGCCCCCACATCAAACCTAGGGGTCAGGGGGGGTCTACCCTGCCCCCTTTTTATTATTTCCCCCTTTGTTTTTACCACCTCTTGTGTCTCGATCCTACCGAGACACAAGATGGCGGCCGCTCCGGACTGTTTTGAATGTTTACAGACACCCGAGAGCCAATCAGCTTTCCGCGCGCAAGTTGCGTGGCGCGCCCGGAGCGCTCCCCGGTGCGCGTACCGGGGCGCGGCTATAGATATATAAATTTTTTGGAACCTAAATTACTCAAAATCCTCTGGAGCACATATCTTGAGACATAGCAAAGGCACATCGGGCTACCAGTCCCTACAATTTTGTCAAGTTTGGTGAAAATCCATTCAGCCGTTCGAGCTAAAAGTGAGACCGACCGCCCTATGGAAATTAACATGGGGAAAACACGTTTTGGGACCCCCCTTTTATCTCGGCCCCCGCTTGACGTATCCCCCCCAAACTTTCAGAGAAGGACCGGAGCGCCGCGAGGCAAAGTTGAGGAATATTTCAGGCAGATTCCTCAACAGGCGCTAAAGTTATTCCCAATAGAATGTTGCGATTTCCCTATGGAAATCAATCCTAACTATAACTACCTACTGGCGACCGCCAGTAGGTAATATATATATATATATATATATATATATATATATTACCTACTGGCGGTCGCCAGTAGGTATATATAGTTAGGATTTTTTCTCTATGGGATTTTTGAAAATTCTATGTCTAATAACTTTGGCGTTTGTGGACGGAATTGGCTGAAATTTTCAGGAAAATGGCACATTTTGTTTCTGAGCAGCCCCTGAAAATTGGGGGGGGTTCGTCCAGGGGGGGTCGAGAAAAAAGGGGGGTCCCAAAACGTATATTTAACATTGAGTTTTCCATAGGGCGGTTGGCCTCACTTTTAGCCCGAACGGCTGAATGGATTTGCACGAAACTTGGCAAAATTGTAGGGACTGGTAGCCCGATGTGCCTTTTGTAGGTCTCAATATATGTGCTCCAGTGGATTTTGAGAAATTAAAGTTTAAAAAAAGATATATATCTGTAACAGCGGACCGGGCAGCGCTCCGGTTCGCGTACTTTTCGCGCAACGGAGCTTTGTGAAGCGAAGCTGATTGGTTCTCCGGCGTCTGTAAACATTCCAAACAGTCCGTAGCGGCCGCCATCTTGTCTCTCGGTAGGATCGAGAGACAAGAGGAGGCCAAAGCGAAGGGGCAAATGACCATAAGGGGGCATAGTAGATTCTCGCTGACCCCCTAGGTTTGATGTGGAGGTTTTAAAAGGGCCCCGCGGGGCAAAAAAAAATAAAATATTAATAATCGAACGGCTGAATGGATTTGCACGAAACTTGGCAAAATTGTAGGGACTGGTAGCCCGATGTGCCTTTGCTAGGTCTCAATATATGTGCTCCAGTGGATTTTGAGAAATTAACGTTAAAAAAAAGATATATATCTGTAACAGCGCTCCGCTTCGCGTACTTTTCGCGTTACGGAGCTTTGCGAAGCTGATTGGTTCTTCGGCGTCTGTAAACATTCCAAACAGTCCGTAGCGGCCGCCATCTTGTCTCTCGGTAGGATCGAGAGACAAGAGGAGGCCAAAGCGAAGGGGCAAATGACCATAAGGGGGCATAGTAGATCCTCCCTGACCCCCTAGGTTTGATGTGGAGGCTTTAAAAGGGTCTCGCAGGGCAAAAAAAAAAAATATCGTTTTTTTTGTTTTTTTGCGTGGACTGCGCCCGGTTCACGAACCGGGAAGCGCCCCAGGGAGCGTACTTTCTTGAAAATTAGTGAAAAAAGTTAGAGTAAAATAATAATTGTGAGTGATCAGATGTAGGGTAGCTCTGAGAAGAGCTTTTGGGTTTATGGTACATTTAGGTACTTATAAGTAGGTACCAATGCACATTCTTAAATTCAGAATGAAAATTCTGTTGCCCTCATCTGAGAAGTGAACTCCATCTCCTCTGTAGATATCTTGCATGTAGTAACGCAAGTTATTGTTGTACAGGGAGCCCATTCCATGGTCTCTCATGTAAGCTGAAACAGATTTGTTTACATGCTTCCTCGATTTCTCAATTTGTGGACAAAATTGGTTCGACCACCTCCATTTTTGTCTTTGGCATATATTTGAATATACCAAGGCAGTCTGAGGAAAAAGTGCCATCAATTGCTCAAAGGTGTCCTTTAAAAGCATTTCCAGAGCTACCCCAGTCAAAGAGCCCAAATCATTACCTCCACAGTGCACAATTAACAGGTCAGGTTTTGGCAAATGCATAAAGGTTTTCACCAATGGTATCAATTGGTGACATTTTAATCCTCTGTGGCCAAACCACTTAATTTCCACATCTTGTAAATTGAGGTTAGGTAAATTCCTGTTTTCAGCGTACCTCTGAGCCCAATAGATGTAACTATGTCCAACAATCCAGACAGAAAACATGGCGAGAGAAGGTTCTCCTGCAGTCAGATGAAGTGTGGCAATGAAATGGCAGTTGAAAAAATGAGAGTGTAAAATGAAAAAAACTGAGGAGTTTCTGTGTTAATGAAGCAGTAAGAGTGATTGGTGGATTTTGATTGCTGAAAACAGAAAGTTAGGGTGCATGGATGAGTTCGTTGAAAGATGTATTTTGAGTGGCGAAGAAAAAATCGTTAAATGAAAGATTGCACTGGATATGCAGGTGCACTGAGAGTTCAGAGTTCAATTGCAACATTGTTGTGTGAACTTGGAAACACCAGAGGTCTTGCAAGAGGTGGTTGCTATGCAGAAAAAGCAGAGAGGGGGCAGAGGGGGGAAGGGTTTTGATTTGAAAAAAAGTGAGGGAAGAGTTTTGATTGGGTGACATGAGAGAAATGTGTGAAGAATTACAGCATTTCTGTGCTTTTGATAGCTGCAGACTCTGGAGTGCATACCTTTTGCTCTGCTGAAGACAAATTGGTGTGTTTCTGAGACTGTTTTGAAACTCAAAGTATTTGCTAAGGTGAGAAAAGATTTCTTTAATTTAGATAGAAAATAGTGTGCTTTAAGGAGAAAATTATGAAGAAAGTTGTGTTTTTCAAATGTTGCTTTGTCTCAAGTGTTTTACAAATAGATTTTGTTTCTTTGAGAAATTGTAATTGGAGAAAATGTGAAGTATTAGTACTGACAGGGTTTTTATGTGCATAGGAGCTGTGGAGTGTTTTCAAATTATGACTTGTAAATCTTTTTTGAGAAAAA
Source organism: Lissotriton helveticus (assembly GCF_964261635.1). NCBI lineage: Eukaryota > Metazoa > Chordata > Amphibia > Caudata > Salamandridae > Lissotriton > Lissotriton helveticus. Next base: position 667,234,036 of record NC_136057.1, read on the forward strand.
GCAATGGTTTTAATATTGATGACAAGGACATAATGGTGTCTGCTTCTTTATAAGGTAATTGAGAGTCTCTGATGTTATTTTTCCCATTTCAATGTAAGAAGTTTGTCTGTGGAGCAAATTGCTTGTAAATATGCTCCCACCTGTGCATGGCAAATTTAGATTTTGAATGTTTGCGTTACATAGGCATGTTAAAGGTGACTGAAACATGCTGCAAAGGCAATCAAAAAACGCTTTTATGTGTCTTAAGGACATTTTAAGTCATTTCCCCATGTGCAGTGTTTTCAAATTATGAGTTGAAAATCGTTTTTGAGGTAAAGGAATGTTTTCAAAATTTATGTGTGCCATATGCCCCCAAATTTCTTTTTCAGGGGTGCAGCAGGGTGTTCTTGAGACACCCCTGCACCCTTGGAAAAATTCGTAATTTGCGATGAGGTAATTGCTAATCGCAAATTGCACCTTCATTCCTATGGGCCTCCTGTTGCATGGAAATGAATGGGTAATTTGCAATTAGCAAATAGCTCATCGCAAACTAGGAATGGTAAAGAATCGCTATTTATTCCTTAAAGTTCGCTATTTAGGAAATGCAAAAAACTTTGATGATACATATGGCGGTTCATCTCTAACAAGATAAGAAGCATAGGGATAGATTTATGATGACTGGCGCATCACCAGGGATGTGTTAGTCATTCTGTGCCGCTGTTCCGTCACCTATGGTGTGCTGCATTTACAATGCGGCGCATCATGGGGCAAAAACAGCACAGATGCGTGACGTATCTGTGCCGTAAAGGTGGCGCATTGCTGGAGTTGTATCGCAAGTGTGATGAAGCTCCAGCAAGGCTCATGGGTGCCCCTGTCGCAGGGTTTCTGTTCTCACACAGAACTGTGGACAGAGGATTGGAACCTCGGCGAATTAGGGTGCCCCAAAACTCACCTTAGTAATCAAAAACCCCTTAGCAAGCTAGGTACAGTGTCACATTGCATATAACAAACTCTCAATGTTTAGACAATCCAGAATATGAACTTATAGTACCTCAGGATACGTGGAACTCATGAACAGTCGGTCGTTATATATTTCTTAGAAACCAGAACATGGAGTTAAGAAGAACACATGTGTATTTGAAATGTTTATTTACTAATGCCGTCTTCTCAGGCGTAGTATCTTAGATAATACAAGTACACATATTATCAGTAGCAAAATTACCAGCATAGTTACTAGTACATAAAAAGCGAATGGTGACAGTATGTTAACATGCTGTAAATGAATAAGAGTTAGCAACACTTATAAGCAGCCGCGGGCTGTGGAGGGAGTTACGGTGGGGCAGGGAGGCGGGGAGGGGGAGGGGCAGGGTGGAGAGGGCTCCACCCTGCCCCTCCCCCTCCCCGCCTCCCTGCCCCACCGTAACTCCCTCCACGGCCCGCGGCTGCTTATATCTCACCCTCCCTAATACACATATTATATTATTTGCTAAGAAGGTCTCTTTGTGTTGGTTTAGGGCGTGCCCATACTTTAGTGTCTTAGATTTGAAGGAATCACATCAGCATACACCAGCTCTCTCTTCATGTGAACCGCATCAAGTGTTGTGTATGTGTGTTCGGCAAAGCAATATAAAACCCGCCTCATGCCCAGAATTGGCAGAAGCTGCACTTATGTTATGAGTATGAAGTCGTGGAGATCAGACCTCATAACAATTCTGTATCGTGTTGTTCTTGAAACTTCAGCACTCGCTGTACAGATATAGTTTAACAAGTAAAGCAGATAGTAGAGCAATAACATATTATTCTCATGTAAATCACGATGAACTATTAGGTTGAAAGCTAAAGCAACAACTAAGTGTCGTGTGCAGAAGTTGCAAAAAAGGAAAAATGGCATTTAAACCGGTAATGAGCCCATGCTAACTTAACACGGTGTAAAGATATCCAGGATCTACATGACACCTCCCCATGATCCGGAAACGAACTGAATAAGATAATAGAAGTGCCATCTCATGAGAGCAGATTGCAACTTTATATGTGCACGGTCCGCAAGGTAAAACATTAAAAACTAGCAAAATTTAATGCTAAAGAAAAATAAAACAGCCAACTACTTTATCGAGGCTTAAGCCAATTGGCAAGCTAAATAATAAAAACTTGACAAATAAGTCAATGAATTGTCAATGAAATGCTAGTACTCAGCATATCAAACATGAAAAAGGTCTATGACATAACTGTGTATGCAAAATAAGCTGCAACAGCCTCTAATAGGAAGTCACCGTCTTCATCCGAAAAGAGTTCAGCCATCCAATTTAAAAGCGGAAAAGAACATACGTGCTCTCCCAGCACCGGATCCTCTATCACCATCAGAGGACAGCTCGGTGGGTTTTCAAGAAAGCTCTGTTCCAAGAAAGACTGTGTTGCCGCCAGTAAATTCCAGGGACCAATTAGTCCATGCATCAATGCCACAGCCATAATCCTTTCGCCAGGACAAACCAACTCGTGAGTAATGATAGGAGTCATCAGCTGATTAAAGTCGACGTCAGGAGAAACCGGTCCGCAGAGACACAAATCAATGGCCCAATCGAAATCACAGGTCAGGCAGTGAAATACAGGCTGGACACAGGTGAAGTAGGAGAATCGAAAAGATAATCCATATGCCGTGCTTAATATCGCCAACGGCATTGTGCCATAATATTCAAGCATGCGATTGCGGAACAGCGTCAGCAGCTGCAGGGCGGGAGCTTGCACAGGAGGGACATCCATATTTAAAAATGTAAAAAAGCACAAGAGCGTCCGTTGGTAATGCAAGTAAAAATGGGAATCCACCAAGCACAGTGGAAAAAATAGAATGAAAGAAAGCAGGGATGACTCCAAAGATTTTCTCAAATGAAGTCACGAGACCACTGGTAACAACTTTAAAAAAGTGCGCCAGGCCCTTTGTGGAGGACGCGTTAAAGATAGTCCGAACCATGTCGCTGAAATGCAAAGGCGAATCAGTATTTAAAAGGGTCTGCACCTCTGTACGGGTGTTCGCTATGTGAAGCACGAAAGTTTCACGGGCCGAACTCAAGGCCACCTCTCTCTGAGACAAAAGAGCTCTTATTCTTGCCATGCCGTTGAAATGTGCTCCCAAGGTTGGTATTTGTGGCCAGATTGAAAACTCCTTATGTTCATGTGTGGGAGGAAATAGAACATTTCTGCAGCAAATAACCCGTTCACTTACTGTTACGATAAAAGGAATACTTTTAATTAACCCAGAACAATCTTCATTATTGAGCATCAAATAACTACCATTTTCCAACAACTTGAACGTGGGGATGATAGCAGGAACTGGCGTGCCTTGCAACACGCAAGCCATATTTGGTCGGTGTTTGTTGCATGAACCGTGTAACTGTATGTGCCTACACATTAGTGAATGATCTGGCGTCTCAGTGCATTCCTCTCCATTCAGATAAACTTCTTGATCATCTTTGAAAATCTGTATGTGTATGGAAGCGACCAGACCTCATGAAGAAAACCACTACCTAAAGGTTCATAACGACCTATTGGTATATATTTCATACAATTTGAAAACTTATATAAAGCAAAAGGCAGCGTTATTAAACCGTGGATAAGGCACGTTGCCAAAGCAGCCAACCTTTTGGATTTATACTGGAAATGTTAAAGGAAGAATTACGGAGTAGGGCCTGTAAATCTTTAATGGACAACCGAGTAAAATTACTCCAACCATCATATTCCTCTAACTCCGGGATAGTAGGGGTGTTTAATTTTTTAGAAGTAGCCAATCCAAAGCATTTGGTCTGGGAAATTGTTTCATTCACAAACAACATATGATTTGGGATGAGACATGCACGGTGCAAAGCCTCAGTGCCTTGTACCTGCCAGGTTCGTGAACCCCAAACTGATGTAGATCCTGGATATCTTTACACTGTGTTAAGTTAGCATGGGCTCATTACTGGTTTAAACGCCATTTTTCCTTTTTTGCAACTTCTGCACACGACACTTAGTTGTTGCTTTAGCTTTCAGCCTACCTGCGTCAAGATCTATGCCTGCTTCAAGCAGGCGCAGGGTTTTGATGCAGCTTTGTCGTATCTGATTGTAAATGCGGCACACCGTGGGTGGCAGAGCAGCGGTGCACGTTAACTGGTGCATCCGTGGGGATGTGCTAGTTAATATAAATCTGCCCCTTTACATTTAATTATGTGCAGGGGACACAGAGTCGGTGAGGTTTATCCAAGGTTAAGAAGAGATGAGTCCTGTTCAGTGAAAAATTGGAGATAGGCTTCACCTCCTCTGCTCCTCAGCATCGTTGGACATGGTTAAATAATAGCTGCAAAATGTTACTCTTGTTAAACAATTTTACTATTATAATCTCTGAGATTTGTCTCTTACTGTGCAACATCTCATTGTTGTTATCTTTCTTTAAAGATAAAGACAACATCAACATGAGCGACAATCAGCAATCAGTTGATTTCGACCTCATCATTGAACTCGTAATTGAAACATCAGTGGATGTTGATCCCTTGGATGATTTCAATCCTGAGGATGAAGAAGAACGTGATGAGGATGCAGATTTGTCAGAATTGTATGACATAGGATGGGAAGCTGACGTGCTTGAGCCTATGGAACTATAAACATTTATTTTATAAATTTATAATAAATAAAAAGTAAATATGTAAACCGTTTAATTTAAAAATAAAGACACCTTCAAAAACAGGTTATGTGTAGTGTCTTCTATAAAATATTAAAATATGGTCATAAAATTAGATCAGATTCATATATAAAACAGCACAGGTAAAATGAATATAAATTCCATTTCTTTTCTGCTATTTCTGTATTCTAAATTTGCCATGTACAAAAAATTCTTCTATGTAAAAATGTTAAGTAGTGTGTTAAGTTTTTGATGACTGTTATTAATTTACTGTTGGGTAATAGTGGTTAATAACATTTTTTATTATATTTTACCACAGATTCAACTGCAGATTATTTCAAGATTTTAGGATGCCAAGTAAAGAAAGAGTGAGAAAGGCTGCAAAACGTCAAAGACAGCAGGTGAATGAAAAAAAGCAGCAGTCCTCTAACAAAAAGATTTGTCAAGTCACCAAGAAAGCACCGGGTAAGAGTACAAAAACATTCATAAGAAATATCTCTAGTAAAAAAAATATTACTACAGAAAATGTTTCAGTCCAGAAAAGGAGAAGCAATTCAAACGGTATGGAAAGGCCAATGAGAAATGTTACTGCTAGAGTAAGAGATATCTCTATGCATGAAAGTAGAAGGAAACAACAGTTTAGGGACATTCGTAAACGAATGTTCCGCAACAGGATAATTGGCAATTTGTTAAAAAATATTAAGAAAGGTCAACAGAAAGTGGTTTTTTATAAGAGAAAAAAAATAGTTGAGAAAGTTATTGATCAGGCATTTGAAATTAAACGTAAGTTATTTATTTTGACAATCATTAGAATTAGGAAGCTAAACAAGGCAATTTATGATTTCAAAAGAAATAGTAGATGGAAGAGAATAGTTAATCGTAGTAATTTTTGTGAAGTTTTTTCTGGAGAATGGATGCATAGTTCAAGCTCTGAGGCATTTTTTAATGAGGAGAGTTATTTCCAGGATAATGATTTGGTGCATGCAGTTGACACCAGTGGTCGAGCTTATGAAGTGAAAGATGGTTGTCCAGTTGAAAAAGAAAAACTTGTGACAACAGAGATAGAAGAGGTGTTAGGTAATGAGGTTTTAGGGAGACGTCTTAAGGGTCCTGTGTACACCTGGAAGTGTAGTAGTATTTGCAGTGTACGACAGGATTCCATCAATTTGCTTTGTGATTTTATACGGTCATTTAATGAGAAAAGTTTGAAGCAGAAAATGAAGTTGTTGCAAGAATTAGATCCTTGCAGAGTGAGAGAAGTGATAGGTTTGCATGGTCATTCACTGGCTTGTCTTTCCAGGAGAGTATGCCAGAGTGTTTTTCATCATTTCAGGATGCTAGCAGTGCATCATAATAAAGTGAGGAAATTAGTTAGAATGTTGTATTATGCTAAGAGTCCTGCAATTATGCTTAAACAATTATGCGCTGCTCTTTTGCATGGTTCTGAAATAGATGTGAAGAATATATGTGAAGAAATTGAGTTTTGTTACTTTGGAAGTAAAGAGGAGAATGTTGAAATTGACAAAGAAGAAGAGAGTAATGTGGAAGATAGTGTACAGGTTTCCAGTACAGATAATTTCCAGAGGGAAATTGCGACGTTTGAGGTGAAATCAAGTGAGAGGCCAAATTTCACTTGTGTGTGTTGTCGACGCACTTATTATAAGAATCAGACTAAGTTAGTGGATTTATATGGAAAAAGTGAAAGGGAAAATAATAGTGAATGGAAGGATTTTACAACATACTTGATGGTAGAAAATTGTTTTGATTTGGAATTGGATCAACGTGTGTGTACTTATTGTTGTAACAAATTAAATCAAAACCAGATGCCTGCTAGAGCAGTTCATAATAATCTGGAATTGGTTGAGATTCCTTCTGAATTGAAGGATTTAAATACTTATGAATCTATTTTGATTCAAAGTATCCATCCCTTTCAGGCTATTGTAAGAATGGAGCCAAAGACAGGGAAATTGCCTCCATCAGATTTACAGAGAGGATTAAAGGGAAGAGTTGTTTATTTGCCTCTAGATTTGAAGAAAAACATTAACACAATTGGAGTAGAAAAAGTGGAAGAGGAACCTCTTGTTATCTTAGTTAATGGGGTTCCGACAAAGAATAAGAAAATATGGCAAGATTTAGTAGATGTTAGGAAAGTCAAAAGGGCAACATTGTATTTGAAAAAATATAATAAATACTATAAAAATGTATATGTTGCAGAAGAGGAAGTAAGTGAGGAAGAGGATAGCGATTTGTGTGCTGGTCAAATTGAGAAAGTAGAACCCTGTACTAGTGAAGAAATATATAAACATTATAGTGTTCATCCTTTGCATTCCAAGGAAGTCATGGGGAATGCTATTGAGTTGTTTCAAATGAAACAAGCGAAAGGGAGTCCCATTAGTGTTTGGGAGGAAAGTTTGGAAGCTCGGTGTTTCCCACAGCTTTTTCCAACAGGTGAGCGAGGAAGATATGATGAGCGACCTCATCAAATTCCTGCTTCTGAATACCGGACTTTGCGATTGTATGCAGGAGATCCTAGGTTTCGACAATGCATTCCTTATTTGTTTCATCTCCTGTTTGAAAGCGATCTGTCTGGACTGTCATATGCAGTGAACCACATCTTGAAAAGTGGTATACACATGCAAAACATCTCGGCAAGTGACTTCAAGTGACTTTATGGATAAAGTCAATGTCCAAGACAGTATTTTGGATTCTCACCTGATTAATCTCATGGCGTGTCAGCGTGGTACTAATGAGTACTGGTACCATCGTCATGGTGATTTAAAATGTATGCTGAGGAACTTAGGAACTCCCACATGGTTCCTCACTTTGAGCTGTGCTGAGTATGGCTGGAAAGACTTACTTGAATTTCTACGAGAGGCAAATGCTAACGTAGAAAGCATCGAATTCAAGACACCCGGAGAACTGTGCTCTTTGGATCCAGTCAATGTATGTAGGTACTTCAATCATAGATTTGAAGGTATGATGTCTTTCATCATGAATAAGAAGAATCCACCTCTTGGAGAGGTGTTGGATTTCTTCTGGAGGAAGGAGTACCATGCAAGAGGTGCTCCTCATATACATATGTTGCTGTGGATCAAGGATGCACCTAAATTTGGAACGGATGCAGAAGACTCAGTGATGAGTTTCATAGAACAGTATTCTACGTGTGCTGTTCCAAACGCAAAGGAGAAAAAAAGCCTAAGAGAAAAAGTTCTACGTTTCCAAAGCCATCGATGTGGAAAGTACTGTCGTCGTAAATTCCGGAACAAAGACAAGTTCTACACCAAATGTCGTTTCGGCTTTCCACGACCGGTGATTTCTAAAGGAAGAGTGAACAGTTTGATGTCTTCGCTGCGACATAATGTGATGAAGAAATCACCTAAAAACACATACAATTTGAAGAGGAACGAAGAGTCTAAGTACATCAACGACTACAACCCGGTGATTTTGTCCATGTGGAATGCTAACATGGATATACAGTTTGTGGCTGATAACTGTATGGCTGTGGCTCGGTATGTGACATCTTACATCACCAAAAAAGAGAAGACAGAATTGAAGGATATGTGGGAGGACATTTCCCATGAAAAGAGCCTCAGCAAGAAGTTGTACAGTTTCAGTCTGAAGATGTTGTCGCATCGAGAAATCGGAGCTTACGAATGTTCTGACCGGTTGTCTTCAGCAAGTCTCTATGCCAAGTCCAGGAGTATCGTTTGGGCGAGTGTTGGTCTTGCTGCAACGCGTAATCGAGTTCTGAAACCTGTGCGGGAAATTGAGTATTTGGCGGAAAAGGAGCCAAACAGTACCGACTTTTTGAAGAGCAACATGTTGGATACATATTATCCAAATCGAAGCAGTCACCTCGAGAATGTTTGTCTGTATGAGGTTCTGCAAAATTACATATTCAAGAGGAACATCAAAGAAGATACTGAGAAAGGAGTGTATGCTGTAATAGGAAGTGAGGGATGTCTGGTCAAGCAAAGAAAATGCCACTTGATAAACCATCGAAAATTGAGTGGCGAATCTCCTGAAAAAAAGGAGTTTTTCTATTTAGCACTTTTGCAACTTTTTAAGCCTTGGCGTGCAGAAGAGGAACTGCTTGGAGATTTCCTTTGTTACGAAGACTCATTCAATGCTGCCAAGGAGACCATAGAATGTCCTGCTTTTCCCAAATATGTAGAAATGTTGAATGTGGAAATTGAGCAGGAAGCAACGATTGCAGCCGAGATTGCCAGAGACAGTTCTCAGGACAGTCAGAGTTCTGCTTCATTGAGTCAGGATCCACTAGGAGGACCTCTTATCGAAAATGAAGCTGCCACTGCTATGAATGAAGTGGAAAGAGCCATGGCACATGCTCAGGAGGATGCGGTTAACTTAGAAGAGTTGGAAAGACAACTCAACGTTGAGCAGAGGAAAATATATGACGAACTTACAATGCAAATTGATCATGGATTAAGTCATGACAAGAAAGAGTGCTCATGTACGTCGTTGAAGCCTGTCCGACTGTACGTGAGTGGAGAAGCGGGAACTGGAAAAAGTTTCCTTATTAAAGCAATTTCATGTTATTTGCAGGAAAGGACAGAGTCATCGCTGTCTTGTGTTGTCACCGCTCCAACTGGACTGGCAGCACATAACATTAAAGGGATTACTTTACATCATTTACTGATGCTGCCAGTGGAGCATGACAACAAATTAGAATATCACAAGCTATCTGGAGATGCTTGTTTTGAAGTTTCAAGAGTCTTGAGGAAAATGAAACTTCTTATCATTGACGAAGTAAGCATGGTTTCCAATGTCATGCTTGCCTTTGTGCATTTGAGAATGCAAGAAGTTCTCAAAACAGAGTATGATGTGTTATTTGGTGGCAAACACATCATTGTTTTCGGAGATCTTCTGCAGCTGACACCAGTGAAAGGGCAACCTGTGTTCAAAATGCTCACGCATGAAGATACCAGGAAGTGCTTAGGGAGCATTGGCAACGTCAATATATGGTTAAACTTCAATTATGCTGAACTGCATGAAAATATGCGTCAGGCAAAGGATGAAGTTTACAAGACTATTCTACAAGATGTTAGAATTGGAAAAGTGACCGAGCATGGGAAAGAAGCTTTACATGCACGATTACTGACAAATTTATATCCAGACGAAGATGTTGTGCCTGAGAATATTTTTCAGAAAGTTACTGAGAAAAAATCTGGAATATGTTTGATGCCAACTCTTGCAGAATGTGCCAAATTCAACAACAAAATGTTGCATTTAGAAAAGCAAGAGATTGTGAAACTGGAAGCTATTGACAGAGTAGAGCATATGGGATCAACAATTATTTTGTCTGAGAATCTGAAAACAAAATTGGATTCATTAGAGAAGAGTATATCTAAAACTGCGGGTTTTGAAAAGACTCTGAATGTGTGCTTGAACTGCCGTATAATTTTAAGAAGGAATTTACATGTTGAAAGAGGTCTGGTAAATGGATCAATGGGTAATGTTGTTGATTTTGTGAAATACAGAAATAGAGATGGAATTGAATTTTTAAAAATTAAATTTGATGGCATTGAGGAAGTACAGCTAATTGCTCGTTGTTCTGCTAGATTTTTGCTTGTAAAAGACTTATATGTTCGTCGTAAGCAGTTTCCTGTTTGCTTGGCATATGCGGTGACAATCCATAAATCGCAAGGTTTAAGTGTAGACTGTGCATTGGTGAATATTGGCAGTTCTGTGTTCAAGGAGGGTATGGCATATGTGGCATTGTCACGAGTTAGAACTTTATCGGGATTGTACTTGATTGAGTGTGATGTCACAAACATTTGTGCGGATCTAGATTGTGTTAAGGAATACAATAGGTTAAGAAGAGAGTATGCGCCACATTTGCCTCAGTATCCTTTGTTTGAGAAACGTGTGGTAGGCCGGAAACGAAGAAATGTGACCAATACTGGGGAGGTTGTAGCAAAAAGACGAAAAGTCGATGAACCTGAAATTATAAGCAGAAACAAAAAGGATTCTGTTGAAGATGTTGTTGGTTTTCAATTTGAAAACAGTTCTGGTGTCAACTGCTATGCTAATGTAGTGGTTAATGTTTTGTTTTCTCTAGAAAATGTAAAAGAAGAGATTGTGGTCAATTCTGATCAAAGATTTTGCAGTTTGTTAAATTCTGTGTTAGAGAAATGTAGCACTGATAGAACAAACATAGAAAGTGTGTCTGAAATTCGAAATCTGTTAGACAGATGTTCAGGCCAAACACAATTCTCTCAAAATAGTCAGCAAGATTGTCAGGAGTTTTTAATGTATATGCTTGATGTATTGCATGATGAAGGTGTAGATGTAGATCACCTGTTTGGGCTTTCTTATCAATGGCAGCATGACTGCGAGAACTGTAGGGTATCAAGTACTACTAGTGTAGACTCAGAAAGATTTATATATTTAACTTTGCCAGACAGTAAATCAGTCTCTTTTAATAAGCTAGTAAAAGCAGCTGATCACAACATGGAGTGTAGCCAATGTAAATCTGAAATGATGTCCACATTATTTATACGAACATATGGCCAGTATGTCATTTTAATGTTCCAACGATGTAGGCCTGATGGAACAAAATTGACAACTTTAATTAAAAATTTTGTGGCTTCACAGTTGTCAATATCAGGAAGGACTTTTGTAACTGTAGCAATTATATATCATGATGGTCCTTCAATAACATCAGGACATTATACAGCTTATTTAAAGTGTAGAAATGGCTGGTCATTCTGCAATGATTCTATTTTAATTTTTAAAAAAAAATTGCCGTATGACCTTAAAAACTCTTACCTGGTGTTTTTAAAACCAAAATTTTAGGGAAAGAATCTCGGGATGTGCTCTGAGGAATTTCAAGAAGTTCTAATGGCTCCTACACGATTTGGCCTTGAGGATAAGTGTAGTACAGAGACATAACTTCTTACCATAACACTGGACGTCATGGAGAAATACGTGCACTTTGAATGAGTTCAGAAAAACTGTTTCTTTTTATAAGCTAATTGAAGCAGCCAATCAAAACATGGAGTAGAGGGAATGTAAGTCTGCAATGCTGTCTACTGTTTTACATTGCTTTGTCATTAAAAGTGATGTAGAGAATTAAATAATTGTACTAGTCATAAAGGTAGTGTAAGTCTGCTTCATAGTAAGCAGTATCAGTGTGATAGGAAATGTAGAACATGATTGAGCAAGAAGGGGAAGATATTACTAGTCCAGGATTGTGAAAATGATCTTCAACATTTTAATTGTAAAAGTTGCGGAAATACAACATGACGGGATTGGCTTAAAAGAATTCTAAGAGTTATAAATGGCTCAGACACGATTTGGCCTTGTGGAAACGTGTGGTAGAGAGCGAGAAGTCATTTATTGTATGTAACATGTTTTTGAAAACGATGGAGGTTTTCTTTCAGAAAGTGGCGGGTTGAAAGTAATAACAGCACAACAGAGTGTAAGCTGTTCATAGGACATCCTTGGCCGTCATGGAAAGTAAGTTAACTTTAAGGAGTTCTGAATTCTGATTTGTTATGTTGTATGGGTTTTTTAAACACAATCATTTTGATTGTGTTTTTTTTTCCCCGCTGTTATATGATGAATACCTTCAAGTCACTGTTTTAGTGAAATTTGATACATTCTGAGAACAGCAAAAATAAACCATTTAACATGTATAATTAATTCTGTTCTGTTTGCATTTATGATGTACATGTAGAACTGTGTAGGAGGCATGGAGAAGGTGAGGCTTCTGTAAGTGTCAAAGTTGTTGCATACAGTGCTCATATTCTACGTAGTCTTTTATATTTCATTACTTTCACTGTTTCTGACTGATCTAAAAAATTTTTTTTAAAAAGAACAGTAAGTATAAGGGAAGGAAACAGACAGTTATGTTAAAAGAAACACAGCTATAGGGAATAAACTAGGGATACTGTTACCCGCAATCCTCTGCTGATGATGTCACTGAGCATGTCATGAATGATGTAATATGTGACATCATCAGCAGTGGATTACGGGTAATAGTATCTCTAGTTTACTCCCCTATAGCTGTCTTTCTTTTAACATAACTGTCTGTTTCCTTCCCTTATACTTACTGTTCTTTTTAAAAAAAAAAAAAATTTGGTTCGCTTCCGGTTCGCGTACCGGGGAGCGAACTGGGAAGCGAACTAAGAGAAATAGAGGTTGGCACAGTTCCAAATATTGTACCAATTTTTTAATAACGGGGAGGTAGTTCTGAAAAGAACTTTTTTATTTATTGTTTTTGTTGTTTTATATTTTTTTTATTATTTTTCTGAACATTTTTTTACTTTTTTTGAATTTTTCTGAACAGTTTTATATTTTTTGGGTTTTTTTTCGGAGGGGGCAACGAAAACGATTCATTGTAAAGGGCTCAACAGGAGCAACAAAACAAAAAAAAGAATTTATTATTTGGGGCGTTTCGTACAAACTTGCATATGATAGTCAATAGCTCTGTTGATCAGAGTGATGCTACTTTCTCCGTAGCAAATGAATCCACTGCAATGTACGCAGACTTGTTTTACTTCACGAAATCTCGTTTGTATATTTGGCACCATCTCCCTGCCCTCTGGTCCCGTTACTTCCGGTACAACAGATCTTCTGGCCATAATAGGGAGATTATCTAGGTCGTTACGAAACTGTGCAGCACTGTAGTTGTTAGGATGCCACCTAGTCATATGGCGATGCATTGTGTAGTTTCCGAAACTGTATTTTTTGTCGGTCCCTCTGGACAGTCTATCTTGACATATAAGGCAAGTTACGTATCTTGCATTTACTTTTTTCTGACCTTTGGGAATTTAAAAAAATTGCCAAATGAAGTTTTCTTTCCGGTGAGACGTCCTGGGCTCCTCAGGCAAAAAGTGCCTCTCTTCGTGCTCGTCGTCCTGTTCCTCTTCTTCCTCTTCTTGCTGAATTATAACTTTAGCAGGTGGTCCACTCTTCCTTGGATGTGGTGGAGGTGGTGGGGAAGCACCAGCTGAAGCTACTAAAGAAGCCATTGCTCACTGGTAACAAAGGGTCTTTCTCTCACAATGATGAAAGTCAGAGTGAGGAAAGAAGGAGGGATTTTCATCATTTGGGAAAAACAATAGTTCTCAACCAATGAAAAGTGTTCATTTTAGATTATATGACCTAGTCTTACATCATTAGGAAACCAAAAGTGAAATGAACCAATGAAAAGTGTTATTACCAAGTCACATGACCTGCTGTGTTTACGTTACGCGCTTTGCAGGGCCTCCCGGTTTGCTTCCAGAAACCTGTGCTTTGCGACTCGGTAAGCGTACCAGTTCGCTAACGTAGCACGTCATATGACGTATCACGCGACAACGCGAAACGTCATGCGGACGGGAGGCGTCACGATGTTGTTTTCTAACGCGGCAGTTGCGGTAAAGAAACGTTTACCGGCTCGCGGTCTATTTCGCGGCATCAAGGTTAGCTAACGGGAAGCTTCCCGATTCGCGAAGCGGTAACGAAGAAAAAAAAATATTTAAAAAAAAAGTTATTAATAAACATATAAAATATATTTTTGGATTTAAAGAAGAATACATTTTACAGCTACAGATATTAGCTGTTAAAAAACCAATGAAATTCACTGAAAAAACCATAGGTTATAGACCATATATAGTTAGGAATTAGCATTTACAAAACCTTGAAAATTCACTGAAAAAACCATAGGTTATAGACCATATATAGTTAGGAATTAGCATTTAGAAAACCTTATTTTACACACACAAAACCATTGAAATTCCATATATAGTTAGTTGCACTAACTATATATCGCGCACCCGCAATCCACTGCTGATGATGTCACATATTACATCATTCATGACATGGTCAGTGACATCACTGATGACATCACTGATGACATCTCAAATGACATCACTGATGACATCACTGATGACATCTCAAATGACATCTCAAATGACATCACTGATGACATCATGACACACCAATACCAGTTACTACATACGCACTCACTGATTCCTACGTCTACACACACATTCACTCATTCACCCATACAATCACTCATACATACAGTCACTTATTATTACAACACTATCATATGCACTCATACACCTATGCAGACAGTCACACACTGCCACTCATCCATGGAGTTACTCACACACCAAGTCAGTCCTGTAAAGAATCAATCACACTTCCATTTCTTCATCTATACAGTTAAACACAGAACACCATACTTCAGTGACATCACTGATGACATCACTAATGACATCTGAAATGACATCACTGATGACATCTCAAATGACATCACTGATGACATCATGACACACCAATACCAGTTACTACATACGCACTCACTGATTCGTACGTCTACACACACATTCACTCATTCACCCATACAATTACTCATACATACAGTCACTTATTATTAGAACACTATCATATGCACTCATACACCTAGTCAGTCCTGTGAAGAATCAATCACACTTCGATTTCCTCATCTATAGTTAAACACAGAACACCATACTTTTCACACATATACTAACACATACTTACTCTCTTGTACAATCACTGATACAAGTACACATTGATATGCACAGAGTCACACACCTCCCAGCCAGCCACACACACACTCAGTCTTCCATACATCCAGTCATTCTTCAATATGTAAAACGTATTTAAACTTTACAAAAACACACAGACACTAGATGATGTCATCAGTGATGTCATTTGAGATGTCATCAGTGATGTCATCAGTGATGTCACTGACCATGTCATGAATGATGTAATATGTGACATCATCAGCAGTGGATTGCGGGTGCGCGATATATAGTTAGTGCAACTAACTATATATGGAATTTCAATGGTTTTGTGTGAGTAAAATAAGGTTTTCTAAATGCTAATTCCTAACTATATATGGTCTATAACCTATGGTTTTTTCAGTGAATTTTCAAGGTTTTGTAAATGCTAATTCCTAACTATATATGGTCTATAACCTATGGTTTTTTCAGTGAATATATATATATATATATATATATATTATTTCACAATCTGTCGATTTTCCTTGTCAGCATTTAATTTCGGTCATACCAACAGGTGCAACATATTAAGATAATTTCCAGACATATCTAGTCAGATGTAACTTCCTGCTCAGTCAGACACATACAGACTTTTGTATTTTACATGTATTTTTAGATTGTCCATGTTTTGAATGTAGATATTTATACTTTCATTTGCTTATAAGTCTATGAAGTTTCAAAACAGATAGCTATAAATAAATGTATAAGCAAATATTGTCTTTTACGCCACAATGTGCTGAAGTAGAGAATGTTTGAATATTTCTTTCATGTCTATGATTCCCTGATGCCACGTGATATTCACCAATTAAGCACTGTCACTTTAAAAATGCAAGAAAATTCACACCACTTTGTCATGTGAACAAGGCTTGCGGGAGCCAAAAGACGTAATGGCGACTAAAAGAAGAATAAAACATTTGCACTTACCTTGGGTCTCTGTCCGTTTATGAAGGAATCTGATTAAATCCGAGGAAAGACGGAAGACAGTAATATATTAATATATATATATATATATATATATATATTCACTGAAAAAAGCATAGGTTATAGACCATATATAGTTAGGAATTAGCATTTAAAAAACCTTATTTTACTCACACAAAACCATTGAAATTCCATATATAGTTAGTTGCACTAACTATATATCGCGCACCCGCAATCCACTGCTGATGATGTCACATATTACATCATTCATGACATGGTCAGTGACATCACTGATGACATCACTGATGACATCTCAAATGACATCACTGATGACATCACTGATAACAACATCCAGTGATTTTATGTTTCTGTAAAGTTTAAATATGTCTTACATATTGAAGAATGAGTGGATGTATAAGTGTCTGGACGAAGGATTTAGTAGGTGCATGACTGACTGTATGAGTGAGTGATTAAATGTGTCTCACTGAGTGCATGGGTTAGTGACTAAACTGTCTTAATTTGTGCATCATTATGTCTGTTGTTCTGTAAACTGCTGCATGTGTTGATCAGTAGCTATATGAGTAACTATATGGGTTATTGATTGATTGTCCAAGTATTTGTATGGGAGACTGAGTGTGTGTGTGGCTGGCTGGGAGGAGTGTGACTCTGTGCAGATCAATGTGTACTTATATCAATGATTGTTTAACAAGGTAAGTATGTGTTAGTATATGTTTGAAAATGTAAGGTGCTCTATGTTTAACTGTATAGACAAGAAAATGGAAGTGTGATTGATTCTTTACAGGACTGACTAGGTGTGTGAGTAACTCCATGGATGAGTGGCAGAGTGTGAGTGTCTGTATAGGTGTATGAGTGCATATGATAGTGTTGTAAAGATGAGTGATTGTATGTATGAATGATTGTATGGGTGAATGAGTGAATGTGTGTGTAGACGTAGGAATCAGTGAGTACATATGTAGTAACTAGTATTGGTGTGTCAATGGTTTCAAAAATTATACTCTGTATTTAACACTGGGTAAGACAGAGGTTATATTAAAATGTGAGGAGATGCATTGTATTGTCACATGAATGATATCATCAGTGATGTGGTCATTGATGTCAAATGAGATGTCATCAGTGATGTCATCAGTGATGTCATTTGAGATGTCATCAGTGATGTCATCAGTGATGTCACTGACCATGTCATGAATGATGTAATATGTGACATCATCAGCAGTGGATTGCGGGTGCGCGATATATAGTTAGTGCAACTAACTATATATGGAATTTCAATGGTTTTGTGTGAGTAAAATAAGGTTTTTTAAATGCTAATTCCTAACTATATATGGTCTATAACCTATGGTTTTTTCAGTGAATTTTCACGGTTTTGTAAATGCTAATTCCTAACTATATATGGTCTATAACCTATGGTTTTTTCAGTGAATTTCAATGGTTTTTTAATAGCAAATATCATAAGCTGTCGAATGTCAAGTACGTGGTAAGTGAAAACATTTTCGTGTTTATGCACACTGATCTGCTTTGAATGGTGCCCCCCCCCTCATTTCTATTAGGAGTACTCTCTCTTTGCACATAGTGAAGGGTAGTTAACGCAGGCCTTTGCCCCCGTTGTAATACGTCGTGCCTGCTTCTCTCTCCATTTGATTGATTGTTATCCAAGTATTTACTGTTTTAGAATTGGTTCTCTTTGGTTCATTCTCTATTTACAAACAAACACAGAGTCGCAATACTCTGTTTAGTCTTTGCAGATAACGAAAAATCGTGTAAAAAAAAAAGAAAAGGAATCGAGCAAAATCAGTAGGCCACTAATGGGATCTCTTTTTGACCTCGCTAAAATAGAAACATTAGGAACAACCCCTCATGACAAATACAAAACTAGTGAAATGAACTGAACTCCACACAATGATGGCTGCAAAACAGCTCGGCTCCGCCACCCACCCCGCCCAAAATAACGATAAAGAGCGGCTGCCATGATTGGTTGCGGAATGGCCACGACGGAGCTACGAAATGGTACTGCTCTCATGCTAACCCCATCTTCAGTCTGAAACATCCAGAAACACTGTAGACTACCAATTCGATCAGTTCCGGTAGCGCCCCAATGTAACCCGGTAGAGAAGAACTAGCCCTCCCCTCTTTGACTGATGGTTCTTGTTGCCTGTCCCTTCTGTTGTCATTTAACAGAACTATTTAGCCTGCTGAAAGGGGTTGTGTTCCGACCGCTGGTTGGTGGAGACATTTTGACTATATTCTGGACCTGCGTTGTCGCGTAATGCGTCATATGACGCGCCGCGTTAGCGCATCCGGAAGTCATCCGGGGCGCGCAGCGCGTAACGTAAGCATAACAAGTCATGTGACTTGTTAATAAAACTTTTCATTGGTTCATTTTACTTTTCTTATTCTAATGATGAAAGGCTTGGTCATATGACCTAAAAATTACGCTTTTTATTACTTCCGAACATTATTTTTTCTTAAATATATGTTATAATGTTCCAGGCTAATGTACTTTCCCGGAAAATTTACAACTGTCCTGCAAGTAAAATATATTCTTTTTTCGAGAAAAAGAGCGTTTCTTCGTCCCATGACGGAGCCGTTGAGCAAAAGAGGGTCGACCTGCTGTCTGAGTCGCCGATACGCCTGAATATGAGATTCTTATCGATCACTTTATGTTGCAGGAATAGAAAACACAACAGCCCTTGACCATTTATCTTTACTGCGTTCCTTCGTATTATACCTTTTACCCTTCATGTAATTGGTCTGCTTTATTTCACTTGCCTTTTAATGATTCTAAAACAGTGACTATTATTAAAAACTTTACCAATGTATATACTACTACCATGTTTTCTTTTAAAAACCTTTATTGTGAAAATTTCATTATACAAATACGAGCCTATAACCACGTGGGCCAGCCACGGAGCAAACTGTAATCGTATATGATGAGTAGACATTTACACTGTAGAGGAACGTAACGGGCGGGCCATTAGGTTGCAAGAACTAAGGTGTCTAACAGTTACGGAATCGGTGGACGTACATTTTATAATTAAAATACGACAGGGCCAGTTACAATAAAATTATCTAGATATACATTTGCGGGCAAGTACCATGGGTGACGTTAATTCGAACTTTCAATAGTACAGTAATCAATAACACATCAGAACTTAATATCAATAGGGATGTCGAAATATTCAATCAATTCTCGTCCCCGCCCGCCATGTGCTTCAAAACTGCATACGTATCTCGTGATTTCAAGGTTCTGCAACCAGTACACAACAAGGAGTTACAAGTCCCATTTATTCCGGCGCCATTTTGGGCGAGGACGGGCAGGTCCAGGATATAGTCAAAATGTCTCTACCAACCATCGACTATGATGATGTTCATATGCTGTATTTATTAGAGTAACACTCATCTGTCCACATGAAATTAATTTGCCACAATCTAAACATGTCATTTTAATCTTTCCAAAGTTCTTCTAAATATTTGGGACCGTTTCCCTTGCCTCTGATGCTGTCAGTGCCACTTCTTTGATGAATGTACTAGCAGGTCAGGGGTTCTCCTCCAAATCTCTCTTTTATGCAGCACTATAATTAATTGGTGCCACCTCTCCATATGACGATGCATGGTATAGTTACCATAACTATATTTTTTTTCGGTTCCTCTGGAGAGTTCATCGTGGCAGATGAAGCGTGTAACGTACCGGGCATTTACCTTTTTTTGCATGTACAGGAAAGGAAAAAAAAATCGAGCGTCCGAGTTCTAAGGTGTCACAGGGCCATTTTAGTGCACCAGGCCCAAATCCAAAGAACAGGCCGCCATTTTGAGAGTCCTGTTGCAGCCGCCTGTAGCTGTAGCATCAAGAGCAGCCGAAACTCAGCTGAATGGCAACTGAAACGGTAAAGGGGCGCCCCACTACAGCAGACGAGCCTCCACCTAGGAAGGCCCGTTCACGCCGCCTCCCCCCCCCTCTTCGGGCACCCCACGCCGTTATTCGGAGCAGTATTGTAGGATGGCCACACCAGTGCGGCAACTTGCTAGACATCACCTCGGTGGTAACCGAATCTCAACGCCTTGTGGTGTCTTCTATTCAGAAAACATTGTTATGCTGCCTTCGACCTATTCGCCGCAAGTGCGCACGCAACTCAGCTGCATAGCTTGCTAGACACCACCTCGGTGCCATCCGGATCTTGGAATCTCAGCGCCTTTTGGTGTCTTCTCTTCAGAAAATATTGTTGCGCTGCCTTTGGCCCCATTCGCACTTTGGTCCGCTACTGACGCCATCTCACAGGCTAATGGGGCGCCCCACGCCGAGTTTCAGCATTGTAGGATGACCACACCAGTACAGCAACTTGCTAGACATCACCTCGGTGCCATCCGGATCTCGGCGCCCCACTGCAGATGAAGTGCCTCTCAACTATGAAACCACCACGGTGACATCCGGATCTTGGCGCGTTGTGCTGCCTTCGGCCTATTCGCACATCGGTCCGCTACTGACGCCATCTCACAGGCTAATGGGGCGCCCCACGCCGAGTTTCAGCATTGTAGGATGACCACACCAGTACAGCAACTTGCTAGACATCACCTCGGTGCCATCCGGATCTCGGCGCCCCACTGCAGATGAAGTGCCTCTCAACTATGAAACCACCACGGTGACATCCGGATCTTGGCGCGTTGTGCTGCCTTCGGCCTATTCGCACATCGGTCCGCTACTGACGCCATCTCACAGACTAATGGGGCGCCCCACGCCGAGTTTCAGCATTGTAGGATGACCACACCAGTGCACCTTACTAGACACCACCTCGGTGCCATCCGGATCTTGGCATCTCAGCGCCTTGTGGTATCTTCTATTCAGAAAATATTCTTGCGCTACCTTTGCCCCATTCACATATCGGTCCGCTACTGACGCCATCTCACAGGCTAATAGGGCGCCCCACGCCGAGTTTCAGCATTGTAGGATGACCACACCAGTACAGCAACTTGCTAGACATCACCTCGGTGCCATCCGGATCTCGGCGCCCCACTGCAGATGAAGTGCCTCTCAACTATGAAACCACCACGGTGACATCCGGATCTTGGCGCCTTGTGCTGGTTCCGGCCTATTCACACATCGGTCCGCTACTGACGCCATCTCACAGGCTAATGGGGCGCCCCACGCCGAGTTTCAGCATTGTAGGATGACCACACCAGTACAGCAACTTGCTAGACATCACCTCGGTGCCATCCGGATCTTGGCATCTCAACGCCTAGTGGTATCTTCCATACAGAAAATATTGTTGCGCTGCCTTTGGCCCCATTCGCACATCGGTCCGCAACTGACACCATCTCACAGGCCAACAGGGCGCCCCACGCCGACTTTTACCATTGTAGGATGGCCACACCAGTACAGCAACTTGCTAGACATCACCTCGGTGCCATCCGGATCTTGACATCTCAGCGCCTTGTGGTGTCAGTCAGAAAATATTGTTGCGCTGCCTTTGGCCCCATTCGCACATCAGTCCGCTACTGACACCATCTCACAGGCCAACAGGGCGCCCCACGCCGACTTTTACCATTGTAGGATGGCCACACCAGTGCCACAACTTGCTAGACACCACCTCGGTGCCATCCGGATCTTGGCATCTCAGCGCCTTGTGGTGTCTTCTATTCCGAAAATATTGTTGCGCTGCCTTTGGCCCCATTCGCACATCGGTCCGCTACTGCCGCCATCTCACAGGCCAACGGGGCGCCCCACGCCGACTTTCAACATTGTAGGATGGCCACACCAGTGCGGCAACTTACTAGACACCACCTCGGTGCCATCCGGATCTTGGCGCGTTGTGCTGCCTTCGGCCTATTCGCACATCGGTCCGCTACTGACGCAAACTCACAGGCCAACGGGGCGCCCCATGCCGACTTTCAGCATTGTAGGATGGCCACACCAGTGCTGCAACTTGCTGGACACCACCTCGGTGCCATCCGGATCTTGGCGCGTTGTATTGCCTTCGGCCTATTCGCACATCGGTCCGCTACTGACGCCGCCTCACGTGCCAACGTATTTTCTCCGCATTTTATACCCTATGCCGCATAACAGGTCATGTGACTTGTTTATAAAACTTTTCATTGGTTCATTTTACTTTTGGTTTCCTAATGATGGAAGGCTTGACCATATGACCTAAAAACAACACTTTTCATTGGATGAAAACTTTTTTTTTTTCCCAAACGATGAAAGCCCCACCTTGTTTCTGGATGTTTCAGACTGAAACTGGCGTCAGCATGAGAGCACCACCATCTCGTAGCTCCGTCGTGGTCATTCCGCGAGCAGTCATGGCAACCGCTCCCTACCAGAAGCCTACAGGAGTCGGGGGCCCCCAAAACTTTTGATGAATCCTCAAGGCGGAGGGGACGCTTTCGAGAATGGGGTCCAAGACCTAGCAGACAAGCGTCCGATTTCCAAGGTGTCCCAGGGCCATTTCAGTGGACCAGGCCCAAAAAGGAAACAGCCTGCCGCCATTTTGAGAGTCCTGTGACAGCCGCCTATCGCTGCACCGCAAGAGTGGGCGCAACTCAGCTGAATTGCGGCTTTTGACACAGTGGACCAAAAACGGACGGAATGGCAACTGAAACGGTAAAGGGGCGCCCCACTACAACAGATGACACTCCACCTGGAGAGGCCCGTTCACGCCGCCTCCCCCGGGGCGCCCCACGCCGTTATTCGGAGCAGCATTGTAGGATACCAAAACCAGTGCGGCAACTTACTGGACATCACCTTGGTGCCATCGTTCTGCTGCCTTGGAACTATTCGCACAACAGTTTGCTACTGATGACCCACCCCCCGCGACGCCCCACGCCGGAAATCTGGACGTTGTGCTGCGTTGGGACTATTCGCACAGCCGACCGCTACTTCGTTGTTTTTCCCTAAAAATGTTTATATGTTATTACTGTTTTTGTTTTCTTGTATATATTTATAAGTTATTAAAGTTTTATAATCTTACTACTTTGTCGGAGTGCTATATATTTTTAATGTGACACATAATTGTAAAAACTTTGATGTACAAAGAGTCATCCCTGGAATCTTCCGCTTCAGGCTCGGTCCCCTCCCCAATCACAATACAGGATGGTTTTCAGATAATAGGAACGCGTCTGCTGTGACGGATCTCATCGAGTGTGGGCCTTGATCTACTATAACTCCTTTGAAGAGGGGTGATTCTTTACAGCTGGGGCCATAAACTACATCTGCAGGGCTAGCTGATACCCTAGGACCGGCCTGGACAATCGGACACAGAGGAAAAGGAGTGTCAGAGGGTGCGGTAGTGAATAGGGCGAAAGGGAGGTGTCGGGCGGGCACAGGGTGTGATTCTCAGGGAAGAGCAGCGCAGATGGGGGGAGGTTTATTACCCATGCATAAGACAGAGAGCGGGGGTGACCACTGCCTGGGGGAGATGCTTGCGAGGGTGGGGAGCCATGCTAAGGATCGACAGCGTGCACAGAGTGGGTCTGGTCAAGGCATCTAAAATGGCTGCCGTGCACGACAAAAGTGTGGCATTTGAAAAAAGACAAGATGGCGCAGACAATGTTTTTCAACACTTCCTGATTTCCTTCGAATCGAACGTTAACAGACGTTGGGGCATATTACCAAAGTTAAGCGATATTTATCCCTAACGATGCTTAGCAACGATTTTTTTACCGCTAAGCATCGTCAGAAATTATCGCAGATAAACCTTGCTATTATCAAGGTTTATCGCAAATACGATAAAAAACGACCGCAATGCATTAATATCGCTGAAAACTCAGCGATATTCCTGCATTACCGAGCTAATGCTCTTAGCCATGTTATCCACCTCCCATTGGATAACATGGCTAAGAACTGCTCAGGGCAGGTGCTAGCTTTTGGAGATATTCGCGCTTATCGCGAATATTTCCAAAAGTTGATAATAGGAGATAGCGATGTTAGCGACTGTTTCCAGTCGCTAACATCTTGGCATGCCCACTTTGCATGTCATTAGTGATAAATATCACTCACATGCAAAGTGGGGCCCAAGATGGTCGCTATCTCCTACTAGCCGTCGCTAACTGGTGTTAGCAACAGCTAGGTAATACAGATATAATTTTATCTCCGCGAAGCGGAGCGCTGTTACAGATATATATCTTGTTTTTGAACGTTAATTTCTCAAAATCCACTGAAGCACATATATTGAGACCTAGCAAAGGCACATCGAGCTACCAGTCCCTACAATTTTGCCAAGTTTCGTACAAATCCATTCAGCCGTTCGATTATTATTATTATTTTTTTTTTTGCCCCGCGGGGCCCTTTTAAAACCTCCACATCAAACCTAAGAGGTCAAGGAGGATCTACTATGCCCCCTTATGGTCATTTGCCCCTTCGCTTTGGCCTCCTCTTGTCTCTCGATCCTACCGAGAGACAAGATGGCGGCCGCTACGGACTGTTTGCAATGTTTACAGACGCCGGAGAACCAATCAGCTTCGCAAACCTCCGTTACGCGAAGCGGAGCGCTGTTACAGATATATATCTTTTTTTGAACGTTAATTTCTCAAAATCCACTGGAGCACATATATTGAGACCTAGCAAAGGCACATCGGGCTACCAGTCCCTAATATTTTACCAGGTTTCGTGCAAATCCATTCAGCCGTTCGATTATTATTATTATTATTTTTTTTTGCCCCGCGGGACCCTTTTAAAACCTCCACATCAAACCTAGGGGGTCAGCGAGGATCTACTATGCCCCCTTATGGTCATTTGCCCCTTCGCTTTGGCCTCCTCTTGTCTCTCGATCCTACCGAGAGACAAGATGGCAGCCGCTACGGACTGTTTGGAATGTTCACAGACGCCGGAGAACCAATCAGCTTCGCTTCACAAAGCTCCGTACCGCGAAAAGTCCGCGAACCGGAGCGCTGCCCGGTCCGCTGTTACAGATATATATCTTTTTTTGAACGTTAATTTCTCAAAATCCACTGGAGCACATATATTGAGACCTAGCAAAGGCACATCGGGCTACCAGTCCCTACAATTTTGCCAAGTTTCGTGCAAATCCATTCAGCCGTTCGGGCTAAAAGTGAGGCCAACCGCCCTATGGAAAACTCAATGTTAAAAACACGTTTTGGGACCCCCCTTTTTGCTCGGCCCCCCCTTGACGAACCCCCCCCAAATTTTCAAGGGCTGCTCAGACACAAAATGTGCCATTTTCCTGAAAATTTCAGCCAATTCCGTCCACAAACGCCAAAGTTATTAGACATAGAATTTTCAAAAATCCCATAGAGAAAAAATCCTAACTATATATACCTACTGGCGACCGCCAGTAGGTAATATATATATATATATCGTTATAGTTTATAGTTAGTTGAGCTCACTATAACTCGCGCCCCCCCAATGCACTGCTGATGACGTCACATATTACATCATTCATGACATGATCAGTGACATCACTGATGACATCTCAAATGACAACGTTTGAGTTGTTTTAGCTAGAAACAAGGCTTTTTTTGTTCAAATCTACAGATTAGGGAGCAGATGACGAATTATGTGGCTAATGCGGAAAATTTATATTTGGGCAAAAGTCGGTGCAGCCAAACAGTCATAATTCCAGTGGCCCTGCTCATAACTCTGACTAGGTCCAGAAGAGCTCCTCAGTGATTCCTTCTTTTTTTTGTCTCATTGAGTTCATAGTTGAGCTGCTACGGAAACGAGGAAGACTAAATCTGACATTACCACTCCACAACACAGACTACCATCCCACATAATTACTCTCCATAACACATAATCCCACTCCACATAATTCCTATAAAATAAATACTACATACTTTCTATCCATATAATTTCACTGCACAACTTACCACATACTTCCACTACACACAACGTACATCCACTCTAGTTCGAAAAACATTAAAAAACTTTTAGATTTACATTGCCAATAACTCTAACTCTCTCAAATGTGAAACCTATAACATTGCAAACACTTCTTTAACTAGTAGTCGCGTTTGGAGAGTGGTGGAGAAAGGGTGCTGGGCCTCCAACCAGCGCTCAGGAATTACGCTGCGTAGGATTTACAGGAGGTGCCAGAAGTGATTATTGGCCCCCAAAGTCCCTCAGGAGTAAAGTAGACTTCATCCCCCATCCCGTAGTCTGCCAGGAGGCGCGTTTGCAGAGTGGTGGAGAAAGGGGTCATGGCCTCCGAAGACGTGTGGCTCCCCTCCTGGGCAACTTCTGGCCCCAGGGACCCCTTCCCCCGGGGCCTGGCCTCTCTGTTGGGGACTGTTGGGGCCTCTTTCAGGAGCCGGCATTGCTTTTGCACAAGGGGAGCTGCTGACATGTAGCTCCCCTTGTGCAAAAGCAGTCTGCTTTGGTTTTTGGAAGAGAGAGCAGGAAACCTGCAGCGTTGGTTATGACTGGGTAGGGAGCCAGGCTCCCACCCTGCCTTAGCACACAGCAATGTCCCGTGTTGGGCACGCCAAAACATTGCAGGAGCCGGAGCTGGAGGGGTGGCAGTCTCCAGGGCCATCAAGGGCTCGAGTAGGGGGGCCGCGCGGCCTCCTCCCAACATATTTAATGCCCCCGGGAGGTGGTGCTCCCCTGGGCCAGGGGGTCCGCAACGGACCTCAGAATTTGAATATTAAGTGCCCTGGAAGGTAGCTGTCCCGGGAGCTTGGGGGCCCACGAGGCACCCTTGCCCTTATACATAAATACCCCAGGCGGTCCCCGGAGCAGCATGGGGAGGGGCAGGAATCCCTCCACACATTTTTTTAGGAAGCCCCAGGGAGGTGGCGTCCCGAGTCTGCAGGGGCCCCCACAGCCCCAGCTATATGATCTGGAAATGCCCCCAGGACCTGGCCCACCCGGGGGCCTATGGTAACTAAGCACGGGAGGCCGCGCTTCATTCCTTAAATTTTCTCTGCAGGATACGCACACCCTGCTCGAATTCTGCTGTAAAAGAAATGCTTTTTTTGGCTCTGGGGGTCCTTGTGGGACCCCCTTGTGGAATAAAAAGCCTTTTTCGGGGCTCACTAATGCACCGTTCCCAACAAAGAAGAGACTGGCACTGAAGCTGTAATATTAAAGAGAATACATTTATTAATCTCACATGAGGGAGATTGAGTCAATACGGTACCCTCAGGCCACTGTATGAGGCAGTCCAAGGAGTACAGAAACCATGGGCCTTTTATGGCCAGTTATAGCTGAGTAAGCATGAAGAGTCAAAAAGAGACGGTATATTTATTCACAAGGATAGTTATTACACATATATGGACTAACAACACATATTTAGTCAACAAAGTAGGAGGAGTAACAGAGTTGCTGACATTAGTTAAAATAGCCTGACAGTTATTCTAAGAGCAGGTGCTTTCTGGCAGCTACAGGCCTTTCTGAGTATGTGCAGTGCTCTGGCTCAATGCTGAAGGAGTTAACTGTAACTGATGACTCAAGCAGAATACAAGGGCAGGCAACAGTAAAGAGGGAGAGGCACATGGCTAACTAAAACGGCTACCAAAAACAAAATGGCTTCAGCTGATGCTAACAGTGATTTCTGCTAGTTTCCACACCCTGAGCAGGCCTAGGTGGTCAGGGTGTTTGCACCATGCCCCCTTTTCTTGTTTTGCACCTTTTCTTTAATCTTTTCTTGTGACTCGGTTACCAAGTCACAAGATGGCTGCCAACGCTTCCTGGTTTGGAATGTTGGCAGCCAATCAGAGTGAGCTCATGCCTGGTAGGAATCCCGACTCCTCCTCGGTGCTCAGATATCGATATTTTTATTTTTTAAATTGCTCAACAACTACCGAATGGATTTACACCATTTAAAAAAAAGGGATCTTTCTGAACCAAGACCTACCTTTTTGCCAAAAATGAGTTTTGGGACCCCCTTTTTTCTCGGCCACCACTTGACGAATTACCCCGAAACTTTCAAGACAGGAGCTGACTGAAGCGCCCCATTAATTTTGAACCAACGCCAAAGATATTGGCAAAAGAAAAGATATATATATATTTTTTTTTGACACAAAGGATGCGGCACTCATGAATAGTTATCTGTTCAGTTTATTGGTCAACATTAACTGAGCAGATAACTATTCAAGGGTGCGCATCCTTTGTGTAAAAAAATTAATTTGGTTAGGATCCGGCCCCTATGAAGAGCACCCACTGTTAAGCGCTTTTGGAGCAAAGGGATCACTTTGTGGAATAATATATATATATATTTATATCTTTTGTACTCAGATTTGTTTGAATTTCGCAGGCACAATGCGCACGTTTGATATTTGCACTTGCACTTTATTTATGGTTATCTCAGGCACAAGTTCGCTTTAGTTAGACTGAGGAGGAAGGTAGCCAATAATTTAGGAATCAGGATGATATTGATAACATGAGACATGGGCAGCGCCGTATAATGAAATTATTGTGATCTGAACAGCGAGCCATGGTAGAGCCACGAAGCCATTACAGATGTAAGAAGTTATTGTTTTCAGCATCGAGTATGGGCTCAGAAAATCTTTCTCTTTTTTAACCATGTTATTTACTGTATATATTTGCACTATGTACTTAGTCTTTTAGAATCATTGGCTGTATATTCGTAGTATGTCCTCTATGTCTATGCACCAGGTGCTCTGAATTAACACTGTTTTGCACAGTATATGAACACCACCATTGGTCATTCCCAAACATGTGATCAAGGCGGCGGAAACACAGACGAAATGCGTCATGCTGGTGGACACGGGAAAATAAACCACGTTGAATAACTAGTTCTGGTGTTGAAATACTTGCCGTGATCAAGAACGCTCAGTTCGAAACGCGTAGGCGACCACAGTTGTTGAAATAAAATCCTGAAAATTCCATGAGTGGAGTGCCATCATTCTTTTGAAACAATTGGATTGTGATATATATATATATATATATATATATATTACCTACTGGCGGTCGCCAGTAGGTATATATAGTTAGGATTTTTTCTCTATGGGATTTGTGAAAATTCTATGTCTAATAACTTTGGCGTTTGTGGACGGAATTGGCTGAAATTTTCAGGAAAATGGAACATTTTGTTTCTGAGCAGCCACTGGATATTTGGGGGGGGTTCGTCAAGGGGGGGCCGAGAAAAAAGGGGGGTCCCAAAACGCGTTTTTCCCATGTTAATTTCTATAGGGCGGTTGGCCTCACTTTTAGCCCGAACGGCTGAATGGATTTGCACGAAACTTGGCAAAATTGTAGGGACTGTTAGCCCGATGTGCCTTTGCTAGGTCTCAATATATGTGCTCCAGTGGATTTTGAGAAATTAACGTTCAAAAAAAGATATATATCTGTGACAGCGCTCCGGGTAGCGCTCCGGTTCGCGTACTTGACGCGTAACGGAACTTCGCGAAGCGAAGCTGATTGGCTCTCCGGTGTCTGTCAACATTCTAAACAGTCCGGAGCGGCCGCCATCTTGTCTCTCGGTAGGATCGAGAGACAAGAGGAGGCCAAAACAAAGGGGGAAATGACCATAAGGGGGTATAGTAGATCCTCCCTGACCCCCTAGGTTTGATGTGGAGGCTTTAAAAGGGCCCCGCGGGGCAAAAAATAAAATAAAAAAAAATCGTTTTTTTTCGTGGGGTGCGCCCGGTACGCGTAACAGAAAGCGGACTGGGGAGCGTACTGCAAGGAAACAAGAATGATTGACTTTTAACTTATTGTATGTTTATAGACTTTTTTTTTTCTGCTGAGTGACGTCTCGGCCTATCTCCACGGGATGCAGTCCCTACCATCTCGGCGTTTAAGCCCAGGGGGACCGGTAGTGTGGGAGAGATAACGTCTGTTAACGTTCGATTAGAAGGAAATCAGGAAGTGTTGATAAACATTGTCTGCGCCATCTTGCCTTTTTTCAAATGCCACACTTTTGTCGTGCACGGCAGCCATTTTAGATGCCTTGACCAGACCCACTCTCTGCACCCTGTCGATCCTTAGCATGGCTCCCCACCCTCGCAAGCATCTCCCCCAGGCACTGGTCACCCCCGCTCTCTGTCTTATGCATGGGCAATAAACCTCCCCCCATCTGCACTGCTCTTCCTTGAGAATCACACCCTGTGCCCGCCCGACACCTCCCTTTCGCCCTATTCACTACCGCACCCTCTGACACTCCTCTTCCTCTGTGTCCGATTGTCCAGGCCGGTCCCAGGCTATCACCTAGCCCTGCAGATGTAGTTTATGGCCCCAGCTGTAAAGAATCACCCCTCTTCAAAGGAGTTACAGTAGATCATGGCCCCCACCCGATGAGATCCGTCACACCACACGCGTTCCTACTATCTGAAAACCATCCTGTATTGTGAATGGGGAGGGGACCGAGCCTGAAGCGGAAGATTCCAGGGATGCCTCTTTGTACATCAAAGTTTTTACAATTATGTGTCACATTAAAAATATATAGCACTCCAACAAAGTAGTAGGATTATAAAACTTTAATAACTTATAAATATATACAACGCAACAAAAACAGTAAATACATTTAAACATTTTTTTGAAAAAAGAAGCAACAATGGTCAGTAGCTGTGTTTTGTGCGAATAGTCCCAAGGCAGCACAACGTGCTGAGTTCTGAACGGCACCCAGGTGATGTTACCTGGGTGCCGCACTGGTTTTTGGTATCCTACAATGCAGCTCCGAAAAACGGCGTGGGGCGTCCCGGGGGGTGCGGGGGGAGGCCTCGTCAGTAGCGGTCTGTTGTGCGAATAGTCCCAAGGCAGCAACGCGCTGAGATGTGGATGGCACCCAGGTGATGTCCAGTAAGTTGCCGCACTGGTTTTGGTATCCTACAATGCTGCTCCGAATAACGGCGTGGGGCGCCCCGGGGGGGGGGGGGTGAGGCAGAGTGAACGGGCCTCCCCAGGTGGAGGCTCGTCTGCTGTAGTGGGGCGCCCCTTTGTCCGAAAAACGGCGTGGGGCGTCCCGGGGGGTGCGGGGGGAGGCCTCGTCAGTAGCGGTCTGTTGTGCGAATAGTCCCAAGGCAGCAGAACGCGCTGAGATGTGGATGGCACCCAGGTGATGTCCAGTAAGTTGCCGCACTGGTTTTGGTATCCTACAATGCTGCTCCGAATAACGGCGTGGGGCGCCCGGGGGGGGGGTGAGGCGGCGTGAACGGGCCTCCCCAGGTGGAGGCTCGTCTGCTGTAGTGGGGCGCCCCTTTACCGTTTCAGTTGCCATTCCGCCCGCTTTTGGTACACTGTGCCAAAATCCGCCATTCAGCTGAGTTGTGCCCACTCTTGCGGTGCAGCGATAGGCGGCTGCCACAGGACTCTCAAAATGGCGGCAGGCTCTTTCCTTTTTGGGCCTGGTCCACTGAAATTGCCCTGGGACACCTTGGAACTCGGACGCTTGTCTGCTAGGTCTTGGACCCCATTCTCGAAAGCGTCCCCTCAGCCTTGAAGATTCTACAAAAGTCTTGGGGGCCCCCGACTCCTGCAGGCTTCCGGTGGGGAGCGGCTGCCATGATTGCTCGCGGAATGACCACGACGGAGCCACGAGATGGTGGTGCTCTCATGCTGACGCCAGCTTCAGTCTGAAACATCCAGAAACAAGGTGGGGCTTTCATCGTTTGGGAAAAAAATTTTTTCTAATCCAATGAAAAGTGTTATTTTTAGGTCATATGATCAAGCCTTCCATCATTAGGAAACAAAAAGTAAAATGAACCAATGAAAAGTTTTATAAACAAGTCACATGACCTGTTATGCGGCATAGGGCTATAAAAAGCGTAGAAAATCCGTTGGCACGTGAGGCGGCGTCAGTAGCGGACCGATGTGCGAATAGGCCGAAGGCAGCACAACGCGCCAAGATCCGGATGGCACCGAGGTGGTGTCCAGCAAGTTGCCGCACTGGTGTGGCCATCCTACAATGCTGCGCCGAAAGTCGGCGTGGGGCGCCCCGTTGGCCTGTGAGTTCGCGTCAGTCAGTGGGGGCTGTTTGAGGATCTGACTGCATTGGAAAGCAATGTGATGCTGTGCGTCGCCCCCAAGATGGAGGTTCCTCGGCTGCAGTGGGGCACCCCTTGGTGTTTCACTCGCTATGCAGCTGAGTTGCGTGTGAGGCGGCGTTAGTAGCGGACCGATGTGCGAATAGGCCGAAGGCAGCACAACGCGCCAAGATCCGGATGGCACCGAGGTGGTGTCCAGCAAGTTGCCGCACTGGTGTGGCCATCCTACAATGCTGCGCCGAAAGTCGGCGTGGGGCGCCCCGTTGGCCTGTGAGTTCGCGTCAGTCAGTGGGGGCTGTTTGAGGATCTGACTGCATTGGAAAGCAATGTGATGCTGTGCGTCGCCCCCAAGATGGAGGTTCCTCGGCTGCAGTGGGGCGTCCCTTGGTGTTTCACTCGCTATGCAGCTGAGTTGCGTGCGCACTTGTGGCGAATAGGCCGAAGGCAGCACAACGCGCTGAGATCTGGATGGCACCGAAGTGGTGTCCAGCAAGTTGTCGCACTGGTGTGGCCATCCTACAATGCTGCGCCGAAAGTCGGCGTGGGGTGCCCCGTTGGCCTGTGAGGTGGCGTCAGTAGCGGACCGATGTGTGAATAGGCCGGAACCAGCACAAGGCGCCAAGATCCGGATGGCACCGAGGTGGTGTCATAGTTGAGAGTTCTGAGCAGCGCTTGTAACACTGTCTGAAGCTTATTTGCACCTGCTGCAGCTTCACTATTGCCCTGGTGTGGCCTAAGATCGCCCATGACATAGGCGGCCGCCTCCCGGGGTCCGGCGGAACTTTTTTCCTTTTCCTTTGTGCATCTTGTCCCACAATCCGTTTGACCTGAAGACACGACCAGGTCCCTGAATGTGTGCAGGGGGACGCTATTGATTGAATCAAAATGGCGGCTTCACACAAAGCTGACTCAAGCGTTGCTGCTGATGCTATACAGACAAAAACTGGTTTTCAGTTTGTACATTCTTCAGGATTTTTCCATACAAGGCTGGTTGAGAGTTTGTAGAACAATGGCTTCAGATTTTCAACATACTACTCTTCAACATTCTTCCTAAATGTAACAATGTGAGACTCACTAGGAGAACGGTGTAGTGAGGGCCACAAACGGCTGTTTATCTTTCCTTTCAAAATGCTGCCAACAATATTTTCGGAATGGAAGACACCACAAGGCGCTGAGATTCGGTTGGCACCGAGGTGGTGTCCAGCAAGTTGCCGCACTGGTGTGGCCATCCTACAATGCTGCGCCGAAAGTCGGCGTGGGGTGCCCGAAGGGGGGGGGGAAGGCGGCGCAAACAAGCCTCTCCCGCTTCTCCATGTGGAGGCACTTCATCTGCAGTGGGGCGCCGAGATCCGGATGGCACCGAGGTGGTGTCTAGCAAGTTGCCGCACTGGTGTGGCCATCATACAATACTGCGCCGAAAGACGGCGTGGGGTGCCCGAAGGGGGGGGGGAGGCGGCGCAAACGAGCCTCTCCCGCCTCTCCAGGTTGAGGCACTTCATCTGCAGTGGAGCGCCGTCTAGCTGAGTTTAGCCCGCTCTTGCTGCTACAGCGACAGGCGGCTGCAACAGGACTCTCAAAATGGCGGCCTGTTCTTTGGATTTGGGCCTGGTCCACTAAAATGGCCCTGGGACACCTTAGAACTTGGACGCTCGAATTTTTTTTCCTTTCCTCTACATGCAAAAAAGGTAAATGCCCGGTACGTTACCTGCCTCATCTGCCACGATGTACTCTCCAGAGGAACCGAAAAAAAATATAGTTATGGTAATTATACCATGCATCGTCATATGGAGAGGTGGCACCGATTAATTATAGTGCTGCACAAAAGAGAGATTTGGAGGACAACCCCCGACCTGCCAGTACATTCACCAAAGAAGTGGCACTGACAGCATCAGAGGCAAGGGAAACGGTCCCAAATATTCAGAAGAACTTTGGAAAGATTAAAATGACATGTTTAGATTGTGGCAAATTAATTTCATGTGGACAGATGAGTGTTACTCTAATAAATACAGCATATGAACATCATCATAGTCGATGGTTGGTGGAGACATTTTGACTATATCCTGGACCTGCCCGTCCTCGCCCAAAATGGCGCCGGAATAAATGGGACTCGTAACTCCTTGTTGTGTACTGGTTGCACAACCTTGATATCACGAGATACGTATGCAGTTTTGAAGCACATGGCGGGCGGGGACGAGAATTGATTGAATATTTCGACATCCCTATTGATATTAAGTTCTGATGTGTTATTGATTACTGTACTATTGAAAGTTCGAATTAACGTCACCCATGGTACTTGCCCGCAAATGTATATCTAGATTATTTTATTGTAACTGGCCCTGTCGTATTTTAATTATAAAATGTACGTCCACCGATTCCGCAACTGTTAGACACCTTAGTTCTTGCAACCTAATGGCCCGCCCGTTACGTTCCTCTACAGTGTAAATGTCTCCTCATCATATACAATTACAGTTTGCTCCGTGGCCGGCCCACGTGGTTATAGGCCCGTATTTGTATACTGACATTTTCACAATAAAGGTTTTTAAAAGAAAACATGGTAGTAGTATTTACATTGGTAAAGTTTTTAATAATAGTCACTGTTTTCGAATCAGTAAAAGGCAAGTGAAATAAAGCAGTCCAATTACATGAAGGGTAAAAGGTATAATACGCAGGAACGCAGTAAAGATAAATGGTCAAGGGCTGTTGTGTTTTCTACTCCTGCAACATAAAGTGATCGATAAGAATCTGATATTCAGGCGTATCGGCGACTAAGACAGCAGGCCGAGCCTCTTTTGCTCAACGGCTCCGTCATGGGACGAAGAAACGCCCTTTTTCTCGAAAAAGGAATATATTTTACTTGCAGGACAGTTGTAAATTTTCCGGGAAAGTACATTAGCCTGGAACATTATAACATATATGTTTAAGAAAAAATAATGTTCGAAAGTAATAAAAAGTGTAATTTTTAGGTCATATGACCAAGCCTTTCATCATTAGAATAAGAAAAGTAAAATGAACCAATGAAAAGTTTTATTAACAAGTCACATGACCTGTTATGCTTACGTTACGCGCTGCGCGCCGCGCCCCGGATAGCTTCCGGGAAGCTGCGCTTCGCGCACCGGAGCACTTCCGGATGCGCTAACGCGGCGCGTCATATGACGCATTACGCGACAACGCAGGTCCAGAATATAGTCAAAATGTCTCCACCAACCAGCGGTCGGAACACAACCCCTTTCAGCAGGCTAAATAGTTCTGTTAAATGACAACAGAAGGGACAGGCAACAAGAACCATCAGTCAAAGAGGGGAGGGCAAGTTCTTCTCTACCGGGTCACGTTGGGGCGCTACCGGAACTGATCGAATTGGTAGTCTACAGTGTTTCTGGATGTTTCAGACTGAAGCTGGCGTCAGCATGAGAGCACCACCATCTCGTAGCTCCGTCGTGGCCATTCCACGAGCAATCATGGCAGCCGCTCCCCACCAGAAGCCTGCGGGAGTCGGGGGCCCCCAAGACTTTTGTAGAATCTTCAAGGCTGAGGGGACGCTTTCGAGAATGGAGCCCAAGCCCTAGCAGACAAGCGTCCGAGTTCCAAGGTGTCGCAGGGCCATTTTAGTGGACCACGCCCAAATCTGAAGAGCCGGCCGCCATTTTGAGAGTACTGTGGCAGCCGCCTATCGCTGCACCGCAAGAGCGGGAGCAACTCAACTACATGGTGAGCGAGACGCTGTAGTCGCAAGAGCGGGCGGTAAACAGCTGAATAGCGGAAGAGGCACAGTGTAGCAAAAGCGGGCGGAATGACAACTGAAACGGTAAAGGGGCGCCCCACTACAGCGTGTCTTTAGGTCAAACGGATTGTGGGACAAGGTCAAGAATGGAAGAGTCACCAAAAGGCAAAAAGTTCCGCTTGACCCCGGGAGCCGGCCACCTATGTCGGGGGCGATCTCAGGCCACACCAGGGCAACACGACTTGGGGAGGGGGCCGGAGCCAAGCGCCCCCTCCAAGTCCACGCCATCACATCGTCCCTCGGGGGCCTCCGTAAAGCGGTTCAGGGAGGTACCGCATCACATTGTTTTCAAATGCAGTCACGTCCTCAAACAGCCCCCACTTACATTGAGAATAGTGAAGCTGTAGCAGGTGCAAATAAGCTTCAGACAGTCTAACAAGCACTCCTCAAAACTTTGAACTATCAGAGTGCATGAGTTTCATGCTCGATCGATTGAGCTAGCCGGATCGGGCAACAAAAAGTATAAAATAGTTATGTAAATAGTTATTTAATAAAATGTTTTACCCTGTTACTTTGCTGGTGTGTTGTATATATTTGTAATATTTGCATAGAGTTTATCGTTATTTTGGGCGGGGTGGGTGGCGGAGCCGAGCTGTCTTGCAGCCATCATGGTGTGGAGCTCAGTTCATCTCACTAGTTTCGTATTTCTCATGAGGGGTTGTTCCTAATGTTTCTATTTTAGCGAGGTCAAAAAGAGATCCCATTAGTGGCCTACTGATTTTGCTCGATTCCTTTTGTTTTTTTACACGATTTTTCACTATCTTCAAAGAGAGTATTGCGACTCTGTGCTTGTTTGTAAATAGAGAATGAACCAAAGAGAACCAATTCTAAAACAGTAAATGCTTGGATAACAATCAATCAAATGGAGAGAGAAGCAGGCACGACAGATTACAAAGGGGGCAAAGGCCTGCGTTAACTACCCTTCACTATCTGCAAAGAGAGAGTACTCCTAATAGAAATGAGGGGGGGGGCAGCATTCAAAGCAGATCAGTGTGCATGAACACGAAAATGTTTTTACTTACCACGTACTTGACATTCGACAGCTTATGATATTTGCTATTAAAAAAACATTGAAATTCACTGAAAAAACCATAGGTTAGAGACCATATATAGTTAGGAATTAGCATTTACAAAACCTTGAAAATTCACTGAAAAAACCATAGGTTATAGACCATATATAGTTAGGAATTAGCATTAAAAATTGAAATTCCATATATAGTTAGTTGTACTAACTATATATCGCGCACCCGCAATCCACTGCTGATCATGTCACATATTACATCATTCATGACATGGTCAGTGACATCACTGATGACATCACTGATGACATCTCAAATGACATCAAATGACAGGACTGTTTTCTAAAGTTTTAATATGGAAAGTAAGATGTATAACCATTACTTATGCCCATTCAGGGCGAGATCTTCCAACAAGCATATTATATGGACACTTCATGGGTTGGGCCCATCCAGGGCGTGAATTTACATTGATTTGTAATTAATCACTAAACATTCCCTCATTAGATTGTTAATTTCATTGAGAATGTAATACCATGAATGCTTACCGGATTGAACTTAGTATTATACCAGTTTAGGAGGTATTTGCATGTTCCAATATGGTGACTGCATTATTATAACATGTGTTCGTCATTTGTGTTGTTGAAATATACGAATAACCAATGGTTATAAAATAAGTATGGCGGCCTCGCATCTCTGTGTAACAATTGATGAAGGCCGATGTCGAAACGCGTCTTACTATGCTGTGAGGTTTCGTAATGAATTGGCGTATGAAACCACCCCCGTGAGTGCCTCGATCTTTATGCAGGACGAGTCCCTGTGGATGTTTTGAGCGATATATATATATATATATATATATATATATATATATATATATATATATATATATATATATATATATATATATATGTATATATATATATATATCCATCATTGTGTGCCCACTTCAAAGATGCACTCCACAGCAGATCCAGTAAAAGCAAAAGACATGTTTAATTCAGAGTTCTTTGTTTGCCTTACGTGTTTCGGAGCACAGCTGCTTGATCACAGACTGCTGGGTGCACAAAGACATACTCAAAGGCAACACTTCTCAGCACATTTTAATTGACCTTTAGTAGGTTTCACAGGTTAGTTAACTTCTGCTGGGATTTGTAGTAACTTTCAGACAATGTTCTATCTCTTGTAGACTCTGCGCTGCAACACTGAATATGCATTTTAAAATTAACCTCCAGTGGGCCTCCAAATTATAAATGCTCCATAATTTGTGCTGATCCACTGTTCTAACCAGCTCTGGATTTCCAGGCTTTCATGGCCCCAACTTGGGGTGCTGCAGTCTTCATGGCCGGACTGCCGTTCTGTTATATGTCCTTCAATGTATCCCCAGGTGCCCACCCATGGGACATAGCTCTTTGCTAAGATTGGGCAGGAGCTTTACCGCTCCCACCAAGACATAGAAAACTTTGTTCTGCTTCCAGCAAGAGAGAGCATAAAAATGCTCTTGCTTGCTTGACGTGGAGAAAAATTGCTTTTACAGAGAGGGACCAGGGCACCCAGAATTGAGTTTGAGCCCAGGGATATAGTGTCCCAGGGGCCGAAATCTGCCCCACAGGGCTGCCCTCACTTTAATATATAAACAAGTTGTTTTTAGAGTTATGATCTCGGGGGGATGGGGGTTCCTGGGGCAGAAAACGGCCTAAACAAGGGTGCCACACCGACCCCCTCCCCAAATAATTTTAAAAAAAAAAGACTGGCCGCTTGCCGAGGCTCCATCTACTTTCCCCACTACTCTGCAAATGCGTCGCCTGGTGAACAACTGGTTGGAGGTTGAAGTCCACTAGGCTGCAGAGGGTCCTTTCCTGTCAACAAGCCCTCCTGTTACCTCTAGTAAGTCCCACCACAGTGGGATTGCTGACAGGTCTTCAGAGGCCAGCCCCCCTTTCTCCACCACTCTGCAAACACACATTCTTGCTCACTGCTGTTTGGGGATAAAGGCCCCTTGGATGCTGAGGGTCCTTGGGCAAACAAGCCCTCCTGTTACCTCCAGTAATTCCCACACAGTGTGATTGCGGAGAGGACTTTAAAGGCTACGCCCCCTTTCTCTACCAGTCTGCAAACGTGCCTGCGGGTGCACTGCTGGTTGGGGGATGAAGTCCCCATGGCTCCAGAACGACCTTGGAGCCAACAAGCCTTCCTGTTCTCCCCAGTGGAATTGCGGAAAGCTGGTTGGAAGCCCACCCCTTTTCTCCACCACTTTGCAAATGTGCCACCTGGTGCACTACTGGTTGGGGGATGAAGTCCTCTTGGATGCTCACAGTTCTAGGGGGCCAAGAAGCCCTTGTGTAACCTCCAGTAAGTCCCACAGAGCAGGATTCGTGAGAGCTGGCCGTCGGCCCTGACTCCTTTCATCGCCGCTCTGAAAATACGACTACTAGTTAAAAAATAATTGAAATTCACTTAAAAAACCAAAGGTTACAGGGGCATTTTAGTTAGGAAATAGAATTTGGAAAACCTTAGAAATTCACTCAAAAAAACAAAGGTTACAGATATGTTATAGTTAGGAAATAGAATTTACAAACCTTAGAAATTCATTCAAAAAACATTTACAGGGGCATTATAGTTAGGCTCAGATTTCACTCATACAATACCATTGTAATTCAGCAGTTACAGTTACCTGAGATAACTAAAACTTACACCCTCGCATGCACTGCTTATGACCTCACATATTACATCACTCATGACATGGCCAGTGACATCACTGATGATATCACTGATGACATCTCAAATGAAATCAATCATGACATCACTGTTACATCATCCAGTGAATTGCTAAGGTTTTTTAAATTCCATTTCCTGACAATAACATCCGTGTAACCTTTGTTTATTGGATGAAATTCTAAGGCTTTTGTAATGTTAAGTGAGATGCCCATCGCAATGCACAATGGGGGGATTGAATGCAGGGTCTGGCCTGGCATTGTGCTGCCCCCACTCAAGCTTGCTGCTCCTGCCCCCTCCTCCTTGCCATCCATTGTTCAAGTCCATGACCTTGCGCACTCATTACAGTCATGTGTGGGCATTGTTCTGTCACTTCCCGTCCTGCTTGCCCCAAACAGTAAACTTGAATCCCCATCCACCTCCTCAATATCCTCTATTGACAGAGTGCATGCACCAGTCCCCTCACTCCTGCCCTGCATGGTCCGATGTGCTGCCACTGCCCTCCATTTAGCTTGATGTCCCTGCCCACTCCTTCCGTCCTCTGTTGCCTAATTATTAGACCCATCATTGTCTACCTTCTTAGCCTCTGTACTTAGCTTTCTGCCCCTTCTCTCCTTTTCCCTGCCCTCCGATATCTGTGTGCATGCCCCTGCTCCCTCCTTTTAGACCGCAATATTCCATGGACCTGCCACCCTCCTATCTACTCTGAGTATTCTGTTGAGCTGCCACTGCCCCACCCACCATCCTAGCATTGTCAGATGGCTGCAATCTGTCCCTGCCATCTCTACCCTCCCTGTTCAGGTTCCATGCCTCTATCCCTCCTGTCCGTCATGGTCAATTTTGCTGTCACTCCCTTATGCCCTCCATGCTCTGTTGTGCTACAACTGCTCCTCCTGCCTGGCCCGCATGATCTGTTGTGAACTCCCTTCCCCTGCCCTCTGTTGTATGTGTCCAGCCCCTACCCCTCATTTCTATCCTCCATGGTCCTTTATGTATGCCCCAGCACCCTCTCTCTTTCCTACCATGGCTGTTGTGCTGCTACTAACCCTCTCACTGCTGCCCAACTCCCTCCTGCCCTCTGTTATTCAAGTTCTTATCCCTACCCCGTTATTCCTACCCTTCGTAATCCATTGTAACATTTTCAACTTGGTAAGAGGGTCTCAAGGCGCTGAGGGTGGGGGGACTCTGCTACTGCTCGAAGAGCCAGGTCTTGAGAAGTCTTCTGAAGGTCCGAAGTTGGCGAGGTTGTCGATCATGCTGGTGGAGTTGGTGTTGTTGTTGTTCTCGAGGTGGAAGTTCAGGTCCCCAAGGAGGATGTAGTCTATGGATGCGAGGGCGTGTGTGCTGATGAAGTCGGCATTGGAGTTGCTGAATTGTGGTCGGGGTCCGGGGGGGTCTGTAGACGAGTGTTCCTCTGAGGGTGGTGTTGCGGTCGGTGTGGATGTGGAAGTGCAGGTGTTCGGCGGTGTTGAGGGTGTCGTCGGATTTGGTAGAGATCTTGAGGGTGGATGTTGTAAACTGTATACTCGATTTATCTATGATTAGTATTGCTTCAATGTTCCTCCCTCCCCGTAATTCCAGAATGGTGTTACGACTGTAGACTCTGAATTCTGTCAGAACAGTTGATAGACCACTCAGCAGGCGCTGGGTCCTTAACAGCTGCGCTTTCATTAAACTCACTTATCTACCTTAAATGGTCTATGAGTTAACATACAACAATTTGGCGACGAGGATGGGATGGGGAATACGATTCCCAATCTGGTGTAGAAGACTCTGTTGCTGTCGTCAGGAATAAATGGAAAACTTTTCCTAAGAAAACCACTCCTCAAAACAAGTTTTGCAGTAGATGTGGCAGTTATTCGCATTCCTCAGAAGCCAGATTTTGCTATGCTACAAACAAAGAGTGTTTAAAGTGTGGTAAAGTAGGACACTTCTCTAAAATGTGCAAAACTAAGAGTAAGCAGAAAGTTGCTGTCGTAGAAGATTCCTCATGTGAATATGGAGGAGACAAACTATTAGTAATTAGAGACTCAGATGTTGTTATTGTCAATGACCAAAGGATGAACAGACCCAAAGCAATCTTTACAATTGACAAACGCGAGGTATCGCTAATGGTTGACACTGGATCCCGCCATACTATCATTCCCCAGTCAACATTTAAAGAACTTTGGTCCGACAAAACTTTACTCGAGAGTGACATATCTCCCAAAGGATTTCAGGGAGAAACCATAAATATTATAGGTTACTTTGAATCTAGCATTCTGTTCAAGAAAAGGTCCATAATGGGGAAAGTATATGTGTCGTTTGATGGACCACCCATTTTAGGGTGGATTCATCAATATGATCTCTACATAATCATTAATCCGAGGGCTCCTGACCAAGTCATGGTTTTAGAGGATGACTCGATAGATATGATTTTGAGTGAGTTTGCGTCTGTTTTCAGGAGTGAATTGGGCGAATTGAAAGGCTATTCACACTTGATAAAAATGAAAGATGGGTGCATACCTATACAACACAAACTTAGGAGAGTTCCTCTCGCTATTAGAGATGATGTGAGAGCGATATTGGAAGAAATGTTACAGAGTGGGGTCATCGAACCTGTAGAGGCGTCACCATGGGTTTCGCCAGTAGTGATTTCAAAAAAATCGGATGGCAAGCTACGCTTCTGCATTGACCTCAGGTCTGTAAATAAATGCGTAGTCGCAGACATTTTTCCACTCCCAAACATCAATGAATTAGTGTCTACACTACAGGGCGCCAAATATTTTTCAAAACTTGATCTTAAAAGCGCTTACCACCAGGTTAAATTACATGACAAGTGCAAACATATCACCTCATTCATCACCACAGAGGGTGTTTTTCAGTTCACTCGTTTACCATTCGGTTTAATTTCGGCAGCAAGTGTTTTCCAGCGCTTAGTACATGAGTTGTTTAAGGATCTTGTAAAAGTAATATATTTTCAAGACGACATCCTTGTGTTTGGCAGTTCTGTAGAGGAACACAACAAATTGATTAGACAAGTACTGCATAGAATAGGTGATGCAGGGCTTACATTACGTAAGGAGAAGTGTATATTTCTTGTCCAACAGATTGAATACCTAGGGCATGAGATCTCTGTAGATGGAATTAGACCCAAGAAAGATTTACTACAAGCAATAAGGTCAGCCCCTCGCCCAAATGATAAAGACCAATTGAGATCCTTTGTAGGTCTTATAGAATATTATTCTAAATTTGTCAGCAATTTCTCAGAAAAAACTATTGAATTGAGGAGCTTACTCAAGAAAGGTTGCAAATTTGTTTGGGGTACAAACCAGAATTATGCTTTCGAAATGATCAAGGAACAAATTTGTAAAGCAGGTGTTTTAGCTCCCTTTAACACAAAACTTCCAACGATTCTCATGGTTGATGCTAGTGCATTTGGATTAGGTGCCGTACTAATCCAGAAACATGGTTCCTTAGAGAGGCCTGTCGCCTTTGCTTCTAAGACATTGTCAGAAGCTGAGAAAAATTACAGTGTAATAGAGAAAGAGGCTTTGGCTGTAGTGTGGGGTGCGCACTATTTTCGGACATACCTTTGGGGCATTAGTTTTATTATCAAAACTGATCACAAACCTTTACTCAGGATTCTTGCTCCTGGTGGAGCTGTTAGAGGTTCTCCTAGATTGGCCAGGTTGGCTTCAAAATTGCAAGATTTCCATTTTCAAGTAGAGCACATTCAAGGTTGGAGAAATCTCCAAGCAGATTGTTTTTCAAGATTACCTTTAGCTGCTACAGATACTGATCTGCAAATTGATCTGTTAGATGAGAGTGTTGCATGGGTACAAGACGTCACCTCTTTTGGAGTAGGTTCATTCTCACATCAGGATTGGGTAGATGCCATGGAGAATGATGAGATACTCAAGGAAGTGATCAAATTACTTAAGGATGGTTCTAGGAGAGAGAGTTGTGTACGAATCTCTGTTCGTCCTTACATTAAGATATTAGACGAATTATCTACATGTGGAGAAAACATAATTTTACGAAATGACAAGTTCGTTCCACCATGCAATCTCAGACACAAACTTTTTGACATTGCACATGAAGGGCATCTTGGGCAGACATTAACTCAACAGAGGCTCAAACGTAATTTTTGGTGGCCCGGAATGGATGCACAAATTACAATGTGGGTTGAACAATGTGAATTATGCAAAGAAGGAGAAAAACGTCTGAAAGTAGCAGTAGGCTCTAGTATGGGCGAGATAGCATGTCCTGAAGTACCATGGCATACCATATGCATGGACT
The DNA here is from genome assembly GCF_964261635.1 of Lissotriton helveticus. Classification (NCBI taxonomy): domain Eukaryota; kingdom Metazoa; phylum Chordata; class Amphibia; order Caudata; family Salamandridae; genus Lissotriton; species Lissotriton helveticus. The sequence continues at coordinate 667,277,821 of NC_136057.1, forward strand.
TCATTGGACCCATGTCTGAGCTTCCTCTACCTCAACGATTTGCCATTGTATGTGTTGATGCATTTTCTAAATGGGTAGTCGTTGACTTTGTCAACGACATCACTACCGAGACCACCATTTTGTTCCTAAAATCCTTGTTTCATTCTGAAGGTTTCCCAAATGTGATTGTCACTGACAATGGGACCCAGTTGGTCTCACAGAAAATGCAGAATTTCCTTTCAAATTCTGGTGTGTCCCATCACCGTACCTCACTCTACAATCCCCAAGGAAACGGCTTGTGTGAGAGGATAAATAGACTAGTGAAGGGAACAATTCAACTAGCTGTCTCTGGTGGGTGCAATGTGTCTGACATATTTCAGCAGATGGTTTATGCTCATCGTACGACAGTTCATGGAAGTTCCATGAAATCTCCTTTTGAGATTTTACGTGGAAGACCACCGAGTACAAAGCTAGTTCCTTCTTGGTTCAAACAACTTTTGTCGAATCAAGGGTCTGTTGATCCAAAACAAGTTAAATATTCTACAACTGAAAGTAATACTGTTTCAAAAGGAGATATGGTCAAAGTTAAACCAGGGAGATGTGCTAAAGGTTTGTCTAAATTTCGAGGGCCATTTACTGTAAAAAAAGTTTTTTCCAATTATGTTCTCTTGGATAATGGGGAGAAATGGAATCTAAGACGTGTTGCTGTATACCAGAAATGTAAACAAAGTCCTTCTGTTTCTATTGTTCCTGTATCTCCTTTTTCTACTAAGGAAGGGGATAGTAGTGGTTATCTGCTTTTATCCCACGAATCTGCTCCCTCCTCCTCTTCGGACAGGTTCTGCTCAGGAAGTGGTGATGCATCAAATTCTGGATATTCTGCTACTTCATCCACTACAATTGATTCTTCTTCCTCTCTTCCTCCTCCCCTTACTACTTCCAGATTTCCAAGGTACCGCAAACCACCCAATTATTTGAATGATTACCTTTGTAATTAATATGTTTTAATTTCAGTTGTTTGATTTATAAGGAAAGGAGATGTGTTGTAAACTGTATACTCGATTTATCTATGATTAGTATTGCTTCCATGTTCTTCCCTCCCCGTAATTCCAGAATGGTGTTACGACTGTAGACTCTGAATTCTGTCAGAACAGTTGATAGACCACTCAGCAGGCGCTGGGTCCTTAACAGCTGCGCTTTCATTAAACTCACTTATCTACCTTAAATGGTCTATGAGTTAACATACAACAGTGGACTTGTGGACAATGGCGATTCCACCTCCAACTCCATTGGTGCGGTCTCTGCGGGTGATCTTGTAGCCATCCGGGATAGCTGTGGCGATGTTGGGTACTGAAGTGGGGTTCAGCCAGGTGTCCGCCAGGAAGGCGATGTCTGGTGACGTTGAGTTGAGTAGGTCCCAGAGTTTGATGGCGTGTTTGCGAGTGGAGCGGTTGTTGAGAAGGATGCATCAAAGGTAGTTGGGTTCTTTCCTTGGCAGTGGTTTGGTGGGGCGGATGCTGATGAAGCTGCAGTTCAGGCAGGTGAAAGGTTCTGCGGTGCGCTTTGGGGTTGTCTGGTAGCAGGTGTGTCCTCGTCCGGGTTTGAGTGCGTGGAGGGTGCTGGCATCGTAGTGGAGTCGGGCTTCGTGGCATTCACGGGGGCCAGGGTTTCTGGCGCTGGGTGCGGTTCAGGCGCAGACAGGCACAGAGGGGCTTGCCTTAGGCACGAAGGCGCGCCGGCTGCGTGTGGCTGCGCGCGGCTGCCATGTAAGGGGAGGTGGGAGGGAGGAGCAGCTGAGAGGTGGGAAGCGAATGGATGACAAGGGGGCGGGCCACAGGGGACGCAGTGGCGGGAAGCGGGAATGAGGAAAATGGCGAGGGGAAACAGAAGACAAAGGGGGGGCACAACAAAGTACATGTGGAAAAATTATAAGGACAGGTCAACAGCAAGTACAGCACAATTACAATGACAACCACAGTGCAGGTACAACAAATTAAGAACGAGCAGGACCTACGGCGGGCTATGAACCCGGCAGCAGCAGGACTTGGAACAAGGGCGCTGTCCGGTGGAGCTGCGCGGCGTGGGGAGCGACCTGCCTGGAAGCATGGTCAATAAAAGATCTGGGGAATTGATTTTCCCCATTGACCTACATTGAAAAAGACAGATAAAATAAAGTCCTTTTGGGCTTAAAAACATCAAGAGTCTTCTGCCTTAATCTGGTATGTTGGCATGTTTGGTTGTAATGCCACTGTCTCTTCCTTCTACCCTCAATGGTCTTTATATTACCACAGCCTCTCTTGCCTGAACTGCCTGATTGGTTGATTGTCCCTGCCCCCCTTTCTCCTGCCCTTCATGATCTGTTGTGCTGCCACTGTCGCTCCCACATGGCCAGCTTGTTGCTTCTACTCCCTCCTACTTGAGAAGGTCTTATTCCCATAGTGTTCTAAACAACAAAAATGAGGACATATTTTGTGAGTTCTCAAATGGCGACAGAGCACTTTTAAAATGCTTCGCTGTCCTTATGTTTTTTTTTATCTAGTTGGTCACTTTATTATATGTTACATTCATGGGAGAGTTTTAGACATTGCAACTGGAGCACCAGGTTCAGGTTTTGGAGTTAGCTTGACATTCTGTGATTCTGGGCAAATCACGTAATCTCCTCATGCCTGAAACCAACATGAATGTGTCCTTGTGTAATGCAACTGATGCTCATGTAAAGTACTCCAGTACCTTCGGGTCAACTCTGCGCTATTAAACTGCAAAAACACAAAGTTTTCCACAATTTTCTCATTGGGCTATTCTTGGGCTACATTTGGGGGATAGTTGTGCTATATTTGAGCTTTTGTTTCTCTGGTGGTCATCTTGGAAGACTTCTGTTCTGAAGCTGCCTAAATTCCTAATTTAATGCAGTATCCTGAGTAGAAAATGCTTTCTGTTTTTCCACTTTGATTCCATCAAGATGGCTTTCAGATGTGCTACACGTGTGGCATACATTCAGAATGTTTAGCACTTAGTTGTTCAGCAGAACACTGTAGTAAAGCTACTTATCACCATGGAGTTAAATGGCAGTCTGCTCCAGGTGTTGAAAGTGGATGTTTCAGTTTGCATGTCAGAAATGTTTAATGAAATAGAAGAGGAATATATTTGAGAACTCTTTTTAAACGTGTCCTAATTTTTGGGACTAACTGATCTCCCTGATGTTATTCCTTTCTAAATTAAATGTTTTAAGTTTTATAAGTTAGATTCAATCAACATGGCTTCAGGTTTGCCATACTTTTGTCAGTACTGCTCTAGTTGATATTTAGAACATCGGGGAGGCTGCAGTAAAACACAAGGGAATCAACTGACAGGCTGCTCCTGTTGGAAGTACCTGATTTTCTGAGACTGTCAAACTTAATTTTCATATGGCTGAGAATGTTATTGTAAATTTACAGAAAATATGCTCACATTTTCTCCTCTGGGGCAACTTCCAGAACCTCTATTGGAAAATTCTGAAAAAACTGTTTTCTCTCAAACATCATTCATGAAATCCCACCAGAAGGTTTTTTCACACTCCACAATTCCTACAATTAGTATGGTACCATCAACAAATGATTCATATTGTAACTAAAATCAGCTATCACCCTTTATACGTTCTCCTTTTTGTGACACTCAAAAACCTGCCATTCACTACTACGCATTTCAGTGGGGTGAAATCATGTATATTGGTCCCAAAATGTTTGCCAAAATTACAGGTCTTTCCTGAACGCTGGTTTGAACACGTTGATGAGACCTCTGATGAAGGGCCATCACTGACCCGAACTGCATTGGGTTGAATAAATATTTGTGTTACAAATAAAATTGCTACCAAGAAATCATTGGAACAATGACATTGATGAACTGAATAAATCACAAGAAGATGATTTAAGATTGGATTAAGGATCAGTATTTTTGATTAAAAGCTGCATGTTAAAAGTGTCAGAATTGAATTATGAAAAAGCCCTGTTTTCTTAATAAGTGCTCCCATCACCTAGGCAGGGATTTCTCCCTCCTAACACACTTGTTCACACTGATCATCCAGCACCTTCGGACAAGGTGCGATGACAGGAATGCACACAGATTAAACAGATAACTACAGCTTAACCTCTCGCACATTGAGTGCACTTGGGCAACATTGTTGAATTCATTCTTAGGAGTCACCCCACATTTTATACCTTATATCCTTATACCTGTTCCTGGGAACATTTTGCAGTCTGATACAGTTTGAAAGAGTTAGAACAACAATACTGAAAAAATGTCCTCTATTGCGTGGGAAAGACGTTCCTACATCACCTGACTCTAGATGCTATTAGAGCATGTAGTGAAAGTAGGGAGTTATTTGCAGAGCTGAAGCACAGTTTACTTTGGAGTTTTCAGAACCATAGGTAAATGTTTGCAGCTCCAAAACCCATCTTGGAACTTTTCACATGGTGTCACAAATCTTGCAGGCTGTCTATTTCAAGCGTGCGCTGATTGCCAGGTATTGTTGCTTTCCTAATTGTTACTATAGTGGCAAGGGGTTAATTTGTGCCTAGTAGTTGAAGGTACTGGGCACGGACACATATTTATGTAGTACAAAACGAGAGGGATCATAGTTTCATAACAGCCAATGGATTTAGATATTTTTGACAGTCATGAAAATTAAACATTGTAATGGCTACGGAAATAATACTGTGAATTAGGTAGAGTGATAGATGAAGTGTAACTGACCACAAATGGTGCATAATCTTCTAGTTCTTTACTCCACAGGGCTTGGTCGCCCCACTCACTGCTGCCGCTCCTGCCTGCCTTTGCCGCCTCCTGCCTGCAGATTCCTTCGCTCGCTGCCCGTTGCTCCTGGGAATTTCCCGCTGCTCCTGGGAATTTCCCTCTGCTCCTGGGAATTTCCCGCTGCTTCTTGGAATTTCCCGCCGCTGCCTCCCTGCGGCCCTGCCCCCCTGTGATTCCATTCGCCGCCCCGCTCCCGCCACCCAGCTGCTCCTCCCTCCCGGCTCCTTACTTAAGGGGACCGTAGGGGACCACAGAGTGTGACCGCTCAGCCCTCCACAGGGCTTGGTCGCCCCACTCACTGCTGCCGCTCTTGCCTGCCTTTGCCGCCTCCTGCCTGCAGATTCCTTCGCTCGCTGCCCGCTGCTCCTGGGAATTTCCCGCTGCTCCTGGGAATTTCCCGCTGCTCCTGGGAATTTCCCGCTGCCCGCTGCTTCTTGGAATTTCCAGCCGCTGCCTCCCTGCGGCCCCGCCCCCCTGTGATTCCATTCGCCGCCCCGCTCCCGCCACCCAGCTGCTCCTCCCTCCCGGCTCCTTACTTAAGGGGACCGTAGGGGACCACAGAGTGTGACCGCTCAGCCCTCCACAGGGCTTGGTCGCCCCACTCACTGCTGCCGCTCCTGCCTGCCTTTGCCGCCTCCTGCCTGCAGATTCCTTCGCTCGCCGCCTGCTGCTCCTGGGAATTTCCCGCTGCTCCTGGGAATTTCCCGCTGCCCGCTGCTTCTTGGAATTTCCCGCCGCTGCCTCCCTGCGGCCCCGCCCCCCTGTGATTCCATTCGCCGCCCCGCTCCCGCCACCCAGCTGCTCCTCCCTCCCGGCTCCTTACTTATGATGCCCCCAGAGCGACCGCGCAGCGGACGCGCACAGCGGGAGCGCCGATTGAGCGCCGAAAGTGCGCCAAAGGTAAGCCCGTCTGCGCCCGTCCGCGCCTGGCCCGCGCCCAGCGCCAGGACCCTTGGCCCTCCCCGCCGAGGCAAGACGACCCGACTGACCTACGACGCCACCACTCTCAACGCACTCAATGCCGGCCGGACCCACGCCTGCTGCCGAGCCACCCCGAGACGCACCCACGGACCCTTCACCTGCTGCACCTGCAAGTTCTCCTGCCTCCGAACCTGCCCCGCACCCGCCAAGACAAACACCAGCAGCAACCACCTCAAGTGCATCCTGATCAATACCCGCTCCGTCCACAGACACGCCGTGGAACTCTGGAACCTCCTCGACGCTACATCACCGGACGTCGCCTTCCTCACGGAAACCTGGATGAACGCCTCCTCTGCACCCGACATCGCCATCGCCATCCCGGACGGGTACAAGATCATCAGGAGGGACCGCATCAACCAGACCGGAGGTGGCATCGGCATCGTCCACAGGAACACCATCCGCATCACGACCAACGCCAACGACTCCTTCGCCGCAGCCGAACATCTCCACTTCCAGATTCACACCGACCCTAAGACAACCCTCAGAGGCACCCTCGTCTACAGACCCCCGGGACCACGCACACAATTCAGCGAAGACATCACAGACTTCATCAGCCCGCACGCCCTCCCCTCCACTGACTACATCCTCCTCGGAGACCTCAACTTCCACCTGGAGAACAACAAGGACCGCAACACCACCGCCCTGCTGGAAAACCTCGCCAACCTCGGACTCAAGCAACTGGTCAACACCCCCACCCACTACGCCGGCCACACGCTTGATCCCGTCTTCTCTTCCAGCAAGTACATCACCTTCAGCCACGCCACCGGACTCCACTGGACCGACCACAGCTGCGTCCACTTCAGCTTCAAAAGATCCATGACCCACCACCACCCGCAACAGGTACCTCACAGGAATTGGAGCAAGATCACCGCAGACCAGCTCACCCCCTCCCTCAGCCAGAGCCCACCTGCCAACACAACGGACCCCAACGAAGCAACCCGCAACTTCACACAGTGGCTGACCGCCTGCGCCGACGACCTTGCGCCACTAAAGAACCCTCCCAGCAGACCCAGAAGCAAGAAGGCATCCTGGTTCACCGACGACCTCAAGGACTCCAAGAAGACCTGCCGCACCCTCGAGAAAGCCTGGCTCCTCAACCGGACCACCAACAACATGACCGCCCTCAAACACGCTACCCGCAAGCACCACCAGCTCATCCGCACCACCAAGAAGAAATCCCTGAAGGAACGACTGGACAACAACGCCCACGACAGCAAAGAGCTCTTCACTATCGTCAAGGAGTTCTCCAACCCCAGCACCGGCACCAACGGTATCACTCCGTCACAAGACCTCTGCGACTCCCTCGCCTCGTTCTTCCACCGCAATATCGCCGACATCCACAACAGCTTCGGCGCCCAACCCACGCACCCAACCGTCGAACCAACGCCCCCCACCGCCACCCTTCGCACCGGACCACGGTGACCACCGAAGTCACAGCCCGCACGATGAACACCATCCACTCCGGATCACCGACCGACCCCTGCCCACATCACGTCTTCAACAAGGCCGACTCCACCATCGCACCCCAACTCCGGAACATCATCAACGCCTCCTTCAACACCGCCACCTTCCCGGAGAGCTGGAAGCACGCCGAGATCAGTGCCCTCCTGAAGAAACCTACAGTGGACCCCACCGATCTCAAAAACTTCCGCCCCATCTCGCTCCTCCCTTTTCCTGCTAAAGTCATCGAGAAGATCGTCAACAGACAGCTGACCATCTTCCTCGAGACGAACGGATCCCTCGACCCCTCGCAGTCCGGCTTCAGAGCCAACCACAGCACCGAGACCGCCCTCATCGCAGCCACCGACGACATCCGGACCCTGCTCGACAAGGGGGAAACAGTGGCCCTCATCCTCCTGGACCTCTCCGCTGCGTTCGACACGGTCTGCCACCGCACCCTAGTCCAGCGCCTCAGCAACATCGGTATCCAAGAGAAGGCACTGGAGTGGATCATCTTGTTCCTCGCCGGAAGAACACAAAGAGTCCGCCTCCCCCCGTTTCGCTCCGAGGCCACCGAAGTCATATGCGGCATCCCGCAAGGATCTTCACTCAGCCCCACCCTCTTCAACATCTACATGAAACCTCTCGCAGCCATCGCACGCCAGCACAACCTCAACATCATCTTTTACGCCGACGACACCCAGCTGATCCTCTCCCTCACCAGAGACCCCGACAAGGCCAGAACCTGCCTACACGAAGGGATGAAAGACGTTGCCGAGTGGATGAAGGACAGCCGCCTGAAACTGAACTCGGACAAGACGGAAGTCCTCATCCTGGGATCTTCGCCCTCCGCCTGGGACGACTCCTGGTGGCCCCCAGCCCTGGGCACCGCACCCAAGCCAACCGACCACGCACGCAACCTGGGCTTCATCCTGGACCCCTCCCTCTCGATGACCAGACAAGTCAACGCCGTCTCCTCATCGTGCTTCAACACCCTGCGAATGCTTCGCAAGATCTTCCGCTGGATCCCGACCGAGACCAGGAAGACTGTCACCCAGGCACTCGTCACCAGCCGACTGGACTACGGAAACGCCCTCTACGCCGGAACCACAGCCAAGCTACAGAAAAGACTCCAGCGCATCCAGAACGCCTCCGCCCGACTCATCCTGGATGTTCCCCGACGCAGCCACATCTCCAGCCACCTGAGGAACCTGCACTGGCTCCCCGTCGACAAGAGGATCACGTTCCGGCTCCTCACCCACGCACACAAGTCTCTCCACGACCTGGGCCCCAAGTACCTCAACGACCGCCTGACCTTCTACACGCCCACCCGCCAGCTACGGTCCACCAGCCTCGCCCTCGCAGCCGTACCACGCATCCAAAGAGCCACCGCCGGAGGAAGATCCTTCTCTTACCTGGCTGCCAAGACTTGGAACTCCCTCCCCATCCACCTTCGGCTGACCCAGGACCATCTCGCCTTCAGGAAACAACTCAAGACCTGGCTGTTCGAGCAGTAGCATACCCCTCCCCCCAAGCGCCTTGAGACCCTCCCGGGTGAGTAGTGCGCTATACAAATGGCATGATTGATTGATTGATTGATTGATTTAGTGTGTAAGTAGACTCTTTTTTGCCATTGGTTTTTTTTATGAGTGTCAAATTATATGGTTCAAAGTGTAGTGCCCAATTTAATTGCATGATTGCTTTAAGCTGAGACTGCCCATTTTATAATAAAACTGGGGTTCCTTTTGTATGGTCTAAGGACAGTATGTGGTTTAATGAGTACACTCTTTTTTTTTTAACTCATTATAAATGGTCCATATTCCTGTGGCAAGGAATATTTTATTTCTTTTAGGAAGTGTTCCCAGACGAAAGTTGGCAACATCCATGCTTTCATTAACTAAGGAAAAGTGTTTCTCTACAGCTGAGAAACTAGAATGTTCTATCCATCTTTGGCATAGCTTACCTACACTAAATGTGGTAACTATTACCGGTGTTTGTGCTTAGTAAGCCTGTGTACGGATGATTCATTTTAGGTCCAGGAGAGTTGGAAAGAAAACTCTGCATACAGATGTCAGAATTATAAAGCCATAAGGTCAAACCTTCAACAGGAAATTGGGTTGAATTGCAAGTTCTATTCTGTATTTATCTCTATTTCAGACATATTCATTTGGATTGTCAATTATTAAACATGGTCAAACTGGCTTTTGGTGTAGAAGATTTATTTAAGTCTCTCATTGTTCCAAATCCCAAATAAGTAGTCTGTTGAATAGTTTTGTTTAGGAAGATCATTTCTTTTAGTATTATACACACTCGAAATAAGGCTTCTTTGACTTGTTTCTGCCAAAATGTGGTTCCCCAATACTTAAAGCATTGAATAGCAAAGTTTTTACTAAATTCAGTAAAGTAAATCAGCTTGTTGGTAGTGATTACATTTTTTGAAGCTGCGATAGCTTCTGTACAAAATAAAAGGCTGAAAGATGTGTTCATTCAACAGTCTGAAAGTAAGAGACTTTTGGAAAAGAACGTTCCCAAAATGATGAAAGCATAGGACCACGTAGTAATCAAATGTGTGTCACAAAACCACTGACAAACATGAAGCAGTCTCTGGTGATGAGTGACTATAATGGGTTTGAAAAGTCTCCTCTGAAATTATCAGAGTCATTTTCCATGTCATTGATTTCTTGAGGATATCAAAAGGATTACCAGTTCAAATGACGTAGCGTCAAGTGAAATTTCATAGTAAACCATGGAATTATGTTGGACTGTAGCCACTGTCATACTGACAGCATTAGCAGTGTTTGCTGAATTCAGTGTTCTGCATATAGTGTTCAAATCAAACATCTTCGGCTGGGAACTTTAACCAGAAATATTAATGTTTCCTTCACAGGGTAGGGTATTCACAGTAGGGAGAGACTGTGAGGCACTCTGAATCTTTCTTAGTGTCTGCAGTGGTCGACTGTAGAGGGCTGGCCACATAGTCCTTTATAACGGGGTCACTGGACATCTGTGTTTCTCCTTGAGCCAGGCAGAGGAGGCAGAATAACAGTTATGTTGCCTTTTATCCCAAGCACAACGAGGGGTGGTCTGTTGGGTGGTTCCAAAGCTTGTTCATCATGGATTAGGTCCTCAACTTTGGGACCACACAGATCGGCAGCAGTGATAACCTTCCCTTCACAAGTGGCATCTTCAGAGTGGTTTGTATTAGACAGCTTGGCTCTGACTTCTTGTATACTGTGCAAAACACTCAAATGCTTCTCCAAGCCAAATATGTCTTCATTTGCCACCTCCCAGAAGTATCTAAGCCAGGAAGAAACAGAGGAACTCTGAAGAGAACCTCGTATGGAGTGCACCCCCATAATTCTTGTCTAGGCACATTATTTAATGCTCTCTGAATTCCATACAGATTATGGTACCAACTAAGACCTGAACTTAACACTTTAGCAATCAAAACTTGTTTAATCATCCCATTGGCACGTTCTGCAACACCGTTTGATTCTGCTTTGAATAGATAGCTGAATTGCAAACTCCTAGAGCAGACATTGAATTCCTGTAAACCTTAGAGGCACATGCAGGACTATTAGCTGAATCAAATTAATTAACTGCCCCGTTCACTACCAGGCACTGCAAATCTCTTACTACTGCTGAAGCACTTGCATTGCTCTGTGGGCAAACCCATAGGAATCCAGAACATGAATCATTTGCCACCGATATATACCTATGTTGGTTAGCTTAGTAAAGCAGACTAATGTGATTCAAATAAATCACCCTAAAGAGGATAGTTGAAATCATTAAGGAAGTTGGGAAGGGTCTTTTGAAAGTGACGGTTCAATTTGCTAACACATATCACACTGGCTAACATAATCCATAGCCTGTTTGCATATACTAGGCCACCAGTAGCATTGCTGTACATGGCAATGGTTCCATTAATTTCTACATGTGCAGATGCTGGACTCTCACTCCTGGTATCGTGACTTCCAGAATATTATCTGAATTAAGGGTGTGGGTAATTTTGGGAGGAAAATCTGCAGTTCACTCGCTTTACTTGATTGCTTTTATGGCTGTTGAGATATCTGTGTCGATCTTTGTTTGAGATCTAGTTAGGACTGCTACTCTAACAGTCTGAATTACCACCTTTGCTGCTAGGTTGGCCACACAGTTCCCTTTGGCATGAATGCCATCATGCTGATGGCTCAAAGTGTGCCTCCATGGACCAATGGAAGCTTATCTTGTAAGACAGCTACCTATCCCCAAACATATTTTTTAATTTATAGGTATTCTCTTCGAATCATTGATTCCATTTAATCTCCAATGCTGTAAATCCACACTGTAACCTTGCACACAAAAGGATGAGTTGGACGCCATGAGTGTGGCAACTGATGAGTCAACCTTTCGTAATGCAAATAATAGGGCATGTAATTCTGCATGTTTTGCAACACTGTCACCTAAACATTGAGGGTTTGTGCACTGTGGGATGAACATACCATCCTTCACTACAACTTGTACTGCTGCGCAGGCATGCAGAGCATTTGTATTTTGTTCCTACTGCAGGTTGGACAGAACCATCTGTATAGAATATGCTCTGGTAAGACTCCTCTGGTAAAGTGGCCGTTGTCAGAGCAACATCTTGATCATATCACAGTAAACGTTTGCGAAAAAAGAGATCATACTGAAACATTACTGTACTTAAAGAAGAGGCCCACTGTACCCTTCTCAGGTGTAGGGAACTGCACTCTCTCAGCGTAGCGAGGCAAGTAAGTATGTCCAAAGCTAAGAAATTCCAGCAGGGATTGCAACTTTTTCAGTGTATTGGGAGTCTGCAAGGAAGTTCAGAGCTAGATCTTTCCCCTTAGTGAATAACTTGTATTCCAATGAGGTCACTTACAGATGGGCAATCTTTGATTTTCTTAAATTAATTTTGTAATCAAGTGATTTTAATATGTTCACCACTCTGTCTACCCTAGTTAGGTGCAGATTCAAATCATCATTAGTAAGATAGATATCATCAATGTATGATGATACCTTAAGATCTGGATGTAAGATCTCAAAGATTCGAGCTGAAAATAAGCCAGTACTGTTCTCATAGTCCATGGGCCCATGAGTAAGCGTTAGAAAGAAAACTGCACTCCTTTTTTTTTAATATATTTTTTATTGAGTATTCATGAAACACAATGAAAACCGATTTACATGATTAGAGGAAAGAAAACAAAATATAAAATATACAATCAACCATCATTATGGAGACAGAAATAATGCAGAGATCGATTTGGCGGCATACAAAAATTAATATCTGATTAAGTTGATTCCTTTAAATAGTTATTAAGCCAATTACATGCAATATCATATATCCTGTGACATTTTGAGACATTTTGAGGACCGGATAAGCTCGCTACACTCTGTTTGCCCGCCAAGCAGCCACTGGTGCCCAGATCTTCAGTCCCCTTTCTCTTGTTCTTTTACCCTTAAGTTCATACAGGGCCGTCTCAACATTATGTATTCCTAAGAATCTAGACATCCACATTTGGAAGGTTGGGGCCTCGGTATCTTTCCAGGCTGCTGAGATTAATATTCGGAGTACGGCTGTGGAGATAAAGTCTAAAGCTTCAGTCTCGATATTTAAATTCATTTTACTTTCACATCCTACGATCATAAGTGTTGGGGACAGGGTTATTTTAGCATCTAACAGCCCTCCCAAAATGCTTCAATTTCCTTTTTGATTGATCCGAGTTTCTCACATTGATAAAACATGTGAATAATATCAGCTGGACCTTTAGAACATCTGGGACAGTTGTGATCCACCCTCTTGCCCCAATCATAAAGCTTGGAGGGGGTTTAGTACATGATGAATAATGTTTTAAAGTGCTGAGCTCTTAAATTGGAGGAGCGTAAGAATCATCCATCCATTAAAAGGGCTCTATCCAGGTTGATATCTGGATCCTCCAATTTAGAAGCCCAGGCTGCCTCAGTTTTACCCATATCATCCTGGGATCCCTCCACAAACAGCCTATACACTCCATTGATTCTTAGGTTTCCCCCGTCAGATAATGAAGTATGTTACACCTCTCGTTTAGAATGATACGAGGCCTTCTTGATCTAATTGTGCTGACGACCTGAGCGTATTTATAATCTTGGTTACCCTGGAGGGAGTACCTTTGTTTCAGGTCTTCGAGAGATCTACACTCGTCCCCTACCATAACTTGCCCCAGTGTCAGAATACCCTGTCGCTCCCAGTGTCTCCAACACCCATCATTGCTTAGGTTAGGGAAGAGACCAGAGTTCCAAAGTGGGGTGTGGTGGTTATATTTAGAGATTGACAAGACTTTCCGAGCTGCAGCCCAGACCCCCCATATCCCTTCAAGTATTTTGTATCTTGTTTTTTTGTAGTACCTTCTTTCTGTTCTCCTTAATAATACCCCAGTAGCCGCGCTACCAAGCAACAATTCGAAAATAGAGGGGATAGCATCTTGTCTGTTCAAGGTATTTACACTGTTTCCCAAGGGAACGAATAATATAGCCATCTGCGTGAGGAGACAAGACCAATGATAGTATCTAGGATTTGGCAGTCCCAGGCCCCCCTTTCCTGTGGCAAAGACATGTATTTATGGATCTTCTGACCTTTCCATATTGCCACAGGAAATTCATAAAAATAGCTTCTATTTCTTTGATAATTTTCCCCTCTATTTTAAAGGGGATCGCCCGGAATTTATATAATACCTTGGGGAACATAGTCATTTTGATGACATTGGCATGCCCTATTATTGAGAGTTGCAATGTATCCATTCTTTTCAGATTCTCCCTCATTGATTTCATAAGAGGGATGAAGGTATCTCTAATTATACGCTTCGTCTGTGCATTAATCGTTACCCCCAGATACACCACGGAATCGACGAATCTGGAGTCTGATTTGATTATATTCTTAGAACACAACACCTTGGTCTTGCCCACATTTAAGCGATACCCTGACTGTCTCCCGAATAGGCTTGTGATTCCCACCACTTCACGCATAGCCACGTCAGGTTCAGTAGTGATGACAGCCAGATTGTCGGCATATGCCAAGATTTTTGTTTGGAATCCCTTCGTGACTACCGGTTTAATTGCAGCGTTATTCATTATCTGGCGTATTAGAGGATCGATATATAGTGCAAATAAGATGGGTGAGCACGGGCATCCCTGCCTAGTCCCCCTCGTGATATAGATCTTCTCCGAGCTCTCACCCATCATTTGAATCTTAGCAACTGGGGTAGTATACATTGCCTGAATAGCCTTCCGAAACTTTGGCCCGAACCCCCTTTCATCAAGCACCCTCCACAGAAACTCCCATCTGATGCGGTCAAAAGCTTTCTCCGCGTCGAGGAGGATCATTGCGACACCCCCCTCCTCGGCAGCATGGATATCGAACAGCGTGATCGCTCGTCTGATGTGGTCCGTAGTTCCCCTACCGGGAATAAATCCATGCTGCCAGGGAGAGACCAGGGTCCCAATGATCCGTCCCAAGCGGGTAGCTAAGATCTTAGCATATAATTTATTATCCGCGTTTATCAGGGATATGGGCCTGTATGAGCCGGGGTTTTCCTTGGTCTTACCATTTTTATGAAACACCACAATATTGGTGCTCATCCATGATTCCGGAATTATACCTATGTTTATTATTCCATTGAATAGGTCTAACAAAAGTGGGGATGTTTCCTCAAATACCCATTTATAAAATTCGAGTGGTAGACCGTCGGGGCCAGCAGCCTTCCCTGCTGCTAGATCTTGTATGGCCTCCGAAAGTTCGTCCAAGGTGATGGCTTGTTCTAAGATTTCTCTGTCACCCTGAGCCACTTTGGTTCCCAAGCCTGTCCACTCGGTCAATGGATCCTCTATAACAGGCTCTTCCTGATACAATGCTTGATAATATCTCTTAAAGACATTTATGATTCCCTGTGGCTCCTCATATCTCATACCCTGCTCTTATATGTGTGTAATGATATTTTTTGAGGCGACTTGTCTAATGCGGAGTGCCAATGCTCTACCAGCTTGTTCCCCTGTCTCATACAGCCTTCTTCTTTGTGTTTGATATTCCGCAGCTGCTTTTTTGGCTAGTTGTTTTTGTATCTCAGCTTTGATAGTACTCACTCTTTCTAGGCTTTCTATTCCCTGCCTTCCCTGGGTTATATCTTTCCTATGCTGTTCCTCGGCAACCGATAATTTATTCATTAGTTGTTCTCTCTCTAAATTAAGCCTTTTCCAATTTCGAGAAGATTAGCTGGTAGTTTCTCCCCTTAAAGCAGCTTTGTAGCTATCCCAAACAGAGTTTCGCACTCCATCGAAACTAAAAGCAGTTAGATACTCAATCTCAGGTGCTATATTTTGACTAAAGAACCCCTCAGAAATGTCCAGGGTAGTTTTATTATTTTTCTGCATCAAGTTGTTCATTAGAACTGTGCTATGTGCATTTTGTACTGCATATGTTCGCTGGTGTGAAATCAAATTCCTATAGTCTAGAAATATTCTACAGGAGCCATCTTGCTTGGAGACAGGAAAAAAGGGCTTATTCGTTGGTAAAAAGCAAGACGATATTATACCCTGGTACTGCAAGTGAACTAACATTGCCTTTATCCCACGTTTTGCTTCTGGCATTAAGGTGTATTGTGCTTGTGGTTGTGATTCACTGTGTATGGGAATGAGGTGTAGACTAGAGTGTTTGTCCCGCCCCGCTTGACTTCTGTAAAGCACTGGGGCTTGTCTCATGGCCCATTCACCTGCAAATATTTCACTGATACCCGGGCATGCTTCCCTAATGAAGACTGGAGGCCAGTCTTTTTCCGCAAGGATGATATCATAATCATCAGACAATTGTGACCAAAAGACTAGAGGTGAGTGGAATTTTTAATTCCGCTGGCGTAATTGGAGTAATTTAGTAATTCTGCATTACTCATATAACATGGAATTATTAATTATTCCATTAACAGAATTAAATCAGCACTGATTTTAACTTAATATTTTATCCTACAGATTAAAATTGCATAAATCTTCACCACTTATTTCCCGCTTCCACTCTTCATATTACACTAGCATTTGACCTTTGAAAGATGGCCTCACACAAACTCTTTGATGGCTACTGTTGTACCGAGATCTCAGCCAGTGAGGTTATTTGTTAATGTTCTGAAGCAAGCAGCCAATCAGCTTTGCTGCGCTGCAACTAAAAAGCTCAGATTCCTACCAGGGTTGAACATTGCTATCGGAATTCCTGCCAGGTAAGCTAACTCTTATGTTTTCTTAATGGTGTGAAAGGCAGTCCCAAAGCACTGATCATTCAGTTTCTGAGTAAGGATCATGAGCAGGATATATTAGGAGGAGAAAGAGGAAAGTTTTATAGCATCAGAAAGGGTGTGTTCTCAGGTGTGTGGAAAGCAGCTTGTGCCATTTACAATTCAAGAGTTGGTGTTCTTCACTCCCCTGTGACTCCAACCCTTACTACCACAGTCATGGGGTAGGTGCAGCACTTCAAAATCTGCCTACAGGAGATTTGTGTCATCTAAATGGCAAGCGAGACACTCAACAGCTTTGTTACCCTGCAGCAGGGAGTGCCACTCCTGTATTACAGTGAGCTGAATGAGGGCACAAGGACTTTGAAGAAGATGGGGGAAAGTCAGCAATGTTGCAAGGGGAGTAGGGCAGTCAAGGGGTGTAGCACTGTGGAGAAGTGTGTCCCTAGACAGGATCAAAGCCCCATAGGTTTGTGGCAACAATATTTATTCTTTCCATACTTTGCCCTCTACATTCCCTCTGTGCCCACATGCGGAACTAAGTGGAATCTCGCAGAGTGTTTATATAACTCCGTAGAATTCCATGGAATAAAACCCTGCGAGTTCAGCCCCCTCCTACAAAAGACTGCTTTGATTATCTGTGCTATTTCCCCTTCAATATGTATGTTTGAATTAGAAACCCTATGAGGATTTAAGTGTTTTTTCTGGAGTCCCGATCTGTATAAATTCATCATTTGGACTCACATCTAGAACCCTCTGAAGCATTTGATGCCCAAATGTGACTTCTGCAGCGTTGCGCAGAACAGCTCTCACCCAAGCCCTATTTCGCAGGAGGACTCATAGCTATATCAACATGTTTCTTGAAAATGCCCTGCTACTTTCTTCTTCTTTTTCTGGGATTGAGATTCCAATCCTTTTTCCTTCCTCCTTACGCTGATGTTAGTCTTGTGTTCTGCTTTACTTTTCCTTATGTAATCCTCATTTCTTTGGTACTGAGAACGGCTCCCCCCTCTGCTCTTTTACCGTCAGTGTCCTGAAAAGAACGTAAAGGGCAGCTATGAGAATGCCTATACCATACAGGTTTTTTTATTTTTTCATGGTCCCTTAAGTTATATCCACCCCTGCTGGATTCCTGAGAAACTGCTGATCCAGTTTATCTCTATTCTTTGCCTTTCTGTATCTTCTTCCCTTCCTTTACAGATTTCTTGTTAACAGAACCCTCAGTGCCATATTTAGGCTTTAAGTGTAGCTTAGCGGGTTGAGTACCCAAGGTATTGCTACCAACAGAGGTGTAAAAATCCATGATTATTTTGATCAGTTCCAATTCATGACCTTGAACTATAACTGCTTCCAGTCTCTGACATATAGCCAGAGCTGAAGTATCTTCCTTAATATTGCTTAGAGTGATATAGGACACTGTAGAGTAGATCCCGCTTAACTTCACTTCTAAGTCCAGAACTGGTGCAGCTCCATACTCATTGTGTGCCTGTCTAAGTGCATCAGGGAGAACTGCCAATGAAGGCATAGCATGTGTACTGGTGCAAATGCATGCAAAGACGCATCCCCAGGTGTACACTCCTCTATGGGAGGTACAATTCCAAGAGGAAGACACATAGTTAGTATTCTATGTTTGTCCTGGGGGTTAGTGTATGGATACACTGCTTCTAATTGATAGGACTTACGAGCAATCCAGAAAGTCATTTCATCACACTTCATGGGTGCTTTTCACATGGTAGCATTAATAGTCTGTGGGCTAATTGTTTTTAGAAACCTAAGCACTGAGCACATGCACATGATGTTAGACCTGACACCTTTTGGCGTGGTTCTTCCCCCATCTTTTTGCCTCTGACTCATGTGTTTTGATGCTGTGCTGGATTTCGTTTTTGCTGATTTAGATGCTTTGGACACTCTGCCACTGCTGATCAGTGTCAGAGTGTAAGTGCTCCCTCTGTAAATTGTGATATTGATTGAATATACCTGATTGGCATATTTGTATCACCACGAAGTCCCTAGTAAAGTGCACTGTGTGTGCCAGGGCTGGTGATGACAAATGCTACTAGTGGACCTGCAGCGCAGATTGCGCCACCCACAGGAGTAGCTTTAAAATGGTGACTCAGGCCTGCCAGCGCGGGGCCTGTGTGCAGTCAGTGACTGCCATGTCAGCCTGGCCAGTGTCCCCACTGGCTAGGCCTAACCCTTCCCTGTCTGTGCACATCAGTCACCCCTATGGAAGGCTCAAGGTACCCCCCTGGGCAGGGTGCAGTGTATGGATAAGGTAGAGCATGTACTAGTGCAGGTAGTATGCTCTGGTAGTGGGCTGCAGCCATCTTATGTGCTCACTGCTGTAAGGCTATCTTGCTCCATAGAGTAACATGGAGGAGACTGGGCCCATGTGATACCAGCCTATCTTCCCATAGGAACAAGATGGGACATAAGTGAAAGATATCCCTGAACTCAGAATTTAATGACACATCTTTTAGTGAAGGGTGTTTTTGAATCCTATGTTGGAGAATAGCACTTTTAGAAAGTGGCTGTTCTCTTGTCTAAACCTTTCTGTGTGCCTGGGTTTGTGGAATGCCTGCCTGGTCTGGATGTGACAGGGGGGGCTGCAGAGCCCCAGAGGAGAGGGTCGGAGCCATCCCGGGGATGAAAGGGCACATCTGCCTGCCGGGGAGGTGGGAGGAAGGAATGCCTGATAAGTGCTGTGCTGTGCTGGTCTGCCTCCCCCTGCTAGCTCCCTCCTGGTGGTCAACTGACACCCCTGGCCCTGAAGCTGACAGGAAGAAGAAAACCAGAGACACCTCAGTGCTCCGCAACCCCCAGAACTCGTTTAGACTGGACCAAGGGACAAAGACTTCAAAGGACTTCAAAGCCATTGAGGGGTATAAGGAAAGGACCCCTGACTACAGAGAGTTAGATTCTGAAACTCTGCAACCAAGAAGGAA
The DNA here is from genome assembly GCF_964261635.1 of Lissotriton helveticus. NCBI lineage: Eukaryota > Metazoa > Chordata > Amphibia > Caudata > Salamandridae > Lissotriton > Lissotriton helveticus. Next base: position 667,297,202 of record NC_136057.1, read on the forward strand.
CCTCGGCTGGAAGGAGGACGGCTAGAGAACCAAAGGAAGCTTGCCTTGCTGTGTGCTCTAAGGGCTGACCTGTTCTACTGTCTACCTGGAAGCTGAGGAGAAGAAAGGGGCTTTGCTGTGTGCTGTGACCCTGCCTACTTGCAACTGCCAAGACTCTGCTGTGTGCTGTGTCTACAACTGAATCTCCAAGGGCCTGAGAAGAGCTGGCCGCCTGTTGGAAACCCAGGACTAAAGGTTCCTAAAGCTATCCCAGAAAACGGCTGGAAAATCGTGCTGTTGGGACCCGAGACGCGTGGTGCTGGACTGCGGAGCGTGAGGAAGGGATCGGTGTGCTCATCGGCACATTAATCGTGAGGGTCGGAGGCTTGTGGAGCCTCCCCTCGTGAAATCCGCTCCCAGGTGGTGGCAAGGTCGAGAGGGGGGTCTAGTCGAGACCAGCACCCTTGAAAACGCTTTGCCGCCAAATCACCACCGCGGCCCGGGGCCAGGAAAACCCCCCGCAATCTGCTCCGAGGTCCAGGAGCTGCCGCGGCGAAGAACGAAGCCGCCGCGCCCCCATTGGTGGAGGGAGCCGAGCCCCCTCACTAACGCCGCGACGGGATTGGCCCGTGCGGCGCAGCGTCATCAGCAGGATCGGGCCGTGATTGGCCCGCGGAGCATAGCGTCATCGGCGAGGCCGCGCTGCCATTGGTTGGCGGCCTCGCGCTCGGAGGGGCTCGTCTGGAGAGCCGCGACGGTATTGGCTGCCTCGACTGAAGCTGCCGAGGAGCCGGGAGATCACCGCCGGGACCGGGGAAGAGATCTGACCCCGCCGAGGGACTTGGAAGCGTCCCGCACCCCTGGCCAGCCGTCCCCCCACCAGGTGAGCCTCACCGCCTCCCCCGCCGCTCGTTGGATTGTCGAGAGCGGGCGGGAGAGGAAAGGGGACCGGCCGGGGCGGGGACGCGTGCAATCTGCACGGCCGGCGCGCCTGAGTTTCAAGGAGGCGCGAGGCTGCACCTGGGACGAGAAAGAGTCCCCGAGCCTCGCGCAGAAGCGCATTGACAGCGCTTGAAGCCCCGAGGTGGGGGCCAAAGGGGGCATTGTGTTTATTGCTTGTTTTTAGAGCAGATCGAAGAGAAACCAGGGGGCATTATTTTTAGACCCCTGATCTGAGAGACTAGAGACTATTTTTGCTTGGAACCTGAGACTATTGTTTTAAATGACAAGAACTGCCTATTTACAAGTACCATCCTAGAAATTAAGTGCAACCTGTAAGATGAAATGCTAAGTTGTCTAAAGAAGTGATTATCATGCAACTGCTTCATTTACATGCTGAAACTAGATAAAGCTATATATTTTTATAAAATATACGTACCTGTGTGGTCTCAGTTTGTGGGGGATTGGGGATTATTGTTGTGTTAAGTGCAAATGTTATCCACATTGCCTCTGTTTAGCCTAGACTGCTCGCGCCATGCTACCTAGAGGGTGAGCAGGGGTTATCTCAGAGGGTTATTCCGTCGCCCTGACCGGAACCAGGGGTCCCTACTTGGGCTAAGGTACTTACCTCTGCCAACCAGAGACTCCCGGTTCTAACATTGGTGGCTCGCGGTGCGGATTTTGAACTAATGATTGCACTTGACCGGCAGTGATCTCTTGTACATCACTAGTCTAGTTAGCAGCGCAGGTTGCGCAAGATTTTTTCTTTTTTGGTGAAACCTTTTTAGTTGAAAAAGGGTAGGAAGTACCATGTCTCAGAACGCGCAAAGCGTGAATGTAAAAGTGGAAGTGGAATTTGACATCAAGGAGTTGCTCACCTATAACAAGGAGCAACTGAGAAAAGTCTGCAAACAGCTTGAATGCCCAGTAAGGGGCGGCGCAAATAAGGAAGAGCTACGGACAGCTCTGAGGGCCTGGTGGGAGGCCAAACATGGTGCTGCTACTGGAGAGGGAGACACACAGGAGAATGGGTTTTTGCCCAGTGAATTGCCAGTGAGGAAGCCAGGGTCTAGGACCGGCAGCGACCACTCCAGTAGGGTTATGTCTCCAGAGGAAATAGAGGAGAATCAGCGAGTTAGGGCCCATGAGATTGAGCTTTTGAAGCTCAGAGCGGAAGCCGATGAGAAGAGACTGCGCCTGGAAGTTGAGAAAGAGGCGCAGGAGAGAGCGGCGCAGGAGAGAAGACATACTCTCGCTTTGGAGGAAAAGAAGCTCCAATTGGCTCATGAGAGGAGCATGAAGGAGTTGGACTTCAAATATAAAGAGAGGGTGTCCAGTTCTAATGGTGGCAGCGCACAACCAGTACAGGCGGGTAAGGTATACATACCAAAGGATCTGGTACAGAATTATCAGAGGGGTGAGGATATTTATGCGTGGTTCAGAGCGTATGAACTTGCCTTAAAGATGAATGAGGTGCCTGAGAAGAATTGGGTAGCAGGATTGTGGAAGCATTTTGAGGCCTCTGGGAGGGATGTTTTGGCACCCTTAGAAGCAAAGGATGCTTTGTCCTACTCCGCCATGAAGGAGGCTTTGTGCCTCAGGTATGGGCTCACTGCTGAACAGTACCGCCAGAAGTTTAGGAACTTCAAGAAGCTTGATTCAAGTACTTGGGTGGAGTGTGTGAGTATGTACACGCGTGCACTGGAAGGTTGGATGAAGGGCAGCAAAGTTACTGATTATGTGGGGTTGTGTCACTTGATTAGTAGGGAGCACTTAAGTAGTTTATGTGTCCCAGAGCTGCGCCAGCATCTTTTGGATAGCAAGTTAACTGATCCCAGTGAGCTTGCTAAAGAGGCGGACCGGTGGACGAGCACCAGGGTCCACAAGGGGGTGGTAAGTACCCCAGCCAAAGGTGGACAGGGTCCCCAGCAGAAGAGTGGGGGGGACACGGGTAATCAAAAGGAGTCTTCTAAAGGGCCCCAAAGTAGTTCCCAGGAGACGGTGTCTCAACCCCCCAAGCCTAAGAAGTCCTTGCCCCATAAGGGCCCGCAGGACAAAAAGACCCTTACTTGCTATTCATGCAGGTAGGTGGGGCACATTGCTCCAAACTGTCCAAAGAAGAAATCAGCACCCACTGGTGCTCCAGCTCCAGCTCCGGCGTTGGCCAGTGTAGCTTTGGGAGGGGATTTGATTTCTAGTGGGGAGGAGGAGTTAGCATTGATGACCCTTGTCTCTCTAGGAGACCAAGAGATGGTCCAGGAAACCTTGCTGCCCCAAAATACTAAGAAATACAGGCAGAAGGTGACCATCAATGGACAGGTGGTGGAGGCTCTGAGATACACAGGGGCCAGCGTGACATCTGTTAGGTGTCGGTGGGTGTCTGAAGAGCAAATTGTTCCCCAGGTACTCCGGCCTGTGGTGGCAGCTGACAGTTCAGTGCGCTACTGCAAGTTGGCGAAAGTTCCATTCGAATGGGGAGGAGTCTCCGGTATTCTGGAGATTGTTGTAAGTGATGCCTTGCCTGTAGATTGTCTATTAGGTAATGACCTGGAGAGCTCCCCATGGAAAGAGGTGGAGCACAGGACTCACTTGGAGATGTTGGGTTTGCCTGCGTGGATCTGTGTGTCCACCCGTGCAATGACAGCCAGAGAGGGCGGTCTAGCAGAGCTGGAGCCTGGAACAATGGCCCAGGGACCTGCCAAGAGAAGGAGGGGTAGAGGGCGCGGGAAACCGGCCCCCACGGTTCCCACGGTCCAGGAGGAAGCAGACCCGGAAGGGGATGCCCTGGAACCTACAGGGGAGCAGGTGGCCGAACTAGGGGAATTGCCTGAGCTGTCCCAGTGGCAGCAAGAGGGTGGTCCCTTCAGGGAGGAATTCTGTCAGGCTCAGAAGGAGTGCCCTTCTCTCATTGGTGTGCGGCAGCAGGCTGCAGACCAGGCCGCAGGCCTGGGGTCCAAGGAGCATTTGATCTACTGGGAGGATGACTTACTTTATAGTGAGCCTAAGTTCGCTGAGCCCGGTGCAGCCCGTGTGCTGGTGGTACCGGAGCGCTTCAGGAACTTCCTACTGGGTCTGGCTCATGACGTGCCTCTCGCAGGACATCTGGGGCAAGACAAGACCTATCACAGGCTTGTCACCCATTTCTACTGGCCCCAGATGAAGACACACGTCTCTGCCTTTTGTAAATCTTGCCAGACTTGTCAGGCCAGTGGCAAGAGTGGAGGGAAGCGCGTGGCCCCCCTCCAACCCTTTCCCGTGGTGAGCACCCCTTTTGAGCAGGTGGGCATTGACATCGTGGGGCCCCTGGATCCCAAGACAGCCCTAGGCAACAGGTTTATCCTGGTCTTGGTGGACCATGCCACTCGGTACCCGGAAGCCCTTCCGCTCAGGACAGTCACCGCCCCAGTGGTGGGCCGTGCCCTGATGGGGATCTTTTCCCGGGTGGGATTTCCGAGGGAGGTCATTTCAGACCGAGGGACAAACTTCATTTCTAAGTATATGAAGTCCCTGTGGAGTGAGTGTGGGGTGACATACAAATTCACCACTCCTTACCACCCTCAAGGAAATGGTTTGGTTGAGAGATTCAACCGCACATTGAAGGGCATGATTATGGGCCTGGAAGAGCCCATGAGGCGGAAATGGGATGTCTTGTTGCCATGCCTGTTGTTTGCCTACAGGGAGGTGCCTCAGAAATCCTTAGGGTTCAGTCCCTTTGAGTTGCTGTATGGCCACCCTGTCAGAGGGCCTCTTACTCTGGTGAAGGAGGGATGGGAGAAATCCCGTGGGAAAACCCCTCAGGATGTGTTCAGCTATGTGCTGGCCATTTGCAACCAGACCAAGCGCTTCAGGAAGCTCGCTCAAGAGAACCTGGAGGCTAGCCAGGAGGAAATGAAGCGGTGGTATGACCAGAACACTTCTCTGGTTGAGTTCCACCCTGGTCAGAAAGTGTGGGTGATGGCGCCAGTGGAGCCTTGTGCGCTCCGTGACAAGTGGTCTGGGCCATATGAGGTGGTGGAGCGCAAGAGCGAGGTTACCTATTTGGTTAACCTGAAGACTTCCAGGCAGCCCCTGAGAGTGCTACATGTGAACCGCCTCAAACCCCACTTTGAGAGGACTGAAGTAACTATGCTCATGGCTACAGATGCTGGAGGGGAGGAGGATAGTGATCCTCTCCCTGACCTCCTGGCAGTCAAGGAGCAAGATGGGTCAGTGGATGGTGTGGTCCTCTCCCCCACCCTGACTCCAGAGCAGCAGGAGGACTGTCGCCAAGTCTTGGGTCAGTTCGCCTCCCTGTTCTCCCTGACCCCAGGTGTCACCAAATGGTGCGTCCACGACGTGGACACTGGAGACAGTCTGCCTGTGAAACAGAAGTTTTACAGAGTGGCTGACAAGGTCAGAGCCAGCATTAAGGAGGAAGTTTCCAAGATGTTGACGCTAGGGGTTATTGAACCCTTCAGCAGCCCCTGGGTTAGCCCAGTGGTCTTAGTGCCTAAGAAAGCTGCTACCCCCGGTGGCACCCCAGAACTTCGGTTCTGCGTGGACTACCGTGAGCTCAATGCGGTCACCAAGACTGACGCGCACCCCATCCCCAGAGCGGATTAACTGGTGGATCGGTTGGGAGCTGCCCAGTACCTGAGTACTTTTGATTTGACTTCAGGGTACTGGCAGATTGCCTTAACTGACGGGGCAAAGGAGAGGTCAGCATTTTCAACGCCAGAAGGACACTTCCAGTTTCGTGTCATGCCCTTTGGGTTGAAAAATGCCCCGCCACATTTCAGAGATTGGTCAACCAGGTACTGACAGGGCTGGAGCAATTCAGCGCAGCCTACCTGGATGACATTGCGGTGTTCAGCTCCACTTGGGAGGAACACCTGCAACACCTCACTGAGGTGTTGAAGGCTCTGCAGAAGGCAGGCCTCACTATCAAGGTCAGTAAATGCCAGATAGGGCAGGGATCGGTGGTGTACTTGGGACACCAGGTGGGGAGTGGCAAGGTGGCGCCCCTACAGGCAAAAATTGATACCATTCTGGCTTGGGAACCCCCCAAGACCCAGACTGAGGTGAGAGCCTTTTTAGACCTCACAGGGTATTACAGACGGTTTGTCAAAGGCTATGGCACCATCGTGGCCCCTTTGACAGAGCTGACATCTAGAAATCAGCCCAGGAAAGTGAATTGGACGGAGGCCTGTCAAACTGCTTTTGACACCCTCAAAACTGCCATGTGCACAGCACCGGTGCTTAAGGCACCTGACTTTTCCAGTGAGTTCATTGTGCAAACTGAGGCTTCAGAGCAAGGCGTGGGAGCAGTGCTCTCACAGATCAATGAGGAGGGAGGAGATCAACCAGTGGCTTTCATTAGCCGAAGGCTAATCCCCAGGGAACAGAAATGGAGTGCCATTGAAAGAGAAGCTTTCGCTGTGGTCTGGGCTCTGAAGAAGCTGAAGCCCTACCTGTTTGGGACTCACTTCCGTGTTCAGACCAACCACAGGCCCCTCAGATGGTTAATGCAGATGAGGGGTGAGAATCCAAAATTGTTGAGGTGGTCCATCTCTCTACAGGGGATGGACTTTACGGTGGAGCACCGCCCTGGTACAGAACACGCCAATGCTGACGGTCTGTCCAGATTCTTCCGCCTTAGTGATGAGGACTCCCGAGAGGTTGGGTAGTTCTCCCCACTTTCAGCTGGAGGGGACACGTGTTAGACCTGACACCTTTTGGCGTGGTTCTTCCCCCATCTTTTTGCCTCTGACTCATGTGTTTTGATGCTGTGCTGGATTTCGTTTTTGCTGATTTAGATGCTTTGGACACTCTGCCACTGCTGATCAGTGTCAGAGTGTAAGAGCTCCCTCTGTAAATTGTGATATTGATTGAATATACCTGATTGGCATATTTGTATCACCACGAAGTCCCTAGTAAAGTGCACTGTGTGTGCCAGGGCTGGTGATGACAAATGCTACTAGTGGGCCTGCAGCGCAGATTGCGCCACCCACATGAGTGGCTTTAAAATGGTGACTCAGGCCTGCCAGCGCAGAGCCTGTGTGCAGTCAGTGACTGCCATGTCAGCCTGGCCAGTGTCCCCACTGGCTAGGCCTAACCCTTCCCTGTCTGTGCACATCAGTCACCCCTATGGAAGGCTCAAGGTACCCCCCTGGGCAGGGTGCAGTGTATGGATAAGGTAGAGCATGTACTAGTGCAGGTAGTATGCTCTGGTAGTGGGCTGCAGCCATCTTATGTGCTCACTGCTGTAAGGCTATCTTGCTCCATAGAGTAACATGGGGGAGACTGGGCCCATGTGATACCAGCCTATCTTCCCATAGGAACAAGATGGGACATAAGTGAAAGATATCCCTGAACTCAGAATTTAATGACACATCTTTTAGTGAAGGGTGTTTTTGAATCCTGTGTTGGAGAATAGCACTTTTAGAAAGTGGCTGTTCTCTTGTCTAAACCTTTCTGTGTGCCTGGGTTTGTGGAATGCCTGCCTGGTCTGGATGTGACAGGGGGGGCTGCAGAGCCCCAGAGGAGAGGGTCGGAGCCATCCCGGGGATGAAAGGGCACATCTGCCTGCCGGGGAGGTGGGAGGAAGGAATGCCTGATAAGTGCTGGGCTGTGCTGGTCTGCCTCCCCCTGCTAGCTCCCTCCTGGTGGTCAACTGACACCCCTGGCCCTGAAGCTGACAGGAAGAAGAAAACCAGAGACACCTCAGTGCTCCGCAACCCCCAGAACTGGTTTAGACTGGACCAAGGGCCTCCATGCACAAAGACTTCAAAGGACTTCAAAGCCATTGAGGGGTATAAGGAAAGGACCCCTGACTACAGAGAGTTAGATTCTGAAACTCTGAAACCAAGAAGGAACCTCGGCTGGAAGGAGGACGGCTAGAGAACCAAAGGAAGCTTGCCTTGCTGTGTGCTCTAAGGGCTGACCTGTTCTACTGTCTACCTGGTGGCTGAGGAGAAGAAAGGGGCTTTGCTGTGTGCTGTGACCCTGCCTACTTGCAACTGCCAAGACTCTGCTGTGTGCTGTGTCTACAACTGAATCTCCAAGGGCCTGAGAAGAGCTGGCCTCCTGTTGGGAACCCAGGACTAAAGGTTCCTAAAGCTATCCCAGAAAACGGCTGGAACATCGTGCTGTTGGGACCCGAGACGCGTGGTGCTGGACTGCGGAGCGTGAGGAAGGGATTGGTGTGCTCATCGGCACATTAATCGTGAGGGTCGGAGGCTTGTGGAGCCTCCCCTCGTGAAATCCGCTCCCAGGTGGTGGCAAGGTCGAGAGGGGGGTCTAGTCGAGACCAGCGCCCTTGAAAACCCTTTGCCGCCAAATCACCACCGCGGCCCGGGGCCAGGAAAAACCCCCGCAATCTGCTCCGAGGTCCAGGAGCTGCCGCGGCGAAGAACGAAGCCGCCGCGCCCCCATTGGTGGAGGGAGCCGAGCCCCCTCACTAACGCCGCGACAGGATTGGCCCGTGCGGTGCAGCGTCATCGGCAGGATCGGGCCGTGATTGGCCCGCGGAGCGTAGCGTCATCGGCGAGGCCGCGCTGCCATTGGTTGGCGGCCTCGCGCTCAGAGGGGCTCGTCTGGAGAGCCGCGACGGTATTGGCTGCCTCGACTGAAGCTGCCGAGGAGCCGGGAGATCACCGCCGGGACCGGGGAAGAGATCTGACCCCGCCGAGGGACTTGGAAGCGTCCCGCACCCCTGGCCAGCCGTCCCCCCACCAGGTGAGCCTCACCGCCTCCCCCGCCGCCGTTGGATTGTCGAGAGCGGGCAGGAGAGGAAAGGGGACCGGCCATGGCGGGGACGCGTGCAATCTGCACGTCCGGCGCGCCTGAGTTTCAAGGAGGCGCGAGGCTGCACCTGGGACGAGAAAGAGTCCCCGAGCCTCGCGCAGAAGCGCATTGACAGCGCTTGAAGCCCCGAGGTGGGGGCCAAAGGGGGCATTGTGTTTATTGCTCGTTTTTAGAGCGGATCGAAGAGAAACCAGGGGGCATTATTTTTAGACCCCTGATCTGAGAGACTAGAGACTATTTTTGTTTGGAACCTGAGACTATTGTTTTAAATGACAAGAACTGCCTATTTACAAGTACCATCCTAGAAATTAAGTGCAACCTGTAAGATGAAATGCTAAGTTGTCTAAAGAAGTGATTATCATACAACTGCTTCATTTACATGCTGAAACTAGATAAAGCTATATATTTTTATAAAATATACGTACCTGTGTGGTCTCAGTTTGTGGTGGATTGGGGATTATTGTTGTGTTAAGTGCAAATGTTATCCACATTGCCTCTGTTTAGCCTAGACTGCTCGCGCCATGCTACCTAGAGGGTGAGCAGGGGTTATCTCAGAGGGTTATTCCGTCGCCCTGACCGGAACCAGGGGTCCCTACTTGGGCTAAGGTACTTACCTCTGCCAACCAGAGACTCCCGGTTCTAACACATGAGTATCCCAAAAATTACCAAAAATGATCTTCACATCTTATTCTTGTTTTTGCCCAGAGTTCATTTTATTCTGGTAGTCACATCAGCCTAACACCAGCCAACACAGTTTTGTCTTCAGGTTTAAAGTCACCCTACAACTTTTTCAGGGTTATACAATATAGTCTCAATGTATACATATATCAATATACAAGACACCAAACCACTGGTGATGAAATTACATTCCAGACCGTGGATATCATATTAATTAAAACCCAGAGGCAATTTCGTGCCTAGTCAAAACAAACAAGTAGAAAAACAGTACATGCCATGTTACACGTTGGGTTTCACAAGTGCCATAGTGTTCACAAAGGCCACTGCCACCAGGAAAGTTGGTGAATGCAAGACAGGGTTTTAATAATAAACTAATCTAGAAGCAGCTTGTGCTAGTTCAGTAACAAAATGAAACAATGCCTGTTAAAAGTTTAGGTCAGTCTAGATGAGGGAAACGCGAAAGTGTATTAATTTATATAAAAGCACATGAGTATACATACCATAAACCGTGATGCCAGATTCAACATATATATCACATCTACCTCTAGCATATGACGGTCCTATCTGAAATATCCTATTCGTGTCTCAGTCCAGGTAAAGTAGATATTCATATGCTTATTGGTGATACTTCCTAAAATGTAAACAAATACATGTCTCTGTCTAGTCCATAATAGTATCACTCATCTCACAAATGGATCAACGTTTATGAGACAACTATCTTTTAAGGCACCCAAACAGTAAGCCGTGAACCCTTTAATCATCCAAATGGTAAGCTGTAATTACGCAAGTCACAAAAGTAATGCACAACTATGCTATATCATGTCTTTTAAACATATTTCAGCTGGGGCGAGAATCCTTTAGCTAAAAGAACGTTACTCGAAACTGTCAAAATGCCATGATCATCGCCAAAAAGAGTACTTGAAGCGCGAATATGCATACCGTATAAATCAGTCATATGGGTTAAATCTTAAAAGAAGGTCTGAAAGCCACATGCATTATGGAAAAAGTCCCAACTCCCTTGGGGATGCTAACATGAATACCGCGGTTCTTACCCAAGTGCGGGAAACAAAGTCTACCTCTGTCCTCGTTATCCGTTGCCCAAAGCCCAGTTATCACGTGTGCTTATGTACATTTTCCCTGTCCTTCCAAAGACACCCGCCACCTTAGTGCAGCAGTGAAACTTTCAAGTAAGACGGCAGATTGTACAGCCTGCGCCATCTTGTAGTTTATAATGTAGTTTGAATTCCAAGTACCTTTGCCATTGCCCGGGCACATCCCATCATGGGCTAACTAATTAATTAGCACACAATGGGATGTTCTTTACAAACATGGACGTTCGGTTTACATTGTTAGATGTAGTTATTTTTGGACTCGTGTGCATGTGGTCAGGGCTTAGGTTTCTATTCAAGAGTATTTAGGGTGCTGGGATGACACCCTTTCCCTTGGAGCACTACCTACATCTAGAGTTAAAACATTGGGGTAGACACAGACTGTGCGCCGGATTGCCCCATTTCTTCACCCCAATCGTGGCGGACTGAAATTTGAAAAAGCGTTGGTGTTAGCCCGTTTCGTAAGATAAGACCTGAGCTGGTGTAGACTAAATACTCTAAGTCTAGTCCTCTAGGAGATCAAAGTCGCCCTTGCTTTCACGAGATACACAAAGAAAAAACATAAAATGAGCCGCATCTACTTCAACACTAAAAGGAAAAGAACTCGGGCTCAACAAGTGTCTACAAACAGAACATTTAGGAGTCCGGTTCTGAAACGTTTGACGAGGGACCTATCTTCTCTTAATTTGCCAATCGAGCGTTTTATTGCTTGAGAGTTCATGAGAACACAGTAGAGATCGACTGATCTTTCAGTACAAAATAAGCTTTTGGGTCCTGATGAGAACCCCGTTTGTGAATGGGGTCGAAACGCGTCAACCTTTTTTGTATGGCCAACCAAGATTGTAAACATTTCTGTAAAATCTAATAATCGTCTGATTCAGTGAATCGTTTTGCTTGGCCATTATGTCTATGGAATTTTTCCCTATATTATGTATAGTGTGTGTAATTGTTCAAATTGGAAAGGTTGCAAGCAGGGAATGAGTGTGCTGGGATGTGAGGGTAGTACATTGTATGATTGATTGTGTTGAGGAGTGTGTTAGCGAAGGTGTCTTCAGAGGGTACACAAAAGAAGGTTGTATGAGTGAAAGATTGTCCTTGGAGAGAGTCTGTGGGTAAAGGAAGCTTGATTGTTTTTCTAAACTTTTGAATCAAATAGACTTTGGTTTCAGTTATTTATTGATGTAAATTTTGGAGAAAAAAAAGTATTCATTAAATCCAACGGAAAAAGTGGTTGACGGTGATATTGTTTCCTTTCGATACACCCTGTGAAAAATAAGAGTTGTGCAATAGCACTGGCATTTTGTTGTTGTTTACTTACAACTAATTGATTAGCACACAATGGGATGTTCTTTACATACATGGACTTTCTGTTTACATTGTTAGATGTGGTTATTTTTGGACATTTTTGGGACACTCGTGTGCATGTGCTCAGGGCTTAGTTTTCTATTCAAGAGTATTTAGGGTGCTGGGAGGACACCCTTTTCCTTGGAGTACTACCTACATCTAGATTTGAAACATTGTGGTAGACACAGACTGAGTGCCGGATTGTCCCATTTCATCACCCCCCATTGTAGTTATTAGACTAATTGTTTGTGCCTGTGCGGGAGCGGCAAGTCACACTCCAACAGCAGGTCTGGAGTTGAATGCATGTGGTACAACTATACAACTCTTCTGTATAAGGTGGCTGTAATTTAACACCCATACCATCTCAGCATTTGGGAAATTGTTAGGGCAGGGAATGGGAGTGTAGGCAGCCAAGACTGGCCACAAAGACCTTTCATTGCTCAGGAACCCCAGACAGACATTTCTATGCATGTGTTACAATTGACCAGCAAACCAATTCTGTTGTTCCTGGTAAGTGAAAGGAATTTCCAAATCTGGGTAAGGCACATAATGTATTGGGAGATCTACAACTGCACAGGCATGAAACTGCCCTGAGGCAACATCAATGGCCTTGAACTCCACCCATGAGTAAAACGTCTCAAAGGCATACACTGCATGTGCAGCTATTAAAAAAGTAACTGCATATCACTCATTGAGGACACCTCGAGCTTTAAGATGCTGAGTAACTCCTTCCCTGTAATTGGCCCCAATCACAATAGGTGCTGCCATAGTGAAGGATTCATGTGAACGTTGCAAAGTATTAGAAAATCCACAGAATGAGCAATAACTTTTAATGAGTCAAGCTTGACAAACCTGCGGAAATAGGTGCTACCTTATCACCAGTATAGGTAACCATGATTACTAAGGATGTCTCCATAAGACGTAATAATGGTTCAAATATGTGTGAATAGTGAAATAACTACTCAAGGCATTGGCACAAGATACAAGCCCCATGTCGGAAGCCAACTGTTGCATAAGCTATGACTGTGGCATAGCTCTACAAGGTGTGCTTTCCCACCCACAGCTGACACAGGTGAACATGGTTCAATGCAGCAGCGAATAATGTGAGAGACAAGTTATTGTAGGAGAACACTACTATGTTTAAAAGACATGATATTGAAAAACAGTTATAGCTTTTGGGTTACTAAAAATTCCTATGGAGTTTAGGGACACTGTGGTAACAGTAGAAGACCTCTTTTGGTATTCAAAATATCACACTTCCACTGCACTAAGAAGAATTTACACTTTTAAGTAAAAAACTATAGGAACAATCTGTTTCTCAGTACATTTAAAACAACTTCGCAAAATAATATAAAAACAGCAAGAAGGCACCTTTATAAATAGCAAGAATACAATGAACATTTCTAGAAACATGTCATCTAAAACCTGGCACCCTAAGGCCTACTTCTAGTGCAACACTAAGACAGCTTGGAAGGCAGAGCAACTTGCAGTCTAGAGTTTCTTAGGGAGAAGAGAAGCACTGCATTCCTTTTTGACAGATAAGGCTATCTTTATCAGTGGAGGCATGAAGACAGTTTTCCTGCAAAGGGCAAACACACGCTGAGCGAGCTGTCTTCCTCTGGGACTCAGCGTTATAAGCTCCGGGCTTGAGTCGAGATGCAGCATCTATGAAGTGGGAAGTATGCCGGCAGTAGTTGAGACCGTCTCTGGCAGAGTCTTGTGCAATATTCTGAGAATAACTCTCCTGGCAAGTGGCTGAGTGTAAGCCTTTATATAATAAATCTTATAAAAAATGGCAATTTCTGACATAAGTTTAAGAATGTCTGACATAGATTATGTGCATCAAGGTGTGTGTCCCAGACGTTTCCTTATGAACATATAAGGTAAAAGAATACCAATTCAGGCTACACTATTTCGTCTATATATCTGAATGTGTTCTTATTTATACTTGACATGGTGGAAAGTAGATAATCGGCCTAGAAGAATGTCACATCAGGTGTTACATCTATGTCATTAGTTGACTGGCTTGATGCTTTTACAGTTGTTAGAAAGATAAGGTCAGACAACATCTGTCAAATGGCAGACATGACAATAAATTTGTATAAATTTAAAAAATACGAAAACTTCCACGGTCTAAGATGTAGAAGATGGTCACCTCCATTATCCAAGATGGAGCCAGGGCCTAAGTGAAATGGAGTTGGACCTTAGGAACTTTATGTCAGTGAGAACTGTGTAAGTGTACAACTTTTCTTGCTCAGCACACATTGTCAAACTGCACAATGTCTATGAAATTCCTGGTATTACCCTGCACTAGCAGAGATGGTTTGCCACATCTCTTGTGATGGTAAAGTTATGTGTGCTCAGAAACAGGAAATCTTGCTTCCTGCCCACCAGGCGTGAATTGGTATAGTGAATTGGTGGTTATGGCATGAAATTAACAGTTAATATACAAACTTAATGACCAGCTGGATGTTTCCTAGTAATTGTGGTTTAAATGTATGTCCCAGGAGGCTGATGAGCAGAATGATGGGTAGTAGATGGGGGAATCATCTTGGGGAGCTCAGCGTTTACTTCCCTTGAGATACATATTGATAAAGTGGGCTGCAAGGTTCTAAAGTTAATAGTGGGATGACAGTGGAAAGCGGGGGCTTGAGAAAGAAAGGGCCATCTCAGTTTGGAGCAAAGCAGAAACAAACTGTCTGGTGCATCATAAAAGGCAATTTTTTGGTTGAGCCTAAACAGCGCTTGCGATGCGATCTGTTGTCTGTACTTTGTGGGGTCTGACTCCTCCCAAGCTTTGTATTGGCTTGTGTGTGTGTTCTTACGAAATCATAGTCTGCAAATGAATACTGTTCGGTGCATGTCCCACTGTGATGTATTCCTATAGGTTCTGAATCGATCCCCCTATTCCTGACCCTATTCTAGTTAAACAAACCAACAAGTTAACTAGCAGTCAGCCCATGAGGCAGAAAACCCCCATGATGCAGATACCGTTATCTGACGCAGTCACACTACGGCACAGGAACGTGTTATCTGATTAGGTCATAACGCTTGCGATCTAATTAGACAAGCGATATTCCTCCAGCCCCTGATAAGGCATACGGAGTTCTCATAACAAATCAAACCTATGACAACCTGGGCAAAACCCTGCGGCCATTGTTTTGATTTCACCGAGAACTTCAGTAAAAGAATGTGCTAACGAGCAAGTCGTATGACATCCTTATTGACGTATCTATGTCCATCCTTACGTCAATCTCGGCACCTTAAAGGTATAAATATTACCGATCTTGCCCTATTTAAAACACACGCGTGGTGACGAGACGGAGCAGCCATACTTGCCGAAGCCAAGAGCAGAGCAGACCCCGCTGGCAGCAGCCCCGCCTTCCTGACGCGCTGAGAGACGCGCTGCTTTCTCCTGCCGAGAATCCAGCACCGGCGTTTCTGGGCAGCCCTCGCAGGCAGCCTGGAATATCGAGACCAGAGAGAGAGATACCATTCCTCATTCATCCTAACTTCCAGGTACAGAACTGAATAACCCCTCACAGAGAATTCTTTAGTTATTCACTTGGCAAAAACAAACTTAACTTAAACTGTAACTTTCTATTCCCGCCCACGTATTAGGCTTAGGTCAGGTACACGGGGTAGGCGTATTTAGAAACACCAGTTGAGTACGTTTAGTCAAATGTATATGTGTATGTAATATATTTTATTCATTTTAAAACATCTTATGGCTTAGAAACCATATCAATGTTTTTACAGTATTATTTTATACTATTGCTTTTAATGTATGCACTTTACTTAACTATAAGTATTGCAATAATATCGATCCATTTCTCTTGTATGAGAAAAGAGACTGATCAATAAATAACACCTTTTTATTGAACACGCCCGTCTCTTCCTTTTCTCTACATTCTGATGAGACTAAGAATGCACGTACTGACTGAGTAAAATAATTTGCCTTTTGTTCACACGACTCTCGAGATTTACTCTTGATTAGGGGAGAGCAAAGTTGTCATGTTCTATGGTTGTCAGAAACTAAATCCCTTCTTGTCTAATCAGGGAAGTTAATTCCTCCTTGAACATTCGAGAAAGTTTCTAGTGAACTCTGAGCTAAGCTGGCAAACCCAAAACTTTAAGTCTAGTATCGACAGTAGTAGACCTAGTTAACGTCTGGTCTAGGCCTTTACTGCTGTAGGTATTATTCCAATGCGCAGAGCCTATTGGGATGATAGGAACTACACTACATGGCGCCCAACGCGTTTGGAAAGGGCGATAAAACTAACGTAAGACATTTAGAGTAACTCAGTCGTGCTTTCTCACTCAGACCCCTTTTCCCATAATACTCCAAAGACGTCTGGAGTGGGTGAAAGGTTATATCCGCCAGACCTCGCAGGAGGGAACTCCTATGTATGGTTCTTGGTATAGTCAACGTTGAAGGATAAACAGTTCCAAAATATTGTGCATCTAACCTTTGTTTCCATAAGAAACCTGATCTGCAAACAAAAGAAATAACCATCCTGTCAGTAAAATGTCAGAGAATGAGGATGAAAGAGAGGCAGTTAGATTAGCAACTGAACTCGCAGCAGCTGATGCTACCATGCAGGCAGCAGACCAGGATATAATATTCATCCCGGTCATCAAAAGGAGATCTATAACCCTAAAACTTATAGAAAATGGACTGACACCTAGAGGTGGCACAGTCATATTCGTAATTGAGGCACACGAATATCGGCAGACAGAGGTATACTATTCATGGATACATTTTCCAGCAGCAAATGCTGTAACAAAGTACTTCCACTATTACAAAATAGAGGAACCTCCTAATGAGTACACTCCTTTCGAGGAGGTGGAAGTACCACTCAAATTTCAAGAGCATTTGCTCTTATTTGATGGCGCCCTAAAACATATTAATCACATCACCAGGCTCGGTCCTTTAGGTAGACCAGGAGCAACGTGGCCGGTCCTAGCCGGATACACACCACATCCAGACATCAATGAGATGCCGGCAGCAGAGCTGTTAACACAGCTAAAACAATTAATAAAAATACATAGACAATTAGTCCAGTATGTGATGCGGACTTCAACAATTCAGCCAGCGATTAAACTCCCACAGCTGACCCCTCACCAGGGGAACACAAATAAAATTACACCACAGAACATCCAGTCCTGCCTAGGTAAAGTACCGGCTAAACGGGAACAAATACCATTCTGGCTAGCGCAAAAAATCACCCAAATAGAGGCGGTGTTTCCTGACACCACCCCGCTAGAAAAGCACAGGATTCTGACTATCTGCCTTCCAATGGGAATCGCACCACACATTGAGGACTGTGACACTTGGGGTACAGTCTTTGCTTCCATCTACACAAAAACGCACGGTGTTCCATCCATTTCGGTAATACCAGATGTGCTAAAACAAATTCAAGATGAATATGGTCCAGAACCCGCTTTAACTCTTGGTATGAAATTACTGAAAGACTTCAAGCAGGTCTCGGCTATACTATTAGCCAACATAAAAGGTGAAGCAGCAAACGTGGCGATCCGCCAGAGGTTAAAAGAGACAGATATAGCAGACCAACCAGCTGAAATTGCCAGAATCATAGAAAAATCCTATGAGGAACTAGGTAGAGATAGTTTAGGTGGAATACCAGTAAAACCGCAACTAATTGAAAGTCCTGAAAAAATATTTTTTAATAATAATTCTACATCACCAAAAAAGAACTGGGATGGAAACAAACAATCCAATCCTAAAGAAAAGAAATTCCAGTCCCGAGGAAGGTCTCCTAGGCGAAGAGAAAAATCTCCGAACCAAAGACACAGGTCACCTCAGAGTGACCCCTCTGGGAAAAGATATAACCTTAGAAATAGGGATAATATTAAAAAACCTGATAGATATCAAGACATTGATACACGTCCCTCTCAATCTTTTCAGACTTCCTCGCAGAAATCGGAAAGAAGAGGACGATCAGAACAAAGAGAAGAGCACACCAAGTCCAAAGACAAGGAACCTGCTCAACTAAAAAAGAAATTACAATTTCCAAAAAAGAAGGTAGCCAGTATCAAGGTAGTTAACAATGCCGAGAATACTGAGGACACAACTGAAAAACGGAGAGTGGGCTCAGACAATGCTAGACAGCGCAGCAGAAGTGAGCATAGCTCGCAAAGTCCTTATGAATCATCTGGAGACAGTGGACACGAATGAATATCTTCAAGTGGAAACTGCGGACACCAGAGTTAGCAAACCTCACAAAATATACGAAATAACATTGCGTATAGAGGGGGATGAGACTAGGAAAATAAGGGGACTATTTTGGGATAATCTCTCCAAGGGCT
Source organism: Lissotriton helveticus (assembly GCF_964261635.1). Classification (NCBI taxonomy): domain Eukaryota; kingdom Metazoa; phylum Chordata; class Amphibia; order Caudata; family Salamandridae; genus Lissotriton; species Lissotriton helveticus. Next base: position 667,315,366 of record NC_136057.1, read on the forward strand.
ATGATATCCTTCTAGCTGAAAAAGACTGGCCACCAGAGTTTGTCAGGGAGTGCCCTCATGGCGAAGAAGTAATTATGCCTGCCTTCTCAAATCAAATTCCAATTCATAAAAAATACACACTTGCTAGAAAGTGGGCAGTGGCTCTAGCTCCTGCTTTATATAAAAATCACGTGGGATGGGATGAGGATTCTCCTCCTCACAAAATCCAGTTAAAATCACAACCAACTGCACAAAGGCAGTACCCAATTAAGCAAGAAGCTAAAAAACAGGTAAATGAAATACTAGATCAGCTAGAATACCAGGGGGTGATTGAAACTTGCACCTCACAAATGAACAACCCTTTGTTTCCGGTCTCCAAACCAGACAATTCATATCGTCTAGTTTTGGATTACCGACACCTTAACACATGTTGCAAAACTTTTGCAGTGCAAAACTCACACAGTGCTGCACTAATGAATAACATAGTGCGCAAAAAATACAAAACAACATTAGACATCTCTAATGGATTCTTTTGTCAAAACATAGCACCAGAGAGCAGATATTTAACTGCATTCTCAATAAATGGCACTCAAAAACAATTCTGTCGGTTAGCCCAGGGGTACAAGAACAGCCCGGGAGTATTCTCAGCGAGAGTAACAGAATTACTACAACTATATGATGATGAAGCATTATCTTATGTCGATGACATTTACTTAACAGATGATGACTTGGAGACTCACTTGAAGAGAGTGAACACCATAATACTTGGGTTCGCTGCAGAGGGTTACAAATTCAACTTTAAAAAATCCAGAATTGCCCATCTGAAAGTCCTGTTCGTAGGATATGAATTATCAAATGTAGCCTGGCTTACAATCTTCTAGAACTAGAAGAATTAAAAAATCTTGAATATGAAGAAACATATCCTCTGCCAATCGACATTCTGCCTTTACGACATTACGCCTGTGTAATCTATACAGACGGACATGCTCAACCCTCCGTTTGGGGAGAACAAGCATACAACCCCACATGTGAGATTACAAAAGAAGTGTGGCGCGGAGGTAAACTAAAACCTCTATTAACAAAAACACACTCAGTAGCAACTAATTCAGAACAACAAACTGAAATATTAGCTTTGAAAATCGCGCTGGATAATGCGGATCGCGAATTCCCGACACTTATAGTGTCAGATTCATATTACTGCGTCAAATCATATAACAGCGATTTGCAGACATGGATTCAAAACGGTTACAAAGATGACACAGATGCACCAATAAAGCAAAAACTGCTCTGGGAACAAATAGCTCTTTTACAGAAAGAGCTACCAAAGACTCACGTGACACACTCACTGAGTCATCAGCGTGATGGCGTTCACGTTGCAGGGAATTCATTGGCCGAAACAGCCACAGCGGCAGCCACTAAATCGGCTCCCGTAGTTTGAAAAAAGCGTACATTAAAATACATTGACGGTGAAACAACGCTGGCGGTGAAAACGTCATCAAAAGGCGACTGCTCAGCATTACCGATCAACTATCCACTCAATTATACATACATAATCGATGCAAACTCCGTCCCTTTTGCTTGAATCCCTGGAGTGGGGGATAGGGTGATTCCAAACATGGACAGGAGAAACTTGTTAATCGCAGACGCACATATGGGCGAGGGTCTCAGACACCTCAAACTAAAAGATTCTCTGGAAGAATTACAATCACGGTACTGGTGGCCAGGCATGAGCCTGCGTCATACCATGTTTGTAAAAAACTGCCCAAACTGCAACAGAGATCGCAGTGGGGAGAGAAACAGTTTAATACCTCGTCGGTTTACTCCAGGAAAAATCAGGAGTAAAAAGGAAGGGTTGCGATTAACATATACAGGCTAGTTCCACTTATAATGTAGATCACCAGCACTCGGCTGACGTCTGGACTGTTATACAAAGATTTGCGAGTCTTTATCGGCACATACGCAATTGGCATGCTGCATTCAGACCACGGTCCTGCTTTTAGCTCTCGGGCTTATAAGGAGGCCATGGTCAGCATGGGCGTGCAATTGCGGTACTCTTGTCCATTTCACCCTGAGGGGAACGGAATTGTTGAAAGAAAAAACCGTGACATAAATCAATCTATAACGGCGAAGGTATTAGGTTCGGGAGCTGGGTGGGTCAAACATCTAATAAGTGTCCAACGTAGTCTCAATAACTTGCCAAGAAATTCTCTGAAGGGATTCAGTGCGTACGAATTATTATTTGGAACTAGGATGATGATCTCTGACATTGATAGTCAGACTTCAGTGGTGAAAGAAAAAAGCTTTGATATCAAAGACCGTTTGGCTATTTTGCAGGACTTAAACAAAACAAGAAAAGACCTGAGCAACATAAAGTTGAAACAACAGCCAACAACCACTGAAGAACCACCACCTGTCCCAGCAAGACCTGTCTGGATTCAAAAAGTCGGGGATCTAGTCAGGGAAAAGATCGCGGTAAAGAAGGAATTTGGGCCTTCTTACAGAAAAGCAGTTCCTGTCTTGTCTGTCAACGGGACAAGATCAGTTGTACTACCGCCACTTGCTGGTAAAAAGGAGAACCGAGTTGTATCCATCGACCTGGTAAAACCACAACATGTGGCCGATAACAAACAGTAGGCCAAGTGGACTCCCAATAAGTAGCAGAACACCAAGGTTTGCTACCAGTACAGAGGTCCTAACAAAGAGGCTCATCACATTCGAAACGCCTACAGAAGAACATCATGGACTATGCAACAATGCAATAGAACTAAGACCTCTGAAAACCCAAATAAAAACATTTAGCAGAGACACACCAATCTATAATGAAGTAACAAGTGAAAATGCAAGTAACAGAAATCCTGAAGCAATTGGAACTATTGACAGAACTGCATCCGGCTACTTCATAAACTTCGATGATTCCTCTGAAGGCTTCAGTGAATCAAAGACACAGCCATCATCAAAAACCTTTAAAGATAAAGCTAAGGAACTTTTGAAACAACTGAAAGAAACATATCTGATTTCCCCATGGATTGAATTTTGGGTGGGTTTTGGTGCATTTATCCTCATACTTTGGCTCATCATGATACTAACATTGGGACGCTTCATTGAGGGAAAATATGCAAAAATGGACACAGCAAGTCAGAAAATCAACTTGATCCTCAAACCACACACATCTTCACACGTCGAGAAAAGAGAACTTTCTTCAGCCAACTTCACAGCCAATCCGATACCTGGTGGGGTAGCATGGGACAACACTGACTATGAAATTTATGGTCCGGTCGAGATCCTGAAATATCCACACCAAATTAAGATCTCCTTGAGTGACTTTGTAAAACCAAACTCATTTGCTGATGATTGGGACTTCGAAAGCATTAATAATATGATGTCTGACTTAGTAATGTCTGCTAAATTTACCAAACATGATTATTTGCAGGGTTCTACAAATTATGATAGTATGTACTGTTATAACCACTATGGTAACCATTTTTTACATAGATCTGCACAACCTAGAAATGTTTTAAATTATAATCAATGGGAACATTGTGCAACACCTCCAAAAGGGAGCTCAAGAACCGTTTACGACAAATATTCATATTTTTCAGGTTTTAACACAAGTAATGCTGAAACATTTTATTTTAAATTGTCAAACAAAACAGGGACCAAGACCATGATAACCAACACAAAATTGTTATATTCAGACTCATTCTTTGAAAAAATGAATACTTTTGGTTTTGATTATTGGGACAAAAATGTTGAATTGAAAAGTGTTTGGGGTACAAAAGAATGGCAAGTACAGGGTATAGAAGCTTTGTTTAGAGCCTGCATGATCCCAGAACAAATGATATTTTTAAATGACACTGTTCAACAAACCACCTGTCTTGGCCTAGCCAAAATCAAAGATTTAAATAAACCGTCTATTCCAAAGCCAACAATGGAGACTTGCCACACGTACCTGCTGACGCCGCCACAAGCTACGAGCATTTCTTTGGGGCCGCACCTGGAGACAAGCCGCCACCGCCGAGAGTCATCTCCTAACAGCCTACACGCGCCGCCGCTCCGGGACTTCAATTCCCGGCAGCCTACGCGGCGGCGCGCTTTCCAGCGACGCGAGGGCGCCAGGAGGCGCACAAAAGCGCCGCTGACACCGGCGGAGTGGGGGAGACTTGCCACACGTACCTGCTGACGCCGCCACAAGCTACGAGCATTTCTTTGGGGCCGCACCTGGAGACAAGCCGCCACCGCCGAGAGTCATCTCCTAACAGCCTACACGCGCCGCCGCTCCGGGACTTCAATTCCCGGCAGCCTACGCGGCGGCGCGCTTTCCAGCGACGCGAGGGCGCCAGGAGGCGCACAAAAGCGCCGCTGACACCCGCTTCGCGGGACGCGAGCGGGACGCCCGGACGAAGCCCGGACAAAGGGCGGGCCGTCTGAGGCCGTCCGAGGTTGGCCACGGTTGGGTTGGGCCAGGGACTTTGTCTCTAGATTCTATTGGTCTCCATCGCACAAAGTATACCAGCCTTATCAAGCTCCAGGTAACCATTAACCCCATTACTTGTGTGTACATATTTGTGTCTTAAGTGCATTTCTGCTGCCAAATGCCTGTAAAAAAGCAACTCACAGTCTCTAATACAATGGAGAACTATCTTGTACAAGTTGTGACAAAAATTAATACCGATAGAAGGACCTCACTTGGATTGGAATCACCTTTACAATCACCACTGGTAGATATTGAGAATGAGGATTCATTTGCCTTGCTAAATAATAGCCTCCTGGGTGGGGCACATGCCTCCCTTCAGGATTCAAATTGCATTCAGCCTAGTGGCTGGCATTGTTGCTAATATAGAAGATAATAGCGACACAGACGCACCGACTGTGCTTTCCGTAAACAGCGAGGCTACTATTTCCACCGCTCCCCCCATCCCCGCACCTAGGGTTTCGGGGGGCAAAAGGAAAGCCATTCAAAAGAGAGGAGGCCTAAGGTCATCTAAAAACAAAGTTGCGTCGCCACCAAGGAAATCTACCGATGATGAGGAGGAGGATTTGACTGGGGAAACTTATGTGACTCTTTCCGACGATTTATTACAAAAACTTTGTTGTCTGATGGATACAAAAATCAAAGGGATGGTAAAACCCCTGATTAGTAAAATCGACAAATTACCTGCTGAGGTAAGCAAACTGGAAGGTCTATTGGGAAAAACGCTGGGGGAGGTGAGAAAACTACCAGAAGTCATTACAACATGTGTCCAGCCTTTGATGAGTGAAATTCAATCTAACCACTCTAATGGACCGACTCCTGTTGTTGCACCAAATCCCCCGTGGCCCTTAATGGCAAATCTATCTGATAGGCCCCCCGGAGATGTACCATCCGCTTTACCTCATGGGGAACCAAACATCATGAAAGGATCATCAGAGCTCGTCGTTGAAGCCTCACCACTAGTTCTTGTTCTTGCTAATGTACCCAAATTAGCCCCCGGTGATGCTGAATCAACTGCGTCATTATTAAATAAATCGCTATCATGGCTAACCAATAACATGGCCATAACACCCTGGGGCAAGGAGCAACTAGCGGAAGAACTGGTGAATGCAAGAAGGGTTGAGTGGATTGGGAACAGGGCAAAAAAATTCAAGGGGGATTGTGTTGTACTTAACTTCTCTGACCCCGAGGTCCTGCCAAATATTTTGCCCAATCTCCACCCGCCTCAGAAAAGGTTTACCCCTATTGTCCCTTTGACTTTAGATTTCTTTTATCCTAGGAAAGGTAGAGGTCCTAATTGCAGCACTCTTAGAACAAAATGGAACATTGTAACCAAGAGGGGCAGTAAGAATTCTGATCTTGCTGAGTGGGGTCTGGGAGTGGAAAATAGATTTGCTGCACTTTCCAACCTAGACGCTTGTGATTGACTACCATCCACTTCTACCTCCTTGTTGCAAGTTCCTACGGCTGCAAGCCATACAGTGGTTTCGAGTTGTCCTATACTTTTACAAGATGTGACAGATACTATTGTACCTAGAGCTGGTGTAGCCATTGCAAATACTAATGAAACTGGTAATGTTGATCTACTGTTATCAAGGATGGTTCATTGCACTTGTTCCACAATTGCAAACGCCACTGGGAATTTATTGTCTTGGAATATTGCGGGGCTTTGTTCCAAATTGGATTGTGGTGTATGGTTTGGTTTTGTCAGCCAATACGATGTCTGCATTTTCCAAGAAACCTGGGCAGTAGATCCTGTTTTTGCGCTTGGTTATTTGAATTTTCACCTCCCGGCCACCAAGGGTTCAAAAGGGCGACCTATGGGGGGACTTACGATATGGGTGCGCCAGGCTCTCATGGTTGATGTGAGAAACATTGAGCTTCACCAAAAAGACATTCAGCTCATTCGATTAAAGGGTAACTCATCTACCTCCATGGACATTTATAATATATATGCCAGAGGAGGAAATGTAAGAAAATCTGAGGTCCTTTTGTCTTTGTATAATTTATTAGAAACTCACTCATCAGGGAATAATATATTAATAGCTGGCGACCTAAATCGCACTTTTGAACCTTTAGATATTGGTGATGTCCAATTGGGTATGGAAGAAGACACGCTATGGGATATTCCCGCTCTCACTGCAGTTCCAATAACACGCTGGACTGAGGATATTCTTGGCCTAAACGCTATGTGTCTTGAACATGGGTTAAGGGCCTTGAATGGTCGGACAAAGTCTGACAGAGTACCAGCTATGACTTTCAACAACGGAAGAAACAAGAGCCGTATTGACTACGTAATATGTAGTATGTCCTTATGGCCAAAGGTCATTGACATGGTTGTGTTGGAAAGGTTAGAGAGCGATCATAACCCTTTAAGTGTCCTTCATAACTGGTGGAAGTCTGATGCAGTCTTAAGTACCTGTGCTGAACCTCTTCCGCCATTGACTATACCCACAAATGATATGCGCAGGCTGAGGTGGACCAGTGTTAAAACTGACCCGTTGGCTTTGGAAAAAATAAATATGGCAACTGATAAGGCCACAGTGGCCCTTGAGGGTGCGGTCGGGTTACCCCCTACCCAAAACACAGTTACTCAGGTCCACAATGACCTTTTCAAAGAAATAAAATGCCATTTCTTAAAACCGACTAATAATAAAAAGCCGGGGAACCATAGGCCAGCCAAATGGTATAACCAAGATTGTAAGGGGGCCAGGGCCCGCTTATGGGCCGCGATTAAGCATAAAAACATGGAGGCCACCAGGACAGCTAGGACACAATATAAATCTTCCATAGTTAAGGCAAAAAAAGACTGGGACGAAGCCCACTGGAATCTGTTACAGAGTGCCAGTGATCAAAACCATTCCAGGTTATTTTGGCACACAGTTAAATGGGGTCATGACAGGATAGAAGACGCCACCACAAATAATGTCCCCCAGGAAGCCTGGGTTAAATTCTTTAGTGAACAATATGCCTCGAGTGACCTGTCTACGGATAGTGTATGTAAACCCCTTTCCATGGCAGAAGCTGACACCTTTACGCAGCACGAAATATTGATGGCACTTAAAACTGTCCATCATGGTCGTGCCCCTGGCATTGACGGTGTACCCGCAGACGTTTTTTTAAACGATACTGCAAGGTGGTCTAAATATATTCATCTGTTAATCAATCACATTGCCAGAGGTGCAGATATTCCTGTAACATGGAGGGGTGCTGTTATCATCCCGATATACAAGAAAGGCGATCGTGCTCTGCCTAGCAATTACCGCCCGATTAGTTTGATCGATACTGTTCAAAAAATAGTTGGTCGAGTAATTGTCAATAGACTGCTGGATTGGGTTGAGGATAATAACATCTTATCCCCCTTTCAGGCCGGCTTTCGCAGGGCAACCAGCACTGTGGACCAAGTCTTCCGTTTTCAGCTGATTCAGTGGAGGACCGTGGTGCTAGGTGGAGGCAGCCTGTATGCAGCATTTGTTGACCTGCGGGCTGCCTTCGACCTGGTCCCAAGGTCAAAACTGTGGGAAGTTCTTGTGACACTCGGGGTCCCCGGGGAATTGTTGTCCTTAATCATGCGGTTGCATGAGGGCAATTATGCCAAAATTCGCTGGGGCGGGTATGGTAATGACACCGCTGAATTCCCAGTTGAGCGTGGGGTTAGGCAGGGTTGTTCAATGGCACCTACTTTGTTCACCCTTTTTATTAATGGTGTGGTTTCTTCTATGCAGTCTCAGGCAGTGGATGCTCCCTTCCTTGCAGGTGAAAAAGTTCCAATTTTAATGTTCGCCGATGATACCTTAATTTTATCAAAAACACCAGCTGGTTTGCAACAAGCATTGGCAATATTTGATGATTTCTGTGTAACACATGGACTGGAGGTAAACGGGTCCAAGACTAAACTCATGGCCTTCAATCCCCACAGAAATTTTAAACCTAATATCTCGTTGAGTGGTCGCACCCTGGAGGTTGTAAAATCCTTTACCTACCTAGGGATCCACATTTCCAACAATAATAGGTGGCAGTCACACCTTAATATTGCTACATTAAGGCACAAGCAATTAGCTGGCACAATCATTAAAGAGCAAAGGAAATCGCTCACTAAGCCCATCAAACCACCTCTGATAATCTACGAAGCAAAAGCAATAGGGTCTGCCTTGTATGGTGCGGAACTATGGGGGTACGAAAACCTTCAGGAGCTCCAAACCTCTGAAAACAAATTCTATAGGAACCTGATAGGCGTCCCTCAGAGTAGCCCGCTATTGCCTCTACGATATGAATTAGGTAGGAGAGCAATCTCAGATAAGGCCAAACTACGCCCGATTTTATACTGGCGTAGGCTTTGGACCACGCCAGAGCTCTCTCACTATGCGAATGGGTTTAAAGATGTTGTCACACGTGACTGCTACAACAAAATTAAATGGTTTAAATCATTGAAGACTGCCTTGTTCGATATAGGACTTAATGCTCTCTGGGTTGACCCAGCTGGGGCCTTATTTCCTTCCAAGTCCACCATAAAAAGCATTTATTGGGATCATGTTGTTAATAAGAGTATGCTTAGTATAAACAGTGGGTCTATGACCACTAGCTACTTAGAGACCAAGCTCTACCCAATCTACGAAATGTATTGGGATTACATATTAAAGCCCATGGACAGGAAACTGCTTTTCCAATTGAGGGTAGGCTCTTTGCCTTTATCTAACCTAACATCTAAATGGAAAGCAGGAGGTGTGTCAATTTGTCCTGTCTGTGGGGTAGGTAATGAGACTCTTGGTCACTTTCTGTTCTCCTGCTCAAGGTACTCCACTCCTAGGCGAGTCTGGTTGGCTCCAATGTGTAGGAACCTAGGTACAAAAAATAGCATGGTGGCATTGCGGATTTTAAGAACTACATCTGCTAACTGGATCATAATTGCCACTGCAAAGTACCTGGGGTGGGCTTGGATTATAAGACAGAGAACGATTAGAGGATAATATTTTATTGTGTCGTTCATAGGAACTGTTAGATACACGTCTATTCTCTGTAATAATTTATGATATATTCAGAGACTGCTAGGCTACGGTCTATTCTCTGGAAAAATTGATTGTTTGGTCAGTGACTGCTAGACCTGTATCTATCTTTTATTCCATTGTAATATATTTAATTGTAATGTACTCATCGGTCAGAAACTCTATGATATATTTTTATAAATTGTTTATCTGTGATCACTATATTGGCACTTTTTCATATCAAACCTGCTTTTGACATTTTCCTTGTCACGTACTGTGTTTTTAAATATCAACTGCGTGCTTAAGTCTAATATGACGTTGTAATTTAATTGTTTTTTAATATATGTATGTTTGTCTGCTTTTATGAGTAATACTCGAAATAAAGCACTTTTGAAATAGCAACACTTCTACAGATGAAGAGATAGACGTAAACCATATATTAAACCAAAACAGAACACATACTGATTGGAAACAGTGGTTGATCTGGCCCACAGATACTAATAACTGTCAAGACAGATTCCTGAACAAAACACAGGGGTTCAAAATGACCAGGCCAGACCCTAGATATCCTCAAAGACATCACCCAGGGATAATAACCACCTACAGTGTGGGCAAATTATGCCTTCAGTGGCTACAAACTTCCACACTGGCAGAAATTAAGCAACACCTAACTTTACTTACTGATGGTGCTGACTTGCGTGATTTCACTTTGGGACCACGCAAACAGCGTCAAAAGCGTTTCATAGCAGCCTCTGTATATGCAGCATACAATGAGGCCTGGAAGGTTACTCAAATTGAAACAGCAGAGAGAATACGGGAAATTGACCGTATTAATTTGGAAAAATCACTTTCTGTAGTGGACAATGGGTTAATGACTCTGTCCTCCAGAATTTTTTCTTTGGACAGCATTGTGTCTTCAGCAATCGACATATTATCGCAGGACTTACTGTTATTACAACACGGTCAGTCTCAATTGCGTTCTATTGTACAGCTTGGCTGGACGTTACAAAATCTGCGTTCAGGCTATGTGCCTTGGCGTTTAATCAACACAACGTCACTATTCCAAATCTTTAACCTTACTGATAGACAAATCAGTATGGCACAAAAGGGTGCTGATTATACAATCTTGAGCATTGAAAAACTCGAAAGATTACCAGTGACAATGTCAGAACGACCTGTCAGTGAATGGATAATACATGGGATAATAAATATTCCAATCTCAACCTTCAGGTTTCAATACTGCCAAAAATATATACAGGCTGGCATGTACGAGAAATTGGGAAAGGGGTACCTTAAAACAACATGGAACCTGCCCTATTCACATGCATGTGTCAGTAATAAAGGACAGAAAGTGTTTCTTAGTGGCAACAATTGTGCGATGTCACTAAGTGGCACACTTCTGTGTAACGGAATTAGTTTGCATGGAGCCTGTGAAGGGAATTCATACAACCTTTCATGTCACCAACAAGGCGCACCTGCAACAGAAATAGAACCATTCTTTCAAAGACTCTATAATGGGAGTTACATTCTTATTGTAGACCGCAGATGTTGTAGTCTTATGCCCGGGACTCCTTATCTAGTAACTACGACTGTGAAGGTCAAGTGCTGTGGACGCTCATTGTTCCCCAGCTCCTTCCCAGACAAGGAGGCAAGGGCATGGCCCGATTTGAAAATTACTTCTATTCGAATAGATACTTTAAGCAGAATGAAAACAGTGCTTCTTCAGACGCCTACCAGGCTTTCGTCATCAAAAGAAACGTATGATCTACAAGTCGCAAGGACGACTGCAGAGATACATACATTATTATCAACTAATTCCCCCGTACATTTCGCGGAAATCCTGAATGAAATCTTAAATATTTCTGATACCAATGGGGTCTCAAAGGTATTTAAGACAGTATTTTCGATGGCATTAACACCATTCAAAGCCATACTGGGTATTTTTCCAGATTTCGTCCATTCGATTTTTGGCGGACTTCCCCTGATCCTGGGACTAATTGCAGGAATCCAATTCCTAGTCCTTATTTTTCGTTATGGCAACCCATGTCACAGACAAAACTCTGGCGACAAGAGAAGAAACAATCCTAGCCATTGGATACCGGGACCGGATATCAAAAATCCTGGGACTCTCCCGGCTTAGAGACCTGAACATAACTTGGTTTCTATCATTTCGACCAATGTGGCAAAGATGTGTTTTACCTGTATTGAGGTGTCTGCTATGCGGAGAAGAATGCGTGTTAGACACCTGTCTGACGCTACAATCGGAGGCGCCGATGGATGCAGAAACATTGTTGAGCCCGATCAAGGTTCATGCTTTGTGCTGCCCTCAAAGGCTACGAATCCTGATGACGGCATTCGTGGAAGCTTCACCACTACGATTGATGGGTAGTGAAGTTCAAGATGAAAGCAGCATCGAACAGGTACGACCTTCTGTCAGTAATGCAAATCAGAATGTCAATGGAGACAATCATGCGCAAGAATGCATGATTACACCTATTTCCGAGTTAGTGGAACTTTCCCAGGAAGCTGTTGACAGTTTTTTCGAAAGCCTGAACGATATGATGTTCTCTCCAGAACAGAAATAGAGACTTTTGAGCAAGCTCGCACATGGCGTTCCCTGAATTCGGCCTTCAACTTTAAAAATAAAGTCACATGAACAATTTTCCCTCCAGTTCACGGACAGCAATTTTTCAGCAGCCCCAAATATTTTTGCATATTTTTCGGGACACTATCTTCTGCTTAAAGTAAGAACTATTCTTAGAGAACTAAGGTTTCTAAATTTTAGATAGCTTATAGACATTAGCTGCCCGCTGATACGTTCATAAATATTTTATTCTGTGATGGAATGGTCTCGAACTTTTTTCTGTATTAAGAAGCCATTCCATGTGTAATTCTCATATACCAATTAAGCAATAATGTATACAAATGCGATTACTTTGGCATTATTCTACAGCTTGAGTGCATACAATACATATGTCTGCAATTTTTCCGTATATTTGAAAATTTCAAAATGCTTTCATGTATTTTGGGGTGGTAAGGTATACACTATACTCTATAGTATGTTGTATTATGTTATACTATGCATAGATTAGTAAATATGTACATAGTTAGCGTGGATTGGGTGTGATGTATTCCTATAGGTTCTGAATCGATCCCCCTATTCCTGACCCTATTCTAGTTAAACAAACCAACAAGTTAACTAGCAGTCAGCCCATGAGGCAGAAAACCCCCATGATGCAGATACCGTTATCTGACGCAGTCACACTACGGCACAGGAACGTGTTATCTGATTAGGTCATAACGCTTGCGATCTAATTAGACAAGCGATATTCCTCCAGCCCCTGATAAGGCATACGGAGTTCTCATAACAAATCAAACCTATGACAACCTGGGCAAAACCCTGCGGCCATTGTTTTGATTTCACCGAGAACTTCAGTAAAAGAATGTGCTAACGAGCAAGTCGTATGACATCCTTATTGACGTATCTATGTCCATCCTTACGTCAATCTCGGCACCTTAAAGGTATAAATATTACCGATCTTGCCCTATGCAAAACACACGCGTGGTGACGAGACGGAGCAGCCACACTTGCCGAAGCCAAGAGCAGAGCAGACCCCGCTGGCAGCAGCCCCGCCTTCCTGACGCGCTGAGAGACGCGCTGCTTTCTCCTGCCGAGAATCCAGCACCGGCGTTTCTGGGCAGCCCTCGCAGGCAGCCTGGAATATCGAGACCAGAGAGAGAGATACCATTCCTCATTCATCCTAACTTCCAGGTACAGAACTGAATAACCCCTCACAGAGAATTCTTTAGTTATTCACTTGGCAAAAACAAACTTAACTTAAACTGTAACTTTCTATTCCCGCCCACGTATTAGGCTTAGGTCAGGTACACGGGGTAGGCGTATTTAGAAACACCAGTTGAGTACGTTTAGTCAAATGTATATGTGTATGTAATATATTTTATTCATTTTAAAACATCTTATGGCTTAGAAACCATATCAATGTTTTACAGTATTATTTTATACTATTGCTTTTAATGTATGCACTTTACTTAACTATAAGTATTGCAATAATATCGATCCATTTCTCTTGTATGAGAAAAGAGACTGATCAATAAATAACACCTTTTTATTGAACACGCCCGTCTCTTCCTTTTCTCTACATTCTGATGAGACTAAGAATGCACGTACTGACTGAGTAAAATAATTTGCCTTTTGTTCACATGACTCTCGAGATTTACTCTTGATTAGGGGAGAGCAAAGTTGTCATGTTCTATGGTTGTCAGAAACTAAATCCCTTCTTGTCTAATCAGGGAAGTTAATTCCTCCTTGAACATTCGAGAAAGTTTCTAGTGAACTCTGAGCTAAGCTGGCAAACCCAAAACTTTAAGTCTAGTATCGACAGTAGTAGACCTAGTTAACGTCTGGTCTAGGCCTTTACTGCTGTAGGTATTATTCCAATGCGCAGAGCCTATTGGGATGATAGGAACTACACTACACCACCTTTTGTCACAAGTATACTCCCACAGAGTATTGCCGCGGGAGCAAGCAGGGTCGCACGTGCTGCGTGCGTGCCTTCTTGTTTAGTTACCATGTCTATTTGGTTGCAAGCAATAGGTTTACCTTGGCTTACCAGTGTCAAAGTACCAACAGGACCACAACAAAGCCATGATTGGCTTTGTGTTAGGCACGTTGCCTCAGTTCTACTTTCTGGTTGGCTTTTACAGAACAATTACGTAGAGAAATGTCAGCAAACACTTTCTGTAACTCACTCATTGGCCAATGCGAACAGACAGCTCTGTGCTGGAGTTCTATCATTTGAGTGGTCTATGGGTTGAAATGTGAGTGTTTGCTTAAGACTGGTTGGCATGCTCTGAAAATAGGGTGGGCTAGTGTAGGACTCTGGAAGAGCGCCTAGTCTCCTGTGCTGATGTGGCTGAGAGGCATGGCTTTTCTCAGTGAAGAAGTGAGAATTTATTATCTAAACAGGTGAGATACGAGACCCGGTTTTGAGCTGATATACCCCTTTCGCGCATCAGTACGTGGTGAAATCTATGCATGATATGCCTTGACCGTGCTGACTAGAATCCTTTTGAACTCCCCTTTAAATCTTCTAGCACCATTAGTCAACCTTCATGATGTACTCCACCGATCTACCACCCTTGCAGGTGTTGTGGGAGGTGTAGTGGATTTTGACTTTTATGCTCTTATTCCTATGGTGACCAAGCGGCTCTGGGGCACCACTTTTCTATAACTGAACTTTACATAGCATTGTTATCTGGTGTGTTGGCTCAATTAACCCCTTTGCCGCAGTCGCGATTTCGCGGCAGTGCGGCACTTCCGCAAAATGGGCGGGGCCGCGTCGGCCGTTGGACATGCGCAGCTCTACGAAGGTAGTGCTTGCGATGTCCAACGGCCGACGGCAGCACTTAACGGGTTAAACTGAGCGACTAAAACTCCCATTATGTATTGATCTGTAAATGTGAAGTGCAGGAATGGAAAAGCTGTGTCGCGATTAAATGGAGCCATATAGTCAGCCTTCATATGCCCCAATAGTGATTCATGCAAGTCAACCTATTTTGATATTTATGGTTTTTTTGTAAAGCGCTACTATCGCTCCGGGAGGAGCATCTTGGGGCTGCGCCCACAGCAGATCAACTTGGCTAGCATGGATCAGATGGCTGCGAGAACTGAGGAGTCAGATTGAGAGTAGATCCACGTCTTCAGGGCTTTCCTGAAAAGGCTTTCTGAGGGGGCATGCCTAAGATGAGGGGGAAGGCGATTCCATGCCCTAACAGCAAGGAATGAAAAGGTCTTTCCACCTTTTGTTTTTAATTTGATACGAGGTTCAGAGATGAAATTAGCGCCTGATGACCTCAAGCAGCGCGTTGGAGTATAATGCTGAAAGCGCTTAGTCAGGTAAGCTGGGCCCATGCACTTGTTAGCTTTAAAAACAGTAGTTAAAAGCTTAAACAAGATTCTCTTATGGAGGGGCAGCCAATGGAGTGCGTTGAGGGCTGCAGTGGCCGAGGACCTACGAGGGAGTTTCAGGACGAGTCTGGCGGCTGCATGTTGAACGGTCTGTAATTTTTTTAGTGAGGACTTCTTAATGCCTGCGAGGAGACCGTTACAATAATCCAGCCGGGAAAGGATAAGTGCAACCGCGACTGATTTCCTGGCTGAGATAGGCAAGAAATTAAAGAATTTCTTTAGTTGCCTGATTAAACTGAAACAGCGTCCTGCGGTGATGCGCACATGTTCGTCGAAGCTGAGGGAAGCATCGAATTGAACTCCCAGGTTGCGGGCTGACACAACCGCACTTGGTGGTGCTTCAGAATTTTGGGGCCACCACTCTTTAGGGGAAAAGAGTGTGCCTTTACCGAGAGGTATTATTTCGGTTTTGGCGCTGTTACATTTCAGGTGATTCAGATTGAGCCAGGAAAAAACTTCTGAGAGGCAATTTTGGAGTCTGATGGTAGCGTCAGGGATTCTTTTGTCAATAGTGACGACGAGTTGAGTGTCGTCAGCATAGGACGTCACTAGAATCCCATGTGACTCAATCAACGTAAGGAGAGGGGCCATGTATACATTAAAAAAGAAAGGGCTCAAAATGGAGCCCTGGGGGACACCTGAGATGATGGGGCGTTCACCAGAAAAGTAAGGGCCTAAGGAAACCGTTTGAGAGCGATTGGACAGAAATGAAATTATCCAAGCAAGCGCGGAACCCGAGACACCAATCCCACGCATCCTGCTGATAAGGATCGCATGAGAGATGGTGTCGAAGGCCGCGGTAAGGTCGAGCAAGATGAGGACAGCCTGCCTGCCCTCATCTTGCAAGAACTTGATGGTGTCAGATAACTCAATCAGAGCGGTTTCTGTGGAGTGGCCGGGGCGGAAGCCAGATTGCTGAGGGTGCAAAATAGGTCGATTTTCCACAAAGTGTTTTAGTTCCTCATGGACTAATTGCTCGGTGATTTTGCCTAGTACTGGAAGAAGGGAAATTGGGCGCATATTAGTCAAGTCGATGGGGGATTTATTTTGCTTTTTCATAAGGGGCTTGACTATGGCCTTCTTCCAGTCAGAGGGTACAGTACCGGAGTGGAGAGATTGATTCACAATAGCATTAATTAGAGGATTGACAACTTCGACGAGATGATGAAGGATGACTGGAGGGCAAGAATCCGTGGGGGCGCCTGATTTACACGCCAAGATGGCTTTATGCGTTTGCTGTGGGGAGACTGGTGTGAATTGGTTAAATAGGGACATGGATGAATCGAGTTCTAAGGTTGGAGTGGGTGGGGGGGGGAAGTCCTTATGGATATTCTGAATTTTCTCCTCGAAGAAATCAGCGATTTGATCGCAGAGAATTTGTGAGGGGGGAATTTCACATGCCAAAGCCTTAGGATGAGTGAAGGATTTTACGATGTTGAAGATCGTTTGCTGTTTCTGGTTGGCTGAATCTATTTCATGAGTAAAAAAGGCAGTTTTTGCCTTTTTTATATCGGTAAGGTATTGTTTTCTCTGCAGAATGTATAGGGTTCTGGCAGTAGGGTCATAGGTCTTTCTCCAATTTCTCTCCATACGCCTACATTTAAGATGGCAATCAGTGAGGGCTGGAGTATACCAGGGGGCACTAGGCTTCTTCTTACCACGAGCTAGTTTGTGAGTGGAAGGTGCAGAATTGGCAGAGACCATTCTGTCAATCCACTGATGAAAATTTGTGGAGTCTACTGCTACATCACCCGTTATGGGAGAGGGAGGGACAGTCGGTAGGGGGTTAAGTTTGATGCACTCAGCTACCTTTTTCCAGTTAACTGAGAAGGGGGTATGGGAATGTTTAGTGGGGGGAGGAGGCAGAGTTTTGAATTGGACAGAGAAAGGGATAAGACAGTGATCTGACCATATTTGTGGTAGAGGGGGAAAGACTTCTAAAGAGGCCAAGTTTGTACAAATGCCATCCAAGGTGTGCCCGGCACGATGAGTAGGAAGGGAGACTAATTGGGAGAGACCAAAAATCTCAAGGGAGTGGTGGAAATTGAGGGAGTGTGACTCGGTACAGGATTCCAGATGAAGATTGAAATCCCCTAGGAGGGTGAAGGAGGGGTAGTGAGTCAGGAGGGCTGCCAGGGTTTCATCCAGGAAATCCAAGAATGGAGTAGCGTTTCCGGGGGGGCGGTAAACAAGTCCTCCGGAAAAAGCAGAGGAAGAACTAATTTGAATAACAAATCCGAGGGACTCGCAGTCCTTAAGGGCGGCCAGGTCGAAAGTGTGGCACTTGAAAGTATTCTTTATTATAATAGCCAGCCCGCCTCCCCGACCAATAGATCTGTCCTGCCTGATGATGGTGAAATCAGGAGGAAGGGCAGTTGCAAGATCAGGGTTAGAGGCGTCGTGCAGCCATGATTCAGTAATGAATAGGGCATCAAGATCAGCTGATACGATAAGGACGTGAATGTCTTGTGCGTGACAAGCTAGGGATCTAGCGTTAACAAGGCCACTATTGAAAAAGGTAGTATTATGACAGGTTTGAGAAGGAAGGGTAACATTAGGGCTGACGGAACACGAGGATGACCAACCACATGATTGACAGGAAAAGGGGCCCCTGAGGTCGTCTGAGAGAGCAAAAACATGACAGGAAGGACGTAATGAGGTAGAACGCAAGGAAAGCAAAGCAGGAGAGTCGTACCTGAGGGGAGGGAATGCGGGAACAGCATGGTCCGCGCTCGGCGCGGTCTTGGCGCGGACGGGCGCAGACGGGCTTGGCTTAGGCGCGGCTTCGGCGCGCGACCGGCGCGCCCGCTGCGCCAGCCCGCTGCGCCGTCTGGCTGGTCTACACATAATGTAGGGAGAAAAGGGGGTGGGAGTATGGCGCGACAAGAGCGCTCTCCCTGCCTCCCTCAAGATGGCGCCCGTCGTCGTCTAGAATCGGCGAGGCAGCAGTGCCGAAAGAAGGCTTGTGGAATGTGTGAGCGGTGTTAGAGTGCCTATAAAAGTTTTTCCCCTTAACTCTAATGAGCCCCCAAGTAAAACGGAATCAATAAAATCAATTCAGAATTAAAAGCGATCAGGTGCAATTTTAAAAGGTAAATTCACTTTCCCAGTTACACAAGTTGCTGCTAGTCACCACGCAGCTCGCAGCCCCAGTTGCCTCGCTGGGGAGAGCTACTGTAGGGCACCGAGCGCGAGGAAGAAGCGGAATAAATATTCCAAGGGGGCGGGAGTATGGCGCGACTAGAGCGCTCTCCCTGCCTCCCTCAAGATGGCGCCCGTCGTCGTCTAGAATCGGCGAGGCAGCAGTGCCGAAAGAAGGCTTGTGGAATGTGTGAGCGGTGTTAGAGTGCCTATAAAAGTTTTTCCCCTTAACTCTAATGAGCCCCTAAGTAAAACGGAATCAATAAAATCAATTCAGAATTAAAAGCGATCAGGTGCAATTTTAAAAGGTAAATTCACTTTCCCAGTTACACAAGTTGCTGCTAGTCACCACGCAGCTCGCAGCCCCAGTTGCCTCGCTGGGGAGAGCTACTGTAGGGCACCGAGCGCGAGGAAGAAGCGGAATAAATATTCCAAGGGGGCGGGAGTATGGCGCGACTAGAGCGCTCTCCCTGCCTCCCTCAAGATGGCGCCCGTCGTCGTCTAGAATCGGCGAGGCAGCAGTGCCGAAAGAAGGCTTGTGGAATGTGTGAGCGGTGTTAGAGTGCCTATAAAAGTTTTTCCCCTTAACTCTAATGAGCCCCCAAGTAAAACGGAATCAATAAAATCAATTCAGAATTAAAAGCGATCAGGTGCAATTTTAAAAGGTAAATTCACTTTCCCAGTTACACAAGTTGCTGCTAGTCACCACGCAGCTCGCAGCCCCAGTTGCCTCGCTGCATACTGTATATCCTTTAGAATACCTAAACTGAAACTCCTAGAATACTATTCTTGAGGCCCCCAATGTCTAACCCCTAATGCTACTTGCACTTTCAACCTGATACACATATAACCCGCCTCATTTAACTCCAAGAGACCAACCTCTGTGATACAGAGAAGCACCAAAGTCATTTTATCCCACTCCAAAGTTAGAGTGCATTTAATACTTATGCAAACTATCTCTGTTCCTGAAGAAGGCCACCATTTGTTGGCTAAAAAAATGTGCTTTTATCTTTACTTTTTGTTATCTAACACAGGCCAAATATCCTATGGTTTACTATTAACGGTTCCAGCTACCACCGTTTGCGTTACGCACTCCGATAATGGACATGCATATTGAAAAAAGGGGTATGCAATTTGGTACAACCTTTGGGTCGAAACAAACACTATAACAACATTAGCCCATAACTCAGTTGAATTGACACATTCGCTTAACACGAGAACATACCTGTGCATACTAGTTATAGTATATATCTTCACAAAACAAATCAGACTCCAGTTTGTGATGGCGACCTCTCATTTATTTGAGAAGGCACCCGTTTACCGAGAGGGCTGAAATGTCAATAGCAGATTATGCGCTAAACAAATTTAAATAATATTACATAACACAAGCTCAATTATTCTTGTACTAGTCAGTATGCAAATATCTTTTTCCTTGGTCACGTGGAAAATGTTTGCATCCGTGCCATGGCCTACTGAAGCTCACACTTATTTGTCATAGAACACACCTTACCAAGTTACATAACCTATAGTGCATGAAATGAAGTCCTTTCACCCACAGATGGCCTTTGGAAACTCCTCTCCTCTCTATGCTACTTCACTCTACTCTGAAACAATCTGAACCACTTCTCTCTGCACCACTCCAGTCTGCACCACTGCACTCTATGATACACCACTCTACACTACTTTACATAACTTTACGCCACTGCTCTTTACGTCCATGAACTCTACACCATTCTACTCAAAACCAATGCACGCTGTGCCACTGCACTGTACCACAGCTACTTTGTACCACTGCACTCTACCCCAACTACTCTGCATCATGTCACTCTATACCACTGCATACAATGTCACTGCATACGCCCTTCTGCACCTTTGCACTGTACACAACTGTCCTGTATGCTACTTTACTCTGTGCCCCTTTACTCTGTGCCACTGCATTTATTCTACTGCACTCTGGCATTAATCTGTAAGACTGCACTCTCTGTTACTGCACTCTATGCCACAGCACTCTACGCCACTGCACTCTATGCCACTACAATCTACATCACTCCACTCTAAACTGTTCTGCACCACTGCACTCTACTCTAAGCCACTTCACTCTACTCTGAAACAATCTATTTTATTCCATGGCATCTACACCACTGCGCTCTACGGCACTGTACGCCACTCAACTCTATGCCATTGAAAACTATGCCACTGCAAACTAGTCTGCACCATCCTACCTTACCTCACCGCACTCTATGCCAATGCAGTAAACACCTCTTTACTCAGAACCAATGCTCTCTATGCTACTGCACTCCACACCTTTCACCTTTGCACCACTGTACTTTCTGCCACTTCACTCTAGGCTACTCTACTCCACTTCACTCTATCCCACTATACAACACTACAGCACTCTACAATGATCTATGCAACTCCCTCTAGACCACACCATACTCCACTGTAGTTTAAGGCACACTACTCCAATCTGCCCCACTACTCCAATCTATGCCACTCAACTCCCTGCCTCTCCACTCTACGTCACTCAACTCTACAGCACTCTATTCCACTCTTCTACACTACTCCACTCTATGCTACTCCACTCTACGTCAATCTACTCTGCTCTAAGTCACTCTACACCACTCTACGTAATACTTTCTATGCCACTCCACTCTGTTCTACACCACTCCACAACATTCGATACCACTCCATCAATGACACTCTGCTCCTCTCAATTCTACTCTACTCCCATCTGCACCCTTCCACGCTACAGCATTCTACTTCCGCCATGACACTCTACTGCACTCCATTCCATGGCAAATCACGCCACTCCATGACTCACTACACCACTCCATAACACTCCACTTTATGACACCCCACTCTCCTTCACCCCCTCCCCTAACTTTTAGCCATGCTGAACAGCAGCCACGCTGGTGTACAACATGGCTAAAACAAATTGGTAAAGCCATAGACGAGACCTATTGGCTTTGCCAAAGCTTGTTTTGTTTTCCTTTGCTTTTGACAGTGACCTCCTAGGAGCATCTGACTGGAGGCTAATTATGACAGAAAGTAGTGAAGAAAGAGACTGGATTGAAGTTCTTTCTTGAAGGTGGAGTGAGACTGAGTAGTTCTTAGATATTGTTGAGATAGAGTTCCAACTGTTTAGATAAGGCTAATGTGAGTTGCACTGATATGTATATTTCTTAGGTCCTTCTACACTGTGCTGTATGGGCCAGTGGACCATCAGATACATAACATTTGCATGGAGAGAGAGTGAGACCGAGAGAGGGGAACCTTTTTGCCCGGGGTGGGGGGTGGGGAGGGGAGGAATATGCCATTTGCTCTTTTCTAGTTAGAGTTCACATTTAATGAACATTTGGGAGGGAAATACGCAGTCAGTCCTGTTCCTACTGTAGGGATGATGTCAGGTGTGGTGGTTTGAGGATAATCACTGACCAAGGAGGATGATACAGTTGTGCATTTGTAAATCTTAGCATGTTTTTCCTGATTGGCTCATGGCATGCTGAAGTTATAAAAATGTATTACTTGCTATGTTCCTTGTAAGGTGCGCGCTTGTGTGCCCTCGCACCCTACTGTTTGCAGGCGCGCAGGGACGATACTGGAGCGCGCATCAAGAGAAAGCCTTCCTGAGTGTTTTAAATCATTGAAGCTGCAGGAAGCTTTGTCTTGGCGCACGCTGTCACAGGAGCATTACACCTGCTCTTCCATAGCTGTTCTGATGAGGCCTCTGGAAGGGGAAAGTTTGACTTCAGAGTCAGGCAGCTGTTACCAATGCAGCCTGTTGTCATGAAGTACATTCTTTATGTACATGCACTTAGATCTTTAGCAGGCCTTTCAAACGCGATTCCTTGTGGCTTCTGCGACCTTATGGCCAGAGCTGCTAACTTTGAAGCTGATGAACCAAAGTGGGGATACTCGGCTGCGCTCAACATCCTGTGATTCTGGGCAGATCACTTAATCGTCCTAGGTTTACAAAATCAAATCAACCTGTGCTCATGTAGAATGTTCCAATGCCTCGCCCTAAATAAAGACAGCAGAAATGCACAATGTGGTAAAATCAAAGCATTGGCATAAAAGAGTAAAGAAAAATAGATGCAAGTTTAGTGGCTGATTTGTACAAAGTAAAACCTGCTAAAACATAGCTTCCTTGCTTAACTTATGTGATCCTAGGCAAATATTTTATTTGACCAAAACATAATTTTCTTCATTTTGTACATGAAAGCACTTTGAAATATGTGAGTTCAGAATACCAGTTGTACAAAAACCTATTGTGTGTGATTTAGTAGGCTATAATGTTGCTCTTTAATAACACGGATAAGACGGAGATCCTCATCCTCGGGCCCAACCCCTCGGCGTGGAACGACTCCTGGTGGCCTCAATCCCTGGGAACCCCCCGGGCACCAACCAACCACGCACACAACCTGGGGTTCATCCTCGACTCCAAGCTCAGCATGACCAACCAAGTCAACGCAGTCTCCTCTTCATGCTACACACCCTCCGTATGCTCTGCAAGATCTACAGATGGATCCCAACTAACTCGCGGAAAACAGTCACCCACGCCCTCATCAGCAGCCGACTCGACTACGGAAATGCCCTCTACGCTGGAGCCCCGACCAAACTCATCAGCAGACTCCAAAGAATTCAGAACGCCTCCGCAAGCCTGGTCCTAGACGTCCCACGCAGAGACCACATCACCCCGCACCTGAGAGACCTGCACTGGCTCCCCGAAGACAAAAGAATCACTTTCAAACTCATGATCCACGCACACAAATCACTCCACAAGACCGGCCCAGCCTACGTCAACAGCAGACTCTCCCTATACGTACCCAGCAGGAGGCTCCGCTCCGCCGACCTATCCCTGGCCGCCGTCCAGCGCATCCACAGAGCCACCTCCGACGGCAGATCCTTCTCCCACCGCGCCGCTGTGACCTGGAACGCTCTCCCCCTACACCTACAACAGACCACAGACCTCCTGGCCTTCAGGAGACTACTCAAGGCCTGGCTCTTCGACCACTAGCTGCAGCTCCACCCCCAGCGCCTTGAGACCCTAACGGGTGAGTAACGTGCTTTACAAATTGACTGATTGATTGCTTGATTTAACAAGCTGGACCACCTACAGTGCTTACATCACAACTGTCTTGCCTATTAGTTCAGTAGTGGTTTATGTTTAAAAACTATGGGCCTCATTTACAATATTTTGACGTACGGCACCGCAGCAAGCCTTCGTGCTGCGCTTCCATATGTCAAAACAAAAGTGCAGGAATGCACCGTATCTACAAGACACATCTCAATCCTGTCCTTTTCCCCTGCGCTGGTGCACAATGGGTTGCCATGCGCCAACGCAGGCACCGATGCGCCATGGCCCAAGGGTGTCTGCATTGTAGGGGTGATTGTTTTTGTGCAGGAAGGAAATACTTCCTGCAGAAAAACAATCACGAAAAGTGTTTTCTCTTTCCATGTGAACTGCCGAATGCAGCACATATAGAAAAAGGAAATATGAGGAGAAATAAAGGTATTTCTCCCCGTTGCACCTCCCTTATGCTATACCTGGTGGAGCATTGAAATGTTATTTTATTTGTGCAAATTGTCCTCACCTCATCCCAAAGCTTGAAACCGGTCCTGCTTGGTAAATAGGAGCATGCAACCTAGCACTACTGAATGTGCTTTAGCTCATCAACTGATTGAACCGACCATCTGCATGAACTCCTATAAACACCCTCACTAATGATCATACCTAACTGATACTAATTTCAATCCACCTCAAAGACACTAGAGTGGGCATGGAGACATGGAATGGTCTCTTTGAGAGAATTAGACTAAACCCTTTACAAAAATAACCACTGGATTAACCACTTACCTTGGCTCCTGAGCAAAGTGCAGATTGGCATAAAGCACTTCAACACCTTATTAGGACTAATAAGCGCTATATAATTGTAATAGCAATACAATACTCAATAACTGACTTGTTAACTTTCCGTAGGGTCCACTCCTGGTCCTTCCATCCCCTATCGAGTTATTAATGTATGTCAGCTGAAGGGCTAAGAGTCAGACGAGGGATCAGCCTTGAGGTGTCATCTTGGGTTTAAAGGGTGAGTGATCAAACTTGTGACAAATACCACTGATTCTGGTAGCACACTCGCTTGGTTTGTGAGCTGCAACATTTCTTTGACGCACATGGCCTTGATTGTAGTGCACAGAAACCATTCACTGCTGCACACAGGGGGAAAAACATTTGAGGGAACATTGATTACTTGTACTATTTTTGTGACCTTTTCTAGATTGTTGTAAATATTTCTAATGAGAACGGTAGGGTCAAAGATCAATCAAGGACACGATCTCCAAAATGAATATCTTTTTTTCCAGCAAAAATAAAGATAAAATAAGGTAAATTGAAAAAAAGATGTGTTCCTTCACATGCACAAAATATATGAAGTGGAGTAACTGTGGGTTTGTAGGCCGAGTTCTCACAATCTGCCTTTATGTCCTTTTACATATCTTTTAAATTCTCAAAACATGTTTGATAGTACTCCTGTAAAGTTACACCAGGCGCATGTTTCCAGGCAAACTATTGAACCTCTTTTGTGACTTTTTTATGTGCCTACTACATTTTCCGCTTGTTTTATTCTTCACAGGGAAAATTTTCCTCATGAAGGAAGCCCTTCCCATTTACCCTTGTCAAACCAGGATGTTATCCATTCCCCATCGCATCCTAGATGGGGTGTTATTGATACTTCTGGGTGGAGTAAATCTACAAACAATTTCAGGCCAGAAAAGGGTTGGGTTTTACAGATTTGTGAAGTTTATAAACTTACAAGGCTGAGCACAACTACCCACTGCCCAACCTGGTGTGGGATTTACGACTGTAAATTTCTCCGCACTGATGGAGGAGAAATCCGAAGTAATATAGCTATTTTCACCTGCCAGGATTCCTTTTGTGAACTATTGGTCAGAAGAAACAGAATCATTTTCAGCCATAAAGATAGGTTTACATCTAAAAATGGCTTTCTGAATAAAACCTGAATGCTTTCATGGAGACGTCAAATACGAAGAGAGGAGCCCCTCAGCCCAAAGGGACGGGGCAATGAATAAGACTTAAAAGTAAAATGTATAATTCATTTAGATTCACTTATCTTTCAAACACTCCATACACTCATATGCATAAAAACAGTCCTAAGGTAAGCAGAAATCCGTGGGATATCAAAACTCTTATGAATTCAATTTAATGCAAACATTCACCTAAAATATGCATCATATCACACTTAAAAACAAAAATATTTAAAAACATAAATCTAACAGATTTTGTAATATAAAAATGGAAGAAACAATACCAAGACAATGTAATTTGTCACAGAGAAGTTAGTTTGTGAAGATACATAGAAACAACACATAGTAAAAAACTCATTCTTTGTCAAGATGTGGTTCTGTATTATACAAATTTAACAGCAACAAAGTGGCAACACGTTTTGGTGGGTTAAAGTGAATAGAGCCACCTTCTTCAGGACAATTACGTATATCTTCTCCTCTCCTAGACATTTTCATTAAACCTGGTGAGCAACACTGGATGAGACGCCATTCGTGTTGAAACAAATACAGGCAAAAGAGACGAGGATCTATTCAATATGTTAAACTTATTATATCTATAATTGTGATTATATGATCCTCTTTAAATCAGTAAAATATACTCCACAATATTAGGGTTGGACACTTTCCGTTCTCTTTTCGTTTTCTTTTTCATTTTCTCTTTTTTAAAATATAGCCACTTGGAGGATTTTATATTGTGTGTTCACTCATGGTTGGGTTAGAATTTAATAGGGCACTGAATAGAAAGGAGATCATATAGAGTAAGCGGTTCAATATGGAACCGCGATTGGGAAACAGAGAGCATCTATAGTACAGTCTAGTTGTTCAGTAATCCCTCTTCTCTGTTTGAAAAACACGTTGAAGTCAGATCTTATTTGGGAGAGTCACAGACGGGTATGGCTTACACGTTTGGTTGGCGACACTGAGGGAGCACACAAAGAGTTTTTTCCTCGTTCCATATGCGGTAACCTTTAACAGCGACATTAACGGAGACTCAACTACGTAGCAAACAATGGCGGTCGCGCCTCATATAAACCCTAACTTAACCCTTAACCCGTACTCTTTCAGATATTTTTCCCACAGTTGGGCAAGAACAGACAGTCCTCATACGACTGGAATGAAACGAGTTTCCACTGCTTGAGTAAGCGATTAATTTGAGAATGTTCACTTACTGATTTAGTGGCCTAAGAACATTGAGGTGGTTTATGACGATTACTTATGATTTCTGTTTTGTAGCGGTTAGGTTGGCAAGGATTTGTGTTTTTCGGTCAGCACAGCATCAGTGTTTTCTTGGAGGTATGAGCAGTTTACAACACAGATCACAGAGGGAGCATGTGGTAATTTTTAGCACCATATTGGTACGTGGGGTTTGCAAACATAACTTATAGACACTTTGGTGTGAGGTTTTTTGAGTTGCAAGAGAGCAGCGGTGATAAATAATTAATAAAGATGCACTAGCACTACTAGTAGTTTGGGGTATATTCAAGATGGTTAATTTGTGCTACTTTCTGGCCTGAATAAGCATTTAATACAGATTTTACCTCTTTTGATTATCACTGACCGGGTTCTCTATTCTTTAATTTTTACTGTTTCTTAAAGATTATCAGCTAGATGCATCAAACAAAAATCCGCTCGCAAAGGGGCAGATTCTGAGAATCTGCCCCTTTGCAACCGGTATTTTTGCATTTGAGACATCGCTAAATTGCGTTTTTTTGCATTTAAGGAATCTCAAATTGAGATTCCTTAAATGCAATGCATGAAAGTTTTAAAAATAGCAAATTTGCTAATAGGGCACGCAAATTACCATGAAGTACAACTTCATGGTAATTTGCAAAAACTTTGAAAAATGCACTAAAGTGCATTTTTCAAAGTTTCATGTTGCGCACACACTAATCGCTAATTGAGATTGTCTTCCCATTCATTCCTATGGGCCTCTAGATCCATCGGAATGAATGGGGAGGTATTCCTTAATTGCGACTCGCAATTTGCGAGTCGCAATTAAGGAATTCTAAGAAATCGCTATTTTTTTAGTGATTTCTTGATGCATTCCATTTTGCTATTCCTTAATAGCAAATCTGTATTTTTTGCTATTAAGGAATCGCTAAATGGGTTGTTGATGCATCTGGGGGTATGTTCCTGAGGGGTACAACATAGCTGATTATACATTCTTTTTACAGTTACCCTGACAAAGGGTTGTTGAAACCCAAAATGCTTTGGCAAGGCAAAAGGAGAAGCTTGTATTTGTAAAAATGTGGATTGTATGGAAGCAATGTGAAGTAACATTGTTGAAAGAATGCAAATAATTATATAACTGTAGATATGACGGAACACATGGATTTGATTTGATTATATTTTCATTATACTTTCAGTAAACCTGAACTGTTAAAAGCAGTAAAATAAAAGGTTCGCTACCTTCTTTTTGATTAAGAAGTGTTAGAAATGGGGGTCTCTAGTTGGCAGAGGTAGGTACCTTTGTCCAAATATGGACCCTTGCTTCTAGTCAGGATAAGGGGGATACACTCCTAGATAACCCCAGCTCACCCCCTTGGTAGTTTGGCATGAGCAGACAGGCTTCTCTCAGAGGCAAAGTGTAATACATTTGTGAACACATACAGTAATACAGTGAAAACACTACGAATGGACACCACTCCAGTTTAGAAAAAATAACTAATCTTTACAAGACTTAACACAAGAACAAACAACAAAAATCCACAACATTGCAATCAAAAATAAGTCTTTAATATGGTAGAAAATAGCTTAGTTCAATGTAGATGATAGATGCAACACTTGACTCTCAAAGTACCTGGGATGCTCCACGCAATGCAAACAAAAGGGTCGCAGGGAAGTTTATGCACCGTTCCTTACACTCAGGGGAGTGGATGCGTTGGTTCTTACTGCAGCGCAGGGGAGGTGATGTGTTGCTTCCTTACTGTGTGGGGAGTTGATGCGTCATTTCTTACTGGGGCCTGGTGACAATGCAACAAGACGGTTCCTCAGTGCGATGTGACGATCGAGTGCGATCAGACAAAATGGTGTCTTGGATGCGATAATGGGGATGCGATGCGTGCACGCCCGACGGCTGTGTGGCGAAATTGAGGAACTTTGGAGCAGAGACAGGCCCTGCGACATGCTTCTCCAGTGATGCGACGGTGACTTCTGTGGTGACGGCATGCTTCTCCAGTGATGCAACACGCTTCGTCTGTGATGCGACAGCGAACAGCTGCTGCGGCTGCACACTTCTTCGGCGATGCAACGGCAACTTCTGCAGCGGCAACACGCTTCTCCACGCTGACAATAGAGGTACCCAGAACAACAGCAGGCAATCTCTGCAGGTAGAATTCCCAGCAAGGAAATTCAGGGGAGCTGGTGGTGAAGTCTTTTATCCCTGTGACCTCAAGCAGGAGGCAAGCCCACTTCAAGCCCTTGGAGATTCTTTTTTAAGATGATGAAAGTTCACAAAGTTCCTTTTCTCTTTTCCTTGGCAAATAAGTAACCACTGCAGGCCAACCCCAGAAATAGTACAGCACAGCGGCAGTCTCCTCCTTCAGCTTCTTTGGTTCTTCTCCATGGCAAAGGGTTTGTCTTGATTCCCAGAAGTAATCTAAAGTTCTGGTGTCTGGGCCAGATATTTATACTGCAAAATCCGTGTCCTCTGAAGGCAGAGGGTGTCTCTGCCTAGTCAAAACAAGTTCTGTCCTCCAGGGTGCAGATTCCTGGCAGGAGGTGAAGACAGCATTGTTTGAGAGCAGTTTTACAAGAGAATTGAGAGGTGCACTCAGTGAAGTCAATAATACAAAGAGTTCATAGATTTTGTCAGTCTTCTGTTCTTTCTTTAATGGGTTCTTTATTTTCTCTTTTTAAAATACACAGGCACAGCCAACGCGTTTCATTCCCTTTAGTGCCTTGGGAATTTCGTCAGGGCATAGAAATGGATCATTCAAATCCGATGGTCAAAAATGGAGTCACACCTTCAAAGTTGATGCTGTAAGAATACGGTCCGTCGGTAGACCCAGATATTCCTGGACAATATAGATGTAACGTTCCAGAAGTTGTTTTCTGGTCGTAATTCCACAAATGAGCCCCAACAGTACGTGAAGAGAAAAAACGTGAGTCTGTTCTGGCCCCCCTTCGAGAGTCAGTGTAGCGAGGGGGACAGTGGCAAATGCTGGTTGTCGGGTAACATCCAAACCGGTAGCCAAAGTTAGATCTTGAAAAGCGGGACCTGTGATAGGGTATCCGCGGTCTCCTGCTCCTCCCCGTGGAATCCTGGAAGCCTTGTTTGAGAGCAGACCTGGCCCAGGTAGCTGAAAGGAAATCTCCTCCCCCTACTCTCTATTCAATGCAGGTCCTATTCAGCCCGGCCCTGACCCGTCAGACTGCTGGAGTCAAGGACATCTCCAGTCCGCTGTCACTCACAAACCAGACATGGAATGCACAAACCCAGCAGAGACATGCTGGAAGGTTAGGCAATAAAATATCTACTTTCTGAAAGAGGTATTTTCAAACACAGAAAGTAAAAATCACCCACACTAAAAGATGTATTTTACCATTCTGAGTTCAGGCATGCTAAACTCGAATTTCTACCTTGTTCCCTGGGTCAGATAGGATTATAAGATGTAAAATCTGGCCTATTGGAACTGGTTGCCTTTCAATAAGGAAAAACAAAATTGGCTGTAATTCACTATTAAGACATGCCACACACACCAGGGCATGTCCTACCTTTCACATACAATTCACCCTGCCCATAGGTGTCCCTTGGGCCTACCTAAGGGGTGACTAACATGTAAATAAGGGAAGGTTTAGGGACTGGCAAGTGGGTGCACTTGCCAAGTCGACATGGCAGTCCCAGACTGCACAGAGGCTCTCTAATGGCAGGCCTGCACCATATTATACAAGCTGTTTCTGTGGGTTGCACAATCAGTGTGGCAAGCCCACCAGCAGCATTTGATTTCCAGGCCCTGGGCACTCATGGTGCACTGTACTAGGGTCTGACAAGTAAATCAAATAAGCCACTCACTAATTCATAACATTAATTTACAAAAGAGAGCATATGCATTTTAGCACTGATCAGCAGTGGTAAAGTGCACTGATCAGCAGTGGTAAAGTGCCCAGAGTCATAAAACCACCAACAACAGGTCAGACAAAAAATACAGGAGGAAGGCCAAAAGGTCAGGGATGACCCTGCAAAAAGGGCCAAGTCCAACAGCATTTCTAAATAAAACAGGTTTACTGTAAGACATTCAGGACTTGCATTCAGGTTTCTGGCCAAATATCAATCACAACTCACAGAGTAAGTTTTCAGGACAATGTAATTTTTAAAAGAAAATCCAAACATGCTCTCTGTCAATGTAAGAGATGTCATTGAGTGAACTATGTAATTATAATTTAGGAATTGTTGTGAAAGCTCTGCTTTTGAAAATCACTTACTCTCTCCTCTAAAGAAAGTGAAACTATTTCTTTCAAAAAACAACTTCAAAACTGTTCAGGCCCTCATACTCATGTATTTGGATGATGGCAACACCCTGCTCCATGGCCTCCAGGCTCTACACTGGCACACCTTAATGGCATCCTACATGCTGTAGCATGTCTAATCCAGAGCCTGAAGAAATATGGCCACATCATCCCCATCCTGATGTAATTCTTTTGGCTCTCCTTGTCGGCCACACTATTTTTAAAACTAACTTCAAAATGAGCTACATCATTTAAAAAACCATCACAACCAGGAACTGAACCTGTATATCATGCAGACATGCTCACTATCTCTGGCAATTCCTGGCATACCCATAACCAGGACAAAATCAGACTGCAGACTAAAAAGTGTAATAAAGAAAAAATAAGGCAGCAAGTATTTTCCACCTATGCACCTAGGATCTAGAACAACATCTCTGCATTGATCAGCAGACGTGCGCAGACTACAAGCTCACTGTACCTTGCTCTGTGCCTGTACCTATGCTCTGTGCCTATGCACTGTACCTTACTCTGTGGCAACTTTGCTTTTTAAACTTTTAAAAACCTATTAATCCTGTTTGGATCTTTATTAATCTGTAGTGACTAACCATACCTGTTTCTTGACCGCATCTCGCTGCTCTCCCTGTTCTCTGCTCTCCCTGTGCTCCAGCCAGCACCCGCTTCCACCACAGGTTTTCCCGTTTGTTGTGGAGGGTGTAGGCAGATACTTTCACGCCATTTCAGGTTGGTTTGGGGGCAGAGTCAGGGGATTAATGTACCATCATCTGTGGTTACTTAATCAGCATGGCTTGCTTGTTGCGCAGCGGACGCGCGCAGACTACAAGCTCATGTTGAATAACCTTTGGGCGTAGTTCACGTAGTAGCGATATGTCTAGCTATGTGAAGTGCACTTCGCACTAAGCAAGCTATGCGTAGCTACGCGAACTGCGTAGTGCACTGTGCAAAATGCTGTTGATACTGATTGCACAGTGCCGGATGCTTGTCCGCACTGTGCAATCATTGCAAACCGCATCTTGCATAGTGCAAGCGGTCTTTTTCTGCCGCTCGAGTAGATTTGTACTCAGGGGCAGCTTTCTCAACATGGACTGTTAGTTTCTCATCGCAAGCGGTCGCGAGCATACGTGACCACTCGCAATGAGAAACCTGACCTCCCCGCATTGAGAATCTTGCCGGGAGGTTTATTTTCCACGCTCACGATCGGCAACTTGATGTTGCTGATCGCGAACGATGAAAAAGTCTCGCCGGGATGTTATTTTGCTCGCTTGCGGTGGCAAACTTGACGTTGAGGGCCGCTAGAAAGCAAAAAATGCCCGCTACGCGATGCTACATGTTTATGCACTGTGCTACATGCAATTCGCATATCGCGTAGTTGCTAGGGGGGGGCGGAATTTGCAAAATTGCCTTTTAAAGAATTTTGAGGAACGGCAAAAAATCTCCGCGACCCTGCGGAATTTCGCAAGCTAGTGGAGATTTCGGGGGCGGGGCTTCTTTGCGAGTTCACATGCCTCTCTTGTGTATATAAAAGGTCAGAGACCGATCAGAGCAGCAGAAGAGGAGAAAGAAGCTCCTGGTCAAAGGAACTGCATGGGGATTGCGCTTGTGAAAGTCAAGGATGCAAAGGCCTATATCAAACATCACAGCTAATTTTCGAGGGTAGATATGGGGAGAAAGCACACCTGCCCAGCCTCGACAAAGCTCACAATTTTTTTGTGCTGATTAATGAGTTACTGAATTTGAGCTTAAACTCGGGCACCTGCTTTATTTCTATCTGTAAGTGCTTCCTGTTGAGGTTTAATTTTTGTGACAGGAGCACTGTGCCAGGAAGAATCTTGCCCTGCATATGTATCCACCGTTTGTGCAATAAAATTCCGTTCCACCGCGGATCGCAGAATTTTTTACATTTTCGTGTTCCGCGCATTCTGCGAAAATGCCGGAATTTCGCAAGTTCCGTGAGCGTAACGGAATTTGCCATCCACCCCTAGTAGTTGCACAAACTATTCAAACTATGCAAGAGTAGCGTAGTCCTACGCCCAGGGTTAATGCTGAAGCTTGTTTTGTTGCAACTTTGCTTTTAAAACTTTTAGAAACCTTTTAATCCTATTTGGAGTTTTATTAATTTGTAGAGACTAACCTTACCTGTTTCTTGGCCGCATCTCGCTGCTCTCCCTGTTCTCTGCGCTCCCTGTGCTCCCGCCAGCACCCCGTTCCACCGCGTGTTTTCCCATATGTTGTGGAGGGTGTAGGCGGATACTTTCACGCCATTTCCAGTAGGTTTGGGGTCAGAGTCAGGGGATTAACGCACCATCAACTGTGGCTACTTAATCAGCCTGTCTTGCTTGTTGCGCAGCGGAGACGCGCAGCGGACGTGCGCAGCGGACGCACAGCCGGCGCACTGAAGGCGAGCCCGTCTGCGCCCATCAGTGTCGAGATCGTGCCTTGCACCAGAGACGCTGCCTCTCTCATGCCAGACTGGCTGGGATGGACTAGATATGCTAGAAAGGAACTCCTACACCTTCAGTCGGTAAGAACTCCATGCCTTCATACTATGGACCCTGAATTTCTAGTTAAAAAACGGTGCTATGTATGCACATTATGCAGTGCCCAGGTTAAGCAGACTGGTATTGGTAACATCCCCCTTAGTAATGAGGTAACAATGCCTCTTTCTAAAGAGCACACAGCACAGGGTTTTCTCATTAACGCAAGATCACTGATTAAGAACAAAGTGGCCTTCAGAGACTTTGTCTTGCTAAGACAGCCAGACTGGGTCTTTATCGCTGAAACATGGGGCACGGACTCCTCAGGTCCGGTTGGATAGGGTGGGCCGACGGGGTGGGGAGCTGGGCATTCTCCATAGAGAGACACTGATCTACCATACACCGCACCGCACCGCGACCTCTACCAAGCTCTCTATTTTTCAATTATTGGTATCCCACGGATAGCTTTTCCGGTGTCCTATGCTATCGGCATCAGCGCTCTAGGGCTGCCTTCAGTCAGAATTTTAGCAGTCTCTCTTCCTGAAAAGATTCAATCTTACTCTTCTAGGCTGTAAATTGTCCATCCGAGCACTCGTTCAGTATCACAAAAGTCTTTTATGGTTTTCACCAGTCCATTTAATATCCAATTTCTTCAGTTGTATCACAAATCATAAGTTCCAGTCGTATTCCAAATCAAAAAATCCAACATATGAAACGATGCAGCCAACACGTGTTTCGTCTGGTCAGTAAGACCTTTGACTTCCTCAGGGCTGCAACCCAAAATATCCACAATAAGTAACATTATCTATATACATTATTTACAATTTAACCAAAGATTTTCCTACTCTCTAATAGATTTCATAGAGAGAGAAAAAGAGATACATCCACAAACCGTAAGATGCTTAATAGTGTGTGCAGAAAGAGAGGACATGTAAACCAAAGTCGTGTTTTCATCAGTAATGCCTTGTGTTCAGACATAAAGAAAAATTAATTAAGACAACTAACGTTATGTCATGATCAAAGTATCCTAAATAAGGGTCCCTGGTGATGCCACAGACGCTAGGTCCACGCCCAATGAGACTGAATATTATAAATAATAAGTCCTCGCCCTAACTTAGCGCAACAACATGGCAATTCGAACTTCATCTAAAACCATAAATTTGGGGACTCTCACCTCCAAATTTAAGTATCCAGCACCGTATTCCAAACTGTATTCCCGATATCTATTCACGTAACATCCTGCAAGTATATCCAAAATTATATATGTATATGTCTCAAATATGCGTACTGTAATACTCTCACATAACACAATATTATATTTATATGCAAAGTTGATTATGACTTTATTGGTCTCTGTAAGACTACATAACCTTACAGAAACTTCAATTCTTACCTCCTAGTCTCGATTCAATATACTCCTTATATTTTGCTCCTATCTTTAATCACCACACGTGTACGTGTCTGTAAGTGAAATAAACCATAATGAGATATATACTCTTCTGTCCTTAATACTATGAGAACAGCCCCTATCTTTGGCTTACCGTTTGTAATATTTCTCTCGCGTGTCAAATGGCGTTCTGCGCCAGCGCCATCTTGTAATGGCTTTTTATACTACGTTGCTCCTCACGTCCTATCTCGC
Organism: Lissotriton helveticus; assembly: GCF_964261635.1. Taxonomy (NCBI): domain Eukaryota; kingdom Metazoa; phylum Chordata; class Amphibia; order Caudata; family Salamandridae; genus Lissotriton; species Lissotriton helveticus. The sequence goes on from NC_136057.1 coordinate 667,350,590, forward strand.
TGTTCATACTTATTTATTCCTGTAATTGCTATCCGTATTTGTTTAGACCGTATTTGAACAAAATACTAGTAAATTCAGTTCAAAGTGAATCTCAGTTACTGTGCTATGTTACTGTACTCGTAATTTGAAAATCAACTCCGCACTCGTAATTTCAAAATCATACATCTAATGCCTTAGAGTATTTAAATTCCGCGTCGTAATACACCTAATTAGTTGGTTACGCCATATTGATTTAGTATTATATTAATATTCGATTAAACACCAAGTATACAGTTATACTGTTGTGTCGCAAACGGGCGCCATCTTAGGTCAGGCATAGTATGTCACCTACTATATTCATTCTCGTTCCTGTCACAGATATGTAATATATACTCGTAAAGAGTCTACATAGAATTATAATGTTCCAATTGTGTATTATTCTTATCTCATCTTAGTAACAAGATGTCAGTACTCATTGTTCGTGTGTCCCGGGCATCCACGGTACCCTCAGTCCCTCATTTCTTATGCAGTTGTTGAGCAAACGATTTGCACAACAAAGAAAAAAAGGCTCGGAGAGGTAGTTTAGAGTAATAATTGATAAAAGCTATGTACATCCTCATTTTTTCATAACATATAGTAAAGCTTTCCAAGTAATCAAGTGAAAATCATTTCTTAACATGAGCTGTTCTTGTAGTGAGACAAGATAGTTATAGTATTACTACATCATTCTATTAATGACTGAGCTGATTGCAGTAAGTATTGTAGGCGGGGATCATAGTAATCATACATCAGTATTATCAAAAGTATATACAAATTGATAACTAGTTGTTACTTCAGTCCTGTCTGACATATACATATACCTACTGTCCCAGATAAAACTCAAATTCATGATCGACATTGAGCCCGCATTCCACAGCTTTCAATTTAATCAGCCATAGAACCTCCCTTCTTCTCAGTGTTAGAAGTCTGTTACCCCCACGGGGATCAGGCTTGATGTGATCAATTCCATGGTATGAAAAGTTGTGTTGATCTCGATTGTCATAATTCTGTACTATGTGTGATGCGATCGGATAACGTGTATCTCCGTTTTTTAGGGCTCTAAAGTGCTCAGCCATTCGATCTCTCAGCCTCCTGATCGTGCTCCCCACATATATCTTACCGCAAGTACAAGTAATAACATAAACCACGAATGTAGTATCACAGTTGATAAACATACCAATCGTGTAATCACCTGAGTCATTATAGTTAAATTTCTGAACTTTCTTTTTTGCCCATCTACATGAAACACATCTCCCACATCTATAAAAACCTTTGTAGCTGTTTAGCCAATCAGTTTTGGTTGTTTTGTCAGGGTAGCTGGGACTTAACATGTTCCTCAGAGTGTTTCCCCTCTTGAAGGTCAGGCTTGGTCTTTCATAAATATATGGTCTCAGGTCCTGATCCATAAATAGAAGGTGCCAATGTTTATCAAGAATGGAAAAAAGTCTAGAGCTACCTAGACCATAGTTAGTTATTAGTCTGACCTTCTGATCTTTTACTCTTGATTCTTTGCTCTGTCTAATTAGTGTGGATCTCCTTTTGACTTTCTTTGCTCTGGATACTGCAGTCTTAACTACATCCTGTTTGTACCCACGATTCAAAAATCTATCTGTCATGTCTGATATATTTTTCTCAAAATCCAAATCAAGAGCACAATTTCGTCGAGCCCTGACCAGTTCACCATAAGGTATGGCATTCTTCTGGCTGCTGGGGTGGCAACTCCCAGCATGCAGAATCGCATTACAACTGGTTGGCTTCCTGTACATCCTACTCTTGATCTTGTCTCCTTCTATAAACAGCTCCACATCCAAAAAAGTAATACTATGTCTGTCATGAGCCGTAGTAAATCTCAAATTATATGCATTGTCGTTCAAATAATCAAAGAAACCCTTCAGTCTCTCCACTGAGCCTGTCCAAATTAACAGGCAGTCGTCTATAAATCGACCCCAATAGTGGATATACTGTATCCACTGACTCCCATCTTGGCCCCAGATTCGCTCCGCCTCGAACCAACCCATAAATAGGTTGGCGAAAGACGGAGCGAATCTTGAACCCATAGCTGTACCAAGGCGCTGCCTGAACCAGTGTCCATCAAATAAAAAAACATTGTTCTTCAATACCAATTCAGTCATTCTCAAAATCATTTGGGTGTGATCGTACAATTCAGCTGCTCTTTGGCTAAGGAAATGATCCAAAGCACGTAAACCAAGAGAGTGGTCAATGATAGTATACAAAGATACCACGTCTAAAGTCACTAATATCATACCATCCTCCCATACAATATCTTCCAACAGATTTAACACATGCTTAGTATCCTCAATAAAGGATGGCAGATTGTAAACATATTGTCTGAGAAAACAGTCAATGAACTCAGAAAGATGTTCCGTTGGTCCACCTATGCCGGAAACAATAGGCCGACCCGGCGGTTTGTCCCGGCACTTGTGGACCTTGGGAAGAGTGTACAAACAAGGTGATCTTGGTGTATTCAAAGTTAAGTATAGATATTCGTCATGATCAAGAAGTGATTGTTCATACCACACTTTGATTTCATTATTAATCTTAGCAATCAAATCATTCATTGGATTAGAGACTAGTCTCTCATAAAATCCTGTATCATTGAGTTGAGAGTAGATCTCATCGTTATAATCCTTTGTATTTAAAACCACTACGTTTCCTCCTTTGTCTGCACTACGTATGGTTATAGACTTGTTATTGATGAGTTCTTTCAGAGCCTCCCTTTCACCATAAGTTAAATTATCTTGTCGTCTCCCAATACTCTTGGCTCGAGACATATCAATTTCTTTGTCTATATCTGCATTGACCATCTTAAAGAACACATCAATGGTGTTGCCAGGTATAAGTTGAGGTGTCCACTTGGACTTTATTCTGAGTCCACTACTCTCACTCTGAAATCTCTCAATTTCTAGATCATCCAATAATCTCAACATCGTTACAGGATCATCCTCTTTTTCAGTTAGTGATAAAAGAAGTTGCGTGTCTCTCAATTCTTGAATCGATACATCACTCAGTGTTTTATTTACTTGTTGTTTCTCTTTGTCTGGCACATTTGCAAAAAACTTTTTCAACTTAAGATTCCTAACAAACTTATAAAGATCTATTTTCGTCATACACCAATCATGTTTTGTTACTGGACAAAAGTTTAAACCTTTCTTGAGTACGGAAATCATATCAACAGACAATACACAAGCAGATAAATTGATCACCTCAATATCACATGCATTGGGTTCATCCCTACTCGTCATTGTTTCCAAGACCTTAGGCTCCTTTTCCTTGCATCCGGATCTCCTACCCCTGCTCCCTCTCCTTGTCTTTTTGTACTTAAATCGCGATTCCTCATCTCTGAGTCCCGATTGCCCCTCCTCAATCTCTGTACTTCCTCTAAAAAATGATTCTCATTTACCGGGACCACCTCGGGAGTATCCTCATTTTCACTACTAGATATTAGTGAAGAAGCATCAGTATCGCTCACCAGTGGGGTGCTGCCACTAGTTTTAGTAGAAGAACTCTTCTTAATTAAGTAGTCAAACCTCTTGGCAAAAGTATAAACCCTGCCTGAATCTTCTACTGCTTCTCCTGACATCTTTAGTGGGGTGTCTAATGCACACAAAAAGGAGTGGGGGTTTGAGAACACTACACTCAGAGTCATTTAACATTCAATACTCTACATAGCCTTTATCCTACCAGCTCACTGCAGAGTCTTCGCCTCTCTTCTATATTAAGTAAGTGTAGGGTTTGAAGATTCTATCTAAAAGAGAAATAACTACATTAATAACATTTTCCCATGCAGCGGAAGGGTTCTAGGAATGCTCCACTCAGAACTATCCTACCTGTTGAATCTCCAGAATAGACTTTCTATTGTCTTTTTATTCCGCTGAACTTATATACAAGCTGTGCAAATCTTCGAATACTTTTGCCAAGAGGTTTGACTACTTAATTAAGAAGAGTTCTTCTACTAAAACTAGTGGCAGCACCCCACTGGTGAGCGATACTGATGCTTCTTCACTAATATCTAGTAGTGAAAATGAGGATACTCCCGAGGTGGTCCCGGTAAATGAGAATCATTTTTTAGAGGAAGTACAGAGATTGAGGAGGGGCAATCGGGACTCAGAGATGAGGAATCGCGATTTAAGTACAAAAAGACAAGGAGAGGGAGCAGGGGTAGGAGATCCGGATGCAAGGAAAAGGAGCCTAAGGTCTTGGAAACAATGACGAGTAGGGATGAACCCAATGCATGTGATATTGAGGTGATCAATTTATCTGCTTGTGTATTGTCTGTTGATATGATTTCCGTACTCAAGAAAGGTTTAAACTTTTGTCCAGTAACAAAACATGATTGGTGTATGACGAAAATAGATCTTTATAAGTTTGTTAGGAATCTTAAGTTGAAAAAGTTTTTTGCAAATGTGCCAGACAAAGAGAAACAACAAGTAAATAAAACACTGAGTGATGTATCGATTCAAGAATTGAGAGACACGCAACTTCTTTTATCACTAACTGAAAAAGAGGATGATCCTGTAACGATGTTGAGATTATTGGATGATCTAGAAATTGAGAGATTTCAGAGTGAGAGTAGTGGACTCAGAATAAAGTCCAAGTGGACACCTCAACTTATACCTGGCAACACCATTGATGTGTTCTTTAAGATGGTCAATGCAGATATAGACAAAGAAATTGATATGTCTCGAGCCAAGAGTATTGGGAGACGACAAGATAATTTAACTTATGGTGAAAGGGAGGCTCTGAAAGAACTCATCAATAACAAGTCTATAACCATACGTAGTGCAGACAAAGGAGGAAACGTAGTGGTTTTAAATACAAAGGATTATAACGATGAGATCTACTCTCAACTCAATGATACAGGATTTTATGAGAGACTAGTCTCTAATCCAATGAATGATTTGATTGCTAAGATTAATAATGAAATCAAAGTGTGGTATGAACAATCACTTCTTGATCATGACGAATATCTATACTTAACTTTGAATACACCAAGATCACCTTGTTTGTACACTCTTCCCAAGGTCCACAAGTGCCGGGACAAACCGCCGGGTCGGCCTATTGTTTCCGGCATAGGTGGACCAACGGAACATCTTTCTGAGTTCATTGACTGTTTTCTCAGACAATATGTTTACAATCTGCCATCCTTTATTGAGGATACTAAGCATGTGTTAAATCTGTTGGAAGATATTGTATGGGAGGATGGTATGATATTAGTGACTTTAGACGTGGTATCTTTGTATACTATCATTGACCACTCTCTTGGTTTACGTGCTTTGGATCATTTCCTTAGCCAAAGAGCAGCTGAATTGTACGATCACACCCAAATGATTTTGAGAATGACTGAATTGGTATTGAAGAACAATGTTTTTTTATTTGATGGACACTGGTTCAGGCAGCGCCTTGGTACAGCTATGGGTTCAAGATTCGCTCCGTCTTTCGCCAACCTATTTATGGGTTGGTTCGAGGCGGAGCGAATCTGGGGCCAAGATGGGAGTCAGTGGATACAGTATATCCACTATTGGGGTCGATTTATAGACGACTGCCTGTTAATTTGGACAGGCTCAGTGGAGAGACTGAAGGGTTTCTTTGATTATTTGAACGACAATGCATATAATTTGAGATTTACTACGGCTCATGACAGACATAGTATTACTTTTTTGGATGTGGAGCTGTTTATAGAAGGAGACAAGATCAAGAGTAGGATGTACAGGAAGCCAACCAGTTGTAATGCGATTCTGCATGCTGGGAGTTGCCACCCCAGCAGCCAGAAGAATGCCATACCTTATGGTGAACTGGTCAGGGCTCGACGAAATTGTGCTCTTGATTTGGATTTTGAGAAAAATATATCAGACATGACAGATAGATTTTTGAATCGTGGGTACAAACAGGATGTAGTTAAGACTGCAGTATCCAGAGCAAAGAAAGTCAAAAGGAGATCCACACTAATTAGACAGAGCAAAGAATCAAGAGTAAAAGATCAGAAGGTCAGACTAATAACTAACTATGGTCTAGGTAGCTCTAGACTTTTTTCCATTCTTGATAAACATTGGCACCTTCTATTTATGGATCAGGACCTGAGACCATATATTTATGAAAGACCAAGCCTGACCTTCAAGAGGGGAAACACTCTGAGGAACATGTTAAGTCCCAGCTACCCTGACAAAACAACCAAAACTGATTGGCTAAACAGCTACAAAGGTTTTTATAGATGTGGGAGATGTGTTTCATGTAGATGGGCAAAAAAGAAAGTTCAGAAATTTAACTATAATGACTCAGGTGATTACACGATTGGTATGTTTATCAACTGTGATACTACATTCGTGGTTTATGTTATTACTTGTACTTGCGGTAAGATATATGTGGGGAGCACGATCAGGAGGCTGAGAGATCGAATGGCTGAGCACTTTAGAGCCCTAAAAAACGGAGATACACGTTATCCGATCGCATCACACATAGTACAGAATTATGACAATCGAGATCAACACAACTTTTCATACCATGGAATTGATCACATCAAGCCTGATCCCCGTGGGGGTAACAGACTTCTAACACTGAGAAGAAGGGAGGTTCTATGGCTGATTAAATTGAAAGCTGTGGAATGCGGGCTCAATGTCGATCATGAATTTGAGTTTTATCTGGGACAGTAGGTATATGTATATGTCAGACAGGACTGAAGTAACAACTAGTTATCAATTTGTATATACTTTTGATAATACTGATGTATGATTACTATGATCCCCGCCTACAATACTTACTGCAATCATCTCAGTCATTAATAGAATGATGTAGTAATACTATAACTATCTTGTCTCACTACAAGAACAGCTCATGTTAAGAAATGATTTTCACTTGATTACTTGGAAAGCTTTACTATATGTTATGAAAAAATGAGGATGTACATAGCTTTTATCAATTATTACTCTAAACTACCTCTCCGAGCCCTTTTTTTCTTTGTTGTGCAAATCGTTTGCTCAACAACTGCATAAGAAATGAGGGACTGAGGGTACCGTGGATGCCCGGGACACACGAACAATGAGTACTGACATCTTGTTACTAAGATGAGATAAGAATAATACACAATTGGAACATTATAATTCTATGTAGACTCTTTACGAGTATATATTACATATCTGTGACAGGAACGAGAATGAATATAGTAGGTGACATACTATGCCTGACCTAAGATGGCGCCCGTTTGCGACACAACAGTATAACTGTATACTTGGTGTTTAATCGAATATTAATATAATACTAAATCAATATGGCGTAACCAACTAATGGGGTGTATTACGACGCGGAATTTAAATACTCTAAGGCATTAGATGTATGATTTTGAAATTACGAGTGCGGAGTTGATTTTCAAATTACGAGTACAGTAACATAGCACAGTAACTGAGATTCACTTTGAACTGAATTTACTAGTATTTTGTTCAAATACGGTCTAAATAAATACGGATAGCAATTACAGGAATAAATAAGTATGAACAGCGAGATAGGACGTGAGGAGCAACGTAGTATAAAAAGCCATTACAAGATGGCGCTGGCGCAAAACGCCATTTGACACGCGAGAGAAATATTACAAACGGTAAGCCAAAGATAGGGGCTGTTCTCATAGTATTAAGGACAGAAGAGTATATATCTCATTATGGTTTATTTCACTTACAGACACGTACACGTGTGGTGATTAAAGATAGGAGCAAAATATAAGGAGTATATTGAATCGAGACTAGGAGGTAAGAATTTAAGTTTCTGTAAGGTTATGTAGTCTTACAGAGACCAATAAAGTCATAATCAACTTTGCATATAAATATAATATTGTGTTATGTGAGAGTATTACAGTACGCATATTTGAGACATATACATATATAATTTTGGATATACTTGCAGGATGTTACGTGAATAGATATCGGGAATACAGTTTGGAATACGGTGCTGGATACTTAAATTTGGAGGTGAGAGTCCCCAAATTTATGGTTTTAGATGAAGTTCGAATTGCCATGTTGTTGCGCTAAGTTAGGGCGAGGACTTATTATTTATAATATTCAGTCTCATTGGGCGTGGACCTAGCGTCTGTGGCATCACCAGGGACCCTTATTTAGGATACTTTGATCATGACATAACGTTAGTTGTCTTAATTAATTTTTCTTTATGTCTGAACACAAGGCATTACTGATGAAAACACGACTTTGGTTTACATGTCCTCTCTTTCTGCACACACTATTAAGCATCTTACGGTTTGTGGATGTATCTCTTTTTCTCTCTCTATGAAATCTATTAGAGAGTAGGAAAATCTTTGGTTAAATTGTAAATAATGTATATAGATAATGTTACTTATTGTGGATATTTTGGGTTGCAGCCCTGAGGAAGTCAAAGGTCTTACTGACCAGACGAAACACGTGTTGGCTGCATCGTTTCATATGTTGGATTTTTTGATTTGGAATACGACTGGAACTTATGATTTGTGATACAACTGAAGAAATTGGATATTAAATGGACTGGTGAAAACCATAAAAGACTTTTGTGATACTGAACGAGTGCTCGGATGGACAATTTACAGCCTGTACCCTTGTGGTTATCTTTGGGGTTGTGGTAACCAGCCCCCTTATCCTTTGAGCACCACATTTACTTTGATTCTAGATTTTACTTGTACCTTTACTGTGCTGAGCGCTCATACTAACTGTTACCACTGAGAATTGTGTTACTCTTCTAGGCGATTTTAATCTACATTTAGATAAGACACTGTGTAAGGATACCCAAATCCTTTTGGAAACCATGAGCTGTTGGGGCTTCATACAGCTGGTTAGGAGTCCCACCCTTATGGCGGGACATATCCTAGATGGTATTTTTTCCAATGACCCTCGAATCATGGTGGAAGAACCTATTCCCCTAGCTTGGTCTGATCACTTTACCATCCCTTTTCACTTACGTATTTTGACATCAAGGAGTGGTATCTCTGAAAACAGAAATTGGGAGGAAAGGAGAAACCTTAGTCTCATTAGTAAGGAAGCACTTACTAACCTCTTTAATAATTTTCAGCCTTCCGGGAACCACAATGCTAATCTGGCAGCAGCTGAACTTTTGCAACAACTGGCACTAGCATTGGATACCCTAGCACCAGTGAGCAAGCACTATTCAGCAAGAAGAAAACCTTCTGCTCCCTGGTTTTTTGGTTTTCTGAGAGACTCAGAAAGATGAGACAGGTGTGCTGCAGACAGGGGAGGCTGTGGCGTACAGACCTAGCGCCATTGGGTAGGGAATTGCACAAGCAGTGTCTGAAAGAATATAAAGTGGCTATTATGGAAAAAAGGGGTTATACTATTCAAAGATCACAGAGTCGATGAAATCCTTGAGGGATATTTTTAACGTCATCAACTTGAGGTTCTGTGATTTTCGACTTCGCTTCGTAGTCAGCCGCCATTTTGTGACAGCCGCCATTTTGTGTTACCCTCACTCAGGCGACACGGCGAACATAGTGTTTTTACCTTTTCAGCTGCTCGCCTCTCCTGTTAAAAAGTAACCCTTTGTCCTTGTTTATGAAACCGATGTCAGGGACTGTCCGACTTAGTTAATCCATGTCTAGACTGATTGATCCTTGTCTTAGTTGACTGTTTGGGTCCCACCATTCTTCTTATACTTTATCTTATTTGACTGGCCTTCACTATTCTCTCTGTGTACTCTCCTGTTACACAACTATCCTTTGAGGCTCGCAAATACGTCCTGCCACCTGCAAATTGAATTACATGCATTAGCATTGATTAACTTGAGGGGAGGGGAGAACACGGGGTCTGAAAGAAGGGCGTACACCAGATACTTGATAGCTTGTTTTCGACCTTTTCTCATTTGTCAGTTTTGTATGTTTTGGGAGTAGGTATGGTAAATATGTATGGTATAAAAGACTGTGCGCCACGGAATGAAGTGGCAGTCTCCTGAGAACCTACCATTGGTGTACTTCTTGGACAACTGTGCTTAGCTGCAGCTAATAAACCTGATTTTCTACGCCTAACGGAGTGTCTCGTGTCTCTGTCTAATAAGGCAGGTGAACCCGGAGATTTTAGGCGTGCCCTGCGCCGCTCGGCCTATAAGGCCAAGTTCTCCAAACTCTTTATTTTCCCCCAGTCACAGACCCTTCAGAGTTTTCTCAGGAGTTCTGTGATAAAATATCCAAATTCTTTCGGACTAAAACTTCAAACATTTATTCCTTGCTGGAAGCCTCCAACGCAGGGTCGCCTGCTCAGTCTACCTCCCTTCCTAATGAAGACACTTCTATGGAGGACTCTCTCAATCGACTTACTTTTCCTTGTTTAGCACCTGGTGTAACTGATCGGCTTCTGGATGGAGTCAAATCTGGTTCCCCTTTGGATTCCTGCCCCCTTAAGGTGCTAAAAATTGGTTGTGAAGTCATTGTTCCACAACTTACTGATGTATTGAATGTAGCTATTTCAGGGGACAGTATCCTATCCTGTGGAAGACTGCAGTGGTAAAGCCACTTTTAAAATAGCCTTCTTTGGACCCCACAGAATTGAAACACTATCGCCCAATCTCAGTGCTTCCTGTTCCAAAAAAGATCCTGGAAACCGATCTAAATTCCCACCTTAGCACTTACTTAAAGGATCACCAATTACTTGATGGTTCACAACATGGTTTTAGATGCCATCACAGCATGGAAACTGCATAAACTGCTGTATTCAACAATATCTATACTCAAGTGCATGCAGGGCATACCACGCTGTTAGTTCTACTTGACCTTACCGCAGCTTTTGATACCCTAGCTCATCTGAGGCTAGTTGAGCGTCTCAGAGAGATAGGGGTTGGGGGATTGGCTGTAGGGCTTCTTGCTTCATTCCTTAGTGACCGGGCACAGACAGTGAAAACTGGCCAATTTTACTCAGCACAATGAATCAAATAGGGGGGGGGGAATGGACAGCTTGTAACTGCGTTGTCACGGTTTCACTTTAAAACCCTCATACACGCATTAATGGAAACGGTGGCGGTATATCTTGGATCTCCTACTTCATATATGAGTCCCTCTACACCAGACTTCCTCAAAAAGAAACACTGCAGACATTGGAAAATATCCCTTTCAACGAAGAGTGTCACTAACGGACAGCACGTCATTTCGTCCTAGAATGCTGTCGAATAGCTTTGACAGAGAACTTTTTTTTATACAACGATACCCTTTTTATGCAACGCCATGGAACATCTATGGGCAGTGCATTTGCCCCTTCGGTAGCTGGACTGTAGGTAAGGAACTTTGAGTCTCAACATGTCCTTCATAATTCAAACCCTTTTTTTGCCAATATAATTTTTGGGAAACTATATATTGACGACATCTTAATGGTATGGAGAAACAACTCAAATCTGAATCTATTTATTGATTGGCTTAACCAGAAAGATGAATGTCTGAAATTCACGTTCACAGCAGATAAGCACAAACTAGACTTCCTGGATATTACAATTTTTGTGGCGAATGGACAAATAGAAACGAGAACTTTCTACAAACCAACTGCAAAGAACAGTCTTCTTTCTTACAATACTTTTCATGCAAAACCATTGAGAGATAATTTACCGTACAGCCAATTCCTGAGGCTTAAAAGGAACTGCTGCAGGACCCAAGACTACAACAGATAAGCCCAAGACCTATGTCTTAAATTACAGAAGAGAGACTACCCGCCTCCAATAATTCGGAGATGTCAAAAAATAGCGAAACATCAACTAAGGGAATGTCTGTTGCAAAGAACAATACGAGAACCAATAAAGGATCTAGTGACCTATGTGACTACATATAGTCCAGCGTCCTATTCAGTAAAGAAAATTGAGAACAAAAACTGGAAAATCCTAACAACTGGAAAGTTCAATTGGCCGAAACCCAGATTCGCCAATAAAAGAACGAGGAACATAAAAGATATGTTAGTACATACATGACCACGAGAACAAGATAAGGTCAAAATAACAAGGAGTATAGATATGGCTCGGATTACAGGACATTACCCATGTGGAACCTGCTTGGTCTGCAAATTGACAACAGTCTCCAAAACACTCAAGTTAACAGAAACACTAATTTGGACGCAGAGACAACATACTAATTGCAAATCGACACATGTCATTTATATGGTTCTATGCCCATGTGGTAAGAAATATATTGGCATGACTAGCAGGAAAGTCAAGATAAGAATTGGAGAACATAACAGCAACATTAAAACGAAGAAAAACACCGCAAAAATGAGTAGCCATTTCTTGGAACATCAACACAAAGTAGAAGACCTAAGATGGACAGTTATAGAAATGCTAACCAATAAAACTAAGGGTGGGCGTAGTTCGCGAAGTAGCGCTACGCGAAGCTACGCGAAGTGCACTTCGCACTACGCGAACTTCACGTAGCACTACGCGAGCTGCGTAGTAGCATGTTCGCACTGTGCAAGATGCGTTTTCAATGATTGCACAGTGTGGACAAGCATCCGGCACTGTGCAAGCATTGAAAACGGCATCTTGCACAGTGCGAGCTGTAGTTTTCTGCTGCTCGAGTAGATTATTACTCGAGCGGCAGCTTTCTCAACGTGAACAGGTAGTTTCTCACTGAGAGCGGTCGCGAGCATGCGCTACCACTCGCAATGAAAAACCTGACCTCCTCGCGTTGAGAATCTCGCCAGGATGTCATTTTGCTTGCTCGCGGTCGCGAACATGACGTTCAGGACCGCGAACAAGCAAAAAATGACCGCTGCACTACGCTACGCTGCACTACGCATGTTCGCACTATGCTACGTGCAGCTCGCGTAGTGCGAAGTTGCAAAAACTTCGCAAACTCCGCGAGCGTAGCGTAGTGCTTCGCCCAGGGTTAAATAAAACCAAGAATGCGGAAAGAGTATTATTCGAAAAGGAACAAAGACCGGTGGACCACTTGAGAACAATAATAGATGGGCTGAATGACGAGGTACTATGGCATCAATTCGCCAAATAAAATCAATCATCCAGTCAGATTGACAGCACAAAAAGAGAAACCACCAGTATATCATTCATACACAACACAGAAAGGTGTAGCATTATGAGAAGTCGAGCATTATGAGAATTTAAGCATTAAGGCCCACATAAACCAATAACTAATGAAGGTAGAGACTCCCCCCTTTTTTAGATCAATGAGAGTTTCCTTTATACCTCATGTAGAAATTCTACTAGTGAGGAAAAACATTAAGAGACCTCCATAACCATGGACTTTAGGAGATCACTGTACCAGCTTAACGAATAATGATAGGTAGAACATGTGTTGAGACCTACGTTAATTCAAACAAACAAGCTCTAGGGATACAATGAATAATTTAAGGTATAAGTCCTTCCTTTGTGTCTATAACCGCGATCTGCGGTCAATAACAATGAATATGAATATTATACATAAGATACACGGATGAAAAATATGGCACCGACTAGGTCATTTACAATAGCAAGTATTCTATAGAACACTAGCATATTCCATATGGCCTGTCTATTGTTTCTATGACCTGAGATTCAGGGGAGAGAACAACCTTTTCGTCTGTCAACAATGTCCATGGCCCTAGATAGAGGTAAAAGAGCAACCAGGAAGTGGAGGTCACTTCCGGGGGTAGAGCCAGCACAAGGAGGCGAGATGCTAGCAGCGGGTAAGATTTACTCGTCGGGAACCAATATTACGACTATGAATTTTAGTTACATTTATTAATAGCAGTTTGTTTTATCTATCACAGCTGTGGAATAATTTCCCATCTGTAGTGACCGGATAATTTGTTCTATTTTCTGAGTGGCGGTGACTGTGGTCTACTACCATCTTAGTATAGTGGATAGATCCCTATTCTTAGCCTATTCTTAGGGTTTGGCTATTGACTTTGACATAATTCGGTGCCCCTTACATCGTTTTCGTGCCTGGAAGCTTATATTAGGAGGTAGATTTTCTATTCCTGACTTAATATTACCTATTGCTAGGGCTTGCCTATGTATTAGTGATTGCATAGGTTAGTGAATGGGTGTATGAGTGGTTGTATGGGTGAGTGAGTGCTTGTGTAATGGACTGTATAGTTGAGTGAGTACATGTTAGTAGTTTCTGAATAATGGCAACTGCTGCGGTGGCAACATGCTTCTCCTCGTTCCAGCTCCCAGCGACACGCAGTATCTCAGAGGGCCCAAACAACAGCAGGCACCTCACTGCAGGTAGAATTCACAGCAATGAAATCCAGGGGGAGCTGATGGTTAAGTCTTTGTGACCCTGAGACTTCAGAACAGGAGGCAAGCTCAACTTCAAACCCTTGGAGATCTTCCTCAAGATAGTAAAAGTACACACATAATTTCTTTTCTCCTTCCCTTGGCAAAAAGTAACCACTGTAGGCCAACACCAAAAAGCAAACAGCACAGGGGCAGTCTCCTCCTTCAGCTTCCTTGGTTTCTCTCCTTGGCAAAGATTTGTCTTGATTCCCAGAAGTGATCTAAAGTTCTGGCGTCTGGGCCCCTAAATTTATATGGCAAAACCCTTTTCCTCTGAAGGCAGAGGGTGCCTGTGCCTAGTCAAAACCAGTTCTGTACTATTGAGTGCAGCTTCCTGGCAGGAGGTGAAGACAGCATTGTTTGAGAGCAGACCTGGCCGAGGTAGCAGAAAGGAAATCTCCTCCCCTACTCTCTATTCTATGAGGGCTCAGGTCAGTGAAAGGAAATCTCCTCCCCCTACTCTCTGTTCAATGCAGGTCCTATTCAGCCCAGTCCTGACCCATTGGACTGCTGGAACCAAGGCCCTCTCCAGTCCCTTGTCACTCACAAACCAGACATGGAATACATAAACCCAGCAGAGACATGCAGGATGGTTAGGCAAGAAAATACCTACTTTCTAAAAGTGGTACTTTCAAACACAGAATGTAAAAATCACTCTCACTAAAAGATGTATTTTAATATTCTGAGTTCAGGCATGCTAAACTCAAATTTCTACCTTGTTCCCTGGGTCAGTTAGATTTATAAGATGTCATAATCAAACTTCTCATTCTGACCTATGGGAACTGGTAGCCTTGCAACAGTGAAAAACTAAATTGGCTGTAATACACTATCAGGGCATGCCACACACATCAGGGAATGTCCTACCTTTTACATACAATGCACCCTGCCCTTGGGCCTACCTTAGGGGCGACTAAGATGTAGACAAGGGAAGGTTTAAGGAACTGGCAAGTAGGTGCCCTTACCAAGTCGACATGGCAGTCACAGACTGCACACAAGCTCTGCAATGGCAGGCCTGAGCCACACTTTACAAGCTGCTTCTGTGGGTGGCACAACCAGTGCTGCAAGTCCACCAGCAGCATTTGATTATCAGGCCCTGGGCACCCATGATGCACTGTACTAGGTTCTGACAAGTAAATCAAATATAAATAAGCCAATCATGGAGTAACTAATCCATTACAGCAATTTACAATAGAGAGCACTTGCACTTTAGCACTGAATAGCAGTGGCAAAGTGCCCAAAGTATCTAGACCTGCAAAAACATAGCAAAAACACAAGAGGCAACAGCAAACAATGGAAGGGAGACCCAAGTCAATGGTGCCAGGTCTAACAAGAAGTTAATCATTGGTAGAAACATCTGGCTCTATGAGTTGTGTGCCTTGTATGTTTTGTACTCTAACGAGGAAAACGTATTATATCCTCATGTTCCAATAGTTCCCATATGCATTAAATGCTTCATTCGATTAATAAGTGGGCTGAATATGCTCCACCCCTTTTCCAGCACTACCCGCCTGTCTATACTCACTATCCTTGCAGTCGGTATCAGTGTAACCACACTTAGGGTGTTGAAAAACTTCCCTCTGTCGCTTTAAGCTGGACGTAGACTTCTAAATCTTTTTCAGTTTCCGTAACATCAGGGAAGGGAAGAAGCTCTTAACGTTAAGAGTCCTCTCGCATATACACAGTTGTCTGATATGATAATACAAACTATTGCTGACATGGAGATACAAAAGCCTTGAACTCAATGTTTATATGTTCAAAGTAAAAACTGCGCTCACACCAATTTCTGATGTGCATAAGATTATTGATGTTTGACACCTAGTAGCTTTTTTTAGTGCCTCAATTAACCATATAGAATGAACCTGACACAAAAAAGAAATTTGGTTGGATCTATTAAGCCCTTTTTGATACAAAAGGCAACATGTGGTTCAAACACCTCTTAAACCCATATTATGAAATTAGATTTGTATAAACAGTGGTTTGCTAAACAGATATTTCTGTGCATTTACGTAGATGGTCTGCACTCAAAGCAAGGCCAAAAAACAACACTAAAGTGCAGCAACTATACTACAAAACAGTAGCACACCATCAATACAACATAAACTACAGCAATTAAATAATAAAGGTACAACTCAATAGAACAAATACGCAAAAAACCAACGTACACACAGTAAAAACACAATACACAAACACAAAGTGTCACACCAATAGATTACTACAGCACAACACACAGAAAATACACCTGGGCAACGATGTCAATAAAGAACAACACAAAACCACAATTAAAGAGTAACATCAAACAAGAATACTAACACAGCAAAACATTGCAATAATGCACCAAAACAAAAATGCAAACTAGAACACCAACATAACGGTGCAGTAATGAAAACAAATGGGGTTTTACTGTTGCATTAGGTTGTGTTTCAATAGTTTTTAGTGGTTGTATACTGTTGTCTTATGTCACTGTGTTGTATTGGGTCATTTTTTGTGTTGATTGTTGTGGTTTATTCTCATGTATTGGTTTCAGATGTGCTTTTTGAAGTAATATTTTGTTGAGTTGCTACTTGTGCTCTTGTCTTTTTTGCTGCATGTTTGTGTCGATATTTTATATTTTTTGGGTTAGTTTGAGTTGTGTTTTACATTTGTCTGGCAATTTTGTACTGAGTGTTACTTTGTCTTATTGTGCTGTGTTTGTGCCGCATAACCTATTGTGTTGGGTGTGAGTAGCATTCGTTCATTAAAATGTAGGCTGTTACTTTACTTTTCTGTTTCATTCTTGTGTCAGTTTTGTGCTCCCTTGTAACTTCAGTAGTTCTAAGAAACTGAAGTTCTGGAGTAGCACTATTGTACCACATTAAACAGGAGTCAATGGTTGCTTGTCCTAGTAACTTTCAAGGCATGCACTGCTTTTGGCTGAAACTGTAGCAGTATTAGTGGATATCCTAAAGTAAATTTGACAAAACTAACGTAACAACCCAATAAAAACATTGCAGGGCACATCACGATAAAAAAGGTCAACACATTTCGAAAAGCATCAACCACAATACACCTTTACAAAATCACATTGCAATAATGCAATACAAAACACAGCAGCACAATCACCAACAGAACACATCATCACCCCAACTAGAATGTACAGGACAAACAGTGGCGGTGCGTCCATTGGGGGCGTTCGGGCGTTGCCCCACTAGCCTGGACGACTGCACTGAATAAAAAGTATTTGCAGTATCACTGACTGTCAGTATTAAAATTAATTTAAAACGGAGCGCAATAAGGCCCGGGAAAAGCCCGACAGGGTCGGGACTGCATAGGGTAGTGGGCCGGCGGCGTGGGGGGCGGGGCTGCGTCAGAGTGACACAGCCAGGCAGGCAGGCAGAGCACAGGCAAAGGGGTGCGCATGTAAAAGGCCGGAGTAGTCGAGATTTCGACTGGCCTGCGCATGCGCACAGTTGAGACCTCCACCCCCCCCTCTACCAGTAGTGTCCGACATAGGCATGTACCCGGGGCCCGGGTCTTAAAATGGGCAGATATCAGTTTGCTCGTTAGCCAATCCTGGCACAGTGGCGCTGCTAACGCCGCGCCAGGATTGGCTACTCCAGCAGGATGGTGCAGAGCGTGGGTGTTGAATGCTTTAAGGCATTGTCGTTGGTGATTGGCCACACTGAGCGTGCTGGAATCATGCCACGAGGCCCACGAGTCCGACAACAACAAGTAAGTCAAAACGAAACTGAAACTTTAGTGATGAGTCATATTAGAGTCAGTGGGCGCGTGACTGTTGTTGTTGTCGGACTCGTCGACTCGTGACCACCAGACGTGTGTGTTGTGTATGTCACACACTGACTGACTGGTGTCTACCACTGGACCGCCTGCCTGCCCACTGTGGAGGGACCTCACCTACCTAGTGCCGTGCGACTGTCTGACATCGAGACCGACCGCGTCCCCCCCACCCACGTAAGTTATGCCACCACCACCACAATAATGTACTACTACTACGTACTACCTTGAGGTTTATGATGACCCGCCCCTTCGGGGGTATTTCTATCTTGCGCTGTGACCTGGGCACAGGTGTGAGGACAGTCCGCCCCGTCCCCGACAGCCCTAAAGTCCATTTTAAAATCAAAAGGCTAGAAAGTGTACAGTACACATTCCGGTAACTTGCGCGGGGTTTTAAATTTAAAAGGGCCGGAGACGGCCACTGAGGTCGCACAAGGTAGTGTCTGTACTGGGTAGTGTGCCTATGACATGTCTGCCGGTTCCCCTGTCGAGCCTACAGTCAGTCTCCGCCAGAAACGAAATCTTTGTACAAAAATAAAAGGGTTGGCCAATGGCCGCTGTGTATATCATTTTTGTTTTTACATTAATATAACGACGCGCTCTCCACTGCCGCACCAGCACACCAGCATCGAATCAGCTCACGCTTAAAAGAGAGACGGGGGTTTATAGCGAGAAAACATACTTTATATAAAGCCAAGCGACTATGATGACGTGGGACTGGGACTCTGGGAGTGATCTACTTATGTACACTAGTACCCCGACTACTTCACAAAAAATGTCCTTAGCTGGTAACTTAATAGATGAGTCATGAGTCATGCTGAGTGATGATTTTATGTGTGTGTGTGTGTGTGTCTATACTGTACTATTGATTTAATTTATAATTGCACGACGGGACTGGGACGAATAACTAATATATCCCCCACCCTCTGCATCCCCCAAATAGGGGTGGACCTATGGGTCACGTCGTCACCTGTTTTAAATCAGCATGAGTTTGACTCTGGCCCATCCAGTTGCTGAGAGTTGGTGTAAATACACATCTGTAGTGCCAGAATAGCCTCACTGCAGAGTTTTAGAATCTCTGGTTGTGAGGGTCTGCCTGAAAGCCCCTTTGAGTGTGTCCGACCGAGTCCACACAAAATGCAATGCCGGCGCGCCTGCGGGGTCTCTGTAAGATGCCACGTACGGTATGGTCATTGGGTCACCCTGGGCCCTTCAGCAGATTTCTGAAAGCTCCCTCGCCATTTCCTGCAATGAATGCTTTAATGGAATGGGCTGTGCACCGGTTATTATGCTAACAATTGTTGATGCTGCTTCTGCAATAGGGGTTTGACGTACTACTCAGCGGTGTGCGATAAAGGCAGTCTCATTTTCTTGACGGCTGTTATCTTTTGCTTCCACATTTTTTGTGTTTTCTTCTTGTAATCAGCAATTTAGATTTTCTGAAATGAGCCCAAACATATCCTGTCACTCTTCGTTGTCCCTCTCATACCCATTGGTGCAGTTTCACCTTCCGAGATGGGGGTGGGGCTGGAGGGGGGTCCGTGATAACTACTGTGTGATGAATGGCTTGCCTTGCCTTTCAGTCATGCATATGTGATGAGAAAAAAACACATGATGGCTGTCCGTGTACACAGCGGCGCGCATTGATAATTACCAGCTTCTGTATCTCTAGCTCTGTGGCTTCGGGCGAAACCTGTGGGATGTGCAATGTTTACTAATTCGGTACCATTGGCATATAAGGCGGCAGCACAGGGAGCTACACAACCTATGCCTGGGACAGCACTGCCAAGGGGAAAGCGTTCTCTGAAAGCAACACGTCTTTGTGTTTTCCTCAACACACAAAGGGGTTTACAGTCTTTTCCATTTGGCGATTACCGGGTAGAATGTTACCATGCATGCCTTTCCCACACTGCCCTTTTTCTGGTATTTTGCCATGTGATACTTTAGAACCTGTTTTTTTAAAGATATAATTACTATGTCATTTATAAAGTTTAAGGAGATTTGGGTATTAGGGGATGGGTAAGGGTTCAGGATAGGAATGGGTTTAAAGGGTTTTTTATGGTTCAGAGTTGAGTACTGCTTAGGTTATTAAGGGGTTTAAAAGGATTTTTAGGGCTCAGGGGCAGGTAGTAGTAAAAATGTATGGCACTTTTAGGGTTCAGGGCCCAGGGGCGGGTAGAGGTAAAGGGCGGTAATGGGTTTATAGGGTTCCAGGGTGGGTAGTGTCGAAGAGCAGTAAGGCATGTTTAGGGTTTAGAGGCAGATAGTGGTAAAGGGAGGTAAGGGATTTTTAGGGTTCAGCAGCAGATAGTAGTAAATACAAAGCATTGTAAAAGTCAACTCCTTGTAAAACGTTTGGTAATGACACACATAGGGTGTGAGCAATTTCTGAAATTTGCTTTCGTGTAATTGCATGAATTTTTTTGTACTTATGTAATGAGGCAAAATGCAAATCTGTAATTTAGCACATATTTAACTTAAAAATGCATCCTTTCATCAATTTGTGATGCAAGGATGCATTTCATGTTAAAAAGCACAAAAAACAAGTGCCATAAACAACAGAGGAGTTGGTCTAACGGCTAGGGCGCTCGACCTGGGTTCGAGTCTCGGTAACTTCCTGTGATTCTGGGCAATTCACTTAATCTCCCCGCCGTGCCTAAAATTAATGTATGTCCGTCCCGTAACTGGTGCTATGTAAAGCGCTCTAATACCTGATTCTGTTCGGGTCTAGCTAGCGCTATGTAAAACTCTGCAAAAGAAAAAAAAAGTAGTGAGGGCGAGGCCCGTGATTAGAACTGGCTACGTACGTCGTAATGTTTTCATACGTATTAATTTGCAAAAAAACTTGCCTATGAGTACTATGTTATATACTATATTGGTGCTATGTACATGAACCTGTTGATGACTTACGCTCCAACTATGCCCGCTACCTCATACCTGTACTATACGTTATATGGGTACTATGTTATATACTATACTGGTGCTATGTACATGAACCTGGTGATGACTTACGCTCCAACTATGCCTGCTACCTCATACCTGTACTATACGTTATATTGGTACTATGTTATATACTGTATTGGTGCTATGTACATGATCATGTTGAGCTACCTCCCCACTATGCCCCCTTGTTCCCCTGCCCTCCACCTGCCTTTGTAAAGCGCTCTGTTATCTGCAAAGATCTTGTTCGCGCTATATAAAACTCTCAAAATAAAAAATAAAATAAAATATTACTATTAGCACCCAGTGCTGCTGACTGCAGCGCCTGCGAATCCGGACACAGTGTGTGATGCTGGGCGCTGTATTACCGACCCCTGGTGAGAATTTCACTCAAATTTTTAAAATGTCACACATAGCAATCTGAAACCTTGGTGGCAGCTATGGCCTAGGGGTAGTGGCACTGGCACCGTCACCGGTCGAGGAGCATTGGCACGCCCACGGGCATTAGCACATCCATTGGTATACATTTCCACCTATTCCTGGTCCCTGTTTCTGAAAAACATTGCGCAGTGTAGGTTACTTCCTGGCTAAACGTGCGTGTGGCACATTGTTCTCATAGAATTTGTAAACTGAACTTGTCCGTCACCTGCGGTTACCAGCTGAAGCGGATTACAGGTCGAATTACTTCCCATCTCCTAACGAGGCCCAAAAGAATAAAGTTACTCGAAATGTCCCGTGATAGGCGCAAGAAGTCTAACTCCTCACTTTTATTTACCATTTTGTAATCCGTGCTAGAAGTGAAAGTGAAGGTACTCACTCCCTCCGAGTCTTTTACCCCCACCACCCCACTGTTTGCTACTGATTCGTTCTGTGCACTGACTCCCACATTAAAAGTATTGCGCCCCGGCAGAGAAGTGAAAGCAGTGCCTCTTTACACATTTTCTTTTTTTTTAAAGCACAGGTACTCAGCAACTGTATTATTAGGCTACAGAAATACAAGGGATTTCACTGTCCCGGACCCTAGCTTCTCCTGCCATGAGTAAGGCTGCACCAGTGAGATCAGACACAGAGGACACAACTTACAAGTGGCAGCCGTAAGAGTTTACTGGAGGGACATAAAATAAGAATTGAAATTTACAAGTGCAAGTGTTATCCTCCTGTCATGAATAGGCACAGCACAGTTTATGAGCTGGCTGAACCGCCAGGGAGGCTGCTGCCCAGGGCTGAAGTTGAAGACTGCGCTTTTGCCGTGATATTATTGGAGTGCATTGAAGGAATGAGAAAACTTAAAGGTACTTCAGATCAGTATTTCGCAAGGCTTAGTGTCGCCATCTTAGGGGGTCTGTCAAGCTATGCATCTCTCAAATCGCTGCATTGCGTTACTGTGCCCTGGGAAGGCGTCCCAGGGGTGTTGAGTGGCTCTTCCTCTGGTGACTTGCTGCTCTGCGCTACGTTGCATTACTTTTTGCTAAATATGCCCCTTAGTTCCATTGCAATTCTGTACCTTCTTTTCTAGGCTTAGTGTGGACGTGTCAAGAGTAATGATTGCTTTTGAGAGCTCAATAACTTTATTATGATTTTTACAGAATGATATCATGTATCAGTGGCCATTGCAAAACACTTGATGGTACTAGTGTCTCTACTACTTTTGTATACTTTAATGTCTGTGGAGCTGCAGGTCATATTACACCCTGTTGTCCGGGGTGAGGTACATCCTCCCAATGCAAACTCTCCTCTACAAACCCCCTGCAGTGGTGGTTAGGTGGCAAAACCATGAGTGCCCAGCCTCAGGGACTCCAGTCACAGGTACACACACACTCATACAACACTCACACAATCACCAAATAAACACACAGGCAGACAGTTACAGTGGGACCCCAGTGGGACGCTCACAGCCCCATTAAAGAAAGGGCAGCCCCATTAAAAATTATCCAGCTTTAACGCCTTAATCGTGGCATTGTGAGATTGAGAACAGATTACTATAGGAATAAGTTCCAATGTCGTGAGTCTTCCTTTTGCACTGGAATGCGAGTCTAATGAACAGAACAAGCATTGGCATAGCCAGCCTACATGTCGCGCCTTTGGGCCCTTATAAATGTTTAGCCATGCAACACTTGCAGTTGCACCAAGGATATTGTTAATGTTTTTCCAAGAGAGAGATCAGAGTTTTGTCTAATGGAAGTTTTGACTCATGGAAAGGTAGCACAGAAGGTTAATGGGCCTGCTTCAAAGAACATGTACCTGATGCAGATCACAAAATTCTGTAAATAGGTCAGTGGGTCACTGCATTTGTCAGAGAAATCATTTTGTCACTTGCCGTTCGTAAGTACACAAATGCTAACATACAACTGTGAGCTATTGAAAACTGCAAGGTAAAAATTGTACCGTTAGGTTTCCCCCCCAGTCTTTGTTTGATTACCCCAATGTCTGAAAAAGAAATTGTTATATTTTTATTTCCAGCACCTGGTAAAGCCTGACAAGTCACAACCTCAACCTTTACCTACATTTTTGGGCAATTTTTGGACAAAGAACAAGAGGCCCCAACCTCCTTGCTGCTCTTTCATCCCGGCTACGACCCAGCAAACAACCGTGTTCAAGGTAAGGAAACTGATGATATTTTTTGTAGCTTAGAGTTAGGGCTATGTTTGTGGTCACTCACTCTACATGATACGGTACAATGTTCAGAATGTGCACCCACCCCAACCACCAATAATTTGGCATAGAACAATTAATTAAAATTCATGAATCTTTTATTCTTAAAAAACACTTTGACAATTGCTTTATTAACCTTCCTGCTTTCTCAAATTTGCTTGGAAATGCACCATTTTTCCACTATTTTTTCAAAATTTTCTCGGGGTGAAAACCCCCCGAACCCTCCTTAGGGGGTTCGGTCTCGCTCGCTACGCTCGCTACGCTCGCTCGCAACGGTGTAGTATGATTATTACTTTACGCCTCACCTCTTTCAAATGTCACCAGCCGCCACTGAGGACAAATATGCACAAACGTTCTTGTTACAAATCAAAACCTTCATAATCTTGTCGGACTTGTTGTGTGGAGTAAGCACTGCCTCAATTTACTACATAGCGCCACTCACAAATGTTGATTCACGAAGTAATCCACTGCAGGTATTCTTGCGAGATGTGAGCAAGCATGCTAAAACCTGAAGTGCACACACTGGCGTCTACAAAAGCCGATTCTAAAGTACCTCCCTCTCCATGCTTATGAATTCACATTCACGAGGAAAGTTACACTTTGAGAGAAGATTAACAGTTTTGCCACATTGTGGATTGAACTTGTTGACAATTCCACACGCTGAGCTCACAGACACCTCTCTCGGACTCCTTGGCTTGAGTGCAGTTTTGTCCCGTGCAGTCAAGGGGTTCCTTAACGAATGGACTGCGACAAACTCATAATGACTCTTTAGAGCCTGCATCAGCACCTGGCAGGACACACACAAAGCGTGACGCCGCCGCGGATCTACCCTGTCGCATACCCTGTGCCTCGAACCATAGCCTGATGAAATCAGCAGGCAGCGCTGTAAATTATATGCCCAGGAATGCGTAGCGTCGTCATTCCCAACATGCCCTGCGAGTCGCCAAGTCTTTCATCCTATTTTTATCTTTAGGAAAGCCACTCGAGTTTTATGTTTGTTTTTAATTTTTAATGGCTTGTGGACGCTTAAAGCAAAATGCTGGCGACACAATTTTTAGCGCTGTGAACATTCTCGAAAAGATTTATTGTAACAGCATCGTTGGTGCACTCCACGCTCAAACATGAGGTAACAGCTGCGTTCAGTCACGCTGGTAGAAAGAATTACAATATATACTATATCCCTCGTCTCTTTCTCCCCGTTTTGTTTGTATTTTTGCTATCTTAAGTGTCCTACCGCAGCTTTGTTAAAATATATATCTTTATAGAGATTTATGGTAATTCATGACTCATTTCTGTGCTCAAGGTTTTTAAATAGTCTTTGAAATATACTGGTTCTATGATGGAATATGTTAACACATTATAGAAGTTTTTGTTTGCCAGTTCACTGTCAACAAGTGCGATAAGCGTATCTACTTCCTAAACATCATAAGAATAAAATTTATGTCAGCACTACTCTTATTAAATTATGCTAGAAACCATGTATTATTAGCATACACTGTAAATCCTAAATTCCGAAAGTATATAGAATACGTATACATTGAGTAAAATCTTTTGTAGTATCAAAGTGGTGTTAAACATTAATATGTTGGGCGTTTTGCCTTGTCATAGAAGAAAACATGATGTGAGGAGGTGGGGTGTTAGTTGGGGATGGAAAATTTCATTGATTGCAACTGCTTATCGTGATGACGGTGTGCAGTGCCTGAAAAGTTGGCATGGACATCATATGGTGCTGCAACTGTGCCATAAATAACCTGATTTGCACTGTGACCTAACTGACTATCTGGGGTATGTAACCTAAATCCCTTTTTGGGTGTATGGAAAATCAATAAAATTGTGTTAAAAAAAATAATAAAAAAATAAAAGAGTTTAGAAGAGACCATGAAGTACAGATGTCATGATTCCCTGCTTGCAAGAAACTAATTGAATGGCTCAGTGACATGGACATAAACCATCAGGTAATCACTTGCATACATTTTCATACACTTCCTCCTTTACTTCGTGGGGAGGTCGAGGCAAGAAGGCACAGGAGAAGAAGGGATGGGAGTGTCAATTCCACCATCAACCTGGCACAGCCACTACTGA
This sequence comes from Lissotriton helveticus, assembly GCF_964261635.1. NCBI lineage: Eukaryota > Metazoa > Chordata > Amphibia > Caudata > Salamandridae > Lissotriton > Lissotriton helveticus. Next base: position 667,376,297 of record NC_136057.1, read on the forward strand.
CAGCAAGGTGGATAGTTTGTCGTGTATTGTACTGTTCACCATAAAGGACCAGATCAGCCATAAGGAATTGTTAATGTTCTAGGGTCTGCCTGAATCTCTGTAGAAAGTTTAAGCTTGAGATAGATTTAAAGCGCTGTCCTTTACAGGACCTTTGAGATCCTGGGGCCTCATTTATGAGCCCTTGCGTCACTTTTACGCCGCCGGTGCGTCACTTTTTGTGACGCACCAGTGGCGTAAACAATGCGCCTTGCTGCGCCACATTTACAAAGTGATGCATCTAGGTAGATGCGTCACTTTGTAAACCCCTGCGCCACATTATACCTGCGCCAGGTATAATGTATGCAAAGGGGGCCTATTGACGCAAGAAAGGGTTGTAGAAGTGACGCAGTGAAATCTATGAGATTGAAAAGGGGGGGCCCTCGGCCCCCCCGCACGCATGGCGGCGCGGCGACTGTCGCCCCCCCTTTCCCCGTTGTGGTCATTCGGCGGTGGGAGCGTGCCCTGGGGGTGCGGCCCACCGCCGATTGGCCGGCGGCCTCCCTGACCCGGATCCAATTTAGTGGTTCCGGGTCAGGGGGGGCGGGCGATAGGAGGGGCCGACCGGCCCCTCGGGAATAAGAGGTGGGGAGCGCCCAGGAGACCTCCTTGTCCCTGGACGCTCCCTCGCTGAACGTTGTGCCCCGCGTTCGGGGCTTCTTTGTTTTTTATAATTTTCTCCCCGTTTCTTTTTCAGGTTCAAAAGCCGATCGCTTGTGGATAGAACGGACTGCTTCAGGCCGCGGAGAGAGACACGTTGTGCCCCGCGTTCGGGGCTTCTTTGTTTTTTATAATTTTCTCCCCGTTTCTTTTTCAGGTTCAAAAGCCGATCGCTTGTGGATAGAACGGACTGCTTCAGGCCGCGGAGAGAGACACAGTGCGTCGCCTCGCCGATCGTGGTCTGCGGAGACTCGGGGCTTTTGGTCCTGTGAGGTCGTCACACAGGGCCGGTACTGCGGCGCGCTCGTGCGGTGGAGGAAGCGTGTTACATTGAGGTATCGGGTGGGGGCAGTGGTAGCTCGCTGGCCAGGTCGGAGGGGGACGGGCTGAGTGCGTGCCGAAGGGCGGCCAGGAATACGTTATCAAGGCGCCGCCATTGTTTTAACAAGGAATTTTGGCGCGCTCCCAGAAGAACGGCGAAAGAAGCCGGGGTGGGCAATCTGTAACCAAATTAAAGCGCGCACATTCAAGGGAGCGAAGCAGGGTCGACCAGGGCAGCACCTGGAGGGGAGACCCCGTGCAAACGTTAAAAACGAAGTGGCATATATGTGTCTGGTTGTTCACGCTACATTGCAGTGCTTAATTTGATTTCATGATGCTAGATGTAAAACAGAGTGCAATTTTCTAAAAAACGAGGTGATATTTATGGAATGTTTTTTCACTAATGTATGGTGTAATTGGTATGTGATTATTGGTACATATCCTAGAACAAGGTGAATTAAGGTTGTTAGATCCTAGAGTGCTGCTTGATTTACATGATTGACACTGCCTGTTAACTACAAGCCTCCAGTGTTTTAAAAACGAGGGGTCTGTTGTTCCCTACAAATCAACCCACCTTTTATTACAGGCTGGTGATACGGATCCCTATTCTGACATTTAATGGCATTAATGGTGCAATAGGACATTTATAGGAGGGATATTGTGGGGATTGGGGGCTGATTGTGCTGATATTTCTTTTGTGGTGCACAGCAACAGGGAGGTGAGCAGGGGGGTTCAATTGTCTCCTTGTACCCACAGTGGTTGTCCTAAATCTGCCCTTGTTTCATTACGCTGTGCTAATACATGTCTCAATTCCAGGCAATTTAACGAGGTTTTGGAGTGCGATTCTCTAGCGGACAGGACCTAAGGCCACTCAGCACGCAACGTGGTTTGGGCGGGGACCACTGATCATTACCGCCGGCGAGGACGCAGGACTGATCGGTAAGAGGGGTACGGTGGGCTAGCACTCATCGCTCCTGGTGGCCGCCGGGTGGGTCTACATTAGGTTTGCTCACCCCCCTACATAAGCGGACAAGCCGCTAGTGTTGCGGTCGCCGTTGCATGGTGCTGAAAGCCCCCTGGTGACCCTCCACCTGAAAGGTACAAATAGTTGACCTGTTGTAATTTAAGAGAGTAGGCTGCGGTTGTTTGGGGTAGCATCATGCCAGGCCCGCGGGGTGGAAAAAGGGGGTCCAACATGGAGGCTATGATGCGGGCCATGATGCGGGAGATGAGTGACATTAAGCAACAGCTAGGAAAAGTTAATGAGCTGGAAGCACGGTTTAATGAGAGAGATGGTGAGGCCCCGGGCCCATCCGGTAGGCCGATCCGCAAGAGGGTGGCACCAGTGCCAAGGGGGGATTTTGTCACCCCACCCGGGAAGTCTAGGTCCAAAAGACCCAGGGACGCTGCCCCCATCCCGGGGCCAGTAGAACCGGTACCTGCTGCGCCGCCGGCGGTCGTCCCACCCCCACATTTACCTATGCCTACACCCCTCGCCCCCGTGGTGCCGGTGCCGGCAGGTCAACCAGTAGACGCTGGGCTTGCTCCCACACCGGTGCCCACAACCCCGGGCACAGGTTTGCCACACACGGCACCCGCCTTGCCGGCCACGCCAGTACCGCAGGGCATAACCCCAGTGGTACCGGTGGTCCCAGGAGGTAACTTGGATCCAACCCCACCTGAACTGTTAGCCCAGATAACGGCCTTGATGCCATGGCTCCAAAAAGGGGGGGCTTTCCCGAATTCTGCAGACCATGCGGCAGAGGCGGCGAGGTTTGTGGAAAAAATCAGATCGGCGGCGGTCGCCGACAGTGTTGCATTGCCAATATCTTCTCCCCTTGCAGGTCCAAGTGTTCCTCAGCCGGACGGAGTCAAAGGGCAGCCACCTCCGGTGCCCGCACCTGGTAAGGAAGTGGCATTGCCACTCTTGGGGGACGGAGTTCTACCTTCTAGGAGCGAGAATTTAGCTCAGCATGTGTCTTTAGCTGTGAAAGAGATGATTTGGGCGGATAAGTACGTGTACATTTATTCTCTGTTGTTAGATAATAGGGAAATGGAGCAGGCAAAAGCACTAAAAGAGTGGATGCTCCCGAGCGAATGGAGGGCGCAGTGTACTAGATTCAGGGTTGAGGAAACTCTCAACAACTGGATGAAAGCATGGGCGGTATTCACTGCAATTAAAGCTGAGCGTCCTCCAGATTTGCAGGCAGCATTGGCATGCTACTCAAGCAGGATGGTAGGGTGGAGTGAACAGTATTCTGGGGAGGCATGGAAAGGGTATGATGTCAATTTCAGGAAGGCATTGGAATTCAATAGATCATTGCCATGGGACACGGTAGATTCCATGGCGTGGCACAAACAGTTCTCTGATACCGCACCTCCCCCTCAGTTCAGTGCAGTCAAGGTGTTCACTAGGCCACAACAGCCCTTTCGGCCCTCCCAAACGAGTGAGGTACCGGGGAAGTTTAGGGCAGGTGGGCCAGAGAAAAAAGGGGTGTGCTGGGATTTTAATAGGCGCACCTGCACAAGGGCCGCGTGTAAGTTTAGACATGCATGTTCCTCCTGCGGGCACCCCTCTCATCCAGAAACTGCCTGTAGGTCCAAGCAAGGAAACACAGGTCAGAGGGGTAGGGGAAAGCCACTATAAGATAGACAGGTTAGGCCCCCCCACTCCAGTGGATGTGGTGGCAATGATTCCATGGTTGAACAGATACCCGGACCACACATCGGCCACCCTACTCCAGGAAGGTTTTTCTAAAGGCTTCAGGATCCCGGCCGCGGGATACACAGGTAGCGCGCACTGTAGAAACCAATTGTCAGTCAAGCATAATCCGGCGGTGGTGGCCGCCAAAATTGACAAGGAGCTGTCATTAGGCAGGATAGCTGGCCCTTTTTCTGAAGTGCCAGTACCCAATTTTGTGTGTTCCCCACTAGGAGTTGTTCCCAAAAAAGAGAAAGGACAATTCAGATTGATCCATAACCTGTCAGCACCCAGGGGGACGTCGCTGAATGATGCCATTGACGAGGGTATTTGTAGTGTTAAATACGCCTCTTTTGATCAGGCTGTTAACCTATTACAGGCCACGGGACCCGGGGCGCTGATGGCGAAATCAGACATAGAATCAGCCTTTCGCCTCCTTCCAGTCCACCCAGCGGATCAGCATCTGTTAGGTTTCACCTTTGGGGATATGTTCTACATGGACAAGTGCATGCCTATGGGTTGTTCTATTTCTTGCGCCTACTTTGAGATGTTTAGTTCCTTTCTTGAATGGGCCATGAGACAAGTGACGGGCCATCAAGGGGTCATGCACTATTTAGATGATTTCCTCTTCCTCGGTACAGCGGGGTCTCAGGAGTGTGCGCTGGCATTGCAGGAATTTTGCGTGCTCATGCGGATTTTGGGGTCCCGCTTGCGCCCGGGAAGACAGTTGGCCCGACCACCTGCTTAGAATTCCTCGGCATTGAGATTGACTCACTAGAAGGATGTTTTAGATTACCTAGGGACAAAGTGAACAAATTCAAGTCAGCACTGCATTCATGCCTCCGCAAGGAGAAGGTCACTCTGCAGCAACTACAGGAGGTGGTAGGCCAATTGAATTTCGCACTGAGAATCATCCCCATGGCTCGCCCTTTCTCTCGCTCCATCGCTCACGCGATGAAGGGGCTGAGGGAAAAGCACCACCGCACTCGCCTATCGGCTGAAATTCGCCAGGATATGCTTATTTAGATGACATTCCTGGAGGATTTTAACGGTAGGGTGGTCTGGCCCGGCCCGCTCACAACATCAGCAGAGTTGGGCCTATGGACTGATGCGGCCGGTAGTGTGGGCTTTGGCGCCATCCTAGGGAACAGGTGGGTCGCTCAACAGTGGCCGGAAGAATGGAAGACATGGGGTCTGACCAGCAACATTGGCTTCCTTGAACTCTTCCCAATATGGGTGGCACTGATGGTCTGGCCCGAACACCTATGTAACCAATCAGTGGTGTTTTGGTCAGACAACATGACAGTGGTAGAATGTATCAACCAGCAGGGGGCGCGGTGTCCTTTCATACTTCGTCTGGTCAAAGAAATTGTTCTGCGGTGCCTCAAGCTGAATGCTAATTTTAGGGCCAAACATGTCCCTGGTGTTCGAAACTATGCAGCTGACTCCCTCTCTCGCTTCAAAATGCAGGTTTTCAGGCAGCATCTTCCCACAGCAGACCCCTCGCCAGCACACTTCCCAGCAGTACTTTGGCAGATTGGTGCCCCAGATTACAGGACCTCGTGGTCGCTAGCCTAGCCCCCAGGACCAAGACGGCTTACGAAGGGGCGTTTATGTCTTATTGTTCTTTTTTGGGGCCACAGTGGGAAGCGCTTTGGGCTGAGGAGGATGGCTTTGCAGCCTATTTAGAATGGATGCATAGGGAGGGGCGCTCGGTGGCAGCTGCGACCAGACATAGGGCAGCGGTGTCATTCTTCGCTCAAGCTAGGGGCTTCCGGGATCCCACTAATACCTTTATGATACGTAAGGCTTTAAGGGGATGGCGCCGTATTCAGGGACACCAGAAGGATAAGAGAAAGCCCATTGGATTGGCACGGCTGACAGCCTTACTGGGCACGCTGGAGACTGTTTGTAGCTCGGAGTGGGAGGTGCTTCTTTTTAAGGCGGCATTCTCTTTGGCATTCTATGGGGCGCTGAGAATTAGCGAACTTGTGGCAGGTTCCAAGTCGGACCTACTGGGCGGCTTGCAAAAGGATAGTGTGACGATAAGGGGGGACACCATGTGGGTGATTATCCAAAAGTCAAAAACCGACCAGGAGGCTAGGGGTCACACCATAGTTCTGCAACGGGCCCCCGCCAACCCGTGCTGCCCGGTGAGGCACGTAGAATTATTCCACGGACTGTTGGTAGGCTCAGCGGGCAGGGCATTGCTCTGTCACGCCGACGGGAGCCCCTTGACCAGGTATCAATTCAGGAAAGTATTGGAGATGGGGGTTAGGAAAGCAGGTCTGGACCCTAAAGATTTTGGCTCTCATTCCTTCAGGATTGGGGCAGCAACTGAGGCGGTGGCGGGGGGCCTCCCAGTGGAAAGAGGGAAGACAATTGGGAGATGGTCTTCAGAATGCTATAAAAGTTATGTTCGGATTGACATGCTATGATTACTTGTCACTCACGCCTGGTCTCTTTCCGCTCTCTTACAGTTTCTCAGACCTGTTACGCAGGGGAGGAATTTGTCGTCGGGCACCGGCAACATTCATCAGCACGGAGCGGCGACCGGGAAATCATGAAGAACAATGTCTGGATTGTTGGTCATTCATATGTGAAGCGAGCAGAATGTGTCTTTCTGTCAGGTGACAAGAGGAAAAGAGTGGGGAGGAGATTTCGTCATACTGTAAGTCTATTGTATACCAATCCATCGGCTAGCCTATTGATTAATGGTGAATTGTCAGACCCCTTTAATATTACACGAGGGACGCGGCAGGGATGTCCGCTTTCCCCGCTTCTGTTCGACTTTTACATTGAACCTCTCGCACAGCAACTGAGAAGAGAGAATGCGATTGTCCCTTTTCATCATAGTGGCTGGGAAAAGAAGGTAGCATTATATGCTGATGACCTACTTGTTCTCACATCAGACGTGACAACTGCACTCCCGGTTATATTTGAAATTGCCAAGGGGTTCGGGAAACTATCAGGCTACCAGATCAACACATCAAAAACAGAGATGTTGGTCTGGAATGACAACCCTAGCTCCTTGGAAATACAGGAGAGCGAGTCGCTTCGATATTTAGGCGTGAATATCACAAAAGATATCAATACCCTCGCCACAGTAAATATTACAGCAATCATTAAACAATGTAGAAAATTATTGCAAGCATGGTCGCACCTGCAATTATCCTTGATAGGGAGGGCTAATCTTGTGAAAATGGTCATTTTGCCTAAAATTTCTTTTCTTTTTAATACTATTCCCCTTTACTTTAACCAAACTCAAATAACCAAAATACAATCAGAAATCACCTCTTTCATTTGGAATAAAAAACTACCTAGAATAGCTTGGAAAAAGCTTAGACGGCGTTGGAAGAAGGGAGGAATAGCCGCACCAGATTTAAAATTATACTTGTGGGCTTTTCAGCTATCTCACATACGAATGCTTCTAATATAACCCTGCTGATTATGGGATAGGATTAATGTTTTCGGCAATGCTAAATGGGGAAGGCCTCAGTCAGACGGGATTTTTATTTAAATTCGGCAACCAGAAGTTCTTCAAGAAGATCAAGTTGAAGGTCCTGTATGGCTTGGCTAAAACCTGGTCTGAGCTAATTAAACCTATTAAACAGGGATACTACTGCGACAAAACACCACTTTGGGGGCTGCCGATAGTCCAGCCTGGTTGGAAGATTCCTTAGCTAATCCCTTGAGAGAAGCAGGCCTCAAAGAATGGGGGGATCTCTTTTATGAGGGGGATCTGCTTTCGTGGGAGTATTTACAGAACAAAATAGGTCCAACCTTTTCAAGGTTTAAATACATACAAATCAGAAGTTGGACACAGACATATAACGATCCACAATCCAAACGCAATAAGTTTCCACTTGGAGGGCACAGCCAACTAATAACTAACCTGGTTGGTACCCCCCCAGCAAAACATGAGATTTCACAATGGTATAGACTTCTTCTAGATGAATCTGATGGGGAATTTGAGTTACCAACTCAACTGTGGGCCGATGTAATTTTGACTCAAGACGTACAAGAACTCTGGTCTACCTCATTTGAACTTTTAATAAATTTGGTGAAACCCTCATGGTTACGTAGAAACCATCTCTTTACCCTTCACAGGGCGTATTATTCCCCCCAAAGATTATCTAAATTTACCTCAGGAACCTCAGCGGCATGTGCAAGATGTGGTTTGATGGCAGCCTCAGATATCCATATGTTTTTTGAGTGTCCCCGTATAACACCTTATTGGGAGGCCATAGGTAAGACTCTCACGACATCATTAGGTACCCCAATTAGTATAGATTTACCATTAGCGATCTTTGGAGTTCTGAGGACAACTAAAAACATAGCTAGAAACCTGGTCTTCTACACGATCCTTTTAGCAAGAAGAGAGATCTGCAGGAGATGGAAGGATTCCATCCCCCCTTCCCACGGGGACTGGCTGACATCAACGCTACAGACTGCACGCATAGATCTAGCCAGATCAGGAAACCAATGCAAAAGGACCTTTTGGCATTCGATTGTATGGTCTCAATAAAGACCCGGGGTTTTTTTTTTTTTTTTTTTTCCCCCCCGGGTCCAATGATTATACTACTATGGTGCCATCTTAATCGTATCCGGTCATATCCCGGCCCTGGCCCAGTAGTAGGCCTCCCCACTGGTAGCCTAAAAGAATTTCAAGCTGAGACAGTTGTGGGATCTGTGGCTCTCCTCTCGATTGAAATGATTCCTTCCAGTTACTATACTGTGTAAACTTGTCTGATGCTTATTCTAAATGGCTTTCAAAAACCATGGTGGATATGAGGACTAAAAAAAAAAAAAAAAAAAAAAAAAGAGGAAAAGGGCGGCACAACTAGGGTTGGACATCACGTTCTTTGGCAGAGGGGGGTTGTGTCTTCACGAGTTTAGAGGATTCTTCCAAGGGCTTTTAGCACGCCAGCAGTCTCCACCGTCAGTGGTGATACTTCACCTTGGGGAGAATGATTTGGCAACACTGGGCAGGCGCATTCTGATTGAGGAGATTATTTCAACGGCGGGTTGGATGGCTAGGACCTGCCCCGGGTGCACATTAGTATGGTCACAACTCATACCTCGACTACAGTGGCGGGGGGGACATTCGGTCAGGGCGTTGAATCACTCGGTAAAGACACGGTTGGATAGGTTGTTTCGAGCCCCCTTGTTACAGTCAATACCTCATGGGTGCATCTGGGGTCACAAGTATTACTTGAAGGACGGAGTTCATTTGACAGAAGAGGGTAATGTCCTATGGTCTGACAATATCTGGGCCTGGCTAGAGGGTTTTGAAAGTAGGAGGGTGTCCTTAGGCAGGGGCTAGAGGGGGAGGCCAGATCGTCGGTTAACAATGCTGGCCTGTGGCGGTAAGGTCATTATCGGTGAGCACATATTTGAGGTCTGAGGGGGCGGGCATCATCCTATGGAGGTTCCCGCCCAGGGGGAGGGGCCTGCGGGCCCCTGCGGGCCACTCCCAGAACTCCAGGGGCAAGGTAATAGGCAAAGGAGCGCGGGTAGGAGTAGTTCACGCTTTCCTTAGGCTGGTAGCCACCCCGCGCGCGTGGACTCATGACGCCACCGGCGCAGAGTAAGGGCCCTCCTTTAGTGGGTAAATGGAGTTTAGGGCGTAGACCGGGCAATTCCCGGGGTAACACTGCGCATGCGCACTTCTATGGAGGAGGCGCAGCTTGTAGGACCTGACACCGGTAGTGACCCTGCCATATGGCCAGAAATGTACAAAAATCAAGTTTAGGATGTTTAGTCTAAGTTAGGAAACAACATGTATTAGAGTTTTGTTAAGGTCAGGCTCTCAAACTTGTTGATAAGAATTGTCTAACTAAATGTCCTGCTGATTTTTGTATTCATTGTTGATTATGCAATTAAAACCTTGTTTAATTTCATACTTTAATAAATACGGCCGGGCGACTAGCGCCCGCCTTCCAAAAAGTAAAGACGTCTCGTGTCCACGTTCATGGGTGTTGGGTGCCGGATTGGGGGGGAGGCGGCAGCTAGTCGCTGACCATGTGAAAAGGGGGGGCCCTCGGCCCCCCCGCACGCATGGCGGCGCGGCGACCGTCGCCCCCCTTTCCCCGTTGTGGTCATTCGGCGGTGGGGGCGTGCCCTGGGGGTGCGGCCCACCGCCGATTGGCCGGCGGCCTCCCTGACCCGGATCCAATTTAGTGGTTCCGGGTCAGGGGGGGCGGGGTCGGCCCCTCGGGAATAAGAGGTGGGGAGCGCCCAGGAGACCTCCTTGTCCCTGGACGCTCCCTCGCTGAACGTTGTGCCCCGCGTTCGGGGCTTCTTTGTTTTCCCACCCACCATCCCTTGGAACAAAAGTCTTGTAGCAGTTGTATGTCTGGTTGAATGGTAAGTTTCGAAGGTACGGTCCACAGTAGAGATGGATCTGTTGGTGTATTTTGTGATGCGTTTATTTAGGACTTTTTCCCCTTTTTAGCGAAACATGTGTGAAGTGAATTGTATTTGATGCCATGTGTCTTTAGGCCTTTTTTCCCCTTTGTAGCTATACGTTGATACTGTTATTTAGCGAAACATGTGTGAACTGCATTGTATTTGATGCCATGTGTCTTTAGGCCTTTTTTCCCTTTTTAGATATACGTTGATACTGTTATTTTATTAGCCAGTGTAGCTGTCCTTTAGAATTTTTCCCATAGGTCGTCGTATTTATTAGGTATGGGGCATGCGGTAAGGTCATTATCGGTGCGCACATATTTGAGGTCTGAGGGGGCGGGCATCATCCTATGGAGGTTCCCGCCCAGGGGGAGGGGCCTGCGGGCCACTCCCAGAACTCCAGGGGCAAGGTAATAGGCAAAGGAGCGCGGGTAGGAGTAGTTCACGCTTTCCTTAGGCTGGTAGCCACCCCGCGCGCGTGGACTCATGACGCCACCGGCGCAGAGTAAGGGCCCTCCTTTAGTGGGTAAATGGAGTTTAGGGCGTAGACCGGGCAATTCCCGGGGTAACACTGCGCATGCGCACTTCTATGGAGGAGGCGCAGCTTGTAGGACCTGACACCGGTAGTGACCCTGCCATATGGCCAGAAATGTACAAAAATCAAGTTTAGGATGTTTAGTCTAAGTTAGGAAACAACATGTATTAGAGTTTTGTTAAGGTCAGGCTCTCAAACTTGTTGATAAGAATTGTCTAACTAAATGTCCTGCTGATTTTTGTATTCATTGTTGATTATGCAATTAAAACCTTGTTTAATTTCATACTTTAATAAATACGGCCGGGCGACTAGCGCCCGCCTTCCAAAAAGTAAAGACGTCTCGTGTCCACGTTCATGGGTGTTGGGTGCCGGATTGGGGGGGAGGCGGCAGCTAGTCGCTGACCATGTTCACTGCGTCACTTCTAGGACACAGTTGCGTAAAAATCTTGCGCCTGTCTCACAGCAGGCGTAAGACTGACGCAAGCCCTTTCACATGGGGCTCGCCCCATGTGAAAGGAAGCATTGCTGGAGTTGCGTCACTTTTGTGACACACTCCAGCAATGCGTCACTTTTGCGCTTACAGATACGTCAGAAATACTGACGTATCTGTAACTCCTTGCGACATGATGCGTCATACATTAAATATGACGCATCAGGTATGTCGCAAGGCGTGCGCACTGAGAAGTGACGCATCGCTGCTTTCACGCAGCGATGCGTCATTTCTCATAAATGAGGCCCCTGGTGTCTTTCTTTCCCCCTTGTGTATGCAGTGTGTGTTGGAGTTGTTTGTGAACGACGACGAACTCGTTGTCATCATCTGCATCGTCCACAGCACTAACCGGGAAGAGTTTATAAGACACTATTTTCAAGTGTATGTTCGTGAGTGTTAGTGATCCTGCCAACTGTGCATACATGGGGTTTGCTTGTTTATTTGTGCAGATGGCTCGGAGGCCCTGACTTCCGTAGCAACGGTCGTTATGTAGGATGTGTTTCCAATTAGAGATGTACTGTTCCCTTGCTCTTAGTGCTCCACTGTTTGCAATGTTAAGGGGTTCGTTTAGTTGTTTATGATAAACACTGTCATTTGCATTTCTTACTGGGTCTGCCCATTTTCGTTGGGAATATTGTTTTATGGGTCTTTGCATTTTGTTGGGTGAGCTAATGAAAGGCTATTTTCATTCAATTAGATTGCCGAGGTGTGAGGATATGAGTGAGATTATGCAAAACATATGTTTGTGTTTTTTGGCTTTTCTTTAGTCGTTTGATTGAAGTGTTCTCTTTTAGTAGGCGGCCTTTTTTTTTTTAGGAAAATATGGTTATCTTCACAGGGTTTAGCCACCCATTTGTGTTGGCGCTGACTGCTCAAAAAACAGTGCCTATCCTGTTTCAAATTGTGACTTTTATTGTCCTTGTGTTAGTACAGATGATTTTGCCGCTTTCTTTATTTAAGTTTTCAGAAATTGGCTCGTGGATGGATAAAGACATAAAATAAGGTGGCTAAGGAATAACCGCTCTAGATTAATTAAAAGGAGGTGACGTCATCCAATTCACGAAAAGAGTGATTAATCAAGGAAGAGTATGTAGATTACATTTATAAAGAATTAAAATAAAAAAAATACTTAGAGCCCAATCAGTTCTTCATAGAACCAGATTTTTAAAATTTCTAGTTAGCAAACAGAGGATATGATAATGTAGTGTTGTGATATTTAAAATGTAGATGGCGGTCAATGGTGATCCGAAAGAACTTCGCCATCGTCATGTGAACTTAGTGGGGTAGATACAATGAAGAGGTAAGGCGCAGCGGCCAGGGCAGCTGACTCTGGAGCACACGGTTCATCCCCTTCACCGGCGGCAGCTCAGCTCAGCATCATGAGACTCTGGTCAATAGCTCGCTTAATCTCCCTGACAGCCCCCAGCGCTTTGAGTACCTTAGAGGTGATTAGTTTGCGCTTTACAAATACAGGGTTATTTATTATTTATTTTTTGCCTGGTGAAAACAATGAGAATGTGATGTACAGGAGAGTGTTTCTCGCAAGATTAAAGTTAATGACGATGTGCAACACCCACTCCTTGATGGCAGCTACAGCACGAACAGGGAATACATGCCTGTATTCTAGGAGGTCCAGGAGTGGGTGAACCTTTATGTTGTCAGCATATTACAACTATATCTCTGTATAAGTCAAAATGCCATTCATATCAGAAGTCATAAAAGATTGAGAACAACCCTAAGACAGGTATCACTCCATGCAAAAGCCTCAAGAAATCATCCGCCTGTGTACTTATATTGGGGCTGCAGCAAAAGTAAACACCAACTGAAATCAAAAGAAGATTATACGTAGTTAGTTTTTATCATAAAGGAACATTGTTAGATCTGGGGGTCCCTAGTTGGCAATGGTATACACCTTTGTCCGACTAGGGACCCTTGCTTCCAAGTCAGGATAAGGGGATTACACTACTGGATAACCCCTTCTCACCCCTTGGTAGCTTGGCACGAGCAGACAGGCTTATCTCAGAGGCAGTGTGTTAAGCATTTGTGAATACACACAGTCATACAGTGAAATCACTACAGATGGACACAAGAAAGGTTTTTATAAAAATAAGTATTCTTTAAATAGAGTTAACTCAAGACCACAAACAACAAAAATCCACAATACTGTATTTAAGATTAACTTAAAGATGGTTGAAGTTACTTAGTTCAAGTTGGTGATAACTGCGACACAGTTCTCACAAAAGTACCTGGATGCGTAACGCAAAACAAACAAAAGGCTTGCAGAGGGAGATGCGTCGGTTCCGTGCTCCAGGGGAGATGATGTATCGCGCCTCAATGCTTGCGCAGAGTAGGGGATGTGTCGTGATCCTTACCGGGGCAGGGGTGATGCGTAGGTTCTCGGCCTGCGGGCCGGTTGCGATGCGCAAGATGGCGCCTCGATGCGGTGCGACAATCCTGGTGCGATGCGAGAAGATGGCGCCCTTGATGCGATGATGCGACGATGATGCGTTCACGCCCTGGCAGCCTTTCAACGACTCTGTACTTTGGAGCTGCAACAGGCCCTGCGACACACTTCTCCGGTTATGCGACGGCAACCCTCTCGATGGCGTCATGCTTCTCCGGTGATGCGACAGCAGACAGCTGTGACGGTGACACGCTTCTTCTTGTTGCCTCGCACTTCCAGCTCCCAGCGGCACGCAGGCTTCTGCAGATGGAATTTCCAGCAAGGAAATTCGGAAGGGAGCTGGTGGTGAAGTCTTTTGTCCCTAAGACTTCAGCAGGAGGAAAGCACAAGTTCAAGCCCTTGGAGAAATATTCTGTAAGATGATGAAAGTTCTTTGAAAGTTCCTTCTCCTTTCCTTGGCAAGGAAGAAACCATTCCAGGCCAACCCAGCAAACAGCACACTGGCAGAGGGGCAGTCCAAACTCCTGCAGCTTCCTTGGTTCTTCTCCTTGGTAAAAGGTTTGTCTTGTTCTCAGAAATGATCTAAAGTTCTTGGTTCTGGGTTTCAATATTTATACTACTTTTCTCTTTATTGTCTGAAGGCAGACGGGCCTTTGCCCAGTCCAAACCAGTTCTGGAGCACTCTGTTGGCATGACTCCTTCTTTCCTTTCACAGTGCAGGGCGGAAACATCAAACGCCCCACAGGAGGTGGAGCCAGCATTGTGGAGGGAAAGCACAAGCCTGGAGCACTTGTTGACATGATTCCTTCTCTTCTTTCACAGTCAGGGCAGAGACATCAGCCGCACCCCAGGGGGTGGAGCCAGAATTATGGAGGAGAGACCCAGCCCTATTCAGGTCCCAGGTGCAACTCCTCCCTCCCATCTAGATGCAGATCTCCCTATTCACTCTGGGCTGACTCATTCTGTCTCCTGGAATCCCGCAGCCCTATCAATTAAACTCCAGACCAAGAATACACAACCTAGCAGAGGCAGGCTTGGATAGTTAGACAAGTAAATACCTACTTTCTAAAAGTGGTATTTTCAAACACAGAATGTTAAAACCAACTTTACTAAAAGAAGTATTTTATCATTCTGAGTTCAGGCATACTAAATTCAAATTTCTACCATGTTCCCTGAGTCAGTTAGGATTATAAAATGTAATAATCTAACTGCCCATTCTGGCCTATGGAGAACTGATAGCCTTGCAATAGTGAAACACGAAAATGGCTATAATTCACTATTAGGACATGCTACACACACCAGGGCATGTCCTACTTTATACTTTCAATGCACCCTGCCCTTTGGCCTACCTTATGGGTGTCTGATATGCAGAAAAAAGAAGGTTTAGGGACTGGCAAGTGGGTGCACTTGCCAAGTCGACATGGCATTCACAGAGTGCACACAGGCCTTGCACTGTCAAGCCTGAGACACACTTTACAAGCTGCTTCTGTGGGTGGCACAGCCAGTGCTGCAAGCCCACCAGCAGCATTTGATTTACAAGCCCTGGGCACATATAGTGCACTGTACTAAGGTCTGAAAAGTAAATTAAATAACCCAATCATTGAATCACTAATTAGTACATCAAATTAACATAGGGAGCACTTGCACTTTGGTACTGAATAGCAGTGGCACAGTGCCCAAAGCATATAACCAGCAAAACAGATAAAAAACAGAGGAGGCAATCCGCCAAAATGGAAGGGAGACTCAGGCCAATGATGCCAGGTCTAACAAAAATCCTTACATTAGCCTTCTTGTTCGTCATCTTCCATCTTTGCATCATTAATTTCCTCCTTGCATTCTATGCCTACATCCCTAAAATAGCTGTCTTCTTGGCCCCTTGCTTGCGCCACACAGTTATCTTTCAATTATGCACCCCTGATCCTGCAAGAATTCTATTTTCCATCAATCTGATTAACTTGTAATGAAAACAGAGACTCGAGATAATATAAAATCCAATGCTGTCAATTCCGTACCACTGAATTCCGCAAGTAACTATGAACCTCTACCACTGCTTCCCATATGCCTGAGTGAAAGGAGAATGGAGAATGGAGTTACGGGGCATGCCCACAGCAGGAGGTGGAACCTTGCTGGCAGCTGCACCAAGTGACTTGCACGCGGGGTCTTGGCGTTTCCTCATCTAAGTAGTCTCTCGGCCCAGGTTCGGGTTTAGGTATTGGGCTAGGGACCATTCCAGACCACTACTGCAGACCGTTACTATTGACCGCCATCTCAGCCTTTTTCAATCTATGAGGTCTTGTGAAAGTAGAGTGAGGTACAGAGCTGGCCTTAGTCTGATCCTAGTCCACTAGCCTGCCCAAACCAGCCGGCCTTGTGATAGCCTGAATCTCTGTATCTTTAATACCTTTAGTGGCCTGATTTATTTGATGCTGGTGGCACTGAGCATCTCATCCATCTGAGTCGTGGCACAAGAAGAGCAAATTTGTGAGGACATGAAGTGACCGTGCAGACTGAACTTTTGCTGAGGGTCCCCCTGTAAGGGGGCGTCACCAAGGGAGAGAGCACAAAGGCAACAGAGCAGCTATGGTAGGTCTCAATGCAGATTGTTGCCCCACGCAGCCCCCTTGTCCTGCTCCCTCTTTTCCTCCTTTTCTCAGAGTCCCCCATAAAAAAGCCTGGTTTATTACTCTGTGGCTGCTGTCCCTTAGTATCTAAGGTGTTACTACTCTGTGGCTGCTGTCCCTTAGTATCTAAGGTGATCCTGGTGCCTTTTTATCCACTTTAGTTGAGGAGGTTGGTCTGTACTTTTGGCGCTTGTAATATTGGAGGAGCATTACTATTGTGATGTCAAGAAAGTGGAGATCAGGGTGCTTGTTAATGGGGAGGGTATGCACAAAACTAAATCCAATCCACTGAGAAAAACAGTGCCTCTTTGTTTATTGTGATGAAAGGAAAGACCCAACTCTTTTCTTTGTGGGATAAAGAGAAAACTACCGGACATGGACAGGAGGACTGTAGTAACCATGTTCTCAGGCAAAACAGGGTTATTCCGCCTGAAAGTTCTTGTGCATTAAGCTTAGCTGCAGTTGTTCCAACACCAGTGCCTGAGGAGGAGGATAAGTTAACAGCTCTCTGGGTCATCCACACATGAGAATTCTGCTCACTCACCTAAGCATGCCACCTCTAAACACCTGCTCTCCAATTTGCCATTAACAGATCCATGTAAACAGGGTACATTATTTACTTTACCCCATGAGGGTTTCCATCAAAAAGACATTTCAGGCACGTTGAATGAAGACTTTATGCTCCCCGACATAGATCTAGATCTATGCAAGAAGTATATGTCACAAGATAAGGATTGCAAATTACAGCCCCAGACACACCGCGTCTCTCATTACCTACTGGTGTGCAACTTTTTAGTAGTACACCATTCAATCATTCCTCCCTATTACCTCAATTATCAGTAATGACAGACATGGAGATAACTAAGAACCAGCTCTGTCACCTTTTGGACCAGGGCCTCAGATCTCTACCTCGCTATTCTGCTAATAGAGACTACTATCGTCCATTTTAACTTTGCTGGAGAAACTTGTGGAGAGGTCGGACTCCATCCATGACACAGTGACGGCAATATTAAAGGCATTACTCAATGGAAAGGAAGACAAAGGAGAGGTAGTGCAAAATGGTCAAATGGACTTTAAACATATTGCTCCATCTGAGATTCTAGCAGCAATTACAAAGGGTGACCATAAAAATGTCATATCCAAATTGACACTAGGCTCTCAAATAGAAAAAACAGAATGTAACGCCTCTGCTGAAGAAAGCCCTCAGTGTTGAAACCCCAACTAGTTCAACATGAAGAGCCTTGGATATTGATGTGGCTAACCTCAAAGCTGGGGGAGTGTGCTGAGAAAATTCTGTACACAGAACAAAACAGAAAGTGTACCCTATCTTTAAATCACTCTCCAGGCAAAATCCGAATGTGGATGCTCCCAGTCTCTACCAACCTAAAGCCAACGGTGAGAAAATAAAATGGAGAGGCATGAAAAGGCCTATTCATTGAATTACAAAATTGGGGCATAGAAACTGTATTTCAGAGAACGGGGGACACCTCAAAAATGTCAAAATGGCTCTTACAAAGCCCCTAAGTACGGTTCCTTGTGGTGGGCTCACTAAATGCAAATACAAGCCTGTTGAGCGAGAGGAATGCAGAGGAGATAAGGGCAGTGACTTCTGCAAGTCAGGCATTGGCTATCTCGTCTTCTCTGAATCCAACGGCTTCGCCATTTGTGATCTTAGACAAAGAGGAGGACCCCCGCCTCTGCTTAATCCAAAAGACAAAGATCTTCCGAGGTTTAATGTTAATGTTTGTACATTAGATTTTATTTCACTTTTGGACTCTGAATACATTTTGAACCAGTTCTCTGAACTAGCTTGTTTTACAGATATTAAGCATTTGAATTTAATCCAAAGTTCTGATATCCTCTTCGTTTCCTTACTAGACACGGGGTTAGGAACCAAATCAAGGGTAACCTTTTACTAAAACATTTCTGTTAATATGATTTTACAAAACTGTGAAAGTTTGCAATGTAGAGGAATTGATGTCTTCCCAGTGATTGGAGTGAGGGGTGAACAAGATGTAGGTCCAGATTTAAGCCAGTGTAGCGAAAAGGGTTGGTGGTTGTTCCCTTCCTCCACCCCTATTGGTGATCTGTTGGTAGACCCTCTAGCGCTGAAAGTGTACCTTGGAAAAAATGGTAGACAGATGTCATTTAGGAAACCTAAAAAAGCTTTTGATCAATGTGTCAATGATGAGATACAAAGGTGGAATTGGCTTCCTGGTGTTCTAAATAGTGCATGTGTGACTAGGCGCTCTTTGCTGTCCCATAATTAGCAATGCGTTAATGGTTATCTCCTGGAACGCAGCAGGGATAACAAACTGCAGGGAGAAGTTGCAATTCTTAAGCTTGCTGAAGGCAGATGTGATTTGCCTCCAGGAAACATGGTCCAATGAGGAAGTTCAGTGCAAAAATGACTTTGTCTTAGATTGCAAAGCTAGGCCCACTAGGAGGGGAAATGCTAAGGGCCCGATTACAACTTTTGGCAGAGGGAGGGCAGTCTGCCGCCTAACACTGGGAAACTCTTCCCTGTCCAGACTCTGCACTCGGAGGATAATAACTCAATCGTGAGATTTTAAACGACTCAGTCCGCGGATTTTGTGGACATGAATTAACCCTTGGAAGGACAGGACGCCCTTTTGAATTGGACATGTTCTTTGAGCTGTATGCTCTGTGGATTTAATACTGTTGCAGGCTTTGGATTAGAACACTACTCTTTCTGTGCACCCATATGACGGTTTCGTGAGATTTACATGCCCTGACGAAGTCGTTTGGTCTTGACGACCTAGACGAAACACGTGTTGGCAGCGGTTGTTTTTCTTGTACGTGTGAAGATTGGACTCTACCAAAGATTGAAAAATAAATGAAGAATAAAACGGAGAATACTTGAAACTCTGGACTTGATATTTTGAACTGACCAACACTTCCTTAGCTCAGGATCTAATGTTCATGTTATAATTGGTTAACCGTGGCCTCTTCGGAGTCGCAGTTTGTTTTATCCTGGTTGGGTGACCAGAATCTGATCCTTTTGAGCTTACCGAATATTGCATTTTATCAATAACTTTTTCCTCCCAGCGCAAATTATCCTCATTCACCCGTTCTCTTTTTTGTGTTGCTTGCCACTGCTGCGCCCCCATACTGCCAAGACTCACCGCCATCCATAAGACAGATTACATGTTTTTTTAAGTCTGGCGGCCGGGCGGCCAGGTGGTTACGCAGCGGTGCTGTTTAAAAGGCTCATTGTGAGCCTGTAACAGCACCGCCATGTAGCCGCCAGTGCACGTTCCTGCACAGGAAGGAATAAATGCATCATGTTGTGCATTTCTTCCTGTGCAGGAACTGGGGGTGCAGAAATACAGGGGGGCACAACATGAGCTCCCCTGCATACACTCCCATTCACAACCTACCTAGGTTACCTAGGTGTTTTTTCTGCACCTTGAGCACTCAAACACGAAGGAGAAAGATTAATTATGTGGTATTATACCACCCAGGAGAGACACTGATTCCTTGTGAAGATATTGGACCAGAAACGACAGTTTGCACCATTTAGAATTTTAACAAACGTGTTGGCTGGGCTGATTGGGAAAAGTTATTTTTGAACTCATAAATGAATATTAGTTGAATTCTGAACTCTTACACAAGACTCCTGGAAATTGAACTAGATCGAACTATACAATTTGATATGTTTTTGGACATTATACTGCGTATACCTTAGCTGTGAATAGAATTAAAAAAATTGTGTAACAGTTGACGCTCTTTTTCAATTGCTATGTGTGTTGTTTAATATAGCATATGCATATTTATGATACACTAGTGCGACATTAGAGCCCACACTGCTGGTGCTTAATTTTGTGTATTGGATTATGTTTGGTTATGTGTAATATTGTATGTGTTTTATGTAGACCTCTCAGAATTCCATAGTATAATCATAAATAAACTTGAAACTTGAGAGCCCATTTCCTGAGAGTTACAAGCCCAATGTTTTACACAAACAAAACTAATCTCAATGCGATTGTGTCAGACCACTCTTGGGCGCTCGGGCTCCATTTCAGCAGGCTGGGAGAGCGTGATGGATTCTGGTGGTCCCTGCCTGGATGGCTTTCTTCTCTCTGCAGGGCCAGTGAGAGTAGGTGACTTGAGGGTGTTGATGCTCAAGAAGTATTTGTGTTTGAAAGTGGATGGTAAGAAGGGCAAAGCCCTCATGGCTCGGTGGACCAAAGGAGTCACAGGACTGGTCTCCTCGATGCAAAAAGAAGCTAGAAGAGAACCTTTAGTAAAAACATGAAAACACACATAAACGTGGAATGCAGGGTCGTATACATCTACCCAAATATGAATCCTTTCACATAAAACAAAAATGCTGCGCCAGGGTTTGTTCGGTAGATTCTCGTCCAAAGGATGAGAAAATTCACTTCCATCCCTTGGCTAGTCGAAGCAGACATTTATTAAATGCACACTTTGAACAGGGAAGGCATCATGTGTGTTTCAGCTTTATCGCTGCCTTCGGTTTGTGCAGCAAAATCATAAAAGCTTTGCATAAGTCTTTATGGAAACTCGTGCATTTTGCACGTGTTCCCTATTTTCTCTGCGCTGATATAAAGCACGTGCACATTAAAAACCTTTTTCTTAATCTATTTGCATGCATGCGCGCCCGTAGCCAGCACTGAACTGTGAGACGCGTAGTTCTAAAATATCGATTTATCAAAAGGTATGGGAATAACCTGGCCAATGAGTCTTCTCTGCGGCAGACAACGCTGCATGGGAGGCTCGTGTCTTTGCTTTCATATGCACTGCAGGTTGAAGGGACAGATTAATCTCCAAGCTCCTCTGCTGGGTTCGGGTCATTATTTCTGGGACTTTTCGTATAACGGAATCTCACACATTAGTCCAATGCACACTTCACACACTTCCCACCATGTCGAGAAGATAAAGTGTCCCCTTTTATGTTTCATGTTTTCCTATATCCTCTTACCATGACCTTTGCAACTTTATATAAGTGCCTTAGACATTAAAATATTTGCCCAGGAAAGCAAAACACTGCATTTGATCTGTTTCTTGTCACAACCAACAATTGGGAATTTCATGCAGTGCCAGTCTGTTAAACTATTGCAATTATTTGTATAATGGCCTTCAGAATGTGACACACCCACGGGAAAAGTCGGACCAATAATATAAGTGGAACATTTGAAGAATTTCTAAAAAAAACAAGTGACATGTATTTCAATGCATATGTTGTTTTCTAAGATATATGGTACAGATTTGATACATAATTTCCTATTCTACTTGTAAGGCTATGATAATTACGTACCTAAAGACAATGTATCCAGTGTCATTTTTGCACAATGACGAATAAAGTTAATGGTCACGTTGTGACTAAAAGCAGACCTTTCTGCCTGAACCCAGCTCCAAGAGTATGGGAACTTTTGAAGTGGCGGGACAAGTGATAACCATAGCAGAAGCAAAGTTTTGCTCTGTCAAATAAGATATGACTTGTAAAATGTGGTGGGATTCACTGACTACATTTTGAAATGGCTCGCATCCAAACTGTAGCTGGGAATCTCAATATGGCAGGGGTGGCATTGTGGAACGTGTTGCCCTCAAACTTACGCCACATCGCTGTATTTACTTGTTTTGAAAACAGATTAAAAGAATATTTTAAAGGCTAGATTGATTTATTGGATGTATATATTGGGGCCAGTATACAAAGTTACGTGTAAAAGGCTATGCTAAGTTCTATGACTGTGCTCGAACATACTTCTGCACCTTTTTGCTGTTCCTAAAACAGGTGTAGTAGTACGCCTGGACAGCCATACCAGGCTCAGGTTCCCAGGAGTAATATTTCACCTGTCTATTAACGTGTGTTTTTGGCTGTCTATTCCACCTGGACAGAATCCATGGACAAGAAGGATTGCCTCCTGCACCAGTTGCAAAGGTCACCCAATTAGAGACTTACGTCAGGAGGCCAGGTGGTCCCCCAACACTTTTAAGTACCACTACTAGCTGCAATGGAAGGGTAGATGTGTTAAGCTTGGAATAGCAGACCTTGGTGCTTAAGTAAAGTAACTCCTCACATTTACGGACAATTTAAAGCATGAGTTCAGCAATAATTTAGATGCCTGTGTGGGCAGTGGTGACTTTCAGTTCTTATATTTGGTCTCTTATAAATGCTCTGGAGGGAGAGTAGAACTGAACCAACTGTCAATGGCGCAATTACATAACAGTATAATGTGTTACACTGCTAAGTCCTAGTTCTATTAATCACAGTCCTGCGGTTGTCAATGAACCTTTATCATTGCTAGAAGTACTTGATAGAAAACAGTGGATGATTAACTGGAGAGTAACAATGTTTTCCCCTCCTCAAATGAACAAGCACCTGCAAATTCAAAAGGTCCTGCTTTAGCAAGCAAACAATGGGTTTTCTCTAGCAAGCATATGCAAAATGCAAAACAACGGCAGACATAAAAAATAAAAAGAGTGGCCCAGCAGATCAGTGACTCTAGGCCTGTCAGTAAAGTTCACTGCTTGTGCAAAAGTGATCAGGTGAATGCTGTCACTCACAGTACAAGACAATCAATGGTTAAGGTGGAATGACTCATTACCCTGTGATATATGTTGTGGTGGACAGAAACAAAATATGACCAACACTTGAGCAGGCAACAGCATGAAAATGGCTGACCTCCTTATAAAAGCAATTGCAAAGTCAATGGGTCTTGCTTATGCAAGAGCTATCGGGTTTGCCATGTTTTTTGGCCATGTTAGACATCAGTGCAGCTGCTGGTCAGCATGGCTAAACGTTATTTTGAAAACGCACTGTGACGTGGCCAGTGCTTAGCACTTTTTTTCTTATAGCGGGAGGGCAACATAAACAATGAAAGGGAGGGTGGTAGGAACTGTCAGGAGGAACAATGGGAGGGAAGGAACATGCAACACTGACAATGGGAGGGTAAAATGAATGCTAACACGTGACAGCACTGACTGCATCATATCCTTTTTTGCTTATGGTGGTAGGCACCCCAAAGATTGGGAGGGTGGGGGGGGAGGTGGGAGGGAAGAAGAAACGCAGACAATGGTAGAGTGGGAGATTAGAGAAAAGAAGCAGCACAAACAACGGGAAGGTGGGAGAGAAGAAGGAACACGGACAATGGGATGTTGTGGGAGGTTAAGTCAAAATTAGAGCATTTCCCTCACAAGAACAATGCTGCTGTAAATCTAAAACCAAATGCACAGCTGAGCTCTTGCTGTAGTAAGAGATACCCCATGAGTGCTGCTCAAGGGTCTGACTTATCGAGAGAAGGATGTTACAGAATAAAATCACCAAATGAGCCTGTTCTTACCAAAGAATATGCACTCAAGTAACTAGAGAAATTAAATCTGTAGTCAGGTAAAAGCATAAAAAATGTTCACCCCTATGCCTTGCCTATCACAAAAGTTACTAAAAAGTACAATTAAAAAGAAGAATTGCACATGTGTGTCATTTAAAAAGAAAGACAGTCAATAATGTTTTATTTTTTCTTATGGCAGAGAGCAACACACGCAACGAAAGAGTGGGAGGTAGATAGAAGAAGCAATATGTACAATGGGAGGGTATGAAGCCAGATGGCAGAAACAACATGGGCAATAGGAGGTTGGTATATAAAAAGCAACATGGGCAGCAGGTGGGTGGGTGAAAAGAAGCAATATGGACAACGGGGGTCGGACCGAAGAATCAACATGGACAACAGAGGTGGCAGGGAAGAAGCAACACAGACAAGGGGAGGTAAAAAGCAATTTACACACAAATATCCCTGTGGGCTTAACCAGGGGACGGGGGAAGGAGAAATATGTATAAGGGCAGACTGTTCATGCACTCCCACAGTAATTCATACAAACAAAAAAGCCAATGTGCCTTACAGGCCTAACATATTGTGAGCCTACCAACCTTACTTCATGACACAATCCTCAATCATGGGTGGTTCTCAGTATCTGCTCAAATATTGTGGTCCCCCGACAGTATCTCACAAAAAAGGAAAGGCTGGCCTTACACACCCTCTGGATGTCGAATTTCATCATTGGCCATCCTGAGCTCACCAAAGGATTCTCTGGTGGTGGGATGACCCTTTGCCAATGTGTTTTAAGAAGGATCTTTGCGGGAAGAAGATGAGTGTTGTCTGAATGAAAATCCATAACTCCTGCAAAAGTATATACTTCAAATTTTATTTGTGGTGGAGGACGGCAGATTAAAAATGCAAAGGGAAAGATGAGTCTAATTAGGTACTCCTGTCTATTCCAGGTCGATATGTTTCAGCCATGGATGGCCCTCCAGGGGTCCGTGGGTTTCTTCAGGACTGATAGAGAACCATAAATGTCCCTATATTATTCCCTATTGCAGTGATACTCAAAGTATGTCCCGGGAGCCGCATGCTGCCCTCTTGATCTTTACATGCGGCCCCCTCATTAATTGCAGCACTGAGCTGCTCTTTACTCGACCCAGCACACATTTTAAAAAAAGATGTTAATTGAACAGTGTTAGAAATGGGGGTCTCTAAATGGCAAGGGTTTGCACCTGTGTCCAAATAGGGACTCTTCTTCCTAGTCAGGATAAGGGAGTTACACCCCTAAAATAACTGCTGCTCACCTCTTTGGTAGCTTGGCACGAGCAGTCAGGCTTATCTTAGAGGCAGTGTGTAAAGCATTTGCACATAACCAACAGTAATACAGTGTAAGCACTTTAACCCCTTGCACGCTAATGACAAAGCCAGCTCGTCATGGACGTTACCTGCGCTGCGCTCATGACGAGCTGGCTTTGTCATGTAAAGTGGGATTTATGAGCATTCAGCACACAGCGGGAAAACCCGCTAGCACTGTAGTGGTTAAAAGGACACCACACCAGTTTAGAAAAATGTCCAATATTTTTGTATTCTTAAGACAAGACCAAAACCGATAAAAATCCACACTACAGTACTTAAAAATCTACAGTTATCAAAATAACCTTAAAAACAGTTCCTTGATGTTGATAGCTCCATTCGGGGCTATCACGGCGTTGTGAGCAAACAAATTCAAACCAGGCCAGCTACTGTGTCGGGTAGACACTCAAACAGTACCTTTCAGAAATGCAGGGCGTCAGCGACCTATTCAGGTCCAGGTGCTAGTCCTCCCACCACTCCAAATGCAGATAGGTTTATTCAGCCTAGTGCTGACTCACCCTGCTTCCTGGAGCCACCCAGCCCCTGTCACTCACAAACCAGACACCCAATACACAACCTAGCAGAGGCAGGCTGGAAGGTTAGGAAAGAAAACACCTACTTTCTAAAAGGGGCACTTTCAAACACAGAATAATAAAACCAACTTCAATAAAAGATGTCTTTTATTATTCTGAGTTCAGGCTTATTAAATTAGTTGTTCTACCATGTTCCCTGGGTCAGTTAGGATTATAAGATGTTATAATCAAACTGCCCATTCTGGTCTATGGGAACAGGTAGCCTTGCAATAATGAAAAACATAATTGTCCGTAATTCACTATCAGGACATGCCACGCACACCAAGGCATGTCCTACCTTTCACATACAATGCACCCTACCCACAGGCCAAGGTGCATTAGGGTACCTTAGGGGTGACTAACATGTAGAAAAGGGAAGATTTAGGGACTGGCAAGTGGGTGCACTTGCCAAGTCGACATGGCAGTCCCAGACTGCACACAGGCTCTGCAATGGCAGGTCAGAGTTACACTTTACGGGCTGTTTGCGTGGGTGGCACAACCAAGTGCTGCAGCCCACCAACAGCATTTGATGTATGGGCCCTGGCACGCCTAGTGCACTTTACTAGGGACTGACACATTAACCAAATAGGCCAAACATGGAAACACCAATCCATGACACATTTTACTACAGAGAGCACATGCACTTGAGCACTGATCAGCAGTGATAAAGTGCCCAGAGTCCTAAAACAACAGCAAGTCAGGAAAAAATAGGAGGAAGAAGCAAAAAGGTTACGGATAACCTTGCAAAAAGGGCCATCTTCAACACAACCCCCTTCCAGCCTAAAGCCAAGGTAGACCAATCCATACCTCAATGGACTTCCCTGCTTGGGGTGATAGAACTTGGAATCTGGTATGCAACAGCAGGGTTTCATTCCTGATCTATGCCTCCCTGAACACAGTTGGATCCCTCTATCCATACTCTCGGGGCCCACCTGGCCAAAACAGCGGTGTGGCCCGGTTCACCCCGGGGTGTGACTCCTTTCCCCCTCCCAGGGGCAACTCTGTGCAACAGGACAGCAAGCCACAGTGGCTACTGACAGTTGTCAGTGGGGAGACCCAGGCCATATGCCTTTCAGGGCTATCTAACCTGTGTGGCATCATAGTGTTTTGGGACAGTAGCTCCAGGTGCCTGGCTCAGTTTATTCACTCTCCTTCTTGTCAGGTCAGGAATGACATCCTGGCACTGAACCTCCAGCCCAGGGTCTGTACCCTGCGGATGGACAGGAGACTAGGGCAGGCTCTCCCACACCCTGTCCTCCTAACTAGGGCTCTGCATCCCCCATCGGGAGCAGTCCTCCTCAACTCCAGAATTGTCAGGCCTCCTGTGTCAGGTGTTCTGCACAATTCGTCCCCCAGTTCAGGGGTGCTATCCTGCAACTGGTACACCAGCCCAGGGTCTGTACCCTAAGGCTAAACCAGAGACTGGGGTGGGCTCTCCCGCACCCAGTCTTCCTCCTTGGGTCACTGTACCCTCCTACTTGGAGCAGCACCCCCAGAACACAAACCGGTAGGGGCACCATTAGCAGTCGCCCCTTCCTCCAGGTCAGGGGGGACACCCCAAACCTGGGCCTCCAACCCAGGGTCTGTACCCTTAGGCTGGATCTTTGCCTGGCAACCCAGGACTTCTGGGAGAGTACACCTACCCCCCAAGGGAAACACGCTTCTCATGAGTTGTGCGAGAGTCTGCCTGGCACAGGTCTCCAGCCTCCTGTCCACCTGACAGAGCATGAAGACCCCCCAGGACAGAAGTGGCCTCACCAGGGTCAGTCCTGGGGTGTTCCGACCTCAGAGCTGGCAACCCCTGACCCACTGGTCTTTCCACTGGGGACGGCATCCTCCCCTCACCCTTTTCTATGGACTCATGCACCCTCCCAACTGGAGCAGTGCTGCCAGACACCAGAACCGGTGGAATGCTCGTTACAGCAGTCCACCCAGTTCCGCAGACACTAGGGGATTCCACCCAATGGGTGGCCTTTAAGTACATCCTAGGCTTCCCAACTGGTGTTCCCTCATGGAACCACCCAGGCTCTGGGACTGGGATTAGGGCACCATGGGCTGGAGCCCATTCGGAATTCTCCGCAGAGACAGGACGTGAGTCTCTATACCCTTCCCATGACACCGGGATCTATTTGGGCTACCACAAACCTTTCCCACCACCCTTGGATGGGAAATATCTATGCCATTTCCTTCAGGATTACCTCCAGAGGTGGAGCCAGCTTTGTAGAAGGCAGGCAAAGCCCTATTCAGGTTCAGGTGCTACTCCTCCCACCACTCCCAATGCAGATAGGTCTATTCAGCCTAGTGCAGACTCGCCCTGCCTCCTGGAGCTACCACAGCCCCTGTCACTCACAAACCAGACACGCAATACACAACCTAGCAGAGGCAGGCTGGATGGTTAGGCAAGAAAATGCCTACTTTCTAAAAGTGCAAAAAACACAGTTGATGGACAGAATGTAGAACAATGTCATACATTCACCCCAGTACAAGGATCTGGGCCTAAATCCATCGTTTTTTTGCACTCCACACCACCCTGGGTTAGACACTGGCTATATGCAAATCAGCTCTGACCCTGTGCCTCATGGGAACAGTCCAGTCCGAACTACCAAGCCATGTCTTTCCCAGACCGGAATCAAGCATCCAAGGACCGGTTTCTGGCTATCAGCCTTCATCAGCCTGGATAGCTTGACTCCAGTGGTGTGGAGGGCCTGGGACTCACGTCTGAGCATACCCAGCCCACTCGGGGTGAAAATTGCAAAAAACACAGTTGATGGACAGAATGTAGAACAATGTCATACATTCACCCCAGTACAAGGATCTGGGCCTAAATCCATCGTTTTTTTGCACTCCACACCACCCTGGGTTAGACACTGGCTATATGCAAATCAGCTCTGACCCTGTGCCTCATGGGAACAGTCCAGTCCGAACTACCAAGCCATGTCTTTCCCAGACCGGAATCAAGCATCCAAGGACCGGTTTCTGGCTATCAGCCTTCATCAGCCTGGATAGCTTTGCTCCAGTGGTGTGGCGCTTCCTACTTTCTAAAAGTGGCATTTTCAAACACAGAATGTTGAAATCAACTTCACTGAAAGATGTATTTTATCATTCTGAGTTCAGGCATACAAAATGTGTTTTCCTACCATGTTCCCTGGGTCAGTTAGGATTATAAGATGTTATAATCAAACTGACCATTGTGGCCTATGGGAACAGGTAGCCTTGCAATAGTGAAAAACAAAATTCGGTGTAATTCACTATCAGGACATGCCACACATACCAAGGGATGTCATACCTTTCACATAAAATGCACCCTTCCCACAGTGGCACCTTGGGCCTACCTTAGGGGTGGCTAACATGTAGACAGCAGAAAGTTTAGGGACTGGCAAGTGGGTGCACTTGCCAAGTCGGCATGGCAGTCCCAGACTGCACAAGGCTCTGCAATGGCACACCAGAGTTACACTTTACGGGCTGTTTGCATTGGTGCAGCCCACCAACAGCATTTGATTTATAGGCCCTGGCATGCGCAGTGCACTTTACTAGGGACTGATACATAAATCAAATAAGCCAATAATGGAAACACCAATCCATGATACATTTGACTACAGAGAGCATATCCACTTAAGCACTGATCAGCAGGGGTAAAGTGCTCAGAGGCTTAAAACCATCAACAGCAGGCCAGGAAAAAGCAAAACGTTTAGGGATAACCCTGCAAAAAGGGCCCTCTCCAACAAACAGTAAATGTATTTCAAGGTTAATTGAAGTGCAATAAAGGACATGACTAGGGCATCTAGCATCACTTAACTTTAGGAACACTTTCATTTTTAAAGACATCTTTCAGCAAAAGTGTAAAAAAAGATAGTCTATTTAAAATTTGAAAAGTGTATTTCATGAACATGCACAACCTTTTTATGTTAGTAAATCAGAATATATCAGTGCATTGTAGTATTTTTCCTTTCTAAAAGTGATAGTTTTCAACCATGAATTTAGAAATATTAATTCCCCCACTTTGATAGCAATGCCAATTGTGAACCAGGATGCAAGTACGTAATGTGCACTCTTTGGGTGGCCTGGTTGTCCCCTATTAGACATTAACAACATTATTGTTTATTAAATCAAACACAGGAGCACACATCCTAAATTTATGTATTCAGGTCGCCTTACATGTGATAATGAAGAAGAAAAAGGAAGAAAAGTGAAATAAAACTATTGCCTTGGATCACACAATTTGGTTAAGTGGAGAAGCCTGGAATAATCCAAAGTTTTTGGTTTCACAATTCAGTCACTAGATGTATATGCTGCACTTCCCCTACACCTACTTTATGACCAACTCCCTCCCACCCCTGACAACCACCCTGCAGACATAAGTGCGGCCCTCAGTCACATCACAGTCCAAACTTTATGGCCCCCAGGCAAATGTTTGTGAGTACCTATTCCCTAATGTCTAGCATGCATACACACACACAAATGTGTGCTGGAGTATACAATGCAAGAATCCCAAATTCCGATTAAATTCACCCTTAGGAATTTCCAGGTCTGTTTGTATGTCTCTAATTTTGGGGGTTAATTTCCCCATGGAGGAGTGGGGGATCTTGTAGTTACACATTTATTAACGATTGCCCGCAGAATAACCTAGTTGTAGCTCCGTTTTCCTCCCCGAGGGAACTATGCGGACACCACACTGACAACCCTTAAGGGCATCCTATATGCTGGAGCATGTTTCATCAGGGCCTGAAGAGATCACCCCAGCCTGCTAGAACTCTATTGGCTCTCCTTACTGACCCGCACCATCTTCAAAACCAGCTGATTTATTTACGTGAGTCCCGTGCTCTCCATGCCACTGGAGTCAACTTATCCTGGCTGATGAGGGCTGAAAGCCCGAAACCAGTCCTAGGATGCTTGTTTCTAGTCCAGGGAGGACCTGGCCTGGCAGTTCGGGCTGGACATGGCATGCTGAAAAAACACGATGGATTCAGGTAGAGATCTTTGTACTGGGGTGAATGTATGACATTGTTCTGTATTCTGTCCATCAATTGTTCTTTTTGAATTATTTAGGAAGCCATTGTGTTTAGCACCACCAATATATTGCAGAAAAGTTCACCATCTCTGATGGGTGCGTTTTTTGCAAATCCACTGCCATTACACCTTCAGACGGCTGACTAAAAAGGGCAAAAAAGGAGAAAAAATAAGACAGTGCACCCAAGATCTGAAACATCCTAGCACTCAACAGGATTTCCTCAAAGCTGCTTCAGGTTAGGACAGAGTTGTAGACTCATCTCTTTAAACAACACTGCATCACAATGCATTACCAACCTCGCCTCCTCTCCTATTATTCGTTGACTTTATGTTTGTCTTTAATCATGTACAGCGCTCCTCTGCCTTTTGGCTAGGTTTGCACTGTAAAAATACCACATACTTACATACATACGCATGTTTACATTTTTTGTGTAGCAGTCAACAAGTGGCCTTTCACCAGCCGCCGATCACCCTTATAGGACAAATTCTGTGACAAGGAAGACTAGGACTTAGCCTAATGAAGTTTGCTGATTAAAAAACAAGATAACTGGTGTAGAGGATATGGTTTGCAAATAAAAATTAGTTACGAGGGAAGATATCACGATTCTCCTGGAAAAAAGTGTCATGCTTTCTTTTATCAGTGTTTTGGTGTCAATCTGATCCATCTGAAACAAAAACAACATCTGAAAGTGAGGACATTTCTAAGCTCACCCATTTAGTAGAGACATTATCAGAATAACTATTTACTCTTAAAATCGAATAGTCCTAAAACAGTTGAGTATAATTTGGTGCAGGGGGTTAACATCAGAAATCAAAGGATGAATCAATCAAATAATAAATCAATACGTTTATATTCAAGAAGAAAAAAAGAGTAGATAAATGCTGTAAATCTGGGAAACCTGGATTGTAGTACAAGACATGCCAATTTCATTGTACTTATCTTTTTGGGGTGTATTTTTTCATTTTAGGAATTAAGGTTTTGTCGATTTGCTTTCCAACATTTGACTACACCTTCAATCTGATTGTCAGCTGATAGTTTGTATTCAGTGTATATGCTAATGTATTTATGAAGCTGCACTATTTATGTATGTTGGATACAATACAATGCAAAAGTAAAATACATTAAAATTGTGTGCAGAAATTAGTTTGGTGGATTTGAGGAGACTGCAACATCTTTACACAAGCATATACATAAATCTGTTAAACTGTCAGTATGATTTTTTCTATCATTTGTTGACACATATAAATAGTATTCGGTTTTCTGAATTTGGAAAATGTCAAATGATGCAAGGATTGGGCTGTGATACCTACTGCTTGTACAGTTATATTGAGTCGACCATGAGATGACGATTCACAGTTTATTTTGCTTCGGTCAGTGCTCTAATAAAAATGCCATCTGATCTCCAGCTGTGCCTGCAGGATGCCGCCTGGCAGCATATTGCATGTCGGATGGTAGTAAGTCAGTCATCACCGAACATGAGTTTGCTGACTGCTCTGGAAACTCAGCTCCTCATAACTGAAATTGTTGTTAGTTTTGTAGAGACTGTTTAATTTCTTCAGAACGTTTACAGGAACCTTTGAAGATTGAGATGCTATAAAGTACATGGCATGGACGCGCTGGCAATTTCTTTAAACGGTTGTTGCTAAAACAAAATAGAAAGGAATTATACAAAATAGCACAATAGGAATCTAATCTTTTCTCATTTTGGGTGTTGTTACCTACTTTGCATAAATTATCCATCTCCTATTTTATATTCATATTACACATCATTGAATGTATCCAATTGATTAAGTGCAAGGAAATATCGGAGGTTCTGTGCTAAAATGGATTTATTGCTTGGTATATTCATTGTTTTTCTCTCTAGGTCACATTGATTCGAGCTGTAATTCCTGTATCCATGTAAAGTGTGGTAGTTAATCTACCTACCCAATATTTCCTTGCACTTGATAAATTGGATATGATTAATGATGTGTAATATGAATTAGCATTAGGATATTTGCTATATTTTCTTTTTTGAAGCATGTTCACAATTTCATCTATAGTTTATTATTGTGAATTAGGAAGTTTTTCCTCTGAAAATAAGAAGAAAGACTTTGCAGGCAAGGATTGGAATCAGTTGTCGCTTTCCACAATATTTTGTTCTTTATTTATGTTGATGTTTGTTATGAAGTATGAGATCGTTCGAGGACTGTGTTGCCAAAACGTGTTATGATCAATAAAAGCAGACTGTGCTAACTCCTGGAGAGGGGGTGTGTTCTTTGTTGCAAGATACCCATTTCATATTAGATGGAAAAGTAGTCAGTGGGCCTGCTCCGCCATCATGGGTGTGGTAGCTTGCCCCTCCTCCTATACTGAATATATGTATATACATATATATTCACTGAAAAAACATAGGTTTCAGGGACATTATAGTTAGTTGGACATTTCAGTCGCACAAAACCAGAGAAATTGCACTGTTATAGTTTATTCAGATAACTATAACTCACACCCCCACAATGCACTGCTGATGATGTCACATATTACATCATTCATGACATGGTCAGTGACATTACTGATGACATCATCCAGTGACTGTGTGTATCATTAAAGTTTGAATATATTTTATATATATGCCAAGGTATATTGAAGAATGAATGGGTGTATAAGTGTCTGGATGGAGGAGTTCATAGGTGCGTGACTGTCTGTATAAGTGAGTGATTAAACGTGTCTTAGTGAATGCATGGGATAGTGACTAAACTGTGTAAATGTCTGTAACAGTCTGTCACTTTGTGTGTAAGCAGTTGCATGGGTTGGTGAGTAGCTAAATAAGTGTTGATGTGGGTTATTGATTAGTTGTCTGGGTATCTGTATATGTGCCTGAGTGTCTGTGTGGTTAGGTGGGGTGGGTGACTCCGTGCATGGATGTTTGAGTGGGTGATTCACTGGGTGTATGGCCTCAAGAGTGCATCTGTGAACGGCTGTATGGGTGGGTGAGTGTGTGTATGGGTGTTTTGGTGAGTGAATGGATGTCTCAGTGGTACATGTTTCAGTAATTACATATGTAAAATACAGTATGTGTTGGAGTATATAAATTACTATATGTGAGAGTGATTGATTGTGAGAGTGGCTGTATGGATGACTGTTTGATTGTATCATCAATTGTATAAGAGAGTAAGTATGTGTTAGTATCTGTATGAATAAGTCAGGTGGTGCGTGTGTATAACTGTATAGGTGAGTAAATGGAAGTGTGATTGATGTTCTGCGTCACTGACTAGGTGTGTGAGTAATGCTATGGATGAGTGGTGGGGTGCGAGTGTCTGTATAGATGTATGAGTGCATAAGACAGTGCTGTACTGAAGAGTGACTGCATGTATGAGTGACTGTATGGGTGAATGAGTGGATGTGTGTGTGTAGACCTACGGATAATTGAGTGGGTATGTAGTAACTGGTATTGATGTGTCTATGGTTTGGAAAATGGAAGTTTGTATTGTAGAGTGGGTGTATCAAAGGTGATATTAGGGGGTGAAGAGGTGCATCAGATTATCACGTGAATTATGTCATCAGTAATGTCATTTGAGATGTCATCAGGATGTCATCAGTGATATCACTGACCATGTCATGAATGATGTAATATGTGACGTCATCAGCAGTGCATTGCGAGTTATAGTTAGCTGAACTAACTATAATATCGGAATTTCTCTGGTTTTGTGCAAGTGAAATGTCCAACTAACTATAACGTCCCTGAAACCTAAGTTTTTTTCAGTGATTTTCTAAGGTTTTTAAAATTCTAATTTCTAACTATAACGTTCCTGAAACCTAGGTTTTTTTCTGTGAATTTCAAAGGTTTTTTAAATGCTAATTTCTAATTATAACGTCCCTGAAACCTATTTTTTTTCAGTGAATTTCAAAGGTTTTTTTAATGCTAATTTCTAACTATAATGTTCCTGAAACCTATGTTTTTTTCAGCGAATATATATACATGTATATATATATATATATATATGTATATACACACACACATACACGCGTGTGTATATATATATATATATATATATACGTGTGTGTATGTATATATATATATATAAACATATATATATATATATACATACAAATCTCTCTATTGATACATATATACACACACACATATGAAGAACCGGATTAACCCACTTACTGGGTTTCGGCGGCGGGGGAACCGCCCAAGCCTTCCATACCCTTCATACGTAGTAAAAGGAGACACAGGAGCCTTCGTCTGCAGGAGGCACCCAGAATTATTCAAATAGCCCGGGCTAAGGTAGAGAGTCCCAAGCTCGTCAGAAACAAGACAGAGGACGCTGCTGCTTTACTCCGCAGCTTACAAGCCTTTTATACCTTTTCATTCTGGTTTATCTTTTAGTTCATTGTTCAATCTGGTCAGTGTTTGCAGTTGATAACCCGATCCAGACGACGTTTGTAGAGGGTGACCTGGTCAAGGCTTGGTACGTAAATCATTGTTCACTCGGCTTGATCAAGGCTCAGTCTTTCAGGTCATTGTTCACTCAGCTTGATCAAAGCCCGGTCTTTCAGGTCATTGTTTAATCACCCTGATCAAGGCCCGGCAGTCAGAACATTGTCCAGATAACCTGATCACGGTGTCAAGGATGTTTACCAGGCTGGGAGCAGGAGGTGAGTGTCTAATGGCTTTCTGTTGAACTGCAAGAACAGGGGGGGGTTGGGTGTGCGACAGTTCTTGGGCAGAAATGCAGGATGCGAGATGGCTGTTGTCGTGTTAGTTAGATTTTCCTCAGGAAGCAGCAGAAACAACCAGTGGGTCGTGCGGCAGTGTTTGACACGAGATGGCAATGAAAAAGCAATGGAGTTTCGGTACAAATGAAGCCGATCAGAAGAACACTTTTCCTCACATATATGTGTATATATAAATATACACATATGTGTATTTATATTTATATTCACTGAAAAAACCATAGGTTTCACACATGTTATACTTAGCTGGACATTTCACTATACAAAATCATTGAAATTCCCCCGTTATAGTTAGTTCAGCTAACTATAACTCACGCTCCCGCAATGCACTGCTGATGACGTCACATATTGCATCACATGGTCAGTGTCATCACTCATGACATCACTGATGACATCTCAAATGACAGAGTACTGTACAGAGTACTGTACTTCGTACCCTGCCCCTTTTTGCGTTTTCCACATTTGTTTCTCTGCTTCCTTGTGTCTCGGCTGCCAAAACTTCATGGCTTGGAGTGTTGACAGCCAATTAGCATTCAGCTCGAGCTCCAGAAGGTACAGAGTACAGTAAGCTTACGGTAAGCTCCTATAGATATACCTATGATTTTACTTATGATCACAAACTACTGAACGGATTTACACCATTCAACAAAAAGCGTGATCTGCGAACATAACTCTATCTTTTTGCCAAATTTGGTGTAACTCCGTTCAGCCATTCGCGCTGTAGCCCTGGCTAAAGGTCCTATGGAAAATTGCATGGGGAAAACACGTTTTGGGACCCCCTTTTTTCTCAGCCCCTGCTTCACAAATCACCCCTCAAATGTTTCAGGGAAGGAGCGGAGCGGAGCAGGCCATTTTCTTGGAGAAGTTCGCGAAGATTCGTCCACCGGCGCCAAAGTTATTCCAAATAGAATGTTGCGGATTTCCTATGGAAACTAGGTCCTAACTATAACTACCTACCGGCGACCGCCAGTAGGTAATATATGTGTGTGTATATATACATATATACATCTCTTTCTCCTTTGCTATATGTATATATCTAGAGAGAGAGAGTTAAAGGTGTGTATAGAAAGCAACACATGACTGCTATGCATCTATCGGTAAGTATATAGATTAAACACACTGATGTATGTGTTTTCATGTATGCTTTCTGAAGGTTGATTTTACTTCCTGTACTTTGCGGGCATCAGTGTTCACAAGATTGAATCCAGTTCAGAGAAACCATGAGCATTTGTATCGATTCAAATTAAATTGCAAATGATAGTTTTGCCGCAAAGGCTTCCCCAAATATTCCAGCCTCAAGCAGAGATGGCTCGTTCATCCTTCTCCACCATTGTACTGAATGTCTCCTTTCGTACAGTGCACAAAACACTGAGCTCATTCTGCGCAATCTGTACTAATAGTATCTGACCCGTTTCATTCCTTTTAATAGCCACGTTGGCGAAAGTATCAAATGCTGTTGCTTTCAAGTGGTATGGAAATTGAACTGCGTTTTTTCATCTATTTAGCAAAATGAACATGTTTATAAATAATGCGTCTTCGTCAAACAATATTATCCGAGTCAGTGTGCCAAAAGCAACAGGTCCTCACTAACTGGCCTTTTCTGTAATCCGCCCCCCAGAAACTGTGCAAGCTGTCCATAAAATCATTAGTCAAAATATTACATGCAGAAATGTGTAAGAGAATGTTAACAAAAAACCGATACAGTGCAAACGTATTTACCGCACACACTGTTCTCAGAACTGCGCTGTTTGTACAATTCGGATATATTGATAAAACTTGGTAAAATATATCTCACTGTTACAATAATTTTGAGGGTCACATGAGCACTGAATAAAAATTAGAATTGATGTATGTGCAGATTCTATAATTGGGAGTTTAGGCCGCTCTGACCATGTGCAGAGTTGACACAATTTTGAGGATCTCAAGCTGCACCGGCAATGCAAAAAAAAATCCCAAAACTACTTGTGGTGTAGTAATAATTCTGATTTCCTAAAGCACCTCCCAGATCTAAAGAAGTATCTTTGTGAGTGACTTACACAGTCCATGCATGCGCTACCTTGGCATGTCGTTTCCGTTAAATCAACACAAAATATTAAATGTTTGTATTTGAAGTTGTACAATTTTAGGATGGGTACCCACAGGCTGCTCTGTTCTCAGAAGTACAACATGCCCACAGGCAGAGCCCCATGTTCCACCCCAGTGCTGTTGAGCTGTGATCTTGTTGCGCTGACTTTTCCTCTTGCGCCAGAATGTCAGAGGCCCGCGCTCTCCATGCAATCGAAACCTGTGCAGAAATGCATGTAAAATGTTTACTGCACACAGAGAGTGGCTGCTAGAGGTAACCCCCGGCTCAACCGCTTCAGCAGCAAAGAGCTCCCGCTGTCTTCTTTCAAGTAGCACATTTTTTTCAGTTTCTGTGGCATGCAATCTGGGCATTTGAGCTTTTATACGGCTATATATAAATAAAGCACATATTCATTTAATATTATGACATTATTACCCGAAAATATATTGCCTATATTAGTGAATACACAGAGTAAATCATCCCAGAACAAGCAATTGCGAATCTGTATTTATAGCATATTTTTACTCAATCTTATGATCGTAGTTACCTATACTTCATTTTCTGTTCTACTAATGAAAAAGTCTATACTTTGCAGATCACCTTATATTTTGTGGCCTGTATTTATTTTTTATATTCGCTGAGTCTAGGGTACGGAATCAGGCGAGCAGGATGTAGTGACCTGACCACCAACGCAGGGCACTAGGACCCTGTGAGTCACAGGGCAGTGTCCAGGTCACTGGACAGGACTTCCTGTGGATGGACAGGAAGAGGACATTACAGAGTAGGACGAAGACGAGGACAGACGTGCTGAGGCACTCTGAGCATGCATGCAAATAAAGAACATTGAAACCACATCTGGTGTCTTGTGTGTTCCCTGAGAAGCAGATGCAGCAATACATGACAACTGGCGACGAAGGTACCTGAAGACTCCACACGTGTGTGTCCCTCGTGGCAGAATCATCGAAAAACAGGAGCACACCCTGCATCGCCGAAAAAAGAAGGAAGAGCAGCCCCTCGATGAAGTGCGGCGACGCGGGAGCCCACCTCGACTGACAGCCGACTGGGAGCAAGATCGCCATCTGAGCCCCCACCTGATCGGGTAAGCGCTGGGGAGAAGCGCGCGAAAGAGAAGAAATCGGCGCAAGCTCTCGCGAGAGTCTCGGCGGCCATTTTGGGGTCAGGCGGTCTGGACCAATAGGAGAGCAGCAAAGCGGAGCGGCCATCTTGAAGTCAAGCATAAGAGGATTGGGTCCGAAACATCGCGAGATTTGGCGGCCATCTTAAGGTCAGGCGAACGGGCCAATCGGAAGAGCAGAAAAACGAGCGGCCATCTTGGAAACAGGCAAACACTCGAGAAAGGCACAAATAAGGGATAAAAGCTCCGAAATAAGTGGAAAAGAGGTCAAATAAGAAGGAAAGTAAAAGGGCAAGTGTCCCACAGAGGAAACTACAAGAGGGAACAAAGGGCAGCCAGTAGAAAGGCAAGGAAAATAAATAAAAGTACAAAGGACAAAAAAAAAAAGATAAAAGAGGAAGACAAGAAGAAAGTGACAAAAGATCAGAAACAAACAAGTACAAAGGCAACAAAGGAACAAGAAAAGAAA
Organism: Lissotriton helveticus; assembly: GCF_964261635.1. Classification (NCBI taxonomy): domain Eukaryota; kingdom Metazoa; phylum Chordata; class Amphibia; order Caudata; family Salamandridae; genus Lissotriton; species Lissotriton helveticus. The sequence goes on from NC_136057.1 coordinate 667,415,101, forward strand.
GAAAATGCCAGAAACAAAACAAAGTGCGCAGTATCGCACACCAATGCCTTTCAGTGTATCAGAGCCACAAGTGGGAATACGATGGGAGAAGTGGATTGTGAAATTCGAGCGATACATGGAGGCGACCGATGTAGTGGAAGGAAAGAAACTAGGACTATTCCTAAACCTAGTGGGGGATGAGGTGGATGACCTCCTCATAACACTGCCCCCGAGCGAAATAAAAACATACGAAAAATTGATAAAATGTCTAACGACCAAGTTCGACCCCCAAAGAAACGTCGATTTTGAAAGATATAACTTCAACATAGCATTTCAACAGCCGGATGAGTCAATGGACGATTTTGCAACAAGGCTGAGAAAGCTAGTGGCCCACTGTGAATTTGAAAAATATGACAATGAACAGGCCCTTCGCCTAAGACTGATAGAAGGCTGTCACGACACAGAATTTCGCACGAGACTACTTAAAGAACCTATCACTCTAGAAAAAATTCTAGATCTAGCGAGAGCGGAAGCAAGGGCAATGGTACAAGCCAGGCAGATGGACCGGAGAGGAGAACAAATACACCGAATGACAGATACAAGCAAGACGGGCAACTGGAAGAAAGGATCAAAGGAACAAGGGACAAGGAAAGAAGGTTCCCAATGCTACAGATGCGGTCTGGATTTTCCACACCGAGGAGCATGCCCGGCATTCGGTCAGACATGCAGGAAATGCAACAAAAGCGGCCATTTTGCCACCATGTGCCAAGGGGCACATTTCAAAAATGAACGAGGAAGACCAGGGAGACCAAGAGCGACAACAAACAGGCATGTACGACACATGAAAGCGACCACCAGGAGCTCGTCGGTAGAGTCGGGAGACGAGGAAGAAGAGGAAAGAGCAGCTGGAAAGGTAGAACGCCTATACCTCATGTCCACAGATGAAGGGCATGAAGAGGAGCACATCAGATTAGTGGATAGGAAGTCAATAAAAAAGACGGATTGGGTGACCATCGACGTAGGGCCCCATCAAACAGAATTTGTGCTGGACAGTGGGGCCACATGTAACATCATGTGTGCTACGGAATATGATAAGATGAAGAAGAAACCACCACTAAAACCGTCAAATATCAGAGTATTCACCTGGGGTGCACAAAATCCAGTAACGAACATGGGAAAATTCACGGACACCATGACGCACAAGGGCAAGACTGTCACAGAAGAAATACATGTGCTACGAGGAGACATTCCCGCACCATGTCTACTGAGCAACGTAACGGCGAAGATCATGAGCCTACTGAAGATGATGTATCACATGTCGGACAGAGGGAACATATTACAAGAGTACCTAAAGCTAACGAACGGGCTTGGAAAGCTGAAAGGAAGACAAATAACTTTACACATAAACGAATCAGTCAGGCCAGTGGCCCAGCATCACCAAAGGGTGCCCATCCATCTACAACCTCAGGTGGAGGAAGAAATAAAGGCACTACTAGAACAGGACATCATTGAGCCAGCAGAGGGGCCAACGCCATGGGTGTCCCCAATAGTGGCGGTACCAAAAAAGGACGCCGCACAAATTAGAATATGTGTGGACATGAGAATACCCAACACAGCCATCGAACGAGAACGACACCCAGGGCCGCATCTAGATGACATGATAAGTTGCCTGACGGGAATGAGGAAGTTCTCCAAGCTCGACTTATGCAAAGGGTACCACCAACTGGAGCTGGACCAGCAGTCCAGATACATAACGACCTTCTCAACGCACCTCGGATTATTTCGCTACAAGAGATTAAGCTTTGGAATATCGTCAGCAGCAGAAATATTCCAGGAAACGATCAGGCAGATCATCAGACCGATCAAAAACAGTCTGAACTATAGTGATGATATCCTGGTGTTTGGAAAATCTGATGAGGAACACGATAAGGCCCTGAGAGAAGTGTGTTCACAGCTAGTAGAGGTGGGCCTAACAGTAAATGAGAAGAAATGCGAACTGGCCAGAGAAGAACTAGTATTCTTCGGACACATCTTTTCGAAGAGAGGGATGAGACCAGATCGTGGCAAAATAGACACCCTTGAAAAAACAAAAGAACCAAAAGATGTCGCTGACGTGCGCTCATTCCTTGGCCTTGCCAGCTATTGCGCGAGATATATAAAGGACTTCGCGACAGTGAGCACGCCACTGAGAGAATTAACGAAGCAGGGCCAAACATTCGAATGGACCACAGAGTGCCAAAGGGCGTTCGAAGAAATAAGGGCATCAGTAACGGCAGTGGACCACCTAGCATATTTTGACCTGAGCCTATGCACCGAATTGACAGTAGATGCCAGCCCGGTAGGCCTTGGCGCAATACTAGCACAACACAAGCCCGGAAAAGACTCACCTCGACAGATAGTGGCCTACGGAAGCAAGAGCTTGTCGGACATTGAGAGGGCATACTCTCAACCAGAAAAGGAGAGTTTGGCGGTAGTATGGGCATGTGAGCACTATCACATGTTCATATACGGAAAACCATTCACGATAGTAACAGATCATCAAGCACTAGTAACCATCTACGGAAACCCAAACGCCAAAATACCCCCAAGAATTGAACGGTGGGGGATCAGGCTGATGGACTACAACTTCACGATTGTCCACAAACCAGGAAAAGATCAAAATCCAGCGGACTACATGTCACGGCACCCGCTTCCCCATCAAAAAGGTGGCACCACAATGGCAGAAGAATATCTAAACTTCATCGTGAGACAGAACACTCCGGCATCAATAACAAATGAAGAACTAGAGCGAGAAACAAAAGGAGACCCGACAATGAAGGCCATCGGAATGGTGGTACGGCAGCAGAGATGGAGACACATCAACAGCAACACCATCACAGAGGAAGGAGTCAATAAAGAGGAACTACTGGCATTCAAAAAGATAAGCGAAGAGCTGTCTGAAACAGAAAATGGAGTTCTGATGAGGGGCTCAAGAATTGTAATACCACGTCGACTAAGAAAGAGAACAGTTGAGCTTGCACACGAGTCGCATCGAGGCATTGTAGCGACAAAGAAGATGTTGAGAGAAAAAGTGTGGTTCCCGGGATTGGACAACATGGTGGAGGAAGAGGTATCGCACTGTCACACCTGTCAAATAACAGGACCTCCTGCCAAACCGACACCATTGAAAATGTCGGAACTGCCACTTGCAGTATGGACAGAGTTGGCAGCAGACTTTTATGGGCCATTGGAGAGTGGAAAATACCTGCTAGTGGTCATCGACGAATTTTCAAGGTTTCCAATAGTGAGAGAAGTATCGTCGACATCGGCAAGTGCTACCCTACCAGTGCTAGACGACGTATTTGCTGCCTGGGGCTCACCACAGACACTGAAAACAGATAATGGTCCTCCATTTTCTGGAGAGGAATTCCGTAGATTCATGGAGTATCTAGGGATCAAGCATCGGAAAATAACTCCCTTGTGGCCACAGGCCAACGGAATGGCAGAACGATTCATGGGGACTATCAAGAAAGCCATCCAGCGGGCAAAATTGTAGAGACTCTCTCTCTCTCTCTCTCTCTCTCTCTCTCTCTCTCTCTCTCTCTCTCTCTCTCTCTCTCTCTATCACCATCGATCTATTATCTCATTATCATGAAGAAATGTACCAAGGACTTGTACATGCGACAAAGACGTTCTGTTTGTGACAAAGGGGGAGATGTAGTGACCTGACCACCAACGCAGGGCACTAGGACCCTGTGGGTCACAGGGCAGTGTCCAGGTCACTGGACAGGACTTCCTGTGGATGGACAGGAAGAGGACATTACAGAGTAGGACGAAGACGAGGACAGACGTGCTGAGGCACTCTGAGCATGCATGCAAATAAAGAACATTAAAACCACATCTGGTGTCCTGTGTGTTCCCTGAGAAGCAGATGCAGCAATACATGACACAGGTGACGTGTTCTTCTCCTTTACAGTACTCCCTTTTCATGTGTTCCCTAATAATCATGCGGGACAACAAATTTAACAGATCACAAATGAAAATAGAAAATTATAGAAAGAAGAAGAAGATGAATTCTGTTTCTGAGTTGCTTCTGATAATGTTATTCAATGGGGGATAGGGAGCCTCCGGTTGGTGGCCGCTGACTAGCAAGCCACTTGGTTGTGGGAGCAAAGCTCCTGGGCCTTAGCTCAGGGCAAATGGGAAACAAAGTAGCACCAAAGGTTCACCCTTAGGGGCACTAGGGCCGCCGGGTGCACGGTGCTGTTTCGACTTGTTCTCAATGGAGAACCTCAGGTTTGTAAGGACACTGCAGGCTTGGTGATGAAGGTCTTCTGGGTGCGACCACCACTTCGAGAGGTAAGTTGTGAAGTTAGGGGTTGGTTTGGCACTATCGGTTTGGGCACACAAGGCCGTGGGATGTCAGGTGCAGGGGTGCCTTTTGGGGTCGAATCTTCTTACCTGCTCCTGGTCGCGGGTGGGGGGGCCTTCTGGATTCAGACTGCAGGGGTCGCAGGATATCAGGTCAGGTTCACCGTGGTGACCTCCTCATGGTTTTTGCCCACTCGAGCTCGGGCCAAGGCTGGCGGTTGCAGATTAACAAATCCGGTGTTCACAGGAGACAAAGTCTTTGTGGATGAAGGCAGGCAGGTCCTCCGGGGTTTTTGAGGTTGCTGGCTGCAGGACACTCTGAGATTTCACAGGAGCAGGTTTAAGGTGGAGACAGGCCGGTAGGGCTGGAGCCAAGTCAGTGGGCATCTTCCTCTTGTTAGCTGCTGTACGGCTGTTCAGTCCTTCTTCTTCTTCTTCTTCTTCTTCTTCTTGTGGTTTCTTCTTGTCTGAGGAAGCAAGGTTCGGGGATTACCCCTAAATATGAGATTTAGGGGTGTTACAGGTAGGTAAAAGGTAGAGACTATTGGGACCCTTCACTGGGGTGGGTACACCCCCTATTATGCCACCCTCCAATGGGAGAGGGCATGAGCCTGTCCAGAAGATCTTCAAGATGGCGTGGACTGAGAGTTGTGCTTCACCTCACCCTCCCCACCTGAGGGGTAGATTTGGCAGAGGTGGGCACACCTCTCTTCCTCACTTGTTTTTCCCGCCGGTTCTCCCGCTCAAAGTGGGGGTCAGAACCAGTGGGGACCAGTTGCTGTGAGCAGAAAGTGGCTGGGAGAAGCTCACAATGGCGGCAAGCCTTTGAAGCTTCCCCTTCGTGAACCCTGCCCATCCTCAGGGAGGAGGCTTGGCATCTCATCCCAGGATGTGCATTGTTTCGGGCCAAAGAGAGCAGCAGGCTCTCGACCCAGGGGTCCAGAAACATATATGGTGGTGGCAGCTGAAAGCAGCCACTTAGCCTGGACACTAGTGGTAGGTTAGTTTTCAGGGGGCATTTCTAAGAGGCCCTCTGTGTGCATTTTCCATTAAATCCCACACTGGCATCAGTGTGGGTTTAATCTGCGGAGAGGTTTGATACCAAACTTCTCAGTTTTCAGTGTAGCCATTATGGTGCTGTGGAGTTCGTAATGACAAACTCCCATCTCCATATACTCTTAATGGCAGCACGGCACTTACAATGTCTAAGAATGGACTTAGACACCGTAGCGGTACAGGGCTCATGCACCTGTACCCTCACCATTGGTATAGTGCACCCATCTAGAGATGGCATACAGAGATGAATGCCATGTCAACTCTTCACTTTGTTCTACACTTTAGACATGCAGCCTGCAAAGGCTGTGTGTGAGTGCAATGGTACAGGACCTCTAAGAATGGCACAATAAGTGGTACAGCCCTTAGAGGCCTTCTCTGGTCACAGTGCCCTAGGTACCTGTGGTACCATTTACCTGGGGCTGACCTGTGGCCAGCGATGCCAATTGGGTTTAGGCTTCAATGCAGTTTTAGGGAAAGGACATAGGCCCAGGGTACCTGATAAAGCACAAGCCCAGGGCACACTCAGTCAAAGTAAATCAGCAATTTAGCAAAAAGTGGGGGTAACCATGCAGAAAGAGGGCCCTTTCTCACAATAGGGTCCAGCAAAAGGTAGAAAATGTGGGGTTGCAATGCAGAAAATCAGATTTCCTAAACCTTCCTCATTACAGAGTATGATACATCCAATTGTACTAGACACACTTATTATATTCTTGCTATTTAATTCTTTGCATTCACAATTTCTGTTACAACATGTGTGTTTATATGCTTTGTTGACATCTACCATCTAGGTGTTAAAGCTATCCATTTGTATTCATATTTTTGAGAGAATTTCTTTAACCCCTTGCATGCTTGTGACGAACCCCAGCCGTCACGCTCGGCGGTGCTCGTGTGCGGATGACAGCTGGGGTTCATCACGGCCCCGCCCTGTTCGTTTGTTTACCGCACAGCGGCGGAAACGGGCCAGCATCGAAGGGGTTAATCTGTATTGCATAATAAACATTTCTCTAATGTTTGATGCTTTCATCATGCTTAGTGGTAACAATAGTCCCACCTTCTCATCAACATTCTTTAGTTGTGCTTTTTTTCCAGAGAACTACAACCTTTCTTCCAAACTTGTAAATCTGCTATTGAGCCACCATGCTTCAAACACAACGCACATGCACACACAAACACAGACACACACAGAAACAAACACACGCACACACACACTCACATAAACATGAACACCACAGAGGAAATGGCAAACTTGGTACAGGGATATAGTGGGATACATGTGAAGCCTATTATTGTTTGAAGATGCCTCTCATTTGGTAGGGAGAATTACATGTCAAATTCAATCTACAATGCAAATTTCTACAGAATAGGGAAAATTGAGAAGCTTCTAGTATTTAGCTCAATCTTTGCCACCCCCTAACATAAAATGGCATTATTACTTTCCTGAATCTTACTTGTACTTTTTTAAGAAGTTCTCAGCTAGTTCACTTCTTTCCTAGTCCATTGCAAACCACCAAATATGTTGGGTGTTATACCTGTCATCCTAAGAGTGCTCTTCCCCTAACTTTTTGCCTGCCTACCTCCACTTTTTGCTGTATCTTTTTATTGTTTACAACAAGGGGTGGTGAGGGACAGAGTCTCTGAATTAAGCAGAATACTCTCACCCAGTCAAGAGATCAGGGCTAGATCCAACACCGTTTTTTAGCTCATTGCACCATCCCAGTTTCAGAACCTGGCTGTATGCAAATTAGTCTGTTCCTGTCCCAGTGCATGATGGGAACAGGGCAAACCAAACTACAAAAGCCAATTCTTACACTGGGAAGGAAACAAGCTTCCAGGGACCGGTTTCTGGCATTACAGCCGTCTTCGGCCCGGCTTGCTTGAATCCTGATGGTGCAATGAGCAAGGGACTCATGTCTGAGTATACCCTTCCACGCTTAGGGTGGACAAAATTATTTACAACAAGGGGTGGTGAGGGACAGAGTCTCTGAATTAAGCAGAATACTCTCACCCAGTCAAGAGATCAGGGCTAGATCCAACACCGTTTTTTAGCTCATTGCACTATCCCAGTTTCAGAACCTGGCTGTATGCAAATTAGTCTGTTCCTGTCCCAGTGCATGATGGGAACAGGGCAAACCAAACTACAAAAACCAATTCTTACACTGGGAAGGAAACAAGCTTCCAGGGACCGGTTTCTGTCATTACAGCCGTCTTCGGCCCGGCTTGCTTGAATCCTGATGGTGCAATGAGCAAGGGACTCATGTCTGAGTATACCCTTCCACGCTTAGGGTGGACAAAATTATTTACAACAAGGGGTGGTGAGGGACAGAGTCTCTGAATTAAGCAGAATACTCTCACCCAGTCAAGAGATCAGGGCTAGATCCAACACCGTTTTATAGCTCATTGCAACATCCCAGTTTCAGAACCTGGCTGTATGCAAGTTAGTCTGTTCCTGTCCCAGTGCATGATGGGAACAGGGCAAACCAAACTACAAAAGCCAATTCTTACACAATTTCAGAGACTCTGTCCATCACCACCGCTTGTTGTTAAATATTTTTGTCCACCCTAAGCGTGGAAGGGTATACTCAGATGTGAGTCCCTTGCTCATTGCACCATCAGGATTCAAGCAAGCCGGGCCGAAGACGGCTGAAATGCCAGAAACCGGTCCCCGGAAGCTTGTTTCCTTCCCAGTGTAAGAATTGGCTTTTGTAGTCTGGTCTGCCCTGTTCCCATGATGCACTGGGCCAGGGACAGACTAATTTGCATACAGCCAGGTTCTGAAACTGGGATGGTGCAATGAGCTAAAAAACGGTGTTGGATTTAGCCCTGATCTCTTGACTGGGTGAGAGTATTCTGCTTAATTCAGAGACTCTGTCCATCACCACCCCTTGTTGTTAAATATTTTTGTCCACCCTAAGCGTGGAAGGGTATGCTCAGATGTGAGTCCCTTGCTCATTGCACCATCAGGATTCAAGCAAGCCGGGCCGAAGACGGCTGAAATGTCAGAAACCGGTCCCCGGAAGCTTGTTTCCTTCCCAGTGTAAGAATTGGCTTTTGTAGTCTGGTCTGCCCTGTTCCCATGATGCACTGGGCCAGGGACAGACTAATTTGCATACAGCCAGGTTCTGAAACTGGGATGGTGCAATGAGCTAAAAAACGGTGTTGGATTTAGCCCTGATCTCTTGACTGGGTGAGAGTATTCTGCTTAATTCAGAGACTCTGTCCATCACCACTCCTTGTTGTTAAATATTTTTGTCCACCCTAAGCGTGGAAGGGTATACTCAGATGTGAGTCCCTTGCTCATTGCACCATCAGGATTCAAGCAAGCCGGGCCGAAGACGGCTGAAATGCCAGAAACCGGTCCCCGGAAGCTTGTTTCCTTCCCAGTGTAAGAATTGGCTTTTGTAGTCTGGTCTGCCCTGTTCCCATGATGCACTGGGCCAGGGGCAGACTAATTTGCATACAGCCAGGTTCTGAAACTGGGATGGTGCAATGAGCTAAAAAACGGTGTTGGATTTAGCCCTGATCTCTTGACTGGGTGAGAGTATTCTGCTTAATTCAGAGACTCTGTCCATCACCACCCCTTGTTGTTAAATATTTTTGTCCACCCTAAGCGTGGAAGGGTATACTCAGATGTGAGTCCCTTGCTCATTGCACCATCAGGATTCAAGCAAGCCGGGCCGAAGACGGCTGAAATGCCAGAAACCGGTCCCCGGAAGCTTGTTTCCTTCCCAGTGTAAGAATTGGCTTTTGTAGTCTGGTCTGCCCTGTTCCCATGATGCACTGTGCCAGGGACAGACTAATTTGCATACAGCCAGGTTCTGAAACTGGGATGGTGCAATGAGCTAAAAAACGGTGTTGGATTTAGCCCTGATCTCTTGACTGGGTGAGAGTATTCTGCTTATTTCAGAGACTCTGTCCATCACCACCCCTTGTTGTTAAATATTTTTGTCCACCCTAAGCGTGGAAGGGTATACTCAGATGTGAGTCCCTTGCTCATTGCACCATCAGGATTCAAGCAAGCCGAGCCGAAGACGGCTGAAATGCCAGAAACCGGTCCCCGGAAGCTTGTTTCCTTCCCAGTGTAAGAATTGGCTTTTGTAGTCTGGTCTGCCCTGTTCCCATGATGCACTGGGCCAGGGACAGACTAATTTGCATACAGCCAGGTTCTGAAACTGGGATGGTGCAATGAGCTAAAAAACGGTGTTGGATTTAGCCCTGATCTCTTGACTGGGTGAGAGTATTCTGCTTAATTCAGAGACTCTGTCCATCACCACCCCTTGTTGTTAAATATTTTTGTCCACCCTAAGCGTGGAAGGGTATACTCAGATGTGAGTCCCTTGCTCATTGCACCATCAGGATTCAAGCAAGCCGGGCCGAAGATGGCTGAAATGCCAGAAACCGGTCCCCGGAAGCTTGTTTCCTTCCCAGTGTAAGAATTGACTTTTGTAGTCTGGTCTGCCCTGTTCCCATGATGCACTGGGCCAGGGACAGACTAATTTGCATACAGCCAGGTTCTGAAACTGGGATGGTGCAATGAGCTAAAAAACGGTGTTGGATTTAGCCCTGATCTCTTGACTGGGTGAGAGTATTCTGCTTAATTCAGAGACTCTGTCCATCACCACCCCTTGTTGTTAAATATTTTTGTCCACCCTAAGCGTGGAAGGGTATACTCAGATGTGAGTCCCTTGCTCATTGCACCATCAGGATTCAAGCAAGCCGGGCCGAAGACGGCTGAAATGCCAGAAACCGGTCCCCGGAAGCTTGTTTCCTTCCCAGTGTAAGAATTGGCTTTTGTAGTCTGGTCTGCCCTGTTCCCATGATGCACTGGGCCAGGGACAGACTAATTTGCATACAGCCAGGTTCTGAAACTGGGATGGTGCAATGAGCTAAAAAACGGTGTTGGATTTAGCCCTGATCTCTTGACTGGGTGAGAGTATTCTGCTTAATTCAGAGACTCTGTCCATCACCACCCCTTGTTGTTAAATATTTTTGTCCACCCTAAGCGTGGAAGGGTATACTCTGATGTGAGTCCCTTGCTCATTGCACCATCAGGATTCAAGCAAGCCGGGCCGAAGACGGCTGAAATGCCAGAAACCGGTCCCCGGAAGCTTGTTTCCTTCCCAGTGTAAGAATTGGCTTTTGTAGTCTGGTCTGCCCTGTTCCCATGATGCACTGGGCCAGGGGCAGACTAATTTGCATACAGCCAGGTTCTGAAACTGGGATGGTGCAATGAGCTAAAAAACGGTGTTGGATTTAGCCCTGATCTCTTGACTGGGTGAGAGTATTCTGCTTAATTCAGAGACTCTGTCCATCACCACCCCTTGTTGTTAAGTATCTTTTTATTGGCCACTGCTAAGCAATAAGGGTGCATGTGCTTTTACCCTAAACATTGTGACATTGGTATATACCTGATTGACATATTTATTTTACTTATAAGTCCCTTGTAAAGTGGTATACATTGGGCCTGCAGCACTGATTTTGCCACCCACACAAACAGCCGTTCAAACGTGTCTCGGGATACCTGTGTGTGCAGTTTACTGCCACTTCGACTTGGCATTTAAAACCACTTGCCAAGCCTTAAACTCATCTTTTATTACGCATGTCCCCCTAAGGTAGGCCCTAGGTATCCCCAAAGGCAGGGTGCTGTGTAAATAAAAGGGAGGACATGTACTTTTAAGTTTTGCATGTCCTGGCAGTGACAAACAGCTACATTTGTTTTTCACTGCTGTAGGCCCTACTCCTCTCATGGGCTAGCATTGGGAATTCCTTAAAACACTTTTACTCTGTAAAGGAGTAGCTAAATCATGTTTCATATCTTTGGAATGGTAAAGTTAAATCTTTAGAGGTAAAGTTGGAGTTGACAGTGTTACTTTGGAAATGCCACTTTTAGAAAGTGGACCTTCCTTTGGGTGCTTGCATTTTGTCTGGGATGAGTGTCAACTACACTTTGTGCATTCTGTCCAGACAGCCACATACACAGGAAGTTGAGGCTCATCTGCATTCTGAGCACTCAGCTGTATTTATCTGCATTCTGATGGGTCTACCTGGGCAGTGAGTAATAGGAGGAGCTGAAAACTTTATTAGGTAGTGTCCTGTCCACATACAATGCACTGATTCCCCCCTCCCCCCACACACACACATATAGCCTGGCCGATAGGGCTTGGTTAAAAGGGATCCTTGTGCACTTCACAGAGTTGGTTTGAAGTCACCCCCTACATCAAAGGCATTTTTGGATATAAGTACTGGGGCTCTGTCCCTACAAAAGTAGTACACTACTGGTAAGAACTCTGCTGGAGTAAAGACTGCTGTGCTGTAGGGATTGCCACTTTGCCTTGACTGACTAATCTGATTAACTGCTTCTCTGGTTTACTGCGCTGCCCTGCTGCCTGCTAATCTCTGCCGAGCTGAGGACAAGGACTGGACTCATCTTACTTGAACCGAGTGAGACTCCAATGGCTTGTTGGGTTTGGCTCCTGAAGTCTCAGGGACACAAAAGACGTCCTGGTGCTTCTGAACTCAGCCATCTGGGAATCCTGCCCTTGCCTGAGGTGCCCCCTCCAGTCCAGTTCTGGACCTCAGAATTGGGTTCTGCAACTGTTTTGCTACAAAGCCAATGCATCGTCAACCCTGCCCCGGTTGGAATTAACACATTCCCCTGTGATGAAGATGCAGAGGTTTTTTCAAGGACAGCGGTTCAACAGCCAGTGTGGCCAGACAACGATGACACTCTGCGCCACTTGACAACAACACAGTGCCTTCATGTCTACGGAGCTTGACGACGATGCAGGAACCCACTGCATGAATCAGACCCAATGCAACATGGTCTCAACATCGACGCTTGCTCCACCCAAGATACTTTTTAAGAGGAACCTGCGTGAGTCTCGTAGCTAGCCTGTCTTCCATTGTAGTCAGCCTGAACTTTTGATTAGTACCATCCCTTGCAACCTCAATTAAACTTTTGACTTTTAGTAACTTGCAAGCAATTTATTTTCATTATTCTATAAAAATTCATATCTTGACTTCTACTGATTGGATGTTTGTAGTTTCAGTCTTATTTTACTCAGATATATATTCTCTAATTTTCTAAACCTGTGTGGAGTATTTTTATGGTGTTTTTATTGTGCTACTGTGTATGTGTGCTGCACAAATACTTTACACATTGCCTCTTAAGTCAAGCCTGCCTGCTCTGTGCTAGACTACTGAGGGGACACAGGTTAATTTAAAGTGTGCATCTAGCTTACCCTCACTTGTATTGTTTTCTATTCTTGGACAGGGTGTAAACCTCTGCCAACAGGAGACCCAATTTCTAACATTGGGCAACACATTAAAAATTCCAGAAGCAATACCTCAATGATCTGGACATCAATAAAGAGAGAAACCAATCACTTATCCACTTGAACCATTGCACCACTATTTCAACTCTTCACATCCATAAACCTAGTGCCCTGTAATTAGATCTGAATTTTTATGTACATAAAATTAAGCTGCTATATTGTATAATTCTAGGCAAAACAAATTCATACAGATATCACAGGTGGGTTGAATTTGCGTAGTCGCCATAAGCAAAGCTCCGTGAAACGGTAAAAAAATCTCAGAGAGCACGCAGAGTTCTGTGAACACACGGACATGCTTGTTCCACCCATTCATGATTCTATTTTCCTGTTCGCGAACGCTGTTTGCGTGCTCGGGGGGAAATATCTCGCAAACACGCATTTTGAAAGCCCCGAACAAGCAAAAAATTATGCGAAGCTGCGGATCACAGAATTATTGGCAATTCTGCGTTCTCCGTGAGCGGAACAGAATTTGCCACCCAGGCCTAATCACAACATGATGCAATTATTGAATATCTCATCCTAATCACAGTTCTTTTTAACATATGTACCTCACTACACATTGAGAATTTATCATACACTCATCATGAAAACTGACACATAACTTCATCTTTGCAGAGGTAATTAGACTTACAGGTTCATTGCAACATTTTGGACTTTAGTTGTTTTAGATTTAATTCTCCATTCCCTTCATGTGGTTGTTTAGATACCTGGCATACTCCATTAAACCTGATGTCATTACAGCCACTTATGTGAATCCCCTCAAAATGAGCTTCATCTTTCTGACTTGTAGCCACCACATGCTCAGCAAATCTAAGTCTTAATTGTTGAATTGTGCTGTCCACATAAACTCATTCACAGGTACATATTAAGATATGAATACAATGTTTTTCTACAGTTCTAAAGTAAATTACTCATAAATGTTTTCCATGTGAGTCCAACATCTAATTGAGGAGTCAGTTATTTCAGTTCTCCATCATGATAACATCAGAAGTAATCTAAAGATGTAAACATGTGAGCCATCTGCACACTGGAAAACTGTTTGACAAAGATTAACTTCAACCTTTCTCAGACTGAGCCTCTGAAAACTGAATTTCTTCTTCTTCACCAGCAATATGATTCTAATCTGTACATGGAATGGTTGCCTGTCGTGCATCTGGAGGGATTAACTCTATTGACACCCCTGAGGTAAAATATCTGGGTTACTGACTTGACCCTTACTGTGCTCAAACACCTTGCTTATAGAAATGACACCCTAAAGTAGGAAATATTAGCCCTCCTCAGTGCCATTATGCACTGAGTCATGAGGCTATAGTCAGTCATAAAAAAGCCATACACATATTTCGATCCTTACAAAATTCCGCTAGGTTGATAATCAAATTCAATATGATATATTTCACATTCAAAGCCCATCAATTCCAATGCTTCAAATATCTTTGATCTTCCTTGAAACTCTCTGTTGTTGTAGAATAAAAGGCATACTTAAGTTAGGGACTGAGGAATTTAAACATAACACATTTGAAACTCAAACATTTTCTTCCCTCTGGAAATCTTTGCCTTTAGTATTTAGTTCACTTCTCTAGAAATCGTTCATTATTCTGTAAAAACAATAAACCCATAGATTTGATTATGTCTCTACAAAAACATGTATTGTACTACCTTGCTTCATACCTTTTTCTCATTTTATTATATGTGCCCATTTTGCTATTTCTTTCTTTTCTATCTAATCAATTAAATCTCATGTATATCCTCTTGTACCCTTTCCTCATATTCGCGTTTGGATCCTTCTCTTCTTTCCTTTGCCATTATGGTGCCATAATCAAGTCTTTACCACCATGGAGAAGATCTACTTCACTTTCATTTAGATAGTTCTCCATCAGGGAAACTGTATCTGCTACTTTCCAGCTGGTCATCAATCATCTTTTATATAGATTCCTTTGTACCTAAAGTCAGTGATGTGATATCACGTGCTAGAAGGCAACTATCTATTCTCTTCAGAATCTGTCCAATAACACAGAGTTGATATTGAATACAGCTGAGAAGATGTCTATATGTAATATAGGTATGTGATATGAAAAGAACTACTTACAATCTGAAAGACTATTTCTATAGGCTCAAAAAATTGAGCTGTCCATATGTGCTTACACCTGTGGAAACAAAAGCACACAAAATCACCCCAGAAAACACTCCAAGGGGACTCAATAGAGCCACAAATTCCGTATAAAACTGTGTTAGATGTTCACAAGAACTACTGTAAGCAAGTCTCTAACAAAGCAGAAGCCCTGCTACACTCCTGCTAGGAAATTCAAATTGCCCTCGTCATACTTGATCCAAACACATTCACTCAAGAAGCTAAAGCATTGGGCATAATCATAAGGTTACAAAATCTATGAATATACTTGAATTCTTCATATCTAAGTCTTAGGGCAAAATAACATGTTTCAATATATTACTCAAAGCGTAACTGTTCATATAGCCATTCAGACATTGTACTCACCAGGGAAGATTCTCAATAATGTTGGGTTGTGTATCCTCCTCAAACTTGACTGCTTTCTAACTGCCTCTCTGCTCACCCAATGCTTACCAGGTAGCACATCCTCTGCTCATGCACTTCAACCACACATTCAAGCTTGTTCTCAAAATCAAATACTATGTTAAGGGGTTAGGGGCAGTTGTACACAATATAAATACAAGAAAAGAACAGCACTAATAAAAACAAAGACAGTGCCTTTACAATATTGTTAAACTTGGCCCTTTTTGCAGAGTCATCCCTGAACTTTTTTTCTGACCTGGTGTTGGTGGTTTTAGGACTCTGGGCACTTTAGCACTGCTGCCCAATATAAAGTGTGTGTGCTCTCTATGGTAAACATGGTAAGATTGGTCTACACCTGTTTGCCGTATTTAATTTACCTGTCAGTCCCTTGTAAAGTGCTATCTCAGATACCCAGGACCAGTAAATTAAGTGCTACTGGTGGTCTTGGAGTGCTGATTGCGCCACTCACCAAGGTAGCCTTTCAAACCTGACTCAGGCCTCTACCATTGCAGGGCCTGTGTGCGTAGTGCTACTGCCACCATGATGTGGCATGCAAAGTGGTTGCCATATCTGTGACCCCCTTTTACTGGATGTCAGTCACCCCTAAGGTAGACCCTAGCTGGCCCTATCGGCAGGGTGCATTGCAGGTAGAAGGTAGGACATGTACCTTAAGTGTGTGACATGTCCCGGTAGTGAGAAACAGTCATTTTGGTTTCTCACTGCTGTGAGGCTGCCCTCTCATAGGAATGCATTGGCGATTCTCTGATAAGTGTTTCAGTGGTAATTCTTGATAAGAAAGGAGCAGCGTGGTCAAGTTTGGTATGTTTGGAGTAGTAATAATAAATGCTGTCCAATGGTGTGCACAAATTTATTATCACTAGTTTAGAAATGCCACTTTTAGAAGTTGGTATTTCTGTGTGGTATGTTTCTGCCTGCCTGACGTGTTTTGCATGTCTGGCTCTGGAATGACAGGGGCTGGTGAGGTGTGTGGTTCCAGGGAGGGCAGGGTGAGTCAGCGCTAGGCTGAATGGAAGATCTGCATTTAGAGTAGTGGGAGGAGTAATCCCCTGACCCTGAATAGGTCTGTGACTGTCTGAGTGAACGCTGGCTCCCCCCCCCCCTGTGGTGTCTCTGATGACTGAGACCCCACCTGACAGAGGAGGGTATGAGTACTGTGCACAAAGTGCTCCAATATGCCACAGAACCAGTTGACACTGGTTCCCCAAGCCGTGTGCCAGGTCAGAACATAGTGAAAGGGTGTATAAATATTGGGGCTGCGACCCCATGTGTTTGTGCTGCTTTAGGGTGCTTGCTGCTTGCGAGGCCCCCGGAGGAACCCAAACGAGGGACTGCTCCTCTACTGGAGGGCCCTGTGAGCTTGCCTGCCTGGGCCCAGCTTTGCCCCTCGAAATTCCTGGCTCCTAGCGCCTCATGAGCGCTACCTCTTCCCAGCTGCTCTAGGGCAAGAGGAGCGCTGGAGCCCTTCAGCGCAGTGCTGTGAGGTCTGAAGGGGAATCCCGGCGTGGAGTCTCCCCCAAGCTGCTGGGAGGTCAAGCGGGAGCCCACCCCACATTTCTGATGCCCATTTGAAGTGGAAGCCCACCCCGCATTGCTGCGGGGTGGGCTCTGGAGAGTAGTGTAATCAGCGGAGAACTCGCTCCCCATGCACCCGCAGCCGCCGAAAGTCAGGCAAGCTACCTGGATGTAGGCAGGGCCGGCCGGCAGGAAGGAAGTGGCCGGAAGTCAGGCTGAGCATGCCTGGAGGAAGGCGGGCCCACGTGTGCCATTGGAAGCCCGAGTGTGGCCAGAAGAGTGGGAGCCTGGCGATCTCCATCTCGTGGAGCAGAAGTCAGGCGGAAGCCTACCCCACACTGGCTAGTGGCCAAAAGACGATCAAGACTTCAGCCTTGAGTAGAGGGTCGAGGAGGAGCACCATCAGTGTCACAGACGCCCACAAAGTCATTAGCCTGAGGAGGGTGAGGGGGGCATTGTTGGGGCCGGGAGTGGCACCCAAACAGCCCCGGTAAGTGTGGGCTAAACTTAGAGCATTGTTGGTGCTCCCAGGGCACGGTGGGTGCCAGTGTTCGTGCTCTGCCACAGGTGCACCGTGAGAGCGTGGGCAGCTGCTCCAAAGGGGCAGTTGTAATTAGAAGTCCTGGAGTGGGGCTTCCAAGGCACGGTTGGTGCCACTACTTGTTTTCCACAGCTGCACCGCAGGAGCATGGGCAGCTGCAACGTGGGGGCAATTTTGTTGTAGGATTCCCAGAGTGGGGCTCCAGAGGCACAGTGGTGCCAAAGCCAATTTCCTCAGCTGCACCGCAGGAGCGTAGGCAAATGCAGCGACGGGGCATTTCTTTTGTTTCTTGAGAAGGAGGGGGTGAGACGCACCCCGCGCCCCAGTGCATCCTGCACATTGTTTTTGCTGCCAAGGCAGCCGTAGGGCCAGTTGAAGGCCCCAGTTAGAGCCCTGACTTTTGGGACAGAGGACAATTGGGCCTCAGAGAAGGGCAGTTGGCCTGGGGTCATTTGGTGTCCTCGAATGGCATAAGATCCCCAGATGATGTGTGCACCTTCCTGGTGTTGCTAGGGTGCATTGCTGGTTATTAGGATGTATGCCTAATGTGATGCCTAATGCAAATGGCATGCTATGATGTTTAGGCCTAATGAGATTACATAATGTGTTTATGCCTAATGTGAAAATGCTGAGTTCATTATTTTGCTGGTAGTTACTCGTTGTATTATTACTTTCTAATGGTTCTGACCGTGGCCCGATTTGCCTGGTCATGTCTATGATACCCAGTAAATTATTAACTGGTGCCAGTGGACACAGTGTATATTTGTGATCATGATTCTAAAGTGTTTTTGGATAATACAAAGGCTATTTTGTATATAACCTTCTGTGGAGTTTCTTTTGTAGTGTGCCTAGTGACTTCCACCAAACGAACAAGGCAATCCTGACAGATAATTCGTCCCTTCCTGCACAAAAATAATCCTGCCTGCAAAGCAGGTACCCTTGCACCATGATGCAAAGGTGCCTGTGTTTGCACTAGGCTGCTCCTGGTGCACCAGTGCAGGGAGAGAGCAGAAATGCACAACATTTTAGTAGATATGCCGCATTCCTAATGTTTTGCAATGCAGTAGGTGTCTTGCTGCATTGTGTGGCTTTTTCATGAATCTGGCCCCTTGTCTCCAAGATACATTATGACATTATGGAGTATAACCCATAATTGCTATGAATCCCTTTAACTGTACCATTATGTCCATCCTCAATCCCATTCTTCCTTCCCTCCTCAATCCCACCCTCCCCTCCAAATACCCCTCTCTCACCAAACATGGCCCCAATTCTTGGACCATCCCTTACCCTCCCAAGCTCTCCAAAAATGCCAAGAGAAAGTTTAAACATAATCTACTAATCCAACATCTCGAAACCCTGATTGTGGACAACTACCACAGCCTCACGTCCCACATTAAAACCAACTACATCTTCTACACTAAACGACCCTCTAAATGGAAAACCACTTTTCTGCACCACCTACCAATATCTAAATCAAGCAAAATCCCCCACTCCTTCCTCACTTTTCCCTGGTGTAATTGACATTTCCATTTTCAAAAGTGGCAACATCCTAATTCAAGCCTCCGAACGCCACCTCGCCACTTTCGAACACCATTTCAGCACCTTATCCCACCAGCTGTCCACACCTATGCATCCCCAAGACCCCCCATGGTGCTCCCCTGCCTCCCTATCGCTAACTCAACTCCCTCCAGTCATACCTAACCCCAATTTCACTCCCCTCTCCGACCTCTACTCTATCACCTTCTCCTGAACCCCCCTCAAATCAACACCCACTCCTCTATCCCCACCTGCTCACCCCCAAGACTACTCTGGGATCTCCCTCACCTCACCTACTCTAACCCCTCTCCTTCTTGACACTCCACTACTTTTTGATACACCCCTTTCTCTGTCCTCTGTTCTAACGGCCCCTCTTAAATCAACCCCCTACAACCCATCTAATTCTCATACCAACTACCCTGCCCCCTCAAAATCGTCCCCTTCCTACCTCTAATCTCCTCTTAAACCCCTCTCCTTCCCCCCTAAACCAACCTCCGGATACAACATCCCTTCCTACCCTTCCTCCCCCCTCACCTAAACGCACTCCTGCTCCCAACTCTGATACTATATCTCCTCACTCCCTATATCCTACCTCCATAACTATACCATCCTGTGCCACGCCCCTCCATCTATCCCAACCCCGGATCACACCCGCCATTCCCCTGACCTCCACCACTCACACCTTCCTAGCGCTACCCTCGTCCCCTCATCCCAGACACTCTCCCTCCCTGAACAACAATCCTCCTCCCATTGCCAACAATGACCCTACCCCCCCTTCGGTCCCCAACCTCACCCCTCCTTGATCTCTTAACCCAGACACTTCCCAACATTGACTGCAACATCTCTACCTTGGTTACAGAACTTGCCCGACTCAGAACAGATTTCAATCAAGTCAAATCTTTCAACTCCAGAATCCGCCCCTCTTGGGCCTCCTTTCCATGCTCTGGCACCCCAAAACGCCCATATTCAAAGCATTGGTCAACCATGACTCTTCACAGACGTTCACACAGACCGCTTCGCATCTTGGGGGGACTGCTCCACTTCTGACATCTCTGACCTCTGCAACTCCCTCCTTGACAAATCCCCACCTAATGATCCACCCCTCTCTCACACCAACATCCCGGCCATCATTGGGACCGGTAGAATCTACTTTTCTCCCAGCTCCCCCAGGCATTCACTTATGCCCTCCCCCATTACCATCCCCAAACCCCTGTCCACTATCAGAAACCATCATTAATGACGACATCGACATCACCTTTCTCACAGAAATCTTGCTCAAAAATCACTCAACCCCCATCCTTGACCTACTCACCCCTCCTGGCTACTCCATTCTCAGGAAAGACAGACCTGAAAGAATAGGGGGTGGCCTAGCAATTATCTTTAAAAGCGAACTACAACTCTCCCTAGTGAAGAACACAGGCTATACTACCTTTGAATACCTTGGAGCCGAACTTAAGATGGAAAACTCCCCCTCAATACGACTACATATTACCTATCAACCACCCGGTGAGCCTCTTCCCTTTGCCGAAGAACTATCGGACCTTCTCACACAATCATCACTCACAAATTCCAAAAACCTCTTCCAAGGAGATCTCAACCTTCACTGGAATGAACCCGAGGACCCCACAATCAGCCTTCTCACTAATCTCCTTGAGACTATCGACCTCAAACAACTTTGCCACTCCCCTACCCACTCCAAAAGAGCCATCCTTGACGCCATCATATCTAACGTTGACTTGACATCTATATACAACATCATCCCTATCGACTGGTCCGACCACCACCTCATATTGTTCACGATCTCCCGGCCAACCCCGTCCGCCCCAGCTAAAAACTATAAAACCACAACGATGTCCAGAAACCTTAAGCAAATCCCTCCTGGCACACTGGAGTCCAAACTTCAAACCCAACTTCATCTCATTCCACCCTCTCTCAATGCAAACGAACTTACTGAGCACTTTAACAAAACTGTTGTCGAGGTCTTAGATCAACTGGCCCGCTCAAACTTAAAACACTAAAAAATGGCCCCTCCAAATCATGGTTTACCGCTGACCTTAACAAGGAAAGACGCTCACTTAGACTTGCTGAAAGAACATGGAGACAACTCCCGTCCCCCTCCCACCTTGCCCTCCTTAGAACTGCTAGATCCTCCAACAAAAAACACATTCTCTGAAAAGGCATCTTTCTTTCGCTTACAACTATGCCGTGCCGAGAACAGACCCAGGGAACTGTTCAATATCGTGAGAAACCAGACCTCCCCTGCACCCCCCAACCTGATGGCCTCCTCGAGCAAATATGAAGAAATTGCTAACTTTTTCTCCCCAAAAATTGCCAAGATTAATCAATCCTTCCTTGTAACCCAGCTCCCTCCCTCCCCCCAATGTCCTCTGAATAGTACCTTAACACCACACTTCCCCTTGTCTCTACTCCCTTCCCCCTCCATTCACCCTCCCTTACCTGCCCATCCTGAACCTTTCCACACCAATCTTCAGCTTAAAAATAATGCCTCCTGGCAGAATTTCCACCTTGTTTCCGAACTAGAAGTCTTTAACATCCTATCCAAACTAAAACCGTCCTCTCACACAAAAGACCCACTCCCACCCAAGATCTAAAGCACATCAATATCCCTTATTGGATCATTATCATTAACGCCTCCCTTTCCACAGGATGTGTCCCTATTTCCCTCCAACTCGGACAAATCACGCCCATCCCTAAAAAACCCAAAGCCAATCGTAATGACCCTAACAACCACCACACTATCTCTAACCTCCCCCTACTCTCCAAAGCCCTTGAGAAATGTGCCCTACTTCAATTGGATAAGCACATTGACATGTGCAACCTGCTTGACCCCCTATAATCCGGGTTCCGCAAAGGTTGCAGCACGAAACTGTACTGCTTAACATTGTTGATGACATCCACCTCGAATTGGATAAGGGGGAGACTTGCATCCTCATCCTTCTCGACCTCATTGCTGCCTTTGACACAGTTAACCACTCAACCATACTCAATGCACTCAAAGATCGTTTCGGCCTTAATGGCACTGTACTTAACTTGTTCAGCTCCTACTTCCAACATAGAACCCAACAAATCAAAATTCATAACTGCCTCTCCAGCCCCACATCTATCTCCCTTGGTGTCCCCAAGGATCCCTCTTCAACCTCTTTATGGAACCCCTCACCCTCATACTTAAACAAGCCAAAATTAACTACCACCTCTATGCTGATGAAACCCAACTGTACATATAAAATCAAATCCCACTCTAATATCGTACACCTCAACACTGCCCTATCCAAAATTCAATCCTGGTTCTGCAACAACCATCTCAAACTTAATCCAAACAAAACTGAAATCATTCTTTTCTCTCCTAAAAACAACCCTCCCCCATTCAAGCATGAATCACAGACCTTAATGCCCTTAACTGCTCTCTCTCCCTCGCCGAATCAGTTAAATCTCTTGGCGTCACCATCAACAGTAAGCTTGGGCTCGATACCCATATAAAAAACTCGGCAAAAGGAACACTCTTCACACTCCGGCATCTCAAAAAAATCAAACCATTCATTCCAGCAGAAGATTTCAAATCGGTTATCCAATCTCTTGTCCTTTCAAAGATTGACTACGGAAACGCTTTACTCTCTGGAACACCCAAAGTTCACCAAGCCCCCCTCAAATCTGTTCTCCACTTACTGACTGTAAGCGTTCTGAACACATCTCTCCTGCCCTCAAGGACCTCAAATGGCTTCCCATTGAAGGCAGATCCTCCTATAAAAGTGCCTGCATTACTCACAAAGCCCTTTATCAAAAGATACCAATTTACCTCTCCAACAAACTCACCAAAGCAGGCTGCGCCCGGATGTTGAGAAGTACAAACTCTCTCCTTCTCGTTCCCCCGTTGTTAAAAAAAAATGCATCTCAATCATGCTCCTTCTCTGGATAGGCCCCCAGCATTTGGAATGCCCTCCACAAAGATCTTCGATGTACCCCTTCCTACATAAGTTTCAAAAAAGGCCTTAAAATACACCTGCTCAACAAATATTGGGGTTCCTAATCCCTCTCCTACCATACTTGTTCTTCCCACCCCTTCTCCCTTAAACACTTCCGCTCCTCTCCCTCACTCCCAACACTTCCCCATCCTGACCCCCCTCCACCCTACCTGTGACTTCTACATCCTTAACTTTCCCCCTCCCTCTCCTTCTCACATACTTTTATCTCTCCTGCATTATTACGTCCACTGAACCTACCCTTATGCACTTTTATACTGTTTTTGTCTGCATTGCTCAATTGACTTTTTTAGTCTACCATGTATAACTGCTTCATTTTGTATCAATTGTTCTGTTTCTTTTCACCAAAATAGTTTTTTTATGCAAATGTAAAGCGCTCTGATACCCCTGGGTGAAGCTAGAGCTATATAAATCTTCTTAAACAAATAAATGAAATAAAATAAATAACTACTCCCCTTTGCTGGCACATTTCCGTTTAGTAAACTCCAATAGATAATATTGAAGTATTTTAGTTTCGTAATTCGCGACCAGGTTCACCATAATATTGGAGCATTCATGTGTGATCATGAGGACATATTTTTCTGTTATGGCATGGCATGATTTCTGTCTGATATCGTCCTTCATATGGCCTGTATGTGTCTGATTTTAGAAATGCATTTTATATCTGGTTTCAGAACTCCAGGGTCGGTAGTGAGAAAATAGAAGGCAAAGATTTCCTTCAATTTATATACCTTATTTGAAGCAACATTACACTTTCGATTTGTTGTGAAAGTGGTCCAACTATTATTTAGATGTTTTTATCGAAATTTGTGAAAATGTACAGCACCATTTACAATCTCAGCAAAATGGGCAATTACCACAACCGGTAAAAAGTGCTTGATTGATATATTATAGTGTAGTTCAAAGAAGCTTGAAAAATGTGAATAAAGGTCTGACTTCAATTGTATTATTACAACAGAGTTATGACATAACATCGCTTGTCACCTGCAATAGGAAAGTGATGTCTATTTTGATAATTTATTACAGTGAGTTTTGATGTGACACTGTCAGCTGTCAGAGTTAACAGACAGTGTGAAAGCTAGGCCCAGGTGAAATTTTCATTATGCTGGCGTAATCAAGCACAATTTCGGTAATTTCACTTTAGTATTGTTATGTGAAATTCCAGAAATTATGCTATCGTGCCACGTCATGTAATTGCATGTTAATTTACTGTGAACAATAGAACTCGAGCAGCTTTTGTTCAAGGTGGACACCAGGACGCATTTCACACAACTCTGTGTAATTCTGCATATATTTTCAGAAAGTTTGCATATTTATGTGAAAGAAAATAATGCAAATAGCGCACACCCGTAGAGAAAGCCAGGTGACATACAACTGATTGTTCAGTGGTTCAGCAATGAAAGGGAGAAATAGCTTCTTAACTTGTCTAGCTATGCTTCTATGAAGTGCACATGCATTATCGAAAACAAGATATTCATGGCAGTGTCTTTAATTTTAACAAACTTAGAATTCATCACATGAAAGCTGGAATCTTTTTGCAAGTTGTTCAAAACTTTCTAAATCCAACACTCCATACTTCTCGTAACCACTCACACCTCACTCCAAATTCCATCCCCAAGCCCTCATGCCTTGTTTCATTCTTCCTCTTCCACACACTAAACTCCTTCCATAGATCCAGACTGGCCTTCATACTTCCTTCTAAACACCCTCCCCTGAAACTCTTCCTGCTCAACGAAATCATGCACTAAGTCTTTTGTCAGGTGTGCTCTGTTCTCCCCCCTGAGGGGGTGGATAAACACACATGTGACTCTCCAGCCCCCAAGATACTGCCAACCAGAAAACCCCATGAGGGATTTTTACTGCCCCACCTACCATACCCCATCAACAGTAACCTATCCTTTCAAAACCGGCTCACCATATCCATCAGCTCCATCATGTAATACGCATTTCCCATTTGTAAAAGGTGCACCCCATCATCTCGAAAAATACACATTTCCTCCCGCTTTATGCCCCCATGAGAGATCACCTTAATGTCTCTTGCCATGCAAAAAACCCTCATGTTGAGTTTCATCTGAGCTTTATCCATTGCAGCGTGTGTCCTAGGCCCACTCCATACCCTGCATGGTACAAATTCTGTCCACACTAGACATGTCCCAGAAAAGTTTGCTTTGATAACCTCCAAATCCCTCTGCATATATTGCAGCAGCGTCGAGCCTGATAACTGTACGAGATAATTTTCACCCAGATGAATCTGGAGCATGCCTGTGCAACTACTTTGCAGAACCAGCCTCGTCAACCACGGCAACCTCAACGCATCCCCCATTTACCTCACCAGAGCACCTATTGCTGCTGCTATGCAATCTCAGGTTCAGTACGCATACTTGTTGCTCCGCTTACTTTACTGCTCAGTGCACAAATGGATAGTCCCATAATCCAGGTCACTATCTAGATCTCTGGACTGCTCACACACCCTTCCTTAGAAGAATAGACAATTAGCGTTGGCGACATACCCTAGACCCCCCCACCCATCACCACAGAAAAAACCCTCATATAGCACTTTCAGCACCGCTATCTCCACCAACCTATCTGATGGATCTGTCGACCCATCCCACCCACCCCAATTGTGCCACTGCAGTCACCGCCACAATCCAAAAGTAATGCGTCCCAAAAACAGCTGGGTCCTTCCCCAGACAGGACTCCCAACAGTTGAAATTCTGTCACCCTGCCGCCTTCCTCATGACAAAAAATGTCCTCTGCCACTGACCAGGCCAAACCTGAAAGCTACGCCATTCCTGTACAGTGCAAGCCTACAGAATCCCCCTTCACACAACCATATCCACTTCCCTCTACCCTGTTGATCTGTCTTAGAGCACCGCAGCCAAATGCCCAATCATCCTGGGTCCAAATGCATTTCTTCATGCAGCACCCTGACTCAGGTGCAGACCCCAAAAGCTTGGATACATGAAAAGCCCCACAAACATCCAAATCATGCATAGTCGGAAAACAGGCACCTCAAAACGATCATAACAAGAAACAGATAACACCACCAGCAACTCTTGCAGCAACTAACTCAAATGTAATGGCATCCTGCTACGCCGACCCCCTGACCCCGTTCTTTAACCCACTCTTTCAGAAGCTGGACCAAAATCTCATCCTTGGCAGGATCAAAGCCCCAGTACAGCTTGACATAGAATGACCCCCCGCCAGCTTACCTGCATTAGCAGTGAGCGATAAACCTTTATAATTGCAGAAAAAAACAAGGTGCAACACTCTCCCTTTTGCTCCCTGTTGATCCCATGCCAAAGCCTCCAGCGAACAGACTCAAAATAAATAAAGGTCTTAAAAAAGGCACAGGAAATGATGCAACCCATTGGCAAAACCTTGTCTACTTAGATTGCACCCCAAAACTGCATGCCCAGTAAAGAGAAATCAGAGGGGTGTATCGGCAGCTGCCTAAAAGGCAGACTTGATGTCACATTTTGGCAATTTGGTTCCCTAACCACACTGTTGCACCAGATGAATGGCATCATCAACCAATGCATACAGCACCCTGGTGTCATCCTCCGCAATGAAGTCATTCACCGAAGCTCCCTCCAGCCACATCAGGTAATGGATCAACCAAAATTCCCCTGCAGCTTATTATGGTACCACCCCTAGCAGGGAATTGATCAAGTCTATCATGGGCCACTCAAAATAGTAGTCTGCTATCCTTCCCTCTGAAACCTCTTTGTTCAATTTTGCAGCCATTACCCCCAGGAAATTCCTCGGCAGACCACAAATTGCCTGCCCACCTAAGACCCTGGTAACCAATCTTGAAACCTTCCATGAAACCACATCCCAACAGCTAAAGCTTCTTCTCTCTTTGGATATAAATAAAATATTCCATATTTGTAAAGCGCGAACATATTGCCCCTCAAGGTTTCAAGGTGCTAGGGGCCTTTGGGAGATTAAGTGAGCTATTGCCCAGAGTCACATGGTACTGAGCTGACTTGTCGCCAGCGTGGGGGATTGAACCGTGAGCCCTGTGCTCTTGATTTAGCTGCTCTAGCTGATGCGCCTCACGGATAAGCAGCAAACCATGAGATCATGGTCTCCACTCATCTTCGGCCCAGGCAGTCCCTGTTGACCTCAACCCCTGGATGCCTTCCATTGTTCCCCGGGGCTAGCTAAATTAAAGCACTGTGTGATGGTATTCTCCCGCCACACGTTGCATGGGTGTCAGGAACAGAACCCCATGTTAAAGTTCCGGCATGCCCCAACATTGGGTCCACCTGGCTTTGGAGCAGAACTAGCCCCCCGCTGAGGGGGGTGGGGATGAAAGGACCAATAGATAATGGGGAGGCAGCTCGCAGTGTCTGTAGAGGCCATGGATTGCACAGAAGACATCCACTACATTCATAGTTCAGAGTCCACCTCCCCCTAAGGTTTATCGGGATTCAGGCTCACCCTTGCCCAGAACTCCTTGTCATAACTAAGCAATGCATATCCCCCAAAATGCAGTTGGGTCTTTCTGATGATGTCCACATATTTGAACAAAGTAATTGTTCTGTCAGTATGCCACTCACAGTAGATACAGGCATATATCAAGAATGCAGAAGTCCAGTTATCCAAGTTGATTGGGACCCAGAGCCTCCTAGTCTCCTCCCACTCTTCCTCCTTAGACCTCTCCTTAGACTCCTCTTTAACCTGAATGTCCTTATGTAATATCATGAATATATTAACATATTTGTGCTTCCAAATCCTGTATTTAGTTATATCAGAAAGATGGGACCCCAAGGGCATTGCCAACCCCATGTATGGGAGACTCTTCTTAAGTTAGTCCTTGTCATCAGCACCCTTCCCCCTTGCAATATCCGACTTCCCCTAGTTCTCCATCTGACCCCCTGCTGCCAGAACACTTGAGCACGCCTTTCCCCTTTAAGGCACTCTTAACCTTCCCTAACTCCTTGTCAATTATTCTGCCACCAACACCCACTGACCTGCAAAGCATACCCCCAAACATGTGTTGCCCGCACCCCACACTGACCACCAATCCCATTTACGTGAAGGCAAGAGTTCAGTGTCCTTCTTCTCTCTGCGTCATCTGCTGCCTGTCTTCGATGTCCTGTCCATGCTGTTGCCCTTGTCCACACTTGACTTCTGTAAAACACCTACTGCACTGCCTTCTCCTTTGACTGAACCACTGGTATTCCCACTTCCTTGTCATCATGCAGCTGGCCCTCCTCTCATACATTGCTGTGATCATCATAATCCAGCCCCAGCTCATCCTAATTCTCACCGTCATCACATGCATGAGTACAACTCTCTTTGACGGGGACTGATGGTCCTACTTTGCTTTCAAAGCATGAGCCCAGGGTGTAGGGGTGGCAGCCGCTGACCTCCCCACCTCTTCAGGCCAACGTCCAGGTGCCATCATGTTTCCCATCTGCATCTCCACCTGTCTGCCCACCTCACCTGCTGGCTTTGGTACACTTTCCCCAGCAGACTGCACCAAACTGGGGGGTCCTTAACACCACCGAGCCCCCGAGCTGCACCAGCTCCCTGCCTGCCTGTGAGCTGGTTCCCCCCTTTTAGCATCCAGAGCCAGCCCCCCCGGTACTTGTGGCCCCAAAACTCAAACAACTTTTGTGAAACATTTCTATAATTTGTATCAAAGTGACATTTTGCATTCCCTAAATAGCGAATTTCAGGAACTAACTATTTAGGGAATGCAAAATTGCATGTAATAAAATAGCGATTCCTACAAAGACGCAATCGCAATTCGGGATTTGCTATTTAGAAATGGTTCTTCATTTTTTCCTATGGGCCACATGCATCAAAAAAGCATTTTGTGATTACCAAATAACAATTTTTACCAAATTGCTATTTTGTAATTGCATAATGCTATATATGTAAGGAATCGCCAAAGATTTAGGGGCAGATGTATCAAGAATCCGTTTTGTGAATCTGTAATAGCGAAATTTTGCGATTCGCAGTTGCAGATTCGCAAAACGCAATGTATGTAATAAATCGCAACATTTTAGCAATTTCTTAAATATCGCTAAAAATTCGCAGTATTCCTTGCGATTTCGTAAGTTGCGAAATTCGCAAACTAGGAAATCGCAAAAACAGGAATCTGCAAAGCTAGAGCAGGTTGATGACATCACAACCAGGAAGAGGGAGTGATCACCTGCACCTGCTTGCCTGAGCCACACCCAGTGGCAGTTAGGAGAGTGTTTGGAGGCTGAACTGAACTGCTAGCACTGCAATGGAGTCCCAGAGGACACAGGAGGGCTTGGATGCTGAAAAGAGGAAAAGAAAACATCAGTTTTCTGCAAAGGAGCAGGAAGTTTTAATAGAGGAGATGGTGTGCAGCCATGAACTGCCTTTTGGAAAAAAGCATTGAAAGCTCCAGAATCCAGAAAGAGGAAGATCGTGGCTTGATATACAACAGAAGGTGAATGCTGTTGGAGTCACCACACGTACCATCGAGGAATTAAGAAAAAGATGGTAGGATATGCGCCAGAGATCCAATGAAAGGGTGTCTGCAAGGTTGAAGGAGGCACAGAAGACTGGAGGTGGTGCTTCTACTGCAGAGCAACCAACACCACATAGAGAACTCGTGGAGGCCACTCTCCTGCCTGAGAGTGTCAGTGGAGTGGCTGATATTAACAGCTCTGACCCTACTTCCAGTGCTCAAGGTAATGTGAGAAAGATAAAATCAGCTAGGTGTTGCATGCACACAGTGTAGATAGAGGTACATTGAGCAAAGACATTTTACGTCCAGGTACACTGCTTAACATACATATACAAATGCATCATGGGATTTGTAGTCTTATGAAGGATACTAGTTTGTATTTGATAGCAATGAAACACAGGCTCACATTGTGGTTTTGTTTGTAGTCAAAATGAGAGTGTCAGGATTGATAGAAGTTCAAAACAGAAAACTTTATTTGTTCCAAGATGCAGAACAAAACACAAACTCATATGTCTCACTCTACATCCACAGCACAATCAAGTGCACCAATGGACATCGAACAGGGAGATGAATCCCAAGTCCATGTTGAATCTGCGAATGAAGGGGAAAGTAGTGAGGAACGTGTCTCCACACCAATAGTGCGCAGGAAGCGCCGACATGTGCCCCCTCTGCCTCCTTTGGAGGATGATATGGACATTCATGGGGATGCAAGAGACAGTGGCCAAGACACAGTGGACCCTGGTGAGAGCCTAGGCCAACAGCAACCGCAAGCAAGAACACGAAAATATGGTGCAGAAAGGTCCAGGAGTAGCAGTGTTCATGTTGAGACACCCACTTTATTCACAGGTCTGGAGCAGGACATGCTTGATGTGCAGTGCCTGCAACATAAGGCACTGCATTCAATTAATAGGCAGCTCACAAAATGAAACACCAATCAGCAAAACATGGGTGAGGGCATGATGTCGATGGCAGCTGCAATAGACAAATTATGTATGACACTGGAGCGCACAGAGACAGCAAGAAACAGGGCTGCTCATCATGCTCATGGACGAATGCATAGCTACACAAAGGCTATTAATCGCCTCTGTACATTGACATCCAACTTTACTAGGCGCAGCATCACCATGCAGAGGGAGATGAGTCAATGCACTCAAAATATTGCTAGAGGCCTGGATCAAGTGACCAATGCAGTTGAAATCTTACAAACAGCCAACTCTGTTGCCAGCACCCTAATGGTTTCTGCAGAAAGTGAGGACACCTCTAGCAGGAGTAGTAACAATCCGACTCCGACATCACAAGTCAGACATGGTGCTGCAAGTACACATGTCATGGAGAGCACAGAATCCGAACACCGCCCTGCACCTAGCCGCCACCTTAGAATGTGAAGTTCTACAGTGCACTACTTTTACACATGTTGATGAAACAAAAGTTTTGGAAATTACTTTATGGAATAGTGCCATGACTGTGCTGTAACATGTCATGGGTTATTAAACAAATAAGGTGTGTGAAGTGTGATTAAACACAGCACCTGTAATACAGATATGTTGTGAGACTACTTTTTTTATTACCTAACAGTAATTTTGTGTGATCTCAGACCGTCTCTGCCATCCAGCCGCTGCTCCTACTCCTGCTGTTAACCTGCCAGGGGGAGGTATGCAATCATCATCATCAGACATGTCGGAGTCACTCACTTTAATGTCAGTGCCTTTCCTCACTGCCATGTTGTGTAGCATTGCGCAGCTTGTTACAATCTTACAACATGTTTCGGCCTGTCCTGCAATGCCCCTCCACCTTTGTGTATGCACCTGAAACGGCCAAATGTGCATTCTATGGCACTGCACGTTGACCGGTGTGCCCTGTTGTATCTTCTCTCACTTGCATTTGATGGATTTAAATATGGCGTTAAGATGAAGTCGCGCACTGCGTAGGCACTGTCACCTGCATGGAAGGAAAGTAAGAGTAAGTGTATATTCCACTGACAATTTACTAATGTATGGAAGGATGGATGTGTGGATATATATTTACCAAGCAGGTATCCCTCTCCAAACTGTCCAGCACTCAGACGTCCATGTATCCCACTATGTTGGAAAATGAAGGAGTCATGTGTGCTGCCTGGGTATTTTGCCACAATATAATTGATTATGTTTTTGGCATTGCACACAATCTGTATGTTCAGGGAATGGTAGCTTTTCCGATTCCTGAAGACATATTCTGTAGCTGATGGTGGTGTGATGGCAATATGGGTTCCATCAATGCAGCCAATCACATGGGGAAAACGTGCAATATGGTAAAAATCAGGTTTTGTTTCATGCAATGCCTGTTGAGTGCTTGGAAAGTAAATGTGATGTTGTAGCCTGTTCAGCATTGCATCCAAAAAGGCATGAAAAAAGCACGAAAGAGCACTCTGGGGCACCCCACCAACCTCTGCTATGACGCTTTGAAAAGACCCTGAGGCCAGAAGGTGCAGTGAGCACAATACCTGCACATGGGTAGGAATTGATTGTGTCCTGCCTGTTGGGTGCTCCAAAAAAGGTTTCAGTTCATCTACGAGTTCCAAGATGGTGTGTGGGTGCAGCCTGTACTTGTCATAAATGTCCTCTTCAGTCTGCTGAAACAGCGTGATGCGCAGTCTGAATATTTGCTTCTGTTTCTGTCTCCTCTGTGTAAGGGCACGGATACGCCGCCTCCTGGCTATCAGGTATAGTCCTGCCATTTTGGAAGTTTCTGTTGCATTGTGGGTTACTTTTTATACTTTCAACCTGGTTACCACCTGCATGTACTTGGTGGTAATTGCGATTTCTAAAATTGCGACTTTCACTAATTCGCAATTTGGGAATTTTTTATACATGTCATTGATATTTCTTATTTTGCGATTTGTGGTGTGCGATTTTTGCAAACATAAAACATCGCAAAATAAGAAATCGCTATTATATTCGCAGAAAAGATGTTCTCACAATGTAAGGAATCGCAATTTTTGCGATTCCTTATATTGCGATGCGATTTCTTTCATACATACCTTTTCTTTATTTTTGTAGTCGCAAATGCTGTTTTTTTGCGATCCGCAGCGTTTGCGACTAAAAAATTGGTTGATACATCTGCCCCTTAGTGATTCCTTAATATTACCAAATAGTGATTCGGTAGATACGTAATCACTATTAGGTATCTACCGAATCACTCCCTCTAACTAACCTCGCAGAACACACCTCCTCTCTTAATTTAACTCCCCCTCCCCACAACAGGACCATCTCCAATCCCATTTCCCCACCCAATCCCATTTCCCCACCCACTCTCAGCCCCCATTACCCTTCCTGCACCCCCAGCTCCACTAACATACACCCATCCTCCACTTTGATCTCTCCGCCTACCAACAATGCCCTCACTCATACCACCAACCTCCTCCCTACCTCATCCACACCCCACCCGCCCAAACACTCTCTCCCTCCTAATACCATCTCGTACACTAACATAACGGAGTCATGCACCAACACCAGCCCACCCCTCCACCTGCACGACATCTCCCTGGTCAGTCATCCACCTTCGACCTCCACCCCCACCTCCAACACCTACCCCACATTGGACATGATTATGGCCACCCTCATCCAGATCAAAGGAGACATGCACAGCATCAAAGAACTACTCTCCACACACCCCATACACCCCTCACCCACCTCCACCTCCACCCCAAACATGTCCCCATACCCTACCGGTTGACCCTCACACTCAGCACTCCACACACCGGACTTCAATCCCTGTTCGTAATCGCAACAACCGCCTCTGTCGCCCCTGTAACCCCTCACCCACCTCCACCTCCCCTCCCAACATGTCCCCCACCTCTTCGGTGTACTCTCTCACTCAACACTCCCCACACTGGACTTCAATCCCTGCTAGCAATCGCAACAACCGCCCTCGTCGCCCCTGCAACCCTCTTTCGGACCTCGACATACTCACTCTCCTCCGTGCGTATGACCCATCCCCCCAAAATCACACATCCACCACACACCTCACCATTCCCACGATACACTCAAATTCCCTTAGACCCCCCACACTAAACAGCAGAATCTCCAACCCCAACAACCTTAGAAAAGTCCACTCTCTCTAGAACCCTCTACCGCCCTCAACACACCCCGTATCAAATGCACTCTCCTCAACTGCAGATCGGCCTCGAAACATTCCGCCACCATCGCTGATCTCCTCTTATCGCTGGACCTCGACCTAATCATTCTGACTGAAACATGGCTAACTGAAGCCTCGTCACCTATAATGGACATTCTGGTTCCACCTAATTACCACATAATTAGACTTGACAGGCCAGGCAAAATAGGTGGTGGAATCGCATGCATCTACAGGAACAACCTCTCCGTTCTGAAAGGCAAATCCACCTCCATATCATCCCCAACATCCTGTGAATACATCTGCCTCGACATTATCAGTGGGGGCAAACCGATATGCTCTCTACACAGCATTTACCACCCACCCAGAGACAACCTCACCTTTTCCCAACAAATCACGGATATGATCTCAACCAACTCCGGACGGCAGCTCACCAAAATATACCTTGGCGACTTCAACCTCCACTGGAACGATCGGAATGACGCGGTGGTAAATAGTCTTAAAAGTTTCCTCAATGCCCTTGACCTCACCCAAATATGCAACAGCCCGACCCACGAGAAAGGCTCTATCCTCGACCTTATCATCTCCAAAGAGGACTCTATCCAACTCGAGTCTATCCAACCCTGTGACTGGTCAGATCATCATATTGTCACATTCTTCATCAATGTAAAAGTTAAATCTAACCCGGGTCAATCCTCCAAGCCCAAAGTCTGGAAAAGAGACCTGAAAAAACTCAACCCAAGCTCTCTGCCTCCTAACAGATGCAATCTCCTACTACCACCGCCCGGCGCTAAGGACGTTCAATCACTGACTGACCACTACCTCAACGCTATGACCTCAATAATAAATGAGGCTGCACCTATGCAGTTAAAAAGAGTCTCCACTAAAATCTCCAACCCATGGTATGACGGAAGTCTCAATGAGGATAGACGAGACATGCGAATGGCAGAACGCACCTGGAGATCCGCTCCCTCTGCACTGCACCTAAAAACTCTGAAGAAAAAGAGAAACACCTATTTCAGGAAAATAAAACGCTCAAAACTAGACTTCTTCAGCCTCCAGCTCGACCAAGCAAAAAAACATCCGAGAAAACTGTTTGAGCTAATCAAAACACAATCCAAGGAACAACCCCAACCACTCAGCACTGTGCGCGAAGCTCCCTCCTGTGAAGACTTCTCCGCTTTCTTTATCCAAAAAACTGACAACATAAAGAGCGATCTCCTCAATGACGCAAGCCTCTACTCCAAACCCCACTGCATAGCACCCATTGAACCAAAAAACAATGCTACATGGTCATCCTTTGGCACATACTCTGAAGAGGAAATTGGCAAACTGCTCAGCACCTTGAAACCATCCAATCACCTCACAGACCCACTTCCTGCTAACGCTGTAAAAGACTTTGCCCCTTTGCTTCTCCCACTCTGGACTAGAATTATCAACGACTCACTTCAACAAGGAACCATACCTGACTCCCTCAAAGTTGGACAAGTCACACCTTTACTAAAGAAACCTACAGCCGACCCCTCTGACCTGAACAATTACCGTCCCATCACTAATATCCCCACTCTCGCCAAACTGCTGGAAAAATGCGTACAACTACAATTGACTAAACATATTGAACAATTTGATCTCCTCAATGCTCATCAATCAGGCTTCCGAGCAGGACACAGTACAGAAACTGCTATGACTCACATAATTGACGACGCATTTCAAATGCTAGACCAAAACGACACCTGCCTCCTCATCCTTCTTGATCTCTCTTCAGCATTCGACACCGTTAAACATGAGAACTTACTCGAACTACTAAGCACAAGAATGGGTTTATCTGGAACTGTTCTCAAGTGGTTCACTTCCTTTCTCCACAACAGGTCGCAGAAATTCAAGAGCAACAACCTGATGTCCTCGCCAGTACCTGTAACGCTGGGTGAACCCCAAGGATCCTCCCTATCCCCAACTCTGTTCAACCTAGTGATGGAACCTCTCACCACCTTGCTACAAGCATCCAATTTACACTTTCACATGTACGCCGATGACACCCAACTATATCTCAAATTACAATCCCCCAAAGACATTTTGCTCCTGAACTCAACGATCAGAAGCACCCAATCCTGGCTGGCCGATAATCATCTTAAACTCAATGCTCTGAAAACAGAGTTCCTTTTGATCTCACCTCCAGCGAAGATCTCCACCACTCAAAGTTGGCTCAAACACCTAACGGCACTCAATGTCCAACCCACCATCGTGGATTCAGCAAAATCTCTAGGCATAACCCTCGACACCAATCTCAACATGCAGCAACACAACAGCAAGGCAACTAAGGGAGCGAATTTCCAACTCAATACCCTGAGGAAACTTAAAATTTTCCTCCCAGCCAATGGCTTCCAAACCGCAGTACAAGCACTAGTCATCCCTTGAATAGAATATGGCAGCGTCGCCCTCTGTGGACTCCCTCTAACTACTACCGCACCCCTAAGAGCTTCTCTAAACGCTGCAGCGAGGCTCATCACTGGGTCAAAAAAGCACTCTCATATTTCCCCTGACTTGAAATCCCTGAACTGGCTGCCTTCTGAAGCCAGAATACATCTGAAAATCGCCTGCATGACTCACAAGGCGGTACACCTGAACTCTCCCGGCTACCTCACTCAGAAGTTGACAATCTCTGGCGGCGCTAGAAACACTAGAGGCACAAACAATCTTCTGCTGAAACCCCATAGATTCCGGAAGGAAAAAACATATAAACGCTCCTTCTCAGGAATGGCACCCAGAATCTGGAACTCACTCCCCCCCGAAACTAGGCCATCTCTTCCACTACACTCTTTAAGAAAGAAGTGAAAGCTATCCTCATGGCAAAATACACCTGAACTATTAATTCGGTCTCCTTAAGAATATGCACCGATATGTATTACTTGTTTGACCCCGCTGCATATTTGCATTACTTGTATTATTGATTTACTGATTTACATGATTGGCTTTGCCCTTACTTATTTGTACTGTATGCTCCTCTGACTTACTTGTTTGACTATGTTCCCTCATGTACCGCTTCTGTGTAAATCGCTCTGATATCTGCAAAGATCTTGTCCGCGCTATATAAAACTTTCAAAATAAATAAAATAAATAAGGTAATACTGCTTCATAGGTCAAATGGTTTTGCATTAGCAAATGGTTTGCCTTAGCTATTTTCAGATTACCTAATTGGTAATCACAAATTAGGTAATGCAAATCTAAGGGTGCCCAGGGGCCTAAGGCCCCCCCTGAAGCACCCCAAAAAATAACATATGCACATTTAAAGAACACACGTGTGCCCAACATGACACATTGAAAAATGCATATTTGTGCATTTTTCAAAATTTGAACAATGTTTTCATTGACTTGGAGTCGATGGTAATAGCATTTTTCCTAAATGCACACTTTGTATTTAGAAAATGCTTGGTACATGTGCTAAGGGAATTGCAAATTGCGATTCCTTATTTGTAGTCGCCACTTTAGGTAATAACTATTTTTGGCAATTACCTAAAATTGGAACTACAAACTTCATACATCTTGGAAGGCTATTTTGCATTCACAAATGGTTAAATTCAGCGATTCGCACCGTTTGGGATTGCAAAATAGGTTGATACATGTGTTTAAATGGTTTAACTTCCTCCTAAACCTTCATGCCAGCTATTTCAAGCGTTTTTCACCTCCTGCTCATGGCACGAACTGCAATGAATGAACAAACACATTCTTTAAACAGTACAAAATCAATAAAATCCCCATTTATGTTTAAAAGTGCACAAGAACATCGAGTCATCTTTAATTCAGATGTTAAATAAAATAGAGTATGTTAAATATGTGTATTGCTTTGCAGGATATTAATTATACTCTGGAATTTAACTTCAGTGTGGCCTGACCCTCTGGTGACTGAAAGATAAGACCGTTTCGTCTGTCTGATTTAGAGCTCTTGAGTCTTTGTTCTAAGACAGATGAGGGCGTCAGCACACGTTTTTACCGCATTAGGAGATTCCTAAATTATTCTCTGAAAGCAATTCACGGTAATATACATCAACATTTGTTTTAGATAAATGCATGGGGTTGGAGTGTCTTTAAACTGCTGTCTCGCTTTTTAAATGACTCACACACAAAGAGCAACTTGGATTGCATTGATCGATGAGACATGAGTAAAACTCAAAGATCGTTTAAGGTAGGGTGGAGGGCAACATACAGACCAAATCTATTCACAGGAATGATTTATGCATGGAGTGAAACTGTATATTTCTATGGTGAAATTGTATTTAGTAGTGCAGACGAAATATATCAGGAAACAACAAATATTGCCCCATGATGTATTTGGTGCATAGGGACAGAAATGTTAGTTAAACCCATACGATCACATAGCACAAGAGGATGTGGTCTAACAGTTAGAGCGGTCAAACTCGGAGCTGGGGAACCAGGTTTGAGTCTCGGCAGGGAAGCTCAACGTCCTGTTATCCGGGGCGAATTGCTTAATCTATCTGTGCCTAACAAAAACAAGCATAGGCATAGCCAATAGGTCTCGCCTTTGGGACCTTATAAGTATTTAGTTATCCAGCACAATATCCTTTGTGCAACATGTGAGAAAGTGGCTCTATATATACTGGACCAGAATAAGGTACAATGTGTATAGAGTCCACAAACCCCAGAGGTATAACAGAGGTTAAAGCCAGGTGTGACCTTACTCTCTAAAGTGGTAGCTTGGTGGAGCAGTAAGGCAGTACCAGAGGACAGTGTAAAGCATTTGTTGTACACAGTCAGCAAAAGGTTTCACAAACTCAAAGACTGAACTCCAGGCCAATTATTTTTATATCAAAAGATATAGTTGTTTTATTTCTAGAACCAACAGGTATCAAAAATATACTGTTCTCAATATGAGAGGTCTCAGATGAGTACTTTGCAGAAAGGCAATAAACTTTGTAAAGACAATAGGTACAGGGATTGCAGGAGGCAACACAATTCTACACACAATTTAGCACTGAGCTGAATGGATTTCCTCATATAAACACAGTTGATTGCTTTGTAGATTACTTTGGTAATTCCAGGACTGGCTCCTAGGTTCAGTCCTGGGGTCTAAGCCGAAAACAGTTTAGCAAAAACAATTTAGGTATTGTAGTGATTTCTCAAGAATAAAAATCTTTTTAAAAGTTCACACGTAGAAACTTTTCAACAGAAATCTGGCAATGTTATCCAATGGTAGAAAATTCAGGTTGCAGGTAAAGTACGATCTCGTTACTTTTGTAATCCAGTACTGGTCTCCTGGGGCCAGCACTGGGGTCTCAACTCAAAACAGTATTTCCTATGATTTTTAAAGAATATTTCTAGTTTTCAAAAGTAGACACTTAGAAGAAATTTCATAGAAAAGCAGACAATGGGTTCCTACGGAGAAAATACAAGTTACTCGTAAACTCGCTAGGGATTACTTTTGGGGTTCAGTACTGGGCTACTGGGTACAGTACTGGCTCCTCTCCTGATCACAGGTGAGTATTTCGGAATTCGGATGATTTTATATGAATATCTTATGTTTTCAAAAGTAGACAGAAGATTTTTCGAATCAAACCAGTCAATGTTATTCAATGGCAGGTAAGTGAGTTACCTGTTTCCTGGTGAGTACTTGACTGGTGAAGTTGTGGTTCTGGGCATAGATTCAAGAGTCCCCCAGGGTCAGGTAGGTACAGTTGGTGCACCCTCAGTGGCGCAGGGGCGGCCGGGTGCAGAGGTAGTTAGGGCCAATGTTATCCAATGGGGGACAGGGGGCCTCCGGTTTGGTGGCTGCTGGCTAGCAGGCCACTCGACTGTGGGAGCTGAGCTCCTGGTCACTTGCTTAGGACAAAGGGGGAGCAGGATAGGATAAAGGTGGCACAGCCAGCAGTACTCGGGCGGCTGGGTGCAGGGTGCTTTTGAGCCGTCGGGCGCTCAATGTTATTCAATGAGGAACTTGAAAAGGAAACAAAGGCTGCAGGCTCGGGGACGGAGGATCTTCTGAAGCGACCAACACTTCGAGGGGTAAGTTGGGATCTTGGAGGATAGGTAGGCACCCAGGAGTTTGGCACAGGGGGCTGGGGGGCACCGGGTGCAGGGGTGTCTTTTGAGGTCGGGAATTCTTACCCACTGCTGGTCGCGGTCGGAGGGGTCCTTTGTCCTGAGGCTGCAGGCGTCGTTGGGGACGTCAAGGAGGGTCTTTGGGCACTGGACTTTGAGTCCCATTCACTGGGGGGACATCCTCGTGGTCTTGGATCACTCGGGCACGGGCCGGGCTCGGCAGGTGCAGAGTGGGCTGGTCCCGAGCTTCCTGGCTGGTATCAGGGGTGTTGTTGCAGCAGAGCCTCTGCTGATGGGAGTCCCAGTCTTTAAAAAGGTCAAAGCATGCAGGTCCTCAGGGTGTCCCAAGGTTGCTGTCCGTGGGAGTCGCTGGGATTAGGCAGGAGAAGGTTCCAGGATCGACAGGCCTGTAGGGCTGGGGCCAAGTCAGTTGTTGTTGTCCTGTTGTTAGCAGCTGCACGGCAGGTCTTCTTCTTCTTGATCTTCTTTCTTCTTTTCTTATCGGGATCTGAGGAAGGAAGGTTCAGGGAGCCCCTAAATACTGAATTTAGGGGTGTTACAGGTAGGGCAAGGGCAGGGCCCAATAGGTCCCTATCCTGGGGTGGGTATGTGGAAAAGTAAATTTTGCCTTGACATATGTGCCTACGTGTTCCCCATCCTATGCCATATGTGCATGATCGATATGCATATATCCCCCTATGATCGATTAAAGACGCAATTACAGTTGTGTCCAACTCTAGTATGTCAGTATGCAGTTTTCGTGAAAGCAACGAGTATTAGGCCTATGTTGCCACGTTTCACAGTGTGCACGTTAATTCACCGAATTGTCCCCGTTTTTAGGCCTCAAAAGGGCCCGGACACCAGATCCAAGCTCCAGTCTCCTGAACCCTCTCCGAGGAGCGATGCAGCCCCCGCCTGCATCCCTGACCCTTCACTTACTTCCTGCCTCGCAGCGCGGTGCCCGGCCTGGCTCTGCCTGCCAGTCTGCCAAGAGTATGTTATGCTTCTAGTTATCAGTCCAGCTTTTCCTCCTTTGCATTCCTAAGCTACTGAACCGCATCAACAGTTTCAGCTATGGTCTAGTCTTTCTGTCTCCATGCAGGAGAAATACTGTATTAATATTCCTAGCTCACGCAATACATGTAGAATAGATGCATGCACCAGTCTTAGTGTCAAGTAGCCTTTGCCCTGATAACTTTTAGATTCTATCAACATGTACTCCAAACACCAGATACCAGATATGCTATAGGTACATGTCGTCCTGACCCCGCAGACTTTAGTCTCCTCTTCTAGTGCAGAAGTCATAGCCCCCAGTTCTCCCTGGTAACACGTCATTGCCCGTTTTCGCGCACTACTAGGTTAAAGGTCCCAGCTGCTCTCAGGTAGCCCCCTCCATGTTTCCGCCCATTCATGACACTTCTATGACGTTTTACATCACATGTCTACGTGCACGCCCTGTGCACGCCTTCTTCTTCCGCCCATGTGTTCTTATCTTACGCTTGTCACAAGTTACGCCTACTGTATGTAATGTAATGTAATGTTGTACTATATATATGCTGCACTGTCGATGAAATGGTGCAGCTGCCTTCATTTTCAATTTATTTCAGGCTGTCCCGTTCCAGTCCCTTCCCTTTTGCCTGAATAAATCCTTCTGACTCGGACACATGGGATCCTGCCTCTTATTTATTGAGCTATCTGTTATTGTTAATGTAATTCAAAAATAGTCCCGGTATTATTTATTTATATACCACATAATGGCGCCCGAATAGGGACGAGCCCCTTCCTCACGCGCTGGCGATGCCATGCAGGTCCCCTGACCCTCTGCAGCCGTGACGGAACTCTACTGCGCACCGGCAGATATTTCTGCTTCAAGTCTCCCTCAGGCCCACGGAGGAGACGGAGACTGCGGTCCGACATCCAGACGAAGCGGTGTGGAATGCGGTTCGTCCCGACCAGAGCCCAAGCCGAGAGAGCAAGGTCCGAAGTATCCGGAGGCCCACCTGTAACCGAAGTTTCCGAAGTTCGTAGTCCGACGTCGTAGCAGTCCAGTCCAGTCCGAGGCCTTCCAGTTTCTGCTTCCCGGTGAGTGCCGTCGCGGGGGAAGTATCTAGACAGGATCATTAGTTTGGTCCTGGTCCGTTGGGTTTGGGTACACAGATCCAGTCCGAAGTATTCACCTAGGTGGATACGGGTCAAGACGTGTCTCTTTATGGGACCGGTATGTTCTGTACTGTTTTAGCAGTGCATCCAGTGATTCTAGTAAGTTTCGTTCTCGAGAAATTCATGTGTTCTGTCTTCAGTGTATCAGGTAGTATTCTGTTCGAACTGTTATTAATGTATTTTTATGTCGTGGTATGAGTGTTTTGTTCGCTATTTTATTACTGTGATTATTGTGTATTGCGTTTCCAAGTATATAACCGAAATGCCTCTGTTCTCGAAATTACGTCAGTTAAAGACCAGAAAAGGGTTACTCGAAGAAGCAGTTCCTGTCCCTCCTAGGGACAGTCCAGGACATTTTATGTATCACAAGCATGGCTTAGATGCCATAATATATCTAGACTTATGGGCGGACTATACCAAGGAACTAGAAGAGAAATATAGATGGCCCGTATCGGGTACATGGGATGCCGAATGCATCATGCGAGTAGAAGAAGCATTATGGAAAAAGAAAGCCAGACAGTCCCAGAAA
Organism: Lissotriton helveticus; assembly: GCF_964261635.1. Classification (NCBI taxonomy): domain Eukaryota; kingdom Metazoa; phylum Chordata; class Amphibia; order Caudata; family Salamandridae; genus Lissotriton; species Lissotriton helveticus. Next base: position 667,457,262 of record NC_136057.1, read on the forward strand.
GATGCCATTGAGTTATGGCGCAAAGAATCTCATAAAAGAACCGAAAAAGAATTCAGAAAAACAGAATTAAGTAGGGAATCCTCAGAAAAAGCCCAAGAAAGGGAATTAATCGAAGAAGGTGAACGAATTAGAACAGAACAGTCAGACAGACAGAGAAATGCCCTTATTAAAGGTATGTATCCTCTTCTTGCCGAGGGCTTGCCAAAAGCAACCCCGGAAGTACCCTGTAATTTACCGCCACCAATGGTCCCGATTAAGCTACGTCACAAACCGACCGCAGCTGATATTTTTCTTTCATCCTATTTGGACGACACAGTCCCAGAATATGCAAATCCTGTTCCGCCTGCTCCCGTTAATAATGTAATTCCTGCTCCTCCAGTCGCTGGTCCCGTGGGTCCAGTTAATGTTACAGTACCTGTTACAGCACCCCCGGCCCAGCCCACAGTACATGCACCCGTTTTGCCAGTCACTCTACCAGCCCGTACAGTATTCACCGACGATTCTAGTTTAGGAGCTGCGGGGGGAGGTTCTCCTCATACCCCGCCTCAACCGAAACGTCTGACGCTACATGAACTAGCGTTACAGCGTACGCCAAAAGTGTCTACATACGTAGATATCAAGCGAGCACTTACTGAATGTCGTTATGATCCAGTCCCAGGCGATGACCACATGGTCATATATTCATTACGTTTAAGACGGGTTGCCAGCTATTTGGACACCCTGCCCGATATGAAGGCACATCTAGACAGAATATATCATTTCATCCGTACAGGAGGAAATCCAGGAAGTATTCACGAAGCCATGGTTCAAAGAAAAGTCGAGACTCAGCTCATGATTTTAAAGTTCCTGATTAACTGTTTAGTAAGAGAGCAAGATTGTCCAGAAAAAGATCCAGAAGAACTGAAAGTCCTGACTAGGTGGAGTGACAATATAGCCGATGGAAAACACAAGACACAAGGTTGTATAGAGAGTATGTACAAGAAAATTCGTAGGGAAATCATAAGTATACACGAGAAACGAGAAGCAAAAAGAGCAACCGAGAAAGAATATGACTCTTCTAGTGAAGAGGTAGATAGCGAGAATCCCGACAGAATAGCGTATGTAGGTAGAACTAGACTTTCCGACCGACATTCACGCCTAGATTACAAGAAAACTTTTCCTCCTTCAGTACCAGAACAGTGTTCTCTTGAGCAAGTATTCCAAGCTACCGATCACATTCTGAAATCACGAATAGGTTATAGCGAGCTTAGTACCATGCATGAACAAGAACTAGCCCGATCAGCAGTCCGATGGACTAGTGATTCTACCACTTTTCCTGATGAAATAGTGGCACAAACGTTTCTGAAACTGCCCCCAGCCGAGCAACGTCTGATGGGCACATATATGATTCAGCACCTCATTACACTGTATGAGGAACAACATTCTGATCCAGGTCCGCTACATGATATATTGAACGAGTTACTCCAGTACAGATGGAAAGGTCTAGGTACCGATTTAATTAGTGCCATTCTAGAACAGCGCCACAAATACCGAACGTTTCTGAAGCCACATTTTGTTCACGTCTCACCCCCAGAAAGTAAATCATTCTACATAGACAGACAGAATCCGTTACGAGAAGTACATCCAGTCAAGAAAGAGGGTGGTGGTCTAGAACAAGTATTTGTTTACACCCCTATCACAAAAATAGAACTCTTAGAAATGAAGAAGTTAATTCCCTGTCATGATAAAGATCCAGCAGGGTTTCATCGTGAATTAAAGGACATGCTCCGTATGGGAGAATACACGTATCCGGATATCATCAAAATGCTAAAGGTCCTGTTGCCTGCGGGCATATATGAAAAACTCAAGGAAAAAGAATGGGAGGTGGGAGAGAAAAAGATAGATTGGACAGCATTAGAAGCTGAAGATAATACACGAGTACCAGGTACCGGTCTTGGGGATAAAGCTAAAGCTTTGCCCGAACTGTTAATACAAGTCTTGCCAAGATTACTAGCCACGAAAAAGGAAGATTGGGATGCCATCTCAGCCTGTAAACAGAAACAAGACGAAGATACTAGTGATTTTTATTCTAGATTTGAGAAATGCTTTATTATTAATAGTGGTCTGAGAACAAGTAGTGAGTCGTATCCCCATCTTTTTGTTACCAAACTAGTCGATAATTCAAGCCCACAAGTTAAAAATCGAGTCCTGAAAGTCGAAAGTACCTGGCAAGCTAATACTCCGTCACAGATGCTCCAGATGCTCCAGTATCACCAGAACAGAATCAGGGAAGAGCAGGAACACGAAAGGAGACGTATGAAAGATACGAAAATGAAAGTATTAGTTGCACAGTCTGTTCCACAAGACAGTCAGAAGAGGGGTCCGAATCAAGCCAGTCATCCTGCAGTTCCCGTTAAAGGGACATGCAATTACTGTAAACAGCCAGGTTATTTTATAAACGAATGTGCAGTTCTGAAACACAACATAGCTACTGGTAAAACGAAAGAAAGACCACATCCGCCTAGACAAGAACAAGTTTCACAGACTTCCCAGCCACCGCAGAACACACAACAGACAGTTACAGTACCGCAGCCTATCGCTGCAACACAACACGTTACACAGCAGATGTACCAGTATGCACAGTCAGAGTATCCAGATTATCAGCCATATTCATGAAACAGCCTAGAGAGGGAGGTAGGCTTGCCTCTCATCGAGATTCCTGTAGATCAAGAGGGTCCCTATGTACATAGTCAAGTATTAGGGAAAGACAGAAAGTTTCTGATTGATACAGGGGCAAGTAGGACTACCATCAGTCATGACGAGGTTCCAGGGGCTCCGCTCTCAGGCTCTAGAAATGTTTCCCTTGGATTTTCAGGAAAGCCCATTGTTAATGAAATATCGAAACCAGTTACTCTAGAAGTTGGTCCATTGTCCCGATCTACAGACTTGTTACTCACGAAATCTTGCCCAGAAAATCTGTTAGGCATTAAAACACTGAAAGAATTAGGAGCAGTCATATGCTGCTCCCCAGAAGGGGTCCGTCTGTTCCTCCGTGACTTCAAAGGTCATTATGTATTACGTGATTTTGATCCAAGATTGTTGAATGTACCACAGCATTTATGGGCGCAAGGTCCAACTGATGTAGGTTGTATGCATATCACACCCCATCGTGTGACCCTGAAGCAAGGTGTTGTATTACCACGAATCAGACAGTACAAATTGCCACCTGAGGCTGTAACAGCCTTATCCAAAATTATTGACGAGCTTATTGCTCAAGGAGTGGTTGTAGAAACTGACTCCAATGTATGTAATTCTCCTATCATTCCAGTCCTGAAACGTACTGATCCAAATGCACCTCCAGTTTATCGATTAGTGATTGACCTTCGAGAACTTAATAAGTGTATCATACCCCAGTACCCAGTAGTCCCTGATATTTCTTCACTCTTGACAGCCATTGATTCTGAAGCCACGTTCTTTACAGTTATCGATCTCAAGAACGCATTTTTCAGTGTCCCCATTCATCCAGACAGCCAGTTCCTTTTCGGATTCTGTTTAAATGGAAGAAGCTATAAATTCACACGAGCTCCTCAAGGTTTTACAGAGAGTCCTAGCATTTACAGTCAAGCACTTAAGAGACAACTAGACAATATTCACATGCCAACTGACACTGCCCTGCGCCAGTATGTCGATGATCTACTGATCACAGCCCGTTCTGAACGTGACTGCGAGCGTGCGTCACTTACAGTTCTGTATTTTCTGGCCGAGATGGGGCACAAGGTGTCCCCTTCCAAATTGCAATTCTGTGTCCAGCAAGTGGTCTACTTAGGACACTTACTGTCCAAGAGGGGTAGGCAGTTGACACCAGACCGTATCCAGTTAATAGCATGTCTTCCACAGCCCAAGACACAGAAGGAGGTACGAGCTTTTATCGGCCTCACTTCTTACTGCAGACAATGGATTCCTCAGTATGCATTTCTAGCTAAACCACTGATACAGTTAACGACACAGGAGGCAGCCGTATCGACTGTCCTCCCTTGGACCCAGGAACATACACTTGTTTTTAATGAATTAAAGAAAGCTTTATGTAATGCACCTGTTCTAGCAACACCGAACTACAGTAAGCCTTTTACACTTTTTGTGACAGAACGTGATGGTACTGCATTATCTGTTCTTACACAAGATCAAGCAGGACAATACAAGCCCTGTGCTTATTTTTCTAGCACATTAGATCCAGTGGCCCAGGCTCTCCCTGCGTGCCTCAAGTCAGTTGCAGCCACAGCTCTAGCTATCAGACAAAGTGATTCCATAGTGTTAGGACACTCCCTGACAGTACAAGTTCCACACTCCGTGGAAGTTCTTTTAAACCGAACACAGACTCAGCACTTGACAATTGCACGTTTAACAGGTTATGAACTGACATTGTTTCAGCCACACATAGAAATCAGACGCTGCAACATTTTAAATCCAGCTACACTGTTACCGTCAGTTACTTCAAATCCTGCCACACATGACTGTGTGGAAGTTGTTAACACCATGACAAAGCCAAGACAAGACTTGACAGACATTGCATTACCAGATCCTGACCTGACACTTTATGTGGATGGTTCATGTATGAGAACAAGTACAGGAGAACTAGTAGCCGCGTATGCAGTGACTACTGAAACCGAAGTTATAGAAACACATCGTATTGACACCCTGTCTGCTCAAGCAGCAGAGCTAGTCGCTCTGACCCAAGCCTGCATACGTGCCAAGAACCTGAAAGTTAACATATACACAGATTCACGTTATGCATTCGGAGTCGTACACGACTTTGGAGTGCTCTGGCAGGAAAGAGGTTTTATGACTTCTCATGGGACCAAGATTCAGCATGGTCTCCTCATTCAAGCTCTGTTAGATGCAATACATTTACCGACAGCTATCGCTATCATGAAGTGCAAAGCACATACGAAAGTCACTGACATCATTTCCCAAGGTAACGATCTAGCAGATCGAACAGCCAAGCTTACAGCTCAGACTCCAGACATTCCAGTTAACACGACACAGACACACATTCCAGAACAGACTACTTGTATGACAGTTAAGGACCCTACACAAGAGGTCATAGATATACAGTTACATGCTACTCCCGATGAGATAAAGAAATGGTCCGAACAAGGAGGGGTCCAGACAGATCAAGGATGGTTGACGAAGGGAAAAGCCACATGGTTTCTCCCCGACTCTATGGTTCAAGTCATTATTAACACCGCACATAGTCCAGCACATCTAGGAGAAAAAGCCATGTTAGACAGTATCCAGAACCTCTGGTTCAACAAGCATTTACGAGCAGCCGCCAAACAGAAAGTACGTACCTGCATGATTTGTTGTCAGTTCAATCCAGGTAAAAGTGTTCCGGTGGAACAAGGTGGATTCCATCCTCCTGACCACCCTTTTGAAGTCCTCCAGATGGATTATATTCAGATGGAGCGATGTCGAGGTTTCAAGTATGTCCTCGTAGTTGTATGCGCTTTGTCCAAGTGGACAGAAGCATATCCAGTTCCAGATTACACAGCCGCGACCACTGCCAGGCAGTTGGTTCGTGAGTATTTTCCCCGCTATGGATTACCTAGGGTCGTGTATTCAGATAACGGCCAGCCATTCTCATCCGAGCTCATGAAACAAGTTTCCCTTCTGTTAGGGTACCAGTGGAAGTTCCATTGTGTACGCCATCCTGAAGCAGCCGGTCTCGTAGAGAGACATAACCAGACCCTGAAAATCCGCATCGCCAAAGTATGTGCAGAGAAAGGTGTAGATTGGATAATAGCACTGCCAGTTGCTCTCTTTTATATGAGAATGGTCGCCCACTCCCGTTCAGGTCTATCTCCCTATAAGATAGTGTTTGGTCGTCCCCCTAACATGTGGGGTACACCTAGACCCCGTATCATTACCGATGTTGACAGTAATATGCTGACAGATTACCTTGCCTCCTTGATGTCTGCACTACAATCTTGTCGTTCACAGGTTGCCGCTGCATTTCCAGACAACACCGACGTGAAACCACATGAGATCGTTCCGGGGGATCTCGTGCTGGTCCGCAATTTTGATCGTTCAAGTCCGCTGGAGCCCCGCTGGAAGCAGCCCCGTCTGGTCCTACTCACCACCCGGACGGCGGTGAAGGTGGAAAACCGAAAAGGGTGGCTACACGCGAGCCACGTCAAGAAATTCCATGGACTTAAAACCAAAACTTTTCTCAAAGACTGCCCCGTTCTCAAGGACTGCCCAGAAAATGAATCTAAGCTTCCCCTGATAGAGAAAACTCCGCAGCAGGAGTATAAATCGAAGTTGAGGTCTAGTAAGTCAGCCAGTTTAATTGTCTAAGTCCCTCTCGGGTGAAACGGTTAGACAGGTTCCTGACATGTATGAGATAGACCCACACAGTGAGAGAGTTAGTCAAAACTCTAAGAGATGTATCGTTACTCTATTCTTTTTATTGTTCCTGAGTCTTATGGTTACATGCATAGGTTATGCTTTACATTTATGTTTTCCTATTTCACATGTACATATGTCTTCTAATGTTACAGTAGAGCACACATTTAGTGATCTGCCTCCTCACGAGTTATCCTATCGTCTTGCTATGCGTAATAATACTTTTATCCGAATGCTGCACTATTCACACCAGACCAGCAATGCCACTAATTGTTGGGTGTGTGGTCGACTCCCCCCTTTCCAGACACCGAAGGGAGTTCTGCCACTCTTTCCTTATCCTTTTTCACATAATGGTTCGTGTGGAGCATGGTCCACGTTAACGTCATCCCTAACTGATATGTCCTTTCTGAATCGAACATGTTTCCCAGACAAGGAAGGTCTTTCCCATAGAACAGGGTTAGATCTAGAAAATGAAGTATATGATCTAGGTAATTATTCCTCGAATTTCATGGTCCTGAATGTTCCTCTCCGATACTACTCCAGATTTGCCTGCTATTTCAGTACTACCAGTCAAAGGCGAATTATGTGTCAGAAGGAATGGTTCCGCACATGTAGGACATAGTGATTGTACTACTGTGGTCGAGTATAGTGACAGTGGGAAATCTATTTTCAAAGCCTCACGTCATTCTTATTTTGTTTGTGGTCAGACCGCATATGTTCGTCTGCCCCTCGATTGGGATGGAACATGTTACATTGCCTTCCTACTGCCACCAGTTTTTCTAGCCCCATCTGATTATCACAGAAACACACATCTAGTACCCGTTAGACATAGAAGGGAGACCGAGTCCCCAATTGTCGATCAAACTGAAACTGCTCTAGAACAGTATCAAGACTTCAATAAAGGTTTCTTTTTCTTTATAGGTCCTGTCCAGAATAGTAAGTTAATACGTAGGTTAACCAGAACCCTTGAAGCAGTAGTGAATGAGACTACTTACGCTCTAGGTAACTTAACTGAAGAACAATCTGCCATGCGTTTTGTTGTGCTCCAAAATCGTCTCGTTCTTGACGTCATACTGGCCGATAGAGGAGGAGCTTGTAGAGTCATCGGATCTGGTTGCTGCATTTTCATTCCTAATAACGCGCCGTCTGTTTATTCAGCTATAACAAGACTTCATAAAATTGCCCATCAGTTACACCAGAATCCAGGCACCTGGACATGGTCCGGTTGGCTCTGGAGTATCATATCTGCCTGGGGATGGAAAGTATTGTCATTCCTAGGTATAGCAGTAATGATCATATTCAGTTGTTGCCTCTGTTTACAATGTGGCCCTGCGATTTGCGGCATGTGCGCTACCTCTTGTATTCCTAGTCCTAAATCCCGTTCCAAGACAATTCGAGACGAGCAAATGATGCTATATGAACAGATAGATGGTATCATGAATATTGATGTTTCCTGATGGAAACGTAGGGCACAAGGAGGGAATGTGGAAAAGTAAATTTTGCCTTGACATATGTGCCTACGTGTTCCCCATCCTATGCCATATGTGCATGATCGATATGCATATATCCCCCTATGATCGATTAAAGACGCAATTACAGTTGTGTCCAACTCTAGTATGTCAGTATGCAGTTTTCGTGAAAGCAACGAGTATTAGGCCTATGTTGCCACGTTTCACAGTGTGCACGTTAATTCACCGAATTGTCCCCGTTTTTAGGCCTCAAAAGGGCCCGGACACCAGATCCAAGCTCCAGTCTCCTGAACCCTCTCCGAGGAGCGATGCAGCCCCCGCCTGCATCCCTGACCACTTCCTGCCTCGCAGCGCGGTGCCCGGCCTGGCTCTGCCTGCCAGTCTGCCAAGAGTATGTTATGCTTCTAGTTATCAGTCCAGCTTTTCCTCCTTTGCATTCCTAAGCTACTGAACCGCATCAACAGTTTCAGCTATGGTCTAGTCTTTCTGTCTCCATGCAGGAGAAATACTGTATTAATATTCCTAGCTCACGCAATACATGTAGAATAGATGCATGCACCAGTCTTAGTGTCAAGTAGCCTTTGCCCTGATAACTTTTAGATTCTATCAACATGTACTCCAAACACCAGATACCAGATATGCTATAGGTACATGTCGTCCTGACCCCGCAGACTTTAGTCTCCTCTTCTAGTGCAGAAGTCATAGCCCCCAGTTCTCCCTGGTAACACGTCATTGCCCGTTTTCGCGCACTACTAGGTTAAAGGTCCCAGCTGCTCTCAGGTAGCCCCCTCCATGTTTCCGCCCATTCATGACACTTCTATGACGTTTTACATCACATGTCTACGTGCACGCCCTGTGCACGCCTTCTTCTTCCGCCCATGTGTTCTTATCTTACGCTTGTCACAAGTTACGCCTACTGTATGTAATGTAATGTAATGTTGTACTATATATATGCTGCACTGTTGATGAAATGGTGCAGCTGCCTTCATTTTCAATTTATTTCAGGCTGTCCCGTTCCAGTCCCTTCCCTTTTGCCTGAATAAATCCTTCTGACTCGGACACATCGGATCCTGCCTCTTATTTATTGAGCTATCTGTTATTGTTAATGTAATTCAAAAATAGTCCCGGTATTATTTATTTATATACCACAGGTACACCCCCTAGCCTGCTCTTCTCCTGTAGGAGCGGGGCAGGAGCCTAGCTGGGATTGGGCAGGGCTCCCCATCTTCAAGATGGCCGGATCCCGGGGTCGTGCTTCACCTCGTCTCCCCCACCTGAGGGGTGGGGTTGGCATAGGCTGGCACCCCCCCTTCCTGACGTAGTTTTTCCCGCCAGTCTTCCCGCCAGAGTGGGGGTCAGTTGCTGGGTACAGCAAATGGTCTGGAGAAGCTCACAGAGGCGGCATGCCTTTGAAGCTTCCCCCTGCCCATCCTGGGGGAGGAGACCTAGCACCTCACTCAGGATGTGCATTGCTGCTGGCCCAGGAGAGCGGGGGGCTCTCCACCCAGGGGTCCAGCAACATGTCTGCTGTGTGGCAGCCTCTGCAGCCACTCAGCCCAGACGTGGATTGTAGGTTAGGTTTTCACGGGGCATCTCTAAGATGCCCACTGGTGCATTTTACATTAAATACCACACTGGCATCAGTGCAGGTTTAATGTGTTGAGAAGTTTGGTACCAAACTCGTCAGTCTTCAGTGTAGCCATTACTGTGCTGTGGAGTTCGTAATGACAACCTCCCAGCACCATATACTCTGAATGGCATCACTGCACTTACAGTGCTCAGTAATGGCCCTGGGCACTGAAGGGGCACAGGGCTAATGCACCTGTGCCCACACCCCTGGCATAGGGCACCCAGCTAGAGGGGTGACTGAAGTATGCCAGGGCAGTGGGTTCTGTGTGCATGGCACACATTGTGTGCCATGTCGACTCTTGGTTTAGTTCTGTACTTAGACACTCAGCCTGCAAAGGCAGTGTGTGGGTGTCAGGGTACAGGGCCCCTGAGGGTGGCACAATAAGTGCTGCAGTCCTCAGGGGTCTTCACTGGTCACCATGCCCTGGGTACCTAGCGTACTATTTACTTTTTTTTTTTCTTTTTTTTATTTGGTAACTCACAATTGCAGATACAGAAAAAGAAAAAACAATGAGAAAAAAAGAATTCAGTAAATATAACAAACAGTCAAAATACGCAGATAAATTAGCTTAAATGAAGCAGGAATGCTAAGGACGTAGCAGAATGAGCGAAAAGAAACTATAACAATTTTATCCTGATTGCACTCATTTATACATAATCTCTAATGTCATTTTTCCAATTATCAATTGGTTTCCAGATCTCAATACCACGTGCTCTCGACTTTGTTCCTCTACAGGCAAAAATAGCCTTCTCTTGGTTGTACATACCTAACAGCCGGGAAAGCCAAATCTGAAAGTTAGGGGGATCGACATCCTTCCAACGGGCTGTTAATATTATTCTATACACTGCTGTACCCAAGAAGAGAGATACTTCTTCCGCCTTGGTATGACTTAGAGTGTTATCGTAACCCAAAATATAAAGGGTGGGAGATTCGGCTACTGGATGCCCGAACACTTCCTGCCAGAACCCAGCAATCATTGTTCTCAATACTAGTAGTTTGTCGCATTCATAGAGCATATGTAATACATTTGCCGTAGTTTTACCACACCTTGGACACTCTGAAGTAGACCTTTTCCCCCAAGAGTAGAGTTTGGCAGGAGTAAAATATAAATCATAGATAGTTTTATAGAGTTGAGCTTTCAAATTAGAGGACATAAACAACTGTGTCGATAGGATCAAAGACATGTCAATATCCACATTAGGGTTATTTAATTTCCTCGACCAACCCACTTCAGTAGGTTCTAAATCGTCTTGTTGGTTTTCAATTAAGATGTCGTAAATAGTACCAATCCTAGTTGTGGGTCTAGACATACAATCGATTAAAGGGATATTATCCAGAGAGATATCAGCAACTTTTAGATTTAAAATTGTATTAATTTGTATAAATTTAAATACACTATTATTTGGGATGGCAAATTTGGATTGAAGTTGTTGGAATCTATGGCCATAAGTGGGAAGTAAAAAATCTTCTATTGTTAGTACTCCTAATGCTTCCCAGCGTCTAGAAATAACGTCATATATTTGTGATGGTAATATTGATGAATGCCATAATGAAATATATCTATTGTATTTAGAAATTTTCATATACCTCATAATTTTCCTCCACGTTACCAAGGCGCTTGATATAACCTTACACTTTACTTACTTAAAGTATGAGGGTTCGACCTGCTTTAATAACAAACCATTAGCCCTGTCTCCAATGGACAACTCAAATATTGAAGGTATGTAATTAGCCCCTATCTCATTTACGAGCGGTTTAACATGAAATAGTGACATCATCTGTTGAAGAAGAGCAGCCCATAAGTAAAATCCCAAATCAGGAATTGCCAGTCCGCCTCTGGTAATGGGTAGTGAGAGCTTCCGGGTAGATCTCCTTATCTTTCCGTATCCCCACACAAATTTAGTGATATGGGATTCTAAGCCCTTTAAAATTTTATCGCCCACTAGTAGGGGAATCGCACGGAACAAGTATAAGACCCGGGGTAGAATATTCATTTTGAGGAAGTTGCCTCTTCCAATGATTGAGAGATGTAATCCGTCGATCCTTTTAGGATCTTTCTTTACTTTTTGAAGCAACGGTTCATAATTAATTTTAACAATCTCGTCTATTTTGGCAGATATTCGAACTCCCAGATATACAGCCAATTCTACCCTTCTAGGACCGATAAAGGAGACATTATTGGTACAGATGACCATCGTTTTATCCCTATTTAGGGAGTATCCCGATAGCTGCCCGAAGGCTTGAGTAATCTGTTCTATTTCTATTATAGCCTCAGTGGGTTGTGATGTTATTACAGCCACATCATCGGCGTATGCTAATATTTTTGTATGGAAGGGGCCCAATGTAACTGGTTTAATTGCCTCAGCCTTTAACAATTTTAAAATGAGAGGATTTATATAGAGGGCAAAAAGGATCGGAGAGAATGGGCATCCCTGCCTAGTCCCCCGAAGTATGTCAAAGAACCCAGATTCCTGGCCCATTACCAATACCCTAGCCTTCGGTGAGAAATACATTGCCTTGATAGATTTCATAAAACACGGTCCAACGTTGTTCTAGTATTGCCCACAAGAATGCCCATGAGACCCTGTCAAAGGCCTTCTCGGCATCCAGGAGGACCATCGACATCTGGCCCCCCGTAGCATTTGCGGCATCAAACAGTGCGATAGCACGTCGGGTATGATCCGTAGTACCCTTGCCCGGATGAAGCCATGTTGCCACGGGGAGACCAGGTGTTCGACGATCCCCCTGAGCCGATTAGCCAAGATCTTAGAATAAAGTTTCGAATCTGAATTTATAAGGGAAATAGGTCGATACGAGGAGGGCAGATGGGGGGGCTTTTCTTTCTTTGGGAAAATTACAATATTGGTTTCCAGCCAAGACCTAGGAGGAATGCCACTAACTTGAATCCCAATAAATAAATCAAGAAGTATAGGCGATACGATATTACTCAGAATTTTATAAAACTCAAGTGGTATTTTATCGGGCCCTGCTGCTTTTACCGAAGCTAGCTCCGCAAGAGCAATTTCCACTTCCGTTTGGGTTATGTCTCTTTCTAAATCCTGCCTAGTAACATTATCCATTCCTGATCCATCTTCGAGCTCGGTCGCCCATTTGGATAATGTTTCTTTAATTACGTTGGGATTCACAGAGTCCTCATTCTTATACAATTTCCCATAATAATTTTGAAAAACTTCTAGAATAGTTTCAGGTGTTGTATACTCTTGACCTTCTGACTCGATACGCGTAATTGAGTTCAGAGATTGACTTTGGCGAGTTCGGAGTGCCAACTGCTTACCCACCCTATCTCCCATTTCATAGATCTTGTTTCGGTGGGACTGGTATAGCTCAGTCGTCCTTTGGGTAAGTTTACTATTTATCTCCACTTTTAATATCGCCATATCTCTTACAACCGAGCCACCATCCCTTTCTTGTGCAATTAGCCTAGTGTGTCTCTCTTCTAGTTCAGCTAGTTTTTGTAGCTGTAATTCATTAAGCCTTGCCTCCTCTTTCCTCTGTCTGGCCACATAGCTGATTGTCTCCCCACGAATTGCGGCCTTAAAGCAGTCCCAGACCATATTTCTAGATGTGCTGTATCGATTGGAATCGATAAACCCCTGCGCCCAATTTTTCATATATTCTACATATTCATTATTTACAAGCAGTTTTTTGTCAAAGGACCAACTTGAACGGGGTCTGGGCATGTTGTTTATGTAAAGAGTAAGCGATAAGGGGTTATGGTCCGAAATAATTTTTGGTAGTTTACTGATTTGTACCGGACTAACCCGATTGCTTGACATCAAAATATAATCGATGCGAACATATTTATTATGGGGGTGCGAAAAAAATGTATACCCTGGGTCTTGACCCTGCTTTAAGTCCCATAGATCAACCAGACCTAAACTTTCTTTTAATTGGGAGACAGCACTATATACTTTCGGCTTGCGACCAACATATTTAAATCGCACTTGTTTCTGTACTGCACTAGTTCTGGGCAAAGAAATATTAAAATCCCCACAAAAAATCAGTACCTGAGGCCAGGATGCAAGTTCTATCTCCAGATCATTAAAGATTGAGGGATCATCTTGATTAGGAGCGTAGATGGAGCATATTGTGATTCCGCTCTTGAGCTCCGCGATCACCCACCTGCCTAGAGGATCGGCCAGTTTACGCGTAGCCTCCCCCAAAAAAGATCTCGCTAATATCGCGACCCCCCTTGTCCTTGTTGTTTGACTAGTACATACCAATAGATTAAACCCCAGGGCCTTCAGTACTTCCCGTTCTGCCCATGGACTGTGGGTCTCCTGGAGACATATTATATCGAATGCATTTATCCTTAATAGCCCCCACATTTGATCCCTTTTTCTCCTATCATTGAGCCCTGCCTCATTCCAGGAACACAGTTTTATCCTCGCCATCTTATGGTGTAATTATATTTTGAACCAAATCTGCTAAGGAAAAAGAAAACAAACAAGACCTTAGCAACCTTAACATTAATATCCCAATTTATATTCCTAAAACCGCATCTGCAACTGCAATCACCATATTTCTCAGCTTTCTCCCCCCTCCCCCCCTCTCTGCCCCACCCCCTTACCCCCCCCCCCTCCTACCACCCTTTGAGGCAACCTGGGTTTTGACTCACCCAGTTGTTGATGGCTGTGTGGTCCGTACGCCTAAGCTTGCCCCTGGCCTGATATATATATTTTTTTCATCCTAGAAAGTGTCAACCATATAACAGATAGTAATAATTTTGTCAGCACTATCATTTTGTTTATACTATAATGTTCATTGCCAAATATTTAAATCATATTCGATCAATATAACGTTCATATCATTTTGTTAGGAAGTTTGCAGGTATTACCAAATAATCGTATCCTATCCAGTCCATACTAGTTTTCCTCTTCCATTTATTTACCATTACTTTGTTTCACTCTCTCTGCAACCTCCTTAAGGTAGACTTCCGCCTGGATTTCACTTATAAAGCTCCGCATTGAGCCTTTGTAGATTACTTTTAGACATGCCGGATTTTGCAGAAAGACCGTCGCTCCCAGCTTTTCAAAGGGGGCGAAGAGTTGTCGCATTCGCCATCGTCGTTCTACCGTTGCATGCGCAAAATCCAGTCTTGCAAAAAACTTGAAACCCTTGTATTCTCTTTTAGCAGTGGGTCTAGCCAGGTCATATATAGTATCACGAACTAGAAAGTTTCCAAAATTGACTAAAAATGCTCTAGGGTATTGCATTGATTTATCTGAGCGTTTGGGTAATGACAGAGGGAAACGGTGAGCTCGGCAGACTTCTCTGTCCATTTCCCAGGGATTGAGTTCAGGGAAGGATGATTTTAGAAGGTTGGACATGAAGCCTCTTGGGTCGCTTCCTTCTGAACCCTCGGGGATCCCAAGAAATCGAAGATTATTTCTTCTTGCTCGATTTTCTTGGTCTTCAACCTTTGTCATTAAATCCTTAATTATTCCTTCATGCTCCTTTGCCTGCATTTGTAGCTTACCAACATCTGATTCCAGGTTTCAGCCCGGGATTCTACAGAACACATTCTGTCGGAGATCTCCAAACATGTACTGCCCACTTTATTGATAGCACCTTCCAGTTTTTGGATTGCGACATGATTCCTTTGGCTATCTTTTTTAACGTCTTGATGGAAAGTTTTTATTGAATTGAGAACTTCACTTAATGAGGGCTCTCTGTGCTTCATCTTCTCGTCTTTATCCGGGATATCAAAGATATTCTTATTTCTTTCGGATTCCAAATTTGCTTTACGGTGGTGGCTTTTGCATGGTAGTTTAGTTCTCCCTGCGATATGTTCTGGGTTGCTCCCAGGATCTGTAGTTTCATCGTGGATTATTTTTGAGTGCCTCTTATGTCTACTTCTTTTTTTTCCCAGTTTTTTTATTGGTGTGCTGTCGTGTATGAGGGCATTTTTAATTCCAATGTCTGGCGAAGAGGATACCTTCGTGAGATGTTCCTCCAGTCTGGAATCCTCACTCGGATCACTCTCTTCGATGGATTCGCTAGAAATTGATACTCCAGTCTCATAGATCTCGGACTCAGATCCATCGGAGATTTCTGCTGGAGCAGGCCCTTCCATCGCTGGGCTTATATTCGAGACTGAGTCCATGATGGGGCCTGATCTGTTTTCTTCCCTCATATCGGCCCGCTCTAGATGCACTGCTGGGGGTATTGCTTGAGCTAAAGCGGCGGAGGCGCCATTTTGCACGCCTTGTTGTTCCATTGTGGTTAATACTATTTCGTCGGAAGAACAGATCTGTGGTCTATCTTTGATTGCTGGGCTAAATATGTTTGAAATTCTTGGTTGAGAATCTATCGAGTGACCGGTAGTTTTGGCTGCAGCTTTTAGGTTCTTAATTGTTTGTAATCTTTTGGCTTTTTTTTCCAAGAGATCAAGATTCTCTCTGCTTATCAGTTCCTTTTCCGCCTCTTTCGCTTTCTCTTTTTCCTTTGTTTTCCTTTTCGATTTTTCGATTTTTCGATTTCCTTGTGAAGTTTCTGTTCATTCTCAGTGGCTCTATCTCTCCCATCTGGCTTATTAGCTCTTATGTTGCCTTCATTATTTTCATCGTTGCTTTCCATTACCTTGTAACCCCTGGTTTCGGGTCGTCTCTGTGTTTCTTTTGTTTTCTGAGGTCCTTGAAAATTGTGAGTCTCTTTGGTATTTCCTCTGCCATCTGAGCTCTCTGTCCTCTCTTGGCTTTCTTGTTTCTCTTGATCTCCCTGAGCCTGGGCCTTTGTATCAATCTTTATCTGGGTCTGAATTTGGGTTTGGGCTTGGGCTTGGTGCGCTATGTATTGCGATCCTGTAGAGTCCGATACATCTAGAATATCTTTGTCCTTGACAGTATTCAGCTCTCCTGGCCCTTCGGGGCCCCCGACTACTTCATTTCCAGCACTTATTGGACCACTGCGACTTACGGATCCTGTCTTTAGTTTATTTCCAGCCATATTTGATGTCAATACTAAGACTGCTATCCCTGCTATCTCTGGAAGTAACAATGGTTTTGCAGGTCGGATCTGTTTCGATGGTAAGAGTTGCTTAGGTTGCTTAGGTTGTATCGTTTGAGCCTTGTGACCTTTAGCTCTTGCGTTTGCTCTAGCTGTAATTATTACCCATATAGAAGGAGAGCGGGGTTGAGAGCAGGGTGAAGTAGCTACAGTTTATGTTTTTTGTGAAGTCAAGGTCTCTATTCTAATTTTGATCGCTGTGGTTATCGCTACCGGTCCTGCACTGCCAGCGACAGTGTTATCTCTGGTTCCAGCCCCGGCTCCAGCTCCACCGACTCCTCTGGCAGCTCTGAATGGCCTCGAGGTCCCAGTTCCAGCTCTTTTTTTCCCAGAAGTCTTGGCGCTTTTTTTTCTCGAGTGTGTATCTAAGCAGTCTAGATAGACTTTATGAATTGCCGCCAGGTAGCCCATATATGAGTTTATTGCCTTTTTCTTCTATTTTTTTTTTTTTATATTTGTCCTGTATTGCTTTAGATTTATTTACCTCAGGGTTTTTATTTTTTATTTTAATGATTTTGATTCAGTATTAAGTATTGTAGTATTTCAGGTTTAATCTGACTCTCGCTGTGGAAAGCGTTCAATTTTTAAGGATTTTTTAATCTAGTTCGTTGGTTCTATAACCTAGGTTGGCTCCGTCGCGTCTAGGCCGTCAGGCTACGGTGCCGTTCCCTTGACGACGCGTGCTCTGTTACCTTCTTATACACGTCTGCAGAGTTCGCAGATGGCGAGGTGGAGACGGGGACGGAGAGTGGAGCGAATTAGCGCAGATGTAGATGCAGATGAGAAACAGGTAGGAAGTCTTGGGTGTCTTTTGTGTCTTTGTATCCTTTTTTTTTTTACACCGCCTGCCTTTATCTACCCCCTTACCGATAACATTCCTGGGGGCGCACTATTGAAGCACGACAGACAAACAAACTCTCCCTCTCCTGTCAGCGCTCTTGTGTTAGCACGTAGTTAGGCCCCCCATCTAGGAAGACTCGCGCTGCGTTATAGTCAATAGAATGGAATGCAGTTTTTATTAAATAGAGCTTTAGAGTTTTAAGGCATTAGAGCCCAGGGTACATGAGCCCAGGGTACACGAGATACTCACGGTTGTAAACTAGCATAGTGTAGTGTGGCTAGAGCTTCCAATGCTGACCGTGTAGACTATACCCTTGAGAGTCCGCCACAAGCCACAAGCCACAACCACAATGACCACAGTGACCACAATGTCCGCAATGACCATGATACCCGGAGGGTCCGCAACATACAAAGTCCGAATTTCGACTGGGAAATAGAGTTCTTTGCACAGTCCAGGTTCCGCACTCCCTTGCAATTACTCTATGGAACAGCTTGAATCTCCGTGTCTGTGAAGAAAGCTTGTATTCGAAGTCTACTACCGGGAATCCGACATCAGCTTGTAACCCCAATGCTGCACCGCCGCGATCTTTTACGGTCCTTTTGCAATCCCCCTTTCCTCAGCAATGGTAGTTTGCGGTGGTTGTGAGGCTCCTAGATCATCCGAGCCAACCAGTTTGTCATACCGATGTCCAGGCTATCCAGGCTATCCAGGCTTTAGAGAGTAGTCTAAAGCCGTCTGTAGGAAACCATATTATTCGCTGGAATCAACGTTTACTGAACATGCTTGAACGATGAGGTGTAGGTCGACGATACTGCCAGAGACATCTCAGGCCCTGGAGCAAGCACTGCAGCGACCTCTCACACCGACGCCATCTTGCCTCCTCTCACGTACTATTTACTAGGGGCTGATAGGAGGCCAGAGATGCCAATTGGGTTTCAGTGTCAACACAGTTTTAGGGAGGGAACACAGGCCCTGGGTAGCTGGTTGGCAGGAGCGCAGGGCCCACTCAGTCAAGCACATCAGCAGTCAGAAAAGAGTGGGGGCATACCAATGCAAGAAAGATGGCACTTTTTCACACAACAAAATCAACTGTTGTATGGCTAAACACTTATAAGGTCCCAAAGGCGAGACCTATTATACTTCTGTCTTTACCTGGTTACTTTAACAGGCTTCAGTTGTGTTTCCTACACAGTGACTGCACTGTAGCATAACATAAGGCATGTGGAAACTAGTATGTACTTTGTTGAAATGAGCGGATTTTAGGCAAAGGCACGTTTGAAAGGAAATGCACTTTATATCCAGTAGTAGATAAAAAAATGTGTGACCTCTTATCACAAGGCGTTTAACTGTACAATGTTTGAACGATTTCAAATGTGTTGTTTTTAGTGACGTAATTTATTTAGGTGTACATTTAAGCCTCTTGCTTCCGGATACTGTAGTTGTGCCATTGTTAAAAAATTGCTTACCATAAAAGTCGAGTTAGGCGAAAATAGTAATTAGATCATCGACTCTGCTGCAGAGGAACAGAAATATGTCAGTGTCTCTCTGATCTTCTATTCTTTGTATGACCAGAAAAGGTCATACTAAGGGGAGAGCATGTGGCCTCACTGCTAGAACTGTCTACTTTGGAGCTGGGGAACCAGGTTCAAGCCTCGGCGTCAGCTGAGCATCTTGTGATTCTGGGGAAATAACTTAATCTCCCTGCGCCTACCAAAAATTGAATGTGTCCTAGTGTAATTTAACTGCTCTTGTAAAGGGCTCCAATACCTTCGGGCCGAGTTTGCGTTGTATAAATGTGCACACACTAAAAAACGGAAAAAAAGAATCCCAGGTAAGCGCAGTGAGCTGAATGGAAAGATTTTGAGTGCTCGGTAAATTGCTATTTCATTGGCAACTAAGGAAGTCTTTCGGACTCCAAAGTTCAACAGCTTTACCCAAAACTTTTAGAAAATTTACTTTTTTGACTTGGACGCAGATTAATATTTCCCTATTAAAAAAACATTTTTACAACAATTTTAAACTTGAGTGGAAGAAGGCTGCAATGAATTCCAGAAAGACTTTCCAAATTTCACTCATTTTCACTCTTAATTTCTGGACTTCTCTGGCACTTTCACTGCCCGGCTCCTGGAACCCTTCCACTGAAACGTGGCACTGACGGGGATAGCGATCCACTGCGGTTGGCGCTGTGGTGGATTTGGCAATTTCTTGGCGGAGGGACAATACCAACAAGGGACTGAAAGGTAAGCTTAATTCTTGCGATAGCAGGAAAGCATACAATGTAATGTGTACAGTTGTCAGAAGGCGCAGCAATGTCAGCGCTGGTTTTACTTTGTGGAGAAGTGGTGCGGTGCGTGGCTGGGGACAGTGGGACGGGGTAATGTGTGAAAGTGCTAGACGAGTCCCTAATTGATGGAGAGCAGAACAAATCTAGAGAAAGAAGAGATAAAGGGCCGAAATCCGAACAAAAAAGACAGTATCAGCTATGTACAAATGAGCCATAGGGGGGACCAGGCCATTATTAGAACAGAGACAGAGTTAGGGCAGTTTGTGAAGAAAGCCAGGATGAGTCAGAACAGAACCAACCAGAGCTTCAGACGACCCGTGCAAGAACAGGTGGGCCATCACAGAACCGAACCGTAGCAGAACAGAGATAAAGCAGGATTATTTTATAAAACGGTGCATGTACAGAAGCGTAGTAGAAACAAAATAGCACCTAAAACTCCACAGAATGGAGGTGGATGAGACCTGGAGCATAAAACAGAACTCCAACAGAACAAGCCGAAAGAAAACATACGCAGGGCTCTACGGGGAATGAAGAGAACCAGAAACGATTACCCATCACAGATTTTAGCTACTATCAAAACAAAACTAGAACAAAGAGGGAACAATGTAAATGTCATCGCTCGAAAAAGGACCAAGACAGAGTCAACAAGTGGGAGGGGTGGCGGGAGCTAGCGTGATAATTGCTAACACATGGCGCCGCTTGCTTTCACAAGGGAATCGCCAAATGTGCACGTGTTGCCATTCAAAGCAATGCAATGCGTGCACGTTTTTGCCCTCAATCCGAATCGATTACAAGAGGTCTACTCCTATGCAGCGCATGCGCGCTGCTAATGCGAGACCTAATGAATGTGTCGGTCTGTAACCCAACTGGTGCTAATGAGAAGTACTCTAACACCTAGGGGTGGAGTTTGCGCTATATAAAACTCCCCCCCAAAACATATATAAATGCCAAGATGTATTAGGGAGGGACAACTATTTAGAATTAATTTACACAACCGCTTGGCAGCAGCAGTGGTGTAACACAGGCCCCCACAGGCCCAAGTTCCAAGGGGCCCCTTCCGCACAGTACTCTGGCCGTCGAGCTCCAGATTAAGTCCAGTGCCTTGCAAGGGGCCCCCCTCAATTTAGTTACGCCAGTGTGCAGCAGTTACATACTACACTGTTACAGTGGTTGATGAGAAGGCTTTCCAGCCTCCATATTTATGTTTCAGAATACTACTATGAAAGAAATGTCATGTTTGAAAGGTTGCTACCTTCAGCTCCAATAAATAAACTGAGCCAGATCTTTGCAAACATGTTTGCCTACTTGTAATGTGCCTACCAGCTGGGTGAATATCCTTCCAGAAGGTACTGAAGGGAGTTAGTCTATTAATCCCCACTTGGGGATTTTTTTCTGCGTCATACAAAAGTTCACAAACTTTGACAGGCAAATGATGTTTAGGCGTGTGTGAATTTGTGGAGTAGGGCACTTTACATTTTGCAAGCTTCGCAAAGTACGAGCATTGCAAAGTTTAAAGAAAAGGATGCAGTTACTAGGACCCTTTGTGCTAGCAGGAAACGTTTCTCATGTCATTTATGGTGAAAGGTCCACTAACACAGTGGCTGGAAACTTAGCCTTTTCTTCCCACAAGACCCACATGATGTCCTCCTGGTACAGGTCTGCTTTGCCTGGTTGTATGATAGTACAACGCATGCCTGAACAACACATGCCTGTTCCACACAGTCTCTACCACAACTACGTCTTTACCACTCATGCCTTCACCACACATTTCTTTACCATGCAATTCTGAGGTAAAGACATGATGGGTAAAGGGATATTTGTGCTAAACATCATAGCCCTGACCTGTAAACTGTCCCTTTTGCCCTTGCCCTGAGCCCTAAAAATTAAACCCATGCCCCAGAACCTAAGCCAACCCCATTCCCCCACGCTGACCCCTACAAACTGACCCCGACCAGTTCCCCCTCCCTGAGGCCTAAAACAGTCCCCTGCCCTGTAAACTGTCCCTTTTCCCTGCCCCACCCTGAGCCCTAAAAACTGTGCCCCAACCCTAAAAGCTACCCTGACCCACTCCCCCCACCATGAATCCTAAAAACTGACACCTACAGCTGCTAACTACCCCGACCCTGCATCTCCTGCTCTAAGCCCTGAAACTGCTTCCTGCCCTACAAACAACCCCAAACTTCTGAGTACTAAAACCTAACCCTACCCCAAAAAATTACCCCCATAGACCTCTCCGCGGCCCCACTTACCTACCACATCCTCTACCGATTCCAGATCGTTATTCATCTTCTGGTCTTCCTCTCCCTCCCATCCGCACTCGGCAACTAGACCGTGCATCGCCTTAACCACACATATCCGTGGTTAAGGCATATGCATTGGTAAGGCAAGCGTGGTACGGCTTGCGGGAAAATGGCTGAGCCCGCATGGTTAAGGCAGTTTTCGTCTTTGCTCTGTGAAGTTTGGAGCTTCAAGATTAACCCAGTCTGTGCAGGGCGTGTTGGAGCATGTAGTACTAATACGAATCTATCCAGTCAGATACCACTGTTTACTGGGTAAGACATCCAGTGGCAGAAAACAACAAAATTGGGAGGGTCGAGTGTTAGGACAAAAGTCTTTAATTGGACTTCAAAAAGTTGTACTGTTCAGCCTTAAAAGTGTTTTCATTCAAGGGACCTGGCATTCATACACGTTATTTTTAGGTATGCATGACCTATTTCTAACGCTATCCATAGAGTGTTTTTTGGGTGAGTCCCCTTCAATCATTGGATTATTTGGATCAACGTTTTCAGCCATTGGCTTAAAGAGTTGCCAATTATACCTTAGATCAGCAGGGAGCAGTGTTGTCATGTTATTGGTGTACCATTCCACCTCTTATAGAGTGCTTGCATTGCAATTCAAGAATGCTTATTTTTCCTCACTGAAGCAGGCATTTGTAGTGCTTTTATCATGACTCACATATGAGCAATGCCCTAATAAAGCCTTCTAATTGATTTTGTTTATTACACTACCACCAACACCGCATCACCAATATCATCAATACTACACACCATCGCCAACACCACAACTACCAATACCGACAATACTAACCCACCACCATTACACCACCAACAACACCAAACGCTCACCAATGTCACATTATTACTACTTCCAGTACCAATACCACAACTACTCAACCTATACTACCATTACCACAACTACCACCCTGACCACAATCAATACCAACACCAGCAATACCACTCCATCAATACCAACACCACCAATACATAACTAATACCATCCACATCAATGCCACCAATCACTAGCAATACCATCAATACCATCACATGATTATTACCCACAATAATGTAATATAACAACTAAATATCACTATCAATGCCACCACCATGAAACATTACCAATATCACCAATGCCACAAATACCACCAGTACCACCACCAATAACAACACAATCAATACCACCACCCCAATTCCATCAACAGTCTCACCACTAGACCAAGGGCCACTATCGACACCACACCAACAATACCATCACCATCAACACCACCAATATCACAACCACCAACACATCACTAATATCTCCACACCAATATCATTACCAAAATACCATCAGTACCACCATCAATACTACCAATGAAAATGTAACACTACCACAACCAAATACCACTATCAATACCACCATCCCAGACACCACAAATGCCACTAATATGCTGCAAATATCACCAGTTATAACACCACATATTAAACTGTTGGAAGAGAAATGTTTTTGTTAATTTGCTTGTGCATAATTCTATATAAGTTAGCATTGGCGGCACCATTTTATGTTTGGCCGCCATTTTGAACTATGATCGAAACAAATTCTTCCTTACTCGAGACACGGCCTGTGGTAAGTTTCATTTCTCCAAGGTTGGGCCTTGCTT
Source organism: Lissotriton helveticus (assembly GCF_964261635.1). Taxonomy (NCBI): domain Eukaryota; kingdom Metazoa; phylum Chordata; class Amphibia; order Caudata; family Salamandridae; genus Lissotriton; species Lissotriton helveticus. The sequence continues at coordinate 667,480,812 of NC_136057.1, forward strand.
TGCTAATGAATACACTGTACTTATTAGAGCATAACTTTCCCACAAGATAGAGGCCTCCTCTCACTAGTCTAGTGGCAGGCACGGACAGAGTGACCTTGGGTAGGAGACAGTGTGCGCCCGGCCTCAGAATCGAAAACCATTCTTCTTTACTTTCTTGTTTTGCTGCATCTGTCTGGGAAATTCCATTATGGGTGTGCCATCATTGGTTCTGAATTGTATATACTGTATCTACATGTTTGCTGATGTCAGTCCCTCTGCAGCACTCCTAAGAGACTGTGCGGACCGGGTCCCTGCTCGAGTGTATCTGAATAAATATACGTTGGTTTGTATTCTCTACTGTCTGACCGACTCTTCATTTGGTATGGAAGGCTGAGAGGTGGTCGTGAGTGACCCGTGTGACCCTAAGAGGAGGAGGGACACAGGCATAGGGATTGTTCCTTGTTGTTGCAGAAGGTGTCAGACCCTAGAGGACGAGGTTCTCATGGACGGCGTTGTGGAGTTGGTTGGGCGGACAGGGCTCAACATGCTGCGGCCTCACAGGGTTGTTCTTATAATAATCAGTTTGATGACCCTTGGGAGGACAGTACTATCATGAGGATTATGACACAGATGAGGTGACAGGAATGTCTTATAGCTGGGACAGTGAGGGACGAGTTCCGATACCTGTAGATCAGCGGGGTCCTTACGTTACTGCGGATTTGCATGGCTCAGATAAGGAATTTTTGGTGCATACAGGTGCAACAAACAGTTCTATTGCTCGTCCTTTGGTCCCTGGGGTGGCTCTGTCTGGCCACAATAATGTTTCAATAGGTTTCTTCAGAGTACCGGTTATAAGCCCCATTTCAAGACCTCTTGAATTGATTATTGGTACTTTCACTGACATCTAATTGTGGAGAAAGTTTGATGGTTAGGATCTGTTGAAGAAATGGCATGCTACGATTTATTGCTCCCCGGCAGGGGTTTACATGACAATAGCTCCGGATGTGGTACGAGCTAAACAGTGTCTGTCCAAAGATGCACCCCTTCCTGTTGAATTTAAAGATATGTCACCCACTTTGAGGGCAACGGGCGACACAGATGCGGGACTGTTACAGATAGCACAGGTTTCGATCCAAGTTAAAGACATTGCTATTCAGCCTCATTTCCCTCAGTATAAAATACCGTAGGCAGGAGAGCGGGCCTTATTGCAAACTGTACAGGATTTGATTGAGAAATGTGTGGTTGAGGAAACAACTGTGAATATTTATAATAGTCCTAGTGTTCCCATTCCTAAAAGGACAACTTCGGGTTCCTCGAATGATCATAAAGATGTTTATAGTTTTTTGATTTATTTGCGCAAAGTTGATAAAATAGTAGTTCCCCAGTTTCCTGAGGTCCCTGACGTTACTAATCTTTTGACAATGATTCCTTCCCCTGCCAAATTCTTTTCTGTTATTGACTTGAAAAACACATTCTTCAGTGTTCCTATCCATTTAGACTGCAAGTATTTGTCTGGTTTTATACTAGCTGGCAGAAGCTTTAGATTCTGTGGAGCTCCTCAGGGCTATACAGAGATTCCAAGTATCTATAGTCAAGCTTTAAAGATGCAATTGAATTCCCTTATGCTTCCTACAGGTAATTTATTGCTTCAGTATGTTGACGACCTCCTCATCGCTTCTGACACAGAACAGGGTTGCAGGGACAGTACAGTTAAATTGTTGTTGTATTTGGCACAGCATGGACATAAAGTTTCCCTTTCCAAATTTCAGTGTTGTCGACAGGAAGTCACCTATTTAGGTCACCTACTGTCGAAGGAGAGTAGGAGATTAACTCCTGAGTGCATCAGTACTACTGTTAAAATGCCTATCCCACAGACTCAGAAAGACATGCACGCTTTTATAGATATCACTTCCTACTGCATGGAGTGGATACCTAACGATCCCTTACTAACTAAGCCCTCGCTCGCACTAACCACTAAAGATGTGCATGAGCCCCTGCCTTGGATGCCTGAATGTCAGCAGTCTTTTGAGCAATTAAAAACTGCGCTTTGTTTGGCTCCTGTGCTTGTCACTCTTGACGATGGCATGCTGTTTGCGATGTACATCCACGAGATGGCTGGGTGTGCGCTTTCTGTTTTAACCCAAACATTTGGAGATGAGCAATGGCCATGTGCTTATTTCTCTGCTGTTCTTGACCCTGTCGCAAGAGCCCTCCCGAGCTGTTCAAGAGTGTCTCGTTACGACAATCGGCTGGAATTGTGTTTGATACCGATCTCACAGTCATGGGTACCTCATGCTGTGGATACACTTTTGAATAAGACTAAGACACAGCACTTCACCAATGCACGTCTGATGGGTTATGAACTAACGTTGTTTGCCAAACACTTCAGGATCAAAAGATGTGCCAGCCTAAATCCAGCCACGTTACTGCCCCTCCTTTCTGAAAATGATTAAATTGATAACATGATTGTATCTTCCAGACGAAAGGACGGGTAGACTTGACTGATGTTCCCTTATCTGACCCTCAAGGGGAACTAAATGTCGATGGCTCTTGTTTCAAACTACCAGCTGCCACTACAACTGCTGCTTATGCTATCACCACATTGCATACAGTTGTAGAGATATCACAAGTCCCTTATCAGTCAGCCCAAGCGGCTGAGTTAGCTGCCCTTATTTGAGCTTGTGAATTGAGCTAGGGACTGGTTGTCAATATTAACCCCTTCGACGCTGATGACGAGCTGGGCTCGTCATGACGTAGCCTCCTCGCACGCTCATGACGAGCCCAGCTCGTCACGTAAAGTGCTATTTAAAAAATCTCAGCGTACGAGCGGAATTCCGCCCGCACGCATGCGGTTAATACTGACAGCCAGTGTGCCATCTGGGTTGTGCACAATTTTGGGCAACTTTGGGTTGAGTGAGGGTTTCCTACTCCCCATGGCTCATTGATCCAACATGGTCACCTTATATTGAGGGTTTTGTCTGCTTTGACACTCCCGAAGAAGTTTGCAATAGTGAAGTGTAGCACCAATAGGAAGGTTACTGACGATGTAGTTAGATGGTATACTTTTGCTGACCAGCCAACTAAGGAAACTGCACAGACTAACGTGAAGAGAATGTTTGTAGCAGGCCCCACTAGGTGGGTGCCTGTAGTTACCATGTTTGAAGATACGCTTGAGAATGTGAAGAGGATACAAAGTGAGGCTACAATAGAAGAATTAGCAATATGGCAAGAAAGTACAGCTGAATTGAATGATGAGGGATGTTGGATTGATAAGTCAGGGAAACAGAGATGGATGCTGCCAGATGCATATGTCCTTCCTGCAGTCACGATGGCCCATGACCTAGCCCATATCAGCGATAAAGGTATTTGCAAGTTGTTAGACCCGGTATGATAAAACTACAATAATCCCAAGACAGCTGCACATTCATTGAAGTTCTGTATGGTATGTATGATGCACAATTCTGGAAAAGGTACCCCTACACCACCAGGGAATTTTGCACCACCTACTGTCCCCTTTGAGGTCCTCCAAATGGACTACATAGAAGTAGACAGATGTAATAATTTGAAGTACGTGTTGGTGGTTGTCTGTGCTTTCAGGAAATGGGTTGAGGCCTATCTCATTAAGGACACTACATCCACTACGACTGCAAAGGTACTCCTGAAGGAGTTCCTTCCTTGTTTTGGTTTGCCCCGTTTGATCTGGAGTGATAATGAAAGTCATTTTGATGCAATCAAGCTAATTTGTGATGGCTTGAATATCAAACAAAAATGTCATGCTGCCTTTCACCCACAGTCAGCAGGCCCCGGACACGATATCCAGCTTGGAGACTTCGTACTTGTTCGCAAATTTCAATGGAAGAAGAGTTTCGAGCGCCGCTGGAAGGGATCGGAACAGGTCCTCTTTAACCCTAGGCGCATTTCGCATAGTAGCGATAATTGTAGCAACGTGAAGTGCACTTCGCACTATGCGAGCTATGCGAACTGCGTAGTGAACAGTGCAAAATGCTGTTCTTACTCATTGCACAGTGCCGGATGCTTGTCCGCACTGTACAATCAGTGCAAACCGCATCTTGCACAGTGCAAGCGGTTGTTTTCTGCTGCTCAAGTAGATTACTACTCGAGCAGCAGCTTTCTCAATGCAGACTGGTAGTTTCTCATCGTAAGAGGTCACAAGCATACGCGACCACTCGCAATGAGAAACCTGACCTCCCCGCGTTGAGAATCTCGCCGGGAGTTTTATTGTCCAATCTCGTGATCGACAACTTGATATTGCTAATCGCGAACGAGGAGAAAAAGTCTTGCCGGGATGTCATTTTGCTTGCTTGCGGTCGCCAACTTGACGTTGAGGACACGGAGCAAGCAAAAAATGACTGCTACGCTACTCGTGTTTGCACTGTGCTACGTGCAATTCGCGCACTGCGAAATAGCGCAAACTTCGCAAACTACACGAACGTAGCATAGTACTTCGCCCAGAGTTAGTCCTCTTATCCACACGTACTGCTGTTGAAATCGCTGGCCGAAAGAACTGGGTGCATGCCAGCCATTGCTGCAAGGTCCCTCTACCTCTGCCCCAGCCGCGGTCGGTAGTGGGAGTACCTGCTGGGTGGTGACATGGGGAGTGGCAGGGTGGGGGTAGTAAACAATGGATTACGGAGGTTCACAAGTAAGTAAACATATAAATAAATAAAACAAATGTTGTTGCGCGCACTGCATTGCATTTGGGTATGCAGTGCATGCAACAAAATTTGTTTTATTTATTTATTTGTTTACTTGCCTGTAAACCTCCGTAATCCAAAATTTACTATCCCCCACCCTGCCCCTCCCCCTCCCAACATCACCGCCCGGCTGCTCTGCCCTATGAAGAAAGGGTGAAGGAGGGAGTTGGGGACTCTGAATGCGAGTAGGTACCCCAGTTCATTCCTTTCAGTGATGCGTAGTTGACCTGGACCAAAACACATGAGGAAAATGATGAAGTATTGAATGCAGCGGTCCCTTTAGAAATACAAGCTATTAAGGAGCCGCTATTTGTTGATCCAACGGTGCCTGGGGCTGCCAGGTACAATGTATGTCCTCGGTTGAGAAACGGTGCACAAAAGGAGAAGTCAGATTAGTTAGGGATGGACTGCGTATGTCAGGTGTACTTTGCCATATTATCAAAGGAATTAGTTTTAGGTGATGTGAGACTTGTGCACTGGCTTATTTTTTAACATTGGCCAGGATAGCTTAAAAGGTATCCCTTTGGGCTACTTTTTCCGGATCGACCTGGGACAACACAAGCTTAGGACAGAGCAAGCTCCACCGCCGGTTCTCAAGAGTGCCAACGTATTGATGAACAATAGAGGCCTGTACTAGTGAGGCTCTGACAGGCACTGGGAACACTTACCTTTATTATTATTTTTGTTGCATTTCTCTCCTTGCTTAATTATGCTACCCTTTGGTTGGCCTATTACGGAGAAGGATCAGCCATTTGCAACACTGTGTTCAATGAGGGGTTGGTCAACAAAGATTACAATAGTTTGCATACTAATTGTTGTGATTGCACTAGTGACAATATTTGGAATATATTGGTTTCTAGAGGAGAAATTTCCTATACATTCCTTGGTACTACTACCACTTACCCTGAACACATTTTTGTTACTCTAGCCCTAAACAAAAAAAGTGTATAGGCAGTCCTAGACGGACAGCATATTTATACAAATGGTGCATCATGCTCATAATTTGTCTAATACGACTAATTGTTGGGTTTGTGGGTTGCTCCCTTCGGTCACTTATAAGACCAAGAATTTGTTGTTAGTGCCACTGTCATATACTGGCTGTTGTGAGGGTTGGTACGAATTGTTTCTACTGGTGTATTTCCAATATCATCTTTCTACTGTGGGTATGACATCCATTGCAAATGAATATTTACGCTTCTATCAAGGGTTTACCCCCCTAGGACCAGCAGGACAAGGGACTCTAGGAACATTGTCCTCAAAGTCATGTTTTAAAACGTACCAAAGAGTAAGCGATAATGCCTGGTTTTGAATAGAAATGCCTGATATTCAATGGATTAACACTTCTGAGTACTTTCAATCCTTCCATGTTTGAAATATTACTGAATATAAACCGATACCTGTGCCAGTGGTCAATACAACAGCTAGTTTTTGTGTCCACGGCACTGGGGAGATAAAGGAGGGGGAGAGAAAATGTAATTTCACCTACATGTTGAATATGACTAATAGTCTGCCTTTGATCCTGCAACATAATGTCTATTTTGTCTGTGGGTCACAAGCTCACGTCTGGCTCCCGAGGGGATGATCAGGCACACGTTATCTTTCCTTCCTTCTGCCTCCTGTACATGTTGCCCCATCTAATTATCATAAAAATCATCAGCTGCAATGTAGAAGTATATTCCTAACCCAAGTTAAAAGGGTTGTTGAGACAAAGGATATAGATCAGACAGACACCACCGCACAACAATTTCAAGACGCTGTGATATGCCTCCCACCTTTTTGGGGTCCCATGGCAATAGCCTTCAAGTTTGTAAGTTTACAAGAGTTGTTGAAGGGGTTATCAATACAACTGATGGGATAGTGACCAATATCACTGCTGGTCTCCAGGCTACGAGATTAGTCACTTTGCAGAACCGGATAGTGTTAGACGTTATACTTGCAGATAGGGAAGAGGCCTGTCACGTCATTGGCAGCAGCTGTTGTGTTTATATACCTGATCATGCTCCCAATGTTTATTCAGCTATACCAAAATTACATAGAATATCGGCTGAAATACACCAAGAAGTAGGTACTTGGACGCTGTCAGGATGGTTTTGGAACACGCTAACACCCTGGGTTTGGAAGATCCTCATTTTCTTGGCTGTAGTTGCTGGTATCTTCTTTACATGTTGCCTCCACATACAATGTTACCCAACCTGTTGCTCCTATTGTGTCAATATCCTCATTCCCAAACATCACAATACTAATGCCACAATTATGATACAAAAGAATATTGATGATTTGATGCAGATTGCTGAAGGTATTTAGACTACATCTTTAGCCTCCATCCCTGATACTGAATATATGAACTGCTCCTAATACTGATGCTCCCTTTTCCTCGAACATTGCATATTTTCGTCACATCAATTCATATCAATAGTGATTTACCTAGTCATTTCTAATGACATCATTTGCCGATATATGGCTTTATGGACTGGTTTACTACTAAGCACTTTGATCCTATTTCAAAGCCAATACATGGCGTGATATTGTTATACGATGCTGATGTAAAGCAAAATTTATGTTGACGGTGTAATGTAGAAAACTCCGCTGGCGTAGCACAAATGACGAGGTAAATCACTATTGATATGAATTCATGTGACGAAAATATGCAATATAGAATCTATTTGTAATGTGTCAACAAACATGTTTGTTAAAATAATTAGATATACATATCAAGATGGCGCTGACTTTGACGATAACAAACAAACAAAGGGGTTGATCCATTTTCGAAAACTATGTCACAAAACTTGTCACGAGATTCACTATGTTGAAAAGAATGCAATGCTTGTGGCATGCGTTTCAAACACCAGAGTAAGGTGTATGCTAAAACGCCTCATGTTTGCTCCCTAAATAAACATTGACGGATTTTGAGAAGAAAACCCCGTGAGTGCTTCTTCCTTGTGCTCAAACCTCAGGAGAGTTGAGCGGTCATTTATTTTCGCGGATGCACCTCTGCGATAAAAGCACCCGTCCGTGAGTGCACTGGCAAGGTGCAATGGAGCGGTAATATATATATATATATATATATATATATATATATATATATATATATATATATTACCTACTGGCGGTCGCCAGTAGGTATATATAGTTAGGATTTTTTCTCTATGGGATTTTTGAAAATTCTATGTCAAATAACTTTGGCGTTTGTGGACGGAATTGGCTGAAATTTTCAGGACAATGGCACATTTTGTTTCTGAGCAGCCCCTGCAAATTGGGGGGGAGTTCGTCCAGGGGGGGTCGAGAAAAAAGGGGGGTCCCAAAACGTGTTTTTAACATTGAGTTTTCCATAGGGCGGTTGGCCTCACTTTTAGCCCGAACGGCTGAATGGATTTGCACGAAACTTGGCAAAATTGTAGGGACTGGTAGCCCGATGTGCCTTTTGTAGGTCTCAATATATGTGCTACAGTGGATTTTGAGAAATTAACGTTTAAAAAAAGATATATATCTGTAACAGCGGACCGGGCAGCGCTCCAGTACGCGTACTTTTCGCGCAACGGAGCTTTGTGAAGCGAAGCTGATTGGTTCTCCGGCGTCTGTAAACATTCCAAACAGTCCGTAGCGGCCGCCATCTTGTCTCTCGGTAGGATCGAGAGACAAGAGGAGGCCAAAGCGAAGGGGCAAATGACCATAAGGGGGCATAGTAGATCCTCGCTGACCCCCTAGGTTTGATGTGGAGGTTTTAAAAGGGCCCCGCGGGGCAAAAAAAAAAAATAATAATAATAATCGAACGGCTGAATGGATTTGCACGAAACTTGGTAAAATATTAGGGACTGGTAGCCCGATGTGCCTTTGCTAGGTCTCAATATATGTGCTCCAGTGGATTTTGAGAAATTAACGTTCAAAAAAAGATATATATCTGTAACAGCGCTCCGCTTCGCGTAACGGAGGTTTGCGAAGCTGATTGGTCATTCTGTCACTGGGCTATAGTTGGGCTACATCTGGCTGATATTTGGGCTACATTTGTTTTTTTTGTCTCTGGCGGCCATCTTTGGGCTACATTGGGCTTCATTGGGCTTCATTGGGCTACATTGGGCTACATTTGGGCTCCAACATATATATAGGCCAATGTAGCCCAATATATATTTTTCAAAGTTAATTTTCGTAAAAACCACTGGAGCATATATCTTGAGACATAGCAAAGGCACATCGGGCTACCAGTCCCTACAATTTTGCCAAGTTTCGTGGAAATCCATTCAGCCGTTCGAGCTAAAAGTGAGTCCAACCGCCCTATGGAAATGAAGGAAATGAATGGGTAATTTGTAATTAGCAAATAGCTCATCGCAAACTAGGAATGGTAAAGAATCGCTATTTATTCCTTAAAGTTCGCTATTTAGGAAATGCAAAAAACTTTGATGATACATATGGCGGTTCATCTCTAACAAGATAAGAAGCATAGGGATAGATTTATGATGACTGGCGCATCACCAGGGATGTGTTAGTCATTCTGTGCCGCTGTTCCGTCACCTATGGTGTGCTGCATTTACAATGCGGCGCATCATGGGGCAAAAACAGCACAGATGTGTGATGTATCTGTGCCGTAAAGGTGGCGCATTGCTGGAGTTGTATCGCAAGTGTGATGAAGCTCCAGCAAGGGTTGGGGGTGCCCCTGTCGCAGGGTTTCTGTTCTCACACAGAACTGTGGACAGAGGATTGGAACCTCGGCGAATTAGGGTGCTCCAAAACTCACCTTAGTAATCAAAAACCCCTTAGCAAGCTAGGTACAGTGTCACATTGGATATAACAAACTCTCAATGTTTAGACAATCCAGAATATGAACTTATAGTACCTCAGGATACGTGGAACTCATGAACAGTCGGTCGTTATATATTTCTTAGAAACCAGAACATGGAGTTAAGAAGAACACATGTGTATTTGAAATGTTTATTTACTAATGCCGTCTTCTCAGGCGTAGTATCTTAGATAATACAAGTACACATATTATCAGTAGCAAAATTACCAGCATAGTTACTAGTACATAAAAAGCGAATGGTGACAGTATGTTAACATGCTGTAAATGAATAAGAGTTAGCAACACTTATAAGCAGCCATGGGCCGTGGAGGGAGTTACGGTGGGGCAGGGAGGCGGGGAGGGGGAGGGGCAGGGTGGAGAGGGCTCCACCCTGCCCCTCCCCCTCCCCGCCTCCCTGCCCCACCGTAACTCCCTCCACGGCCCGCGGCTGCTTATATCTCACCCTCCCTAATACACATATTATATTATTTGCTAAGAAGGTCTGTTTGTGTTGGTTTAGGGCGTGCCCATACTTTAGTGTCTTAGATTTGAAGGAATCACATCAGCATACACCAGCTCTCTCTTCATGTGAACCGCATCAACTGTTGTGTATGTGTGTTCGGCAAAGCAATATAAAACCCGCCTCATGCCCAGAATTGGCAGAAGCTGCACTTATGTTATGAGTATGAAGTCGTGGAGATCAGACCTCATAACAATTCTGTATCGTGTTGTTCTTGAAACTTCAGCACTCGCTGTACAGATATAGTTTAACAAGCAAAGCAGATAGTAGAGCAATAACATATTATTCTCATGTAAACCACGATGAACTACTAGGTTGAAAGCTAAAGCAACAACTAAGTGTCGTGTGCAGAAGTTGCAAAAAAGGAAAAATGGCGTTTAAACCGGTAATGAGCCCATGCTAACTTAACACGGTGTAAAGATATCCAGGACCTAGATGACACCTCCCCATGATCCGGAAACGAACTGAATAAGATAATAGAAGTGCCATCTCATGAGAGCAGATTGCAACTTTATATGTGGACGGTCCGCAAGGTAAAACATTAAAAACTAGGAAAATGTAATGCTAAAGAAAAATAAAACAGCCAAGTACTTTATCGAGTCTTAAGCCAATAGGCAAGCTAAATAATAAAAACTTGACAAATAAGTCAATGAATTGTCAATGAAATGCTAGTACTCAGCATATCAAACATGAAAAAGGTCTATGACATAACTGTGTATGCAAAATAAGCTGCAACAGCCTCCAATAGGAAGTCACCGTCTTCATCCGAAAAGAGTTCAGCCATCCAATTTAAAAGCGGAAAAGAACATACGTGCTCTCCCAGCACCGGATCCTCTATCACCATCAGAGGACAGCTCGGTGGGTTTTCAAGAAAGCTCTGTTCCAAGAAAGACTGTGTTGCCGCCAGTAAATTCCAGGGACCAATTAGTCCATGCATCAATGCCACAGCCATAATCCTTTCGCCAGGACAAACCAACTCGTGAGTAATGATAGGAGTCATCAGCTGATTAAAGTCGACGTCAGGAGAAACCGGTCCGCAGAGACACAAATCAATGGCCCAATCGAAATCCCAGGTCAGGCAGTGAAATACAGGCTGGACACAGGTGAAGTAGGAGAATCGAAAAGATAATCCATATGCCGTGCTTAATATCGCCAACGGCATTGTGCCATAATATTCTAGCATGCGATTGCGGAACAGTGTCAGCAGATGCAGGGCGGGAGCTTGCACAGGAGGGACATCCATATTTAAAAATGTAAAAAAGCACAAGAGCGTCCGCTGGTAATGCAAGTAAAAATGGGAATCCACGAAGCACAGTGGAAAACAATAGAATGAAAGAAAGCAGGGATGACTCCAAAGATTTTCTCAAATGAAGTCACGAGACCACTGGTAACAACTTTAAAAAAGTGCGCCAGGCCCTTTGTGGAGGACGCGTTAAAGATAGTCCGAGCCATCTTGCTGAAATGGAAAGGCGAATCTGTATTGAAAAGGGTCTGCACCTCTGTACGGGTGTTCGCTATGTGAAGCACGAAAGTTTCACGGGCCGAACTCAAGGCCACCTCTCTCTGAGACAAAAGAGCTCTTATTCTTGCCATGCCGTTGAAATCTGCTCCCAAGGTTGGTATTTGTGGCCAGATTGAAAACTCCCTATGTTCATGTGTGGGAGGAAATAGAACATTTCTGCAGCAAATAACCTGTTCACTTACTGTTACGATAAAAGGAATACTTTTAATTAACCCAGAACAATCTTCATTATTGAGCATCAAATAACTACAATTTTCCAACAACTTGAACGTGGGGATGATAGCAGGAACTGGCGTGCCTTGCAACACGCAAGCCATATTTGGTCGGTGTTTGTTGCATGAACCGTGTAACTGTATGTGCCTACACATTAGTGAATGATCTGGCGTCTCAGTGCATTCCTCTCCATTCAGATAAACTTCTTGATCATCTTTGAAACATCTGTATGTGTATGGAAGCGACCAGACCTCATGAAGAAAAGCACTACCTAAAGGTTCATAACGACCTATTGGTATATATTTCATACAATTTGAAAACTTATATAAAGCAAAAGGCAGCGTTATTAAACCGTGGATAAGGCACGTTGCCAAAAAACCCGCAATCCTCTGCTGATGATGTCACTGAGCATGTCATGAATGATGTAATATGTGACATCATCAGCAGTGGATTACGGGTAATAGTATCTCTAGTTTACTCCCCTATAGCTGTCTTTCTTTTAACATAAGTGTCTGTTTCCTTCCCTTATACTTACTGTTCTTTTTTTTTAAAAACATTTTTGGTTCACTTCCGGTTCGCGTACCGGCGAGCGAACTGGGAAGCGAACTACGAGAAATAGAGGTTGGCACAGTTCCAAAAATTGTACCAATTTTTTAATAACGGGGAGGTAGTTCTGAAAAGAACTTTTTTTTAATTATTTTTGTTGTTTTATATTTTTTTTATTATTTTTCTGAACATTTTTTTACTTTTTTTGAATTTTTCTGAACAGTTTTATATTTTTTTGGGTTTTTCTTGCAGGGGGCAATGAAAACAATTCATTGTAAAGGGCTCAACAGGAGCAACAAAACAAAAAAAAAGTATTTATTATATGGGGCGTTTCGTACAAACTTGCATATGATAGTCAATAGCTCTGTTGATCAGAGTGATGCTTCTTTCTCTGTAGCAAATGAATCCATTGCAATATACGCAGACGTGTTTTACTTCATGAAATCTCGTTTGAATATTTGGCACCATCTCCCTGCCCTCTGGTCCCGTTACTTCCGGTACAACAGATCTTCTGGCCATAATAGGGAGATTATCTAGGTCGTTACGAAACTGTGCAGCACTGTAGTTGTTAGGATGCCACCTAGTCATATGGCGATGCATTGTGTAGTTTCCGAAACTGTATTTTTTGTCGGTCCCTCTGGACAGTCTATCTTGACATATAAGGCAAGTTACGTATCTTGCATTTACTTTTTTCTGACCTTTGGGAATTTTAAAAAATTGCCAAATGAAGTTTTCTTTCCGGTGAGACGTCCTGGGCTCCTCAGGCAAAAAGTGCCTCTCTTCGTGCTCGTCGTCCTGTTCCTCTTCTTCCTCTTCGTGCTGAATTATAACTTGAGCAGGTGGTCCACTCTTCCTTGGATGTGGTGGAGGTGGTGGGGAAGCACCAGCTGAAGCTACTAAAGAAGCCATTGCTCACTGGTAACAAAGGGTCTTTCTCTCACAATGATGAAAGTCAGAGTGAGGAAAGAAGGAGGGATTTTCATCATTTGGGAAAAACAATAGTTCTCAACCAATGAAAAGTGTTCATTTTAGATTATATGACCTAGTCTTACATCATTAGGAAACCAAAAGTGAAATGAACCAATGAAAAGTGTTATTACCAAGTCACATGACCTGCTGTGTTTACGTTAAGCGCTTTGCAGGGCCTCTCGGTTTGCTTCCAGAAACCTGTGCTTTGCGACTCGGTAAGCGTACCAGTTCGCTAACGTAGCACGTCATATGACGTATCACGCGACAACGCGAAACGTCATGCGGACGGGAGGTGTCACGATGTTGTTTTCTAACGCGGCAGTTGCGGTAAAGAAACGTTTACCGGCTTGCGGTCTATTTCGCGGCATCAAGGTCAGCTAACGGGAAGCTTCCCGATTCGCGAAGCGGGAACGAAGAAAAAAAAATATTTAAAAAAAAAATTATTAATAAACATATAAAATATATTTTTGGATTTAAAGAAGAATACATTTTACAGCTACAGATATTAGCTGTTAAAAAACCAATGAAATTCACTGAAAAAACCATAGGTTATAGACCATATATAGTTAGGAATTAGCATTTACAAAACCTTGAAAATTCACTGAAAAAACCATAGGTTATAGACCATATATAGTTAGGAATTAGCATTTAGAAAACCTTATTTTACTCACACAAAACCATTGAAATTCCATATATAGTTAGTTGCACTAACTATATATCGCGCACTCGCAATCCACTGCTGATGATGTCACATATTACATCATTCATGACATGGTCAGTGACATCACTGATGACATCACTGATGACATCTCAAATGACATAACTGATGACATCACTGATGACATCTCAAATGACATCACTGATGACATCATGACACACCAATACCAGTTACTACATACGCACTCACTGATTCCTACGTCTACACACACATTCACTCATTCACCCATACAATCACTCATACATACAGTCACTCATTATTACAACACTATCATATGCACTCATACACCTATGCAGACAGTCACACACTGCCACTCATCCATGGAGTTACTCACACACCAAGTCAGTCCTGTAAAGAATCAATCACACTTCCATTTCTTCATCTATACAGTTAAACACAGAACACCATACTTCAGTGACATCACTCATGACATCACTAATGACATCTGAAATGACATCACTGATGACATCTCAAATGACATCACTGATGACATCATGACACACCAATACCAGTTACTACATACGCACTCACTGATTCGTACGTCTACACACACATTCACTCATTCACCCATACAATTACTCATACATACAGTCAGTTATTATTAGAACACTATCATATGCACTCATACACCTAGTCAGTCCTGTGAAGAATCAATCACACTTCGATTTCCTCATCTATAGTTAAACACAGAACACCATACTTTTCACACATATACTAACACATACTTACTCTCTTATACAATCACTGATACAAGTACACATTGATATGCACAGCGTCACACACCTCCCAGCCAGCCACACACACACTCAGTCTTCCATCCATCCAGTCATTCTTCAATATGTAAAACGTATTTAAACTTTACAAAAACACACAGACACTAGATGATGTCATCAGTGATGTCATCAGTGATGTCACTGACCATGTCATGAATGATGTAATATGTGACATGATCAGCAGTGGATTGCGGGTGCGCGATATATAGTTAGTGCAACTAACTATATATGGAATTTCAATGGTTTTGTGTGAGTAAAATAAGGTTTTCTAAATGCTAATTCCTAACTATATATGGTCTATAACCTATGGTTTTTTCAGTGAATATATAGATATATATATATATGTATATTTCATGTATAACAACCTGTTATATCGACAGAGACAAGGTGTGGCAATGGGGGCCAGTTTTTCCCCAAGCTATGCCTGCTTACATATGGGCAGCTGGGAAGAACTGGTCCTCCAAACCCAATACAAGACAGTCTGTGATAACAAGATCGTTAAATGGTTACGTTATATAGAAAATTTGTTTATTGTTTGGAGTGGGTCTAGGGAATCAGCTGACCAGTTTGTAGAGAGTATTAACACCAATACACTTAACCTACAATTCACTGCAAACATGAGTCAACAGTCAGTCCCATTCCTTGATACAGTTTATCAAAGAGGGCAAGCTATCAACCAGGCTTCATCGAAAAAAGCACAGCAGGAAACACTATCCTTCATGCTACAAGTGCACACCCTGCTCATCTAATATCAAGCATCCAATGGGGTAATGTTAAGGTTAAGGGAATTGTGTAGTAATGAAGACGATCTTAAACAGGAACGTGGTTATTCCAGCAAATCCATAGTCCGCCATTGCCAAATCCATGTTAATGGATAGAAACCAGCTTCTTAGTACCTACAGACAAATTGAACCCCACACTACCAGTACAGCAAATGTGGAAACCATAACAAGCCAGGCCAAAACTGAACCTATTCCTTTCAGAATAATCACTAGATACAACAGACAACATTTTGACATCTATAAAATTGTTAACCGTAACTGGCCGTTAATTCTGGATGACCCAATTATGGGCCCTACTTTTCCACAAAAAGCATCACTTACATACAGTAGGGCACCCTCAATGAGGGATGAATTGGTCAACACGAACCCAGAGGTTTTGGACAAAACTTCCTTGCTTCTGACTAACAAAGTTTTCTACAGGTGCAAAACGTGTAAATCATGCATACATGGATTTAACACCAAAACATATGTAGATGCATTCAGTAACAGAAAACATCTTATTGACAAAATATTAACATGTAAGACAGAATATGTTGTATATGTCTTGATTTGTCCGTGCGGTATGTACTATGTAGGCAGCACAAAATTGCCTGCACATAAACGCATACTTCAACATCTCCGAGCAATCACGAACCAGGATAATACCTATCCAGTGGCAAGACATTTCAAGGATAAACACAACAGTGACAACTCAAGTCTGAAATATTTTCTCATTGATGCCATGAGTGCCAGCAGGAGAGGTGGGAATAGGGAGTCGAGGTTGCGTAAACTTGAAACCAGATATATACTGTTACTAGACTCCAAGACTCCCAAAGGCCTCAATATCACTGAGGATTTACATACATGTCTGTCATAATGGGTACACTAGTTCCTCCAATAGATAATCTGGTCTCCCAAACCGAATTGTCCTTTTTCACTACAATCATTGATATTAAATAACACAAAGAGTCGGAAAATGCGGCCGAATCTTTCCACTTATGTTATCAGTTGAACTGAGCATATTGCTAGTAGGCATTTAACATACACAGACTAAGTAAGGCCCAATATCAGGGCATGTCATGTTGTAGTTAGTGAATATGCTGATGAGAACAAACGAACTCATGCAACATATATACACAGCTCTTGGTCCAGGACAAGACGTAACAGCGTTGATTATAGCATAATCCTGTTGGCGGATGTTACATATGTATCAGTTTTTAAACATCACTATTAATTTTCAGGCACCTTAGCACTTTCATGGCAACACTTTGTACAGTACCAGTAAAGTTGTATATTTTCATATAGTCTTATATCAACCAAGGATAATATTTATAAAGGCTGATACTTCGTTTGCTCGGTATTTATTAGGACCTTGAGGGATTTATCCCGACATTTGTCATTAACTAAAAATGCGATTTTCTGATATGCATGTGAAGCTTGGTTTTATGAACATCAAGGGAAACATAGCATCTGGTAAAGCTGAGCCATTAGCTTACAAACATGGTTTAATCGAAACAATGATGCTTAATTTGCACAAATGCGTATTTTTGCACATATGTTTTAACTTGTTGGTTTTATTAAATTACCAGGATTAACCATGATGAATCTTAGCACGCAAATTTGATGGGCAAATCTTAAAGATGTAAAAAGGGTGGAAATCCCATCACGTAATACGTATTTTACTGATATTGATTTTAAGCTAGGCCTATTTTACCAGGATGAGCTTTTTAACATTATTGATATGCCTAAACCATTTAATTTAATTTACAACATGTTAATGAAATGAATTAAGCATTTTTAGCATACGGCTAAGAAGTATATCTTCTATCTCTATCTTTGGTACTGTCACGTGATGCACTTTAACTTTGCACTGTCACTTTAAAAACTGTAACTTACCTGAGTCACATTGTCATGTGAACAAGCCTCTATGGAGGTGAAACGTTATGGCGGGTTGCAACAAATAAAAATATCCAGCACTTAACTTTGGTGGTCCATGTCTGCGTTGCTACGGTGGGAGCTGCAATTACCTTCGCCGTGGCTGTGGAGTTTTCAATATATATATATATATATATATATATATATATATATATATATATATATATATATATATATATTACCTACTGGCGGTCGCCAGTAGGTATATATAGTTAGGATTTTTTCTCTATGGGATTTTTGAAAATTCTATGTCAAATAACTTTGGCGTTTGTGGACGGAATTGGCTGAAATTTTCAGGAAAATGGCACATTTTGTTTCTGAGCAGCCCCTGAAAATTGGGGGGGGGGGTTCGTCCAGGGGGGGTCGTGAAAAAAGGGGGTCCCAAAACGTGTTTTTAACATTGAGTTTTCCATAGGGCGGTTGGCCTCACTTTTAGCCCGAACGGCTGAATGGATTTGCACGAAACTTGGCAAAACTGTAGGGACTGGTAGCCCGATGTGCCTTTTGTAGGTCTCAATATATGTGCTACAGTGGATTTTGAGAAATTAACGTTTAAAAAAAGATATATATCTGTAACAGCGGACCGGGCAGCGCTCCGGTTCGCGGACTTTTCGCGCAACGGAGCTTTGTGAAGCGAAGCTGATTGGTTCTCCGGCGTCTGTCAACATTCCAAACAGTCCGTAGCGGCCGCCATCTTGTCTCTCGGTAGGATCGAGAGACAAGAGGAGGCCAAAGCGAAGGGGCAAATGACCATAAGGGGGCATAGTAGATCCTCGCTGACCCCCTAGGTTTGATGTGGAGGTTTTAAAAGGGCCCCGCGGGGCAAAAAATAAAAATAATAATAATAATCGAACGGCTGAATGGATTTGCACGAAACTTGGTAAAATATTAGGGACTGGTAGCCCGATGTGCCTTTGCTAGGTCTCAATATATGTGCTCCAGTGGATTTTGAGAAATTAACGTTCAAAAAAAGATATATATCTGTAACAGCGGTCCGCTTCGCGTAACGGAGGTTTGCGAAGCTGATTGGTTCTCCGGCGTCTGTAAACATTCCAAACAGTCCGTAGCGGCCGCCATCTTGTCTCTCGGTAGGATCGAGAGACAAGAGGAGGCCAAAGCGAAGGGGCAAATGACCATAAGGGGGCATAGTAGATCCTCCTTGACCTCTTAGGTTTGATGTGGAGGTTTTAAAAGGGCCCCGCGAGGCAAAAAAAAAAAAAATAATAATAATCGAACGGCTGAATGGATTTGCACGAAACTTGGCAAAATTGTAGGGACTGGTAGTCCGATGTGCCTTTGCTAGGTCTCAATATATGTGCTCCAGTGGATTTTGAGAAATTAACGTTCAAAAAAAGATATATATCTGTAACAGCGCTCCGCTTCGCGGAGATAAAATTATATCTGTATTACCTAGCTGTTGCTAACACCAGTTAGCGACGGCTAGTAGGAGATAGCGACCATCTTGGGCCCCACTTTGCATGTGAGTGATATTTATCACTAATGACATGCAAAGTGGGCATGCCAAGATGTTAGCGACTGGAAACAGTCGCTAACATCGCTATCTCCTATTATCAACTTTTTGAAATATTCGCGATAAGCGCGAATATCTCCAAAAGCTAGCACCTGCCCTGAGCAGTTCTAAGGCATGTTATCCAATGGGAGGTGGATAACATGGCTAAGAGCATTAGCTCGGTAATGCATGAATATCGCTGAGTTTTCAGCGATATTAATGCATTGCGGTCGTTTTTTATCGTATTTGCGATAAACCTTGATAATAGCAAGGTTTATCTGCGATAATTTCTGACGATGCTTAGCGGTAAAAAAATCGTTGCTAAGCATCGTTAGGGATAAATATCGCTTAACTTTGGTAATATGCCCCAACGTCTGTTAACGTTCGATTCGAAGGAAATCAGGAAGTGTTGAAAAACATTGTCTGCGCCATCTTGCCTTTTTTCAAATGCCACACTTTTGTCGTGCACGGCAGTCATTTTAGATGCCTTGACCAGACCCACTCTGTGCACGCTGTCGATCCTTAGCATGACTCCCCACCCTCGCAAGCATCTCCCCCAGGCAGTGGTCACCCCCGCTCTCTGTCTTATGCATGGGTAATAAACCACCCCCCATCTGCGCTGCTCTTCCCTGAGAATCACACCCAGTGCCCGCCCGACACCTCCCTTTCGCCCTATTCACTACCGCACCCTCTGACACTCCTTTTCCTCTGTGTCCGATTGTCCAGGCCGGTCCTAGGGTATCAGCTAGCCCTGCAGATGTAGTTTATGGCCCCAGCTGTAAAGAATCACCCCTCTTCAAAGGAGTTATAGTAGATCAAGGCCCACACTCGATGAGATCCGTCACAGCAGACGCGTTCCTATTATCTGAAAACCATCCTGTATTGTGATTGGGGAGGGGACCGAGCCTGAAGCGGAAGATTCCAGGGATGACTCTTTGTACATCAAAGTTTTTACAATTATGTGTCACATTAAAAATATATAGCACTCCAACAAAGTAGTAAGATTATAAAACTTTAATAACTTATAAATATATACAAGAAAACAAAAACAGTAATAACATATAAACATTTTTAGGGAAAAACAACGAAGTAGCGGTCGGCTGTGCGAATAGTCCCAACGCAGCACAACGTCCAGATTTCTGGCATGGGGCGTCGCGGGGGGTGGGTCATCAGTAGCAAACTGTTGTGCGAATAGTTCCAAGGCAGCAGAACGATGGCACCAAGGTGATGTCTAGTAAGTTGTCGCACTGGTTTTGGTATCCTACAATGCTGCTCCGAATAAGGGCGTGGGGCGCCCCGGGGGAGGCGGCGTGAACGGGCCTCTCCAGGTGGAGTGTCATCTGTTGTAGTGGGGCGCCCCTTTACCGTTTCAGTTGCCATTCCGTCCGTTTTTGGTCCACTGTGTCAAAAGCCGCAATTCAGCTGAGTTGCGCCCACTCTTGCGGTGCAGCGATAGGCGGCTGTCACAGGACTCTCAAAATGGCGGCAGGCTGTTTCCTTTTTGGGCCTGGTCCACTGAAATGGCCCTGGGACACCTTGGAAATCGGACGCTTGTCTGCTAGGTCTTGGACCCCATTCTCGAAAGCGTCCCCTCCGCCTTGAGGATTTATCAAAAGTTTTGGGGGCCCCCGACTCCTGTAGGCTTCTGGTGGGGAGCGGTTGCCATGATTGCTCGCGGAATGACCACGACGGAGCTACGAGATGGTGGTGCTCTCATGCTGAAGCCAGCTTCAGTCTGAAACATCCAGAAACAAGGTGGGGCTTTCATCGTTTGGGAAAAAAAAAAAGTTTTCATCCAATGAAAAGTGTTGTTTTTAGGTCATATGATCAAGCCTTCCATCATTAGGAAACCAAAAGTAAAATGAACCAATGAAAAGTTTTATAAACAAGTCACATGACCTGTTATGCGGCATAGGGTATAAAATGCGGAGAAAATACGTTGGCACGTGAGGCGGCGTCAGTAGCGGACCGATGTGCGAATAGGCCGAAGGCAGTACAACGCGCCAAGATCCGGATGGCACCGAGGTGGTGTCCAGCAAGTTGCAGCACTGGTGTGGCCATCCTACAATGCTGAAAGTCGGCGTGGGGCGCCCCGTTGGCCTGTGAGTTTGCGTCAGTAGCGGACCGATGTGCGAATAGGCCAAAGGCAGCACAACGCGCCAAGATCCGGATGGCACCGAGGTGGTGTCTAGTAAGTTGCCGCACTGGTGTGGCCATGCTACAATGTTGAAAGTCGGCGTGGGGCGCCCCGTTGGCCTGTGAGATGGCGGCAGTAGCGGACCGATGTGCGAATGGGGCCAAAGGCAGCGCAACAATATTTTCGGAATAGAAGACACCACAAGGCGCTGAGATGCCAAGATCCGGATGGCACCGAGGTGGTGTCTAGCAAGTTGTGGCACTGGTGTGGCCATCCTACAATGGTAAAAGTCGGCGTGGGGCGCCCTGTTGGCCTGTGAAATGGTGTCAGTAGCGGACTGATGTGCGAATGGGGCCAAAGGCAGCGCAACAATATTTTCTGACTGACACCACAAGGCGCTGAGATGCCAAGATCCGGATGGCACCGAGGTGATGTCTAAGTTGCGGACTGATATGCGAATGGGGCCAAAGGCAGCGCAACAATATTTTCTGACTGACACCACAAGGCGCTGAGATGCCAAGATCCGGATGGCACCGAGGTGATGTCTAAGTTGCGGACCGATGTGCGAATGGGGTCAAAGGCAGCGCAACAATATTTTCTGTATGGAAGATACCACTAGGCGTTGAGATGCCAAGATCCGGATGGCACCGAGGTGATGTCTAGCAAGTTGCTGTACTGGTGTGGTCATCCTACAATGCTGAAAGTCGGCGTGGGGCGCCCCATTAGCCTGTGAGATGGCGTCAGTAGCGGACCGATGTGCGAATAGGCCGAAGGCAGCACAACGCGCCAAGATCCGGATGTCACCGTGGTGGTTTCATAGTTGAGAGGCACTTCATCTGCAGTGGGGCGCCGAGATCCGGATGGCACCGAGGTGATGTCTAGCAAGTTGCTGTACTGGTGTGGTCATCCTACAATGCTGAAAGTCGGCGTGGGGCGCCCCATTAGCCTGTGAGATGGCGTCAGTAGCGGACCGATGCGCGAATGGGGCCAAAGGCAGCGCAACAATATTTTCTGAAGAGAAGACACCAAAAGGCGCTGAGATTCCAAGATCCGGATGGCACCGAGGTGGTGTCTAGGAAGCTATGCAGTTGAGTTGTGTGCGCACTTGCGGCGAATAGGTCGAAGGCAGCATAACAATGTTTTCTGAATAGAAGACACCACAAGGCGTTGAGATTCGGTTACCACCGAGGTGATGTCTAGCAAGTTGCCGCACTGGTGTGGCCATCCTACAATACTGCTCCGAATAACGGCGTGGGGTGCCCGAAGGGGGGGGGGGAGGCAGCGTGAACGGGCCTTCCTAGGTGGAGGCTCGTCTGCTGTAGTGGGGCGCCCCTTTACCGTTTCAGTTGCCATTCAGCTGAGTTTCGGCTGCTCTTGATGCTACAGCGACAGGCGGCTGCAACAGGACTCTCAAAATGGCGGCCTGTTCTTTGGATTTGGGCCTGGTCCACTAAAATGGCCCTGGGACACCTTAGAACTCGGACGCTCGATTTTTTTTTTCCTTTCCTGTACATGCAAAAAAAGGTAAATGCCCGGTACGTTACACGCTTCATCTGCCACTATGAACTCTCCAGAGGAACCGAAAAAAAATATAGTTATGGTAACTATACCATGCATCGTCATATGGAGAGGTGGCACCAATTAATTATAGTGCTGCATAAAAGAGAGATTTGGAGGAGAACCCTTGACCTGCTAGTACATTCATCAAAGAAGTGGCACTGACAGCATCAGAGGCAAGGGAAACGGTCCCAAATATTTAGAAGAACTTTGGAAAGATTAAAATGACATGTTTAGATTGTGGCAAATTAATTTCATGTGGACAGATGAGTGTTACTCTAATAAATACAGCATATGAACATCATCATAGTCGATGGTTGGTAGAGACATTTTGACTATATCCTGGACCTGCCCGTCCTCGCCCAAAATGGCGCCGGAATAAATGGGACTCGTAACTCCTTGTTGTGTACTGGTTGCAGAACCTTGAAATCACGAGATACGTATGCAGTTTTGAAGCACATGGCGGGCGGGGACGAGAATTGATTGAATATTTCGACATCCCTATTGATATTAAGTTCTGATGTGTTATTGATTACTGTACTATTGAAAGTTCGAATTAACGTCACCGATGGTACTTGCCCGCAAATGTATATCTAGATAATTTTATTGTAACTGGCCCTGTCGTATTTTAATTATAAAATGTACGTCCACCGATTCCGTAACTGTTAGACACCTTAGTTCTTGCAACCTAATGGCCCGCCCGTTACGTTCCTCTACAGTGTAAATGTCTACTCATCATATACGATTACAGTTTGCTCCGTGGCCGGCCCACGTGGTTATAGGCTCGTATTTGTATAATGAAATTTTCACAATAAAGGTTTTTAAAAGAAAACATGGTTGTAGTATATACATTGGTAAAGTTTTTAATAATAGTCACTGTTTTAGAATCAGTAAAAGGCAAGTGAAATAAAGCAGACCAATTACATGAAGGGTAAAAGGTATAATTCGAAGGAACGCAGTAAAGATAAATGGTCAAGGGCTGTTGTGTTTTCTACTCCTGCAACATAAAGTGATCAATAAGAATCTCATATTCAGGCGTATCGGCGACTAAGACAGCAGGTCGACCCTCTTTTGCTCAACGGCTCCGTCATGGGACGAAGAAACGCTCTTTTTCTCGAAAAAAGAATATATTTTACTTGCAGGACAGTTGTAAATTTTCCGGGAAAGTACATTAGCCTGGAACATTATAACATATATTTAAGAAAAAATAATGTTCGGAAGTAATAAAAAGCGTAATTTTTAGGTCATATGACCAAGCCTTTCATCATTAGAATAAGAAAAGTAAAATGAACCAATGAAAAGTTTTATGAACAAGTCACATGACTTGTTATGCTTACGTTACGCGCTGCGCGCCCCGGATGACTTCCGGATGCGCTAACGTGGCGCGTCATATGACGCATTACGCGACAACGCAGGTCCAGAATATAGTCAAAATGTCTCCACCAACCAGCGGTTGGAACACAACCCCTTTCAGCAGGCTAAATAGTTCTGTTAAATGACAACAGAAGGGACAGGCAACAAGAACCATCAGTCAAAGAGGGGAGGGCTAGTTCTTCTCTACCGGGTTACATTGGGGCGCTACCGGAACTGATCGAATTGGTAGTCTACAGTGTTTCTGGATATTCAGACTGAAGCTGGGGTTAGCATGAGAGCAGCACCATTTCGTAGCTCCGTCGTGGCCATTCCGCAACCAATCATGGCAGCCGCTCTTTATCGTTATTTTGGGCGGGGTGGGTGGCGGAGCCAAGCTGTTTTGCAGCCATCATTGTGTGGAGTTCAGTTCATCTCACTAGTTTTGTATTTGTCATGAGGGGTTGTTCTTAATGTTTCTATTTTAGCGAGGTCAAAAAGAGATCCCATTAGTGGCCTACTGATTTTGCTCGATTCCTTTTCTTTTTTTTTTACACGATTTTTCGTTATCTGCGAAGACTAAACAGAGTATTGCGACTCTGTGTTTGTTTGTAAATAGAGAATGAACCAAAGAGAACCAACTCTAAAACAGTAAATACTTGGATAACAATCAATCAAATGGAGAGAGAAGCAGGCACGACGTATTACAACGGGGGCAAAGGCCTGCGTTAACTACCCTTCACTATGTGCAAAGAGAGAGTACTCCTAATAGAAATGAGGGGGGGGGCACCATTCAAAGCAGATCAGTGTGCATAAACACGAAAATGTTTTCACTTACCACGTACTTGACATTCGACAGCTTATGATATTTGCTATTAAAAAACCATTGAAATTCACTGAAAAAACCATAGGTTATAGACCATATATAGTTAGGAATTAGCATTTACAAAACCTTGAAAATTCACTGAAAAAACCATAGGTTATAGACCATATATAGTTAGGAATTAGCATTTAAAAAACCTTATTTTACTCACACAAAACCATTGAAATTCCATATATAGTTAGTTGCACTAACTATATATCGCGCACCCGCAATCCACTGCTGATCATGTCACATATTACATCATTCATGACATGGTCAGTGACATCACTGATGACATCACTGATGACATCTCAAATGACATCACTGATGAGATCACTGATGACATCATCCAGTGACTGTGTGTTTCTGTAAAGTTTAAATATGTTTTACATATTGAAGAATGAGTAGATGTATAAGTGTCTGGACGAAGGATTTAGTAGGTGCATGACTGAATGTATGAGTGAGTGATTAAATGTGTCTCACTGAGTGCATGGGTTAGTGACTAAACTGTCTTAATTTGTGCATCATTATGTCTGTTGTTCTGTAAACTGCTGCATGTGTTGATCAGTAGCTATATGATTAACTAAATGGGTTATTGATTGATTGTCCAAGTATTTGTATGGGAGACTGAGTGTGTGTGTGGCTGGCTGGGAGGTGTGTGACTCTGTGCAGATCAATGTGTACTTGTATCAATGATTGTATAAGAAAGTAAGTATGTGTTAGTATATGTTTGAAAATGTAAGGTGCTCTATGTTTAACTGTATAGACAAGAAAATGGAAGTGTGATTGATTCTTTACAGGACTGACTAGGTGTGTGAGTAACTCCATGGATGAGTGGCAGAGTCTGAGTGTCTGTATAGGTGTATGAGTGCATATGATAGTGTTGTAAAGATGAGTGATTGTATGTATGAATGATTGTATGGGTGAATGAGTGAATGTGTGTGTAGACGTAGGAATCAGTGAGTACGTATGTAGTAACTAGTATTGGTGTGTCAATGGTTTCAAAAATTATACTCTGTATTTAACACTGGGTGTAACAGAGGTTATATTAAAGTGTGAGGAGATGCATTGTATTGTCACATTAATGATATCATCATTGATGTGACCATTGATGTCAAAAGAGATATCATCAGTGATGTCATTTGAGATGTCATCAGTGATGTCATCAGTGATGTCACTGACCATGTCATGAATGATGTAATATGTGACATGATCAGCAGTGGATTGCGGGTGCGCGATATATAGTTAGTGCAACTAACTATATATGGAATTTCAATGGTTTTGTGTGAGTAAAATAAGGTTTTTTAAATGCTAATTCCTAACTATATATGGTCTATAACCTATGGTTTTTTCAGTGAATTTTCAAGGTTTTGTAAATGCTAATTCCTAACTATATATGGTCTATAACCTATGGTTTTTTCAGTGAATATATATATATATATAGATATATCATGACATTTTCCATTACTTACCCGCATGTAATGGTGCATTCTGGGAGCTGGATGCCAGAATCAGTCAGGTGACCTGAAAACGTTATAAATCTGTAGGCACAGACACTATGGTTGTTATTTCCTGCCCGTGACCAAGGCTCAAGGTGCCAAAACTAGTTGGGACTACAGGAATGCTGTGCTAAAAGCTAGGTTAAAGGCTTTCTGTGTGCTGAAGAGGGCCTCTTGTGTGGTGCTTCATTTGCTGTGGAGTTGCCGGGAATGTCCGTGCCCGTTTAAAGAGGCCACCCTGCAGGGTCGGGGGCTCCCCAGTCGGAGGTGCTGTTGTGTATATATATATATATATATATATATATATATACAACACCAGAAAAGACCCGTTTTTCACGAAGTCCGTGGCCCATTAACAAATGGCGAGTCCAACCGAGCGGGACACTCGGTAATTTATCCACCACCAAAACTCTATACATAGAGAGAAGGACTCGCACTAGGGATAACCAGGGTTTATTCCAGGCAAGGTAACGCGTTTCAACAGTCAAAGCTGTCTTGATCACACAATTTGCCACAAGACACAGAACGTCAATACATAGATATTCGACACAAACAAGGGACTACATGTTTGATAACTAGTGTTGTCGAATTTAGCGGCCATCTTAACACTGTAAAATATATATACCACATTGGGTTAAACTTATATTACATGCATATTAGCAAAGAATATGCCCAGAAAAGCTTGGCTATAAGCCTATGTATAATTCTAATGCCTAATATAGGACAAAAAATAAAATTATACATTTTTATATACACTTGCTAGGGGTCACATGACTAGAATTCCAATCGACTTAGTGTCATAAGAAATCAAATATCAAGGAATACTTAAATGAAGGCTATATATGCAAATATCTACTGCAAAGCAGATGATAATGTACATTACTGTATATACATATTTACAAGTATTTTTAACCGTCATTCAACTCAATGTCAAAGAGTTCCCCGAGGTGCTGTGTATATGCGGCGTAGTGCCACCATTGCATTTATATACAATTTATACAGTTATATACAACAAACTTCCTGGACATAATCCCATAAATATATAGGTAAAGCAGCCAATCTATGTAACTATTACGATTTAACTGTGTCAAGAAAAGTGAAAAGTGCAAGGACAATACAAAGTGCAATATTATATCTACAATTATCTGATGGACAAAAAAGAGACTCAGGTGGAGGGATTAACTGTAAATTCCTGAATTTCATTGTAGCCAGTCTCTTCCACCTAGGAAAATCAGATAAAACTAATCAAACAGTGTTGTGATATGTGAAGCTACAGAAAAAATTAATTAAAAATAGAAACATGGAGACAGATACCAAAGTTTATATGCGCCTGAATGAACCTAATCACATATGTGTGCATGGTTTACTCATTCAGATATAATATTGCACTTTGTATTGTACTTGCACTTTTCACTTTTCTTGACACAGTTAAATCGTAATAGTTACATAGATTGGCTGCTTTACCTATATATTTATGGGATTATGTCCAGGAAGTTTGTTGTATATAACTGTATAAATTGTATATAAATGCAATGGTGGCACTACGCCGCATATACACAGCACCTCGGGGAACTCTTTGACATTGAGTTGAATGACGGTTAAAAATACTTGTAAATATGTATATACAGTAATGTACATTATCATCTGCTTTGCAGTAGATATTTGCATATATAGCCTTCATTTAAGTATTCCTTGATATTTGATTTCTTATGACACTAAGTCGATTGGAATTCTAGTCATGTGACCCCTAGCAAGTGTATATAAAAATGTATAATTTTATTTTTTGTCCTATATTAGGCATTAGAATTATACATAGGCTTATAGCCAAGCTTTTCTGGGCATATTCTTTGCTAATATGCATGTAATATAAGTTTAACCCAATGTGGTATATATATTTTACAGTGTTAAGATGGCCGCTAAATTCGACAACACTAGTTATCAAACATGTAGTCCCTTGTTTGTGTCGAATATCTATGTATTGACGTTCTGTGTCTTGTGGCAAATTGTGTGATCAAGACAGCTTTGACTGTTGAAACGCGTTACCTTGCCTGGAATAAACCCTGGTTATCCCTAGTGCGAGTCCTTCTCTCTATGTATAGAGTTTTGGTGGTGGATATATATATATATATATATATATATAAAACTGCTATCTGTCTTCATCCCACAATCCCCTTGGGATGCTATCGATGTCTTTACGGAAGCAATGACCAGGGAGCTGGTGAAGTATAGGAAGACTACTAACCGCAATGTTCAGAACATCAGGGAGTCCCAAAAGAAGGCACTACATAATCTTGCGAATGATAGCACTATTGTAGTGAAACTGTAGGATAAGGGGGGTAATGTAGTCCTGCTGAGTAGAGACTATTATCGACAGGAAGCGATCAGACAATTGTCTGACGGAAAGTACTATATGGCTGATAACAGTGAGGCCTACAATCAAAGTATTAAGGAATATGATGGTTTAATACGGAAATGGTACGATCTCGCGATGCTGGGCAGGGATGAGCATCTTTTCCTGCGCAGCAGTAATCAGATGACTCCTACTTTTTATCATCTCTCAAAACTGCATAAGAACAGCATATGCCCTCCGGGTCGACCTATTGTTTCTTCGATTCATGGACTTACGGAGAATATGTCCAGATTTGTAGATAGTATTTTGTTCCCGTTTGTGATTAAACTTGATTCATATATCGAGGACACTAAAGACTTTTTGAGCAGGATTATGGATATAACTTGGAATGCAGATTATTTGCTGATGGTGATGGACATCACCAGTCTGTATACGAGTATAGATCACCAGCATGGTTTAAATGCGGTCAAGCATTATCTAGACCGGCGTCAACTGCGCTATGCGCAACACAACATGATGGTTCTGGAATTCGTAGAATTCTGCTTGACTCATAACATATTTCTATTTGAAGACCAACTGCACAGACAAGTATCTGGGACGGCAATGGGCACCTGCTTTGCCCCCAGCTACGCAAACTTGTTCGTAGGCTGGTGGGAGGAGCAGGTGCCCAGGAGCTGCAGTGTGGGTCAGGAGAGCGGCAAGGCCGTATATTGGCACTGATACATAGATGACCTATTCATTGTGTGGCAAGGGGCAATGAATACGGCAGTGAAATACATTGAGATCTTGAATGACAATGAGTACAATCTGTACCTTTCAGGTTCCATTAGTCCGGTGGCAGTCGACTATTTGGACCTTAAGGTATTTATTGATAGCGTTCAGATCCACACATCTCTATACAGGAAAGAAACTGCTGGAAATTCCACCCTATTTGCCAGCAGTAGCCATCCACCCCAGTTGGTCAGAAGTATCCCCTACGGGGAACTGTTAAGACTCCGCAGGAATAGTTCGCGAAACCAGGATTTCGAGGCGGCTGCCTCTGATTGCCTGGCGCGATTTAGCCACAGAGGCTACGATGAGACACAGTTGCAGAACACCTTGAGCAAAGTAAGGAAAATTCCTAGAGTAGAACTATTAAGGAAGAGACCAGTGAACAGGGAAACCAGCAAGGAAGGCAAATTTAGGATGGTGACCCCATATTCATCGACAGCGAATCAACTAAAAGCCATGATGAGGAAAAATTGGCACATTCTCCTTACGGACAATGTGCTGAAAGATGACTTACCGACGCACCCCTTGGTGACCTTTAGCAATGCTAGGTCATTAAGGGACGCGCTGGTGAATAGCCATTTAGAGAAGCATAGCGTTAAGCTGAATACTTTGAAGGAAATGAGTGGTTTCTACCCCTGTGGCCGCTGTAAGGCTTGTGCAGCAAGCAAAAGGGTCCTGAATTATGATATACAGGACACATGAAGGTCAATGAAGATATTAAAATTCATAACCTGCAGTACGACCTATGCAGTTTATTGTTTGGTCTGCCCATGTGGCTTGTGCTACATTGGGAGCACGATCAATCAATTGAAGATGAGGATATTGGAACATCTACGGGCCATCGACAAGGCAGATCCTGCCTACCCGGTATCTAGACACTTTGCTGAACATCACAGTAAAGATAGAAGCAAATTGCATTTCTTCGGACTAGACTGTGTACCACATAATGTAAGGGAAGGGGACCGATTAAGGCGGCTGAGGAGGCTTGAATCAAGGTATATTATTGATCTGTCGTCCAAACATCCTACGGGTCTCAACAGTGGTGAGGAATTGGCAGTGCACCTGGGAAAATTAATAAAGATGTTTTGCTGCTGTAGGATTCTGCTAGATAAATTGTTAAGATTGATTCTGATTTATATGCAAATATAATCTCTGTCCTTGTTTAAGGAAGTTTTTATAATGAAAATGATTTTATAATGGAGATGATTTGAAAAACATTAAGACTCTTTTAATTTAATTTAATTTAATTTTAATTTAAAGGAGTTTGTAAAGCGCCTGGTGACGCCTCCCGGTGTGTCCCCGCGCTGTGGAGCGAGCATATTAGAAGGACAGAGAGAGCACAATCACAAAGTAAAGAGGCAAGTTTTCAACTTCTTTCTAAAAGAGGACTCATTAATCTCTAGCCTGGTATCCAGAGGCAGGAGGTTCCTGTATACACTAATAGAACACAGAAAACTGTGTAACATATCTTTTTCAGATGAATTGAACATCGCTGAGTTATATGAAGTGAAATGTATTAGATGAATTAATTACGGCTAGTTTTGCTGTTAGTAAAGGAAGCTTTGGGTAAGCAAATGTACTTACAAGGGATAATTGCCGATCCACGGCTTGATTATGTGGTATGTCCCATATACATGTTTATTCACCATTCGTATATCTTTAAAAAAAAACGATGTATGATTTTGATAACTGGTAATGTATTTATATATTTATATATTGCATTGCACGTTTAAAGATGGTGTCTCAATTCGACATGAATGGTTTAGTCCCTAGTTAGTTGCCACTATATGTGTAAAGCTTTATTAGTAGTCACGAGTCGAGTGCCATTGACACTGACAAAGGCTAAACGCCGAAACGCTTTTGTTGTTTGCAAAAATAAAGCCCGTTTGAAACTGGCGTCACCGGAGTGCTACTTTCCTGTTTCTTAGCGAGAGGAGACTGAGCGCGATATATATATATATATATATATATATATATATATATATATATATATATATATATATATATATATATATATATATATATATATATATATATATATACATATATATATATATATATATATATATATATATATATATATATATATATATTGCGTTCAGACTTTCCATATTCTGATAGAAAAGGCACAACACTCAAGGGGGGTTATTGAAACCACAGAATTTTTTATTTAGGGCAAATGCACAGACGCGTTTCGGCGTGCTGCCTTCGTCAGTGTGTCAGTAACTTAAAACGATCAGCATGTTAATAAAGTTTCAACAAAATCATGGACACAAACATAGGAGTAACCCCTGAGACATCACCATGAGCGCCATATTGGAATATATTTCCACAACCATGCTCCATATATAAGATATATGAAGCACTCATTGTGTCCTCTGATGGACTGCGTGTTCATAGTTGGAGGGTCTATTCATTACATATGTCAAAAAATATCGACAAAGAATAAAGACGTCGATCGGCTAATGTCCTATGTTAAAATTGTCCCAACATGATTATGATATATATAAAGAATACTGAAAAAGATGCAATAGTTCATCAAATTCAACATATGGACTAATCAAATTGCACAGACGATTACAAAATTAATTGATGAAACATATCGAAAATACATTCAATAAGTATGTGCAATGTACTCAATTTGAGAGTTTTCATTCATAAAGTCCAATTCAAGTAACAGTAATCACATGGCTTTTGTGACATATATGCCACCTTAATAGCAACTAGATAAATAAGTAAATGAATTAATGAGTGCAAATCAGACCAAAGAAAGAACCCTAAGCCCAAAGAAAAAGCAGAGAGTTATTATTCTGTGTATATGTAAATGTGTGTAAAAACACATCATTACATATCTTATGTTCATTCATGAGCGAAGCTAAAGAAGCTAAGAGATTCGTTAATTGCAGCATACTCAGACTGGCAGTAGATTAACGCTATTTATTTGGGTGGACCCTTCAGGGATGGTATATAGTACATGAGAGATATAACATCATTTTCCTAGATGGAACGCCATCTCTTCTACACTATTAAGCCCTCTAGGATGTTTGGTGGAGAGATCTAGGATGTATCTCGACACCAGCCTGCGGAGTCTTCTCAAGCGATCACCTCACCTGATATTAAATGGGACAGTGTCCAACCCAAAGAATTGAAGTTTGTCTCGATCCCTGCTATGTACTTCGGCAAAATGCC
Organism: Lissotriton helveticus; assembly: GCF_964261635.1. Taxonomy (NCBI): domain Eukaryota; kingdom Metazoa; phylum Chordata; class Amphibia; order Caudata; family Salamandridae; genus Lissotriton; species Lissotriton helveticus. The sequence continues at coordinate 667,513,459 of NC_136057.1, forward strand.
GGGCCACAGGGTAGGCGGGATCCGCCTTTTCAATTGCCCGCAGATGTTCTAATATCCTCAGTTTCAGTTCCTTGATTGTACTGCCGATGTAGCGGAGGCCACAGGGGCAGAGCAAGCAGTATACCGCAAACTGAGAACTGCAGGTTATAAACTTCTTGATGGCCATTGTTCTCCCAGTATCTGGTATCGTGTAGGAAAGGACTCTTTTGCTGCCGGCACAGGCCTTGCAGCGCCCGTAGGGAAAGAATCCTTTCATCTCTTTAAGTGTCTTCGTTTTGGATATGGGTTTCTCCAGATGACTGGAAACTGGCATGTCTCCTATGGATCTTGCCTTGCTAAATGTTAACAGAGGACATGCCGGTAGGTCTTCCTTCAATACATTGTCTGTTTGCAAGATGTGCCAGTTCTTTTTTAGCATGGCTCTGAGATCATTAGCACCTGATGAGTAGGGAGTAATCATCCTGAATTTCCCCTTATTGGTAGCTACTTTCTTCTCACGGCCACCTCCATGGGTAGTGGCGGTGAGTAAAGAACCCCTTGGAATCTTTCTCACCTTCTTAAGTGTGTTGTGCAACAGTTCCCCACCGTACCCCCTAGTAGTAAAGCGCGCTAAGCATTCTGAGGCAGCCGCCTCGAAATCTGAGTCTCTCGAACAGTTCCTTCAGAGCCTCAAGAGTTCCCCGTACGGAATGCTCTTTAATTTGTGGAGGGTGACTGCTGCTGGCAAAGAGTGTTGAATTGCCAGCAGTCTCTTTTCTATAGAGTGCAGTGTGAAGGTGGTCTCCTTCGGCAAACACTCTCAAATCCAAGTACTCCGCTGCCACCGGACTAATTGAACCTGAGAAGTGCAGGTTAAGGTTATTATTGTTAAGTAACCTGATGTATTCCTCAGCTGCATTCATGCCACCGTGCCAGATGATAAATAAATCGTCTATGTAACGATGCCAACACACTGTCTCCCTTGTCCGACCACACAGCTCCTGGGCACCTGCTCCTCCCACCAGCCCACAAACAAGTTCGCGTAGCTGGGAGCAAAGCAGGTGCCCATCGCCGTACCTGACTTTTGTATGTACAGCTGGTCCTCCAATAGGAAAATATTGTGGGTGAGACAAAATTCAACAAATTCAAGAATCATTTCATTATGCTTAGCAAATCTCATCTGGCGCTGATCTAAGAAATATCGGACTGCTTCCAGGCCATGTCTGTGCTCTATACAAGTGTACAAGCTGGTGATATCCAGCACGATCAGCATATATTGTGGATTCCATGTTAGATCTTGAATTTTAATCAGGAAATCCTTGGTGTCTTGGATATATGAATCCAACTTCACCACCAAGGGAAACAAAATGTTATCCACAAAACGGGACATGTTCTCCGTGAGACTGCCAATGGACGAGATGATAGGACGGCCTGGCGGACGGTCCTTATTTTTATGTAGCTTGGTGAGGTGGTAGAAGGTTCGGATCATGGGGTAGTTGTTGCGCAGAAAGAGATGTTCATCTTTTCCCAGCATCTGAAGGTTATACCACTTTTGGATAAGTGTCTCATACTCCATTATACTTTTTTGATACAATGCAGTGGTACATGTTGCATAAAACTCTTCATCTGAAAGTTGCCTGTGCTTCTCCCACATATTGGTCCCTACTCATGAGGACCACGTTCCCCCCTTTGTCCGAGGGTTTCACCACGATACTTTTGTCACTTATCAGGTTTTTTAAAGCAATTCGTTGTTGTTCAGTGAATTTATTCATTGCAGCTCGATGATCCGCTTTTCTGTATTTCATGAGGTCATTTTTCATAGCCTTCGTAAACACATCCACAGCATCCCATGGCGATTGTGGCACGAAAACGGAGGTAGGTTTAAACATACTTTCCTCCCTTTCCTGCTCTACCACTTGCAGTTCAGCTCGTTGGGCGGTATTCAATCCACGGGTGTCAGAAATATGTTCCGTCCGTAGGTCCTCAAGGGTTTCGATTGCAGATAGATCTCTACTGCTAAGGGCATCCGTTACCGTCATCCTTACCCCCTTCATATTACGTTCTTTCCTATGGGGGCGTAGTTTGAAATGCTTGTGGAGTTTTAACTTTCTAGTAAAGCGGAACAAGTCTATCCGTGTCTGCGTGTATTCTAGTTCATTGGTGGGGCAGAATGTCAGACCCAGGCTGAGTACTTCAATTTCTGTATCAGTTAGTTTTTTCTCGGTCATGTTCACAACCATGAGGTTGACCGAGTCTCCTGAGTCATCGTGCCTTCCTGTTATTACTTTTTGTTCATGCTGCGTTTGGTCCAGCGAGAGGATCTTGTACTTCCTCTGCCTCCTCTGCCCGCCGCCTGCCCTCCTGGTCTTCCTGGTCCTCCTGACCCCCATGTTGCTGTTGTTACACCTACATCCGGGGGTTTGTTCTTCCCACCGCGCAGCCAGGATTTCTTGATGATTTCGAACTCCTCCTGAAAAGAGATCCTTTTGGGTCTGGCACATTGGGTGGCTTGGGCTTGAGCGATATTCTGCTTCCCGAAGCCACTCGGTCCTTGTTGTTCGTCACTGGACTCATTTTCCGTCAGGTCGGACTCTGAGATGGCGGCTTCTGTTTCTGGTGTTACACTGGCACCGGTACCCGCGCCTGTACCTCTCTGAAGAGCCTTCCGGGGAGCATCGTATTTCTTTGCGTATGTTAATACGCGGCCCATGAGATAGTCATTGGCATCGCGCTCATATTTCTCCTGCTTGCGGAGTTGTATTTTCTGCTCATATTTGATGAGCCGTGCTTGCATTTGGTCTCTCATTTGAGAAATCAGCGCTATTTGTCCCGGATCAATCTCCTTTTCTAGCTCCTCATCAATAGAACTGATCTCGGCAAACGCCTTTTCTCTGTCGCTTCATGCGAATTTGACCAAGATCTTGAGGGTATCTTCATGATAGGATGCTGTATGTTCACAGCAGTCCGTTAGCAATTGAGGGTCCGGGTGTATATATATAAAACCAAAATATTTACCGTTACCGGTGTGAAAGTGCTGTTTTGTCTAGAGTGAGATGGTGCAGTGGGGAGGTACAGTTAAACTCAGGATTAAACCGTGCCCCTAAACTGTGAGCTGAGTGCTGTAAACTGATGTGCTCTGGGCGGTGTAGCATACTGGCTATTGTTGCATATGTGTGCAGGTGGTGTTAGTATGCTTTTAGAGTACAGCGGGAGTGGGAAGCAAAGTACTCACTGGTACCGGTCTGAAGAGTCGGGGATGAAACTGCGAGTGTAAGTTGTGAATTTATTGTTGTAAAGTGATGCACTGTGGGTGCTGCAGGATACTGACCGCTGTAGCATACCTATGTAAGTAGTGTTAGTGTGCGTTTATACTATAAAGGGAGTGGAAAGCAAACTACTCACCCCTACCAGTGTGTAGACTCGAATGAAGTGTTTTGGAAAGTAGGAATAAATAAATAATCGTGAAGAATATAATGTAGAATGTTGCAATGCCACAGAATAAAAATGGTAAAATGAGGTGTGTCTAAGAACTTGGGTGTGTATAATAAAGGCATGGAGTTTGGAGATTATATAGAAAGTGTCTTTATTTAAGTGCCATAATTGGACCCACTGGTGCAAGAGCTAGGGCATCCAGCTGATGCCAAGTTTAAGCACTTCTGTTTTATTCAAATGTAAGCTCCTGCATCAGCGAATTGTATATTGCATGTTATAGTTGCATGTGACAAAAATAATAGCTATTACACTTGAATGACTCTACATTCTATAAGGAAAATAAAGGTAGGATACGATTACCACATGTGTCCTTTAAGAAAAAAAAAGAAATAAAGAAATTGCAAAATGTAATCAACAAACAGTTTAGGTACCTTGGCAGTGCTTTTTTGTAACACAAAATTATCAACAGTAGAATAGTCAGCAATCTGTTGTACAGTAGATTCAATGCGGTACGTGTCAGAATTGGTACTAGTTCTACCCACATTGGAACTTTGAGGATGAATACAAACATTGCACTTCTGAGAAGCACATTCGGTACCTTTGTAGTCAACCTATACATTATTGTCTTCAGCTGTTTCAAAAAAACATTCTTGTGTAGAGAGCTAAGGCATTGAGCTGCAACAAACTCAAACCGCTTCTGCTGTAGTCAAATCGTAGCTCCTGTATCAGTGAATTGCACATTGTATGTTAGAGTTCTATGTGACCTACACAATAGCTATTAGACATGGATGAATAAATTGTATAATGAAAATAAAGGTAGTTTACGATTACTACACTGTGCCAACCAGTTTCTAAACAAAGTCGTCTTTTTTCATTTTTATTTTGAGGTTCTGAGCAGAAGTTGACTTTGATTAAATTTATGTGATAGGTCTTTTTGAATAACAGGGAGGCAGAGAGGCGTGTGCACAAAGAATAGTCGTGGTTTCAAAATGGGTGTCCGGTTTAGGCTAATTTAGGAAGTAAATAGCGTATTTACATAGGCCATACATCATCAATCCCTGGTTAAAGTGGAGACGTATGGGGTAATAATGAAGATACAGTTCAAATGTCTGAGTATACTTAGAAAGTTGTTATATGAAAGTAGTAGGATTGAAGTGTATTATAAAAAATTTAAAGGAAAAATGTAAAAAAGATGGAAAAAAATCCATTCAAGAATAACGCGAGTTTCTTACATGTCTTGGAGATTCCAGTCAAGAAGTTCTTCAGCGTCTTGAGATGCGTAATGTTCCAAGAGGCTATTGTTGCCATCGTCTGAGAAAAGCGAAGCGATCCAATTCATATCTTCAAAGGGACAATATTGTTCCTCGAATGTTGGAGCGGCAATTTGAATTGGCTGGCAATCATTGCGTTCGACATTGCTCAACTGCCAGAACAATCCCGTTCATGGTTTTCAAGATAATGCATTACCTGCTGACTATCGGGAGCGATTGTTGGGATGTTGGCAAGGCATACATCCATTCACCAGTCGAATGGCAAGTTTTGCAATCAAACGATGGTTGTAAGTATATTGCATAAGTGTAGATAAATGTGATGTTGTAGCTAGCTCCGATAATCGATAGAGGCAAGTAGCCGAAAAGTTTTTCCATTTTTTTGCAGTATTGATGTAGCTTGGCGTAGAGGCATATTCTGGCAGACATAGTTGTTACCACAGAAAGCGTAGCCATTTCTAGAAGTAGAATTAGTAGTAGGATGGCCGCAAAGAGAGCGAGAATTATGGGCACTGTTCCTGTTATTCCACAGATGATCGAATGAATTTAGTCTGGTATTAAAAGAAGAACAGTTTGAAAGCGTGTTAGAAGGCTGTAGGAGAGCGTGTTAAAAAAGTGTGCCAGACCTTGAGTGTGACGTGTTGTAAATTGTGTAATGGGCGGTTCGTATTTAAAAGTGAGTGTATTTTACTTGAAGTTTGTGGTATCTGCAGTCGATACATTTATTTTGCAGAAGTGAGGGAGACTACTGTTCTGAACAAAAGAGCTTTTAGTTTGGTTTGTTTCTTGAAATCTGTTTTCAAACTAAGAATTGAAGGCCAAGTTGAAGTTTGGGAGTTAGTTTGTGTGGGTGGGAATAGACATTGCCACAGGAAGTTACTCTGTTTGAAACAGTAAGGACATGCGGTGTGCCAGCTCACAATCCATAGGAGTGCATGTTATTGAGAAGCAGATAACTGCCCTTAGTAAGCTGTGTGAATGTTAGTCGGATTGTGGTAGTTGGCGTGCTTTTAAGAAAGGATGCAAGGTTTGGGGCTGTAAGCTTAGAAGCGCTGTGTAGTTGGACATTCTTGGATAGTAATGAATGACTGTCATTGTGGTCTCACTTTTCACCTGTGAGAAAAACTTCTGTATGCTCTTTAAGACAGCAATATGTTTGTTAGATGGACAACTGAACACCAAAGCGGTCTCCTATAGGAAGCTTAGCAATAATACGCCACATTCTTTCGAACAGCTCAAGGAGAAATGGGAGGGTGATCTGGGGGCCATCGAGGATGAAGATTGGAGGCAGGCACTGATGTTCAACTTCGTGTTTTCCACCGCTCATATATGACTGGAATCATTCTAGCAAGGATAGGGTCTAGGACTGACGAATATTGCTTCAAGGGCTGCGGGCAGCCAGCCACCTTCTACCACATGGTGTGGGATTTCCCAGCGATACAACGCCGATGGGGTAGAATTACAACACATATGCATTCTGTCCTGGGAAAGGCAATTACCTTGACACCACGATTGGGCCTGCTAAACATCTGTGAGGCGACAGATCTAACAGAAACGGAACAACAATTTGTAACTTTGGGCTTCATGTTATTCAAACGAGAAATCGCTAGGGGATGGGGGGAGTGAAGCCACCTAAGGTGGCACTGTGGAATAGGGAAATGGAGAAATGGATAAATGCATGATAGCCGAGAAGGAAGTATTTATCGTGAGGGGGTGCCCGAAGAAATGGGACAGGAAATGGTCCAAATGGAATCTGTACAAAGGAGGGATTTGTTTGTCACCAATGGTAGAGTTAGAACTGAGAAGAGCTAGGAATGGAGCACAAAATATGTAAAGAATACCTCTGATTGAACTTATTGTACGTGTGAAAACAACTGTATGTGATATGATGGGATTTTTTGCACAGAAGTGAAAGGTTTGTCATTTCTTTAAATATTTCTTTTTTTTAAAAAGACAGCGATATGTAAATGGGAGAAACCACTGCCATGAATAAACGCGCTACCTTATATAATCACATACAACATGAAAAACAACATGTGCACCTAGCAGACACAACAACATTAAATACTGTAGGAAACCTGGCTAGCCATGTACACAAACTAAACATGGCATGGCACCTCTGCCTCACAATGTAGAATGTGGGGAGAGATGGAAGCAAAGTATGTGCGAAGGTGGTAATTATCGATAATAAAAGTATATAATGAAAAGTCTATAGGGAATGCGCCAGACACAGTTGAGTATGCAGAGCACAGACATGTACATGTCAACATACACTGATGGTCTATTGAGTTAAGTGGATAGTGGACGCAAAATGATAGTACAGTCAGTAGGGAAGATTATGGAATGGTAGCGCGTACGCGCCTCCTCCTCCCAATAAATGTTAAGGGTAGTGGGCTGTCTCAGCGTACACAAGACTAGCATAGGGGTTTGAAGGAAAGGCACGTTTCTCTGGGTGTGTTTCTCTTCCGGATTGACGAACATGTCTGCCAGGTCTGCGCAGCTTACATCGCCACAAGGATGACGCCGTGAGCGAAGGTGGCTGAATGAATGATGCTTTCAGTGTGCTGGTATCTAGAAAGCGTAATGGCCGGTGTGATGCATATATGCTCCACAGTTCACCTTTTGACACCGCCGTATGTGAAAGAGGGCCCACCACGTACTGGTGGAAGGTCCTGGGCCAAGGTCTGCGAGCTCAAAAGGCTCCTGAGATTAACGTTGGCTACCGTGACACAGGCACACAGCATCCAGCCTGAGGCCTAGCATTGTGGAGTGCTCTGAATACTACTAACACAGTAGTCCGACAGGTACCAACAGTGGAACGGTGTTTTTGATACCATAGTGGGCGATGTTAGAACTATATCTGACAGTGGAGACAAAGGTACTCCCTTTGACAAGTGCAACTAACTCTACATCCCAACAGTGGAACGGTGTCTTGATCCCACAATGGACAATGTCCGATATTACCTGGTGCTTGCTTTTTACAGAGCCCCCTCCGTTGAGGTGCATCAGACTCTGTGATTCTGTAGTTAACTGTTGCATATGATTATTGGGCTTGGTTGACTGCAGTCGCTGGACTACACCATGGTACAGCAGGTCCGAACAGTGAAACGGGGTCTTAATTATATGAATGAGGATGTCAGAAGTTAAAGTTTGTGATGATTTTGGTGTACCCTGTCCGATGAGGTGCAAGCAACTGTAGGTCCCAACAGTGGAACGGGTTCTTAATCCCACAATGGACGATGTTAGAACTGTATCTGAGAGTGGAGATGGAGGTACTCCCTTCGTCGAGCTGCAACCAACTCTAGGTCCCAACAGAGGAACGGTGTCTTGATCCCAATAATGGACGATGTTAGAACTGTATCTGAGAGTGGAGTTGGAAGTAGTCCCTTCGACCAGGTGCAACCAGCTGTAGGTCCCAACAGTGGAACAGTGTCTTGATCCCACAATGGATGATGTTAGAACTGCATCTGAGACTGGAGATGAAGGTACTCCCTTCGACTAGGTGTAAGAAACTCTAGGTCCCAACAGTGGAAAGGTGTGTTGATTACAAAATGGACAATGTCTGATATTACCTGTTGCTGGTTTTTCACAGAACTCCCTCTGTTGAGGTGCATCAGACTCTGTGCTTCAGGAGTTAACTGATGCACATGGTTATTGGGCTTAGTTGACTGATATCGCTGGAATACACCGCGGTACAGCAGGTCCAAACAGTGAAACGGGACGGGATCTTAATTCTATGATTGAGGATGTCAGAAGTTAAAGTTTATGATGATTTCTGTGTACCCTCTCCGATGAGGTGCAAGCAACTCTAGGTTCCAACAGTGGAAAGGTGTATTGATTGCACGATGGATGATGTTAGAACTGTATCTGAGAGTGGAGATGGAGGTACTCCCTTTGACCAGCTGCAACCAACTCTAGGTCCCAACAGTGGGACAGTGTCTTAATGCCACAATGGATGATGTTAGAATTGTATCTGATAGTGGAGATGGAGGGACTCCCTTTGACCAGCTGCCACCAACTCTAGGTCCCAACAGTGGAACGGTATCTTGATCCCACAATGGACGATGTTAGAACTGTCTCTGAGAGTGGAGATGGAGGTACTCCCTTCGACCAGGTGCAACCAGCTGTAGGTCCCAACAGTGGAACGTGTCTTCATCCCACAGTGGATGATCATGCATCTGAGAGTGGAGATGAAGGTAGTCCGTTGGACCAGCTGCAAACAACTCTAGGTCCCAACAGTGAAACTGTGTCTTGATCCCACAATGGACAATGTCCAATTTTACCTGCTGCTTGCTTTTCTCAGAGGTTCGTGTGTTGAGGTGCATCACACTCTGTCCTTCCATAGCTAACTGCTTCACATGATTATTGGGCTTGGTTGACAGTAGTCGGTGGAGTATACTGTGGTACAGCAGGTGCGAACAGTGAAATGGGGTCTTGATTGTATGATTGAGGATGTCAATAAGTTAAAGTTTATGAAGATTTCTGTGTACCCTCTGTGATCAGGTGCTTTTGAATCGAACGATATATGGCTGTGAGGTGTTAATGACCACTGCATCTGTTCTAGACTGTGGTTCGCAGGGTTCACAATTTAGATTGAGTGGTGATTGTTTAATTACAGAATCCAGTAGTTAAGAAATTAGAACGTCTATTGAAACATACACAATATTGTTTTATTAGACATTGGAATGTTGGGAGCTCCATTGAAAACAATGGAGTAGCTCCGTCCTTAATAATGTCTTGTATAAGCCTGGAGCTGCAACATTGCAAAGTTTTTTTGTTCACAGCTCTTGTTGTGAACAAATGCTTCAGGGAGCCTGAAGGGATTCCAATCCCCTTGTGCTCTCTTAAGGCATTGCTTTATTTGTTAGAACATTCTATCCTCTAGTGGCAGAATGTTCAAATAGCCTTATAGCCCTTTGTAGCTGGGCTATGGTGGCTATTAAAGTCCCTCTCCCTTGTTAAAGGCCCTCGCCTTCGGCATGGGCCTTTAATGCTGGAGAGGGCCTTTAATAGCCGGTATAGCCTGCATCAAAGTGCTATAAGGCTATAGTATACTTGGTTGAAGACGTTTTTTTAGATGAGTTATAGGTTTAGTACAATAACCAAATTCATCTTGCAAGTCGAAAGGAACAGTGAATAGTGTAGACTGTGGACAGATGAAATCCCAATTCGAATGGTTTTGATTTATTTATTGTAGAGTTTTATGTAATTTATGTTGTTGTGTTTTGTAAAGAGGGAGAGCGAAAAAGTATTGATGGTTGTGTGTGTGATGTACTGCCTTCAATTAACAATGCAGAGAGTAGTGTTCCCAATTCAGATTGAGTCGCTATTGTAGATGATGCAGTCCTGTAAGAGAAGAGATTGCTGTAGTTTGCTCTGTCTGCACCACTTTACTGCATCATTGCAGGCTCCACACACATTTTGTTTGCTTTGTGTATTGCGAACTGTATAGCTCAAGTCAATGCCACGTTGCTGTGGGCCCTTGCTGTACGCTCTCTCTGGCCTGTACTACAGAATTCAGTATTCACATTTGCAATTGAGTCGGTATTGTAGATGATGCAGTCCTGTAGGAAAAAACATTGCTCCAGTGTGCTTTGTCTGCACCACTCCCACTCATCATTTCAGGCTTTGCACACGATTTTTTTGCTTCACGTATTGTAAACTGTAGAGCTCAAGTCAATGCCATGTGGCTGAGGGCCCTTGCTGACTGCTCTCTGTGGCCTAGACTGCAGACTGCAATGTTCACAATTGAGATTGAGTTGTTATTGTAGATGAGGTAATCCTGTAGGAAAAGACATTGCTCCAGTGCTTACTGTCTGCACCACTCATATGCATCATTGAAGGCTCTGCAAACTTTTTTTTTGCTTCGCATATTGGAAACTGTTGAGCTCAAGTCAATGCCATGTCGCTGTGGGGCATTGCTGACTGCTCTCTCTGGCCTATACTGCAGATAGCAGTGTCCATAATCGAGATCGAGTTGCTATTGTAGATAAGGTAGTGTAAGAAAGTGTCTCTGTATATACTGGACCAAAGTAAGGTACGGTGTGCACAGAGTCCACAGTCCCCAGAGGTTTGGTAGAGGCTAAAGTTAGATATAACCTTACTCTCTAAAGTGGTAGCTTGGTCGAGCAGTAAGGTAGTATCAGAGGACAGTGTAAAGCATTTGCTGTACACACTCAGTCAGCAAATGGTCTCACACACTCAAGAACAGAACTCTAGGCCAATTGTTTTGTATCAAAAGATATAGTTGTTTTTAATTTAGAACCAACAAGGTATCAAAATATATTTTCTCAGAATGAATTACTTTAGTTAAATACTTTTCAAATAGGCAATAGACTTTTTGATTATAACAGTTACAGTTGTTGCAATAGGCAACACAATTTCAAACACAATGGAACATTGAGCTCAATGGGAATTTCTAGTTAAATGCAATTAGTTACTTTGTAGTTGCTTTTCTAACCTCAAAACTGGATCCTAGATTCAGTCCTGGGACATGTCCTGTAAACAGTTAAGTAAAAGCGTTTTGGTTACAGTAGTGATTTTTACAGAATATTATAATATTTTAAAAGTTGACAATGTTTTCAGGTGAAATTACCAATGTTATCCTATGGAAGGAAATTCAGTTTGCAGGTAAAGTATGTTCGTGTTACTTTTGTAATCCAGTGCTGGGCTCCTAGGTTCAGCACTGGGATATCTCTCTAAAACAGCCAAGTAATTATGTTTTTATCGTTGGCACAATTTTTAGAGAATATTTGTAAGTTTCTAAAATCTACACAGAAACTTCTTCAGCAAAAAGCAGGCAATGATATCCTATGGAAGGAAATTCAAGTTACTGGTAAGTACGGTTACAATTACTTTGCAGGATCAGTACTGGTCTAAAAGATGCAGCACTGAGGTCTCTCCTGATAGCAGGTGAGTAATTCGGAATTCGCTGTTCGCCTGATTTTAGATGAATATGTTAAAGTTCCAAAACTCCAAACTTAGAAGAATTTCCTAGCAAAACCAGTCAAAGTCAGCCTATGGAAGAAAAGTGAGTTATCGGCTTTTAGGTAAGTACTCGACTGGTAGAGTTAAGGTTCTGGGCTTGGACTCAGGGGTCTCCCAGGGTCAGGTAGGTACAGTTGGTACACCCTCAGCGGCACAGGGGCAGCCGGGTGCAGAGGTAGTTAGGCCCAATGTTATCCAAAGAGAGGCAGGGGGCCTTCTGTTGGTGGCTGCTGGCTAGCAGGCCACCCGGCTGTGGGAGCTGGGCTCCTGGTCACTTGCTCAGGGCAAATGGGGAAGTAGGTTAGGGCAAAGGGTGCACTGCCAGAGGCACTCGGGCGGCTGGGTGCAGGGTGCTTTTGAGCCTTCGGGCGCTCAATGTTATTCAATGGAGATCTTGAAAAGGTAACAAAGGCTGCAGGCTCGGAACTGAGATTCTTTAGGAGTGACCAACACTTCGAGGGGTAATTTGGGATCTTGGAGGATAGGTAGGCACCCTGGAGTTGCGCACAGGAGGCCGGGGGGCGCAGGGTGCAGCTGTGTCTTTGGACGTCGGGAAATTCTTACCCTCTGCTGGTCACGGTTGGAGGGTTCCCTGGTTCTAAGGCTGCAGGCGTCGTTTGGGTCACCTAGGAGGGTCCTTGGGCACTGGATTCCAGGTGGTCAGAACCTCTGGAGGGACGTCCTTGGGGTCTTTATCCACTTAGGCACAGTTTTCTGGATTTGCGGTTCCTGGCTGGCACCCGGGGTATTGCTGTTTGAGCAGAATCACTGCTCATGGGAGTCCCTGTCTCTAAGAGGGTCAAGGCAGGCAGGTCCTTCGGGGTTATCGTGTCCAATAGGTCCCTGCCCTGGGGTGAGTACACCCGCTATCCTACTCCTCTCATGTGGGAGGTAGACAGGGGGCTAGCTCTGATTGGGCAGGGCTCCCAATCTTCAAGATGGCCGGAGAACGGAGTTGTGCTTCACCTCACCTTTTCCCCCTGAGGGGTGGAGTTGGCACAGGCTGGCACACCCCCTTTCCTCACATAGGGTTTCCAGCCAGTCTTCCCACCAGAGTTGGGGTCAGAACCGGTAGGGGCCTTTTGCTGAGTACTGCAAGTGGCCTGGAAAAGCTCACGCCTTTGAAGCTTCCCCTTGCCCATCCTGGGGGAGAAGACCTAGCACCTCACCCAGGATGTGCATTGTTGCAGGCCCAGGAGAGCGGGGGGTTCTCCACCCAGGGGTCCAGCAACACGTCTGCTGTGTGGCAGCCTAGGCAGCATCTCAGACAGGATGTGGATTGTAGGTTACGTTTCAGGGGGCATCTCTAAGATGCCCTCTGTAGTGCATTTTACATTAAATCCCACACTGGCATCAGTGTGGGTATAATGTGCTGAGAAGTTTGATATCAAACTTGTCAGGCTTCAGTGTAGCCATTATGGTGGTGCAGAGTTCGTAATGACAACCTCCCAGCACCATATACTTTTAATGGCATCACTGCACTTATAGTGCCGAGGAATGGCCATGGGTACTGTAGGGGCACAGGGCTCATGCACCTGTGCCCACACCACTGGTATAAGGCACCCAGCTAGAGGGCCAACTGATGTATGCCAGGGCAGTGGGTTTGTGGGCATGGCACACAGGGATGTGTGCCATGTCAACTCATTGTTTAGTTCTGCACCAGGACACTCAGCCTGCGAAGGCTGTGTGTGTCAGGGTGCAGGGCCCCTAACTGTGGCACAATAAGTGCTGCAGCCCTTAGGGGTCTTCTCTGGTCACAATGCCCTGGGTACCTATGGTACCATTTACCAGGGGCTGACATGTAGCCAGAGATGCCAATGGGGTTTTAGCTTCAATACCATTTTAGGGAAGGAACACAGGCCCTGGGCACCTAATTGGCAGGAGCCCAGGGCACACTCAGTCAAAGTACATCAGCAATTCAGCAAAAAGTGTGGCATACCATGCAAAAAAGATGGCACTTTCTCACAGGTAGTCCTGTAGGAAAAAAACATTGCTGCAGTGCGTGCTGTCTGCACCACTCATACGCATCATTGCAGGCTCTGCACATGTTTTTTTTTGTTTTGCGTATTAAAAACTATAAAGCTCAAGTCAATGCCAAGTGGCTGTGGGCCCTTGCTGAACGCTTTTTCTGGCCTATACTGCAGACTTCAGTGTTCACATTTGACATTGAGACGCTATTGTAGATGAGGTAGTCCTGTAGGAAAAGACATTGCTCTAGTGCGTACTGTCTGCACCATGCATATGTATCATTGCAGGCTTGTCATCAGTGATGTCACTGACCATGTCTTGAGTGATGTAATATGTGACGTCATCAGCAGTGCATTGCGGGGGCGCAAGTTATAGTTAGCTCAACTAACTATAACTGGCGAATTTCTCTGGTTTTATATGAGTAAAATGTCCAACTAACTATAACGTCCCTGAAACCTATGGTTTTTTCCATGAATTTCTAAGGTTTTTTAAATGCTAATTCCCAACTATAACGTCTGTAAAACCTATGTTTTTTTCAGTGAAGAAAAATACAATAAAAAAATAAACCATAGGTTTCACACACGTTATAGTTAGGAATTAGCATTTAAAAAACCTTAGAAATTCAAAGAAAAAAACATAGGTTTCACACATGTTGTAGTTAGCTGGACATTATACTCATACAAAACCATTCAAATTCCCCCTTTATAGTTAGTTCAGCTAACTATAACTCGCGTGCCCGCAATGCACTACTGATGACGTCACATATAACATCACTCATGACATGGTCAGTGACATCACTCATGACATCACTGATGACATCTCAGGCCATTTTCTTGGAGAAATTCGCGAAGATTCGTCCACCGGCACCAAAGTTATTCCAAATAGAATGTTGTGGATTTCCTATGGAAAGTAGGTCCTAACTATAACTACCTACTGGCGACCGCCAGTAGGTAGTATATATATATATATATCGTAGAGTTGAGCCCTCGTAAGAAGGAGCCACTTAATTGGAAAACTTGCATCCATTTCATGGGCATCAGATGCAGCAGGGAACACAGGAAAAACAGTCATCTCATGTTTTACGCCAGACCGGTTTCAGAATCTTGTCCCTTTTTCAATGGCGTCTGCATACATTCAAGGATGACCATGCACTTAATTTAAAGGTCCTGTCCAAGTGGGCGTGTCCGCTACACGCGGAACTCTGGTTCCTGTAGTGCATGGAAGTAAATCTCATGTGAGCCCTACGGTGTAGCAGAAAATTAAAACAAAGTTTGTGAACCCATGTGGGCTGATGCACTGTGGTCCTGGTGGCCCTGTTGTCTTTGACCATCTGCTCCCGGACCCCGATCTCCGATATATATATATTTATATTTATATTACCTACTGGCGGTCGCCAGTAGGTAGTTATAGTTAGGACCTAGTTTCGATAGGAAATCTGCAACATTCTATTGGGAATAACTTTGGCGTTGATGGACGGAATTGGCTGAATTTCTCCAGGAAAATGGCCAGCTCCGCTCCGCTCCTTCCCTGAAAATTTGGAGGGGATTCATGAAGCGGGGGCTGAGATAAAAGGGGGGTCCCAAAACGTGTTTTCCCCATGTTAATTTCCATAGGGCGGTTGGACTCACTTTTAGCCCGAACGGCTGAATGGATTTCCTCCAAACTTGGCAAAATTGTAGGGACTGGTAACCTGATGTGCCTTTGCTATGTCTCAAGATATGTGCTCCAGTGGATTTTGAATAATTTAGGTTAAAAAAAAAATATATATCTATAAGCATGCCCCGGTACGCGTACCGGGGCACGCACCGGTGCGCTACACGAGTTCGCGAGCGGAAAGCTGATTGGCTCTCGGGTGTCTGTCAACATTCCAAACAGTCCGGAGCGGCCGCTATCTTGTGTCTCGGTAGGATCGAGACACAAGAGGTGGCAAAAACAAAGGGGGAAATGAACAAAAGGGGGCAGGGTAGACCCCCCCTGACCCCCTAGGTTTGATGTGGGGGCCATAAAAGGGCCCCACGGGGCAAAAAAAATAATATTTTTTTTTCTATTTTTGCGGGGGAAGCGCCCGGTACACGCACCGGGGAGCGTACCATTGGGAAAACCAAGTGAAACAGTAAAATAATAATTTAAAGTGCTTAGAGGTAGGGTAGCTCTGAATAGAGTTGTTGTGTTGTGTGGGTGATTTAAGTACCAACATGTAGGTACCAATGCAGAGTCTTAAATTCAATGTACACCGTCTCCTCTGTAGATATCTTGCATGTTGTTACAGAAGTTATTGTGGTATATGGAATTCATACCATAGTCTGTCAGGAAAGCAGAAACAGATCCTTTAAGCACTCCCTGAGAAGGCGTAGGGGATCATGGGTAGTCTACCCTGCTCCCTTATGATGTTTTCAAGTATTACATTTTACTCTTTTCTGAATCTACACAAAATTGGCGATGATATGGTGCATTAGAGACAGACAGTGAGAGAAAGGAGGCAAGAGATGAAAAAGAGATGTCAAATACACATTGGAGATAATATAGTGGGAGAAAGGAAGTAACTATGAGCAAACTTACTATGTAACACAAAAAAGTTGCACAGTATACTGTAAGTCTCACTTTATATTATAATCATTTTGGTACTACTTCATGAATTACATATAAAAATGAATATTGTCTCAAACAATTTGTAATTATTAAATATAAATGTATTGTTCTGAATTTTCATAATTTAATAACACTTCCAATATTTCATTATCCGGAATCTCCTCCAAATTTGTATTGCATGATTCAATATTATCTAAGCAGTCAATGAATTCTTGGTCCAGAGACTCATCCAGGAAGTCAAGAAAATCTTCTTGAAGAATCTCCTCATCGGTAATTTCAAAAGAAATATTGATGGTCTGTTGTGTACCTTCCATTTTCTTGCTGTAAATTGCATACAAAATAACTATATCAGTAGAGTTAGGGCACTGTTGGGTTTAAGTTCAGAGAGGTACTTCTGAGTTTTTAACAGTCAAGTTATCTTTGGGCAGTGTATGGTATCAGGCAGGAAGTAGAAATATAAAAAAGTGCATGTGATGAAGTCTAAGTAAATTCATATTTATATCAGAGAAGCCTAACTCAATCCATAACTATAACAGAGAAACCTATCTCAATCTATAACTATAACAGAGGGACAGTAAATAACTAACAGAAAACGTTTTTCAAAATTAACTTAAAGTGCACAACATAGTTCCCCTTACAAATGAACAACTTACCTTTCAGAAAGCAGTTGAAGTTTTCAGAGAAAATCCTTAATAAATGTACCTCAGGTAGTAGTAGTCAAAATGGCTGTGTTTCCCTCTCATTTTTCATATATATTCATGTACATAACCAATCAAATGTCACCACACAAAAATACAAAACGAAAGTAACATTTTAATTGGTTGTAAATTCTAACACTTTCATATGTGTTTTTGTCATGTAATTTACCTCAGGATATTTAGACAGGGCTACAGCCCAAATGGCTCAATGGAATTCCACCAAATTTGGGAAAATGGTAGGGACTGGTATGTAGTAGGGCCTATTCTATATGTGGTGAACGTCTCTCCAGTGGTTTTTATGTAAATTATCTTCCAAATGTTTTGTGGAGCGCTTACCGGTGCGCGCCCCGGTACGCGTACCGACAGCGCAACGGGAGTCCTCCATCTTGTGTTTCAGTACAATTGAGACACAAGATGGAGGACAAATAACGTTGGGAATGGGTAAAAGGGGGCACGGTAGAGACCCCCTGACCCCCTAGGTTTTCTGAAGGGGTCTTAGGAGGCCCATATAGGCCCCAAATTTTTTATTTTTTTAAAAATTTTCGCAGGGGGAGCACCCGGTACGCGTACCGGGGAGCGTACCGGGGAGTGTACTTTGGTGAAAATTAGTGAAAAAAGTTAGAGTAAAATAATCATTTTGAGTGATCAGAGGTAGGGTAGCCCTGAAAAGAGCTTTTGGGTTCTGTGGCTGATTTAGGTACCTACAAGTAGGTTCCAATGCACAGTCTTAAATTCAGGAGGAATATTCTATTCCCCTCATCTGAGAAGTGCACACCATCTCCTCTGTAGATATCTTGCATGTTGTAACGCAAGTTATTGTTGTATATTGAACCCATTCCATAGTCTCTCATGTAAGCAGAAACAGATTTATTCACATGTTTCCATGCTTTCTCAAATTGTGGACAAAATTGGTTGGACCACTTCCATTTCTGTCTTTGGCATATATTGGAATATGTGGGAAAAGTGCCATCAATTGCTTAAAGGTGTCCTTTAAAAGCATTTCCAGACCTACCCCAGTCAAAGTGCCTAAGTCATTTCCACCACAGTGCAGAATTATGAGGTGAGGGTGTGGCAGATGCAAAAAGGTTTTCACCAATGGTATCAATTGGTGACATCTCAATCCTCTCTGGCCAATCCACTTGATGTCCACATTTGGTAAATCAAGGTTGTGAAAATTTCTGATAGCTGCGTACCTTTGAGCCCAGTGGATGTAGCTATGTCCAATAATCCAGACATCGTACATGGTGAGAGGAGGTTCTGGTGCAGTCAGATGAAGTGTGGAAATGAAATGGCAGTTGGAACAGTAGGAGTTTGCAACAAAAAACTGTGGAGTTTCAGTGCTCTTGAATCACAAGCAATGATTGGTGGATTCAGATAATAGAAAACTGAAAGTTAGGGTGCATGGTTCTGTTCTGTGAAAGTAATTTGAATGGTTAAGAAAAAGTCATTTAAAGAAACATTGCACTGGATAAGCTGGTGTATTGAGAGGTCAAACATCCTTGCTGAGTTCATTTGCAACATTATAGAATAAACTTTTAAACCTGAGAGGTCAGTGAGGAGGGAGTTGCTATGGTAACAGGCAAAAAGGGCTGAGGGGGGAAGGGTGTTGGATTTGAAATAGTGAGGGAAGAGTTTTCATTGGTTAACATGAGGAATATGTGTGTATAATTAGAGGTTTTCTGTGCCATTCATGGTTGCAGTGTCAGGAGTGCATACCTTTTGCTCTGCTGAAGAAATATTGGTGTGTGTGTCTGACACTGTTCTCAATCTCCCAAAGCATTCGTAAAGGTGAGTAATGATTCATTTAATATAGATAAAGACTTGTATGCTCTATGGAGAAGATTTGGAAGCACATTGTTGTTTATTAATGTTGCTTTGTGTCATGTTTTTTGATAATGCTTGGTAAAAAGATTTTGCTGCATAGAGAAATTGTATTTCGTAAAATTTGTGAAGTTTCAGTGGTGACATGGACTGCTTGTACATAGGACCTGTGCTGTGTTTCTTAAATGTGATGTGAAAAACTATTTTGGGGAAAATGAATGGCTTTTACATTTTTGAGAAGGAATAAATAGTGTCTGCATGATTAAAGAAATAAATTTGAACCTTTCACAATGATGTCACCTGTATTAACTCAGATTAGGAAGCAGATTGAGCTTCTTTCTTTTTGGTTTGTGTCATGTTTTTTGATAATGCTTGGTATTAACATTTACAAGATAGAGGAATAGTATTTTGTGAAATAGTGAGGTTTCAGTAGTGAAATTGAATGCTTGTACATAGGACCTGCGCTCTGTTTCTAAAATGTTATTTAAAAAACAATTTTGAGACAAATGAATGAATTTTACATTTTTGAGAAGGAATAAATAGTGTCTGCATGATTAAATAAATATATTTGAACTTTTCACAATGATGTCACCTGTGTTACCTCAGATTAGAAAGCAGATTGAGATTCTTTCTTGTTGGTTTGTGTCATGTTTTTTGATAATGCTTGGTATCAACATTTGCAAGATAGAGGAATTGTATTTTGTAAAATAGTGATGTTTATGTTTATGTTTTTTAAATTTGTATGGCGCACAAATACCCGAAGGTTTCTCGGTGCCTAAGATTTAACAAAGGACAAAGTACAGAGAAGGAGGTCATTGATCGAAAAGCCAGGTCTTCAATTGCTTTCGAAAAATAGTGAGTGTGGGGCTGGTCTTGATAGAAAGAGGGAGAGTGTTCCAAAGTTTCGCCGTGGCCACTTGAAGACCTGTCCAGGGGGGCACGGAGGAGGTGAGGCTTGTCTAGGGGTCAGAGGAGGTGAGTCCTGTCCACAGCACTCTTGGACACAGGACTTACCTCCTGTGCACCCCTGGACATGCCTCACCTCATCTGCACAATGTACTTCCTAATCTGAGGAAACACAGGTGACATGATTGTGAAATGTGCTAATATATTTTTTTAATCATGCAGATACTATCTAATCCTTGTCAATAATGTAAAACCAATTCATGTGCCCGAAATCTTTTTTAAATAAAATTTACAAAATAGAGCACAGGTCATATGTATAAGCATTTCATTACACTACTGAAACCTCACTCATTTACAAAATACAATTCCTTTATGCACCAACATTTCTTTACCAAGCATTATCAACAACGTATTAGTCTCTATTATATTCTCTTCCTGACTTACTCTATTTTTCCACCTGTCCCCTTCTAACACCCTCTCTCTGACTTATTCCTTTTTACATCCTGACTCTGTGTTACACTCTCTTACACTCTCTCTTTGACTTACTTTCTTTTACACCCTGTCTCTAATTTATTCCCTCTCTCTCTTTTTTACAGCAATTTGTAAGTCATACTCTCTCTTACATCCTCTTCCTAATTTACTCCATCTTACAACCTTTCTCTTTGTAACATTCTCTCCCTGACGTACTCCCTATTACACCTTTTGTCTGTTTTACACCCTCTCTCCCTCTTTCTGACTTTTTTATTCTCTTCTTCTCTTCCTGTTACACCCTCTGTCTGACTTACTCTTTGTTACATCCTCTCTCTGATTTACTTACTCTTACATCCTCTCTCAAACTTACTCTCTCTCTCTCTCCCTTTTACAGCCTCTGTCTGTTTTAGTCTCTTTTACATCTTCTCCCCTTCTAACACCCTATCTCTGTCTTACATCCTCTTACAACCTCTGTCTGTCTTCCACCCTGTTACACCCTTTTTCTGACTTACTCCCTTTCTCCCTTTCTTTGACTTACTCCCTCTCCCTATTACATCCTTTCTCTGTCTTACAACATATTATACACTCTCTCTGTCTTACTCCTTCTCTATGTTTTACTCCCTCTACGTGTTTCTGTGTCTGACTCTCTCTGTCTCTTTGTGTTACTCCCTCTAGCTCTTTTTCTCTGTCTTACTCCTAGTTACATAGTTGCTGTGGTATAAACTTAGATATGTTGTAAACTAGTGTTTATATCGTTTGCTTATTGTCATTGCTTTGTTGTTTGGTAATAGTGGTGTATAATGTGTTATTTTTTTCTTTACCACAGGTTGAAATCAAGATTTCAATAGTAAGGAAATATGCCCTCAAGGCAGAGGAGAAGGAAAGATGCCAAGCGGAAAAAATTAAAAACAGCAACGGAATTAAAGCACTCCCCTACAACAAATACTTCAAAAAACACCTAAAAAGCTCCTGGTAAGACAACTAAGTCTTTTTTTCGGAACATATGTAGATCCCAAAAAAATGTTAATGGAAATGTGAATATAGAGAAGGAGAGAGCAAATTTGAAAAGGAAGGAGAGGCCCCCCAAAAATGTTAATACTGGAGCAGGAGAGAACAGTATGTATAGGAATAGAAGGCAAAACCAATTTAGGGACATTCGTAGACGAATGTTTCGCAATAGGGTAGTTTTAAATTTGTTAAAAAATATTAAGAAAGGTAAACAGAGAGCTGCTTTTTACAAGAAAAAGAAAAATGTAGAGAAGATTGTTGATCAGGCTTTTGAAGTTAAGAAAACATTTATTTATTTTAGTAATCAATAGAATTAGGATACTTAACAAGGCAATTGATGTTTTCAAATCAAACAGTAGATGCAAAAGAATAATTAATCAGACTAATTTTTGTGAAGTTTTTTCTGGAGAATGGATGCATAGTTCAAGTTGTGAGCCATGTTTTAATGAGGAGAGTTACTTCCAGGAGAATGTTTTGGTGCATGCAGTTGACACCAGTGGTCGAGCATATGAGGTGAAAGATGGTTGTCCGATTGAAAAAGAGAAACTTGTGTCTAGATATGCAGAGGAGGTGTTAGATGATGAAGTTTTAGGGAGACGTACTAAGGGTCCTGTGTACACTTGGACGTGTAGTAGTATTAGTAGTGTGCGACAGGATTCAATCGATTTGCTTCGTAATTTCTTACGGACATATAGTAAGAAAAGTCTAAAACAGAAAATGAAGATGTTGCAAGACTTAGATCCTTGCAGAGTGTGAGAAAACACAGGTTTGCATGGGCATTCACTGGCCTGTCTTTCTAGAAAAGTATGTCAGAGTGTTTTTCATCATTTTAGGATGTTAGCAGTGCATCATACTAAAATGAGGAAATTAGTGAGAATGTTGTATTATGCAAAAAGTCCAGCACTTAAGCTTAAACAGTTAAACAGTGCTCTTTTGCATGGAACTGAATTAGATGTGAAGAATATTTGTGAAGAAATTGAGTTAAGTTACTTTGGTGAAAAAGAGGACAGTGTAGAAATTGACACAGTAATAGAAGGTAATGTGGAAGACAATGTACAGATTTCAAGTACAGAAAGGTTTGACCAGGAAATTTCCAAGTTTAAGGTGAAATCAAGTGAAAGGCCAAATTTTAGTTGTGTGTGTTGTCGACGAACTCATTATAAGCATCAGACTAGATTAGTTGATTTATATGTAAAAAGCGAAAAGGTAAATAATAATGAGTGGAAGGATTTTGCAACTTATTTGTTGGTAGAAAATTGTTTTGATTTGGGTTCCGATCAACGTATTTGTAAATATTGTTATAATAAATTAAATGAAAACAGAATGCCTGCTAGAGCTGTTCATGATAATCTGGAGTTGGTAGACATTCCTTCTGAATTGATGGATTTAAATACCTATGAGTCTATTCTGATTCAATGTGTGCATCCTTTTCAGGCTATTGTTCGCATGGAACCTAAGATAGGGAAATTGCCTCCTTCAGATTTACAGAGAGGATTAAAGGGAAGAGTTGTTTATTTGCCTTTATATTTCAAGAAAAATATTGATACAATTGGTGTAGAAAAAGTGGAAGAGGAACCTCTGGTTATTCTAGTTAATGGGGTTCCGACAAAGAGTAATAAAATCTGGCAAGATTTAGTGGATGTTAGGAAAGTCAAAAAGGCAACGTTGTATTTGGTCAAAAAACAATGAGTACTACAAACATGTATGTGTTGGAGCAGAGGAAAGAGTTGCAGAAGAAGACAGTGATTCTTCAGCCTGCCAAATTGAAAAAGTTGATGTGTCTAGAAGTGAAGAAATATTTGAATATTATACTTTTCATCCTTTGCATTCCAAAGAAGTAATGGGGAATGCAATTGACTTGTTTCAAATGAAAGCAGCAAAAGGAAGTCCCATTAGTGTATAGGAAGAAAGTTTGGAAGCTCGTTGTTTTCCACAGTTATTTCCAACAGGTCAAGGTGGACCATATGACGATCGACCACTTCAAAATTCCTGCATCTGAATACCGGACTTTAAGATTATATGCTGAAGATCCAAGGTTTCGTCAATGCATTCTGTATTTGTTTCATCTACTGTATGAAAGTGACTTGTCTGGGCTTTCTTATGCAGTGAACCATATACTGAAAAGTGGACCACATCTGCAAAATGTTTCGGCGAGGGACTTTACGGAGAAAGTCAATCTGCAAGACAGTATTTTGGAATCTCAGTTAATCAATCTCATGGCATGTCAGCATGGTACAAACGAGTATTGGTTCCGTCGTCATGGGGAATTGAAATGTATGCTAAGAGACTTAGGAACTCCTACATAGTTCCTCACTCTTAGCTGTGCTGAGTATGCATGGGACGACTTACTTCGCTTTCTACAAGAGGCAAACGCAAACATACAAAATATAGAATTCAAAACACCTGGAGAACTGTGTTCTCTGGATCCAGTAAATGTATGCAGATATTTCAATCATAGATTTGAAGCTATGATGTCTTTTATTACCAACAAAAAAAATCCTCCCCTTGGAGAGGTTTTGGATTTCTTTTGGAGAAAGGAGTATCAAGCGAGAGGTGCTCCTCACATACATATGTTGTTATGGATTAAAGATGCACCCAAATTTGGAACAGATTCGGATGACACAGTGATGAGCTTCATTGACGAGTATTCAACATGTGCTGTTCCGAAAACTACCGAAGAAAACAGTTTAAGGCAACAAGTTTTACGCTTTCAATCCCATCGTTGTGGAAAGTACTGTCGTCGAAAATTCAGAAACAAGGACAAGTTCTACACAAAATGTCATTTCAGGTTTCCACGACCAGTGATTTCTAAAGGAAGAGTAAATAATTTGATGTCTTCTCTGCGACATACTGTGACGAGGAAATCACCAAAAAATACATACAATTTAAAAAGAAACGAAGAGTCCAAGTACATCAACGACTACAACCCAGTGATTTTGTCCATGTGGAATGCTAACATGGATATTCAGTTCGTTGCTGACAACTCTATTGCTGTGGCTCGATATGTGACGTCTTACATCACAAAAAAAGAAAAGACAGAACTGAAGGAAATGTGGGAGGACATTTCACATGAAAAGAGTATAAGTAAAAAATTATACAGTTTCAGTCTGAAGATGTTGTCGCATCAAGAAATTGGAGCATATGAATGTTCTGATCGGTTATCATCAGCAAGTCTCTATGCCAAATCTTGAACAATCATTTGGGCGAGTCTAGGTCTTGCTGCAACACGAAACCGAGTTTTGAAATCTGTACAAGAAATTGAGTATTTGTTGGATACATACTATCCAAATAGAAGTAGTCATCTTGAGAACAGTTGTTTGTATGAAGTTCTGCAAAACTATAGTTATAAGAGGAACATCACAGAAGATATCAATAATGGAATATATGCTGTCATTAGGTGTGAAGGATGTCTAGTGAAGCAGAGAAAAGGCCATTTGATTAATCATCAAAAATTGAGTTGTGAATCTCCAGACAAAAGGGAATTTTACTATTTAGCTCTTTTGCAACTCTTTAAGCCATGGCGTACAGAAGAGGAACTACTTGGAGATTTTCTATGTTACGAAGATTCTTTTAATGCAAACAAGGATACCATAGAATGTCCTCTTTTTCCAAATGATCTGCAAATGTTGAACGAAGAAATAGAGCAAGAAGCCACAATTGCTGTAGAGATTGCTAGAGACAGTTCTCAAGACAGTCAGAGTTCTACTTCATTGAGTCAGGATCCACTAGGAGGACCAATTATCCAAAATGAAGCTGCCACTACCATGGATGAGGTGGAAAGAGCTATGGAACAAGCTCAAGAGGATGTAGTTAACTTAGAAGATTTGGTGAAACAACTAAACGTTGAGCAGAAACAGATATATGACGAAGTCACAGAAAAGGTTGAACATGGATTCAGTCATGAGAAAAAAGAGTGCTCATGTACATCATTTAAGCCTGTCCGACGCGGTAACTGGAAAAAGTTTTCTGATTAAAGCAATTGCAACTTATCTGCAGAAAAGGACTGAATCACCGCTGTCTTGTGTTGTTACCGCTCCAACTGGGCTGGCAGCACATAACATTAAAGGGATTACTTTACATCGTTTACTGATGCTACCAGTTGAGCATGATAGTAAATTGCAATACCACAAGCTATCTGGAGATGCGTGTTCTGAAGTTTCCAGAGTCCTGAAGAAAATGAAACTTCTTATCATTGATGAAGTAAGCATGGTCTCAAATCTAATGCTTGCTTTTGTGCATTTGAGAATGCAAGAAATCCTTAGAACAGAGTATGATGTGTTATTTGGAGGGAAACACATTATTGTTTTTGGAGATCTACTGCAGTTGACTCCAGTGAAAGGACAACCAGTGTTTAAAATGCTCACACATGAAGTTCCAGGAAGTGCCTAGGAAGCATTGGAAACGTTAATATATGGTTAAATTTCAAATATGCAGAACTAGTTCAAAATATGCGACAGGCAAAGGATGAAGATTATAAAAATATTCTACAAGATGTAAGAATCGGAAAAGTAAGTGAGCATGGGAAAGAAGCATTACATGCACAATTAATTTCAAATTTGTATCCAAATGAAAACATTCTTCCAGAGAATATTTTTAAGAAAATTACTGAGAACAAATCTGGGATATGTTTGATGTCAACTCTGCAAGAATGTTCCATCTTCAACAACAAAATGTTAAAGTTAGAAAATGAAGAGATTGTGAAACTGGAAGCTATAGATAAAATAGAGCATATGGGAGCAACAATTATTTTGTCAGAAAATTTGAAATCAAAATTGGATTCATTAGAGAAGAGTATATCTAAAACGGCTGGTTTTGAAAAGACTCTGAATGTGTGTTTAAATTGTCGTATCATTTTGAGAAGGAATTTAAATGGTGATAGAGGTCTGGTAAATGGATCAATGGGTCATGTTGTTGAATTTCTGAATTACAGAAATAGAGATGGAATTGAATTTTTAAAAATTAAATTTGATGGCATTGAGGAAGTACAACAAATCAGTCGTTGTTCTGCTGGATTTTTGCTTGTAAAAGACTTATATGTTCGCCGAAAACAGTTTCCTGTTTGTTTGGCATATGCAGTGACAATTCATAAATCTCAAGGTTTAAGTGTAGATAGTGCTTTGGTGAACATTGGAAGTTCTGTGTTTAAAGAGGGTATGGCATATGTGGCATTATCATGAGTCAGAACTTTATCAGGATTGTACTTGGTTGAGTGTGATGAGACAAAGATTTGTGCAGATCTAGATTGTGTTAAAGAATACAATAGGTTAAGAAGAGAGTATGCTCCACATTTGCCTCAATATCCTCTGTTTGAAAAACGTGTGGTAGGCCGAAAAAGAAGAAATGAGAATAATTGCAGTGAGGTAGTAGCAAAAAGACAAAAAGTAGATGAAACTGTAATTGTAAGCAGAAAGAAAAAGGATTCTGTTGAAGATGTTGTTGGATTTCAGGTTGAAAACAGTTCTGGTGTCAACTGCTATGCTAATGTAGTGGTTAATGTTGTTTTTGTTCTTCAAAATTTACAAGAACTAATTGTTGAAAATCAGGATCAAACATTCTGCTGTTTATTGAATTATGTGGTTGAGAAATGTAGCAGTGATAGAGCAAAGATAGAAAGTGTTTCAGAAATTCGAAATCTTTTAGACATATGTTCTGGTCAAAATCAATTTTCTCAGAATATTCAGCAGGATTGTCAGGAATTTTTAATGTATATGTTTGGTGTATTGGAAGATGAAGGTGTAGATGTAGAAAATCTTTTTGGCCTTTCTTATCAATGGCAGCATGACTGCGACAACTGTAGTTTATCAAGTAGTACTACAATAGACACTGAAAGATTTATATATTTGACTTTACCAGACTGCAAATCAGTGTCTTTTAATAATCTAGTTAAAGCAGCTGATCACAATATGGTGTGTACCCAATGTAAGTGTGCAATGCTGTCCACATTATTTATACAAACTTATGGTCAGTATGTCATTTTAATGTTCCAACGATGTAGACCTGATGGAACTAAATTGACAACTTCTATTAAAAATTTCGTGGCTTCTCAGTTATCAATTTCAGGAAGAACCTTTGCAACTGTAGCTATTATTTATCATGACGTCCTTCGACAACATCAGGGCATTACACATGCTATTTAAAATGTCAAAAAGGGTGGAAGCTGTGTAATGATACTCATTTGACTTTCAAACAACGTTTGCCTTTTGACTTAAAAAATTCATACCTAGTGTTTTTAGAACCAAAATTTAAGTAAAGTTAATTGGCCTATGAAGACGGGAGCAGTTAATAAAAGTTAGTTTGCTGTTTAAAATTATATTCTGAGTAAAAGTGATCAAGATAATATAAAAAATCGAGTTGTCATATAGGTACTGTAAGTGGATCTCATTGTAAGTGATATCAGTATTATAGGAAATGTTGAATATGAGTGAGCCAGAGATGGAAATATGAATATTATAAACATTGTGAAAATGTTCTATGAGCTTTTCTCTCAGAACGTTGGGAAAACGGTAATTTCAGAGTTTGTTTTGAGTAATTTGAAAACATACTGATACATCTGACACTATTTGGCCTTAAGGAAAAGTGAAGGATTGAGCAAAGAGTCATGACTGAACACAAGGAGGAAATGAAAACATTTAAAAAATATTTCAGATGTTTTTGGAGCTTTTCTTATAGAAAGTCGATGAAATGGAAGTTTTAGAGAACAGCAGAGTATTTTCCAACGAAAAGGATCTTCATGATGTACTATTTGGCTTAAAAGAAAAGTAAGTGAATCAAAGATTAGTGTACATATGTGATTTTTAAGTTTATATGTGTTTTTTTAAAACACAATCTTTTAGATTGTGTTTTTTTTCCCGCTGTTATATGATTAGTAGTTTGAACTCACTGTTTTTAGTGAAATTCAATATATTCTGAGAACAGCAAAAATAAACTATCTAACATGTTGTACAAGTTATTCTATAGTTTGTATTGTGTAATTTAAATTGTATTCCCATTGTCTCACACTCACTTTCCTTTTTCTGCACCCCTGGACATGCCTCACCTCATCTGCACAATGTACTTCCTAATCTGAGGAAACACAGGTGACATGATTGTGAAATGTGCTAATATATTTTTTTAATCATGCAGATACTATCTAATCCTTGTCAATAATGTAAAACCAATTCATGTGCCCGAAATCTTTTTTAAATAAAATTTACAAAATAGAGCACAGGTCATATGTACAAGCATTTCATTACACTACTGAAACCTCACTCATTTACAAAATACAATTCCTTTATGCACCAACATTTCTTTACCAAGCATTATCAACAACGTATTAGTCTCTATTATATTCTCTTCCTGACTTACTCTATTTTTCCACCTGTCCCCTTCTAACACCCTCTCTCTGACTTATTCCTTTTTACATCCTGACTCTGTGTTACACTCTCTTACACTCTCTCTTTGACTTACTTTCTTTTACACCCTGTCTCTAATTTATTCCCTCTCTCTCTTTTTTACAGCAATTTGTAAGTCATACTCTCTCTTACATCCTCTTCCTAATTTACTCCATCTTACAACCTTTCTCTTTGTAACATTCTCTCCCTGACGTACTCCCTATTACACCTTTTGTCTGTTTTACACCCTCTCTCCCTCTTTCTGACTTTTTTATTCTCTTCCTCTCTTCCTGTTACACCCTCTGTCTGACTTACTCTTTGTTACATCCTCTCTCTGATTTACTTACTCTTACATCCTCTCTCAAACTTACTCTCTCTCTCTCTCCCTTTTACAGCCTCTGTCTGTTTTAGTCTCTTTTACATCCTCTACCCTTCTAACACCCTATCTCTGTCTTACATCCTCTTACAACCTCTGTCTGTCTTCCACCCTGTTACACCCTTTTTCTGACTTACTCCCTTTCTCCCTTTCTTTGACTTACTCCCTCTCCCTATTACATCCTTTCTCTGTCTTACAACATATTATACACTCTCTCTGTCTTACTCCTTCTCTATGTTTTACTCCCTCTACGTGTTTCTTTGTCTGACTCTCTCTGTCTCTTTGTGTTACTCCCTCTAGCTCTTTTTCTCTGTCTTACTCCTAGTTACATAGTTGCTGTGGTATAAACTTAGATATGTTGTAAACTAGTGTTTATATCGTTTGCCTATTGTCATTGCTTTGTTGTTTGGTAATAGTGGTGTATAATGTGTTATTTTTTTCTTTACCACAGGTTGAAATCAAGATTTCAATAGTAAGGAAATATGCCCTCAAGGCAGAGGAGAAGGAAAGATGCCAAGCGGAAAAAATCAAAAACAGCAACGGAATTAAAGCACTCCCCTACAACAAATACTTCAAAAAACACCTAAAAAGCTCCTGGTAAGACAACTAAGTCTTTTTTTCGGAACATATGTAGATCCAAAAAAAATGTTAATGGAAATGTGAATATAGAGAAGGAGAGAGCAAATTTGAAAAGGAAGGAGAGGCCCCCCAAAAATGTTAATACTGGAGCAGGAGAGAACAGTATGTATAGGAATAGAAGGCAAAACCAATTTAGGGACATTCGTAGACGAATGTTTCGCAATAGGGTAGTTTTAAATTTGTTAAAAAATATTAAGAAAGGTAAACAGCGAGCTGCTTTTTACAAGAAAAAGAAAAATGTAGAGAAGATTGTTGATCAGGCTTTTGAAGTTAAGAAAACATGTATTTATTTTAGTAATCAATAGAATTAGGATACTTAACAAGGCAATTGATGTTTTCAAATCAAACAGTAGATGCAAAAGAATAATTAATCAGACTAATTTTTGTGAAGTTTTTTCTGGAGAATGGATGCATAGTTCAAGTTGTGAGCCATGTTTTAATGAGGAGAGTTACTTCCAGGAGAATGTTTTGGTGCATGCAGTTGACACCAGTGGTCGAGCATATGAGGTGAAAGACGGTTGTCCGATTGAAAAAGAGAAACTTGTGTCTAGATATGCAGAGGAGGTGTTAGCTGATGAAGTTTTAGGGAGACGTACTAAGGGTCCTGTGTACACTTGGACGTGTAGTAGTATTTGTAGTGTGCGACAGGATTCAATCGATTTGCTTCATAATTTCTTACGGACATATAGTAAGAAAAGTCTAAAACAGAAAATGAAGATGTTGCAAGACTTAGATCCTTGCAGAGTGTGAGAAAACACAGGTTTGCATGGGCATTCACTGGCTTGTCTTTCTAGAAAAGTATGTCAGAGTGTTTTTCATCATTTTAGGATGTTAGCAGTGCATCATACTAAAATGAGGAAATTAGTGAGAATGGTGTATTATGCAAAAAGTCCAGCACTTAAGCTTGAACAGTTAAACAGTGCTCTTTTGCATGGAACTGAATTAGATGTGAAGAACATTTGTGAAGAAATTGAGTTAAGTTACTTTGGTGAAAAAGAGGACAGTGTAGAAATTGACACAGTAATAGAAGGTAATGTGGAAGACAATGTACAGATTTCAAGTACAGAAAGGTTTGACCAGGAAATGGTCAAGCTCTCTTTACTCACTCACAATGTCTTTCTCTCACTCTCTTTCACCCCCGTTCCTTTACTTCACTTCTTTCACAACCCCTCATTCCCATTTCAACTGTCTGCATCCCCTCTCTCCCTTGCATCACCTTTCAGCTTTCAGTCTCTCTGCTTTATTTCCCTTTTCCGTCTTTTCCTTCTTTGCTCTTTTAGTAATTCCTCTTTACTCACTCACCTCTTTTGTTGCACTCTGTCCCTATAACTCACCCACTCTCCCTCACTTATCTTTCTTTGCTCCTTTCTTTTGTCCTCTTCTCTCAGTTTTTTGTTCACTACCTCTATGTCCTCAGTCCCTCACTCTCCTTGTGTTATGCTCACTTGTGTTTATCTACCTTCTATCATTTCTCTTACAACAACTTCACTGCTCCTCTATCATCATTCTTCATCCCATTTATTTTACTCTGGTTCCATTACTACCCCTCATTTCCTATTTTTTAGTGTCCTTCTCTTTACTTTCATCACCGAATCACATTCTCTCTGTTCCACTGCTTTAGTCCTCTTCCCCTCTCTTTCCTTCTTTTGCTCCCTTATTCATTTTCCTTTCCTCACTCATTGTAATCCAATTCACTCAGTCCTTCCCTTAGTTTCTCTGTCTACTAACTTCCTCACTCCTTTTCCCTCAATCTTTCTATATTATCCTCACTCCCTTCATCCCTTCACTCTGTGACTCCCCCTCACTCACTCTCAGTCATCTTCCATTCCTCATTCTTGTAAATGCATCCTCAATCAGACTCCTTTCCCTCTCAGTCATTCCCTTTTTACTCACTCCTCTTTCCTGATTTAGTTTTGCTAACTCACATTCTTTTAGTATCTTTCTAACCTTCAGTTCATTTCTCTCTTCTTCTCTTCCTCTCTGTCACTGAATGTATCTTCCTTACTCTTAGTAATTTGCTCTCCTTCTATTTCTTTTTCCCTCTTTTTGTCCTTCTACATTAGTTTATTTCCCTTTCTGTGTCCTTCACTCTTACTTTATTTCTAAGTACACTTTTATGATTTTTAACCTCTTGACCTGTCTCTTCTATTTTAAAATATATATTTTACTAATTATAACTTATTTTTTCTTCTCTCTTTCACAGATAAAAATTGTAGTAAAAACATGTAATTAAATTTACATTAATTATATGGTAAGTGTGACAAAAAAAATGTCGTTTGTCATCACCCTTTGCTTTAACCTCACTACTATTCTCTCACCCTACCTCACTCCTGTTTCCTTACTCTGCTTCCCTCACTTATTCTTATCCTACATGTTTACTCCTCTTTCCGTCACTCTCCTACCACATTCAACTTCTTTCAGTCCCCCTGCTTTACTTCCCTTACCCTCTGTTCCCTTCCTTCGCTCCCTCACTCATTCCCTTTCCCTTACTCACTTACTCCACTCCTCTTACTCCTTCTCTCAGTCCGTCTGTCCTCACAGTTCCTCACTCCTGTTCCCTCACTCTGTCTCTCTTACCCTCACTGTCTCTGTCCCCTCACTCTGCAACTACTCTTTCGTCATGTTCACGCCCTATAACTCACCCACACTCCCTCACTTACCTTTCTTTGCTGCTTTACTTGTGGTACTGAAAATTCTGGACTCGTGTAATAAACTTTGTCGTAGCATGACGATTTTTATATCAAAAGACCGAGAATGGCTAGTACACTATGTACAAGCATTTTCGTCATATTCCAGTAACGATTTCACCTCGAAATCGTCATTTTCGTCCTGACCCGTGGCTTCCATTTTGTGTACAGCAGCCATTTTGTGAGTTGCCCTCACATAGGCTTATAACTACAGCCAAATTCGATTCCAAAGGACACGTGCACCTTAATTGACTTCTCTGTGACCTGGGCAAGCTGAAACCATTGCCCCAGGCCGAACCTGCCCGACCAGTTCCTTACCCAGTGGCCGAGCGAGATAGCATCAAGGCACAACATGCCATAAACCTTTTCATCACACACACACACTGCCTATCTTACTTCCATCTGTTCCTGTTCCTGCCTCCACAAGCTATTTATGACATGGGCTGTGATCTTACTGTTTTGGGTTTATCCGGCCTTGTCAGCTAGAGAATGTACGCATTATGTGGACATTGTTTATGGCCTGGACTTATCTTGAAAGTGGGTTTGTCATCATACAGTGCTTTGTGTGCACGTCCTGGGAGTGACCAACAATAATGTACTTCAAAGAGAAAATGTGTGCCTAGGGCATACTAAATGGTATAAAAGGTCTGTGCTGAGACCATTCAGCAGACTACCTCATCCACTTGCTACGGCTTCTGGGTGACGTGGCCTCACTATGTTAAGTTTAATAAAGATGTCTTTTCATATTTTCAGAGTCTGTGCCAAGTTCTTGTTATATTAGAAAGTATTCCCTGAGAGCGAAAATTACCAAGTTCTTCAGTTGGTGCCCTAACGCGGGAATCATCAGAGAAGTGACTTTCTGTGGGAGTGATCGTGCCAGGAGACTGAAATAAACTGAGGAGGACAGAACAAGATTCTACTAAGAAGGTACTCTGTGCACGGGGATTCTGGAGATTCTTTAATTCTGCAGCCCAGTATATTTCTGACCTTCCTGATTTTTGATCCTCCACATGATGTCACTCCTGACTGATAACCTTTTTGGCATGAGTATTCTTAAAAAGACCATTAGGTCATGTAGAACTTGACAGTTAGAATCTGGATAATATTTTGATTAGTAAAAGTAAGAGTTAAGTATAAGTGGGTCGCTCCCAGTCCTTTGTTCTTTGCTTCCTTAGTCTGGTTCTTAGTTTGATTTGTCCTTAGTTTTATTTGAATATTGCAATTTTTGAAAACCGAGGGTCTTGTATATTTACGAGTGTATCGATAGAGATAGCCCCTTGAAGTTTGAAGCTAGATTAGTGAGCTATAGGATGCCTGATCTGAGCAAATTTGGAGCTTTTTTTTGGCCAACTTTGTATACGTTTGTATTAGCCGGCTTCCCCTAAAGGGGATATCTAAATAGGTTTAGATTTAAAAACATATTTCTTCCTTGGTGATTTTGTATCCCCAGGGAATTAAAATATGACATAATACAAAACAAGGATCCTTTGTTCTGCGCAGTTTTATTGAATGGAGATATGCAGAACGATTTTTGGTGTTCTGCCAGCCAAAGCTAGTGAATTAAGTGTATTGTGGCTTCGTGCACATACAGCAATCTGTTGGGCTATGTTTTTTGCAGTCTTTTGGAACCCTATTGCGACGTGCTTCTTGTAAATATGACTCACAGCTAGTATTTGCAAATGGATTTGTTTTCGTCCTGAGTGTCGATTTGTGGGCTCAATGTGTGTTTCAATGTCTATGTGGTTTTTCTCATTAGTGTAACTTCAGCAATAGCTTACAGCGCTGTATTGTTTGTCCTGAGTGTTTAAATCTTTTCTCTTTATGTCTGCAATGAGCTCAATGTGTTTGTGGGTTTCTTGATGTTTTCAGTCTGTTAAGTAAAATGTCAGATTAATTAATATTAAGTAGAGATTAAATAACACTCCAGCAACTTACTATGTCACATGCTAAAAATCGCTATGTGTTGCTATTTAATTTACAGACTAAGCAAAACCGCATATGTGCAAACTGTTAAATGCTTAAAATAGATAAGTTAAAATTCACATTCACTAGGAATATGAAGGCCTCAAAAATAATTGTGTCTTTTGTAGCAAAACGAATTTGAAGTTTTTTTTTTACTTACATGCATTGTGTACATGTAAAAGGCAAACACTTTTTAAAAAAAGTGAATTTTTTCTTGCTAGATTTAAATGCATCTTTTTGCATGCGCATTTTTTAAAAAACTTGAAATGTCTGTTTTCAGTAAGACTGAAAGCGTGCCCAGATTTCAGTTTCAGCCCCGTGCAGGGCCTTTCCTGCCGTTAAGGCAGCAGATGTTGTTTTTCAAAGGCCATGAATAATATTGGAATGTTTATTTAGCCCAGGACTTAGCCGTTAGTTAATCACAGTTGGATCTTTTTCATTTCAGAATAGTGTTTTAGAGGGTTACAAAAATAAGGTTCATCACTTTGTATCACTGGAAGACATTCCAAATACAGTTTTCCTCTCTTAAAACATCTTTTTCAAAGTATATTTTTGGTTCTGTTGAAAATACTGATTGCCGTTTTTAAACATGGCGCGAAAAATGTCATGTTTTAAGTTAGGCTTTTTGTGCGTAGGCGCATAAATGAATGCATCTAAAAATGATAGGAAAGGGATGCAGCTTACCTTTATATGTGGAGTTATCATAAAAACAGATAATTGGTTTCATTGAACAAAAAATTATTAATTATGGAAAAATTATTTGAGAAAAAAATAAATGCTTTTTAAAATCGTTTTTTGATATTTATAAAGCTTAATACTCATACTATGACCTCCTAGTATTAAAATTTGATTTAAGTTATGTGTTAGGGTGTAATTAGGTAATTTGCATGTTGGTTTTCACTTGGCGCAGGCGTAAAAAACTCATTTTTCCAAGGATTCACATGAGATATGACTAATGTCAAATATCTGTAACGTGTAAAGAACTTCCTGAGGATGATTAATATGTAAAACAATTATAGGATATTTATTTTTAAGTGCCCCAAAGATAAAAGTCGAAATTGAGGTAAATGGGTTTTTAACACAGATTCTTGTCATTTACCATAGTGAAAGTGTCTCTGGCTTCAGTAAATGCATACATTTGGGTATAATACAAACTTGCGGGTTGTTATTGAGGTTGTTTTTCATAGCTCGTGAGCCAATGTGCCCGGTGCAGAACTTTGTGTTTAATATCAGGATTGAAGGTTCTAACTTTAGCGGGGCCCATTTAGATGTTAGGTGTTTAAAATGAGTACCATTGTATAGGGTGGTAGCAAGCATTTGTTCTAAAAACTGGTATGTGTGAACCCTTCACAGTAAATGTAGTAGGCCTTCTGTCTCTGTCATGTTGGCATTGTGACCTTTTAAATTCGAGCCTTGTCTCTGTGAAATGCAGAATAACATTGCTAAACAGGCCTCTGAAAAGTGGAATTTCGGGTTTAAAGTTAGAGACTTAATTCCAAAGGGAAATATAAAAAAGGTTTCTTGAAAGGTTTCTTTAAAAGTCCCAACATCATGACATTTGTATTTCTGCTCTAAAAAATAATGTCTGCTAGTCGTTTTTATTTTGACAGAAAACGAAGTGTTGCATTACATCTTAGACAAAAAAAATAGGATGCAGCCTTTTACTAAAATTTTGAAGCCTACATGAATAAGAAAGAACGATTTGCCAATTAAGAAGTTTTTTTTATCATGGAGATTGTGGCACAAGGCTAATTTTAGGTGTCAGGGAATGGATTTTACCTTTGGAAAAGTCAAAAGGGCTTCATGTTGCAAGGTGACTGACAAGATGGTAACAGTTAAGTAATGGAAATTTATTTTTGTGTTTCTTAATGTGTATCATGTTTTGTCTTCTGATTAAAAGTTATAATTGAAATTCGCTTGTTGTCAGAAATGTCTCTCTTGTGTGTTGTGTATGTTTTTTTGTTGCTTCTGCCTACAGACCATTCATGGATTGTTCTGGGTGATTTAAAGCAGACAAGACACGTGAGTTTGGTTGGTTAGACGAAGATGTGTTTTTGCGTAACTACTTTGGAAAGAAATGTTCATGTTGTTGTTATGTTTGTGTATTTTGTTCTACCATGAATTGTTCTTGCCGGTTCTGTGTGTCCGAAAGTTGTATTTGACAGCAGATACCCACTATTGGTGATCTACTGTCAAACAGGAGGGTATCCTTACACGGTATTATGCGTCACCGCTCATTTATATATGCTATCGTTTTACAGCGAGTATATCTGATGGCTTGACGTCCGTTTTGTGCGTTTTTGCATGTTTTATCTTGTATGTTGCCGCTTAAGAAATTATTACAAATTCACCCGTGTTGTTGTGAGGGACATGTATGACGATACGTGTCGTTGTCAACAGTTGGGTAAAATTTTCGCTGATACTAAAATTCACAGATATGATTTCTTTACATATTGTGAACCAGACAGACAACACTTCACCAGTGTATGCCAAATTTGGCTATAAGTATTGAAGAAAAATAAACAGCAAATTGTGTCATTTGTAGTCACGATACTTCCCTTTTCTGTAAGGAACAGGCAGCCCTAAAATTATATATCCTGATTGGACGTAAGGATAAATTATAGATTTGTGACTCTTGTACATGGTGACCTAATTTCTATATCACATTAGTCACTTTTATTC
Source organism: Lissotriton helveticus (assembly GCF_964261635.1). Taxonomy (NCBI): domain Eukaryota; kingdom Metazoa; phylum Chordata; class Amphibia; order Caudata; family Salamandridae; genus Lissotriton; species Lissotriton helveticus. The sequence continues at coordinate 667,550,302 of NC_136057.1, forward strand.
TGCTTCCTAAGTGGCCTTCCTATGGCTCTGGACCATAAAAGAAACCAGGTTTCATTTTTTGTCACATGCCTGACTATCACCCAAGCACATCAGGCCTAGTTATTGGGGATTTTAGCTGTGTCCTATTCTCTTTTCCGTATTCCTTTCACCAGTCAACTTTTATTTATTATTAGTGTGTTCAGGTTCGCACTTTCAGATTGCAGTAATGTACCATGGACCCCCATTTTATGTATAATTCCCTGTTGCATAACTAGACTGGTTTCTAAGAATTTTCTTTAGGCCTATTCTGATGTTTTTCCAGTCTAACTGTTAGGACTGTTAGGACTGATTAACTGACTCAAATACAATAGTAAGATAAGCTTTCCACCTCAATAGGAGACACATTACGTTTTTTTTAATATGACAAATTCAATGCCTATTCTAATTTGGTTTTTAGTTCCTTTTTCTGCTGCTTTAATTTTAATGGACCAGATGTATTTTAAATAATGGAAATACCAGGACTCTCTAGTTCTTGTCTTTTGTTCCTACATCTTGATCATTAGCTTTTGCATTGCATAGTCCCACCTGATGCACAATTATTATGATAACATGTATGTGATCCGCTTTTGAGATGTTCTAGATGAGGAATTTTAGGAACACTATGTGTATCATTGAGATAAAATGTGTTTGCCCCATTAGACATGCCACATGTGTGAGGACATCCATTCAGATAGAATTCCCATGTCGCTATGATGATGAAAGATATGCTCTCACACGGAAACCCAATTGAAGAGACTAGAGGCACTGTTTTGCCTATTGCCTTTGTTTTTGTATTGCCTTTGAATGACAGTGTATTTCAACGCAGATTTGTCCCATGGCTGTGGCCACCCCTTTGAAGATCGCAGGCCACCTGTTTGCAGTCCTCTTGTTGTACAGTGAACTGTTTAAAGCATCGCACTTGCTTCATCAGAAGGCGTTCAACATCAGAAAAGAAGAAGGAGCTGGTTTTGCCACAGTCCCTTGAGATTTCAGTGCAAAAGAGCGCCTGTTATGTGCTGGTTAACCTCTGACAGTGTGCAGTCCCTTGAGCCCCTTGGCCTGAGTTTTGGCCACGCACCCCTTTTTCCCTTGCTTCAACGGAAGTGCAGTGCACCGGAGGATCCAAGAGTGGCAAAAGGCACTCCATTCTGGTGCCCATGAAAGAGCGGCCTGAGCGTCCTCTGACACTGAATGATGAGTGTTGGAGTCTGAGAATAGTCCCGGGTCTACACGAGAAGAGCACAATATCTGTAGTGTCTGCCGCAGAGGAGAGATACGGTGCACTGCCTTGAGACATTGAGACTTTTTGAATGAGCTATGAGTGTTTGCCAGGAGGGCACTCCAAGAGATACTGAGCATCAGAGCATGGGAGGCCTGAATCCAAAGGCCATTGCAACAACGGGAGCAGACTTTATTGGACAATAGAAGCCTGCCAGAGAGGCTTTTTGAACAGACTCTGGGCATAGTTGGTTTCACAAGAGGTTTCCGTGTGATTGTATAGACTAAGTGTTAGGAGAATGAATAAATTAATTATTCAACTGGCATTATTTTTAAGAAGTATTCTGTTTAGTAAAAGCAGAATAAAGTCCATTTCCTGTGGAAGAGTATCCCCTTTTTTACCTCAGAGCATTAATGAGGGTCACCACTGTTTCACTTGAACATATAATAAATTACAGAAAATGCATAGGAAAACCTACAATGTTACTAGATAATTTTAGGATCTACCTTTTGCTTAGGGTTGTGAAAAATTATGATTTCATTTGTAATAGCGGTCACTACTTTGTCTATATGTTCTTAATGACGTGTTTTCTAGTGTTTTTTAAACATGGCATTGTCTTTTATGGGTGGGATTGTTTTTGCTGCCCAATTCACATCTGTATCCACCTCCCAACCTATGTCTCTTCCTACTTCTACTTCTTTGCATTCTTTCCAGATTTTACCTGAACATGGACTAGTTAGGAGGTCAGAGTTTACTGATAATTCCTTTTGTACAGTTTCTGCATTTACATTTACATTTCACTACCAGTTAGTAGTGAACATCACTAATTGTTGGTGTGTGGTCTTATACCACATACTACAGATAGAGGCATTCCTATTTGGTCCTGCCATATATGGCCTTTGTGCTACTGCGTGTGTAAGGAGACCTGTCCCGAGAGAGTCGCTAAGTAATAGGATTATGCTTCAGCAACATCTTGATGATTTGATAAATATAGACCTGGACTCAGACTAGCGTGAGTATAGGTTATTGCCTATGTGAGGGCAAAAGGAGCATCCGTGGTACTGAAAATTCTGGACTCGTGTAATAAACTTTGTCGTAGCATGACGATTTTTATATCAAAAGACTGAGAATGGCTAGTACACTATGTACAAGCATTTTCGTCATATTCCAGTAACGATTTCACCTCAAAATCGTCATTTTCGTCCTGACCCTTGGCTTCCACTTTGTGTACAGCAGCCATTTTGTGAGTTGCCCTCACATAGGCTTAAAACTACAGCCAAATTCGATTCCAAAGGACACGTGCACCTTAATTGACTTCTCTGTGACCTGGGCAAGCTGAAACCATTGCCCCAGGCCGAACCTGCCCGACCAGTTCCTTTCCCAGTGGCCGAGCGAGATAGCAACAAGGCACAACATGCCATAAACCTTTTCATCGCACACACACACTGCCTATCTTACTTCCATCTGTTCCTGTTCCTGCCTCCATGAGGTATTTATGGCATGGGCTGTGATCTTACTGTTTTGGGTTTATCCTGCCTTGTCAGCTAGAGAATGTACGCATTATTTATGGCCTGGACTTATCTTGAAAGTGGGTTTGTCATCATACAGTGCTTTGTGTGCACGTCCTGGGAGTGACCAACAATAATGTACTTCAAAGAGAAAATGTGTGCCTAGGGCATAATAAATGGTATAAAAGGTCTGTGCTGAGACCATTCAGCATACTACCTCATCCACTTGCTACGGCTTCTGGGTGACGTGGCCTCACTATGTTAAGTTTAATAAAGATGTCTTTTCATATTTTCAGAGTCTGCGCCAAGTTCTTGTTATATTAGTAAGTATTCCCTGAGAGCGAAAATTACCAAGTTCTTCACACTCAGTCCCTTTCAGTCACTCCTTCCTTTACTCTCTCTCTCCTTTCTCTCTGTCACTCCCCATGTCTTACCCTTATTCACTTTTATCCAACCTCTTTCACCCCTCTTTACTTACACTCACTTCTCTTTTCTCACCATCCATCACCGCTGTTCCTTTACTCTGGTTCCGTCACTACCCCTCATTCCCCATCCTTTACTGCCCTTCCCTTTACTTTCAACACCCACTCACATTCTCCCAGTACCTCTGCTTTAGTCTTCTTCCTCTCTCTTCCCTTCTTTTGCTCCCTTATTCATTTTCCGTTTCTCACTTACACCCTATTACACCTCCTCTCTGTCTTACTATCTAATACACAGTCCCTCTGTGTTGCTCCCTCTAACTCTCTTTCTCTTAACATCACTCTCTCTGTCCCCTTCCCTCATGCTCACTCCTTCATTATTTATTTTTTATTTTTTTTTGGTGAGTGCCCCGGTGCGCGTACCGGTACGCGTACCCTGGAGAAAAAAGAATGACAGAGTTTTTAAAAAATGTAGCATTTTTTTATAAATTGGATGTAGTTCTAAAAAATAACTGTTTTTTAATTCTTTTTGTTGTTTTATATTTTTTTATTCTTTTTTTTGAAATGTTTTTACTTTTTTGGGCTTTTATGAACAATTTTATATATTTTTTTATTTTTTATGGGGACAAACAAAAAACAGGGAATTGTAAACGGCTCAACTGGAGCAAAAAAAATCAGGAAAAAATTAAGGCTTCTTTCGGCACTTGTGGTTGTCTCCAGCACGGTTGATGAGTTTGATGCTCTGCTCCCCATAAGAAATTGTAGTCCCGCAAAATATACAAATAATCTTGTAATCTCCCTTGTCTCTGATGACATCACTGATGACATCTCAAATGACATCACTGATGACATCACTTATGACATCTCAAATGACATCACTGATGACATCATTGATGATATCTCAATTGACATCACTGATGACATCATTGATGATATCTCAATTGACATCACTGATGACATCACTGATGACATCATCCAGTGTCTGTGTGTTTCTGTAAAGTTAAAATATGTTTTACATATTGAAGAGTGAGTGTATGTATGAGTGTCTGGATGAAAGATTTAGTAGGTGCGTGACTGTACGAGTGAGTGATTAAATGTGTCTAAGTGAATGCATGGGTTAGTGACTAAACTGTCTGAATGTGTACATCATTATGTTTGTTGTGTAAGCTTCTGCATGTGAGAGTTGTCATATATAAATGACAATATATAACAGCCTGTGATTGCATAAGTGACTGTATATATCAATATGAACTTGTATCAGTGATTGTAAAAGACAGTAAGTATGTGTTAGTCTATGTTTAAATAAGCAAGGTTTTGTGTGTATAACTGTATAGTTGTGGAAATGGGAGTGTGATTGATTCTTTACATGACTGACTAGGTGTATGAGTAACTCCATGGATGAGTGGCAGTGTGTGAGTCTCTGTATAGGTGTATGAGTGCATATGTTGGTCTTGTATTGATGAGTGACTGTATGTATGAAAGATTGTATGGGTGAATGAGTGGATGTGTGTGTAGACCTAGAAATCAGTGAGTGCGTATGTGGTAAGTGGTTTTACTGTGTCAATGGTTTCAGGAATGGTAGTTTGTATTTAACTCTAGGTGTATCATCTGTTAGATTAGAGTGTGAGGAGGTGTATTGTATTATCACATGGATGATGTCATCAGTGATGTCATCATTGATGTCATTTGAGATGTCATCAGTGATGTCATCAGTGATGTCATTTGAGATGTCATCAGTGATGTCATCAGTGATGTCACTAACCATGTCATGAATGATGTAATATGTGACATCATCAGCAGTGCATTGCGGGCGCGCGAGTTATAGTGAGTCCAACTAACTATAACGTGGGAATTTCAATGGTTTTATGTCAGTAAAATTTCCAGCTAACTATAACTGGTGTGAAACCTATGGTTTTTTTCAGTGAATTTAATAGGTTTTTTAAATGCTAATTCCTAACTATGGGGCCGATTAGGATGGCGGACGGACTTGCGTCCGTCCGCCACCCTTGAGGAGGAGGGAACGTCCGCAGGGGCTGCGGCGTTCCCTCCGTGCTGATTAGGATGTGACCGCCAGGGTGGCGGTCACATCCTCTATATTTAACATTGCGGCGGGTGCAGCTTCAAGCTGCACCCGCCGCAATGTTAAAAAAGCATGTTTTACATTTACATGCACAAAGCGGCCGGCACCGCACGGTGCCTGCTGCTTTGTGCACGCAAATGCAGGGGGGTACCATAGGTACCCCCCATGTGCACCCCCCACCCCCCATTCACCCAGGGGGCCCGCAACGGGCCCCCAAAGTGAATGTCCGTATGCTTTTCCATGGCGGAAAAGCCGCCGTGGAAAAGCATGTATTTACGAACATCCTAATATGGCGGACGGTGTCTCATAGACACCGCCTGCCATGTTATAGCTTTTCCGCCACGGTCGGAAGCCGACCGCGGCGGAAAAGCGGCGGACGGAATTCCAGACCCACCAGCCATCCTAATTTGGCGGTGGGTCTTTGGAGGCTCCGCAGCGGTTTTTCCGCATCCTCCAGGCCGGCGGACACTTCCGCCGGCCCGGAGGATGCGGAAAAACCGCCATCCTAATCGGCCCCTATAACTGGTGTGAAACCTATGGTTTTTTCAGTGAATTTCATAGGTTTTTTAAATGCTAATTCCTAACTATAACTGGTGTGAAACCTATGTTTTTTTCAGTGAATATATATATATATATATATATATATATATATATATATATACATTTTTTGTATAATGAACAAAACCAATTGCTTGCTCGCTATCTTTGTTTTAATTTCAAGACCATTTTCAGATTGGTAAATTAAAAAAGAAAAGTCACCTGTATAATTATGGAGTCACACTTCCGTGATCATGCCTGTGAAGCCTAGGCATGAGTGCGGTCAGGGGTTGTTCACACCAACCTGGTATGGTGATGACATTGTTCTTAATACTTCATTCACTGGGCTGATTGACTTTGGCAGCTGTTTCGGAAATTGGAGCCTATGATAAGTGCACTTTACATATCTGGAGCAAATGGCTCCTCGGTGCTCTTGGAAAGGTTGCCAGAATTAGTGGTATTGATTAGATTTTGTTAGCGATGCTAGATGCATATGCTGAAGAACCAGGTTTTTTAAGACCCAGCGGCGCCAGGGAAAACGCCCTAGTCTCTGGGTCCACCTGTCTTAGAGTACAGAGACACGGGGTACTTCTTGGTGACGTCAAAGATCAATTTTATTAGCTGCAGCCTGTAACAGAGATCCTAGAAGTACAACACGGTGTATGTTCTCAGGAGACTGCTCGCCTACAAATACCAGTCATCCCTTTTTATACCAAATATTATGCTTCAGGCAAATATTCCTAATTTACAGTTGACCACTCACATGTTTTCACAAAAAGAAAAGGCAGGATCATAATGACAAGCCCATTTTCAGTTTGTCCAGCCCATAATCAATTATTGGTCAAACCCAACATTCTTCATCAGACAGGTCGATCGAACCCACCATAAAAACGGGCACATCCCCATCGTAAACGGAACATAAAGAAAGGAGCAGAGACAGGTGTGAGCAAGATAAGACATAGTTATGCGCAATAAAAGGTTTGATGGTGCTTTGTGTCTTGATCCGTAATCTTGATCAGCTACCGGGAAAGGGACTGGTTTAACAAGTTTGGCTTCAGGCAAGAGGGTCGCTCGCTCAGGTCATTCAGAAGACAGCTAAAGTGTACGTGTGCTTGGAGACTCGTTCGGCCACTGTCACCGGCCTATGTGAGGGCAACCACAGAATGGCTGCCGTACGCAAGATGGAACCCGAGGGTTCAGAACGGACTCCCTGATTTCATGGTGATCTCGTCACTCGAATAGGACGAAAATACTCATACATCTTGCACTCGCCATATTCGGTCTGCTGATACCAAAATCGTCATGATATGATGACTTTTATAACAAGGTTCAGAATTTCAGTACCTCAATGCCATTGGCTTCATTCCATTCTAGAAAGTGCTTCCAATGGGATGCACGAGAAAACTGAAAAGTGCATAACACTGAAAAGTATACTAAATCATTAGTGTCAAGTTACCTCTTATCTCCTGTGTGTGCTATATGCAGAAAACCATCCTTTGTTTTTTCCCACTATTGCCAACGCCAGGAGGACTATCTTTAATGTGCTGAATAACATTTGTGTATGCAACGCATGCAAACGTTGTTTGTTCTGTCCTGTAGACACAGCACATACAGAGCTCTCTAGGAAAGACGTGTATGGCTATGTAAACCTATCTGAGTGCAGAGCATAGAGAGCTGTATGAGTTAATGTAAACATATCCAGACTCGGTATATGCAGCGCTTGCTGGGAAAGGTATATGTGCCAATGTAAAACTGTTTGGGTGCAGTGAGAACATGGCTCAATGGGGATGGTGTGCCATGCATACAATATAAAACTATCCTGAGGTAGTACATGCAGTGCTCGCTAGCTAGCAAGCATACAAATGACAAATATTTGTGGAATGTACAACACAAACTAGAACAAGCATTTGCAATGCAATAGGTTTCGCTTTTTCACATTTTTGGCTTATTGGTATTGTAAATGACAAGGCCTTTTATTTATGTTATTTTTTTAAAGATAAAAATAAAAGGCATTGCCATTTACAATGCCAATAGCTAAAAATCTCGCGATTGCGAGACCTATTGCATTGCAAATGCTTGTTTATTTTTGGAGCCTTTCCTGCTAGGGCACTAAATTTGGTTTTTTTCCAGATCATTTTGCACATTTGCCTTATTGCAGGCAGAGCTAGTTTTAATTCATATTGTTTATGGCCTTGGAGCTCTCTTGGTGGCGGGCTCACTTTAACATACTTGGCACAGTTGTACTATTGGCTTATTTTTAATTAATATTAGGCTTTCTCAACCTGCATATTTTTACTGATTTGTTTTTCTCATTCAGTGTATTTTGTGCTTATTCTAAAGGACTTGGCTACGTGATTGTGTTTTGTCTGTTGCTTCCTCAGACAATTCATGTGCTACCTGCAATTGATTTTCTGTTTTGTACTAATTGTGTTGACTGCATTACTGCTGCAACAAGTGAGAGCCTTACGGTACAATATTTATAGTGCAGTTTTGAATTCACTTAGTCTCCCACTGATCCTGCGGGCCTACTCTTTTTGATGGGAAGTGTTGGCAATGATTACCATAGGTGCAAGGATGCCTGCGTTGGGCAAAAGGACAGGAATGTGCTGTATTGGATAAGCACAGTGCATTCCTATCCTTTCCCTGTGGCACAGGGCAGTGCATCAAGGTGACTTGCTGCACTGTCCTGTACCACAAACGTCATGCATATGCCCCTAAGTTTTTATACCAAGTACAGCTTAGGTGGGCAAAATGTTCAGACTTTTTCCACATACATATGGAACCAGTAGCTGTACACATTTATTCATGTAAATACTAGCCAAGGTAGCGAAAAAGACACAGTAAGTCTATGATTAATAGGAACAGATCGAGGGGTAACAAGCATTGGCATAGCCAATAGGTCTAGCCTTTGGGACCTTATAAGTGTTTAGCCATGCAGCACTTTATTACCCACCAGGCAGATTTCTGTAATGGAACTAGCACTTATGTAAAGTGCTTTGAAACCTTAATGTTGCCTGGTTAATAATAAATATTTGCAGGATGGAGAGGTGTGCAGATCACTGAGCAAAGGTGTCTGAGTCCGCACCAATTACTGGTGATATCTGCGCAAGTAGCAGCCATTCCGTGAAACCCTGGAAATGTAATACCTTTCTCAAGATGCCCGCAATTCCAACTACGCTGTTTCATGTTCCAGTGACAATCTTTCCAACAGCGTGTGTGAAGATGCCGTCAAGGAACACCAGAGCATTAAATAGCGCACATTTCACCAACATGTTTACATGCCATGCGATCACGCTCGAGACCATCTAACCGTAAGCCCTCTAAAATATATTCAAAAGTGCCTGGACATGTGGCTTTCAGTCACATAGGAACCAGTGCTCGCCCTCCTCACGCATTGCACGTCTTTGTTGCTCTCCAGAATGAGTGCGGCGAACGCAAATGCGCTAATTAAAAACAGATGGTGACATGACCTCGAACAGATGGCACCCCTGCTCGTAACTGCAAGCCGAAGGCCGTGGGCGGATACATTTCCTTGGAAAGGTAGGACATACACCTGCCTTTGCCCAATTGTGTGCTGTCTTTTTAGAAAGACGCACACGGAATATGCTTTTAAGTGTAGATACCTAGAAAAACTAGAATAAATATTCAAGTGCTCGTTTATGACAGCTTTATGACTATGAATTTTCCATTCTGCACAGGAGGGGCAATACGGTTGCTTAAAAATTGATTACTTCTGCAGGGCAAAAATCTAGGCTAGCATGGATTTACTCATTTTACAATCCCACTTACAGGTACATTTTTGAACAGTTAGGAGGTGCTCAAGAAATCCAAGATGATTGTATGCATAGTGACACTGTTTTCTGGATTTCGCAGTTGGCTTTTGACATTCACTGTGTTGTTTTTGCTACGGTTGTTGTGTGACCACAATCTAGGTGTGAGTTCCTGGCAAAACCGGTTGCTTGTATTTTTTTCCACTATACACTGGTGTGATTATGAAGTGAAGCCGGCCCATTTTTAGGGCTCGGCCTACGTCCCACGAAGTGGGCATGGCTTGAGTCCTTTAGAGAGGGCTGCGAAAATCTAACCTATGAATTCCAGAGAAGCTCGTGAATTTTACCATGCTTTTGTGCCAGCTGCATGGCAATTGGTCCTTGCGTGCCTGTGTTTTTAAAAGAGAGCACGCAATAGGCCATAGGCGGTAGAGGCGGTAGACTAGCTCCGCCTATTGCATATTGTGTGCAGTTACGCGCAGCAGAAGGACATATATCTTCAATTATCTCGGCGTCACGGCCGAGATAATTGAAAACAAATGCCTGCAGTGGCGCGCGCGCGAGGCTGAGGCTTTTTTCTTTTTTTAATGCAACGTGAAAAGAGTAAGCACGCCTCTCAAGCAAGCTTCTAAACTGCAGATCGCTTTCAAGCTGCCTTGGCTGTTGCTTAGCCAGCCCTGCCTTTGGCACGAGCTACACACCCAGTCTGCTGCTTCTGCCCTCGCATGAACGTAAAAGGAAAAGGGGTGTTTACAAATGGTACGTTCTTCTGACCTATCCCAATTCACTTCCTTATTAACTATGAGTAAGTAGGTCAGCTCTTCTAGAGAAAGAGGCGATGGCGTGTACAGCTAAACTATTCCATTAAGGCTGCAGACAGTTTGTCAATATATCACGGGCAGGCGAGATCTGAACAAAAGCAGTCTTTATTCTGATTTTCTTTCCGTAAAAAGCTAAGGTTGTGCCCGGGAATGTAAGCACCAGTGTTGGAAGAATATCTGGCGGAAGGCAGTTTAACCTCTGGAGACCTTGATCGTCTCTCAGGGTCATTAAATATTAAGAAGGCAATTTTATTTGAGCAGCACGATGCATTTCTGCGTGTCACCCTTCAGAAAGAAAGTGGTGGCATCAGCGGAAGTCCGTCTGCTGCCAGCATCTTCTCTACATGACTAAACTTGCAAAATTTAGCTGCTTGCCAGAAACTTCCATCTTATATTTGACAAAACAAAAAAATCGTTCGTACTCTATTAGCAGGTCGTCCGCAACAAAAAGGCTAGATTTCATGCTCCATAAAAGCTATATATATTTATAACAAAATAAAATAAAACAAAACAAGTTCAGGCATACCTCAAAATTGCCGGTTTGGAGTAATTCTCCAAGAGGACCACAGTTTAAGTATATTTATTGTGACTGTGCCTCTGACAATGCGGCTGTAGCCCTAGTGTCTCTTCCACTGTTTCCATGGCCCCTGCTGCCTCTTCCACCGCTGCTGGGGCCCCCAGTGCCTCTGACACCACTGCTGGGGCCTCCGGTGACTGACGCCGCTGCTGGGGCCCCCCGGTGCCTCTTCCGCCGCTGCTGTGGCCCTCGGTGCATCTGACGCCGCGGCTGTGGCCCCTGCACCTCTGACAGCAGTTCAAAGCATGGGCCGGATGCTTGTCTACTAAGGCACAGGGTGTCCAGCGCACCCCTTCAGAGGCCCGAGCTCCCGCCCAGCTGTCCCGTCACTCCACACACATGTCACACTGCACAGGCTGAGCACGAAGAATGTAAAGCCCCCTCCCCCTCAGCCACCTTCCTGCTCTCTCTCTGTTGGGAGCCCATGAAGAACCCAGGGCTTCCCTCTTCCAAGAGAACCAGATCACTCAGTTGTGAGTACTAAACCGCACCAGAGACCGGCTAAAACCACCGAACATAACACAACATAACACAACACAACGCAACATTACACAACATAACGCAATGTAACATAACGCAGCATAACACAACACACCAAATACAACAAACACAACATAACACAACGCAACATTACACAACATAATGCAACGTAACAAAACGCAGCATAACACAACACACCAAATACAACAAACACAACATAACACAAACACAACATAACACAACGCAACATAACACAACATATCATGACACAACACAACATAACACAACATAACACAACGCAACACAACACAACATAACAGAACACAACACAACATAACACAACGCAACACAACCTAACACAACGGAAAATAACACAGCATAACAAAACACACCAAATACAACAAACACAGCATAACACAACGCAACAAAACATAACACAACATAGCATAAGTATGTAGTATACCATTGCATGGCTTAGCCAGCTCAATCTCTCTCAAAACACAATACACAGAACTCTGTCCAAACAGTACCACAAAATAGCCATACACACAACCTTCCAACACAACATATTATAAAGCACGGCTCACCCACATCCAACAAGGTACAGATATCACCGTTATGCAGACATCAGCATGTCCACGAAAGCATCCACCCACAACATTAATGCACAACATGCAACAGACCAGGTCAAAACAGAACTCACATCCCCCCTTCCACAGTCCAAAGGAGCCAGCAGATGGACAGCAGAGCTCGGAAACTCCAACCCATACCTTCAGTTAATTCACCTACACACAACCTCCCGGGCAGTGCGCAGCCGTACAACCCCGTGAGCAAGGAAGCACCTTGGAATAACAGCCTGTCCCACCTGACAAACTCATTGATACATGCACAAGTGCCACCATTGCCTCATGTAACATAACGTTTGTGCTTGTGTTTTGAGTATCTGCCATTTAGTGCAGTATTATACCTCTTTTTGTACTTTGTATGCTTTTGTAACATACACACATGTCACTTCGTTTTAGGGCTCGGCCTATGTCCCACGAAGTTGAGGGCAGAGTGCTGTTGAGTGCTGTGTGCTGTTGAGGGCAGAGTGCTGTTGATTGCAGAGTGCTGTTGAGGGCAGAGTGCTGTTGAGTGCTGTTGAGGGCAGAGTGCTGTTTATTGCAGAGTGCTGTTGAGTGCAGAGTGCTGTTGAGGGTAGAGTGCTGTTGAGGGCAGAGTGCTGTTGAGGGCCGAGTGCTGTTGAGGCCAGAGTGCTGTTGAGTGCAGAGTGCTGTTGAGTGCTGTTGAGTGCAGAGTGCTGTGTGCTGTTGAGTGCAGAGTGCTGTTGAGTGCAGAGTGCTGTGTGCTGTTGAGTGCAGAGTGCTGTGTGCTGTTGAGTGCAGAGTGCTGTTGAGTGCAGAGTGCTGTGTGCTGTTGAGTGCAGAGTGCTGTGTGCTGTTGAGTGCAGAGTGCTGTGTGCTGTTGAGTGCTGTGTGCTGTTGAGTGCAGAGTGTTGTTGAGGGCAGAGTGTTGTTGAGGGCAGAGTGTTGTTCACGGCAGAGTGCTGTTGAGGGCAGAGTGCTGTTGAGGGCAGTGTGCTGTTGAGGGCAGAGTGCTGTTGAGAGCAGAGTGCAGTTGAGGGCTGTTGAGTGCTGTTGAGTGCTGTGTACTGTTGTGTGCTGTGTGCTGTGTGCTGTTGAGTGCTGTGTGCTGTGTGCTGTTGAGGGCAGAGTGCTGTTGAGGGCAGAGTGCTGTGTGCTGTTGAGGGCATAGTGATGTTGAGGGCAGAGTGCTGTGTGCTGTTGATGGCAGAGTGCTGTTGAGGGCAGAGTGCTGTTGGGGGCAGAGTGCTGTTGAGGGAAGAGTGCTGTTGAGGGCAGAGTGCTGTTGAGGGCAGAGGGCAGTTGAGGGCAGTTGAGGGCAGATGAGGGCAGTTGAGGGCAGTTGAGTGCTGTTGAGTGCTGTTGAGTGCTGAGTGCTGTTGAGTGCAGAGTGCTGTGTGCTGTTGAGTGCTGTGTGCTGTTGAGGGCAGAGTGCTGTTGGGGGCAGAGTGCTGTTGGGGGCAGAGTGCTGTTGAGGGCAGAGTGCTGTTGAGGGCAGAGTGCTGTTGAGGGCAGAGGGCAGTTGAGGGCAGTTGAGGGCAGATGAGGGCAGTTGAGGGCAGTTGAGTGCTGTTGAGTGCTGTTGAGTGCTGAGTGCTGTTGAGTGCAGAGTGCTGTGTGCTGTTGAGTGCTGCGTGCTGTGTGCTGTTGAGGGCCGAGTGCTGTTGGGGGCAGAGTGCTGTTGGGGGCCGAGTGCTGTTGAGGGCAGAGTGCTGTTGAGGGAAGAGTGCTGTTGAGGGCAGAGTGCTGTGTGCTATTGAGTGCTGTGTGCTGTTGAGGGCTGTGTGCCGTTGAGGGCAGAGTGCTGTTGAGGGCAGAGTGCTGTTGAGGGCAGAGTGCCGTTGAGGGCAGAGTGCCGTTGAGGGCAGAGTGTTGAGGGCAGAGTGCAGAGTGACTGTTCCAGAGAGAGCAGGGTATGCTTGTGCGCTTACACGGTGCACTGACACACAGGAGCTAAAACAAAGAACAGCTGAACACATGTCTTGTTACACAAGGTTCCAAAACACAAAGGTAGGTTACACTATGCTTGATTCCACAAAACTCACGCTATATACGGCTGAAAAATAGCACAAGGCGAGGATAATGAAATTCAACAGTACTGCGAAAGCATGGCTTACATTACAAACAAAGTCTTGCAGTTGCCCATTGTAAATGACAATGCCATTTATTTAACGAGTAAGCTATTGGCAATGAAAATGACAATGCCATTTATTTATGATCTAAAGAAAAAAAAGAAATGTCATGAGCAATGCCAACAGCTCTACCTTTAATGATGCCGAGACCATTGCATTGTAAATGCTTGTTTGTATTACAAACCATATCCATATTGCACCCAACCCTTGTTATACTGAAATTCCCTGTAGTTTTCTTTTTTCGCTCCCATACTTTTAGTTTTATTGCTTAGATAACTAGGCTATCTTCACCCAATGTTAGCACATATAATTTCTTTTAAATGGTTTTCTGTTTCCCCCGAATTTTATTTTGTAAATATTTTTTGCTGTAATTAGCGCTATTTTTGCACCAACCAAACATTCTGGCTCAAATCATCCATTTCTCCTTATATAGGTAAAGTTTCTGACGCCCATAGAAGCCGCGTCCTCACAAAAGCAAAGACAAATAAATACATTAAAAATGAGGAAAGGTGGCAACTTGAAAATGGAAGTCACCATCCCGGGAGATAGGAGGGTGAGGCCTCTTTTTGTTGTGACCGATGATGGCGTACACTGTATTTATAGGTCAGACAACCTATAATTATTGAAGTGTTTATAAAACTGCAACACGAGTTGTCCTGCAGGCAGGTATTCTATCAGTGCAGCCAGTAATTTAAGTGTTCACGATGAGGCACATAACATCAATTTATCAGGAATTCTGCTGTTGTTGTTTTATTTGTGTCAGTTGCTGGGTTATTAGCAGGCAGCCAGTTCCTGTTCTCCGCTCGGGAATCGGACATTAAGTAGTGTCTGTCTACCTTGGTCATGACATGAATACCGACTTGAAGAGTCTGACTTACTTTAGGTGAAAATGACGAGAGAGAAGTTTCAAAGACTCCTATTCCCTTCCCTAGTCCCCACGAAGGACTGTTGAAATTAGGGTGCTATTTTGTGTGTGACATGGTCTATTGCTAACAGTATCTTGTTGGCTAAAGGAATATCTGCGGTCCAAACATTCAAGTTAAGAATAGCATAACGCTGTTAATTAATTGTTACAAGACAAAAACGATCGAGTGGAGAAAAGTTTGTAGTTACAGTGAGTACTCAAAATCCATGGTTTAAGCTGGGGTCGTAGCTTCAGGGGGAGTTTGGGGCGTGACACGCCCCCCACACCAAATAAATGGCATCATAGTTGGTTGGGTCTGGGGGCCCTGAGTCCAGTCTTCTATCTCTGTGTCGGTTTTTCTCTTCTTGAGGCTAGAACGAAAGACAAAACAGTTTCAAAATGTGAAACCAGATAACCTGGAATCAGTTTTAATTTCCCTGCTTATCCAAATTGAGTGATCCTAGGCAAATTGTATTTCATAGAGTCTCCTCTATCTTTATTGTGAACTATTCATGCACTTTTAAATTCTTCAGTTTAGGATGTGTGCCGTGCAAACACCCCTTATATATTTGATTTAATCGACTGTCATGTTGCTCTATCTACATTAGGAATCTAGACCACATTGGGGGTTTAAATGACTGTTAACGAATTAACCAATTAAAAATGTATTATATATTATTTTTGTCTTGCTAAACCACAGGCGATTACATTTCTTTCTCTGTAAAACAGAAACATATTGTGAATTAATTTTCAACTGGTGTTCCTTGCTGTATCTTTCCATAGCTAATAAGACCTCTTTGTTCAGCAAGGGCATTGTAGTTGAGTGGCTAGCCATGAATGTTTCTAAAAACAATCACTTCTCATAATTGGATGTGTATGCAGTGATAAAACCTGATGTACTAATGTGAAACGATTCTACATGTTAAAGAAATTGACTTTTTTTTAAATTTTGAAGCAATTGTAAAATATATATACACGTTGTATACGTTGCAAAGTGTACATGCCAGTTTTATGATTCAGCTTGTGCACAGACTATTGGAGCTAAGTCCCACCCAAGGCTCAGCTCTGGCCTGGCTTGCCCTATTTATTTGTCTACACGCCGTCCTCTATTTTTATCATGGCATTAGTACTTGGGACAGTCAGTCACTTGATAAACTGATTTTTAAAATGCGAGGACTACAAACATGGCGCCCTGACCACATGCACCAATTTGACACCTCTATCACCAAGGCGTCTTGTAAAAGAGATTAAGAAGAGTGCTTGAAGTGAAAATACTTTGTGTTGTACATGACCGTAGTCATGAATTTCTAGGGAGAACTACCACGCCCTTTTGGGACATGCAAGGGCATATAACTCCAGTGGGGTGTTTAGAGTGTGACCATGCTAAAATGCATTCTTGGTTTAGCAGATGGGTCTGGGGGCTTGAGTTGGTTCTGCTTTGTCTATGTTGGATTTTTACGCTATTCTGATTTCCATAAGAGCTGTCAATTTGTATATTTTGTGGCTCAGAATATTAAATATATAAAATGACTATTTTGTTTAATTCACAAGCATTGGTTGGAGTAGGCTAGGATCATTGCTCCAGTCTCAACCTGCTGGTAATCAAACATCCTAAATGTGATGGGATGAATGCTTACAAAGAGTCTAACAAGTGGCAATCGTTTGGGGTAGCATTCTAACCCATGGGATTTCACCAAATTCAAAGCAGTACTGACCATGTTCTTCATGGAACAGTCTATCACAAACCATGTTCCTTTCACCCACCCACCCTGCAGCCTGAAGCATTTTCAAATGGAAAATTTGAGATTCACTCTCCTCGAATGTCACTGACTGAGCTACGCTCCTGTGTTTGAGAGGGCATAGTGTTTCACTTGTTTTAAATTTGTAGCAATGTGTGCTATTTGTAAGTGGATGTGACTGAATATCTGTAAAGGTGGCAAGGTCCTTGAACATGACTTTTTGTATTGGTGTGTTCTAGTTAAGTGGCAGAGTCAGGTTAATATCTCAATGGTTATTTGATTGCTACTGCAAGTGCTGAAGCACATGAGCAGTTGCATGGATTCAAGAATAGTGCCAGGAAAGCATGCATGATTAGCAAACATATAGGAATATCACACACATGTACCCACAAATGCCCACATACATACATCCCTGGCTATTCATCACCTAGACATTTACAATGTCCCTAGCCTCTCCGCGAATCTGCAAATTGCGCCAGGAAACCCTTTTTGGGTAGCTGCTGCGCATTATAAGTGCAAATAAATAAAATAAATAAATCCCTGTTGGTGGGTGAGTCCTTTAAAATGGCATAACATATATAAATGCAGTGAATACATGCCATGGTTATTTTAGTGGATACTCGCAATAACCCCTTTAAAGGTCTTTGAAACTGCCATAACGTTTTGTACAATGTTATCGGACAGGTGTGGTTTAAAATGCACTAATTGCTTGTGGAAACATTTTCAGGAGTCACAGGAGAGACAAGGAGTTTTGGGTCAAAATTGTAATAATCGGAGCTCTTTATCATTGATGTTCTGTGTCTTTCAATTACTTTTTATTGGCCCAAAATAAAACATCTGATACTGCAGATTAGCATTTGATCTACTCCACTCTAATGTTGAACAAACTAGTTAAATTTGGAGCCAATTGCTTTAAGATCATTTACACTCCCGATCTGTCCAAAGCATTTGAAAAAAGGTTCAACCATAACACCTTTGAACAATTTCCTGATACCCTATTCGTCAACCAACACCACAGCGGCCATTACGGGGGCCTCAAAGTGCACCTCATTTTCTTCACTAACAACATTTCACCTTAGACTAATGTCTTCAACAACTCATTTAACATTACTTCCTCCTCCTCAATCCAACATGGATACCAACTAAAAATTTCCCCTTCAGCGTGCTTCAATGAAACAGTAACTATCTCCCTTTACAACAACGGCAAGGTCATGATTCAAGCTAAATATACTTGTTTCTCTCTATTTGACCACCTATTTCCATTCCTGCTCTCAATACCTGGCACTCCGATCCCTCCTGACGCTCCAATGAACTCACACTCGCCTTTCCCTATCCATCTGGACACCAGAAGGCAGCTTCCCCAAGAGTAGCAGGGTGCCCCTACGGCCACCCTCTTCCCTCCTACCCCCTACTTCCCCATCTCCCAATCTCTCCAACCAGACTGTTCGCCTCAACACTCCATCCCAACTTATGGACAGTACTCTCCTTTGCCCCCATGGTTCATCCCGGGACTTCAAAGAAACCCTCCACCCAACTAGCATATTCACCGCCTTTTCCAGTCCATCTTTCCAACACCCAAACTACCCAACTCACATAGTGACCTCTCCACCATACACTCTTCCTTCTTATCCACCCCACCCTTTTCCCCCTGCTTCTTCTTACATTAACCTAAATCTTTCCCACACCCCCTACATATCTCCACATCCCACCACCATTTCTGAACTGCCGCTCGACCGTTCACTCACCTATAGCAACCTATACCTTTCCCCCTTTCCTCTAACCCAAAAAAACCATCCACATTCTACATCTACCCTCCTGGACAATTCTCCCCATCATCCATGTCTCCACTCCCAAACAAGCACACTACCATACCCACATGCCATCACACCTCCCTCGTCTCTTCACCTCCCCGACCCCTTCTCTTTTTTTGACTTCCATCTCTCCCCGTCCCACATACCGTCATCCCACTACAGCCTTCTCCTTTCTTCTTCTCATTTAATACACATTACATCTAACACTTACAATGAATTCCCTGATATTATTTTCTTTTTTTCTTCACCACAGAAGTTCCTATACATATCTAAAACCAACACCACTTGACTCTTCACCCTTCACTTCACAATCCTATTCCCCATCACATCTTCTCCCCTCCTCACTCTACCTCTCAAGTTGAACTGCCCCTGAACTGATCACCCCTATCCTGTGCTCTGCTCTGCTCTCCTTACAAAATAAACTAGGCCACCTCATCTCCAAAATCTTGAAGCTGCCATCTCCCACCTAAGTTCTAAAATGTTTACTTTACCTGACTCCCTACTTCCCATGGCGACTACACAATACTTCACTTCAAAATCCCTCTCCCAAGGAGTACTCTCCTCCCACACCCCAAAAGAGCTGCACACAATCTATCCCCTACAGAAATTTCCAAGTTACTGGTTTGCTACAATATCTTCAAGTCTCCCACTCTCTCTTCTCCAGACAACAAAAATCATTGCACTATACCCACCATCTCCGTGATCCAAACCAAATGCCAGCCACTGACAACACAGGCACCAACCTACAGAAACCGCATCTTTATCATTTCTGTCAGCCCTAACATCCCTTCACAAAAGCAGTCATATCAGAGCTGCGCTGCTTGCTTCACAACTGTAGACCTGCAACTAAACACAAGCTTGAAATCTCGGATACCATCAATCAATAAAATCTTGATGTACTTTTCCTCACTGAAACCTGGTTCAAGGAAACCTCTCACAAAAGTCTCACACCACCTTTGATCTTCTGCTCTCCCCAGACTATTACATCTTCAGAAATGATAGGGATGGTAAAGTCGGAGGAGGCGTCACAAACATCTTCAGAAACTTCCTTCAATTCAAGAAATTTCCCAGGGGCTCTTTCAGCACCCTCAAATACCTATCTTTGGAACTGCATGTACAGCACAGCTCTCCTTTCCGGTTTCATGCCATTCATCACCCGCCAAGTGACTGCTCTCCCTTGACAAAGGAATTCACTGACTTTGATATCGACCAATTCTCACAAAGTGATAAATTGATCTTTTCTGGAGACTTTAATATTCACTGGGGCATTTTGGAAGATTCAGCTGCCAACTGATGGAGCAGATTTCATCTGCAGTCATGCATTGTTTTATTTTTTGTACTTCAGACAGGCTGCATTTAAATTGCCACGCACATTTTGGTGCAGGTTAAAAACATGGCACATGAAAGTGAGGCCTATTCACTTCAGTCTGAAAATGCTTTTGCTAAATTAACATGTGTTTTCTTGCAATGTAGAGAAAAAGTCGCCTTTTTACCTTTGAAGATTCATTAAATGTGTTTCTCTCTTCCCAGCTCATCCCTTGCCAATCTAAATTTATTATTCCTGTCTTAATAGACTTTGACTTGTTGCATATTTTGATAAACATTTTCAGTTAATAACACCTCTTTTTATAATGTGTGTGAATTAATAATGCACCAAACACGACACAAGGGACTAAATGCTTGTTTGCATGAAAAGGTATCTAAAACATTAAAGCATGTTGTTGTGTGTGCTGTATTAACAGTGTGCGCTATATTAACTGTGTGTGCTTTTAAATGTTACACTAAAGGCATGAAAATGCAATGTTACACATTTATTTTGCATGTTGTCATAAATAATAGAAAAGCTGCTTTTCACTAATAGCTTGGCTAGGTAAACATTTATAAGGGGTATTAGTATGAGGGAGGGAAACATAATGGACTGATTTACATGAAATTAATATTATCTTTGTGTTTGTTTTATTTTTGGGGCCTACACAAAACATGGCTGCCTGTGAATCCATCAAGGCTATGATTTGCAATTTAATGAGAAGGGAGCATGCGCAGACTGTGGCAGCTTTCCTCATGACAAGAAGTCCAGGACAGCGTGAACTGCACATTCTTGTCATTCTGCCAATGTACCAGTTAGTTAAAAGTGTCCATCTACTGCGCTGAGAAGGAAGGAAGGATGAATTAGATTGAAACATTTTTCCTAGTAAATGTTGCAAATGTTTATAAATGTAGTTATTCATGTATGCTTCTTTTGTTAAGACTAGTGAAGTCAGGTTTTTAGAATGAGTCAGGGAAGTGTGACCTCATGCATCATGACTGACCAATCACGTAAAGGTTTTACTGAAAAATGTTACATCTTTGTGAACTCTGCCAATAATTATGGTATAAATACTGTCCTCTCTGGATGGGAGCTGGCACTTCTTCTTTTTCTCAGCTCAGCTGGCTTCTATGGGTTAGGTACGAGAAACGTCCCGGGAGATTGCTGAAGGGCGGGCTTGCGTCCGAGGAGTGTCAGGGGGAGGTTTCTTGCTTCCACGTCATATCTTGGCACTTCATTGCCACATTCCTTTGAGGCCTGTGAAGGGCGGGCTGCTTTCCTCTTTAGACACAGACAGACAGAGAGTGCAGTGGATCAGGATAGGATTAGATGCTAATATGTTTTGACTAATTAATTAGGTCTGAAAAGATTTATTTGATTTATGCATTTATTTCTCTTAATAGCATATTTTTGCAAACTATTTAAGTACTGATTAGCTTTGCAAGACTATTTTTCTTAGAAACTCTTTAAGACTTTTGCGCCACATTTTTCATAACTACATGTAATGCTTATATGCAGACTGTAATGTGTTCTGTATTATTGATATTTTTCCTGTTTTCCAAATTCTGTAACCTGATTGATATTTACTAATGAATAAAGGGTCAGAGAAAAATTAACTTTTTGACTAGAAAATAAAACCCTTTAAAATAATCAACAACTCTCTTTATTGGCTTACAATAATAATTGTATTTTGACTGTTCATCTTTATTTAAAGTCTCCTGAAGGTAATACATGGTGTGAAGGGCCCAACACCTTTTGAGCGGTAAATTAGAGGTAGCATGGAGGTTTTACATTGAGAAACTACCAGAAGAAATTACCGCTCTCCATCAGTTTTTGGTAATCAGAGGATGGTCATTATTGATTAGTTTGGTGATTAGTAATTATTGATTTCACCATCAACTACTCAACTAATGGATCATTGACCTTAAGAGGGAAATAAAATAATTGCCCAAGTTAGATAAATGTCCAAGTCCTGATTCCTGACTCCAATGCTCAGAACCAAGACTGGCAAAGCAGTACTGGCAGGTGATGCAAGAAGTGGTGTGAGTATCAATAGGGTTGTGAAATGTTGTTAATATGCTAGCATGTATTTTTTGAAGTGTTGAAAATAGTAAGGATTTTTTATTGTTGGTGACATTTTGCTCATTTTGAATTGATGGTGTTATTGATTATATTGGTAATTTCATAGGACATCATTTTTTGGTTATTGATTACATGTTTTAACTCTTCATGTTAAGTTAGTGTCTTGTTCTATGTTGTCTGGAACACGCAGGTATGCACACCTGTGGAATCCCGGGAAGGAATAGCGTGTGGTAAATGGAAGCCACACTGCACTGAGGTTACTCGCCTGTTGGAATAACACTGAGAAGCTAGGTAGGGCTGGCAGTGTTAAATTAGGGACTATTTTCTGTGTGAGTGATTAATAGCAAAGAGTTCGCTGGTGAAACTTTGGTCTGATATCACCTAGAAAGGGTCACACTAAAGGAGTAGCAGGTTCTTCTGAGCTTGATTGATAGCAAAAGGGTTCGCTGGTGAAACTTTGGCCTTAGATATATCCTGAAGGATAAGTCCAAAGGAGTAGCAGGTTCTTCTGAGCTTGATTGACAGCAAAAGGGTTCGCTGGTGAAACTTTGGACTAAGATATATCCTGAAGGATAAGTCCAAAGGAGTAGCAGGTTCTTCTGAGCTTGAGTGAAAGGTAAGCGGAAGGGATTTACCTGTAGTGTATGAAGAGTAAACGGAAAGTCTTACTTTGTGAAGGGTAAGCGGAATGTGTTACTCGCAGTGAATATAAATCTATCCTTTATTTAGCACAACAGACAGAGTAGCGAATGTATTTATGTTGTTACTAACAGAGTTATTGATTAAGAAAATATTGCAGTAAGATTTTGTGGAGGGTCAGTGGTAGGAGTAAAACTGACTGAAATTTAGATTGACATCTTTGGAAAAAAGAAATTGCATTGAACTATTACAAAAATGAAACTGTTTGAAGGTTTAAAGAAGCTGTTAGGAGGTAAAGTGAAAAATTCGTTTTTTATTGGTGATGCTCCTGAAGGAACACCTGTGCATTTTATGTCTACCAATTTGGGACAAAACACATGTATGTGGGTTCACCAATGGTGCAAGATTACTGAAAAAGAGGGTGCTTTGAGGTTTCCAAAAGATGGTACTTTTGAATTGCAAATTATTGACAAATTAAGGGAAGTGTTATGTGAAATAAAGATGCCATCTAAAGCTGCACAATTTGAGGCCTTAAGCCTGTGGGAAAAGACAGCAAGAGAGAAAGCAAGTGAGGATAAAAAGGTAAAGCACCAGATGCAGGAGAAGAGAATTAGTGATGATAAAGAGCTTCAAATAAATAATGATTCAGGGGATGAAATAATGGATGCATTGATAACTGAGTGTCCACCACTTTATGTGGTTCCCATGAAAAATACTGAAAATAATGAACCAGTAAATACTACAGGGGCTACTGCTTCTGTTGAACAGAGAGAAATACAGACTGAGAGAACTGTGCAGACATTTTATGACCCATTACCTGTTGATTCAGTACTGACAGTGATACCTCCAGGTGTTACTGCTTCAAATATGACTGATTCAGTCCAAGAATTGCAAACTGCAGATGCACCGATAATGACTAGAAAAATTATGACTGTCCCAATTAATATGGGCCCTACTGAAAAGGTGCAAAGAGCTGCAGAAGGAGTGACTATGGCAGGGTTTATGCCAGGAACTCAGAATTCACAGATTGAACAGAAATTACCTCAAGCACTGAAAGGTGAGGGAAAAATGACATTTACAACATTTGCAGCCCAGGATAAAATGAATGTAATTGAAAATGGGATTTTTCAAACCTGCTTAGAGGAAGCAGCAGTGATTAAAAAGATAGAGAGCATGGGAGAACATATTAACACAGGCCCTGATAAAGAGAGACAGCTTAGAATTTTAAATGGAGCATTTGAACATGAAGAAATTAACAGTCCTTGCTGTTTAAATAATGAAAATGTGAACCAGTGTCAGGAAAAAGAATTAATTTCCCTGAGTAAGGAAACAGCTACATGTGCATTAATTACACATAATGGACTGACAGATTTGGCTCAAAAATATGAAACTGATGTTTCAGGAAGTTTTCCATTTCAGAAAAGTTTTAGGGTACACATGGATGATGAAGCAAATGAGAAAATGTATTCTTCAGGAATGCATTTGCACATTGCAGAAATAAAATATGGTTTTAAATGCAATGAGCTTGAGAAATTAGGAGACAAGTGGGCAAGAAAACATGAGAAGAAAAAGAAACCACCAGACCTAGCAAGGAAACTGGCTAAGGAAAGGAAGCCACCAGATATAATTGAGAAAAATAATAATAAGCAGAATGAGGGAGAAGCTTTTGCTTACTCATTGAGAGAAAAGGTGGGAGAAATGTATGTTCATATGCCACAGAATAAAAGTGAACTTGCAGCATTTCTGAACACATTCCCACAACTGAGAGACAGAATTGTGCTGTGGTACCCACAAGTTGATGGATTTGATGACTTTTTAAAAGAGTTGTGCATTAATTTGGAAATGTTCTTTTATATTGCCATGCTGACTAAATTGTGGTTTGAATCTAAAGTTGTTGTTCAAGGGCCAGGTGAGGAGACAATGAAAAGGGTTTGCATGAATGCACCATCATTTTCTGTTGTGATGGATAAAAACATAGCAGTGATTACTTTCCTGAAGGGCAGAGTGCCAGCAAAGGATGTTGATTGGGTACAGATTAAAAGAGCACAGGATGGAAGTAAAGGTATTTTGGTTAGTGCAAATTCAGGTATGGATGTTGTACTGCTGGAAAATGTGTCCTTTTGCCATCTTTATAACAGATTTGAGCATTGGAAGAAGAAATATAAATTTAAACATGATGCACAAAAACATGGAGAATTGCAGATGCAAAATATGCCAGTTAAGCAAATGCAAATGTCAGTTCAGAAACAGGTACCTATGGCAGGAATTTTTCAAGCACAGATGGTCCCACAAAATATGGAAAATGCCAACATGAATTTAAATAAGTTGTCCAGAGTCAATGTGAATTATTTCCAGAGACAAAATCAGAACCCAGTTCAACAGGTTGCTCTGTTTGCAAATGAGAGTTTTAACACTCACAATTCTGAATTTACCAATTCCGTTGTGAAGGCAGTGGAAAGTCCAGATTTAGTTGCAGGAGTTTTAAGCAGAGAAATTACAAACACAGTGTTAGAAGAATTTGCACCAAAATTAGGCCCATATGAGGAAAATTGCAAAACTGTTGTCTGTGACTCAGGCCTACCAGGAAAACAATTATTTTGCAAATTAAGCAGCACAGATTACTGTACACCAGATAATGCTATTTTTCAGATTCCTGATGAGGATGTACATTTTAAAATGGCCCAACAAGAGACAGTTGTAGCATTATTTTCAGAAAAGGCAGTTGAAAAATTACCTTCTGCTTTGGAAAAAATAATAAACACGGAAATAAGAGAGTTCACAGAGAAGGATGCCAGATTAATAAAACGTGCAGAACATGTCTTATTAAAATTTGAACAAGATGACATGTATTCAGGAACACAATCAGTTGCAGGAATTTTACCAATAAAAGGATTTTTGATGGAACTGATTGGAAGTTTGTGTAACTTTCTGATCATAGGTTCACAGAAAATAAATGAAAAGAACAGAATAGTGCAGGAGATTAAAAGCATATTTTTTCCATGTTGTCCTGTGGTACCGAATCCAGACAATATATTTTTTCACATTCCATGTGGTGAAGAATGGCTTATTTTTATTGATTTTTGCCAAGCTCATGTCACAGTGCCATTGCATGAGAATAGTCAGGAGTACTGTCAAAAAGAAGATGAATGTCTGGGACACAAAATTGGAAAGGGAGGTAGAAAGGTGTCACCGGAGAGGGTGGAAATAATTTCCAAGATGAATTCACCTCAAATTCAGAAAGAAGTCAGGAAATTTTTGGGAATGGTTAGCTGCTGTAGAGAGTGGTTACTAAACCTTTCCCTAGTGGCTAAACCTTTACTGAGGCTGACACACTCAGGTGTGTCTGATCCGCTTCCATTGGACAACAACTGCACAAAAGCATTCCTAGAGTTGAAAGAGAAAAAATGGCGCGCCCCAGCACTAGGAATGAAAGTTTATTTGAAAGAAAATACACTAATTTGCAGTGAGAGGGAGGGCTGCGCTCTCTCATTGCTTATTCAAAAAGATGAATGTTTTCAAAGGTCTGTGATGTATTGCCCAATGGCCTTTGACCCTAACTTCACAGAAATGTCAGCAAATGAATTGGATTATGATGAAACTGAAAATGAGTGTCTCAATATCATGAAAATATGCATAAAGCCAAATTCAGACTTTAAAGATGAACGTCTGAGTCAGCCCAACAGTGTCCTTTTTGTAGATGGCCCAAGTTTGAAAGGTGACACATTAAAAGCAGCACATGCTGTGCTCCTTACACATGATGTTGTCAAAGCTTCATGGCTTTTAGTAATTACCCCAGCCCAAAATTCGAAATTGATTGCCCTTACCATAACATGCAGTATATCTGCTCAATTGGGAGTCACTGTAGTCATGGGAGAGAGAAATGCTAATTCAGTTGGACAAATTTGTGTTCTGTTAGCATGTACATTCTATGGAATCTTCACAGTTAAATTTAAAGAGGCTCAAGAAAATGTTTTTGAAGCAGCACAACAGGGTTGTATCAGAACTGTTTTTGAGAAAAATGACAACTGCAAAGTGGCAAATGTGTTATTGCAAAGACTGATGCCCAGGTATAGATTGCCAGTTTCTCTGAAATCAGATCATAATGTGGTCTCAAAGATAATGAGTGCAGAACAACAGATTGGACAAGAAATGGATTGTAGCCATCTGCCTGAAGTGTCACGCATAATAAAGCAACACAATGGCAGCACTGAGTTACCTTTTGTTCAAGACTGTGTTTCAGCAACACTAAAGTGGCTTGAAAATGCATATGCAAATGCACTTGTGGAAAACACTGAGGAGAACACTAGCCATTGCTGTGTAGGTCTGGTTGATGTACAGTGTGCAGTTTCTCACCAGATTGCAGCTGCTACACAAGATCTGCATAATGGATGGTGCAACGGTTTTGATCTGAGAGATGCTGTGGTGAAACATCTGAATCTGATCAAAGTGAAAATAAGAGTAAAAGGCCTTGGTTGAAAAAGTGCAAAGGATTGATGGTGCTCTATCAGAGTTTCACAGCACCTAAGTAGTCCAATTTGCATGGAAAGTATGAGCCATACTAATGACAAGCTGATGACAAATGAGCAAAGAAATGCTGAAACTGTCCTGTTGAATCCTTTTTTATTATTTTAGTTACTTATTTTAAAGAAGACTGTTCCAAGAAGCTACTTACAGAACTCTGCACTAAAACAATTGAGCGTTGCTATAGATGATCTGATTACAGACCAGACTTGTGTTTGCCTTAGAAATAGAAGTAACATTGTTATATGCTCAGCTTTTGCAATTTAAAAAAAAAAAAAAAAAATTGTCACTTGTGAAATGAAATATGTGTGATGAATTATAAATCATTTTATTATGATTTGAATCATCAGAAGGGTGGATTTGATGGAGCAGATTTCATCTGCAGTCATGCATTGTTTTATTTTTTGTACTTCAGACAGGCTGCATTTAAATTGCCACGCACATTTTGGTGCAGGTTAAAAACATGGCACATGAAAGTGAGGCCTATTCACTTCAGTCTGAAAATGCTTTTGCTAAATTAACATGTGTTTTCTTGCAATGTAGAGAAAAAGTGGCCTTTTTACCTTTGAAGATTCATTAAATGTGTTTCTCTCTTCCCAGCTCATCCCTTGCCAATCTAAATTTATTATTCCTGTCTTAATAGACTTTGACTTGTTGCATATTTTGATAAACATTTTCAGTTAATAACACCTCTTTTTATAATGTGTGTGAATTAATAATGCACCAAACACGACACAAGGGACTAAATGCTTGTTTGCATGAAAAGCTATCTAAAACATTAAAGCATGTTGTTGTGTGTGCTGCATTAACAGTGTGCGCTATATTAACTGTGTGTGCTTTTAAATGTTACACTAAAAGCATGAAAATGCTATGTTACACATTTATTTTGCATGTTGTCATAAATAATAGAAAAGCTGCTTTTCACTAATAGCTTGGCTAGGTAAACATTTATAAGGGGTATTAGTATGAGGGAGGGAAACATAATGGACTGATTTACATGAAATTAATATTATCTTTGTGTTTGTTTTATTTTTGGGGCCTACACAAAACATGGCTGCCTGTGAATCCATCAAGGCTATGATTTGCAATTTAATGAGAAGGGAGCATGCGCAGACTGTGGCAGCTTTCCTCATGACAAGAAGTCCAGGACAGCGTGAACTGCACATTCTTGTCATTCTGCCAATGTACCAGTTAGTTAAAAGTGTCCATGTACTGCGCTGAGAAGGAAGGAAGGATGAATTAGATTGAAACATTTTTCCTAGTAAATGTTGCAAATGTTTATAAATGTAGTTATTCATGTATGCTTCTTTTGTTAAGACTAGTGAAGTCAGGTTTTTAGAATGAGTCAGGGAAGTGTGACCTCATGCATCATGACTGACCAATCACGTAAAGGTTTTACTGAAAAACGTTACATCTTTGTGTACTCTGCCAATAATTATGGTATAAATACTGTCCTCTCTGGATGGGAGCTGGCACTTCTTCTTTTTCTCAGCTCAGCTGGCTTCTATGGGTTAGGTACGAGAAACGTCCCGGGAGATTGCTGAAGGGCGGGCTTGCGTCCGAGGAGTGTCAGGGGGAGGTTTCTTGCTTCCACGTCATATCTTGGCACTTCATTGCCACATTCCTTTGAGGCCTGTGAAGGGCGGGCTGCTTTCCTCTTTAGACACAGACAGACAGAGAGTGCAGTGGATCAGGATAGGATTAGATGCTAATATGTTTTGACTAATTAATTAGGTCTGAAAAGATTTATTTGATTTATGCATTTATTTCTCTTAATAGCATATTTTTGCAAACTATTTAAGTACTGATTAGCTTTGCAAGACTATTTTTCTTAGAAACTCTTTAAGACTTTTGCGCCACATTTTTCATAACTACATGTAATGCTTATATGCAGACTGTAATGTGTTCTGTATTATTGATATTTTTCCTGTTTTCCAAATTCTGTAACCTGATTGATATTTACTAATGAATAAAGGGTCAGAGAAAAATTAACTTTTTGACTAGAAAATAAAACCCTTTAAAATAATCAACAACTCTCTTTATTGGCTTACAATAATAATTGTATTTTGACTGTTCATCTTTATTTAAAGTCTCCTGAAGGTAATACATGGTGTGAAGGGCCCAACACCTTTTGAGCGGGAAATTAGAGGTAGCATGGAGGTTTTACATTGAGAAACTACCAGAAGAAATTACCGCTCTCCATCACAACCACCTTACCACATTTCTCTCAGGTAATGATCTCATACAACACAGTGCAAAACCAACTCATTCCAAGGGCTCCATGCTTGACCTTATTATTTCCCAAAAAGATATGCTAACAGCGGTTGATCTATACCAGTAGACTGGTACAACCACTTCCTCATCCCCTTCTCAATGCACCTCTCTTATTCTGTAACTCTCAGCCAACCTAAAAGGGCTACTACCTGGTTCCACAATACCAACATTATCGACCTTAACAGTCTTTGTAACACAGCCATAAAGGCACTTCCAGGCTTCAGCCCCCATTTTGACATCAATACCTTGACCACCCAGTGTCTCACCAGTTTTGCCATCATGATAGACAATGTTGCTCCTCTACAGAGCAGAAAGAAAAGCCCCATGCTCCCCTACGGAACTAGTCTGGCTAACCTCTTACTCACCCAATGCTCCCTTCCTGTTGCCCTCAAAACAGGTCAGGTTACCCCACTTCTAAAGAAACCCTCTGCTGATGTGAAGGACCTTAACAACTTCCGCCTTATCACCAACCTCCCTTTCCTTGCTAAAGTTACTCAAAGTTGTGTAGCGGAGCAACTCTCCCAACATATCAAGGACAACAACCTTCTTGATGAATTTCAATCTGGCTTCAATCAAAGCTGCAGCATTGAAACAACCCTTCTACAAGTTATCCATGATGCACTGCAGGCACTCTACTCAGGCAATTCCTGTCTACTAATCCTTCTGGACCTATCTGCAGCTTTTGATACTGTTCACCATAAAATTCTCCTGAACACATTAAAACAACGAATGGGTTTGAAGACACAGTGCTGAAATGGTTTTAATCATATCTCTTGGCCAGGTGTCAGATTATTAAAATAGCAAATTGTATCTCTCCATCAAATGCTGTACAGCAAGGCGTTCCTCAAGGTTCGATCCTGGCACCCACCGTATTCAATCTTTGCATGGAACCACTGAGAAACCTTCTAAAAATGTCCATGGTCCATTATCACCTCTATGCTGGTGACACTCAACTCTACCTAAAGTTGTCCTCTGCACCAGCCTCAACTTCATCCAAGATTGGGTGACATCTCATCATCTAATTCTGAAACCCTCTAAAAGTGAATTCCCTCTCTCTGCCTCAAACTCTCCTCCTCCTGTTCAGTCATGGATGGATAATCTGAACATTCTTAAAAACAAACTCACAATTGTTGACATTGCCAAATCCCTGGGTATCATGCTGAACAAAAGGCTCAACTTACATTCCCAACTCATCACCATGGCCAAGAACGCATGCTACCAACTGCGCCTTCTCTTGAGGATTTGGCATTTCCTTCCTGAGCGAGACCTGGAGACTCTGGTCCAATCTTTGGTTCTCTCCAGACTGGACTACTGCAATTATCTCTTTAATGGCTTCCCCAAAACACACCTAAAATCCACCCTCACTTCAAAGGCATGTTTCATCTATGGGGCTAAAAGAAATGATCATATTACATCCATACAGATTTTCTTTTTTTTGCTGACTTCCCATTGAATCTTGGTCAATGTTCAAGACGGCCTGCATCACCCATAGAGCCATACACACTTCCATCTCTCGCTACCTGGCCAACAAACTCAAAATACGAGGTGGCTCCAAGCCCTCTCAAAATGCTGAAAATGTATTGCTCGAACATCCAACTTTCAAAAAGGAAAGAGTTATGACACAATCCCTCTCAGGTAATGCAGCTAGAATTGGAAAATCACTACCTCCAATCCTTTGGACCACAGCCTCTTTCTGGACTTTCAAAACAGATCTTAAAACGCTCCTCTTCCTTGCACCTGGGTCCTTCCTTTCCCCCCTGTCAGGCAGGTATCATATCCAGAACTGGTTTAGAGTGACCACAGAGGAATGGCTTCTGATTTCCATGGCCACATCCCTAAGGTGGGCGCACAAGCACAGGAGAAGAACGTTTCTGCCATTCTTGATTTCAGAAGAGAGGCATTGTGGGATTGTTTGCTGTAGGGCACAAAGGAAAAGTGGGTAGAGTTACCCCTGGAAACATTTACCTTATTAATTAAGAATGTGGCCAAGAGTCACCCACGCCCAAAAGCTGGTGCCAAGCTTAACTGTGGGATTGATCGTACTCTTCACAGAAGACTACTGATTTAGTGGGACTTCTCGGAGAAGGTGCACAGCTTTGTGGAACCCTGTTCAGCTAAAGCCTGCAGCCTTGGAAGAATCCAACCCCCAAAAAGGTGACTAAGTCAAAAGGTAGAAATTTCCATTGGTCGAAAGTGCCAAATTATCTGGCTGGTAAGGGACTTTCTCTGGGCACAACATGCACATTTCTCGGGCTTGGAATTTTCCTGCCAAAAGTCAACAGCTACACCGGGACCTCATCAGACATCCGCAGTCATGAAGCCCTCCTTGACCACAACCTGCTGCCTTGCCCAGCTGAGGAATTTTGAATTCCATTCCAGAGACAAAAGGCATGAATTAGATCTTGGTGGACAGGTTACTCCATCACAACGGTGGCTGTCTGTCTAAATATAAATCCCATTAAATCTACCTATGGTATGTATATTTTGGCAGATGGGATATCCATGACCACTGTGAAGGAGTTACCTGTCCACCAAAACCTAAATCAGGCTCTAAGTCAGAATGTAAAACTTCCAACCAGATAAAACTTAGTTTCTGTATTCAACCCACACTCCATCGCAGTCAGTCTGAACTCGAACCTAGGTACTGGTCAAGTGCAAACAAATGTTCTCAATTGGCACTTACAGTCTATTTTGAACCTTAAACTTTAAAAAATCATAATTCTGGTTTCCTTTCTTGTTATTTTGGTATCATTTCATTTATTGAAATGCACTCATTTTTTCTAAATTGGTTTGTTGATTTTTCTTGTGTTGTATTTTAACTTTACTACTATGTTGGTACTGCTTAAACACTTTACACATTGCCTCTAAGATAAGCCTGTCTGTTCTGTGCCATATCTACCAGTGGGTTGAACTCAGGCTAATGTAGGGACTGTTTTCACCCTAACAAGGACTGTCATTATTTCTGTAGGTGGGTCATCACCCCCCATAAATGATGCCCTTATTCCGTATAAGGATCTTCTTCTGGTTGCCGCAGTAAACTTTCAATTCTTCCTGGC
Organism: Lissotriton helveticus; assembly: GCF_964261635.1. Classification (NCBI taxonomy): domain Eukaryota; kingdom Metazoa; phylum Chordata; class Amphibia; order Caudata; family Salamandridae; genus Lissotriton; species Lissotriton helveticus. The sequence goes on from NC_136057.1 coordinate 667,582,779, forward strand.
TCAGCTCCACTTAACCCTGTACTTTTCAAGACAGTGGTTTCTGTGTGCAAAGCCGACTCCTGCACCCTTTCTCAGCAGTCGATCAGCTCCATCCCTCAGGTAAGGGTTATGGTAGCTCTTTCCATGCCAGTTAGCAGAATTTCCAGGTTCTGCTCCCAAACCTGTTAAGAAAGAGTTGCTAGTCACCAACCCCAACCCTGTTGCACAGCAGAGTTTCTCCATCTCCACTGTTGTGGGACACCATATTCTCGTGTTGAAATATCTACACGCTAGCTCCTAGTTTCTGCCCTATACTTACACTAATTTTGCAGAAATAGTTTACCTATCTCCACTTCCAGGGGGTAATGGAGCAAGAAAGAGCAATGGCTCTCACTGCATATCAAAGAACCCGCTCTCTTCAACCCTCTACACTCTAGAGTCTGGTGCACTAAAAACCCTTGGGAATGCGTTTTGGAGAGAGATACAACTGATACATCTGCTGCCTAGTATACACACACTAGTCCTCCATCCTATACACCATTGACATATTGGAAATCAAGATAAATTCCAGTGAGTCATCCCTCAGCTACCAAACACAGGCTTCATGCTCATCTTACATCACTAAACACAAATGCAATTTCAATGCCTCTCATAGTTAAAACAAAAGCCCGTTTACAGGAATCTGTCAGACCACTTTGAAATGGAGAGGACAGTGTCGTGCCCTGGATAGTGGGCACTAGGACCCTGAGGCACGAGTGTGGGAGGGGGCCGACACCGGACACCAGTTCCGGTCAAGGGAAGGAAGTAGGGGCAGAGTAGGATGACCAGGGCACAGGGTAGGACGTAATACAACGATGCTGTGAAGTAGGAATAAAAGATACCTTGTATTGACCGTGGTTTCCTGTCGTGTTTGGGGCACAAAGACACGACAACTGGCGACAAAGGAGTGGACAGAACACACGTGTGTCTGGTGCCCGACAGAACTGGAAAAAGCGAGACCAGGAGCCCACCCTGGTTCGCATGTGGAAAGAAACCACGGCGCGAGAGCTCACCCCGGCCGTGACAGCAGCGCAGGTAAGAACACATCTGATTTGCCTGGCAGCAGCGCCAGTAAGAAGAGATCCGACTTTGCCAAGCGTGCGCGAGGAGCTGGAAATAGCGGGCGAACTCTCGCGAGAGCGGCCATTTTAAAGTCAGGCGGAGTGGCTAATCAGCGCTGACGAAAATCGGGTGGCCCCGAAATCGTGCGAGATTTCAGCAGCCATCTTAAAATTAGGCAAAACAATCCAATAGCGGAGCTGAAAAGACCGGCGGCCATTTTAAGAACAGGCAAGATAAAAAAAACACGAAAACAAGCACAAGACACTGCAAATAAAGGCAGGGAGAAGCAAAAGTGCAAAAAGAACGAGGAAATAAGAAAATAAATAACTGAATAGAAGCAAAGAAAGAAGAAAAGGAAAGCAGATAAGCAGAAGTGCCGATAAGAGCACAGTAAAAAGGGAAACAAGCACAAGCAACTGCAAACAAAAGCAGGAGTAAGCAATAAAACAAATTGAGGTGAAAGAAAGCAAACAATAAAGAGAAGAAGGGCAACAAGCAAGAAACATCTGGAGAACAGCGAAGAAGAGCTGCCAGGAAAAGATGACTGAACAAAGGAGCGAAAAGCAAAGCGCCCATTACCGCAGACCTCTCCCATTCAATCTTCTATCAGAACCACAAGTAGGGATCAGATGGGAGCGATGGATTAGAAAATTTGAGCGGTACATACGCGCCACGGATGTAACAGACGCCAAACAAATGGATCTGTTTCTAAATCTGGTCGGCGATGAAGTAGATGACCTACTAGTAACACTACCAGACGATGATACGTCGACATACAAAGGGCTAATAAAATGCCTATCAAGCAAATTTGATCCACAGAGAAATGTTGATTTTGAGCGATATACTTTCACAATAGCATTTCAACACATGGATGAATCGCTGGATGATTTCGCGACGCGACTGCTCAAGCTAGTGACCCACTGTGAATTCGACAAGTTCGACAATGAACGAGCGGTTCACCTGCGCATCATTGAAGGATGTCGTGACATGGACTTCCGTGTGAGAATCCTGAAGGAACCAAGCTCACTGGAGAAGATCCTGTCATTGGCAAGGGCCGAGGCAAGAGCAACGGTGCTAGCGAAGCAAATGGAGCGGGGAAAGGAACGGCGAATAGAACAGGCACATCGCATGGCGGAGAACAACCACACAAAGAGTTGCAAAGAAGGACCTAATAAACAGGCGACAAAAAAGCAACCTGAATCAACCTGCTACAGATGCGGACTTGAATTCCCACACAAAGGCACGTGCCCGGAAATGGGCCAAACCTGCAGGAAATGCAATAGGAGCAACTACTTTGCCAGCGTATGCCTGGGACTGCAGTTCAGAAGTGAAAGAGGAAGACCGGGAAGACCGAGGATGACGAGCAGGCATGTCAGACATGTAGAAACAACAAACAGAAGCTCATCGACAGAGTCAGGAGAAGACGAGGAAGAAAAAAAGGTAGAACGCCTGTACCTCATGTCCGACGCTGTTGCCCTGCCCACCGATGAAGGCACGAATCGAGAAAGCATCCATCTGGTGTACAAAGATGCAGTAAAGAAAACGGAGACCGTGACCATAGACGTGGGCCACACAAAACACGTTTTGTGCTAGAAAGCGGAGCAACATGTAACATCATGGGTGTGTCGGAATATTAGAAGATGGAAGTAAAGCCAGTGATGATGCCATCAAAAGTTGATGTATTCACGTGGGGGTCAAGAAAACCAGTGATAAACATTGGAAAATTCACAGAAAATCTGACATACAAAAGCCAAACGCTAAAAGAAGAAATTCATGTGCTGAAAGGTGACATTCCGGTACCGTGCTTATTGAGCAATGTCACAGCGCAGGTAATGGGCCTCCTCGAAATGACATACCACATGTCAGAGAAGAACAGCGTCCTGCCAGAATATCCCAAACTCCTCCATGGACTAGGGAAGCTAAAAGGATGACAAATAACACTGCACATCAATGAAGCAGTTCAACCAGTAGCTCAACATCACTGGCGAGTACCAATACACCTACAACCGCAAGTAGAGGAAGAAATTGAAGCGCTGCTAAGGCAGGACATCATAGAGCCAGCCGAGAGACCGACACCATGAGTGTCGCCAATAGTGGCAGTACCCAAGAAGAACACATCCAAAATTTGCATCTGCGTTGACATGAGAATACCGAACACAGCAATTGAATGCGAAAGACACCCTGGACCTCACCTCGACGACATGATCAGTTGCCTGACAGGCACACAACGCTTCTCCAAACTAGACCTGTGCAAAGGATATCATCAGCTAGAACTCGACCCTCAGTCCAGATACATCACAACATTTTCCACGCACCTGGGTGTTTTCCGATACAAGCGTCTGAGTTTTGGAATATCATCGGCTGCTGAAATATTCCAAGAGACAATACGGCAAATAATAAGGCCAGTGAAAAACAGTCAGAACTACAGTGACGACATTCTGGTGTTTGGCAAGTCAGATGAGGAACATGACAAAGCCCTGCGAGATGTATGCTCCCAACTGGAGCAGGCAGGGTTGACGCTAAATGAGGACAAGTGCGAACTAGGGCGAGACGAACTGGTGTTCTTTGGACACATCTTCTCTAAAAAAGGAATGCGACCAGATCGTAGCAAAGTGGACACGCTAGAAAAAGCAAAACATCCATGCGACGTTGCAGAAGTAAGATCATTTCTCGGGCCTTGCTAGCTACTGCGCAAGATACATAAAAGACTTTGCCACAGTGAGCACGCCACTGAGAGAACTAACTAAAGAAGGCCAGACCTTCGTATGGACAGTAGAATGCAGCAAAGCATTTGAAGTGATAAGACAAGCAGTGACAGCAGTAGATCACCTTGCATACTTTAATCCGTTGCTTTGCACCGAATTGACGGTGGACGCCAGCCCAGTGGGGTTGGGTGCGATACTAGCACAACACAGACCAGGCAAGGAGTCACCAAGGTGTGTACTAGCCTAAGGAAGCAAAAGTCTGTCCGACATCGAAAGGGCATACTCTCAGCCGAAGAAAGAGAGTCTGGCAGTAGTATGGGCATGTGAGCACTACTACATGTCCATATATGGGACCACATTCACGATAATAACAGATCACCAGGCACTGGTAACGATCTATGGAAATCCCAATGCAAAAATACCGCCCCGAATAGAGAGATGGGGAATAAGACCAATGGACTACAACTTCAAGATCATACACAAACCAGGAAAAGAACACAACCCGGCGGACTACATGTCAAGACACCCTCAACCACACGCACTTGAGGCAACATCAATGGCAGAAGAATACCTGAACTTTATACTGAGACACAACACTCCGGCATTGATAAAGATGGACGAATTGGAGCAAGAAACAAAAAGGGATCCCACAATGCAAGCGATCAAGACAGTGACAAGACAACAGAGGTGGAGGCATGTCAACAACAACATCATCATGGAGAAAGGAGTAATAAAAGAAGAAATGTTGCCATTCAAAAAGATCCATGAAGAGCTCTCAGAGACCAAAAATGGAATAATGATGAGCGGAACAAGAATAGTAATGCCCAGAGCACTGAGGAGACAGACGGTGGACCTGGCGCATGAATCACACAGAGGCATGGTAGCAACAAAGAAAATGCTATGGGAAAAAGTGTGGTACCCGTGATTAGACAACATGGTTGAGGCCGCAGTCACACACTGCCATGTCTGTCAAGTTACAGGACAGCCGACCATGCCGGAACCGCTACAGATGTCAGAACTCCCGAAGGCAGTGGGGACCGAATTGGCAGCCAGTTTCTATGGGCCCCTGGAGACAGGAAACTACCTCCTAGTGATAATAGATTAATTTTTCAGATTTCCCATTGGTCGGCAAGTGGCATCAACATCATCAAACGCGACGCTGCCAGTCATGGATGATGTTTTCGCAGCATGGGGCTCCCCACAAACTCTAAAGACTGACAATGGCCCGCCCTTCTCAGAGGAGGAGTTCAGAAAATTCATGGGCTACCTAGGGATCCGCCACCGGAAAATAACACCGCTGTGGCCACAGGCGAATGGCATCACAGAAAGGTTCATGGGAACGAAGGCTGTACAACGAGCACAGCTAACACAGATATCTATAGGGCCGGCCCTATGCCAGATACTAAGGAACTACAGAAACACTCCTTACAGCTCCACAGGGCGGTGCCCCACTGAGCTCGTACCAGGCCGTTTGAGCAGGACGAGGATACCGCAGATGGAAGAGACAGCAAGAAAAGAGCGAAGCAACATAGCTGCCAAGGACTAAGAAGCAAAGGCGAAAATGAAAACATACGCTGATGCAAGGAGGCATGCCATTCCGGCGCAACTAAAAAAAGGAGACACAGTGGTAGTGCAGCAAAGACAGCTGAGGAAGTCAGACATCCCGTTCTCGAAGGATCTGCTGACGGTGACTGAAGTGAAAGGGCCCATGATAACAGCATCAGCAGGGCGTTACCACATCACACGAAACAGCTCGCATTTCAAGGAAGTGAAGATCAAAGAAGAAGAAGAGCAGACATCAGTGCAAGAGGAAACCAGACACGACGAAGGTGCACGAATGGACAAAGGAGACACACGGCAGAGAAGGGAATGCAAGAGGCCAAAGAGACTGATCGAAGAGATGTGATGGGAAGGGGTTCACCTAGAGAATCTCTCTCTCTCTCTCACTCTCTCTCTCTCTTGGTTCTCAATCAGTGAAAATAGGTAGTGTCACAAAATGTTTGTTTTGCAACAAGGGGGGGAGATGTCGTGCCCTGGATAGTAGGCACTAGGACCCTGAGGCACAAGTGTGGGAGGGGGCCGACACCAGACACCAGTTCCAGTCATGGGAAGGAAGTAGGGGCAGAGTTGGATGACCAGGGCACAGGGTAGGACGTAATACAATGATGCTGTTAAGAAGGAATAAAAGATACCTTGTCTTGATTGGGGGCACGAAGACACAACAGGCAGGAGTCACTCGCCCTGTGAAGGCACCGGTAAAAATGCATGTCTTGCTATTATAACCACTGCCACTGCTCTCAGTCTTCCACAGCCTAGTGAGATGACGGTAATCATTCTCGGAAAGGAGGGGTGCAGAGCTAAGCTTTGCATCACATTTCATGGGAAAACGAGGCAGTCAACACACACACTTGATTATTGTGAGTGGTGAGGTGGAAAAGTCAATAAACAACTGAAACTCACTATGGCTAACCGTTCAGATCAATTAAGGGGTCCTTCCTCTCCCAACATTGTCATAAAAGCCCAGGTTCTACCAAAAAAGTGTGTACAAAAACGTCTGGAATGCTTTGGGTTACTTTTCTTTTTGGTGCACAGGACAGTTTCACTTTGACCCTGGCTTGATATACTAATAATTGTCATGCAACATAGCTGCCACGCGGCCCCATGCGATGAGAGGCAAAATCAGCCACTCCTGGATTTTAAACAACAACTCTGAGACATGTATTTTCAGTTTTATAAGGATAAACATTGGTTTATAAATCAAAGAATGCAAAGTGTTGTTCGGTAAAATCCCCAGTGGATGAAGGAGACCATTTTAGGTTTGAGTTACTCTACATAACTTGCATTTATTCATGGTTTTTGAACATGAGCCAAGTGGTAGATTGTGCTTTCCTTGTTACTCTTAAAACATGTCGACAATAAAATGCTGATGAACCACGATTAAGAGCTTTTATGTGAAATCTTTACACAAAGTGAGGTGCTTCTGGTGACAAATATATTAGCCCTGGTCGGTGCTGGTGTTTATTTTCTAGTGTAAGATCCCTCAATTAAAAGCTGAAAGAAAACGTTCTGCCTGCAGTGTGTACATTTGTGGATATCTTGAGGATATATGTATTAGACTGACAAAATGCCTTTACATGGATGGGTACCGATCACCATAGTGGATAGGGATTTGCTCTGTTTTCATCTTGCTTTTTAGGTCTTGCATACAGACAGCTTTAATTGTCTGTTCTGGATGGCCTATTGTTTGTAATACATCAAAATATATATATATATATAGCGAGGTTTAGGTCTGCCGCTTGTTCTTGATTTGATGGCTTTCTTGTCTATCAGTTCCATGCTTCTAATTTGATGGCTCTCTTCTCTATTCTTTGTTTGACCTGCATCTGGAGCATTTATTCTTTACCTGTTCTGATTGGATGAAAAGTGCTACGCTAACAAATGATGGACGGAATGCTGAATAAATCATAGACTCACCCCAGTCAAGAGATCTGGGTTAAATCCATCGTTCTTTTGCTCACCATGCCACCCCAGTTTAGACCCAGCCATATCCAAATCAGTCTTGACCCTGTGCCTCATGGGAACAGTCCAGCCCGAACTGCCAAACCAGGTCCTCCCTGGACTGGAAGCAGGCATCCTGGGACCGGTTTCTGGGTATTACCCTTCATCAGCCAGGCTAGCGTGAATCCAGTGGCACAGCAAAGCAAGGGACCCACATCTGGGCATACCCATTCCAATTAGGGTCAAAAGAGCTACGCAAACAAATGATGGACGGAATGCTGAATAAATCATACATTCACCCCCAGTCAAGAGATCTGGTTTAAATCCATCGTTCTTTTGCACACCATGCCACCCCAGTTTAGACCCAGCCGTATGCAAATCAGTCTTGACCCTGTGCCTCATGGGAACAGTCCAGACCGAACTGCCAAGCCAGGTCCTCCCTGGACCAGAAGCAAGCAACCTGGGACCGGTCCAGGGAGGACCTAGCTTGGCAGTTCAGTCTGGACTGTTCCCATGAGGCACAGGGTCAAGACTGATTTGCATATGGCTGGGTCTAAACTGGGGTGGCATGATGAGCAAAAGAATGATGGATTTAACCTATGCGTTGACTTCCTCTCCCTCTCAACCAGTACTTAGTTGCTCTCCTTCACCTCCCTGTCACATTCTTTTTTACATGTTTTTTTTAGAGGGCCCAGCAGCAGAAGTTGGCTGCCGGGCCGCTTCTTTCTCAACTTTTGTGCATATATTATTAATTGTTTTCTATACTGTTCCGAGCAAGGCAGCTGCCATTTTGGAACCGTAAATGAAAAGAAAAAATGGCGGACCTATCATGATGTATGTGCGTGCATGTGTACTGAGGTATGCATGTGTATACAATTTCATACTGAGCCTTCATAGGGTCATTTATGAGAATGCTGTTGCAAAAGCTGAGTCACTGGCTCAGCTCTACAAGGCTCGTTTTTACACCTAGGGGTGACATGAGTGAACTTAGTTCAATCCACCAGTGTTGAATGTGAAAGACAGGCTATGGTAGCCCCACAGAACCTCACCCAATACTTAAATAAGGTGGTGTCAATGCTTTTGAATTACTAACTGGGAGCAGTGTTAATTCAAGCAATTGTTTATTATTGATTTAGAAAAATGGTTGTAGCTCAACTAGAATGTTCAGAAAATTCCTCCTTTTAAATCAGTGTGAGAGGTGCACCCGGGGTATCGCCCTCCGGACTGATTTACACACTCAAGATCACTGAAAACTAAATAAGTATTTCAAAATATTAATTTTAAGATAGTTATTTTAAAATGCTGAGATCTAGTGCACATGAGGTTGGTAAGATCCCAGGGGAAAAGAAGAAGCAGCTAAGCATTTCAATAACAGTAAAAACAGAGGAAACGTCACAATGTATTCCCTTACACCCTCGCTGTGCTATCTCTAAGAGCTGTGCTGGTTCTATCAGATGACTAAAATAAGCCTCAGTTTAAGATGTGGTGCGCTTACCTGGACAACAGGGTTTGTTGTCTGTTTGAAATAGCTTGTCAGCAATTTCAAGCACAAAGCCAAGAACTAGGATATTGTATTTGTGCATGAGCACAATCCTGGCACCAGTTTGTCAAGGCAGAATGGAATACTTCACAAAGCCTCTGAGAGTCTTGCAGGAGGCTTCTTCAGTCATAGTGGAATCTGGTACTCGGCTCATCTAGATCTGTGGTTGGTGTCTTTGACCTGGGTGAAGTTTCTCTCCATACTAAATGGTCGAGTGGTAGTCCTTATATATTGTGTCTTATCTAAGATGGAGATTCCGCCATTACATCAGGAATGCCTTCACATAATCATATGCATCTGTGGATGCACTAATAATGTAACAATACATCAATATAGACTATTGTTTAGGTTATGGTTGTTATTTGACCTTCAAAAAGGCACTTGTGCCTGACTGGTGTTGCTGACTGATGTTGCACTGGTTTTTGTTTTGTTGTTCCTAATTGACAGGAGGATATGACACATTTTAAGGTCAAAAGGATGTTACATATTTACAGTTTCTTAGGAAGGTAAAGGCCACAATGTTTTATACCTAGGAAGTTAAATGCCGCCATGTGCTAGACATGCCTATGACAAAACGGAGTCTTGGCCTGCACAAAATGGAGTCTGCGTTTATATGTTCAAGAACCTAAAACAAAAATAAAGAAACCTAGAAGCAAGTGATTAACATAGAAAAAATAATAGAATTATGAAGGGAAATAGTCATACGATTTATGACATTCCTGGAGCAATTTCTAAACTAAACAGTCACTAAATTATCACTGAATATGTTTTTGATTGACCTTGCTTATCAAACCTATTAATTATACATTTTCAGAAAAAAAGCATGTGTCAGAAACATGCATTTGATGAAATAGAAATTCATCACTTGTTACATGTTCAATAACACATGCCTTCAAACAAAAATGAAAAAGGGTTCTCTGCGCCGGAAGACACTATTCTTACAACAATGCATTATGGCAGAAGCACTAGTACATATCATAGTGTATGATAGCCTAATCCTATTCAGTGTAAGCAAACACGAATTATTTTTCTTTTTGCTGATGCATAACAGCAATAGCAAAGCTAATAGGTCTGCATTACTTTTTTGGATTCATCAATGGTTGTTGAATATGGCATTTTTCTCTGTCATGCTTTGCCTTACCTAAATTCTGGCAAGGACATCATATTGATAAACCCTGCATGTTTAAAGTCAAATTTTGGATTGTTAAAAAAAAACATTTGTTCGGTTTGACCTTGGCTCAAGGAATTGTAAGTTTGTTCATTTTGTTGAGGAGAGGTTTGTTTTTGTAGAGAGCGTATTGTTTTATTTCACCTTACTGAAGTACTAGGTTTTTCAGAACCGGTACTGAACCGGTAACCCAGCGGTGCCAGGGACAACACCCTAAGACTTCGGGTCCTTCCTGTTTTAGACTACAGAAACACAGAGTCTTCTAGGTGAAGTCAAAGATCGAGTTTATTGGCTGCAACCAAGTAACAGGTGTCCTAGAAGTACAACACGGTGTATATTCTCAGGAGACTGCTCAAAGTTACAAAGCCAGCCTTCTCTTTTTATACAAAATATTACGCTTTAGGCAAACATTCTTTGTTTTACAGTTGATCATTCACATATTTTCACTACAAAGAAAAAGCAGAGTCATGATGACAAGCCCATATTTCAGTTTGCTCAGCCCACAATCAATTACCTGGCAAGGCCCAGTATTTTCATCAGATATCGACAAAACCCCAATAAAAACGGGCACCTCCTCCTCGTAAAGCAAGTCATAAAGTAGGAAACAGGGACAGGTGTGTGCAAGATTAGAAAGGGGCTTGTGTGCGATGAAAGGTTTATGAGTTGTTGTGCCCTGATACTATCTCGTTCGGCCACTGGGAGAGGAACTGAACGAACATGTTTGGCCTTGGGCAGTGGAGTCAGCTTGCCCAGGTCATAGAGAAGTCAGGAAAGGTGTTTGTGTCCTTCAGGATCGGGTTTGGCCTTAATCATTGGCCTATGTGAGGGCAACTCACAAAATGGCTGCCGTACACAAAATGGAACCCGAGGGTTCAGGACGAAAACTGCGATTTCAAGGTGAAATCGTCATTCGAATATGACGAAAATGCTTGTGCATAGTGTAGCCATTCTCGGTCTTCTGATATCAAAATCGTCATGATACGGTGATGGTTATAACATGGGTCCAGAATTTCAAGTACTACAGACCCTCCTTTTGCCCTTACATAGGCAATAACCTATACTCTTGCTAATCTGAGTCCAGGTCTATTTTCGTAAAGTCATTGAGATGTTGCTGTAGCATCATCCTATTACTTAGCTCGTCCCTCGATACAGGTTTCCTTACACACGATGTAGCACAGAGGCCACATATAGCAGGAGCACACTGTATGCACAGACAGAACAGGAAAAGGATGGCTAAGACCATCCCAATGACCATCAGAATTTTCCATCCCCAACCGGATACCAGTTCCCAGAACCATCGCATTAACGATCAATCTCCTTTGTCTACATGAATAGATTCGGAAATCTTATGCAGTTTGGAGATGACCTGGTACACTGTTGGAGCGTTATCTGGAATGAAACACCGCAACTCGATTGGATCACCCTACATACCCCACCTCGGTCTGCAAGTATGACGTCTAACGTGACTCTGTTCTGAAGGGTCATAAGACGATCCGACTGGAGCTCAGCAGTCAAGTTACTAAGGGCACCGGTAGTTTCAACCACGGTGGATTCGACCACCCTTGTCAATTGCCTTATGTTCCTGCTGTTAACCATGGGTCCCCAGAACGGCAGAAAACCCTTCGCGAAGTCTCCAAATTCTTGTCCTGCAGTGTCTTCTTCACTGAAGACACCTCTAACTATCCTTGTCTTATGGTAATCTGCCGCAGCTGTGTAGGTGGGAGGCAATAGGAATGAAACAAAGCAGGTGCCCGAAAAGTCAGGGGGCAACCATGTATAGGCTTTATCATGGCAGATGAAATAGGTACCTCTAGCTGCTAGGTACGAAGGGGAAGTCTGGGACGCAAAAACATACGTCCCAGTACAGATACTCTTCCCTAACTGAGCTCTGGGATTCTTGCCAATACCTTGCAGACATAAGTGACCCTAATGGGGTACAATTCAAATCGGGGAAGATCTCTTAGCTTGCTGTTTCTCACTCAGAGTAACTCCATATCCGGTCACCTTCCATCCTATATATACTAGTGTCTCATCTCTCGGGATAGTCTCATTGGAGATATCTTCCTTAATCATATCTACTATACCCTTGACTAGAGCACTATTCTTAGGATTGTCTGTCACAGAACGTAGGGGGTAGGTCTCATGTGCGTAGATGAACATTGTTCTGTATGCCCACACAGAACCATTTTGGCTGAAAGGCAGAACCAGATAAGGGATACCTTTATCCGTTGTGTGAGGCATAAGACCACACACCCAACAGTTAGTCGTGTTCATTACTAGTTGGTTTTGGTGCAAAAGCTGAACGAAGGAGTTATTAATAAACTCTAATCTCCTAGCGGATTCATGTTCAGGAAGAGGTTGAAAAGAATGTGAGAAAATAGTAGTAGGAGGAGGTATGGGCGATGAAGTGGGTGCAAATGTCACTCGAAAAGAGAATAAAACATATCCTATAAAAAACATCATTACACTGAACAACATGAAAATACATAATATCAAAAAACGTTTCTTGGTCATCATTCTGCAAATTGTAGTCTTAAAGTTCATTTGTTTGGCAGGTCTCTCCATCTCGAAAAACTCCATCCTCTCTAAAATGCTGCTCGCGATGGTAGGGTGTTCTATGCTAAGGGATGCTTCTGTCAGTCCAGGGCAACTCCCTTAGACCAACCAGAACCCTCGACCTAACGTCTTCGGCTGCACCCCAAAGACTTGGGCAACCGCGACCCTACAGCTGAACCCGGATGGTGGTTCGAAAAACAAAAATAAAAAAGTTTCTCAGATGAGAGAGCTGCACTTTCAAAATTTAGCAAAGAAAAGGAAAATTTTATTTGTCCATGGTTCTCGGCCTCAGATTATAGCGTTTCTTCCCAGGTACTGTCTGGTCTTGAAACAGGAGTTCAGGCTCTGTAGTGTCCAATCGATTTGCTGGTGGCACAGCTTCTTGCAAGAGATTGTCACTTTCTTTTTCAGAAATTGTTCCTTTTACACGTGCATCACTGAAAGGCAGAAATCGAGGCACAGTGTCAGTCTCTGAGTCAGCGACACCCTCCTGGACCCACCGGTCGTACGGCAGAGGCAACGGTACCCTCTTGCAGTGTACACCGTGGATCCAGTGCTTCTTCCCTTCCACTCGAACGGCTGATCTCTTTGAGAGAAGGACTAGGTGAGGGCCGGTCCACCGGGGCTGGTCATTCTTTGTCCGCTGGAAATTTTTCACCAGAATCCACGAACCAGGATTGATGGTGTGACCTGGATCATCAGAGACCTGAGGCAGAGAATCGTGAACCTGTTGGTGTAAAACACGCAATTTAGCCGTCAATTCATACAAATAGTCAAGCAGAACAGGGTGTTCGATCTTACTGAATTTTTTCGGCCTCGGCACTCCCCATATGTTGGCCGGACGGCCGAACACAATCTCATAGGGACTAAGTCCCACTCGCGAATGCACAGTCATTCTGGTTGATAGGAGTGCCAAAGGCAGGGCGTCAGGTCATTTAAGACCAGAGCTCGCTTGGATTTTGGCCAATTTCAGTTTTAACGTGCCATTGTAGCACTCTACTAGGGATGTATGACGTTACAACGCATACTTTTACCACGCATACCTTTACAACGCGGTTTTTACCACGCATACCATTACAACGCATAGTGCTTAGAGGTGCTGGATAGTGGTAAGTATAATTTTCTATTCCAACTCCAGTCCCCGTGGACACTAGGGAAGGTGTTGGATAGAAAATTAAACTTATTCCCTATCATAGAGCGCCCCCCAGAGCAATGCGTTGTAATGGTTTGCGTTGTAATGCCAGCGTTGTAATGGTATTGCGTGGTAAAAAATGCGTGGTAAAGGTTGTATACCCTCTACTAGTCCAGCTGATTGGGGGTGATTTGCAGCGTGGAATTTTTGCTGGATACCTAGTCCTTCACATACTTTCTTTATCACTCGTCCTACAAATTCACTCCCATTGTCACTCCAGACCATTCTCGGCATTCCGAACCTAGGGAAGAACTCTTTAACAAGGGCTTTAGCTGTGGACAAGGCAGTGTTGTCCTTCAGGGGATATGCTTCTACCCATCTCGAAAAGGCACAAACAACAACGAGTACGTATTTCAGATTGTTGCACCTTTCCATGTGGATGAAATCTAGCTGCAAAACCTCGAACGGATACGTTGGAGGCGCAAAATGACCAGCTGGAGTTGGGGTTCCCCTACCAGGATTGTATTTCAGACACACCATACAATTTTTGACCACATTCTTTGCACACTTGGGAATTCCAGCGTTTTGCCATACTGGAGCCAACAACTTACAAATCCCTTTCACACTGATGTGAGCCATTCCATGGGCCATTGTAACCACTGCAAGCACATATGCATCGGGTAACAACCATCTCTGATGTTCTGACAATTCAACCCAACAACCATTGGCATCCAATTTACCCGTACTTTCTCTCCACACACTCAATTCTTTCTCTGTAGCTTCAGCTTGAATAGACTTCACACTCTCCATCGTGTCTTCACACATTCCCACATCACCAATCCATCTTGCAGGGCCCGCAACATACATTCGACTCATCACATCCCTTGCTGTTTCTTTTGCGACTTCATCAGCAAATGCATTTCCACGACCAACATCATCAGTCACCTTCTTGTGTGCACTGCATTTAACAATTGCAACTTGCAGGGGCAACGTAAGTGACTCGAGAAGCTCATTCACCAACTGACCATGCTGTATCTTAGCTCCATGCGAAGTCAGGAACCCACGTTCCTTCCACAATCGTCCAAAACTATGGGCCACACCGAATGCATACTGGCTGTCAGTATATATGGTCACTTTCATTCCTTTCGATATCACACACACTCTTGTAAGTGCAATCAACTCTGCTGCTTGAGCTGAATTATGTGGGATACGTGCAGCTTCAACAGTCGTGTGCAAAGTCGTAACAGCATATGCCGCAGTCGTATCACCATTCGGAAGCTTGAAACATGAACCATCCACCCATAAGGTACCATCACACTTCACAAGAGGAGTGTCCTGAAGATCTACTCTCCCTTTCGTTTCTTCTTCTGTTCTGAGAAAACAATCATGCTGTTCAGAAGCATCTGTCTCTGCTACAATCGGCAACAATGTAGCTGGATTCAATGTGTTGCATCTTTTTATGTGCACATGACTCGCTAAAAGTGTCAACTCGTAACCTGACAACCGAGCACTAGTTAAGTGCTGTGTCTTGGTTCTGTTTAACAACGTGTCCACTGCATGTGGAACCATCACAATCAATGTATTATTCATCAATAAACCAGCAGACTGTCGAATAGAAACAGCTGCTGCCGCCGTGGCTCTTAAGCAACTTGGCAATGCTTTAGCTACCGGGTCCAAAGTTGACGAAAAATACGCGCATGGACGCTGCTTGTTTCCGAACAACTGTGTCAACACTGACAATGCACAACCTTCTTTCTCATGGACATACAATGTAAAGGGCTTACTGTAGTCGGGGGTACCCAACACAGGAGCCGAACATAATGCATTGCATAATTCGGAAAAACTTTTCTGACACTCTTCAGACCATGGGAGGGGATTCGTGTATCTTTACAAGTTAATGCCACCAAAGGTTTGGCCAACAAAGAAAAATTCGGTATCCATTGTCTGCAATATGATGTAATACCCAAGAAAGCACGCACTTCTCTCTGTGTCTTTGGCACACTCAATTTTGCAATTGGCTGAATTCTTTCTGGGTCAGTTTCCTTCCCTCCTTCGATAAGAGATGACCTAAGTAGGTCACTTCTTGTCGACAATATTGCAATTTGGAAAGAGACACTTTGTGATGTAAGTCAGACAAATGACACAACAATGACAACGTGGCTTCTTTACAGATTTTCTCAGAATCTGCAGCAACAAGCAAATCATCAACATCCTGAATAAGTGTAGCGCCATCAGGTAAAACAATCGTATCAAGCTGTTTTTTTAAAGCTTGACTATATATTGATGGACTTTCACAGTAGCCCTGGGGAGCGCGTACGAAGCGGAAGCTTCGACCTCCTAAACTGAAGCCAAAAATATCCCTACTCTCTTCGGCAATCGGGATGCTGAAGAAAGCATTCTTCAAGTCAATCACCGAGAACCAAGTCACAGAGGCTGGAATCATAGTCAATAGGGCAGTGATATCAGGGACAACTGGGAATTGTGGCACAACTATTTTATTAATCTCTCTAAGATCAATCACGAACCTGTAAACAGGTGGCTGAGAAGGATCAGTACGCTTCAGAACAGGCAGAACAGGACTATTGCCAACGTTGCCTCTTGTCTCTTCAATTACATCTTTTTCAATCAAATCATAAATGATCGCTAGCAACGCTTTTTCACCTTCACTAGAGATCTTGTATTGGGGAATGCGTGGCATTTTCACATTGGCTTTCAATGTCACAACATATGGTGGTATTTCCAAAAGACCTACATCATTAGGACCAGTAGCCCAGAGAATATCAGGAAGAAGAGACAACTCTGTAGGAAGTTTATCCTTTGACAAATACATTGGGGAAACCACTTTCTTACCTAGTGTAAGTTGCACTCCTGAAGGAGAACAATACAATGTAGCATACAATCTTTTCAACAGATCCAATCCCAACAAGTTTTCACCACAACCTGTCGTTAGAATAAGGGGTGCTTCGAATTCGCAAGGTCCAACAGAAAGGGACGTAGGACTAGAAACTGGGTTTCTAACCGGGGCACCAGAAAAACCTACTGAGACATTCATTTTGCCAGACAAAGGTGCGCCAGGGAGTTTGGAGTGCATAATAGAACTCTTTGTAGCACCCGTATCCAACAGAAAAGGCTCTGACACCTGATGTAATCACCTCAACGTAAGGTCCTCTCTGATCTACTGGAACTGAAACAACTCCCTCTCTTTGTCTATGGCTGTCCTAGCAATCATTACCTTCCATATTCTCATCTTCTGCATAGTAGTCATCAGCATAGTACTGAGGCGTCCTACCAGACGCGTTATTCTGCTGATCAAAACTATTCATTGAGTTCTGTGGCGGAAAAGATCGCCCGTTCTGGGGGAAATTTCCACGTCCTCTACCTCTAGGCGTTTGTGGAGTACCTCGACCTCTTGCGCTAGAAACACCATTCATACGCTGTAATAAAGCAGGGCAGCTACTTTTAAAATGGCCCTCTTCTTTACAATATGCACACTGATTAGGGCCTACAGGAAAACGTTGTTGAGGATATTCGATCCTTTGCATGTTTCTCTGAAACTGCTGAGGCTGCTGATAGTTACTCTGACCACCACAAGGCGGGTACGCCTGCTGTAAAAGAACCTTTGTTTTTAATTCTCTCGTTTTCTTGTCTGCTCTATCTTTCTCATCTTTATCTGGATTTTCGTAATACTGGGCAGTAGCCAATATCTGTGCTGAAGAGGAAACAGCCCACGAACTCTCTGAATCTTTTAATTTCTTACATAACTCAGGAAGCAAATTATGCACAAACTTGTCAACGAACAACCGTTGACCACCTTCTGTACTCATATCTTGACAACTGTGGTCGATAAACGTTTCTTCGAACCTAGTGAAGAAATCAGACACTGTTTCATCTTTCTTCTGCTTACACGCAGACAATTTGTCCCAATTCACCCTCATAGCAGGCATCAAAGTCTTCATGTAAGTAATTATCCTACCAGGGAGGTCTGCCACTAAAGGTTCGGGTTTAGCACCACCAACTTGTCTGCCATCAACAGCAGCAATATTAACCCATGTATCACCTAACTCCTGATCATGATCAACATGACAAATCTTTCCCCATAAAGGCTGTGGAACAACATTTCCAAACAACATGTCTATATCCGCTAAATTCATAATACAAGAGCCTGCAGTCTGTGACAATTCCTTGTAATACCCTTCAGGATTTTTACGGGGATCAGGCAATGTCTGTTTAAGGGCCAAAACTTCAGCTCGCTTCCATGGAACATGTACCCAGACACGCTGAAAGTGTGCGGGAACAGCGTCAATATTACGACCCGCATCAGCCTGCACTGCTTCCTTCCATAACGGAGGAACTTCTCTCATTGGATACTGTCTTACCTTCTTTTTAACAGAGGAATCAGACTCAAACAACGACCGAGAAACACCATCACTCCTGAATGATAACAATGTCGCAACTGCTCTCTCAACATCGGAACCCACAATCGTGCCTTTTGCAAAATCGAACCGGACACGACACAACTCAGGCGGATTAGGCTCTAAATCATTTTCCTCTAAATCCTCACAAAGAAAAGTACACATTTTCTCAAAAACGTATCTCTGTTTCGGTGCTTCCCATTGATGGAAGACATCCATAACAGACTCTAGCTCATATCTCAGCGGGTCAGTAACCCATTTATGTGCCAAATAATTCAATGTTTCCTTCTCCCTAGAATCGGGCCGATGGCTACGTAACTGTTTACGCTCTGAGACAGGAGATACACCTGTTGCTCCAAAGAGAGGATATAGAAGGCTAGCAACAGTGCTAGTCATTCTCTGGCGAACAGAGGGGGAGGTCGACGAAAGAACAGGCGGAAAAGCAGAGTGAGGCAAGGCGGGTGCAGAGGCAGTGTCAGGAGGAATACCAGGAGTGGTAGTCGATATAGTGGTCAAAGTTGTAGGAGGTAAAGGCAGAGCAGATGTCAAAGTCGGTGGCCCTTGAGGAGGCTACACCGGAAGAGTAGGAGCCAACTGAAGAGCAGCTGGTTGTTGTGGAAGAACTTGGGGCACAACAACCGGAGGTTGCAGAACTAAAGGCTGCGGAGGTGCAGTAGCACTCTGCGCATAGGGGGTGGTGAACTCAATAAGTGAGACATTAAAGGATCTTTCTCAAGTTCTTTTGCTGCATCCTGCTGGAGAGGCGGCAAAACTGGATAGCATTTATCGATCGCCATTTTAAGTTGCCTGTGCAACTGTTCACTCGCTTGTTCTTCCTCGTCATCTTTATATTGCATAGCAGCTTGCATTATCGAAATACCCTTTTCTCTTTTATTCTCTTTACCTAATTTAATTTCTTTCTGTTTGGCTTCCTTTCGCCATAGGCGGAAAGAGTCAAACATCGCCGGCCGGGCTTTCTTCTTAAAAAGTTTCACCTCGAGATTATCTAAAACCTCTGTGTCAAAGCTACCATATTGGGGCCATTTTAAAACACCATCCTTTCTGGTGTATCGGATCCATACTTCAATATACGTGATGGGGCCTACGCCATGTTTCACATATAATTCATAGGTTGGAGTTCCAATCGGAGGAACCGGACACGAGTCCTCCAATCGGGAATCCCTATTACAACCAAGACAAAACTAGTTTCCAAGTCTGCTAAGACCAGGCATCTTCGCTCTCTAGTCTAGCTTCAAACTTCAAAGGATTATCGAATATGATAGTCTCGTGAATACACAAGTCCCTCGGCTTTGGTACTTGCAAGTTCCAAATCAAAGATCCCAAGGGGATACCCAAACTAAGAACCAAACTAAGGACTGGGAGACGCTCCACTTATACTTAACTGAGGTATCGATGACGTCACTAGAAGACTCGTCTATCGTTTCGCTCTACCAATCATCAAGGGTCCAAAACAGGGTGATAGTCAGGGCAGCAGTCCTTCGTAGCCGTCGGGAAGCGGAGAACCTCGCAGCAAAGACTTTCGGACCACATCGACATGCAGGGGTCGATGAAGTGGCGGCCTTCCTCCAGAATTTTCACACGAAGCTCCTCACGAACCTCTGGCTTGGACCGGTACCGCTGATATCGCCCCACGTTGGGCCCCAACTGAAGTACTGGGTTTTTCAGAACCGGTAGTGAACCGGTAACCCAGCGGTGCCAGGGACAACACCCTAAGACTTCGGGTCCTTCCTGTTTCAGACTACAGAAACACAGAGTCTTCTAGGTGAAGTCAAAGATCGAGTTTATTAGCTGCAACCAAGTAACAGGCGTCCTAGAAGTACAACACAGTGTATATTCTCAGAAGACTGCTCAAAGTTACAAAGCCAGCCTTCTCTTTTTATACAAAATATTACGCTTTAGGCAAACATTTTTTGTTTTACAGTTGATCATTCACATATTTTCGCTACAAAGAAAAGGCAGAGTCATGATGACAAACCCATATTTCAGTTTGCTCAGCCCACAATCAATTACCTGGCAAGGCCCAGTATTTTCATCAGATATCGACAAAACCCCAATAAAAACGGGCACCTCCTCCTCGTAAAGCAAGTCATAAAGTAGGAAACAGGGACAGGTGTGTGCAAGATTAGAAAGGGCTTGTGGGCGATGAAAGGTTTATGAGTTGTTGTGCCCTGATACTATCTCATTCGGCCACTGGGAGAAGAACTGACCGAACAGGTTTGGCCTTGGGCAGTGGAGTCAGCTTGCCCAGGTCATAGAGAAGTCAGGAAAGGTGTTCGTGTCCTTCAGAATCGGGTTTGGCCTTAATCATTGGCCTATGTGAGGGCAACTCACAAAATGGCTGCCGTACACAAAATGGAACCCGAGGGTTCAGGACGAAAACTGCGATTTCAAGGTGAAATCGTCACTCGAATATGACGAAAATGCTTGTGCATAGTGTACTAGCCATTCTCGGTCTTCTGATATCAAAATCGTCATGATACGGTGATGGTTATAACATATGTCCAGAATTTCAAGTACTACATTACTCTGCATGTTTCTCATTTCCGATTATTCCCAATCCAACTGAATTCTTATCTGTCACTCATCTTACTCAAAATAAGGTCTCGGAGATGGTCATTTCCAATAGTTCAGGAAATATACCAAGTGTCAGGGCATTCTTTTCACAAATAATACTTACAACACTATCTTTCTACGTGCTCTGAAGGTAGTTAAATCCTACCTGAGGTCACTTAAAGATGTCATCCCAACATACTCCACATTGTGAGGCAGGACTAAGACCTAAAATAGTTTTAGCACTTCTTGATTTTTTACTTTGTGTGGCTACAACTGTTGACGTTTTGGAAGATGGTAGGGTGACTCTTTACACAAAGGTGCTGTTCTCTTTATTTTGAGACGGTGGGGTCGTATTTGGATATTGATACATACGATGAGCCCAGGAGTGGTATAGTAGCACATGTCCATAAAACAGTCATGGTAGTGCATGTTTCTAGCGCAGCATTGGTTCAGGGGGGAGTTTAATCGCCTTACCATCCCTGCAGTGACTGCAAATCCCTGGTTGCGACAGTAGGCAGGTTCAGGAATTTCTTGCTTTGGATAGCTTAATGCTTTCTGGCCTTGGCATAAAGGCGACCTCAAAAATGAGGCCAGATATTGAAGCTGCACTGCACTTTAGTTGATCAATTGTTCCTTGACTGTAATTTGGTGATGGAATGAACTGGTGCATAGGGCTTGTTTCCTTTCCATATTCTGTGCACATAATTTATCCAGCATGTTGACTTAAGAGCTGGATAGAATTCAAACAATCATAAGGAGGTCAGGTGTCAAGGTATGGAATGGGGGAACCTCCTATTTTCTGCTGGGCCTGAAAACTCTTGAAGAAAGTTAAACGCTTAAAGTCAGGGTTTTTAAGTGACCAATAAGTATCTGTAAGTTCATATCTGATTGTGTAAGAGGTAAAGGCGCAATGTGCTCTGCAAGGATCAGAGAACAGGCAGCCTCATTAGTGAAATATCTTGATTGAGTAGAAGGCACCCTCAACTAGACTATTGTATCACTGTAAATTGTGTTTGAGTGATACAGATAGGGTTTAAG
The DNA here is from genome assembly GCF_964261635.1 of Lissotriton helveticus. NCBI lineage: Eukaryota > Metazoa > Chordata > Amphibia > Caudata > Salamandridae > Lissotriton > Lissotriton helveticus. The sequence continues at coordinate 667,604,482 of NC_136057.1, forward strand.
CACCCCCTACCAGCTCCTATTTCTTTAACCACTTAACTTTGGAGGCTGCACCTCACCCCCAATGCTGAGCCTTTTTTTGTGATGTTGATCGATGGTACAAATGCAGTCAGGCTTAACTTAGAGGCAATGTGTGAGGTACTTATGCAGCACACAAACAGTAATAAACTGAAAGCACAACACGTAAAAAATCCCATACCAATTTAGAAAAATAGAGTAAACTTTAATTAATTATTTGACACCAAAAAAACAAAACATTCAATCAGTATAAACAGATACATGCAATTTTAAAGAGCTAAGGTAAGTATAGCACCGCAAACCTCTAGCATCACTCATGGTTATCTGGTCATGCAAGATCAGGTGGAAGTTACAAGTTCAGGCCAACCATGATGGATAGTTCCACTGAAAAAGTTACCTTCTAAAAGTCTAGCGATAAGAATTCCGTTCGCAGTGGAGGAGGCCGCAAGTAGCAGGCAGATCGTCCTGGATTGTCGCCACTGTACCACAAAGATCCTGGTGGGCGTTGCTGATGGTCATTTCTGGAGCTTTGTGTTGCCGGTCAAAGTGTGCTGTCAATGTTGTAGTGTGAAGTGCAGGTCTCGCTTTGATAGTCTCGTTTTTGGGTTCACCGGCGTTTCACATTGGCAGTCAGCATGGGCAGCAAGATATTGGCACGACTGAGCCATTCATGGTTGCAACAACCCCAAAACTTCTGGGTTTATCCTTTTCTTTTAGAAGAAGCTCTACCGATGCCACATAAAGTGAGTAGGACCAGGGAGACACCGTTTGGGGATCATGAACTCACTCCAGCAGAGACCAGCAGGGTTCAGGCATGTCCAGTTGCTGTTGCAGTGTAGCAGGGCAGCTGCAGGGAGACCTCTGGAGCTTGTTGTGTCCCAACAGCTCAGAACAGGAGGCCAGCTAACTACCCATGGAGTCACTCATGCAGCCTGGGATGAAGGGTGCAGATCCAGAATTCATGCTCAGTGAGCAGTGCAGGTCTCAGGCAGCAGGGTATTCCTCTGGCAGCAGGGCAGTTCTTCATCTGTAATATCCACAGGTCCAGGAGTGTACTAAGAGGTGGGTCTTTGGGTCCCCTTTTTTATATCTGCTGTCCACATTAAAGTGTCTGGAATTTCCTTCCTCCATGTCTTGGTACCAGTTGGTCTGCAGGCTAATGTGAAGTCCTTTGTTTGTGAACTGAGGTTGTGTCTTTGAAGTGCAAGTGTGACAGGTGACAGCTCCACCCCTGACTCATCACGTCAGGATGGTCCATCCTGCCAATATTCAGAACCTCTATTGTGTGGCTGTCTGGGAGGTATACAGAAAGGCCAACTGCCAACTACACACAGTGATGTGAGGCAGGAAATAGGCTGGAGGCTCCAAATGATTGGCAACTTTTTAAAGTGGCATTTTCAGAATTGTTAAAATCTGACTTTACCATTAAAGAGGGTTTTAAATTATAATTTCTTAGACACAAAACATGATATTCTTACCTGCTTCCAAACAAACATTATCACTTATTAAATGTAATTAGGTAACCCAATGTTATCCTATGGGAGAGGTAGGCCTTGTAGTAGTAAAAAATGATTGAGGCTTTTCCACTACCAAGACATGTAAAACTTTTAAAAGTACGGGTCCAACTTTTTGGGCTATTTAGGGCCTACCCTAGGAGTGACCTATTTGTATTAAAAATGAAGGTTTAGGCCTGGCAGACGGTTTATTTTGACATGTTGAATGGCACTAAAACTGTATACAGAAGCTGCAATGGTAGGCCTGAGACATGTTTAAAAGACCTAGTTAAGTTAGGGGCACAAAATGTGCTGCAGTCCCACTAATAGCATTAAATTTACAAGATCTTGATATATGGTATACCACTTTACTATAGGCGTAACAGTAAATTGAATGCACCATTTGGGTGTAAACCAATTTTACCATGTTTAAAGGAGAGACACAATCACTTTAACACTGGTTAGCAGTGATAAAATGTGCAGAGTCCTTTAGTCAACAAAAATGGATTCAACAAAACAGGAGGGGTGAAGGCAAAAAGTTTGAAGGACTACCACCCAAGGGTGTCACATTTCTAACAGAAGGTATCTGGGCTGAATGTGCATCCTTTCTTTCCATATGTTGGGGAAATAAAAAGTACTCAGAAGTTGTTAATTTCCTAGAGTGGACAAAGAAAATAGCCAAAATAAAACAAATGCTTTTTTTATATGTGGAAAAAGGGCTGGGCAAGATAGCATATTGTTTGTCTAAAAATGGTGCCAACAAAGGGTTAGCTGTTCTAACATCACCCTCCTCCCAGCTTTCATGATAAGGTACGGTATACAAAACATTTCTTACCACAGTTTTTGCATTTTTCTAATTGGTGGATAATTCTTCCTATTTTCTGTGGTTTCTCCCTACTTGTAGTTTGTGATGGAAAGAGGTGTGAACCCCATAGGTGATGCCAGAAAGCTATACATTTGTGAAAAGGAGATAACATACATTCAGAATTCAGCCAGGGTCTGTTGTGCTCAGGATTTCCCAAATAAACTAATCATGGACATAAAATAAGAAAATAAGTAGGAATAAAAAGAAATTGGTGACAACATTTTCATTTGTAATTTGTTGCCCCAATAGTAGATTTACAAAAATAAAATACTGTTATACCCACCAAACCCTTTTAGTTACTGGGTATATACTGTTATACCCACCAAATCCTTCTAGTTACTGGGTATATAGTATTGTTGGTTGTCCAAACACATGCTATACCCAGAGGCAATAAGTGAGCTGTAGCTTATAATAGTTTTTCATTGTGTAACAAATCATGCATTCAATCAATCAATCAATCATCGCATTTATATAGCGCACTACTTACCCAGTGGGTCTCAAGGCGCTGGGGGAGGGGGATCTGCTACTGCTCGAACAGCCAGGTCTTGAGTTGCTTCCTGAAGGCGAGGTGGTCCTGGGTCAGGCGGAGGTGGGTGGGGAGGGAGTTCCATGTCTTGGCGGCGAGGTAGGAGAAGGACCGTCCCCCTGTGGTGGCTCTACAGATGCGGGGGACGGCGGCGAGGGCGTGGCTGGTCGATCGAAGCTGGCGTTTGGGAGCGTAGAAGTTGAGGCGGCTGTTGAGGTATCCTGGGCCTTGGCTGTGTAGAGCTTTGTGTGCGTGGGTGAGGAGACGGAAGGTGATTCTCTTGTTGACCGGGAGCCAGTGCAGGTCTCTCAGGTGTCCGGAGATGTGGCTGCGACGGGAGATGTCCAGGATGAGTCGTGCTGAGGCGTTCTGGATCCGCTGGAGTCTCTTCTGGAGTTTGGCGGTGGTTCCGGCGTAGAGGGTGTTGCCGTAGTCCAGACGGCTGGTGACGAGGGCCTGGGTGACCGTCTTCCTGGTCTCGGTGGGGATCCACCGGAAGATCTTACGTAGCATGCGCAGGATGTTGAAGCACGACGAGGAGACGGCATTGACTTGTCTGGTCATGGAGAGGGAGGAGTCCAGGATGAAGCCCAGGTTGCGTGCGTGGTCTGTTGGTTTGGGTGCGCTGCCTAGGGCGGGGGGCCACCAGGAGTCGTCCCAAGCGGCGGGTGAGGATCCCAAGATGAGGACTTCCGTCTTATCTGAGTTCAGTTTCAGGCGGCTGTTCTTCATCCATTCGGCTACCTCTTTCATCCCTTCGTGAAGGTTGGCTCTGGCGGTGGCGGGGTCATTGGTAAGGGAGAGGATCAGCTGGGTGTCGTCGGCGTAGGAGATGATGTTGAGGTTGTGCTGGCGTGCGATGTCTGCGAGGGGGCTCATGTAGATGTTGAAGAGGGTTGGACTGAGCGAGGAGCCTTGAGGGACGCCGCAGATGACTTCGGTGGCTTCAGATCTGAACGGAGGGAGGCGGACTCTCTGTGTCCTTCCGGCGAGGAAGGAGATGATCCACTCCAGTGCCTTCTCCTGGACTCCGACGTTGCTGAGGCGTTGTACTAGGGTACTATGGCAGACAGTGTCGAAGGCCGCGGAGAGGTCGAGGAGGATGAGGGCCGCTGTTTCTCCGTTGTCGAGCAGCGCTCGGATGTCATCGGTGACTGCGATCAGGGCGGTCTCGGTGCTGTGGTTGGCCCGGAAGCCAGACTGCGAGGGGTCGAGGGATCCGTTCGTCTCGAGGAAGGCGGCCAGCTGCTTGTTGACGGTCTTCTCGATGACTTTTGCAGGAAACGGGAGCAGCGAGATGGGGCGGTAGTTTTTGAGGTCGGTGGGGTCAGCCGATGGCTTCTTGAGTAGAGCGCTGAGTTCGGCGTGCTTCCAGCTCTCTGGGAAGGAAGCGGTGTCGAAGGATGTGTTGATGATGTCCCGCAGGTGGGGTGCGATGACAGCGTCGGCCTTGTTGAAGACGTGATGAGGTCAGGGGTCGGTCGGGGATCCGGAGTGGATGGAGTTCATCGTGCGGACGGTGTCTTCGATGCTGATCGGAGACCAGGCGCGGAGGGTGGTGGTGGGGGGCGGTGGTTCGGTCGTGGTGTTCGTCGGTTGAGTCCTTAAGCTGTTGTGTATGTCCGCGATCTTGTTGTGGAAGTAGGAGGCGAGGGAGTTGCAGAGGTCTTGCGAAGGGGTGATGTCGTTGTTTCCGGCGTTGGGGTTGGAGAGCTCTTTGACGATGTTGAAGAGTTCTTTGCTGTTGTGTGCGTTGTTGTCCAGTCGTTCCTTGAATGTAGTTTTCTTGGTGGCGCGGATGAGTTGGTGGTGTTTTCGGGTGGCGAGCTTGAGGGCAGTCATGTTGTCCGGTGTTGGGTCTCTGCGCCAGGTTCTCTCGAGGGCTCGGCTGTTCTTCTTGGAGCTCTTGAGTTCGTCGGTGAACCATGGGGCTTTCTTGCTACCGGGTCTGCTGGGCGGGGTCCTCAGGGGGGCGAGCTCGTCTGCGCAGTCGCTGATCCACTTCGTGAGGTTGGTGGCCGCCTGGCTGGGGTTCGTTGTGCTGGTGGGAGGGTTCATGCTCAGGGAGGACACGAGCTGGTCGGCTGTGATCTTGTTCCAGCTCCTGCGTGCAGCCTGTTGCTGGTGGTGGTGGATCGTGGTCCTTGCGAAGTTGAAGTGGACGCAGCTGTGGTCCGTCCAGTGGAGTCCGGTGGCGTGGCTGAAGGCGATGTCCTTGCTGGATGAGAAGACGGGGTCGAGTGTGTGTCCGGCGTAGTGGGTGGGGGTGGTCACCAGTTGCTTGAGTCCCAGGTTGGCGAGGTTGTCCAGCAGGGTGGTGGTGTTGCGGTTGTTGTTGTTCTCCATGTGGAAGTTGAGGTCCCCGAGGAGGATGTAGTCAGTGGAGCAGAGGGCGTGCGGGCTGATGAAGTCGGCGATGTCTTCGCTGAATTGTGCGCGTTGTCCCGGGGGTCCGTAGATGAGGGTGCCTCTGAGGGTGGTCTTGGGGTTGATGTGGACCTGAAAGTGCAGGTGCTCGGCGGTTGCGAGGGTGTCGTCGGTGTTGGTCGTGATGCGGATGGTGTTCCTGTGGACGATGGCGATGCCTCCTCCGGTGTGGTTGATGCGGTCCCTCCTGATGATCTTGTAGCCGTCTGGGATGGCGATGGCTATGTCGGGCGCTGAAGAGGCGTTCATCCAGGTTTCCGTGAGGAAGGCGACGTCTGGTGATGTTGTGTCGAGCAGGTTCCAGAGCTCGACGGCGTGTCTGTGGACGGAGCGGGTGTTGAGCAGGATGCACTTCAGGTGGTTGCTGCTGTTGCTCGTCGAGGTCTTGAGCGCTGCTGGAGTGGTGCAGGTCCGGATGCAGGTGAACTTGCAGGCGTTGCAGCTGAAGGGTCCGTGGGTGCGTCTCGGGTTGGCTTGGTAACAGCCCGGGAGTCGGCCGGCGTTGAGGGTGTTGAGTTCGGTGGCGTCGTAGGTCTGGCGGGTGGGCTGGTGACGGCGTGGGCCAGGGGTCCTGGCACTGGGCGCGGTCCAGGCGCGGACGGGCGCAGACGGGCTTACCTTTGGCGCACCTTCGGCGCTCAATCGGCGCTCCCGCTGCGCGCGTCCGCTGCGCGGTCGCTGAGGGGGCGTCATAAGTAGGGGCCGGGAGGGAGGGTCAGCGGGGAGGCGGGAGGCGGGAGGACCAATGGGAGTGGAGGGGAGGTGGAGCTACTGGTCAGCGGCGGCGGGAATCACGGAGGTGACCGGGGCAGCGGGTCCGGAGAGGAGCGGGGGCAGAGGAGGCAGGCTGCGGGCAGAAGGTGAGCCTGATGCGGAGGGCAGCGGAGGAGGTGAGCGGAGGTCAGCAGCGAGCAGGTAGCGGCCAGGCAGCAGCTAGGGCAGCAGGCAGGCGAGCGGCAGAGCAGCGTGAAGGGGGCGACCACCTGCGAGGGCACAGGGGTCACAGTGAGAGACCCGGCAGGGACCCCTTAAGTAGGGGCCGGGAGGGAGGGTCAGCGGGGAGGCGGGAGGACCAATGGGAGTGGAGGGGAGGCGGAGCTACTGGTCAGCGGCGGCGGGAATCACGGAGGTGACCGGGGCAGCGGGTCCGGAGAGAAGCGGGGGCAGAGGCGGCAGGCTGCGGGCAGAAGGTGAGCCTGATGCGGAGGGCAGCGGAGGAGGTGAGCGGAGGTCAGCAGCGAGCAGGTAGCGGCCAGGCAGCAGCTAGGGCAGCAGGCAGGCGAGCGGCAGAGCAGCGTGAAGGGGGCGACCGCCTGCGAGGGCACAGGGGTCACAGTGAGAGACCCGGCAGGGACCCCTTAAGTAGGGGCCGGGAGGGAGGGTCAGCGGGGAGGCCGGAGGCGGGAGGACCAATGGGAGTGGAGGGGAGGCGGAGCTACTGGTCAGCGGCGGCGGGAATCACGGAGGTGACCGGGGCAGCGGGTCCGGAGAGGAGCGGGGGCAGAGGCGGCAGGCTGCGGGCAGAAGGTGAGCCTGATGCGGAGGGCAGCGGAGGAGGTGAGCGGAGGTCAGCAGCGAGCAGGTAGCGGCCAGGCAGCAGCTAGGGCAGCAGGCAGGCGAGCGGCAGAGCAGCGTGAAGGGGGCTACCGCCTGCGAGGGCACAGGGGTCACAGTGAGAGACCCGGCAGGGACCCCTTAAGTAGGGGCCGGGAGGGAGGGTCAGCGGGGAGGCGGGAGGACCAATGGGAGTGGAGGGGAGGTGGAGCTACTGGTCAGCGGCGGCGGGAATCACGGAGGTGACCGGGGCAGCGGGTCCGGAGAGGAGCGGGGCAGAGGCGGCAGGCTGCGGGCAGAAGGTGAGCCTGATGCGGAGGGCAGCGGAGGAGGTGAGCGGAGGTCAGCAGCGAGCAGGTAGCGGCCAGGCAGCAGCTAGGGTAGCAGGCAGGTGAGCAGCAGAGCAGCGTGAAGGGAGCGACCGCCTGCGAGGGCACAGGGGTCACCCTGCATCAATTAACATGTTAACATCTAAAGAAATTAAAACGGGCATGAAGGGAACCTATGCACTTTTAAAATCACTAATACTGAGTTTGTTAATAGTGGTCATTTGTACAACTCTAATTTGGAGTTACCCATACTATATGTGATTTGAAATACATTTTGCTAAATTTGTTCTTTCTTGCAAATTAGCTTACATTTGGAAGCCAAAAGGCAGAGAAATTCAATTCATAATACAAGAAGATTCTAATATTCTGTGTTCCTACACTGCTTCTGATAAAAACAGTGCCAATTGTGGGTTTGGCCTGTCTCCGTAATCCAGGTAGAAGTGACTTGAATGCATCCCACTATGTTTTCTTACAGAGGATGCACTACAATTATTAGACTTTTGTAAAAATCAACCATTATCCTCAAATTTCTGTGAGGGCAAGCTCCAGGATCTGTGGGATCAACAAGTTAAATGACACGCAGTGTTCCCCCACTTCTCCCAATAAAAAAATGTGCCACACGTGTGGTTGGCCCATCACCCACCATAGGAGAGGTCCCAAAACACAATGTGGCAAGATCAAGATTCCCCATGAAAATTGACCAGTTTTGGCAAAGTGCGTAGCTGCACTGTTTGGGCCTGGCTTTGCCCGCCATCCAAGGAATCCTACCAAACTCAAAGTATTTCTGTAAACTGCAGACAAAGTGGAGCTTATGATGGTGATTACACCAACTTTTATCCTTGCCTTCCCTGAATTCAAAACTGATGGTCTTTTATTTGCCTGCTAAAAGTGGTAGAGGGGAGCAAAACAATTCTAGATTATACTTAAAAATTAGTCAAGCTTTAAAGGACCACAGACTCTGGACTTCATTTTGATGGATTTATTAAAAGGCAAAAATAATAGAATATAAACACACCTTAATATCAGAGAATATAGGTACATAAAAATCAATACAGACCCAAGTCGACGGGTACAATTCATTCGGCACAATAGGCATAATGTGATGAACTCCAAAATCAAAATGCAATCCAGAATAGAAGCTGAGTCCAATTCTCTTTTCATTGAGAAGAAAAACGAAAGGTATCTTTCCCTACACAGCTCTAAATGAGAGTCCTGCCTATCTCCCTTATATCCAAGGCCGGACTGGCTACCGGGCAGTTGTGTGTGCTGCCAAGCAGGGGGATGATTTCGTTGATGGGGACCTGTGTGTGCAAAACGAAATTCGTTTTGCTTTTTGTATTTCAAAGCGCACGCAGGTCCCCATCAACGAAATAAGCCCACACCACAGAGAAATTAGCCCCCAGCTCGGCAGCACACACAACTGCCCGGTAGCCAATCCGGCCCTGCTTATATAATACCACAAAGATGTCAGCACGTGTTGACTTCCTAAGAAGTACTCACGTCAAAATTGGTCTGATAACTTAAGGCTATGGAGCTTGTTCTAAAATGCTCCTTCTTCTCCGAAAAAGCAGAAATCTCTTGAATCTGTCCCTGCGCATCATACAAAAAGACAATGTTCAACCCACAATATGTCACACAATTAACTTTTTCATTGCAGCATTTTCAGTAAGTTATTGCCAGTGGCAGATATATTCATTTGCCCCTACTAATAATCCACTTTCTAACATATGGCTACCAATATGTATTTGTATCGGTTCACTGAAATTATTGGGCTGAAGTGGTACACTGGGATACTGGAGACTGTGAGGGGAGATGGCAGCAGTCTACTAACATTAGATGGTTTAATCTGCTGACAAATGTCACACTTACTGACATAATCTCTAGTCTGTTTATATAAACAAGACAGCCCAATAGCGTTGCTGTAGCATTGCTACAGTTGCATTCATCCCAGTATGGGCAGATGCCAACTCCTCATGACCTTCCTAATTAAATCTAATCTGGACAGCTCGTTAGGTAGTATCTTGTCTCCTACTGATGGTAGTGTGAGTATAGTACTGTACTCTGAATTAAAAGTGTAGCTTTATTTAGGAGGAAAGCCCAGAAAGTCTTCTGCCTTGTTTGGTTGAATGAGCGGCTGTTAACATATCTGGGTCGATCTTAATCTGAGATCTTGTTCAAGTTTCTACTCTAACAGTTTGAATGGCAGCTTTGGCAGCTAAGTCAACTGCACAGTTCCTTTAAGTAGGAAGTTCATAATGCTGATGATCCAAAGCTTTCCTCTCATAGACCAATGGAAGCTTATCTTGCAAGACATTAACCAACCTCAAACGTTGTTTATCTTTAATTGATTTTCCCTCTGAATATTTGAATCCATTCAATAGCCAATGCTGCAAATCAGCTTTGAACCCTTGCACACAGAAGGCCAAATCCTACACTATGGGTGTGGGAACTGATGCATCAGCCTTTTGTAATGCACGCAACAGGCATGAAGTTCTGCATTGTGAGCAGTGCTGCCACCTAGGATCCTAGTTTAGGTGCTCTAGAACAGAATTCTCCATATTTCACTTCACCTTGCACTAGTGCACAAGCTGCACAGTAATTCAATCCAGTTACTACCGCTGGATGAGCAAAGCCATCCGTGTAGAGTATGCTATGGGGAGACTCATTGTGTAAGGCTTTTGGAGTGGAAGGGATATGTTGTTCATATTGGAGAAAAGCTTGTGCATGGAGAGTGAAATTATGATGAAACTTTACATTCACGTCACTTATTTTGGGGAGGGGCATGATCATTAGAAATGCTGACTTCAGTGGCTTCCTCTAATGCTGGTACTGGGGAAACCACAATCATGAGATTTTTCTGCGCCAAGGGGCACTCCTTCGAAATAGCCATTTGCACCACTGCAAGAATCTTTTTTGATGGAAACAAAACGTGCTTCAGCTGGAGAATACAAGTAAGACTTGCATGCAATAGAACCGTTTGTTCTTCATTGTGGATCACATAGCTATAAGAGGAGTGACTTAGAAGACGTAGGTTGGCCTTACTGTCTTTAGTTTGTAAATATGTTGTCTTGAGCATGTCTTTTTTCAAAGCACACAAGATATCTGTGTGCCTGCTTGTCCACTTTTCTGATGAAAAAGTAGGAGAACTCAAGCCATACAGAGCTTTACCGACTCAGCACAGTGCAGAAAGTAAGTTTTCCCAAAGTTAAGAAATCCCAGAAGGGATTGTAACGTCTTCAGTATGTTGTGAGGCCGCAAGGTAGCACACCTCTGAAGGAAATCAGAAGCCAGAAATTTGCCCTTATTGGATAACTCTTATCTGAGAAAGATTACCGTAACGTAGACAATCTTCAATTTTTTATAGTTAATTCTGTAAGCATGTGATGTTGATAATGTTACAATTGTGTCACCCTAGTTAGGTATATGTCCAAATCATCATCTTTAAGATAGATATCATCAAACTATGACAATATCTCTGGAGCTGGTTTTAAGATATCCATAATTTGCACTGAGAATAGGCAAATGTCAAAATGAGAATGTTAGAAATGGGATTCGTGGTTAGCTGAGGTTTGCACCCAGGTCAGGTAGGAACTATCCCTCTAGTTAAGATAAGCTAAATGCACACTAAAAGGTAATGTGTGCTCAACCACTGGTAGCTTGGCACAGAGCAGTCAGGCTTATCTAAAGAGGCAATATGTAAAGTATTTGGTGCAACACACACACACACACAGTAACACAGTGGAAAAAAAAGAAATATTTATCTGAGCAAAATAAGACCAAAACAACAAAAATTCAATCGGTGGAAGTCAATATATGAATTTTTGAAGATTATATAGAAAACTAATAGCCAAAAGGTTACTTGAGGTCACAAGGGACCAGTCCAAATCAAAAGTTCAGGCCGACCTCAAAGGGGAGCGGGCTTGCTACAGGACCCATTAAGGGCCCCCTTAGAAATTGCCTTGGATGGAGCAAAGCGTAGAGGCTAAGGGCATTAATGCTTCGATCTTTTCTACGCAGTCGGGTCATAGCGTCGTCGTCTAACTTCGCTGCAGTGAAGGCAATGCATTGTCGTTGAGCCCCGCAGAGCATTATCGTCAGGTCATTCAGGCTTTAGAACTACTGTCATCGAACAGCTTCTGCGTTGGCGTAAAAGGGAGATGCGCCGATTCTGATCAGATCAGTGGTGACGATGCAATGGTTTTGAAGAAAAACAGCTGCACAACCCACTTCTGAGGCCCAGAACTTGGAGGAGGCACCACAGGCAAGGGGGTAGAACTCATAAAAGGTAGAGTCCAGCACCAAAAGTAGAATTGCAGAAAGTATTTTGTATCCCGAGACTTCAGAAAACAGGAGGCAAACCAGCACGCCCTTGGAGATCACTTGGAGGGATTGCAAAGTCCAGCTCTGCTTCAAAAGAGTCAGGGAGCAGCAGGCAACATACAAACAAGCAGAAAATCAGTCCTTCCAGAAAAGCAGTCCAGCTGAGTCCTTTAGGCTGTGTCCTCTCTGCTCATTTACTGTCAAAGTCCTGAAAAGAACCTGTACAGCCAATATCTGAATTCTGATACCATTCAATTTTTTACATTTTCTTGCAGTTCCTTAAATTATAACTATCACTGTTGGATTCCTGCGATGCAGGAGATCAAGTCCATCTTTGCTCTTTATGCCTCGGTTTCTTCCTGCCTTCCATTGCAGATTTCTCTATCACTTTTATGTTCTAAAAGTGGCATAACTACCTATGGTACCATGACCGACAGAGATTTATGTGTCTGTGACTATTTTTGGTAGTTCCTGTTCATGATCTGGAACTGGAACCACTTCCAGTCTCTGGCATATGGAGAACTAACCCTGGTGTCTACAGTCTCTACTAGTATGTACTCATTCAAGTCCACTGTCTCCAGATGTTCCTTTAGGTTCTGGCGAGCTATTGTTACTTCTGCTGCACTGTCCAGCATTGTCTTAACCGATTCTCCATTCTCGAGTTGTGTTCTCAGAATTCTCGACATGTCTGATCTTCAGACCCGCTACCTTCTTCTTGGAGATTTGAGGTTTTGGTTTGTTTTTCTGAACGTGTTGATCCTCAATGGACTTCAGGCGTTCTTCTTTCTTATCTGGCTGTCCACTTCTTTCGAATGTCTGTGACGATATCTGAAAGGTACAAGAAGAACGTGTATCAGTATCTTGATACCTATCAGGTTTTCTTAAATTATCCCTATTCCTGAGGTTATACCTCTTTTCAGAGGGCTCCTTTTGAGGAGACCTCCCTCAGGATTGAGAATGTTTCTCTTTTGAATGGTGTTTGGTATTTTCCCACTTCGTTTTAGAAGAGGTAGTATTTTGTTTAATAGAGTCCTTCTCAGGACCTTCAGACAGTTGTGGTTTAATTGGTTTCCCACCCAAACTGTCTCTGCCTAATTCTTCATAGGTTTTTCCAATTATTCTGATTAGTTTGTGTAGATGTTCTGTTACATCAAATTCCTTTAATTTCTGGTGGATTGCCACTGATGCTGCTTCTCCTATAATATTAGATAATATTATTGTTGAGACCTGGTCGAAATTTTTCAGTAACTTCATACCTAAATTCAGAGCAGGCTCTGCCCCGTATTTGTTTTGAATTTGTTTCAGGACATCTGATATTACTGCAATAGACAGAACACCATGGGCCAGATGTAGGTAAATCTATTTTACCGACACTTAAATACCGAATTTTACCGATTCGGTATTTAAGAGTCGGTAAAATAGATGTACCGAGATGTAGGTAAATCCAGATGTGGATTTACCGATTCTTTAAAAGTCGGTATTTACCGATTCGGTAAATACCGACCTGTAATGCTCCATTCATTCCTATGGGCTTTGAAGCCCATAGGAATGAATGGGGCATTACAGGTCGGTATTTACCGATCGGTAAATACAGATTTTTGGCAAGGGTGCAGGGGGTGTCACTTTGACACCCTCTAGCACCCCCAAAAAAGGTTCGGGGGCCATATGGCAGGCAGACCTGCCCTAAGGGCAGGTCTGCCTGCCATATGGCACAGGTGTGCATGCACACATTTGCATGCTCACCTGAATCGGTATTTCACCATCAAATTGAATTTGATGGTAAAATACCGATTTCTTAGGCCTTGTGGGACTCATCAGAGTCCCACCTACATATCGATTTTACAGAATCTGTAAATTTACCGTTCTGTAAATTTACCGACCGGTATATTTACAGATTCTGTAAAATTACAGATCGGTAAATTTACAGAACGGTAAAATTACCGATTCTGCCCCCTACATCTCAAATTCCTTTTACCGGTCGGTAACGGCCGAATTCGGCCGTTACCGACCGGTAAAACCCTACCTACATCTGGCCCCATGTGTTTAGTGTAGATGGCAGCAAAGACTGTTCCCCAAGTGGTGCAGTCTTTCAGATGTGGTGTTATTCCCATTGGTAAACAGATTGTTAGAATTCTATGTTTCTCGTAAGGGCTGGTATTAGGAAATACCGCTTCGATTTGAGTAATTTTTTGAGCTATCCAAAATGGAATTTGTTCATGTTTTGTGGGCATTTTACCCACGACTGCGTGTAACGTCAGTGGAGTGATTTTTAGCCTATTCCCCTGATGAGATGTTTTGTTTCGGAATAGCTATTGTTGGCTGGACCAAGAAAGTCTGCATGACATATTGAACCAATTGTCTATAAATTTTGATTTACTCTTTGAGTTGAGCAAGTAATTCATCATTTGAAATTTCTTCGATGTCAGGATGAGGTGTGTAGCCGGCTAAAATCGGCCATGTTGCTCCTGGTCTACCAAGTGGACCGAGCCTGGTTATGTGATTGAAATGTTTTAGGGAACCTTTAAACCAGAGCAGATGCTCCTGGTATGTGAGTGGAATTTCAACATCCTCGAAAGGAATATATTCCTCAGGTGGTTCATCTTCTTTGTAGAAGTGAAACATTTTTGTTATTGGATTTGATTCTGGGAATACTATCCATGAATAGAATATCTCTGTCTGAAAAGATTCATGTGCCTCTATCACGAAAACTGCTCTACTTCCTCTAGGTGTTAGACCATGTTTTATAAGTTTTAGAGTGATGGCTCTCCTTAAATTTGGATGAATGTTTATAACACTTAACCACTTGGATGCTAGGGTATGTGGAGCAATTTACTGTATATTTCCATTGAAATGAATGGGCACTCCATGACGAGTTACCCTTGTCATTAGCATGGAAGTGGTTAAAACCTGTATAATCAAAAGCTGCTGCAACTTCGTCAGTTACAGCTCCACCGGTTTCAGTGTTTGTGCCATTTTTGGTCATTGTTTAATGAAAATTGCAGAGCAAGTTTCAAGGGAACAAAGATAAGGTGCACAATATTTTGGAACACTGTATCCTTCAACGTTGAACAAACCAAACAGATAATATATAGGATTTTCGTCCTACTCAGCTATGGCAGATATTATCCCCACCCACTCCAGATGTCTTATGGAGTTTTATGAGTAGAGGTCTCTGAGAAATCACGACTGAGTTACATCGGTATCTAGCGTTAAATGAGTGCCTTACCAAACCTTTGGGCACCATGTAGTGTAGTTCCTATATCCCTGATAGTCTCTGCGCATTGGAATAATATACACTATAGTTGTGGCATAGGACTGAGGTCAGTATGTCTCTATCGAGTACATTAAACTTAATTACTTGTGTGTGCCAGCTAACTCAGCGGTCACTAGAACATTTTCAAATAAACAAGAAGGGTATTAATTTCTGACAACCGCATAAACATGACAATTTTGTTTCCCTCAGAATCGTGGAAACAATAGATAACAGTTTCACTCAGTCAATCGTGCATGCTCCGTTTCTACAGTGTTTACACAGAAAAAGGTAGATGGGCGTTTCAATAAAGAAGGTTTATTGAACAGTCTGTGTGAAGTATAATACATACAGCGTTTGCAGTAAGATAAAATAATACTGCAACAGCATGGTTTGTAGCTATGACATATATTCATAAAAATACATTGATAAATAACACAGGCTAAAATGTGAATACTCGTCTGGTGCTTCTAGCTAGTTCCACCCCAGTGTATCTAACCTAAGTGTAGTACGAGTAAGTAGTGGGTGCTGTTGTTCTATAGTCTAGTTTTGCTATAGTTAAGATTGGTGTAGCCAAGATTTGCCAAAAGTCCCTCTAGGTTCCAGTCTGCTCCTTACCTTAGAATGAGAGAGGTTGGAATCTCTTTCCGGGTCTCGATCTCTAACACCCTGCAAGGGGAGTCAGAAACACTGGACAACGTCTGGTCAGTGCTTCGGGCGGGGACTCGAATTCCTTCCGAACTTGCCGTGGCGAGTCGTGCAAGTATGCAGCTGTGACTTGTCATGGCAAGTGAAGGTATATTTATACCTTGAAGGTGTTTAGGAATGCCAGTATTGAGGCAAAAGTCGGGCAGAGGAACGTCATGAATGAACCCCTAAGGAATAGATGTTCATGCATAATAGATGAGTTCTTGGAGAAATCAATAATCCAAGCAAGCGGAGTCCTAAAGGCTTAAGAGTCTGGTTTTCCAAGAACTCTTTGTGACGTGGGTGGATGGATGTAGGTGGTCATGCCTGTATTTCGTTAGCATGGATAATGCCTAAATAAGGATTGGATTTCTATGCCTAAATAAGGGCAATGTGAATTGTGCCTATATAAGGGCATAAGTCGGGAAACCTATATACGGTATCTAAATCGACACACAACAAAGCGTTTGTGAGTTGCTGCCCAAAACCAATACAGACTGTATTAGAATAAACAAAAACAAATGAGCCTGGAGAACAAAATAAAAATGAGCAGGGAAAGTTTCTCAACAGTGTGCACATAACACATGCACTACAAGTGTTAACGTAGAGGGAAGTCAGTAAAGTATCACAGAGGAACATTAAAGTGTGCGCATCACTGGGCACAGGAGGAACAATGGTGTTATGCATCACCGGACGCACAACATGCAATTATCAAGCATATATGCGTTGCAGAAGAAAATAATTAAAGAAGAAGGAAAAAACACATTTGTGCCCATCACCAGATACGCAAGTAGACGATTTGTGTGGTGTCAATGCACACTGAAGATCAGGATGCAAGGGCCCAACCAGAACGAGTACAGGGGTAAATGAGGCAGAAACAACCTATTCCAAGATGGCCACTGGCATGTCGATGCGTCTGACTTTACAACGTAGGAACGTGTGACTGCAGTGTCGATGGTGCGCAGAAGCCAAAGTCGGTTGCTAAGGAACAGTGAGCAAGCCCTCGTCGAAGCTTGAGGACACATCCAACTGCCACCGGAGCGGGCACTCGCGCACAAACCAAATAAAAACATCAAAATTGCCAGAATTACAGGAAACTTCTGAAATAATGTACCAGAGTACAATGGCGCACCAGGAGACAGCTGTAAGCAAGGGCAGACTGGAGAATCAGGAAGATCTGCAGCGAATAGCCAGAGGAAATCCAGGACATAGGACACAATGTGGCACAGCAGGAAGTGCCAAGGGGGGTACCTGGAGGAGTTAGACCAGCTCGTCGCCACTGAAATGAAGACAGGAACACCACAACGTTGAAGGTAGGTGAGAGATTTATTTGATATAACAACCTCCAGGTCCCGGCAGCAACTGAACTCGCCCGAAGGACAACACTCTAGAGTGGAACCCCACAGACATCACAAGCTCAATGGAATGGCTACAACAAGATCCCATCAATTATGCTTGTTCGCATCGTTATGCCACTGCGTTCACAGCCCCTAGTTTCAATTTATACATGTAACTAGGCCTCATTCATCGAGTAAATGGGTATTCAAGTCCCTTGCAGCCGGACAGCAATATAAAACGTGCAGTCTTACCATGTTCAGAAAAATCATGCTGCCTCCCCCCCCCCCCATATATTTTCCTTTTGTTTTGTCTTTTTAGACCATGGGTGAGAACATCCACTTTCTGCCCCCAGTTTTCCAGCTCGCCGCCACTTTATAGAAATAACCACTACAATATCTTCTCCTAAGTAGGTTTGTAGGTAGATAGATGTCCTCAGCAAATCCACCTGCATACACTACAGCTCTCTCACCAGTACTGGTTCTTTTCCAGTCCCCACATTCCACTCTAGATTCTACACCAGCATTCCATGCCCAGATTACATCATCATCAACTCTTCAGAATCCCTTCATGTTTCGTGGGTGCTTTATCTATGAAAGAATTAGTAATCTGTGAACTGATAGAATGTATCAGTGCCGGAGCTATCAGTCCCTCGGCAAAAGCAGGTCTAGAGCTCATGCTACATAATTCAAACTGTACAAACATCCTGTAGAGGGCTACTGTGTAAATTTAAACCCCTACTGCATGTGCCAACTTTTCTGGATGAGGAATGGGTGTGTAGCCAGCTGGCCGGTGGCCCTTTCATTGCTTAGGGGTCCCATGTAGACATTTGTGTGCGTGTGTGGCAACTAAGCAGCAAACCAGTTCTGGTGTTCCTTGTATGTCAAAAGGATTTCCAAATCTTGGTAAGCACTATAAGCAGGTGGTGGTAGTGCCTTGTAAGCCTAAAACTGCCAAGAGGCAGCACCTACAGCTTTAAACTTAACTAATGAGTAAAATGTCCCAAAGACATATTCCGCTTGAGTAGCTGTTACAAAAGTAACTGCCCCCCACATCAGGGACACCTTAATGTTTGAGATGCTGTGCAACAGCTTCCCTTTAATTGGCACCTACTACAACAAGGCCAGCCACATGAATGGATTCCAATGAGCCATTCAATGAATTAGAAAGCCAGAATGGGTCAATAACTTTTTAACAGTCAAGCTTGACAAACCTACGGTAATAGGTGAAGCCTTATTCCCAGTGGAACTTCTCCGTAATTACATAATATTTGTTCACTTGTGTATGTATCGAAAAGAACTACCCAAGGGGTTCCCAAAACAATAAATAAAATAATAAATAAATTTAGGCGCAACACTAGTCACCAAGGTTGTGTTAACTGAGTCTCTGGCTCAGCTCTGCAAGGTTTGCTTTCCCACCCTTGGGTAACACAAGTGAACTTGGTTCAATCCACCAATGCTGAATGCAAAAGGCGGACTCTAACCAGTACATAGTTGAAGTGGAGTCAATGCTTTTAGGTTACTTACAGTCTCAGGGACACTGTGGTGATTAGAAGCAACCAATTTATATTCTTCTCAATCAGATATACACAAGATGCACTGAGAA
Source organism: Lissotriton helveticus (assembly GCF_964261635.1). Taxonomy (NCBI): domain Eukaryota; kingdom Metazoa; phylum Chordata; class Amphibia; order Caudata; family Salamandridae; genus Lissotriton; species Lissotriton helveticus. The sequence continues at coordinate 667,622,888 of NC_136057.1, forward strand.
AAAGACACTTTACCTAAAAAGAAATGTTTTTCAACAGGTACCAATTAGTGATTAACACATCTAAAACAAGCATTTGCAATGCAATAGGTCTCGCATTTACGAGAGTTTGAGCTATTGGCATTGTAAATGGTAATGCTTTTTATTTACGTGTTGTTTTTAAAACAGATAAATATAAGGCATAGTCATTTACAATGTCAATAGCTTAAACTCATGCAAATGTGAGACCTACTGCTATTTGAGCAAAAGTTCTCAGAGGCTGTAATTAAAGCCTATTGAGTAGCTGCACTGGTAACAGTGGGGGTCGCCATGGGAGGTTACAAAATGAGACAAGGCGGTACTAAGGAAGGACTACTAAGCCTATTGACCAATGAATAGCCACAGTTTGCAGTGGACAATGTCACAAGCCAATTGAAAAATATGGGTGGAGAGTGGGTGGAGCTTAAAGTCCCAACCTGAATACAGCATGTCTCGCAGAGCAGCGCATACGCTGCACAGGCTTGTCCTAAAAAGCTCACTAAAGTCCACCAACGAGTCAGAGGAGAGCGACCCAGGCCCTCGTGAAAGAGAGACTGGACAAATGGTGCATTCAGAAATGACAGGACAAGCACTGGCTGCAGGTGGTCATCATAAATGCCCTATAGAATCCAGACAGGACCAACTGAGAAGCGGCCGGCAGCATGAAATGGATACAGGAAACCCTCATAAACTATTTGTTCAGGAGTGATGAGGAGGAGAAATGTAGCCACTGTTGATGTTCTTTAGTGTCTCAAGGAGCGATGAAGGGTAATCGCAGGCATCTACTGATTATAGGTAGCACCGAGTGGCACGGTTACGATCTGGCATCCAGGCACACACGCACAGAATGGTGTTTGGAAACTGACTCGTAAGAGTTCAAAACAGAAGCCCATGAGACACCTACCACATGCTACGACTGTTTCAAGTTGTATCTCTCCTACTAAAAAGGTACAACAAGATCGATTAATATCTAAAAACCTATGTCTATACATACCCGTCCCCTGAAAGACCACCTTTTGACAATCTGTCAGCATATACTAACAGTAATGTGAACATCTTAGAATATTTTGTTGTATTAGTTAGTATTTACAAAGCATGTTGTCGGTAGTATTGTTGAGTTTTTCATACAACACTAATTTGCTGACTTTCAGCCACTTCAAAGCTCAAAGTTATTGTAACGATGAAGAAATGCCAACAACATGGCTGCAGACTGACTGTCACAGGGAACAGAGTGAACACTGTGCAGTAGAGTGTGTCCTATCAACACAGAAGTGTGTAAAGTTGAGAGGCTTCACGCGTATAATGTAGAAGACTGTATTTTATTCAAAGAGATAATAACATTGCATCATATAAAGGACCTGGGTCTTAACTGTCTTCACTGGAATCCCGAACACAGCGATGTTCCAGATTCCAGATGAAGACATCAAGACGCCACACATCCCCCTTTGTAAATATTTCAACAATTATACTGATATAAAACAACACAAGATTGATGTTAACTAACAAAATGGTGATTAGTGAAAAATACACTACAATTGTTTTTCCTTATAATAAATGGATAATAAATATGCACACAAATAGCAACTGTATACAATAAAACTCCACTTAAAAACATAGCTAACATTAATATGAGTTATTAACCACAAGATTTTCCAGATGGTTGGTACACAGTAAACTTTCAATGATATCAATTATCAACATAATAATCTTTGTACCTTGCAGGACGGTGACGTGATCTTTGTACATGTTGATTTAATGGAATTTCACCAATTGTATCGGAGAACTTTCTCCAATTTCTACTATTATTGGCAGATTTGGCGTACCCAGAAGTAATAGATTTATTTAACTTTTCATCAGGCCATAACCATTGAGGAATCTTAACAATTTTGGTTAAATTCCACACATTACCATCAGATAATTCCACAACTTGACGACCAACACGTACAACTTTCAATGGATCCGAAAACCTATATTCTCCTGATCTGACAAACCTACCCTTCTTTACACGTTCCCAGTCCTTCACCTTAACAAGAATAGACTTATCCAGAACGTTCTGAACAAATCCCCTCCTTTCACCCTCCTCGTCACTAAACAAATCTCTCATCCACGTTTGACTCATATTAGATACACATTTTCTTCCTCTCATTTTTTCAAACGGAGTTAGATCACCCACACTCCTAGGAGCATTTCTGTAGCACCAACGAATTTCACTTAAGGTTTGTTAACAATTCTTTCCATTAGACAATGCTAATTTTAATATAACCCAATTTTTGAACAACTCAACTCTTCACACAAAAAGGAATTTTAAGTGTGCCGCACCTCTCTACTGGCCTTGGGCCCACCCGTATCAGTAGTATGGTGAATACAGAGCTGTTGGCTCTTATGGTGTGCACTACCACTGCCCCTGTTGCTCCCAAGAGGCAATTGCTTAGAAAAAGCAATGAAAATCCAGCCCACTGTGGGTTGCACCACCAGAGATCATTAATACAAATACAAATGAAATCAATAAAGAATGTCCATAAATGGTTGTTTTGTTTTTTTGTCTCTTCTTTATTCAATTTTCTTTAGGCAGCCAACGCGTTTCGTTCAACAGAACTTCATCAGGGCTGTAAAAACATTTAAAAAAGATTTCATGTAGTACTATGCATAAAGGATAATAATTTTCCAATCATACTATTTACATTCATAAGACAGAAGCAAATCTCCTTTCTAAATACATCTCTAATCCTCTATCCTTCTATTTTATATATTTACAAAATATACAATACATATGTACAATATTTACATCACAACAGAATGTAAACCCTCTATTCAGACCGGATCCAATTTTTTATATACATTTTTAAGTCATCCATTGTGAAGATATATAAACTTCAACCTTTTTAAAATACACACGTTGCCTTCACAACTAACATGTGACAAAGATAATAACATTGAAAGTCTAGGGAGGAGCTAGATTTCTATACTCATTATCCTTCAAAGTAACATTTTGCTTATGATCTGGTACAATCCATTTCCTTTCCTTTCCAAACTTTGATCTACAACATTTCATTGTTCATTGTTTCCTTATATCTCTGAAATCTTACTTTTTATTGTCAATTTAACATCTAACACCGTTGTGATTCAACTGCCAATTTTAACCCTTCATTAAATACCCTGATCCACCTTTCCACAATTCTGTTACTTTGTGGATAATAAACAGAAGCACGTTTATGTATAATCCCATCCTCGCAGCCAGTGTAAAGTTGAGAGGCTACACGCGAATAATTTAGAAGACTGTATTTTATTCAAGGAGATAATAACATTGCATCATGTAAAGGAGCCTGGGTCTTAACTGTCTTCACTGGAATCCCAAACACAGCTTTCAAAACCCCATACAAAACGGCTCTCTCACTGCTCAATGCAGGCACGAGTCCTAAAAAGAACAAAAACAGCAGTGGAACCAAATGAATGAGAGTGGGTCAAAGGTTCGCTCTACATTCAGTGCAGTGACAGGCTGGTAAGACTAGCCCTCAGCCACAGAAAATGTCTGGCCTGCTGAACTACAAGGAGTACATTATAAATGGCATACCTGCCCTGTGCAGTCTATGCTGACAATGTCACTTAACAGCACGGGCGCAATAACATGCCTCCTCACCAAAAGGAACATCCCTGGGCAAAAAAAAGAAGGAAAAATTAAACAAAACAAATCCCGCAAAAAAATCCAAAGGTATGACGTTGCTCATGACTGTGTACGTACAGTACATGGTGGTTTACGTGATCATCTGGGATTCCAGCATTTTGTTATCCGAGGTACACTCCGAAAGCGCATTGAAGTCAGAAAAGTAGTGCAAAGAACTTCAGTGCTTACTGGTATATAAATGTGCTACACACAAACATTGATAAGGTCAGCAACTTCAGTTTGCCATAAATTTGCTATCAATAATAATACCCATTAGTTTTAAGCATTTCGTATGGTTCACCATATAAAATAAAAAGTTGGAGTTTTTCGCATAGCGAAAAATAATGCAACACTAATAGCTCGAATTTTTAGTAATGGAGACCTATAGAGTGCAGTGTATTATGTATTATGAAAATAAATGGTGATGTGTGAATATGGGCCAAATGAGAGTGGTAAACAGTACCGACCCCTGAACAAGCCCAGCACACAATACCTGTAACACATCACCACAAACTAAACGAGGTATGAGTGCAACTCGGCCTGTATTTCCCAGCCTGAACAGTATGTTTATCTCCATGGCATTAAAAACGAACATTGGCATAGCCAATTGTCTGGCCTTAACATGCCTGCTTTGTTTTTTTTGTTTTTTTTAAATATATGCAATAGACATCAAAAGTGTAAAAATAATTAAAAGGCAAAAATGCCTCTGTTTACATGTGGCATGCGTATATTTGGAAAAGTGTGTACAAATTGGCAAAATAACTTCAAAAACAATTATATTAATGCAGAAAGTAATGGAGGGGTAGAAATACTACGCGTGACACCTAAGGGACATTCTTTTTAAGGGGATGAGCACATGTACAAGAACAAAATATAATTTGCAATGAATCATCAATGGCTTAAAAGTGGACCAACTAATTGTCACCTGCTTTAGGCTGGTGTAGGTGGAAGCAAATTATGAATGACATCTGAACAGACAAGTGGGTGAAGAGGGCTGGCTGAAAGACCCTATACACATTTCAGGTCAAAGTTTGTAAACATGGAGCTGATGAGAGATCGAACTTTCTCTCGGTCAAACTTAAAAATTGTCCGAAGCGGTGAAATCCATTATTTTTTCCCATTTAAAATCTAAATCCGAAAAACACATGAAGAAATAACTGAAAGGCATTTGAGAGCGGTCTATATTACTTCTAAATAGTTATTAAAGTAAACAGAAGTATAACCAACACGTTTCACAGAGTACTGGGAATTTTACACCAATTCTTTTCCACCTAGAACAAACAACTGTTAATTCTGGCCAGTCCGAATTGTCATAAATGTACCCTGGTAACCCAACCACCCGTAATAACTTAGGAGTAGCACTTTTCCGCCTGCCATTGGGAGGCAGCAGTGAACACGTCTTGAAAGTGGGCGACAGCACGCAGAGCAGAACCATGTGCGCGAAGGCAGCGTAGTCTACGTTTTAACTGTGTTTCCCGATTAATAAATAGCGTTTTTTGAGCCCCAGCGTGATGTGGGCAGGAATAAGGTGGAGTTGGAGTCCCTCCACACTTCTGTGTAAAATAGTAATGCAAGAGGGCTGAAGCCCCTCTTTAGGTAATTATCACAGGGACCTTCCCAACCATAAAAAAAAAAGATTTTACATAATTTTGCCCCAAGCTCTCTATAAACTAGGGGCAAGCCCTAAAAAAACCAAGCGGCACTGAAAAAAAAACCTACTGCCACGAGTGGTGCTTGCGCGCGAGCCACAGCGAGCCATATGTTTTCAATTATCGTACCCGTGTCTAGGCACGATAATTGAAACCACGTGGGCTTTGGTGCACGTAACAGACACCAATAGGCCATGGGCAGGGCAATGCGCCCGCCTTTGGCCTATTGCGCGCTCTGTTTAAAAAAACATGCACTCAAAGCCCAATAACAGAAGCAAAAAGGAAAAGCACACGCACAAGCGTGTGCGATTCCAGGCTCCGTTTTCAAATGCCGGACAAAAGGGCTCTTCTCTGCACGACAGTGCTGCGCACTGCATCGTGAGGGGCGACCCTAAAAACCCACACAGAATATGATTATAGCAGTACAAATGCATGTTAAGAACAATGAGAATAACTTGTAACTAGATTTTCTACGGGAGGATGAGCCCACTGCATACCTTATTTACAGCAAAACACTGTAATTATCAGGAGTCAGAAAGGCTGTGTTCCTTGCAAAAGGCAAAAGCGTTCAGCATCAGAATCATCTCCTCTGGCAGTCAGGATCGTATTCTGATCTGGAAGTATTTTGGTGCCAGTAATCTGGGGCAAGGACCTCTTCTGACAGGTGGTCAAGTGGCAGTCCTTATATGCTATTTCATATCTGAGACCGAATTTGCAATGTCACCTCAGAATGTCTGAGTTAACCAACAAGAACAACGATGCTTGTTTAGTACCCAATCCTTTATAAATTTAAGATGAAAATACAACAATTCAGACTATACTGTTTTGGTTATTGTTTCTTATTTGACCTTGAAGCAGATATAAAAAGACACTTGTTCCAGACTAATGTCACATCAGATGTTTTGTTTATGTCTTTATCTAAATACTTGAGACTTTAAGGGTTCTTGGAAAAACAAGAACAGAAGACATCTTTGTTAAAGGCAGACTTGTTGATGATTTTGCAAAAATAAAGAAAAAGGAGCCAAGGCCTAATTAAAAACCTGAGCTGTGGCCTACTTGGAGTTTGGCCTCATATGTTTCTATCACATTGACCCACACCTGATAAGTAACATCACATGAATAAATGGAGACTCCATTGCTTGTCCAGTCAAAGGTATGCCTAAGGTATGGATTGGAAAGAGCATTTGATAGAAGAAAGTGGTTATAGAGAATAACTCTGCATACTTTGACTGAAGAGAGGCCCTTTCACTTCTAAAAGGTAGAGAGCCTTCATCCAAGTTGGGCCTATGTTGATTTAAAAAGAGAACGCAAGGTAATGAAGATCCTTTAAGATTGGTCATCCATGTCATTCAAACAAGAGCTATCAGAAAGCAAAAGGGTATTATGAGGAAGTTTGATGATAGATGAATGTATTTTGTAAAATTTTCCATTGCGTTGGATCAACCCAGGAATGACACTACCCCCACTTGCAGCAGCTCCTGGGTGTCTAACTATAACCTATCCCACGTAGCCCCTCTCTACCTAAATCCATCAAGCAGATTACTTCTTCCCCTGGTCAGAGCACAAAAGTCCACTCGGAGGTGTGGCTATAATAATTGACAAACCCTCGCTTGTGGTCATCCCAAACCGGCTCTGGTCCAGCTATGCTCCTCCCACCAGCTTTGTAGCCAAGTTGACTAACAAAACAAAAGGGAGGCAGGCCTAGGTGTGAGCTACATCTACCAGTGACAGGGTAGGTTTACTTTGACGTTCAGGAAGAGGCTGGGCTCAGCCAGAATGTCTTCCTGCTCAATGGAGAAAATTACTTCTTGGAACCCTTTGTCCACTGTCTAGGAGCAAACCACACCTCACCAAAATGGGGCCATGAGCAGTCTGGTGACACTGCACAATAGCAGGAAGGCCCCTATGGGCTTAGGCATGGGAATGACAACTTCCTAACAGTGTCATTTCTGAAACAGTAAATCTAATTTGACCGTCAAGTTGAAATTTAAATTACTATTAAAATGATACCTTGAAACATTTTCTCAGCTAGTCCCAAACCAAACTTAGCACATATTAAATGTAATAGTATAAACCAGTATCAATGGGAAAGCCAGCCTTGCCACCGTGAACAATTATATATATTTTTTTCACTGTCAGGACAGGTAAAACATGAATTATGTACAGGTCCTACTCTTTTTTAATGCCATGCATCCTGTCCTGTGGGCATTTAGAGCGTACCTTTGATGGCTTATAATTAATAAAACTGATGGTTTAAGCCTGGCAAAAGGTGTATTTTTCCAAGTCGAAATGGCAGTTTAAACTGCACACCTGGGTTGCAAGGGCAGGCTTGGATACACATCAAGAGTGCAGTTTTAGTGGGTGGCACAATGAGTGCTATTTTAAAAACAGTACCATTTACTTGGAACATAAATGTAAATTACATTTGATTTGCCAATCAGGTGAATATCAATATCAACAGGTTTAGAGTGGGAAGCACTAGCATTTTACCTCTGGTTATTAAGGGTATGAAGCCTTATGGTCAGCAAAAATGGGTTAAGCATCAGAAGGCAGAAGGGGGCAATATCGTAACACGCTGGACTGCCAGCCTGCAGCAGCTCTCCCTCCCGCCGCCGCATTTCCAGCTACAGCGGCCGCTGAGCGGAGGGGAGCCAGGCAAACCACAACACCCAGCCTGCACAGCGGCAGGAACCAGGAAGCGGTCACCGCCCGCAGCCACAGCGCCAGGAGGCATTTAAACTCCACGCAGTTTCGGTGGAGCGGGGGCAATATCGTAACACGCTGGACTTACTTGCTGGGACCCACACTTCTTGCCAGCACCTGCCCAGCCTGCAGCAGCTCTCCCTCCCGCCGCCGCATTTCCAGCTACAGCGGCCGCTGAGTGGAGGGGAGCCAGGCAAACCACAACACCCAGCCTGCACAGCGGCACGAACCAGGAAGCGGTCACCGCCCGCAGCCACAGCGCCAGGAGGCATTTAAACTCCAGGCAGTTCCCGCGTCGCGGGACCGCGCGCGGACTAGCGCCGGGCTAAGCCCGGGCAAAGGGCGGGCCCTCTGAGGCCCTCAGAGGGCAACAGTGGTCGGGCGGGCCACCCACCTAACGTCCATCCAAAGGTGAGCCTGTTGTTTTAATTATGGGGAAACGTAATAACATTCCTTCTACTAGCACACAAACACAGGCCATCGTGGATCCTGTATCTTCCCAAACTTCCTTTGAGAGCCTACTCGACAATGCTTTTAATGAGATCGCAGAGACAGAAAGGAGGTTGTCTTTGGGCTCCTATAATACAAACCAACCTACTATTATAGTCAGCCCCAAACAGACTGTGCCTCTGCTCCCAGAAATTATTATGGTGAAATCTATCACCACAATCAGCTCATCTGACCCACCACAAGAGGGAAGCACCCCTGACATATCTACTGTTATTCATCTAGACCCCGTGTCACCCCCCACAACCACGAGCACCAAGACCGCCGGTGCAAAACGTAAAACGGGACCAGCTAAAACAACAATAAATAAAGGGAAGCAGCCCCCAAGGAGTAATAACCAGCCAACTCCACAGAGTATGTGGACTAGGGGGAAGAAACAACCATCAGGGGTTCAAACAGTATGCTTTGATTCAGGGGAAAATTCTGGTATTGTTATACCAAATGAGGATAAAAATTCAATCTGTACACAGACGGATTTCCCTAAGGAAAGTACTCTCCGATCTAAATCAAATGGAAATCTTATAGAGACCATTGCCGATACAATTTTTAAGCAACTGGAAGATTGATTGATCAAACAATTCTATTTTATCTTTAAGAGACTTGATAGACTGGAAACCCTCGTGAAAAACGAAGAAGCAAAGAGAAAAGGCATGGCTTGCCTAGACCAAATTAGAGGCGAACGTCTGTTAAAAGACCTAGAGAGTATCACCAGTGCCCTATCTAGTGGAGGCTCCACTATAAACTGTAATACAGCTATAGCTAAAGAGGCATCTAACATCAGTTCCCCTTCTATACCTACTCCACTGTCGAAGGAAGTAAATAAAAGGCAAAACAACTCTGCCTCAACTCCGCCATCTATCCCTTTGCTATCTTCCGGTCTACCTTGTACCACAAATCCCATTATTAATACCCAGAAGAGTAATCCTCCCAGAGGCACAGCCAAGCAGAAGGTATTTCCCAACCTTGGCTGGGACAGGGGACAACCGGAGGACAACAGACCGACAAAACATCAAGGTCCTGCTTTACATCTTCCTCCTGAGGCTTGCCCTTACGTCTTGGTTTTGGCTGGCATACCACCGCTTAGGGAGGGTCAAGGAGAATCCTGGGTTCAGCTACATAACAAATGTATTGACTGGTTAACTAAACATAAGGGGGTCGGCTATGATATATCAAATGAAATTCTTTCTGCACGCCGAGTGACCTGGGTTGGACCTCTGTTTAAAAACATCAACGGAGATTGTATTACAATCAACTTCAGGAACCCGGGCATTGTAAAATTTTTACTAAACAAGAATTATAACCAGCATGGCCCAGCTACTGTGGTGACCCCCCTACCTCTGAGTTATTTTTACAGACCCCCACATAGAATGTTGCAACCACCAGCCTTGTTTCCGTTATACAATAGATTCTCGGCACTATCTGACCAGGGCTCTTTGGATTGACTGTCAGACTCCAACAAAGATTCAGCTGCAGCGGTGTCCGACACTGAACTTTCGCAGAGAGCAGAACCTGTGGGGTCTTTGAAAACATCTGACGTTTCCTTGCTACCAAATGCACAATGTGATCCAGTAGCCAAATTACCAGCCATTGCCCAGGTCTCCGACCAGGATGTTCGTCCATTATCCAACGAGGACGTGTCTATTATAAGTTGGAATATTGCAGGGCTGAAGGCTAAAATGGTAACTAAAGCCTGGAAAGATTGGGTAAACCATTATGATGTCTTGATGTTTCAGGAAACTTGGTGTACAACCCATTTGCTACTTGAAGGGTATAACTGTCATAATAGGATTGTACCGGCTCCCTCTTTAGGTCGCCCTAGTGCGGGACTGTCGATCTGGGTAAAGATAACCGCAGATGTACAAACAGAAGCAATACAAACTAATGACCCATGTTTTATGGCATTGATATACACAAGAAGGGTAAAACTGTGTCTAATCAATTTCTACAACAATGATTTTATTTCCCATCCTAATAGTAATTTTTTAAGCCTGTTTAATTTTATTGATGAAATAGTGGAGGGACGGAAATATAGGAAGTTTGATGGTATTTGCATAGGAGGGGATTTCAATGCACACATTCACCCTAGAAATCCCCCTTGCAAGAGAGGTGTAGAATTATCCAACCTCCTTGCAACCAGAGAACTCGTGAACACTATGGAGTTTGCCGGTCCCTGTACAAATACTGCCCCGGTCCCCACTTACATCGGCCATGGGAGCGCTACAACAATTGACTATATATTTGTTTCTCCCTCCCTTGCAGATGTAGTGTGTAACGTATACAGTGATCACTACCCAATTGTGATTTACCTGAAATCATTAGGGGGTAAAATACCATATAGTGAAATCGGGGCAACAAATTTGGAAGCCTCGACAGACAGATTAAGGGTTGTCTGGAGGGGGGTAGATAACAAGGGTGTATTGGCCAGGGTGATTAAGAAACATCCAGCACTGATATCGGACTGTCTTGTTATTGACAGCTGCGGGGGCAACATGATTAAATCTTTTTGTGAACTTTGCTCCGCAATAAAAAGGGAGATCTCTAAACCAGCATCTAGGAACACTGAGGAAGTTCCAAGATGTGTTGATACCTCTTGCTCAGAAGCAAATCGGGATTTAAGGGCTGCTCTCATGGCCAAACCGCGGGATATTTCCCGGGTAAGGTTCTTGAGAGCAAGGTACAAATTTAACCTACGCACTACTAGATTCAATGAATTAGTTAAAGATCATTGGGAATCCCTTGCCCGTACAGCTGCCCTAAAGGATACCCCAGGATTTTGGAGGGAGGTTAAGAACCTAAGATCTCTCGGATCAAATATAACACCAATTAACTGTAACATCACAGGGCCTGTGTGGGTTGCTCATTTTTCAAAGATCTACGCTGTATCTGGCAACCCCGCTGAAACTGTTCCCCTTCCAACACCTTTGAATATTACACTGCTTGAGGTAGAGGATGCCATCACAGAAAGTGCCGGTAATAAAGCCCCTGGCCCTGATGGCCTTTCTATTGACCAACTAAAAAGTGAAATTGACTTTTGGGCCCCGTTGCTGTGTAATGTTTTTAATAATTTAACCCATGGATCCATCCCTGAAACATGGTCCTGCAGTACTATCATACCCATTTTTAAAAAAGGCGATAGGCAGGATCCAGGGTGTTACCGCCCAATATCATTAATTGATAATACATTGAAAGTTTTAGGTAGGGTTATCTTTAAAAGAATTAGAACCTGGGCGGAGGAAAGCTCTATTTTACACCCAAGCCAGCTAGGTTTTCGAAGCAATGTGGGCACAGTAGAACAATGTCTGAATTTGAATCTAATAATGGCCAAATACACCATTGCTAAAAAGTCCCCCCTATATTTTGGTTTTATGGATTTGAGTTCCGCTTTTGATTTTGTAAATCGCTCCCGTTTATGGTCCCTTCTACTTAATTATGGTTTAGATGATTATTTAGTTTACTTTTTATCTTACCTTCATAGCGACCTAAGAGCCCGTGTGCGCATCAACCACACGGGTGAAGTTTCTAGTGATATTTTAATTGGCAGGGGGGTCAGACAGGGTTGTGTTCTGGCCCCTCTGCTTTTTATTTTGTACATTAATGAGCTGAGCAGCTCCTTGAGTATCCTAACAAAAGATGTACCGTATGTAAATGGCATTCCCATACCTACTCTCCTTTATGCGGATGATGCGGTCCTAATGGGCCGCACCCCAAAGGCATTGCGTATTTTAATTTCAGGTTTTGTTACTTTTATGGCTGATTTAGGTTTAACCACAAATTTTAAAAAATTACTTATTATGTCCTGTGGTCCAAAAAAGTATAACATTATTCAGATCAAGTCAGGGGGAAATGTTTTAAAAAGCACTTGCACTTTTCCATACCTGGGGTTGTTGTTCTCTAACACTGGTTCTTGGCAACCACATGTCTCCTACGCGAGGAATAAACTAGGTAAAGCGATTAACTCAATAATTTCTCTGCGCCAACCGAATCACGCTGACGTGATCTCGCCTTTACTTAAGATTTACCAAACCCAATGCATCCCCAACAGGTACCTATGGCGCAGAGGTATGGCGACATACAAATTGTCTCCATATCCAGACAGAAGAAAATAGATTCTGTCGGAAGGTGCTGGGTGGAGTCATCTGTGCTTCAAACTATATATGCCACAGTGAATTAAATATTCCTTTTATAGAGGACTTTGTCAGATCAAGACCGGCCTTTTTTTGGCTAAAGATATGGCAGAACCCTGCAGCCTCATTGACACGTGACATAATCTTAGATTGTTTAAAATGTGACAGGGCACACTGTATACCATGGTCGAGAGCAGTGAATAAATGTTTAATAAGAGTAGGGCATGACACTTGTTTACATCTCCCCATCTTATAGACCGCTCACATAAGATTCTGATTCAAAGGGCTCTGTTTAACATTTATAGAGAAGAGCGAGAAAGGAATGATTTTAAAAAGTGTACAGTTGTAAAGTATATGGGCCATTTGGAGCCTCCTGTTTGTTACCCTGCCCCGCCCCAGAAATACCTTTGTTTAAATCTGGGTAGATGGAACAGGAGTTTACTGTTCCGTTTTCGGGACGGGAGCATCGTAAATTTGTTAAACTTTCCTTTGGGTTATAACAGACATTTGGAAACTTTAAGTTGTCCGTGTAACCCGATTAAGAAACAAAGTCTAATGCATTTTATGTTTTTCTGTGGTTTTTATAAAACGTTTACTGTCCATTATTTAATGCCTTACTGTCGGAAACATGACTGGTCGGATTTTAAGACAGCGTTTCGAAATTTATTAATGTTAGGATCAGATGAAATAATATTTAGAGTGAGCTGTTTCCTCAAAGCCGCTGTTCGCTCACGAGCTGCTTTGCACATTGATTGACAAAAATTTGCACATTGAACTTTTGCACTTTACACCGCTAAACAATTTGCACGTTTGCTACTTTTCACATATATCTGTTTTGATTTTAATTTTTGTCTGTGTATCATACTCTAAAGTTGTCGCTATTTTTAAATGATCGAATTTTTTTAAATCATACATACTGTCTTTTTAATATGTACCTGCATTGTTGTAGAGCTGGATAGACTAAATTTTGTTTGTTTATTTTTGTATTCATTGTCATTTCAATTTGTTATGTACTTTTATGGATGACTCATTCCGAATAAAGATCTTTGAATTGAATTGAGTTGCATAGACTTGGGGTGACCCTGCAGAAAGGGAACCATTCCAACACTTGCAAATAGGCTCCTTAGGGCATCCTTGACAGTTACTTTCAAGAGTACCACAAGAAGCTGTGCCATCATTGTACAGCTGGACTCCTTATAGAAGTTTGCCTTTATGAAAGAGTGGTTGAGCAGCCTGTATCCTTAACCAGTGGAACTCTTGCGGATCATGTACAGCTTGATGCTGACTCAGGCTTTTTTACTTCATATATAATATAGCAGGAGATCATATAGCACCTACCCTTTGTACAAGATCACCAACTCATTGAGCGCTATATTCTTTCTTGCAGTGCAAATCTCTTGAAACTTGGCAGGCAAATGTACCATAAGAGGATAAATGTTGAACAACCTGTCATGGTCAGATTGGTTACATGGCAATGCTGCAGAGTTATCCTTAAAATACACCATACTCTGCAAAATCAAAAACAGTATCTGGCCATGATGAATGAGAAGCTGGGTACTGCCAAAATGTATGAGTAGAACAGTAAGACTATACTCCTTGGTTATGTAATATTTCCTTGAGCAGCTTAAGGCCTCATATTTTTTTCAGCTCCTCAAGTGAAGTGGACATTCATTGGTGTGCCATGAAATTACACCATAGAGTGCCTTTGTATACCATCAGATACTGTTTGGCATGCTAATTTGTTTGGTACACAGTTTTGTGAAGGAACAGATCATCCACAAAATGATGGAAATAGTCAATCAGCAAAATACTTACAGCATTAAATTTACATCCATCATCTCCACTAACTGGGGGAATTGGTGTATACATTATGCGGGAGGCTACCAAGTGAGCCCTCTTCCTGTGCTTCTTCACACCGCACTTTAGATTGGGCTAACCTGCCACTGTCTCTCATATACACAGATTATGTTTCCAAAGGGACATCACGGCTGCCTTTCTTGCTACATGTTCATGTTCTTCAGAGTCACTGGAAGACAGTAGCATACCGCAAGGCCTAGCGATCCCTTTGGAGGGCCTTCAATCCTCCAAGGGGGCCTCATTCAGTTGAACATAAATAAATATCTGTGAGATATGGGAGATTCAGGATCCCCTCATCACATTCAGCAGGGGGGCCCCATCATGTTTTGGTGCGCCACTGCTGGACGACGAGTCATCATCGTCATTGGAAGAACCTCCACCAACTGAAAAGTCAAAACTAGAGTACTGATCCACATACCTCTCCCTCAGATGCAGTCTCAGTATCAAAAGTGGCCACAGAGCTCTCCTTCTTTAGTTGAGTGAAAGCCTGGGCAGCAGTCATTCACTGATATGCTGTCTCTGTTAACCCCTTGGCTGCGGGGGTAATTACCCTCTGTGCTGGGGGGGGGCGCACAGCGCCCCTGTGCTCATGACGAGCTCAGCTCGTCATGTGCCACGGTGGCCGTGTGCTCATGACGAGCTGAGCTCATCACGGCCACACCCGTTTGTGTGGAACGTTCAGCACAGCGGGGGAATTAGCCCCGCATGCGAGCATTGGAGCCGTTATGACGAGCTCAGCTCGTCATGAGCACACGGTAACCGTGGCTCATGACGAGCTCAGCTCGTCATGAGCATGGGAGGGCTTAACTATCTAAAATTGTCTTCTTCTAAAACTGTTTGCTTGGGGGAATTCTGATATACTTGTAGAAATGTTAACTCACTGTTAATGCTGTGTGTGTGTGTGATATGATCACAAAGTAACAATGCAATGCTACTCAAGCCAGAGTATGGTACAGAATTAATAAAGATAGTAAAAAAAGTGAGAAAGCAAATAAAGATCTTTGCTGTCTAACAGACTTATTACAGGAATGCTAGCAGAAAAAACCTGCATTAGAATATAAAGATGGAAAACACTTCTACTTGCAGCACAAACATTAAGGCAAACTAACATTTTATGACAATATTCCATTTTCCGTTTTCTTGAATGCCCAAGGCATAAACCTAACCAGGAAGGGAAAATGATGAAATGTATTATGCCTCCATTCAAAGGGTCAACTCCAGCACCATAAGAAAATGTGTTTTTTGCAAAACATTGTTGTTGTGGAAGATGTGGTACCTTCATTAGTGTAAATGAAAACATTGGCTAAAAGCATACATTTATTTTGGGCTCAATAAGTACATATTGCAAATGTAGTTCATGGAACTGAAGAAATCTTCTTTTTATGAGGATGTGCTCCTAGTGAATAGGCATCACTCATGATGAAGTTAGTTGGTGGTTAAAATGGGCTGACCAAATGAGCTATGAACAAATGTGAATGACACAACAATATACCAATGGATAAAGAGGGTTGGCTTAAAGCCCCTTAATTATATATAGAATCAATAATGACACTTCCCGCATAACCCGTCTACCTTCATATGTGGAGTTAATCAATGTGAAGAGACCAATACAGTTTAATAATATTTGTGTTTCATTTTACATTATTTATTCTCCAACAGGTTTTCTTATTTTCATGTAATTAATTTTTATACGTACATTTTTGTGAAAACAATACTTAAAAAACATGCATAAATTCCACAAACAATACAACAGTAATTACAAAACATTGCAATATTTTACAAAGCACCATTTAATCACCCCACTCACCAACCCATACCTCCCACTCACACATCACACTCATACATTCCATATATACAGTTGTTTTGAACTCCTAGATCTAAAAAATCATTGAACAAGCAACCAAGAAGATCATTGCTTTTTAGCCTTCCATTGATGTGACTCGAACTAAGTATTTCCATAAATGTGGTCAACGCACATCTGGGTGCAGTTCAAGTTCTTTAACCACCTTCATCAGGAACTATGGGCCATATTATCAACAAAAATGCAATACATTATCGCCGCTTTTATCGGCAGGAAGCTGCCGCAAAAACAGCGATAATGGGCTTGATAATATGCCCTTGTAAATTCCCATAGAAGCCCAGGTTCTGGTGTTAACCTGGGCTTCTATGGGAATTCACAAGGGCATATTATCAAGCCCATTATCGCCACTTTAGCTGCAGTTACCTGCCGATAAAAGCGGCGATAATGTATCACCCTTTCTTGATAATATGGCCCCAATACTCTTAGTTTTCTTATTTTAGCCAACCCAGCCGCTAGGGAAATCTCTATTAAGATTAAAAACATAGGAATATTAGGCTCACTTCCACATTTTCGTAAATGAGCATAGCTTCAATGAACAGAAAGATATTTTGGGCCTCAATACAAGTCTGGTGGCCACTGACCGCCAGACTCGAGGGGGCGCAGTGGTGCTGGTTTTACAACTGTGCCTATTGTGTCCAGGGTGGTCCAGCCACACTAGGGTCACCCCAATTATCCCTGGCAGTGGTGCAGAAATCTGGAGTCCGCAGTATGCTTTGCGGGAATGCTGCGGTCCCACCAAGCATATTACAAGTTTCTGCTCCGCCACGGTTTTCATAGCGGGATGACACTGCCATGAAAACTGTGGCAGAGATGAAACAAAAGGTAAGAAGCAATGAAGCCCTCCATCCTTGCCAAGACCTAGTTCACTAACCTCTGGAAGGTGGCAGGGGTATTTTTCAACCCAACAGGCATCACTTTAAATTGAAAGTGGCCCTCTGGAGTAGAAAATGCTGACCTCTCATTAGCACCCTTTGTTAGGGCAGTACCCTGAAGTCAAATCAAAAGTACTCAGGAACTTGGCAACCCCTAATCTGTCAATGAGCTCATCTCTGGGGATGGGGTAAGCACCAGTCTTGGTTGAGTTGAGCTCCCTGTCATCCGTGCACAACCTGAGTTCTATTGCAGTGCAGTGTAGGGCAGCTTTTGGCACCTGCACCACTAGGCTAGACCAGGGACTACTAGAGTGCTCAATCACTCCCATTTCCAACACATTAGAGACCTCTTCATTGATGCAGACCTTCACTTTGTCAGACAGCCTGACTATTTAATATTAGACAGACAGGCTGTCCCCAATATCATTATTGTGGTATAAAGATGTGTACACCCAGGAGTGAGGTAAATAGTGAGGAAAGCTATCCCAGCAACTGGTGATAGTCTCTTTGCTGTTCTGGGCTCAGTGAAAGGGAGGGGTTGACAACCGCCACTGACCCATCTTTTCCTTTAGACAACTGGTGGTCAGGGAGAGGTTCACTCTCCTCCTACTCCCCATCACCTGTCACCAGCAGTGTTGTGACCTCAGAACTTCGCGTAGTGGGGTTTGAACTGGTTCAGATAGAGATCTTTGCTGTTTAACACAACAGACTTATTACAGGAATGCTAGCAGAAAAACCTGCATTAGAATATAAAGTTGGAAAACACTTCTTCTTGCAACAGACACATTAAGGCAAACTAAAATTCTATGACAATATTCCATTTTCCGTTTCCTTGAATTGCCAAGGCATAAACCTAACCAGGAAGGGAAAATGCTGAAATGTATTATGCCTCCATTAGAAGGGTCAACTCCAGCACCATAACAAAATGTGCTTTTTGCAAAACATTGTTGTTGTGGAAGATGTGGTACCTTCATTAGTGTAAATAAAAACATTGGCTAAAAGCATACATTTATTTTGGGCTCAATAAGTACATATTGCCAATGTACTTCATGGCACTGAAGAAATCTTCTTTTTATGAGGATGTGCTCCTAGTGAATAGGCATCACTCACGATGAAGTTAGTTGGTGGTTAAAATGGGCTGACCAAATGGGCTAAAGACAAATGTGAATGACACAATAATATACCAATGGATAAAGAGTGTTGGCTTAAAGCCCCTGCATTATATATCAATAATGACACTTCCCGCTTAACCCATCTACCTTCATATGTGGAGTTATTCAATGTGAAGAGACCAATACAGTTTATTAATATTTGTATTTCATTTTACATTATTTATTGTCCAACAGGTTTTCTTATTTTCATGTAATTCATTTTTATACGTACATTTTTGTGAAAACAATAAGTATTGTTTTCACAAAAATATACGTATAAAAATGAATTACACGCATTACATGCATACATTCCACAAACAATACAACAGTAATTACAAAACATTGCAATATTTTACAATGCACCATTTAATCACCCCACTCACCAAGCCATAACTCCCACTAACACATCACACCGATACATTCCATATATACAGTTGTTTTGAACTCCTAGAACTAAAACATCAATGAACAAGCAACCAAGAAGATCATTGCTTTTTAGCCTTCCATTGATGTGGCTCGAACTAAGTATTTCCATAAATGTGGTCAACGCACATCTGGGTGCAGTTCAAGTTCTTTAACCACCTTCATCAGGAACTAAGGGCCATATTATCAAGAAAGGGTGATAGATTATCGACGCTTTTATCGGCAGGAAACTGCCGCTAAAGCGGCGATAATGGGCTTGATAATATGCCCTTGTAAATTCCCATAGAAGCCCAGGTTCTGGTGTTAACCTGGGCTTCTATGGGAATTCACAAGGGCATATTATCAAGCCCATTATCACCGCTTTAGCTGCAGTTTCCTGCCGATAAAAGCGGCAATAATGTATCACCCTTTCTTGATAATATGGCCCCAATACTCTTAGTTTTCTTATTTTAGCCAATGCAGCTGCTAGAGAAATCTTTATTAAGATTAAAAACATAGAAATATTAGGGTCACTTCCACATTTTTCTAAATGAGCATAGCTTCAATGAACAGAAAGATATTTTGGGCCATATTACAAGTCTGGTGGCCACTGACCGCCAGACTCGAGGGGGCGCAGTGGTGCTGGTTTTCCAACCATGCCTATTGTGTCCAGGGTGGTCCGGCCACACTGGGATCACCCCAATTATCCCTGGCAGTGGTGCAGCAATCTGCAGTCCGCAGTATGCTTTGCGGAAATGCTGCGGTCCCAACAAGCATATTACAAGTTTCCTCTCCGCCACGGTTTTCATAGCGGGATGACACTGCCATGAAAACTGTGGCAGAGATGAAACAAAGGTAAGAAGCAATGAAGACCTCCATCCTTGCCAAGACCTAGTTCACTAGCCTCTGGAGGGTGGCAGGGGTATGTCTCAACCCAACAGACATCACTTTAAATTGAAAGTGGCCCTCTGGAGTAGAAAATGCTGACCTCTCATTAGCACCCTTTGTTAGGGCAATCTACCAGTACACTGAAGTCAAATCAAAAGTACTCAGGAACTTGGCAACCCCTAATCTGTCAATGAGCTCATCAGCCTTGGGGATGGTGTAAGCAACAGTCTTGGTTGAGTTGAACTCCCTGTCATCCATGCACAACCTGAGTTCTATGGCAGTGCTGAGTAGGGCAGATTTTGGTACCAGCACCACTAGGTTAGACCAGGGACTACTAGAGTGCTCAATCACTCCCATTTCCAACATATTAGAGACCTCTTCATTGATGCAGACCTTCACTTTGTCAGACAGCCTGACTATTTAACTTTTGACAGACAGGATGTCCCCAATATCAGTATTGTGGTATAAAGATGTGTAAACCCAGGAGTGAGGTAAAAAGTGAGGAAAGCTATCCCAGCAACTGGTGATAGTCTCTTTGCTGTTCTGGGCACAGTGAAAGGGAGACAACTGGTGATCAGGGAGAGGTTTACTCTCCTCCTACTCCCCATCACCTGTCACCAGCAGTGTTGTCCTCAGAACTTCGCGTAGTGGGGTTTGAGGTGGTTCAGATAGAGTACCCTAAGGGGTTTCTGTGGGTCTTAAGGTCCACGAGGTAGGAGACCTCCCCCTTTCTCTCAAATACCTCCTATGGCCTATTACAAAGTTATAGAGGACCCTGGCCTCCACTGGCTCCAGTACTTACATTTTCTATTGAGGTTAAAACTACACCATGGTAGCCGTCTAGTTATACTATTGCTTCATGACTTCCTAGCTGGCCTCCAGTGTCTCAGGAGTTTTCTTCTAAAACTTGGCCATCTGGTTCTTGCGGGCTGACATATAGCTAACCACATCTTGGGGAGGTTTCTTGAGAGCTTGCTACCACTGACACGTCCACTAACAGGATGACCACACAGAAGTTCGAATGGGCTAAACCCAATTCCCTTCTGTGGCACCTCCCTGTAGGCAGAAAGCACACATGGTAAGATGACGTCCAACTTCCACATCATGCTCAGGCAGGCCCACATTCATGCCTTTTTTGGTTCTTGTTGAACATTTCAAAAAGCCCATTGGTTTGTAGATGGTAGGGTGTAGAGAACGTATAGGCAATCCCCACTCTCCTTCCACAAGAACTTCAAGTATGCAGATATGAAGTTGATGCCTCTGTCAAACACCACACCTTTGGGGAACCACCCTCTGGTGAAAAGTCCTATCGGAGCTCTATCCACTGCCGGCACAGTCACAGTCCTCACAGGGATTACCTGTGGGTACCTGGTGGCATGGTCCACCAAGACCAGGTTAGACCTCTTACCTCGTGGGATCCAAAGGTCCTACAATGTGAATGCTCGTTCTTTCAAATGGAATACCAAAGACAGATTTGGGATTCAGGGGAGATTTCAGCTTTTTTCCCTTTTTCCTACTGGTCTCGCTGGTGATACTAGTCTTGCAGTATGTATCAGAGACTATGCTCATCTGGAGCCAATAGAAATGAGAGACACGCCTGGCAAAGGTCTTGTCCTGCCCCAGATGTCCTTCCAGGGGAAGTTCATGATCTAGTTCCAGTAGGAAGGCCCAGTAGCAAAGGGGGACTACCAGCACACTTTTGCCCCATGCACATGTGCCTTAGGCTCTCTATAAAGGACTTCATTCTCCCTTTATATGAGGTACTCTCCAGTGGTATCACCAGCTGCCTGGGGTTACAGAATTTTTCCCGCATAGGTCCCCCTTTTACTTGCAAACCCGCAAGTTCACATGAGGCACCAAGGTAGGCAATGTCCTCCCTGGTAGGCTCATGGGCAGCCTCCTCTGGCATACCGTCCACCTGTACCATGGGAGTTTCAGGGGTTCATTTTCCATGCACCCTGCCCTTCCCTTTTTTGGCAACTGTCTGGGCCATTTTTCCATGCTCAAGATCTCATTGACTTCCCTCTTGGGAAGCATTGGACAAGTGGGTTGCATAAAACCACTCAGCCAACCCCAACACTCCACTTCCTTCAAGGCAGTGTGCTCCAGACCATTCCCTAGCATACAGTTCACAGGCATTGCAGGGCTCACAGCAACTTTCAGAAGAACTGAGACCCCTACCACTCAAAGGGAATCAAAGTGACAGGGTGGTGGCTCTTCTAGTTATCTCGTACTACAACCTGGTTGAATGTATTTGTTATCACCTGCTCTGAGGACACCAGATGACACCTGACAGAAGTCATACTGGCCCCTGTGTCCCTCAAAGCCTCCACACTCTACCCAATGGTGGTGACCAACTGCCTATACTGGGAAGTGCTTGAAAGCATTTGGGATTTGGGCACCATCTCCTTGACACCCAGGGACACTA
Organism: Lissotriton helveticus; assembly: GCF_964261635.1. Taxonomy (NCBI): domain Eukaryota; kingdom Metazoa; phylum Chordata; class Amphibia; order Caudata; family Salamandridae; genus Lissotriton; species Lissotriton helveticus. The sequence continues at coordinate 667,645,006 of NC_136057.1, forward strand.
GGATAACCTCATGTGTCTCCCCCCCACTAACTGGTTCCGTCTCCTCCTCAAGCCTTACACTGGACAACCCAGGGGTCTGCCCACCACTGGGGTCTTGTGCCCTCTTTGGACACTTGAGATCACTCTTGGTGTGCCCATACTGGTAACAGTCATAACACTTCGGGACGCATGTTTCTGTGTTCCTGTCAACAAGATATTTCTTCTGATGGCCAGATTTGGAATGGGACCCTTTCCCCTGTGACCTATTGTTGGGGCTATAAAGGGCCAATAGAAGTTGGAGACAAGCCTGGCAATGGTCTTGTCCTGCAGCAGATGTCCTGCCAGGGGAATCTCAAGATCCAGCCCCAGTAAGAATGTCCTGTAGCACAAGGGAATTACCAACACACTTTGGCCCAATGCACATGTGACTTAGGCTCACTAAAGAGGACTTTGTTCTCCTTTTAAACGATGTGACCTCCAGTGGTATCTCCACCTGCCTGGGCTTCAGCCTGATGCCTCATGCCCTCTAGGGTTGGAACTCCTTCTTTGCCTTATAGAACTCCTCACTCATGGGCCCCCTTCTACTTGCCAATCCGCTAATCCTGGCAGGTCACCAAGGTAGGCAATGTCCTCCCCAGTAGGCCCCTGGGCAGCCTCCTCTGGCTCACCATCCACCTGTACCATCACAGTTTCAGCAGCTGGATTTCCATGCCCCCTGCCCTTCCCTATCTTGGCACCTGACAGAATTCATACTGGCCCCCTTGTCTCTCAAAGCCTCCACACTCTGCCCATTGATGGTGATCCACTGCCTATACTATGAAGTGTTTGAAGGCATTTGGGCTTTGGTCACCATCTCCTTGACACCCAGGGACACTAGGATAACTTCAGCTGTCTCTCCCACACTAACTGGGGCCACCTCCTCCACAAGCCTTACACTGGCCAGCCCCAGGCTCTGCTCACCACTGGGGGGCTGTGCCCTCTCGTGACACTTGGTATCAACCTTGGTGTGCCCATACTGGACACACTCATAACACTTGGGGACAAATTTACCAGTGTTCCTCTCAACAATATCTTTCTTCTGATGGCCAGATTTGGAAAGGGACCCGTTCCCCTGTGAACTATTTTTGGAGCTTTACACAGAAGTACGCCACCTCAGAAAGTTTCTTTTTGAGGTAAGAAGGCTTGCTATACACTAGCTGCTGGTGCAGGTCTGTAAAACAAGTATTGAGCATGTGCTCTCTCAAAATCAAGTTGTACAGCCCAACAAAATCATCAAGCTTGCTACCCCTCCACCCACCCTTTCAGTAGCTTGCTGGAGTAGTCTATGAAGTCCACCAAAGACTGGCTTGGGGTTTGCGCTGTCCCTGAACCTCTGAAAGTTTTTTATTGGGGCATACTTTTTTCTGGTCCTCTATCTCAAGGGTGGGAAGTGTGTTCCTCTCCATTATGAGTGTGTGTTTCTGAAAGCTACCTATAGAAAAATGTCCCTTTCGGAAGGGTCTCCCCAAACATTTTGCCTTCCACCTCCTATTTTTCTGACCTTGTTGGCTCTAGGACTCTGAGCACTTTATCACTACTGAGCAGTACAAAACTGCATATACTTGTTACCTAAAACATGATAATATTGGTGTATATAAAATTGTCATATTTAGTTTACCTGCAAATCCCTTGTATAGTGGTATACCATATACCCAGGTCCTGTAACCTAAACGCTACTAGTGGTCCTGCAGCACCGATTGTGCCACCCACACAAGTAGCCCTTAAAACCTGACTCAGGCCTGCAATTGCAGGGCCTGTGTGCGCAGTCTACTGCTACTTCGACTTGGCATTTAAAACTACTTTCCAAGCCTTAAACTCCCCTTTTATTACACATAAGTCATCTCTAAGGTAGCACCTAGGTAGGTCATAGGCCAGGGTGCTATGTGTGTAAAAGGTATTACAGATACTTTTATGTTTTGCATGTACTGGTAGTGACAAACAGCTAAATTTGTCTTTACTACTGTGAGGGCTGCTCCTCTCATGGGATAGCATTGGGAATTCCTTAATACACTTTTAAGCTGTAATTCCTGATTAGAAAGTAGTAGCCGCATCATGGTTCATGTGAGATGGGTCCACTCATTGTCCTCAGCAGGGAAGAAATCAGCAGACAGCAGGGCAGCACAGCAAAGCATTTCTTCCAGAGCAGCAATCAAGCAGATTGGCAATCTTTGTAGCGCAGCAGTCTTTCCCCAGGGCAGAGTTTTCACAGGTCGAGCAGTGTACTGTCGTGGTAGGGTTAGAGGCCTAGCACTTATACGCAGTTGAGCCAGTGAAGTGGAGGTGACTTCAAAAATGGTCTTTGAAGTGCACACAGGCCCTTTTTTCCCATCCCTGGCTCCAAACTAGCAACAGGGGATAATTATCCTTTTGTGCGGGAAACAGTACACTGCCAATTTAGGTGTGAGTGTCAGCTCTCCTTCTCTTCCGGCCCAGGAAGAGCTATCTGAATGCAGATAAATGCATATGAGTTCTCTGTCACACCAACCCTTCCTGTGTTTTTGGTTGCCTAGAGGGAATACCCAAAGTGTAGCTGTCACTCACCCCAGATGTGTATTGGAGACATGCTGCAAGACACACAAAGCAGTGAGAGCAGAGAAATGACTGCAGTGACTTCTTTCTAATCAGGAATTACTGCGTAAAAGGGTTTTGAGTAATTCCCAATGTTAACCTATAAAAGGAGTAGTCCTCACAGTAGTAAAAAACAAATGTAGCTGCTTGTCACTACTAGAACATGAAGAACGTCAAAGTGCATGTCCTACTTTTTATTTACACAGCACCCTGCCCTTTGGGCTGCCTAGGGTCTACCTTAGGGCTGGCATGTGTAATAAAAGGGGAGTTTAAGGTTTGACAAGTGGTTTTAAAGGTCAAATCAAAGTGGCAGTTAATTGCACACACAGGCCTTGCAATGGCAGGCTCGGAAAAGGTTTGAAAGGCTACTTGTGTGGGTGGCACAACCAGTAATGCAGGCCCACTAGTACCATTTAGGTTATAATCCCTGAGTAGATGGCGTACCACTTCACAAGAGATTATAAGTAAAGTAAATATGTCAATTGGGTATACACCAATGTCACCATGTTTAGGGGAGTAGCACATGAACTTTAGCAATGGTCAGCAGTGGTAACGTGCTCGGAGTCCTAAGGCCAACAAAAAGATACAGTGAAAAGAGGAAGTAAGCAGGCAAACCGTTGAGGGAGAAGATCACACTAAGGATGACAGGTCTAGCAGTGCAGTTGCGTAGAGTGCATTGATTTTGAGTAAAGTGGTGTAGAGTACATTGGGTAGAGTGCAGTGGTTTAGAGTAGAGTGGCATAGAGCACAGTGGAGTAGAGCAGAGTGGTGTAGAGTGGTGCAGCATAGAGTAAGCTTAGGCAGCATTGACGTAGAGTAGAGCGGTGTAGAGTGGTCCAGCACAGAGTAAGCTTGAGATCAGTGATGTAGAGTAGAGTGGTGTAGAGCGCAACAGTATAGAGTAAGCTTAGAGAGCAGTGGCATAGAGTACAGTGGTGCAGAGTACAACAGAGTAGAGTGAAATGGAGTAGAGTGGAGTAGAGTGGAGTGCAACTGGGTAGAGTGGAGTGCTGCAAGGTAGAGTGGATTGGTGTATAGTAGTGGCATAGAATGTACTGAAACAGAGTGGAGAGGTGCAGAATGTAGAGGAGTGGCCTAGACTGGAATGATTCAGAGTGCAGTAGTGAAGCATGCAGAGGTGCATAGTAAAGTAGAGTGGACAAGGATTGAGTATAGTGGTGCTGAGTAGAGTGCAGAGGTGTAAAGGGAAGTGTCATAGAGTGCAGTGATGTAGAGTCCAGTGGTGCACAGTAGATTAGGGTGTTGTAGAATGCAGTGGTGTGGAGTGGTGTAGAGTAGAGTGGTGCAGTGGCACAGAATGCATTGATATAGAATGCAGTAGCGCAGAGTAGAGTGGTGGAGAGTGGAGTGTTTCAGAGTAGAGTGCCAAAGAGTGCAGGTGCAGAGTAGAGTGGCTTAGAGTGCAGTGGCATACAGTGCAGTGGTGTAGAGTAGAGTGGATGTTGTTGATACAGATATAAAGGAAGAAAGGAATAAAATTATATTTGGAAAATATGTATTGGATGTTTATGGACTACAAGTCTTTTCTGGTGCGACTCTCCATTTGTTGCTATTTCAAGTGGTGCAAAGTAGATTAAAGTGACTTGAAGTGAAGTGCCATAGAGTGCAGTGTCATAGAGTGGAGTGGTGTGGAGTGGAGAAGTGCAAAAACAATAGAGGAGTAACCCCTCGTGGGTAGAGAGAAATATATCTCTCTAACAATGAGCTCAAATGCTCTGGTCAGCACATTTTGCCCCAACCTGTTACTGGATAATGCATATCCTTATAGAAGACCCCTCACTCACCAACCTGGTTGGTGACATGCTTCATCATCGGGGTCCCACCCCATAGGCCGAGTGCCTATAGGGTGTGCTGCGACACCTGATTACAGTGGAGCTGGTTTTGTTTTTTATGTGTTCAAAACTATCAAAACTGTGTTTAAAAAGGGCCAACACTACTCACTTCAAGTATTTTATTCTTGAGTGCTTGAACCCTTGGTAAAATTAAAGTGTGGCACCTTTGCCTAATTAGGAAGGCTTTGGTGTCAAAAGTAGTATTTAAAATGTATAAAAATAGCAAAAGTGTGCTATGTGAATGTGAATATACAAAACTATTGTTTAAAAAGGTCTACATGTTTCAACCTATACATGGATTTAAGGGTTTTCGTCAGGACCGTGGTGATTTGAACTGGGTGGTCCGCCCGCGCTAAGGAGCGTCCTGCCCTAGTTCAAGGTAGAGACCATAAATAGTGGTCTCGTGAAAAAAGTGCGTTTTTCTTTTTGAAAAAACGCTTAGAAGCGGAACTATCGCTTCATGGGCACCAGCGTTACCAAGTTGACAGGAATCCGTCTCTTGTCGCTTCTGTTCGTCAGACCAAAAAACCTACTTGGTTCTTGCTCGGCGTGCCCCGTAGAATGAGAATGGAGAAGTGCCAGGTAAAACACAGTGGCAGAGTGGAGAGATGCAGAGTAAAGCGGAGTAGAGTGTACTGGCTTAGAGTGCATTGGCATTGAGAGGCATAGAGAAGAGTCCTGCTGAGTAGACAGCCATGACATAGAGTGCAGTGGCATAAAGTAAACTGGCACAGATTTCCATGGCAGAGAATTCAGTATTTCAGAGTAGACTGTTGTAGAGTTCAGTGGTGTATAGTAGAGTGGCAAAGAGTGCATTAACGTAGAGTTCAGTGGAGTACAGTAGTGCAGGGTAGAGTGGCTTAGAGAGCAGTGGCGTGGAGCACAGTGGTGCAACGTAGAACAGAGGGGCGTGGAGTGCAGTGGCATAGAAAACAATGTTGTAGAGCGCAGTTTTGTAGTGTGTTGCAGAGTGGAAAATAGACTGGCGTAGAGTGCAGTGGTGCAGAGTAGATTGGCATTGAGGGCAGTGGCGTAGAGCGCATTCTTTTTTAGTAAAGGGGTGTGAAGTGAATTGGCATAGATGGCAGTTGTTAGAGTAGAGTGCAGTGGTCTAGAGTAGAGTGGTATGGAGGAGAGGACAGTGCCACAGAGTGGAGTGGTGCAGTGTAGATTGCAGTGGCATAGAGTGGTTTGATTCACAGTAGATTGTTCCAGAGTAGACTGAAGTGGCGTAGAGTGGAATGGTGCAGAATAGATTAGAAGTGGAGTAGAGTGGATGGCACAGAGTGCATTGACATAGAGTTGAGTGGTACACATTAGAGTGCATTGGCGAAGAGTGCAGTGGCATAGAGTGTAGGGTTGTTGAGCAGAGTGGCATAGAGTAGAGTGACGTACATTACAGTAGTGTATGGTACAATGGTGATGAGTGCAGTGATGCGTAGTAGAGTAGAGAGGGGTAGAGTGTATTGATATAGAGTGATGCATAGTAGAGAGAAGTAGACTGTGGCATGGAGAAGAATGGTGCAGAGTAGAGTGCAGTGCCACAGTGTTGAGTGGCATATAGTGAAGTGGCATAGTGGGAATGGTGCAGAGTAGGGTGCAATGGCACGGAGTGCTTCAGACTAGAACTGTGTGGGTTAAAGTAGAGTATGCATAGTGTGGCAGCGCAATGCCAGTACCGACAACCCATCTTCAATTGAAATGACCACAGTTTTACTGATAAAAGTATACAGTGCACAAACTATCCTTGTGGAAATGTCACCTTCTAGTGTAGTGATTGGTTTTGATGGTATTAAAATATTTGTTTTCACCACACTTCAGAAACACCCCCCTAACCAGCATGATTGCCACAAAAATCATCTCACTTTGAAGTCAGAGAAAGAAAAGCAAACACCAAGTAAACTTGGAAGATGGAGCCTGACATTTGACCTCTGTCATTGAATGCACAGCAAATGTTATAAGATATGAAAAAGATTTAAAGGCCTGTTTAGAGTAAGGGAGCACTCTGAAGGATTCTGTAAATAAGGTTTGGGCAAGGGAAGGGACGAACTCAAGCTAGGCAGCCTAAAACAAATAAAGTCAGCAAATAGAAAGCAAGATAATGTGAGTTGCAAACCAAACAGACAGCGGTAAGCAACGGGCAGAATACATTCCCAGGGAAGCTTTCCGAATGTCCCCAAGATGTCGTTAGCAAACCAGACAGCTGCACCGTCTGGTAGGCTTCTATCTAAAATCTAACCATACACACTACATTGTAAAAGTAAAAAATAACACACAATTTTCAAAAGATAAAATGTATATATAGCCAGCAGAATGGCTCAGTGAATTGTACTATTGGCTCGTTCCACAGTGGATAAATGCAGTACAATGAACTCGGTAAGAATAACACCTGCTGTATGCAAGACTTAAAAATAGCAGAACTGTGGTATGGACATTGCAAAAACACTATTTATTTTTTATTATAGATGTAAGAACCGTAAAAAATGGAATGCAATACACATTCTAGAACGACGAATTCCTCATTTATATGGTGCATAAAATATAAATGATTTGTGTTGTGCACAAACACCTGGTACTTTTTTGTATTATTATTTTAACTCAGGGGCACCAGCTCCGGGTCAGATCTCAGGGTCACTCGTTTTCAGAAGCAAGGAAAGCATTGTGAAATTACTTTCCTCTATGACCCCAAGCAAACCTCTGGAGAAACTCATTAAAATATTAATAACCCTGGGCTGTGCAGGAGGAAAGTTGGGCAAAGTTATCATAGTGGCTGATAGATGTGGCAGCACTTGCTTTCCTTAGCTGCATGCATAATTTGTTTGGAATTAATAATATATGCAAATGTTGCATTTCCAGTGATAAATGAGACCCCCGAGGACTCTGAAAATGAAGTTGAGAATGTAATTGCACTTTAAACGTTACACTCGCGACCCTGATCTCAATAGTTTTACGCACACTTCTTATCATTGCTTTTCTTTAATTTATGTAACCGCAAGACACCTCCCTTTAACCATCCCTGCTTCGTTTCTTGAACCCTGTATCCTGCGTTGTTAATTGTACTTTCTCGTGTATTTTTAATAGTCCTGTGTTTTAATTGAACTGATTGAGAGTTGTTCGGACGCCTTACTTTGTCTCAAACGCGCCGGACATCACGTCAGTCTCCTTACAAGCACATTATACCTCGCGGCACTTGTAATAAGAGGTAGGGAATTTCGCAGCGTTTGTGATGAAGAACACCGAGTACCCGTCCGCCAAATAAGGCCCTAAATCTTCATACTCTTCACCTCTATCTGACAATCTTAACAAGAAAGCAGAAATATATTGAGAAAATACGATATATTTCCTCTCTTCACTCTTCAGTTACTTACTTTCACAATCCTGAATGGTGTGAGGGGGGCCAGTTTATCTGTATTGTACTACCGTCAAAAGGGATGTTATTTCTGGCAGACACATTGGAGGATTGGGTTCGTGTTGTACAAAGGTTGCTTCTGTAATGCTTCTGCACGGAAGGTTGTTCAGTGGTGACTTTCCTGTCCATCCCTGGGCTTTTCTTCTTCAGCAGTGTAAAGGAGGCCATTCCTTCTTCCTGCATTTCCTCCCCAGTGCTGTCTCTTCCTACCATAGCAGGAACCCACCGTGCAAAAGGTGCAGCTGATTCCCACATGTAGCTGGTTTTGGGGTGTCAGATCTCCCTATTAAACTTTTACGGTCAGGTTGAAAGGTCCCCTCTGATTTTCATCAGAAGATTTTGTACTGTCCGAGAGTCCTTTAATATTCTATTTGCTGGGTTCTCTTCCGTAGGTGAATGATTGCCTCCAACTCAGGAGCGCCTTCAATTGTTTGGACTTCATAATGCTGTTTTTTCCTTCACTTTTGATTGCCCTCTCTGGCAGACGTCAATCATTCTATATATTCACATTAAGCGTTGGTACTTGGTTCTCTAGCTATCTTTGCATGGCTTGCTTTTCAGTGGCATGTCAAAGCTCCAGAGTGTGCAGTATTTGTGGCTCTGGTGTCGTTTCTGGGGACTCCAAAGACTGCCTTGGCTCTTTGGTGTACTACATGAGTATGTGCAGTGAAATGGAAGAAGGACATAGAGGGAATGTTTAATGTATGTTTCCTTAACAGTGATATTTATCACTTTTATTCATACTCTTTCGCGTCATAGTATTTATGACCCTCCTACCGGTTCGGCCATTGTAGGTTTATTGGATAATTCAAGGGTGGTCCAGAAATGTGCACCTGTATCAGGGCATTCAGCTAAGCGTGAGCAAGCCTTATATTCGCTACATTTTAAACTGGTGTTTCTAAACTTGGAGGCTCCACAGTTTGGATGCAGAAATAGATTTGATGTATTTAGGTAGGTCTCTCTTCCTTTAGCAATATCAGAGGATCTGATTGTCAATGTTGGTGACGAGCTGGTATCTGAGGGCCTTTTCTTTTACTTTGAGCAGACAGATCTGCTTGGTTATCTCTTTTTCATATTGTTCACAGAGAGCAAACACTCTGTCCACTATTCAGGGATGTCTCACCAGTGCATCAGAACATCTTGAACTTGGGCTTGTTTCCGTGTGAGGCACTATTTTGACTTTTGTGGCTCACTGTAGACTTGAGTTGAGAGCAAAGGAATCTGGTGATATTTGGATGGCATTACTTTTTTCTATTCTCCATTATTGATGATGTCTTGTTTTTAATTCCAGCATGTGTTCCATTGACGTTACATGAATTTCCAAGATTCTGGAGTCGGTTGTTTACATTATCCTGCGTGCCTTGATATGATGTTGATTAAGCCTTTAAGGTAAGGATCTGGCCAAGAAAGGAAATGTCGTAATGCTTGAATTACTGCCTCGTAATCTTCGTGCTCTGATTCTTTTATTTTCATCCTTTTCTTTATCACCTTTCCAAAGTAAAGAAGGGTGAAAGCATGATAATGGTAAGGGAATGAAGATTATCAGGAGGTAACTGAAACAAAATGTAACAAAGAAACGTTTTCTAAATGCTTTCTCTCAGAATGTGAAAAATCTGACAGTTACCTTTTTTGGACTAGCACTATCCAATTATACTTGTAGGGGCTTCGGGCTAGATTGCTTCATCCATTGTTCTGTTTTTGTGTCATTCATAGTTTTCCTGTACCATTCTACAGAATATAGCAGGTGGCAGTGAATGAGCCTACTTCAGCCTCTGGCTAACTCCGGAGTGAGTGACAGCATTTACTCTTTGGCAAGGTGCTCATCCGCACAACAAATAGTTCTATTTGTTGACTGGGACTAATGTGCGTGATGTTTGAGACCGAAAAACTGATTTTTGCTTTTAGCCAATTGTTTTTTAATTTGATGAGGGCCGGTAGCACCTCCACCAATAACGTTTTACAAAATAAATAACAAAACAAAACAAAACAAGCATAGACTAAGCCAAAATGGTCACAGCCAGCACCAGAACTATTGCTTTGCAAATGCTTGTTTATTGTACCAATAAGATTGAAAGCCAAAACCAATTATCAGTAAAAAGACGAGTCTTAGCCTGAATAGCATAACATTCTGGACACCAAGTTCTCTTAAAACTCCGTGCCATTATAAAACATTACTGCCGCCCTGAATACCCTCAGCGTGATATGTGCAATCTCTATTGTACATGGACCATATAGTCTTACCTTAAAATGACTTGGTTAGCTGTGCAGCATAGCCGCTGAGCAGGAAGTTAGTTGCTGCTTTGAGGGGGCAGGGTTCTGCTTGTAGTGCCAGTATATATATGTATATCTGTTATTTACTCATTCATGTATTTATAGAATTGGAAAAAACAAAGCTTGAAGAATCTGCTTGTTTAATTACATCATGAATGCGATGTGATTGACTTTCTCCTTAAACTAAACATACAAATGCTATAATTATCTCCTTCTGGGGAGAAAGCATTGATAGAGTCCAGATCAGTTAATGACAACTTCCTGCCGTGTTTTGACACAAAGGTCTCTTCTATGTCAAGTAAGTCTGCGGTTGAGCTTGACACAATTAATTAAAGACTTCCTTTTAGAAGCATTGACACAGAAGCCACAATTACGCACAATTTAATCAAGGCAAAGGTTAATAGGCAAGTCACATGTCTGCAGTGAAAACAGTACCACACATACAAGAAGCACAACCGAACCGCTTACATCTTTCCTCCACTTCATTACTTTAAACTCAGGGGAAAGAAGACTAGACGAATGTGATTACTGCCAAGCACAACTGGAAATCAGCTTAAAGTACTGTTTGTTGAGCAAGTCGAATATCATATGGGTTTACTGAAAATATGAATGCTGTTACTTATGCCAAAATATGATTGCAATTCAAACTTCATAAAAATATGCTTCCAAAGAAAATATGTCTATTTTGCGGTCTCCTGTGCACGACTTTGGTCTTTACACAGCATAGATTGAAAACAAGTGAGCTACTTGCTAAGCCACTAATTAGAGCCGCGCAATATTTACGAAATTAAATCTAACTGAGGCAGTGAAGCAAAATAAAGATTTTATTAGTTTGAGTTTGGGAAAATATCTTTATACAAGTACAGAGTCTCTTATTACACAGTGTCCTTTTCAGGGCTGGCTGCAGAATACACATAACACAGACTGCACGCAGCACGCACCATGCACATCCTGCAAGGGTCTTTGGCTCGGCCTCCCTCAGCCATTGGCTTATTTGGGAAAGATTCTACACTGCGTCATTCCACCTACTGCATACCACCGATTTTGGTGCCGCCATCACAGAGCCTTTAACTGTGCCCTTAATGCACTGCAGGTGAGCATTTAAAGTAACCGATGGTGTATGAGAAGAGTCATCCTCAGATCCTCCACACTGCAGCTGCAGCTTCCACCTTTGCCTACACCATTATGGAGCCCTTGACTGTGGTACAGGCTTTGGAATCATAACTTTGACAACCATTCCAATACGGCCACCAAAAATGTAGATGCCTTCACTTCATCTAGCGCTCCTGCAGGCCATTTTGATTCCAGGCAATGTGACACGTGACTGTCAGACACATTGGAAGGATGTCCCGCGTGTCTCTTTCTAACTGAGACTTGGCTCAGTGAGTGTTCAGGTCCTGATGTTGCCAATGCTCTTCCCCCGAATTATGCTATGTTAAGAAAGGATCGGGTAGATGGTAAGGGTGGCGGGTTTGCTATGGTGGTGGACAAACGTTTTACCTGTTCTATTGTCCCTACGGAAGAAGCATTGCTTGCTGTTGGGCGATTTTAACATCCATATGGATGTGGCCGATGCAGTGAACACTGTTAAGATCCTGGACACCACTATTCCATTGGGCCTGAGTCCTTATCTTGCCACCCCCTCCCATAATAAAGGCCACACACTGGACCAAATTTTCTCCACTATGCCTATTGTTGTAGCCGTTCCTGTACCAGTGCTCTGGTCTGACCATTATCTGGTACATTTTGAGATTGTACGTGAAGACAGGTTAATAACCTGTGGTCTTAGTCGTCAGTCTCCGGCCTCGCGCGCCTTCCATCGCGTATCTTCTGACATGTTAGCTCAGTCTCTGATGGCTAATCCTTGTATGTTCACTGGCGATTTAGAGGCAGACCTAGATTTTTTTCAGTCATGGCTCGCGCAGCGCCTGGATGAACTGGCACCTCCCCAGGTTGCCCGAAAAAACACCACTCGTGCATCTGCACCCTGGTTCATGCCTGCACTCAATGAGAGTCGAAGGCTTTGTAAGAAGGCTGAGAGGGCCTGCCATCATAACGACGATGGGCTACTGAAGGAGGTCTATAGGGAGTGCGCCAAGAGCTATCATGAAGACATCATTTCTGAAAAGAAGTCTTATTTCGCCATGAGAATTGAAGCTGCCATCAATACCAGTATGGAAATCTTTGCGATAGTGAAGGAATTTACACCGCCTTCCTCTACTACATCCAAGTGCTCCCACTCTGAACCGTGGGTTGTTCAACTTGCAGATTTTTTTGCTAGTAAAATCAAAAGCATTCAGGCGTCTTTTCTGCCGTTAGATCTGACGGTGGCCCCCAACGCTTCTCTCCTTTCACCGCCCCCCGCCTTTGAGCGGCCCTTACTTTCGAACTTTCCAGCCCTCTCGCCAATGGACTCGTTGGACCTTCTATCCAAACTAAAATCGGGCTCTCTGTTGGATCCCTCTCCTGCCAAGTTCCTTGCCAAAGCAGCACAAGTTATTAATCCTTTAATTAATCCAGTATTAAATCAATCCCTTGACACTGGAGTGGTTCCTCAGGCTTGGAAGCAGGCTCTTATCCTTCCTCTTCTAAAAAAACCTAACCTTGATCCCAGCATTCATGCCAACTACAGACCTATCTCCCTTCTCCCGGCATTTGCCAAGGTCATAGAAAAGCATGTTCATTCCTCCCTCTCTAATTTTTTAGAGACTTATGACATCCTTCATCATACTGCCCGATCCCGGCGGAGAGAGGGGTAGGACACTAGCCTACAACACAGGAGTTCTGAGCCTTATACATAGAGGCACCAACCCTGATGTTCAATCCGCCGGGTATTGATGAGGCATATAAATCTTGACGTTTAGGCAAGGAACAGTGCTTCAGAGGTACTACTTTCCCGCATTTGGTAATGAGCATTAAAATTTCAATCTGAGTTAGATTCTTTAACCATTGTTAGTAGACTAAACCATTGAGGTCCTGAAGAATCGCTAGCCAATGAGCAGTGGCGAGAAACATGTCGACCGACTTCCTAACACTTCCTAGTCTAGTCTAGAGCTAGGGAACATCATATTCCAGCAAGCCCGACTAGCTTCACTTTTAACTGCAACGAGGGACCACCCGAATAAAGTAGTCTCAGGTACCCTTCGCTGCTTTTTAATTCACTTTCTAGTCTCCAACCCCTCTGGCCCCATACCCGCACTTCACCAATAGGCAGTTGGATTAAAAGATTTCCGCCAAAGAGCCCCTCTTTGAGGTGAGCCCGTTGGGAATTGCACCGCCTACCCGACGAGGAGCAACGCCTATGATGAAGCATGACACCTGCAAGGGTGTGTGAGGCAACCATATCCAACATTATGGATACCCAGTGGTAGGTTTACACACTCTAACCTCCACGTGTCCACGCCCCCGTGACCAGCACACCACACAACCTTTCCTTCCCTAGGAACAGCCCTGTCTACTTCCTCTTGGATCGTTACTTACGCAGGGCACAGACTGCGGCTGGACCTTCCACTCCCCTTGGGTGGTAATTACGCCTGCACTGATCCCATTGGATCACTTTCTCCCCCCCTTTTTGTAAACATCCTTCATCATACCCAGTCCGGGTTCCGTGCAAATATGAGCACGGAAACAGCACTGTTGGAAGTGACGGAAGCAATTAAGGAGGTTTTGGATGCTGGAAGAAAGGCGATGTTGGTAATGCTGGATCTCTCGGCGGCATTTGATACCGTCCCCCATAACCGTCTCCTTGCAAGACTCTATGAGATTGGTTTGAGGGGGACGGCCTTTAGTTGGTTTGAGTCATTTCTATCGGACCGCCAACAAACAATCTGGGCCCCCCCGCACTCAGCCTTAGTGCCGCCACTGGAGGTGGGAGTTCCTCAGGGGTCGATTCTGAGCCCCACATTATTTAATATTTACATGGCCCCTTTGGCGGCACTGGCGGAGACCTATGGCGCCCAGATTGTTTCGTACGACGACAACACACAGCTTCTCTTCATTTGTGAAAAGAACACCAACTTTAATGGAGAGAGTATTAAGAGTTGTTTAGGAGCCGTGTTCGCCTGGTTCCAACTGAATCATCTTAAGTGCAACTCGGACAAATCGGAGGTGCTCTTTTTTGGCTGTCCTCCGGCTGGAAGGTCTGGTGGCCGACGGCAATGTTTCCTCCCTCCGCTGCCACTTCTGTGGCAAAGAATCTGGGTGTGAAGGTGGACAATGGTCTTACTTTCAAACCACAGATCCTGGGCCTAGTGGGACAGTGCTTTGGTCTTTTAAAAATGCTAAGGAAATTTCTACCACTTTTGTCTCTAGCCCACAGGAGGACCACGGTCCAGGCTTTGATAGGTTCGCGTTTGGACTACGCCAATGTGTTATACCTGGGCCTTCCGGAATATCTTCTTTTACGCCTTCAAACGGTGCAAAACTCCACCGCACAAGCGATCTTTGGTCTCGGCCGGAGATCAAATATGGCAGCTCTTCTTAAATCTCTCCACTGGCTGCCTATACGTAAGCGTATTACCTCTAAAACTTTAACTATAGCATTCAAGGCCCTCCACGGCACTGGTGCCCGCTATATCAGGACAAGACTAAGCTTTTATCTCCCTGCAAGATCGTTACGTTCCACATCGTTGGCTTTGGCCCCTGTTCCGGCAATTAGGCGAGCCCGCATTGGGGGTCACTCGTTCAAACGTTGGGCTCCCCAACTTTGGAACGCACTGCCTCTGTCTCTGCGGAAGGGTGATAACCTCCTTGCCTTCCGGAAAGATATTAAAACATGGCTGTTTGGACAATAATTTCATCTAACCCTCTTGCTCTGTGCCTATTAGGTCTGACAGCGCCGGGACACTCTATTTGAGTAGCTGAGCTCTCTATAACACCCCACGTAACATAACATAACATAACATAACATAACATGTTTAAAGCTGCAGCCAAACCACCCCATGCCCATCACCCAAGGAGACGGTTTGGTTGCATCCTCATGCTTTATCATCAAGCTCCTCCCAAATAACCTACCCCTGTGGAAAATGGAGATGCTCCAGCTCAAAGCGCACTTACCCAGTAGTTTCGGTGAGAAGAAAAAGCTGAGGGTCTCTCAAATGAGAGTGGCCGATGAAATTAGGGCATGCCCAGTGCTGAAATGGAGAAATAGAACTGCAGGTACTCTGTAACAGAGTACATGCTTGTTTCCAACGAAGTGCCGGTATTCTCCAATTAAAAGTTTTACGTTTTTCTTGAGAAATGCAGGTACGCTCCCTCTCAAAATAAAATAAGTGCAGGTCCTCAGTACTGGACAGTACCGGCCATTTAAAGTACTGGGCATGGCTTAAAACACATAAGCTAAAATTCTGTGCTTAGCATAGTTTGCTGCTTCTGTCATTATCTCCAAATATACAATACAATGAGTAAAACTACACCAAAAACAAGCCAGGACAATTGGCTTTGTCAATGGTTGTTAGTTACATGAGATAAATAAGTAACATCTATGGCTTTGTTGTCTATAACATTGAAGATGCTTTAGTCCGGAAATGACGAGACTGTGAAAGAACTATAACAAGTCTCTATGGAGTTACATCAGAGGCAGTAAAGGGTATTACTGCTGCAGAATTAAAGATGTTTTTTCTCCCTGACTGTGAGGGAAAGCCAGATAGAGACCCGTCTCAGCATCTGGTTTTTACAACTGACGGTGCTGAGCACCAGTAGGACCCAGCCCATTTAAAGCTTCCATTTACTGTCAGCTGGTGTGTTCCCGTCCTTCACCAGTCATCTCCAGGCAGCACAGTGTGAAGGAGGATCACTACACTGACAAACCCCTTCTAACAGAACCACTTTCAAAGGTTTCAAAACTCTGAAAGTCTATACGAGACAAAGAAATGTACATAGAGCACAATTTTCAAGTGGGATGCGCATTTCAGCCAGACACAGCGTTTTGTTTTTATTATTAAATGTTCTTTAATATTTACAAAAAGAAATCAACTAGGCAGACCACATATGTAAAAATTAACGGAATGTATGACTTGTTTTTTTTCTAATCTCAAGGAAACTGTGTTGCAACCTTGAAATAAAGGAGCACATGGTGTGTAAAAATAGTGGTTCAAATATTTTATGTAGAGGGTGCATAAAAAGCAGCAAGATGCCAAAAAAGCTCCTGAATTTTTCCATAATCTGAAAATGTTCTGGGTACCTGATTGTGAGGGCCTCTATCTAGAGCAGAATACAATGTTCTGACGAAAATAGCGAATTCAAAGCACACATGGAGTTATGCGTCTTGTGTCTCCCATCTCTCCCAGACGCTTACTCACAATTAGGCTGGACGAACTTTTAATTATACCATGAAAAATTATAAAATATAACATTCTACATTGTATTATTCTACACAACTTTTTATTTTGTTTTATTGTTTTTAAATATTCCTTATTACACTGGCTCTGGATAGTACACAGAATCATCACATCCACAGATTATACATAGCACATCATTGTTATTATCAACCCTCCCAAGATCATTCCCAACTTCCATACCCCATGTGAATTCCTAGAATGTTCTAATCTAATCTGGAATAGCCCACCCCCTAGCTCCCTACCCCACCTTGTAACCACAGTATTTCTGCCAGTCTCCTCATAGTTTAGCTCATTTGTGTGGACAACCCCTGGCTTTGTAAACCACTTTCTTTGCTCTTGCACACCAATCCATATCAGACTCACTTCCGGCATCTGCCTTGCCCCCCATTTGTGGGCTATATTTTGTTTTGCCACCTTCACAGCTACCTTCAGCCAAATAGTTGTGTAATTCGGACACTTATCAACCCCTGTGATGCACAGAAGCATTCAGAGTGATTCAACCGGAATTGTTATCCCCGTGACTTTTGACATGACTTTTTCCACTCCCCTCCAGCATTCATATATATATTTACAGTGCCACAAAATAAATGAAAAAAGGTTCCAATTTCTCCACAGTCCCTAACACAGTATTCAGACATCCCATATCCCAATGTGTATATCACTGATCTAGAGGCATATCCCGTGTAGTCTGTGCAACTGTTCTAGACGGAACTTGGCTCTAATTGCCACTTCCCAATCACTGTCCTCACAGTACAGAAAACAGTGGGTCCCAATAGAAAGAGATCATTTAAGAACACACAAAATTAAATGTCATCAGGCATTAATACAATTATACGCATTGTATTTGTGATCAATAATATTTAATCCTATCGATCAGCATGAAATACGATCCAGTAGTTAATCTGGAAATAATATATCACAGAGGTGCCCCACTTAAAAGGGAAGGGGAAAGGTTGCGTGCACTTAGTGAGGGTTGAGAGAGTGAAAGGAAAGGTAGGGACAATATATCCATCACAACATGATTCAGAAATATAAGTGGGTTCATTCAGCCTTTTACTCAAATAATAACATAGTACATAGCCATCATTTGAAACAATGCCACAGTGAAAAAGCACTGTTGGCCAAACGGGCACAAGATGGTAACGCAGTCGACGTTTTGACCCCAATTAGTAGTAGGTTGCTTATATCCTTACAGCGGGGTCTTCCTCTGGACTGGGTGTGGGGCACCTGGGAAATTTAAAGGTGAATTCTTAATGTCTAAATATTTTACTTCAAATTTGTATTTTGACTAATTCTAAACAAAAATTGTAACTAACTTACCATGCGCCACCCTAATCTGGATGGTGAAAATGTAGTGTGTGGGCCCATCGGCTCCAAACGCAGAGACCAGGTCAAAGGCACCTAAAAAACAGAGTATGTGCCATCAGAGACATGTATCAATTAAAGTAAAAATAGCATTGAAAGGTCTTAAAAAAGCGAACCAACGCACTTACTTTCAATGAATGAATAGGGATGCTACCCTTTGAATGCCACTCTTAAATCAAAGATTAAAAAAATCGTGCCAAAAACTAATTCCAAGGTTCTAAAACAACTGCAATGTAAAAGGAAAGGAAGGTCAAACTAGCACTCAATAATTTGTTTTAAATGCGTTTAATAGTACATCTTTAAACACATCCTCGCTGAAATTACCTCAAAGGCAAGACCACATTCGCGACCTTTATGAAGCCCCTCGGGTGCTTCTGTTATAAAAAGAGGGGGGAAAAGGACAAAGGGGAATGTTTTAAAGAAGTTCTCTTGTAACAATTCATGCACGCTTTATTTGCGTGCGCAAGAGTTTTTCAAATATAGGGATTTAAAACATTTCCATTTGTACTTGTTTCCCCTCTTAATAGAACAGAAGCACCCGAGGGGCTCATTAAAGGTTGCGACTGTGGTCCTGCCTTTGAGGTAATTTCGGAGAGCATGTGTATAATGAGTATAATTGTATTAATGCCTGATGACATTTAATTTTGTGCGTTCTCTAATAATCTCTTTCTATTGGGACCCACTGTTTACTGTACTGTCCTATCCCCAGGTCCCAGTGTCTTCTTTGGCTTACCCTTATCAACCATCGACCTCAAGCATCCCCACTTCCGTCTCCCATGATGCCTGGAGAGGATCTATTGGATTTGGGGAGCTATAGAGCAATTTTTATAGGTCAGGGAGGTGGCCTTGGTCTTCATCAGGTCCAACAGTAGTCTATCTTCCAGTGGGGAATAATCCGTCAGAGTATCGCCCTCCCTAATATGCTGGTATGGTGCGTGTCTGAGTTGTAAGTATTTATATTTTTCCAAATCTGCCAATACGTATTTCCCTTGTAGTTCCGTGAATGTGAGCGGTTTCTGACCCCTCCATATAGCCTCTAGTTTCTCAATACCCAGCATTTCCCATTCCCCAAAAGTCTTCCTGACGGTCTTCAGTTCCAACAAGTGTTCACTGTCCCACAATGGCATTCTCCCGGTTAACTTACCCTTCCAACCCACGTGTTTTGTTGTCGTCTCTTTCGAGACTCGGATGACTATTCGCATATGCATAGGTAAGGACTTGCCTGAGCTCCCTCCGTATAGACCTGCCATGTACCCATTTGTTCCCATCGCCCAGTGATCCGCCCTAAGCACAGGGTCCCCAGGGTCTCCAAAGGTCCATTCGTTAATCAAGATCAATTGCGAAGCCCAATAGTACTTAATAAAATCAGGGACAGCCAATCCCCCTTCATACACTCCCATCTGTAGCTTCCCTAGTGCTATCCTGGCACTTATTCTACACAACTTTTAAGCAGGAGTGAGGCATGTTTCCTCTCACCACAGTTTTGGTAGGTTGCCAGCTTTGTCACTTCCTTTCCAAATTGTTGATGGAAAATGCAGTGGTGACACTAACTGTCCAGAAGGTTGATGGGAAAAACAAAGGCCATTGTGCTGTTCTACTTTTCTCATTTTTATTTGCATGCTCATGGATGGTGAGATGATGGGAAAAACATGGCCATTGTACTTTTCTACTTTTCTCTCTTTCATTTATATGCTCAAGTCCTTTATGGTCTTCCTTATTTTCTTTTTATGTGTGAGTCATTCTTTCCTTCATTTACACTCTCCTGCTCCTTCTCTGGTGCTCTCTTTTTCTCTCCTCCAGTTTAATTTTACTTTTCTCTAGCTCTCTCCCACTCTTATTCTCTTTCCTTTTCTTTCTGGCCTCTCATCTCTTGCTATCTTTCATTTCCCTCTCATTATATTGTTTCACTTTTAATATTATCATTCTCTTTTTATATCCTGTCACTCTGGTTTTCTATAACTTCACTCAATCCCTCTATTCTATAGCGTTTCATATTCCCGCTCCCTGGCTTTCTCTTCACTGTCCTTGCTTCTTCTCCTATACCTGTACACTCCATAACCCTTATTTTCCTCTCTCTATCTTCCAATATCTTTCAATCTCTATCATCGTCTGCCATGAGCCTCAACATTGCCGCACAATGAACATGCAATGTTGGGATGACACAGATGTAGCGGAAAACGCATTTCAATTATAGGGGTGCATCATAATCACACGTACAGGCCACATGCACATATAATCCTTTGTCATAATAACATGAGGCATTAGAATGTGAAATGTAATAATGTGAATTGTGTTGTATTTTAGGATACTTCAATGTAATGTGGAGGAATGTACGTAGCAAGTAAATGTAACTGGCTGAAAACTTTAGTGGAAGAACTTGTGTTGTGCAGCTGACAATTATTTGTGTATTCAATGTGCTCATGACGTTTTAATTTAGATGTATGTAATAACCTTAATTGGCTTCATATTTTATGCAATTCGTAAAATGTATGTGCCATATTCTTATGTTAGCTGAATTCGTAGGCCTGAAATTTATTTTTCTCTGGAAGCTCGCCTTAGAATTAACTGTTTGAATTTCAAGTGCGCTCTGGATTTTGTTCTTTCTCATGTTTGTGTTGCAGGTGGAAGAAGAGTCCTTGTTAGTTAGAATAATGTCTTTGTCTCCTTATTCAGGCCAGGAGAGAAGGGATACATCATGAACTTACTTTGATAAGGGAACTGGTTGTGCTTCACACCGGAAAAGGCATGGGAGTCAAGATCAGCAATGTTGTAGTCCAGGAAAATCGCTGTCCAGTGGAAACTTACCTATGGGATTGTGCACAGAATGGATGGTGTGACTTGTAGCAAGGCATGATGGGAAAAGGATACATGAAAAGTGTGATGCGAATAGGGAAATAATCCCAATTCTTCTCTCTCTGCCTTAGGGGAAAGAGCCTCTTAGAATGACCTCAGTGGCTTCATGCCACAGTGATACATCAATGTGGAGAACCTTCTTAGGAAGACTCTACATGCTGACACCTTTGTACTTTTCCTGGGACTGCTGAGTAACCCTGGGCGTAGTGAGCGTAGTGGGGCTACGCGAAGCTTCGTGAAGTGGGGAGGGCGCTACGCCCACCCACACACTTTGTGTAGCCCCACTACGCTCCGCTCGCCTCCCTCCCACCCTCTTCTACATGGTTCTATTAATGTAAAATACATTTTAAAGTACATTAAAAGCACTTACCGTCTATGCAGCGTCCCGGGGCTCCATCTTCAGATGACGCGGCGGGTTATTCTAGCCAAATGCGCATGCGCATGCGCGGGCGCCCACGCATGCGCATTTGGCTAGAAGAACTCGCCGCGTCATCTGAAGATGGAGCCCCGGGACGCTGCATAGACGGCAAGTGCTTTTAATGTACTTTAAAATGTATTTTACATTATTAGAACCATGTAGAAGAGGGCGGGAGGGAGGCGGGTGGCGGGCAACTTTGCTCCGTCCACGGAGCGTGCGTAGTGTTGCCTGCTACTCCTACTTTGCAAAGTGCGAAGTAGGCAACATTACGTACACTCCGTTGGCGGAGCGTAGCATTGCCCCCAGGCTTACTGCTAAGTAGAGATGCCATGTTAGTGTTAGAGTATGGATAGACAAATGCTTTATTTCTATCAACCTCGATGAAGGGAAATTTGAACTCATGCTTATTTATCCTCTGCCTCCTATTCTGGACCTAATTGTGTTGTTTATACTCCATAGATTGTGCTGGGTGCGCAGATTTGGCTTTACGTTACTTCTGATGTACTTGTATACTCTCATCCTTAGGTGTCTCTATGTTCAGTTATTTTTGGCTTTGTAATAAATTAACTAACTTCTTTCAGTTGTCTGTGGTTACTATAGGCGCAGAGAAATTTCCTTGAATTGGCTTGGCTATATTAACACTTTTTTTCCCTCTACCCTTACGTGCAGTGAAAAATAACCATTGGATTGGGGGGTCAAGAACCACTCTAGTACTTCTGGGTCCAGCCCCATTAATGCTATTCCATCTGAATCATGTCAGAAGAAACCTGTGGTATCTATTTGCTCCAAAACAAATAGGACTGTAGCCCGACATTGTGCATAAGTCTCAGATACAGAACAACATTCAGCTTTAAGCTTTCCTACTTAAGTCTATCTTCGAAGTTAAGGATGTGCTTTAATTCACCTTTACAATTACCCTTAAGTTTCTTTGGGTCTTAAAAAGAGGTCTGCCCATTCACCAGACATTAATTTGACAATTCTCAACCATGGAATCTCACGGGTAAAAGAGTGCATCATTGTGCAGCTGGGATAGCAGTTTCTTTCTTCTCCTTTACAACCAGTTCTCATTATTTCGATTCTGTTCTTTCCTTAATTATTTCAGTCTAATTTTATTAAATTCATTTCATCCTATTGGCTGATTCCCAAGTTGGTCTCTGCACCTGCCGTGGGGCTATCATTGCTACCTGGCTTGTCATCAAAGATTGGAGTGACTATACCTTCCAGCAACTTTTAGAAATGTTTGTTTGCCCACCTTCCTCCTCTAACTCTGTGACCTTTTGGATTGCATTTCATCTATCCCCACAAATTGTGCCCATTTTATTTTTCAACCTCATCCAAGGACTTTCCTTATCTGGTCTCCTCTGTTGCCCCTATCACCTTCTACAACTGCCACTCACCGATCTGATTGGATCATTTGACCAGATGCTAAAACGTCTCCCAGTTCTTTCACAAACTGGAAATGCAAGCATACTCCCTTTTCCATGTTCGGAATCTCATCGTAATCAAAACTTGACAAACAGAAACCACGTGACACTTATGGACCTTTCTGCCACATATGCTGCTGCACTCATAATTGCTAGTGGAGACTGACCACCACCTAATCCCAGGATGTTTGTAAAGAGCCTCTGAATTAGCATTGATGCTGACTTTATACTCGACCCCGGGTCAACTTGATTGTCAAGTCTTTATTTAATTATGTAAGCCACCACATGTTATCTTTCTACTGAGTACCCTCAGCATTGACACCAAAGTGTCCAGAATATAAGGGCAAGAGCACTGCTTTGTCTTCTAGACACCAAGGGGCAGATTTATGAGGCTCTTGCGCCTCCTTGCGCCGCAATTGCGTCACGTAATGTGACGCAACGGCAGCGCAAACAATGCGCCCTATTTACAACGTGACGCATCTAGGAGATGCGTCACGTTGGAAACCCCTGTGCCATAAGGAGGCGTTCCTGCGCAGGGGGGGGGGGCGTTCCTGTGCAGGAACGCCTCCTAAAAGTGGCTGAGTGAAATCTATGAGATTTCACTCAGTCACTTTCTACGTCAATTCCCTACGCCTGCGTAAGGGTGACGCAGCATGCATAGAATAGGTGGCTCCTGTGCATTGCAGGAGTCATGCCGCACTTGCGACATGACTCCTGCAATGCGCCGCACGTACGCTGAGAGATGCGTCACGCATCCTCACTGCCTTGCACCATGGTGCGCCGCATCATAAATGCAGCGCACCATGGGTGGCGGAGCAATGGCGCACTGTGCCGCATGTTAACTGGCGCATCCCTGGGGATGCGCCAGTTAACATAAATCTGCCCCCAGGTCTCCATCACAACTTCTTTTAATTGACTTCATGTATCACATAAAGTCGCCTTCAGGGGACCTCTGCATCATCTATTGTGCTCTACATGATTTGGGATCAGATTCCAACACAAGAAATTATAGTAATATTTCACCAGATACATTTTGAAGTAAAATGCGAAATTTGATCAAATCTCAACTAGAAGGCTAGAAATTCTCTGTCCAAAATGGCAAATGTTGCAATCTCCTTGGAGCTCAACTTTGGACTTTTCATATTTGTCACTTTCACAGGGCCATAAAGACCTGATTTTCCTCGTGCACATAACTACCTCTGTTACAGAGTGTAACCCACACCAGGGAGCATTTCTAACTGTTCTCTTACTTCTCATAGATACCATGGCGCAACCTATTCCACCTAAATGTTAGCTGACACATCTTACTGGTGCCTATCTCTGTAGCTTATCACTAGCCCACAGACAGCATCAACCCTCACGAAATGTGCACCCCTGCACTTTCACACCCAAGAAACTGAAATCTTCCTACTAGAAGTTTCTTTGCATCACACTTTTTTACGCTCTACACTCAACATTTCTGTGCAATTGTTCTTATTTTGTTCAGCGTCAAGCGGTAGAAACATGATCAGGGCACATCCATGATCCTCACACAGTTCATTCAACTCTCTATTCATGGATCACACTTCCTAAAACTATTTATGCCTGCATGAATCTGTAGACCTCTTTCTCCAAAGACAAGACATTTAAAGAGAACATAAACAGAAGCAGTGCAGTGCATGAAGGACATGCAGCCTGATTCATCATTCTCCCGTTTTGCGAGCCCCTAATAGCGATTCATAAGGAATCGCTATTAAGGACTTGCAAAACGGGATTCATGTAGGAATTGCAAAAAATATTGCGATTCCTACATGTTCCTTATTTGCGATTAGCAAATTGCTAATCGCAAATAAGGAATAACTCCCCATTCATTCCTATGGGCCTACAGGCCCATAGGAATGAATGGGGAGTTATTCCTTATTTGCGATTAGCAATTAGCTAATCGCAAATAAGGATGCGATTTCAAGGGTACAGGGGTGTCCAAAAGACACCCTGTAGCACCCCTGAAATGTAATCTACATTGGTGTTGCGCACACACATGTCCAAAGGACATGTGTGTGTGTAACATGCAACTTAGAAAAATGCATTTAAATGCATTTTTCTAAGTTTTCGCTATTTACCACGAGGTTTGACCTCGCGGTAAATAGCGGCCCAAAATTAAGAATTCGCAATTTTAAAATGGTTCATGAATTGCATTTAAGGAATCTCAAATAGAGATTCCCTAATTGCAATTCCTCGCAAATATGCGAATTCTTTAATAGCGAATTTTGCATTTGGGATGATGAATCCCAAATGCAAATATTGCACTCGCAAAGGGCCAGATTCTCAGAATCTAGCCCTTTGCGAGCGCAATTAAGCTTGATGAATCAGGCAGAAAGATACTTGTTTGGTTATTGGGGGTAGCTATAAACACAGATATTAAGGGCCTCATTTATGAGGAATGACGCATCGCTGCGTGAAAGCAGCGATGCGTCACTTCTCAGTGCGCACTCCTTGCATCATGACTGATGCGTCATATTTATAATATGACGCATCATGTCGCAAGGAGTTACAGATACGTCAGTATTTCTGACGTATCTGTAGGCGCAAAAGTGACGCATTGCTGGAGTGTGTCACAAAAGTGACGCAACTCCAGCAATGTGTACTTTGACATGGGCAAGTCCCATGTTGTTAGTGCCTGCGTTAGTCTCACGCCTGCCATGAAGCAGGCATAAGATTTGGACGCATTAGCGGCCAAGAAATGGCGCAGTGAAATCTTATAGATTTCACTGTGTCACTTCCATCACCCTTTCTTGCGTCAAAACGCCCCCCATGCATACATTATACCTGGCGCAGGTATAATGTGGCGCAGGGGTTTACAAAGTGACGCATCTGCCTAGATGCGTGACTTTGTAAATATGGCGCGACAAGGTGCATTTTTTAGGCCACTGGTGCGTCACAAAAAGTGACGCACCGGCGGCGTAAAAGTGACGCACAGCCTTATAAATGAGGCCCGAAATATTTGAAGTAGATCGTCTCAAGCTCCTTAACTGTAGAGTGACAACCAGGTGCCTGCCTAGCTCACACTCTTCAAATCCAAGCTCCCTCTCTTAGAATAGATATATTTATTGTCATTTATTTATTTATTTATTTGAGAATTTTATAGAGCGCGCAGCGGCCCCAACGGGGCGTCCCGGCGCTGAAACTCTGAAAACAAGAGGGGAGGTCATATTGAAAACTTGCCTTTTACATAGAGCATGCAGAGTTACACCATGGGATCGTTCATAGAAATGTACCATTTCATACTGAAATTGTTAAATATGTGAACCCAGTCCACCATAATGCAATTTCAATACATATGGCATTTGTTTCCAGCCAAATATTTGTAATTGTATGTTAACAGAAGTAATTGTAAAATGGCAACAAAATGATCTCTTCATGCTCCCCCAGCTATATTTTCATATATTATCCGAACACAATTTTTTTGTTAATGGGAATCAAAAAGAATTTGGTTAAATATAAGAGTTATTTGTGTTTTATTTTAATCCAATTAATTATATAGACTCAAGATTCTCTGTTCCCAGTCACTGTGCTCCCACTGCATTTAGTGTTCTGGGGGCAAATATGTATGTATGTAGACAAACACTTTTTGAAAGGAACTATGACCTAGTTAATTCCAGGACAGTAATTTCGTTCAATGTTAGCACATATTTGCACCCATGTCAGGGACTAAGTAATGTCTCGCTACTTTAAGAAAGAGACTGTCATAAAATGTATATTTAGTAGATCAGTTGGAAATGTTTTTGAATCGCCAAGGCTCAATTGTGGCGAGACTGCATTGCTGTCTACTAGCCCCATGCAATTTTCTGCAAATTTTGTGGAATTTTTCTCCATTTAACCTATGTAAAAGTTACCGTCATTTTTGCCGATGGGACACTGGTTTGAGCAGAAAAATTATCGTAGGAACAGCAAAATCGCAATCAAGAGACACTTTCAAAAACATTTTGGAACACAGTGTTAAGGCAAATTTGTCAATGCCACACTCCGATAAAATGCAGCGATGCGCTATATTTACAAGAATATGGCACACCCCTGACTTTCCCCTAGCACTAGTGCTAAAAGAGCTTCCTAGCACCAGCGCAGGCACCCTGCTGCCTTGTTGCAAGGGTGCCTGGGCTGCAGGGTCGAATGTTTATGTGCAGGAAGAGACACCTTTGTGCACATAAACAATAATGCCGATTTGTTCTTTTTATGGGTCCTGCAGTATGCAGCACCCATAGAGAGAGCAAAAAATCAAGGAGAAATTAATAATTTCTCCTCGTATTGCTATTCTGAGACCAGGTATTTCCAAATGTTTGAATATGGGGATGTGTCAAAAAGCAATGGGTGTTGCAGTGGAACGCCCACTGCACCACCCATTGAACGCCCCTTTGCTGCAGAGGACTGCTGCAGAAAGGGATATATTTACAAGTGTTAAGCCTTTTTAAGTGGCTTAGTGCCTCCTTGTAAACATGAGTAATTCCGGTATGCCACTGGAGCGTCATAAAAAGTGGAGTTAAGGGCTTGTAAATATGCTCCTTTCTCTTTAACCAGTCTTCTACTCGTGTCTCATATGGTTTGTGCATGAGCTAAGTACAGAGCAGAAGAACACAAAATCATTATCAAAATGCAAGTATTCATCAGCAGAGAGCTTTCTCCGTTTTGCCCTTAATGTAGAGAAATGTTAAGCGTACAAGTCCACGTTCGTTAGTTTCTCATTGAATATTTATGTTGATAATCCTTAATGACTTGACAGGGGTTGAAAGTACCACTAGACTATTATTGTAACAGCTGAGCGATTACTGGAGCCACGTCGAGCTCAGTCAGCCATAATTCCTGCAGGTGCAGCCGGAAATCCATTTTGTGTTCACTTTTTAGGGCTATTCAGATGAAAAAATGGAAAATCAAACGCGCTCCTGTCAACTAAAAATATGTATGTCAAGAAAAAAGAACAAAAGAGCAGACTGCGTAACATTCCCCTCATTTTGAAGTGTCTGCTAAGTAACTTTGTTTTTCTGGTACAATGTTCCTTAATTGTCCGAGTGACTAAGCAGGGGTCGAAAGATCATTTAAACATTCTGACATTTCCGAGTGTTTAGACTGCTGTGCCGCTACTCATAAAGGGTTAACACGGGGCATGCTGCGAACACGATTACAATGGCCCTTTATTGAGAGTGTGAAAGGCTAAACTGAAACTCTAAAAATGAGAAATTGCACCTTGTAGGTAGCCGAGCCACGAAAAGTACACATTTCATTTAAGATATCACAATACATTCACAGGCTCAGTATAAAAAAATACACAAGAAAGCATTTACTCTATTTCCCAGATCTGGCAAGTAAAATATTGCAGGACTGTAGAAAATAGTACAGCTTCATATGAAGCCACGGCCTTGGCAATGATCATCCCGGCCTTAACTCCCCAGACATTCAGAAAAAAGTCTGAGCTTGACTTAGGGTGAAACAATGGTGTTTTATTCTAAGACCAGTAAAAGTGAATGTAGATGGTGGGAACTGGGGGGAAGGCAGACTCCATAAGGCTAGTCTTCTAAAAAGCATACGTTGTATATGTGAGAAAGTAATCCTTTTGCCCTGAACCCCCATTTATTAGCTGATACTCTTAATGTGTCATGGTTTCTGTTAGCTAGACCCAGGGCTAGTGTTCTATTTAAAAGGTACATGGTAAATAGGTGTAGTTACAATTGGTATGCCAACCTACCTGTAAGCCTAGTATATGGTAGGGAATGTCATTTTAAAGTGTGCACTGCTGTGCTGGCTGCTGTCATTTAAAAGGCAGCCCTGCATTGCAGTCTACTTTTAAAAGTAAATTACATTATATTATATAAATTCGACTTTGGAATTAAAGGTACTTCCAAAGTCTTAAACTATATTATGCTTACACGTCACCCCAAGGTCTCTCCTAGGTGCCCCAGGGGTAGGGAGCCTTGTAAATTTAAGCAGGAACATTATAAACCATGTTTTATAAACCCTGGTAAGAGAAAAAATGCCAATGTTGTTTCCCCCCTATTGTATCACATTGGCTCCATAGGTTAAGATAGGAATACTTTAAGAAAGTAAAAAGATTGACAGGAACCAGATATAAATATACCAAAAAGTATTACAAATATCATAAGAATAAATCCAACAACTTGCTAAGGTTAGATTTATTACAACTATCACAGAAAATAAGTCATAGAACTTTATTTTCTGTTGAACTCAAATCCAGCATTTCAGTAGCCTCTCCAAATTGGCCCAGCCTTTGGCAGACTGAGCCAACCTGATCTGATGAGGTCTGAAGTGGCCTGCACAGAGACAAAGGACATCTGATGGGCCGAGATTTGCAAGCTGTAGAGTAGGAAGGGGGCTGGGTAGCCAAACTGGCCTTCAAAGAAGGAATGACAGTTAGGACAGGGCAAAATCTAACTCCCACTGCCTTTACCCCCAGCCAGACAGGAAACCCGGAAATTAAAATAGCAATGGGCTGCAAGGGGAGTGTTAGGGAAACTTAGCAACACCAGTGGGTTAGCTTAGGCAGATCTTAACCTCCAGAAGAAAGTTTCTACATTTTGTATTTTAAAGTACAGTGTTTTCTGGGGCAAGAATATGCCACACTTTGGAGGAAGGTATCATACATCTGGGTGGTAACCTGTACCCCATTGGTCAGGGGTGCCCCCACCCCTGCTTGTCAGTTAAGAACACTGTATAAATATGGGAGATCTGCCAGGCAACTTATACCCCTGCCTGAAACTATAAGAAGAAGAAGGACTACCCTGCTGGACCCTTGCACTGTACAAGCGAGGACTGCATTCATAAGGATTGCACCTGTCATGAATCCCACAGTATCTTCCCATGCTACATCGTCTTGGTGAGTTCTTTCTCTACAGCAAGCTTCCTTTTTTCTCCATTTCCCTTATGTGTATTATTGTTGCAATTGTAAAGAACGATATTCTTTCCAGTATGCTATGATTTTAAAAATAATCATATTTTGTCCAAAATGCACCTAGCATTTAAAATGAGGTTTGGGCTAAGCACAAGCGCTGGAGAGACATTTCATTATGGTTGGGCAGAACAAAAGCGTTAGAGAGACATTTCACGTGTCAATGGTGAGAACATGGTTCATGTGCTTCAGGAATGCGAGCGCATGAAAGAGATTGACGCGAGCGCTGGAGAAGTATTTAAAGCGCTCATGCAGCAAGAAAGGTGCTTGGTCTCGTCCTTCAGAAGTCAGTGCTTACCTGTTCCCTCCTCGTTCCCGCTTCATCGACCTGCAGTGGCCTCTTCCTTTTGTCCAGCCTCTCCTGCGTTCTACGGTCTCCACAGTCTGGCACCTCCCTCGGTGATCCAGTCAGTGGCCTCAGCAAGCCATCGGACTTCCTCAGCAACCCTTCTGGCTTCTCAGGTCTTAAAACAAACAAAGGACAAGGAAAAGCACATTTCCTACAAATAAATAGAAGACAGCAATCGGTGAGTGCTAAACCGGTTAAGCTTACAAGAAGGCATATTATTTTTTTTGAAGAAGCATTATTATTATTATCTAAAGACATTCTAGAAGAGCTCATTCTAGACATTTTTGAAAGCGCACATTTTTTATGTTGTGGTAAAAGACATTCTTGAAAACAATAAGGACTATAATAAAGATTCAAGAACTCTTTCCTGAGCAAAGGCATATCTCATTTTGAAGCAGAGACTTAATTTCTAAAAAGACTCCTGGATAAACACGGAGTTACATAAACAAAGAAAGACATTTGTTTAGAACTGTGTAATCTCTATATACAGTATTATTCAGGTACTATCTAAATTCTTGGAATAAAGAAATGTTTTATAATCACTGTATAAGCTTTTTCTCTATGTATAACTAATAGAATCTTTGGGTATTATTTATCTCCTTGGTTTTTGCATAAAATATTTAACAAGAAAAGAAATACATATGATGACGAAAGTAAAAGCTACTAGAGAGAACTTTCCAACAATTCAGATGATTGATGAGGTACTAAGAACGATTTGTTTAAGTTTATTTTATTTAATAATGTTCAGGCTAGATATTTAATTATTTTTGATATTTTTTATTTGTATGCTTTTGTAGAAGCCTTCTGAAATACCCCAGAGTTAAGAAGACTACCAGTTGCAGATAGAACTGAAGAAAGTTCACAGTAAAGAAGTAGACGTAGAATATTCACACAGAAGGTTCAACATCTTTTTATCTCTATTCCCATTCCCCTTTCCCCCTGGAATCTCTCGGAGTGACAGAGTTCTTTCAGTATTCTGTGACTTGGGGAGAGTTCAGGGAGACTGGGATTTGCTCGTCGACAACAGAGAGCCAGGAAATTCAGGAGGGTGCTTATCTTGACGGCACCTGCTGCACACTTTGATCTTCAACCCAAAAAGGAATTTACCTGGGTTTGAAAGTTGAAGGAGTAGACTCCCAAAGGCAACAGGTTAAAAGAGCTCCCCCTGCATCATCTTCACCAAGAAGAACCCAGCTGGACAGCATCCAGGGGACTTTTAAGGATTTGCCCAAGTGCATTGTGGGAGATGCAGTCCTAACATCTCAAGGAGCAACTCAGATCTTCCGGAACTTTGGATTGATGTTGTGGACACTTTGGAACCCCAATAGGACCTTTTGGAAGAAGATACAGAAGTTCGGAGACGTTTGGAGAATTTTTGTCAAAAAGCTCCATAAGTTGTCCGACCTGTTGTCAAGAGTCAAACCACAACCACCTGGATTTCAGGTTCCTCCCACTGAAATCTCCAGAGCTCCAGATTTCCAGGACTTCACAGCAACCTCGTATTAAACAAAGTCACCTTCGTCAACTCGAAACCCAGCCTGACAAGGTGCATCATTCGACTTTGTGAGAAAAAGCTCCAGAAAAACGACTAAGGGCCCAATTCTGATCTAGCTTGTAAATCCCTCAGTAGGACTCGGATCCATAGGGCTTTACAAGTGAATCATGCACCTGGAGTCCGAGCAAGCGAGAACGATGCCTTCACATGCTTACAGACTTGGTTCGCTCAGATTCCCATTGAAATCTATGGGAACCTGTATACTGGAGGAGTAGACAGGCTCCCATAGCAAAAAGGGGTGGGTGGGGAAAAGCATACACTGGGCATGCATGGGAAGGGGGGACCAATAGATACCCCCACGGGTCTGAATCAGAGGGCTCCAGATGATGGGGGTCCTGCTATGGGCCCGCAAAGAACAATTCCACAAGCTTTTTTGACCCAGACATACCGAATTGTGTAGGCTGCATGCTTGCTTGCTTGTAAGAGTCCATTGAGCTATACGACGCATCTGCGTCGTACGGATGGGATCGGGTTGGGAGACAATTCAGTCGGCGCATACACAATCTTTGCATCGTACTTGGTCGTTGGGACCTGTGTACAATTCGGTCGGACTAAAAGGCTACGAATCGGATCTGCAAAAGCCAAATCTGATTCGTAGGTCTTCCGAGCGAGATCGGAATCGGCCTCTAAGCCGAAAGGTAAAAACTTGACCGGACCTACCGCTCAGTGTATCCGACCTACGCTCTATTATGCTCAGCCTCAAGCTTTGACTTTGTCTCAGTCAAACACGACCAGATGTCCCAAGTTGGCGTTTTTTTTGGGGCACTAGAAAGTATGCAATCTTTAAAACTTCATATAATCTGCTCCCTAGATTTTAGTTTTTGTCATTTTGGTGCATTTTAATCGTAAAAATATTTCCTATTTTTATAAACTGATGTTGGTTGCTTATTGTGTGTCGTGTCTTACATACTTAATGTATTGTTTTTTTTAATGCATTACACACCTGTCTCTAAATTAAGCATGTCTGCTCGGAGCTAGCTACCAAGGGTTGAGCAGAAAAATTATTTATTGAGACATTGACTGTGCCTTATATTTTTGCCTTATTACTAATGGTAGGTACCTACTTACCCCTACTAATGAACCACATTCCAACAATATATGTTTCAGCTGGTTTGGGGTCTCAGCAGATGTCATAATAATTACTAATCAACTCAGACATATGGTAAGTGGTTACTGATGTCATGGTGATTATTTTGAAAATGCTTTTGAATATTTACGACCTCGCCAGCAACATGATCTGCACATAATTTCCTCATGATCTGCCTGCTTTTCCATGGTGATTCTATGCCTTTCTACTAGGAGTTGGAAAGTTAAGGTACATGCAGTGGTTTGCATTAAAATAGCCACGTGATGTTCACGGTGCTCTTCGTAAGCAGAGTAATGGACTCTAAAGGCTCTTTTTCAATTATATGAATATTGCATACTGGCATTAAAGCAACAACATTATATACTACACGTTCTCTGCTTTGTTGCAGCCAGGAATACGGTGATTCTGATATTCTAGCACTGATTCTGGAAGAGATTGTCTTACTGCTACTAATCTGGTATGTATGGATAAAGCACCCCCTGCTGTACATTATAAGGATAATGTAAGTCACCAGGTAGTTCCTTTATAAGGTTATGGAACTCTCTGGTGAATTTAAATATCCTTATTATGAAGAGCACGAGGTACTTTATTCCTTATAATACATGGTCACATCATCACCTTTCCCACAATCTACTCAATCCATGATGTGTAGCTCTTTCATATGAAAGAGAGTGCATGTTTAAAAACAAGAAGAATACAATAGAATCACTATTACAAAATTAAACATACTGAAAAAGCTGTTAGATATTTGTCAAAAAAAGATTTTAGAAGGAGTTTAGTACCAGTTAGATTTTTTTTAAAAGGTGCAGTAGAAACATACAAAAAGGTTCCACCTTTTATGTAATTATCCAAGCAATAAATATCTTATCGTAAATATCTCCTTTTTTCTTGTCAATGTACAGCTAGAAAAACAGAGCAGAAGAAAGAAGAACAGCATTACGTTTTTCCATTTTTAAACAGCTGCATTAATTATGCTCCCTCACCTGTCTTTCTCCTTGGGCTGCTTGCTCTAGAAGTAGGCATTATGACATCACACCTAAATTACAATAAGTTATTACAGTTGAGTTATGATGCCATTTCTTTATAATCGGCGACTGGGTGCATCACAGTTCACTGATTTTAAAGAAATTGGAGATAGGTTTTTATACAGGAATTGAACAATTCTCTATATCATATAATTAATTATAAAAGTGTATTAATGCTATTGGAACATAAGCAATAGATAAGGATTGATCTTTCTAAGGATTAATGATTATGACTATCTCAGGTTATAAGAAGATTGATAGAAGAGTCCCAAAGACATACTTTTCAAAGACAACTTTGAAGACAGCTTTTAGAGTAGTGGTGCAAGGTTTTCCCTTTGTGGGGGATACAACATCGCCTTTTAAGAGTCTTTTGATGAACTATTTCATCGTAGGTATTTGTTTAGTGTAAGATTTTACAACAGTTGTTATAAACATATCGGCAGAATCTGCCAGACAAACTCCAAAATGGAAATCACATCTTTATGAAACATTAAAGAACCATTGAAGATCTCACTCCAACTAGCCAAGGTCAGCCATATACTAGCTATA
Source organism: Lissotriton helveticus (assembly GCF_964261635.1). Taxonomy (NCBI): domain Eukaryota; kingdom Metazoa; phylum Chordata; class Amphibia; order Caudata; family Salamandridae; genus Lissotriton; species Lissotriton helveticus. The sequence continues at coordinate 667,679,019 of NC_136057.1, forward strand.
CTTCTGACTTTTGACTCAATCGTGCTGTTTTAATTAAGCTAAATAGTTAATTGTACAGTTTTTCTCAGCATTAATGGTTTGAATCTCTCTAAATAAATCCAGAAATTGGCCTGAGCGTGGGCTAACTGTTTCTCAAGACAAATTATTCCAGCTGCCGAATTCATCAAGGTACTCACACTCAGCTGCATTTTCTTGGTAAATATTTAATTTCCTGAATTCAGATATAATGAGTATTAGATAGCTTAACATGTTGAGCTAAATGACAACTTATCCATACTGCAACATCGCCATGGATTAGGTAACGATTGTGACAAAAAAAAATCTCTATCTACGTACCAAGTAAAATGCAAACACTATTCCCTAGCTTTCAATATCAACAGAATAAGTACCTTAATGTATTGTTTAGTTCTAATTAATAAATATTGATCATAAAAGAAGATTGAATGTTTGGGCTGTTGTTATAATACATTTAGTGTGTAGCCTATGTACATTTCAGAAGTAATGGCAAATTCTTAGGCCCCCATTAGGATGGCAGGCGTACTTCAGTCTGACCCCGACCATAGCGGTGCTGGGACCAGCCACCAGTGGTGCGGCAGTCCCGCACTGCCAATTAGGACGCATCCAGCACCTTTGACATGGAGGCGGACGGTGCTGTAAGCAGCGCCGGCCGCAATGCCAAAGAGGCATGTTGTGACAGGCACTTTTTGCATGGCAATGAAAGTGGGTACTATAGGTACCCCCCACTGAGCCACCCACCCACTCGGGGGCCCCCAAAGTCATTCTCTGCATGCCTTTCCATGGCAGAGTCTCTGCCATGGAAAGGCATGTCCACCGCAGTCATCATAATATGGATGGCGGTGTTGGCAAGACACCACCAACATATCGTGGGCATTTTCCGCCCGGCAGGCAATCGTGACGATTGCCTGCTGGCAGAAAAACGTTGGACGGTCTTTCCGTCTGGTACTGTACCCCCCGCCATGATTATATGATGGGGGGTAAATGCCAGTCAGGCATCGAGTTATGGTGTGTGTATCCCCACCGCCGGTCGGGCGGTGGCGATCCGCACCCCATCATAATGACCCCCTAAGGGTTTCTGTCATAGATGAAAGTCTGAAAAACATATGTTATCATTTTGAACCTCAAATCTTTATACTTAAAGGAGAAAGGGAAATTACGACTTTGGAGCTCGGCCTTAGGAACTCCCAGAATCACCAATCCTACAATACTTGAAGAGTTGGGGGTCATATTAAGGAGTTATATTGTTGTGTGGCGTTTAGATCTCCGAGTGAATTTTCCCGATTCATGCCCTTATATAGGTACAATTCACATTGCCCTTATATAGGCATGGAAATCAATCCCTTTTGTAGACATAGCCCATGCAGACCAAATACAGGCATGGCTATTTCCACCCATACCAAGCGTCAGAACGGTTTCTTGGAAAATCGGCTTAAGCAGTTAGGGAACTTCCCCTTGCTTGAATATTCATTTGTCCAAGAACTCATGTACTTTGCAAAGAACAACTATTCGCTAGGGGTTCTTTCCTGACGTCATTATGCCCGACTTTACATCAATCTATGGCATTCCTAAACACCTTCAAGGTATAAATATACATTCCCTTGCTATGGCAAACTACGGTCGTTCGGAGCAATTCGACTATCTACTTGCCCGACGCAGCTCGCTACAGCAAGTACCGAAGGAAGCCGACCCTCCAGCTGATGCACTGATCAAGAGGCTGCCTTTCTCTCGCCGAGAATCCAGCTCCAGTGTCTCCACGCTCCCCTTGCGGGGTGTTGGGAAATCGAGTCCTGAGACAGAGATACCAGACCTCCTTCATTCTACACCAAGGTATGGGGCTGATTAGAACCTAGAGAAACCTTTGGTAGATTCTTGGCAAAAACAACTAAACCTTTGCTACACAAAACGTACTTCTTCCCGCGTACTAGACTTAGGTACATTGGGGTAGGCATATTTAGAAGCACCAGTTGAGTATTTTTGTTAATGTTATTTATGTATGTATTTGTATATGGCCTGAAAACCATACAATGCTTTTACAGTACTATTTTATAATACTATTCTTGCTGTACGCATTATACTTTGCAGTCTGCTTAACGATTGTAGCAGTTCACGTCTCTTGTAGGAGAAAGAAATAAACCTTTTTATTGAAAACGCCTGTCTCTCTATTTCTCTACAAGCTCTGTTGAAACGAAGCATGCACGATTGACTGAGTGAAATACTTATCTATTGTTTTCGTGACTCTAGAGATATATGTCTTATTCTTGGGAAACAAAGTTGTCATGTTTATGCGGTTGTCAGAAACTAATCCTTCTTGTGAATTCGATTAAGTTTCTAGTGACCTCTGAGCTAGCATTCACTCACTATTAAGTTTAGTATATTCGATAGAGACCTAGTCGACCTCAGTTCTGGGTCTAATCTATAGGATATATTATCCTATAACTCCATCCCTCTCATTGCTCAAAGAGCTCCATTGGCTTCCAGTAAAAAAGAGAGCACTCTTTAAGATATGCTGCCTCACTTTTAAAGCCATTATTGGTGTTGGTCCCGGCTATTTACAAAAGAAACTCAGCATGCAGTCATCTTGCCGCAATCTGAGATCAAATGCTATGGCTTTGTTAAAGATCCCCCGTATCCGACGTACCCGATTGGGGGGCAGAGCCTTCTCTTATGTTGCTCCTAAATATTGGAACTCACTACCAGAGCCCCTACATAAATGTTCCTCCTATCTGACTTTTAGGAAACAACATAAAACATTTTTATTCTAATTTGTTAGCTAGTTTATGCCCTTCCCTTTCTCTGGTCTCCTACTTTAGTAGCGCTGAGATGCCCCCGGGTGAGTCAAGCGCTCTATAAGAGCGCATTAACATACCATAACATTCCAATGCACAGAGCCTATTGGGAATATAGGATCTACACTACAATGTTGGCATTTATAAAATTATAGTCCAACACCTACACTCACAACCTCTTCAAGCCATCCTCCATATTAAATGTCAGAGGAGGGTGGACATGGACTATACAGACCAGCACAGGAAGGCAGTAATAAAGGAGCAAGCTAGGGGAGCTTGTAAATCGAGGATGAAGATTTGTCTTTTTAAAACAATCCAAGATTCGTATTGGACCTCCCAGAAGCACACAGCCTCAGGTATCATGGCCTTTAAACTAAATGCTACTGGTGGACCTACAGCACTGATTGTGCCATCCACTTAAGTAGCCCTTTTAAAATGTCTCAGATCTGCCATTGCAGTCTGTATGTGTAGTTTAATCTGCTGTGTTGACCTGGTAAAAACATTTTTGGGCAGGTCTATACTTTCTTTTTAAATATATATATGTCTCCCATAGTGTAGGCAAATAGGGTAAGGTACAGTTGAAAATCTGGGCATATACGTTTAAGTTTTACATGTTCTGGTAATCAAAAATTCAAAAATACATTTTTCACTACTGCAAGATCTGCGTCTCGCATAGGACAACATTGGATTACTTGATTACATTTAAGAAGTGATAACTTTCAGATGGGAACAGGTAGGAAGGTTGAGTTTGGTATCCAAAGAATTATAATCTAAAGCCCTCTTAAATAGAAAGTTGGATTTTAAGTCAAAATTCTGAAAATGGCACTTTTAGAAAGCTTACATTTTCTTGTCGTACCCATTTGTGTCAGATGCCTGTTTACTGGGTCACGTGACTCGGTGACATGCTGGCATTTGGTCTTTGTGTATTCCTTCCAGACAGTGTGAAAAAGGAATGATAGGTGTTATCAGGCTGTTCCATCTCTGACTTGATGAGTGGGTGGAGCTATCACACTTGCACATCACAAAGGCTCTGCTTGAGCACAATCACAAACAATTTGACACTGGTCTACTGTGACACCAGGCAATCTGGTGCCAGGGCAGGGAGGCAGAAAAATTCAAGCACCTCTGGTGGTAGCAACCTTGAACCCACTACCTGTGAGTCTTATCCCCCAAGTGGTGCCATCTCAGTCATGGACCCATGGAAGTGGACCTGAAGGTGCTCTGCCAGCCCACCTATGGTCCTGTGGCCAAGCCCAACTCTTTGGAGCTCCACTTCGGGACTACTGCTGTGTGATGCATCCCCAATGCAGTCCTTCGCATCGCAAGCCCCTCTTCGACGGCACCCTCGACGACGATGTAGGACTCTGCATTGCAAGCCTCAGAACTTGTTCAGTACCAGCCGGTGCGCAACGCATCTTAGATGCAGGACTTTGCATCACAAGTCCCTCTCAGAGGGCATCCTCGATGATGATGTAGGATCTCACATTGCAGTCTTGCAGCACCTCAAAATCACTGCTGTCTGATGCATCCTTGATGAAGGAACTCGCAATGCTCTGCAAACATGATTTAAGGTACTCTGGTTCAGTCGGCCTATCTTGGTCCCTGTATCTGGCCCGTGCTCCATCTCAGTTGGCCTGTACTTGTTCATTTGTCCCAGTTTGGCATGACCAGATAACCACAGCTGGTGGTTTATGCTTCTTTGCGCTGTTATCACTTAAATATTTAACATTGCATATCTTGAATTCTACCGATTGGATTTTTGTTGTTTTGGTCTCAAATAATTTACAAAATTAAATTCTATTTTCTAAATTGGTGTGTGATTTCTTGAGTTCTTGTGTTGTGTAATCACTTTATTACTGTTTGAAGTGCTGCATAAATACTTTACATATTGCCTTTAAGGTAAGCTTAAGCCTACTGCTTTTGTGCCAAGCTACCAAAGGCCTAATTTGAGGTTTTCTTCTGTTTCACCTTGAGAGAGATTGTGGTTCCTGCTTGAGGAGCGTTTCACCCCTCTCAACCTGTAACCACATTTTCAACAAGGAAACGTATTAAATAAGTTAGGACCACATTAGAGGGTAATGTGGTATGAGGGTGTCAGCTAAGGCATATCCAGCTACCTGAATGTATATATTTGTAATTTAAAGCAAAGTATTTTGCAGTGTGTGAATGTGTGTGACAAAGGAAGGAACTTTCTTCTCTGACAGCAAAGTTTCCTTTCTTTGCTAAAGGGCATCTGCTCAGGCCGAAAACATACTCATTTATGAATGTTGAACAGATATTCACAGTTCCAACTCTCTTGTTTTAGCCTACTAGGGGAATTTTTGGTCTTCGAAAATACCAATGTATGTCAGGTTATATGTGAAGATTCAGATTATTTTTGTTAATTGTGGGCCTCTTTGATTCTGAATTTGGTAATTACCTGCTTTGATGGAATTAACTGCTATGGCATAGCAAAAGTAAAAAAATAAAAGTTGTTTTTACACAGCTGTTATTTCACTAGTGGAAGCACTTATAGGTATTCATATGTATTAGAGGCAACAAAACATCCTTCGAACCAAATATATTATTTCATACTGATTGATAGTTGCAATAAATAACACATTTTTAGGTAATACAAAAAGTTTTCAAATTTTTCATCAAGTTTAGTTCATTTTAATAGAGACATTACATATATGTATTTAATTTATCACCTACTGGCAGTCACCAGTAGGTAGTCATAGTTAGGACCAAAGTTTCCATAGGAAAGTGTTTTTTGTTTTGCTAATAACTTTGGCGCCACTTGACGAATCTTCACAACACTTTAAGAAAAACTTCTCCATTTAGGTACAGCTGCTGTATTGAAAGCTTCGGGGTGATCCGGCAAGCGGGGGCAGAGAAAAAAGGGGTATCCCAAAATGTGTTCCCCATGTTAAGTCTATAGGGGTTTTTCATTTTTTGAACACGATTACAGCCTGAACCACGGAACGGAATTACACCAAATTTGGCAGAAAGCTAGATGTTGGTCCAGAACGTGTGCTTTTTGTGATTTGGTGTACATCTGTTCAGTAGTTTCATAGATATTTAAGATTAAAAAATATAGATATCAAGGGTGGTGAGTCCTCGCAGTGGACTCACAGATCCTAATAAAATTTGATTGGTTATCAACACTTCAACTAGGAAGTGTTGGCAATCATCTTGGGACTCAGGTTCAAGCCGAGTTCCACAAAAAAGTACAACATAAAGAAATGGGGACAGGGTAGTAATACCCTGACCTACAACATGCGGTGGGGCGGGGGTAATATTTTTTTTAATTAAATGTTTCCGTGAATTTACAGGTGAACCCGCAAATCAAAGGCAAAATTAGAAAAAAAAGATGCACGGGCTTCCGCAAATCTTTTATGAACCCCACCCGGGTGTGCCAAATCCTGAGGCCAGTGTTTACTGATTATGTGGTGGGTGCCCATGTGTCACCCCATACCCCAAGGACAGCCACCTCCCTGGGGCAAACAATAAGATTAGTGCAGTGGAGCCCTGTATAGCCTCCCCCATAGCACCAGGGATAACTACCTCCCTGGCACTCATCTATTAAGAAATCTGGAGGAACGTGTGGACCCCTCTGCAGCCCCAGGGGCCGCCACATCCCCAGGGCTTCAAATTAGAATAATGAGGGAGTCCGTATGGACCCCCATGCAGCACCTGAGACCTCCACCTCCGGGAGGCTTTAGCTAAAATAAATGAAGGAGGCCACGCAGCGTCCCCATAGCCCCGGGGACAACTCCCTCCCCGGTGCTTTACCTTTCATTATTGGGGATCCATGAGAGCCCCGAAGCCTGAGGACTGCCAGCTCCACAGAGCAATTAACAGAAAAATGCGGGGCACGTGTGGCCCACCTGCAGCGCCGGGGACCGCCACCTCTCCATAGATGGCCCTCAGGACCGCCAACCCCTAGGGCCAGCTCCTGCTATGTCCTGGGGTGCCCACCTCCGAGACTTATCTGTTTCAAATGGATTGGTGGGAGCATAGCAAACTGTGCTACACATCAAGCAAGCGAGAGCATTTTGCCTTCCCTTGCTGAAAGCGAGTACAATTGTTTTGACACAGAGGGAGCAGCATGTTAGCAGCTCCCTCTAAGTCAAAGCATTGCTACCTCCAGCAGGACGTGAGAAGCCGGCAGCGACCACAGGGGCCTTGAGGCTCACGTCACGTTGCCCAACACTAGAAAGTGGGTACTCTGGGTTGGACCAGAACACCCACAACACACAACGGGCCCCAGGAGATTGGGTCCCCCGGGCCAAAATCGGTTCAGGAGAGGGGCCACAGAGGCCCCCCATTATTTTTTTTATTTTTTTTTAAAGAAAGGGCTGGGCCCCAGGGGAGGGGGACCCTGGGACCGAAATCGGCCCCGGAGGAAAAGCGCTCTACCCCCCTCCCTTATAGATACAACATTTTTTTTAAAGGCCAGGCTCTGTGATTGGGGTATATGGGGCTGAAATCAGCTGGGGAGTGAGGACACGCAGGGGGCACACAAGCCCTCCTGTTAACTCCAGTAAGTCCCAAACAGCGGGATTGCAGAGAGGACTCCTGAGGCCTGCCCCCTTTCTTCACCACTCTGTAAACACACCTCCTGGCACAATGTTGGTTGGGGGATGAAGTTTCCTTAGCTCCAGAGGGCCCTTTGGGCCAACTACTTCTCCTGTTACCTCCAGAAAGTGCCACACTGCGGGATTGCCCAGAGGTCTTTGTGGGCTATGCCTCCTTTCTCCACCACTCTGCAAACGCACCTCCTGGTGCACTGTTAGGTGGGGGATAAAGTCCCGTGGATGCTAAGGGTCCTTAGGGGCCAGGAGCCCCTTCTGTTTCCTCCAGTAAGTCCCAGACAGTGGGATTGCTGAAAGTTTATTGGAGGCCCTTCATCTGTCTCCACCACTCTGCAACCGCAACTACTAGTTAAAAAACATAGACATTTAGTGAAAAAAAAACAAAGTTTACAGGGACATTATAGTTAGGAAATGGAAAAAAACGTAGAATTTTATTTAAAAAAAACAAAGGCTTAAAATTCATGACCAGTAACCCTCTCCACATCTAAATCATAGCTGAAGTATCTTCAATAGTTCTTACAAACTTTTTGATATATTTAGAGAGTGGTTCTGTCACACCGTTACTGTAGGAGACTATAAGCCTGACCAGTGAATCTTTGTAATTTTTAATTGGAATGTGAGGGTCTTTCTGAATGAAAATTTTAACTATTGTTCAGGTGTGTCTGATTTTTTCTTGCAACTGGCTTATAGAGAATAAGTTTCTTTTTTGATAACATTCTGTTGTACATAACATATCCAGCATGTTATCATACTTCTTTGTATTCATTTTCATTGTGGTTGCATTCATTTTGCAAATCTTTATGGAAGCTGATTACTTGCTTAGAATGGTGTCACTGAAATGAACTTAGGGGCATATTTACAATAACTGGCGCATCCATGCAAATCAGCAGGGATGTGCCAGTTATTCTGCGCCACAGCTCCGCCATCACGGATGCGCCGCATTTACAATGCGGCGCACCATGGAGCAAAAACGGCACAGATGCATGACGCATCTGTGCCGTAAAAGTGACGCATTGCTGGAGTTGCATCGCAAGCGCGACACAGTTCCAGCAATGCTCTGGGGGCCCTATGTACACAATGCTGCGTCAGTCCTTACACCTGCTTCAGGCAGGCGCAGGGTTTTGACGCAGCATGGGCCTAATCTTGTAGATTTCACTCTGCCACTTTTAGGAGGCGTTCCTGCGCTGGAACGCCCCCTCCTACACAGGAACGCCTACATGTGGCACAGGGCATTTCAACGTGACGCATCTCCCAGATGCGTCACGTTGTAAATACCCCCGCACCATGGAGCAGGATTTGCGCCACCGCTGCATCACAAAAGTGACGCAACGGCGGCGTAAATGAGGCGCAAGGGACTTGTAAATCAGCCCCCAGGTCTAACTCTTTAGGGTCTTAAGGTCAGTTGTTTTTAAAATATGTCTACCTCTAATTTACCTTCTCAAACATTTGGCAAATGTAGGACAAGATTTGAGACCAGATGTATTTTCCTCCACTAGGCTTTTCTGTTCTCTCTGAATATAATATTACATAAGATGTATCTTTTGAAAAAGTCATGAATATCCCTATATAGTTCTAATATGTTTATTCCGGCTTTGTCACAAATGTTCTATCTTTTGACATCATATCAACAAAATGTATATTTAAGGATGTTGAGGATGAGTATTTTAACTTCATCACTAATAGTCTCCAATAATGTTGTCTTCTCAATTCGAGGTAGTTTTGTTGGTGGTCATGGTTCTGATATCTGCTCCTTCCATGTTCTTGAAACCTGGCCTGTGTTCTATTCCTCCAGAACTCTCACTAAGGTCAATCACTGTTAGAATTATGTATGTCTTCATAAGATCTGTCTCTACCAATGCTTTAATCATATTGCCTTGACAGGCATTCACCTTCTAAATCTGATGGGAATGTATCAGTTACTATTTTTCTGTGCTTATTATCACTCTTCTTATATTTCACCTATCCTGAGCTGGATTTTGAGTGAACACCCTCTGATAGGAAAACATATAACAGGGACACCCTCTGATTGGACAAATTATAACAGCTCCTTATCTTTCTATTATGCTATTGTGGGCATTTGCTTTAGGAGATTATAGAAACTTCTGAAGAAGCCAATCAGTTGATATCAGGTTACGATGTATACCTCCCCACAGCTGATCCCCTTATAGTTCACTTTGCTCCTTGTTTGCAAAGTATGCTGAAGGGGGATGCTACATTAATCTACCCCATTTTAAAATTTAAATTTTTCAAATTTCTAATGAAGTTTGAGAGAGTTAGAGGATTCGTATGTATACATGAGCGAAGACCAGACTCCTCTGCTACAAAACAGAATTCCTAGGAAGCCAAATTATGGTTAACATATTAGATCCCTGCCTAGTTAACGGAATTTCCTCTTTGTACCTTTTGAATACCCTGTTTGCACTACTTTGCATTTTTAGAAAGATGATACACAATGAAACCAATCTCACATTGCACCGTTGTTTGTATGCAGGAAGTAAGCAGTATTTTGGAGTGCTAAGGAAATATTTTGCCAAACAATAAGGTGATGAATGAAATACTTGCACGAATTTCCATCAGTTCTAAATGCTTGTGTCACACTGTGGTCCATCTTTTTTTGACCACCACTTCAATCTAGAAATAGGGCTGCCTCCTGCCTCATGCTGATCAGTACTGACTCTGCTGCTCATGTTTACCGTCCATCACAAACTGCAAGGCGGGGCCCCCATTTAGAAGAAACACAAGAAGCCCCGACTGGTTTCGGCCTCTTTGAGCCTCATCAATAGAGTGCAGCTTGAGATGTATGGGTCAGTGAGCCTCGAAGTCATGCATTGGCATACCTGTCATAATTAGGGAGTCAAACGCAACAAAAAAGAAGATGATGATTAAAAGGTTTGAATAGATCTGGGCCACTGACCATCATTCGGGCCATATTCCAGTTCTTGTATTTGCAATGGGATTCCATCAGAATGAAACTAATGATATTGATGGGCGTGCTGTCATACACTTTGATAGCATATCCCACGTTCCAGGCTTACACTGAACATGATGAAGGGGTTTGGACGGATACACAACTCAAGTAACTATAAAGGTAAAAGAAGTATGAATATATATTCCAAGTCAAGCTTAATAAAATAATAATAATGATTAGTACACAAAATTCAAATACAAATAACAAATTATTAAATGGAACTCATTTTTTAGACTTCAATTTTCCCATTGGTTTGTGCTGAATCAGCTGTAGAGTTTTCTGTGAAGTTGAACAGGTTTGTTGGGTCGTCAAAGTGCAGATGAACATAGATGGAAATTAGTTGTTGAGACAATGGTTGGTGGAAGACTGGCTGGCACTTTACATTGTGTGTTACAGTTAATTCTTAACCAGCAGGAGCTGAGCAGCTTCTTTACACTATATCAGGCAGGGATGTTAAGCTAAATCAAGGTTGGTCTCCACAAGGTCAATTGAGAGCTCCACCATGTTGTACAGGTTTACACTAGTTAAGAAATTCTGATTTAGTAATGCAAGCAAATGTCTTAAGGTTGATTCTCCTCAAGATTGATGATGCACTTGGCCAATCCGAGTCATCTAAGCGTTCCCAGAATTTTTCGGAGTACTAAAGTGTATTTTTAGAGGTCATCTGTTTGCATATTTGAAATCTTTTATTCCTCTAATTAGACACACGTTTTCAAGCAAGTAACTCACTTGTGCTCTTAGCAGCCAATGAGGAAATCAAAGAGGCTCGCAGTCTTTCTGGAGTGCCCATTGTAGCCTATGGCGTCGCTGTTTTTCTTGGACTTCGACAGCTATCAGCTCAATCAACCCTCCAGAAACTCGAAGCTTCACAGACAGGCAATGCACTCTGATGATCCCTCAGTTCGTTTGAAGTTAGCAGCCTCTTACGGTCTTTTGGTGTGTCATGTTCCTGCTTCTCAGAATGTTCCTGCGTCTTTCCTGTGTCTTATGTATCATCTCTACCCTGGTCCACACCCCTTCCATGCCTTTGTCCAGTTCGAATCCTCTCCATAACCCATCTTGTCCCTTTGCTTCTATGGTACTTGCCTTTTAGGGGAGGCATAAAGTTAGTACTAACCATTCTATACCTGGCAGGAGAGCTGCTGTCCATGAAGTGTATATTCTGGCGATGGGTGTATGAAACGGAAGTTCTCACCCTCGCTTATATTGTAATAGTTCTGATTATGTGTAGGAAGTTTGCACAACACGGAGCAGCTGCCACCTGCTTGCACCTGTTATTTGTGTCTAAAGTCCACTTTTCTTACTCACACAGTGGCTGTGTGGTAGTTTAGTAAAGTTTAGCAAAAAAAACTCTGGCTGTAAAAGACTAATATAACTGGCATTTTCATTAGTTGTCTGTTTGCCTGGTTTTTTCAAAAATCAAACCAGACAGAACTGTACAGTACATTTTTTCTGACAGGGAAATTCTTGAGATAATAATTTTTGGACGAATTTGAGTATATATAAAGCCGAAAATGTTAGCCATAAAAATATTTCACTAAACTCCTGGAAAACGTATGCTTAGCCACACTATGCTTCTTTATACAGATTTCAAGGATTACTGACTGCGCATTAGAATTGTCTCAAAATTAGATTAGCGCGTGCAGTGATTTAAAGGCACACTAGCCTGACCCCTTGTTTCTTAATCCAAACTCAAATAATTCAGACTAGCAAAACAAGAGACAGATTTTTTTGGCAAAGACGATAGTGTTAGAAATAAACATTCACATTAATGTTTGAAAAACCCTCCTGTGAACTCAAGTGCTAACACTTCAGGAAATCCCTAACGTAATGACAAAGAAAATATTTCTAACCTTTGAAAAGTAAACGAAATTGGTCGGTGTGCTCACTTAAATGATTACACAATGAAGACCTAGCACTTGGCATAATGCCTCGAAATGAGGTGGGCTAAAGAGAAAGAGATCAGCCAGGCTACTAGGAAAGAACACATATCTATTGGGATCATAAATGTCTCTCTTCTACAGAAGTCAGTGCCGACAACAACTGAAAAAATCAAGTAAATGGAAAATAATCTTAAAAAAGGAATTTGAATACAATAAAAAATTTAAGCCACGTGAACCATGCAAAAAGTGACAGATGCAGCGACCCCAGTAGCATGAGGTGCCAAATAATGCTTTTCTTTTCCTTTTGCTTTAGGTTTAAAATTGCTATTTTCTTGGTGTGACATATGTTTAAAGAGGCCTCTTAACGGCATGTAGCGCCTTATAAATCACAAAAAACATGAACAGCTCACTTTCACCCATGAACAGAGTGCGTGGAATGCATGACTATTTTCCTAAAATGTGCTTTACATTACGACGCTGTATATGGCACATTCTATCTCTGTAGTACACATTCAATTCCATCGAGGCGTAAGCATTCTCCTGCAACTTGCTGGATCTTTGCAGTGCTATATTATTACAATGCCCAGTTTTCACCTTCCTATATCTGTTGCAATAGACTAATCCTATTGTCAGTAAGATGCTGGTTCAAGATGTTTACTGACATTTTGGAAACTTCTTTGATAAAGTTGTAGAGGCCCAATAATGGCTCTGTTAGACTTGGTGCTTCAATATTATAATTCTCCTATTTCTGTTTCTTGTTTAATTCTGAACATTCAACATTTAGGGGCCGATTCTGATCCTGGATTTTTATTTTCCATACAAATAGGATTTGTATTTTTTTCCACACAAATTGTAAAAGTCCCTTCCAACCTGTGTAGTACGATTCGTACGGGAAAAATACTTACAGATCAGCCCGATCCTTACAAATGGGATCGGGAAAAGCTGTACGACAAGGACTTGTAAAAAAGGACCATACAATTTGTAAAAAGGCTGTCCAACCTGTCAAGTACTATTCGTACCGGGTTTGTCAGCATACGTTTTGTATGGAAAATGGCCTGTATACGGGGAATGACTCGTACCGGGCAACGAAGCGAACCCCTATACGCCTCGTAACCTGGTATGACTCGTTCTGGGGGTATGACTCATATCGGGGTATGGGTCGTATAGGGGAATGAGGCATACAGGGGTCCCCCCACATGCGAGGGGTGTGTATGGTGCCTACCCCAACATCACGCATGTACGCACCGTACATACATGATTTTGGGGTACGGTGCATACGTACGCGGTTTTGGGGTATGGTGCGTACATACGTGATTTTGGGGTACTGTGCGTACATACGCAATTTTGGGGTACAGTGCTTGTACGGTGCGTACACGACCAGTACCCCTTCATCGCGTATGTACGCACCGTACCCCACTTTCCGTGTCATCCGTACGCACCGTCCATACACACCGTACCCCAGTATTCATGGGGTGTACGACGCGTACATGAGGGAGTCTGTCTCATACTGTTTTCGGGGCGTACAAGGTTTTTTGGCTCTTGTAAAAAAAAGAGCTGTACGGAGTGCCGTTTGTACGAATCGTACTTGCCGGGTTGTAAACTGCTGCCGGGAAGAAATGGGAACATCGCGTACAAAGTAATCCGAATCGAAATCGCTTGTATATATGAGTTGTATGGTCTTTTTTACAATTTGTATGGAGTGTGTATGGAGTGTGTCTATTTGTACGGATCGTACTTCCTAGGTTGTAGAGGCCTCCTTACAAGTACGAGTTGTATGGGGAAAACGCTCCATACCACGATTTGTACAGCGTTTTTCCAGGATCGGAATCGGCCCCTTAGTGGGAGGAACATTAAAATAGCATTATAACAGTTGTATGACAGAGGTATGCATGGCTAACATATGACTGGTTGGAATCCTTCTTGCTGGGGAGAACCCAGAGAATTCAGCTGGGAGATATGGTTTCAGGAGTGGGAGAACTTACCTGCGGGGTCCCTCAAGGCTCTGCATTGTCCCCCCTCCTATTCAATTTGTATCTACAACCCTTAATAAAAACTTTGACCGAGATGGGTTGCCGCGTATTTAATTACGCAGATGATACACAGCTACTTCTAAGCTTGGAGGACACAGAACGAGCCCAGCTACAAGCACAGGAGGTACTTCGATATACTGTCAAATGGATGTCAAGTAACCTCCTCAAGATCAACCCCGAGAAAACTGAGGTGTTGATCGTTTCATCCACTTGTTCGCCTTGGAGCGACCTGTATTGGCCACAGGAACTGGGCTCCATCCCTAAACCAGCCGACTCGGTAAAAAGCCTTGGCATCAAGATAGATAGTGCCCTATCAATGAAGAGCCAAGTCTCTACCGTGGTAGGAGTCTGCAACGGCCTTTTGAGACAGTTGCGTAAACTAGTCCCACTTCTCGGCTACTATACTCTCGAGACTCGACCACGGGAATGTCCTTTACTTGGGCCTACCAAAGACACTAACTAACAGACTGCAGGTGGTTCAAAATGATGCAGCACGACTTATCTTTAAACTGCCGCGGAATTCCCATGTCTCTCCGCTGCTATTGAACCTGCACTGGCTGCCAGTGATTCAAAGGTCCATCTTTAAAAGTCTCTGCATAGCCCATAAATCCATCTATGGCCAAGCCCCTGCATATGTTAAGGAAAGGTTGGAGATCTATCGACCTGAAAGAAGACTGAGATCGGCTGAAGCACAACTGCTAGTATGCCCTCGGTTCAAACTAGCCACAAAAGGAGGCAGAGCATTTTCAGTTTTGCTGCCAAAAATCTGGAATGAACTACCTGAAGCCCTGCGTAAGGATGGCAACAGGCTTCATTTCAGGAAAACCTTAAAAACCATTCTGTTTAAGGCAGCGTTGAACTTAGTTTAGTCTGCTCCTCTCTCCTAAATGTTGGTTGGCTGTTATGTTTTTATGGTCAAAGCGCCTTGAGACCTGTCGGTGAGTTGGCGCTATACAAGCACATACTAACAATAACAATAACAATAACCCATGCTGCCTCTTCAACGCGACCCCAACAACAAATGCAGCAAAATGACGCATTCCTTTACCACACATGCCTTTACCACTCAATTTCGTGGTAAAGAAATGACTGGTAAAGGGATGTGTGGTAAAGATCACACTTCAACCCCCCGCAGCGTGAGCCCTAAAAATGACTCCAACACCCCTGAGCCCTAGAAAACAACCCCGCCCCAAGCCCTAAACACTACCCACCTACCCAAGCCTCTAAACACTATCCAACCTCCCTGAGCACTAAAAATTACCTGACCCGAGCCCTAAGCACTATACAGACACCCGAGCCCTAAACACTCCCCCGCCCCTGAGCCCTAAACACTACCCGCCATCCCTGACCCTACATACTACCCCTACCGCACAATACTAGCCCTACCCCCTGAGCCCTAAACACTACACCACCTCCCCAGTGCCCTAAAAACTACCCATAACCCTCTAAAACCTGGCCCTAACACAACTTACCTCACCACGTCCTCTCCCAATCCTTCCTGTTCCTGGGCCCGCCCATCCCAGTAGCTAGGCCGTGCATTGCCTTAACCATGCATATACATAGTTAAGGCATATGAGTGGTTAAGGTGTGCGTGATTAAGCTTGCAGAGAAACAGCACACATGGCTTTGCCTGCGGTGTAATGGCTGGAACCCCCTATATGCAAAGTTAAACATTCACTTTTCCAACCTACTGTTACTCACATACCTATTAACAAAATCATACAGCTTCTTACACATCCAGCTAAACAGACATACTTACACATTCAGTCACACACCCATACAGCACTCATGTATCCAGCAGTGAGAGCCAGTTCCACACACAGTTATATAGTCCTAGACTCACTAAAACAGCCAGTAAGCAATCCATAGAGCCAATTACATATACATATAGAGACCTATGCAGACACTTAGACAGTCAGTCATATAGCCACATAGTCATATACACATCCAGTGACACACCCAGAGAGGGACTCATATACGTATTTAGAAATGTACTGAAGTAGGGATATTCTTAGTCACTCATCAAGACTAGAAGGTCTTTAAACATGTCTCAGGCTGCTACTGCACAGGCTGTGTGTTTTCAGGTTTACTGGTCAAGTAGGAATTTAAAATACTGTGCAAGCTGTATACTCCTTTTTTGTATATACAAGTTACTGTTAAGATAGGCCAACGGTAGACATACACTTAGACATACACTTATGCATAGTGTGAGACACCCAAATGCAAACGTATGCTTACACTAACATACCTAAGAACACACTCATGCATATATTTCCAGGGTGACATTCATGCATACATTGTCACAACCAGAACCCCAGGCACACAGTGGTCCATAGTCTCATACACGCAGATAGACAGTGATGCAGATGCTGACACACTCAGATACACAATCAGACAGTAATTGTACTCAAGCAGACAGTGATGGATACACTGGCACGCTCAGCAACACACCAAACAACACCCTTATGCATACATTGACACACCCAGTCACACACTAACCCATAGATAAAACACTCAAGAAGAAACATATGCATACAGTGACACACTCAGGCACACACTTATGCATATGCTGACACTCCCAGGCACACACTGATGCATATGCTGACACACCCAGGCATACACTGTACACCCTTCACACTCTCATCCATGCAATAACACAGCTAGGCATGTACTGATGCACACACTAACACCCCCAGTGACATATTGAGCCATTACATGAGAAACATTTATTTACATACTGACACACCCAGGTAGGCAGTGATGGAGATACTGACACACCCAAATACACTCTGATGTACACACATATAATTAATCAATAAAGGGTCTTACAGTGTGACTACTCACAAGTGAGGGTCTCAAGGCACTGGGAGGGAGAAGTAGGACTGTTGGTCCATCTGGGTGCTGGGGTTCAGTCAAAGTGACAAGTCTTGAGATTCTTTTTGAACTAGGTCAGCGATGGGGCTTGCTTGAGGTGGAGAGGCAGGGTGTTCCAGGTCTTTGCGGTGAGGTAGGGAAAGGATCTTCCTCATGTCCTTGTCTTGAAGATCCATGGGATGGTGGCCAGGACACTTGGGTGGAGCATAGGTGTCTGGTAGGTATGTGGAATAAGAGGTAGTGGTTCAGATATGCTGGTTCCTCATCATGGAGGGCTTTTGTTGACTGAGAGCCAGCGGAGTTCTCGTATATGTTCAGTGATGAGGCTGTGTCGTGGATGTTGAGGACCAGTTCGGCTGTGCTGTTTTGAACAATCTGTAGTTTCCTGAGGAGTTTTTGGGTCACGCCAGGCATAGAGTGCGTTTCTGTAGTCGAGTCTGCTGCTAATGAGTGTGTGGGTTACCGTCTTTCTGGATCCAGTGAGAATCCATCTGAAGGTCTTTTGAAGCATATGAAGCATATGGAAGCATGATGAGAAGACTGCTTTGATCTGGCGGTTCATTGTGAGTGAGGAGTCCAGTATGATGCAAAGGTTTTGTGCATGGTCCGTGGGGGTGCGGGGTATTCCTAACAGGGTTGGCCACCAGGAGTCATTGCAAGCTGAGGGGGTTGTTCCCAGGATGAGGATTTCAGTCTTGTCCAAGTTGAGTTTGAAGTAGCTGGCTCTCATCCAGGTGGTGACGGCCTTCACCCCATTGTGGAAGTTGTTTCCGGTGGCTGTGCGTTCATTAGTGAGGGACAGGATCAGCTGGGTTTCATCAGCGTAGGAGACACTGTTGAGTCGGTGGTTTCTGATGATGGCTGCAAGTGGAGCCATGTAGACATTAAAGAGGGTGGGGCTCAGGAAGGAGCCCTGGGGCACTCTGCAGCTGATCTCTGTGGGTTCTGAGAGAAACAGTGGTAGTCTGACTCGCTGTGTTTGACCGGTGAGGAAGGAGTAGATCCAGTCCAGGTCTTTGTCATGGATGCTGCTTTCATAGAGTCTTATGCTTAGGGTGTGGTGGGAGACAGTGTTGAAGGTAGCCGAGAGGTTCAGGAGTATGATGGCTGCAGGTTTGCCCCGGTCAAGGAGGGAGCGGGTGCCATCGAAATCACTGCGGAGGGCATTCTCAATTAAGTTTGGGTGTAGAGTTATCCACACTCTGTGTTACATGGAGCTCGCAGAGTTCCGAAAAACTCTGCTCCGCAGAGCTGCGTTTTTTCCTTGCTCGCGTCTGTCAATGTCATGTTGGCGAGCGCAAGTGAGGAAAATCCACCTCCCGCCGAGATTTTCCCTCATTCGCTATAGTCAAAATCAAGTTGGCGAGCACATGCGTGAAAATTTAGCCTCCCGGCGAGATTTCTTAACGTGGGGTGGTCAGATTGCTCGTTGCGAGTGGTCACGTATGCCTGTGACTGCTCATGTTGAGAAATTGTCTGTTCACGTTGAGAAAACTGCCGTACGAGTAGAAATCTACTCGAGCGGCAGATAGGAACCAGTGCCCGCTTGCGCTGTGCATGGTTCTATTCGAGATGATTGCACAGAACGGACAAACACCTGGCACTGAAAATCACTGTGAACAGCAGTTATCTAACACACTCTGCCGCTTGCGGAGCTCAGCGTAGTACGTTGGAGTTTTTTTGCACTAGCGGAACTCCGCAAACTCCACCTAGGCTTAGTCTTGATGCTGTGGTTGATTTGGAAGCCAGATTGGGACATGTCCAAGAGGTGGTTGGCTTCAATGCATGAGTGGTGTAGCTCCGGGGTGATGAAGGTAGCAGATCGGTGGAGGATGTCGTGTGGGCAGAGGTCCAAGTAGGCTCCGGAGTGCATGCTCTCCATGGTCTTGAATGTGTTGTCCGTGATGAGCGGGATCCAGTTAAACATGATCTATTGGGGGGGCGGCGTAGTTGGGTGTGGTCGTGGTGAACATGGTGGGAGGGTCTTGGGTGTCGAAGCTGTCATAGATCTACCTGATCTTGTAGTGTAAAAAGGTGCCAAGTTTGTTCCAGTGGTCTTGGGAAGGTGGGAAGTCTGTGTTCTCACTGTTGGGTCTGGCAAACTCTTGATGATGGCATAGAGTTCTTTGCTGTTGTGTGCATTTGTGTTGATTCTGTTTTTGGTGGCTGTTTTCTTTGTAGTTTGAGGAGGAGGTGGTGTGTGGTGACAACAGCTTTGAAGGCTGAGTGGGTTTCTGTGGTTTTGCTGTTCCTTCATCTCTTCTATGCTGTTTACAGGTGCGTCTGGACTCCTTAAGGGTGGCAGTGAACCAGCTGGCTTTCTTGAACTTTTGCTTGCCGCTGGCTTTCTTGATGGAGGTGGGTGAGGGTGCGGCAGATGTGGTGGCAAGGAAAGGGGCCATGGGCATCATTCAGCATCACAAGATGGCTGGCAGTGTTGCATCTGGGGTTAAGGGCACAGTCATAGTATCGGTGGTAGGTCTGAGGGCCAAGTTCCGTAGTACTGGGTCCAGGTGCAGATTGATTTGATTTGATTTGTAAACTTATAAAGCACACAAATGCCCAGGGGCGTCTTGGTGCTGTGTTAAATGCAGAAAGTCTGGAGCTACCGGTGATCTGAGGTTCTAACTAGGATGTAAAGAATCAAGTTTTTATGGCCTTCCTGAATAATAGCAGCAAGGATCTATTTTCATTTTAGAGTGGTAGTTGGTTCCAAGTTTTAGCTGTTTGCAATAGAAAGTTTCTCCCCTGGGCACAGACAGGCTTACCTTGACACTCCAACAGTGCTGCCGCACAGCCGCTGCCATTAAGTAGTGTGAGAGGCTGGAAAGCTGGGAGGCAGGAAATGTGGAGAGCGCCTGGCAACGGAGGGGGCGGGGCTGTGGAGGATCGCTGGGACAAGGTGACAAAAGGCGTAAAAAGGAAAAAAGTGCAAACTGATATAAAAACACAAACTGATATATACACATGCACGTGCAAGCAGACAGTGGTGGATATACTGACATACCCAGGGCACACTCATACATACACTAATACACCAAAGGACAGGTTCAGCGTACACTGGCACACCAAGTCACACACTGATCCATATAGTAATATACCCAGGCACACACAGATGCATACAGTGATACACCCAGTCACACATTGGTGCATACACAAACACAGGCAGGCACAGACTGATTTAAACTTGAAGAGTAACAGACTAAGTGTACCTATTACATAGTGAATGTACGGTACTTGAATCCTCAAAATATGTAATTTAATTGTATAGTACGAAAAGCTAAATATATTGATTTGTTTTTTTTCTATCCAGACATCTACTTAAAAACAGAAAGCTATAATGCAAACAAAACTGAAAGAAAAAGAGGAAAGGATACTATCTTCTTACAACAGAGAAAGAAACAGTACAAAATATGGACAATGTGGTTAAAGAGAAAAGAGCTGCTGGTAAGAAAACTAAAACGTTTCTTCAATTAGCATGTGGAAAAAGAAAAAAAAAAGGAAGGTTTCAAATCAGCAAAGAAATGAGAAAACTGCGTGACATTAATAAAAAAAAAGCGTATAAGAAAGCAGATAGTTTAACAAGAGGACAGATGTAATTCCTGAAAGAGAGTCAGAATGTTTCGTAGTAGGTTAATTCCGAATTTGGTACAAACTATGGGGCAGTATAAAAGGAGACGAGAAACAATCAAAGAAAAGGAACATGTTAAGGCTTTTGTTGAAAAAGCATTTCCCTGAAGAGGAAGCTGTTTATTTAGATTCGGTGCAGAATGAGAACACTGGAGGGTGTCGTCTATGAAGAGATGCAGCCAAAAAAAAGATTTTTTAATTGATGGAATTTTTTTTTAATTTTCAGAGGTGAATGGAAGCATACGTCCAGTACTGAGCCTTTCTTCAATGAAGAAAGTTATTTCCAAGAGAACACATCAGTGCATGTAGTTTAAACAATTCGCCGATGTTATGAGGTCAAATATTGTACTCACATTGTAAAATAGGAAATGGTTCCTAGGAATTTAAAAGGAAGTGATAGCTGAAGAGATACAAGGACGACGTAGACAGGCCACTGTCTATGAATGGAACTGTAGCACTATTTGCATTGTTTGTCAGGTATTACTTGATATATTGAGAACTTTCCTATGTGAGTTTCAATGCAGGAGTCTGAAATAGAAAATTGCAATTTTGAAAGAACTAGATCCATGCAAATTAAGGAAGTAAACTAATTTACAGGGACATTCACTGGCATGTCTATCAAAGAAAGTGTACAGGTGTACAGAAGCACCTTTAATCACTTCAGAATGCTAGGTGTGCATCACTATAAAATGTGAATTTTAGTTAGGAGACTCTACTATGTGAAATCTCCTACCTTATATTTAGGATAAATTAATAAAGCTCTTTTGCATGGTGCATTAGCAGAGGTGTTAAAGGTTTGTGCTCTTTGGTCCTGAACATGAGTCTAGGGAAACTGAGCAGTTGGTATGTGCAGGTGTAAAGGAACAGGGCTCCTGTATTAGTATTGATAACTGTTGGACCCGGCCCTTTGGGCAGGTTCACCCCGAGACTTTTTGCTTTTTCCTAGCCTGTTCCTGGAACCTGGGTTGGTGATTTTTAGGCCTTTGCGCACTTTTTCACTGTGGTACAGTGTAGAGTGCGTGTGCTCTCTGTGTATGTGTGGTGAGTGACCTGCCCTCCCATAGGAATGAATGGGGAATATGTCTGCCCATGGTAGTTCCTGACGTGTGGGGAGTGCAGGGTCGAGTTTGATATGTGCGAACTCGGGAGAATGAATGCTGCAGAATGGTGTATGCGGCATGGTTGTGTCTAGTCTAGAAGGGCCACTTTTAGAAGTGGGCATATTTGTGCAGTGAGACTGCTGGCACGTGATTGGCTGGTGAGCCTGGCCCAGGAGTGCCTGGGCCTGTTTGTGGATTGACTGTCTGGTTTGACTGTGACAGGGGCTGCAGAGCCCCCAGATGGCTGTCTGAGTCAGCCCGTGGATGAAAGGCAGCATCTGCTGCCAGGGAAGTGGGAGGAGATTAGCACCTGATAGTGAAGGGCTGTGCCAGCCTGCCACAATGCTGGCTCCACCCCCCCGCTGGGCGACTGTCACCTCTGTCCCTGATGCTGAAGGGACTTCCCTCTAAACCAGTCTAGCTGGTTCTCACACTGAGACCTCAAAGACTTCAAATACTTTTCTGTGTATAAGAAGGGGCTGTGTCCCCTTCCAAAATGTTCTTGTTTCTGACTTGAATCTGCCAGGGGCGTGCTGCTGCTTGGGCTCAGGGGAATCCCTGGGCCCTGCCCAGCCCCTGGACACTTGATGGATTTGCCCTTGGATCCTTTGGACCTTCTTATCCCCCCAGGACTTTGCTGCATCTCCTGACAGACTTTACTGGACTTTGGCATGTCCTTATAGCGCTGGGGGCGCTGTAGTTTGATTCTTAGCGCTGATAGCGCTTTATTTTTGATCCTGGGCTTGAGGGCGCGTGTTCTTACCCCTTTAGCGCTTTGGAGCGCTTTATCCTGCCCAAGCGCTTAGTAGCGCTTTTATTTTTATGTTTATTTATCTCGAGGGAGCCCACCCCTCGGATAATGATTGCCCGCCTGCCTGCCTAAAGCGGGGCCGCTGCGCTGCCCGCAGCGAACCGGAAGTGGTTGGCCGGCCGGCCAATTGGAGCGCGGCCGGCCGGAAGTCCCGCCCCTGAGGCCGCGGCACGAGGGAAGAAGGCGCCCGAGAGATGGTGGCCGGTGCCGCCGGTGCGGGGCTCCCATTGCTGTGGGAGAGCCCCGCAGGCACCAGCCAGCCATGAGGAGAGAGCGGAGGGGGCACGGGGCACATTGTCGGTGCCCGCCCCCACCGCCAGTGAAGCCGCCGCGGAGAGAAGAGAGCCCGGTCTGGCTGGTGGAGCCTGCACGGCCGAGAGAAGGAGTGTGGCCGGCTGCTGGGGCTCCCGTGTGCAGAGGGAGCCCCGAGTGAGGAAGCTGAGTGGCTGAGAGAGGAGACGCGCTGCTCCCCCCGCCGAAAGAAGCCCCAGTGAAGACGCCGCCTCACAGCAGGTATCCGGTGAGTGCGGGCGTCTCGGGCGGGGGTTCTCCAATGGAAATGTAGAGCGGCCCCGTCTGGCAGCAGGTGTAGGGGCGCATTTTCGCAATTTAGAGCCCAGAGAGGCTCATGGCCATAGTTGGAGCAGCAGGGCGGCCCCGGTTGGCAGCAGGTCGCCCCAACGTGAAGTAGATCCCAGAGAGGCTCTCAGGGGGCATGTCTTGAGAGCCCAGGAGGGTCTCAGGGCCCAGATTGTGTTTAGAGCCACGGAGGCTCTAGGGGTCAGTTGGAATTATGAGCCCAGCGAGGCTCGAGGGGCCATTGGCTGCAGAGCCTGTGTGGCTCCACCATTGGTGGCGCAATTCGCCAGAGGGGCTGCTGAACGCCCTGCCACAGTTTTTCATGATTCTCCAGCTGCCCAGCACTTAGTGGGCAGCTGCACCGTTTAGGTGCAATTTCAGGAGAGAGTCCCTCTGTGGGACAGAGAGGGCACAGTGGTGCCAGGCCTTCACAGCTGCGCAGCACTTAGTGCCAGCTGCTACGTTTAGGCTTTCTTTTCTTGAGACTGGTGCTGCATGGCAGCGCCCCCTGACATTGAGACTCACGGCGTCCTAGCCACAACAAGGCCAGTTGGCCTAGGGACTGCCACAGGTGGTGGCTTATGTAAGGTTGTGCGCAATTGTATGGTTTTTATTCCTGTACCTCTACATGTTTTTAGACATCATGTGACTTTTGCGCTATTGTATTGTTATGGTACCTCTTGAATGTATTTTACTGCATCATGTGCTCTGTTCTTAACACCGCTGAATGTGTAGGTTTATACATCATGTGTTTCCCTTTACTACTCCTCTGAATGTATATTTATGCATCATGGGTAATGTGTTCTTTCTTAGACCCCTAAAGGCTGTGTGATACTTAGGTGGTTGTTCTTTTTAGTACAGGTGGTCCTAGTGAGGTCCTGGTCCCCTGCGTGACATTCTCCTAAGGTGTTTAGGGTTGTGTAGGTGGTACTTACCTGTCCCCAGTAGTTACTGGATGTGATTTACAACTGTTATATTTTTTGCTATACTTATTCTAAGTTCTATAAGTGCTATTTCCATTTCTAAAAGTGCTGATTATGACAGTGGCCCATGTGGCCCTGTCCTGTGTACATAATCCCTTATGAATGTTGCCCGTGCTAGTTGGCACAATGTACATGTGTGATTTTTATCTGATATGTTTTGACAATACAAAAGTTATTTTTAATATAACCTTGTGTGGAGTTCATTTTGTGGCCTGCCTAGGATGTTGTTGCTGTTGTGTGCTGGCGCAAATGCTTAACACATTGCCTCCGAGTTTAGCCTGACTGCTCGTGCCAAGCTACCAAGGGGGTGAGAAGGGGTTATCTTGGCGTGTGACTTCCTTGCCCTGACTAGAATGGTGGTTTCTGCCTGGCTTTGGCGTCAGCCTTAGCCTACCAGAAATAGCCAGTTCTAACAATAACTTTACAAAAAAGATTGAAAAGTTTAATACAGTTTCTTAAAAAAAAACTGTGTTGTATTTGTTAGTGACTCACTCATTAGAAAAGTCAAACCCGCAATGTTGTTAAGTACTCAAAAACTGAGCAAGAGAACTGAGATTAGTGGCAAAAATTTACTTTAGATTTCTTTATAGAGGAAATCTTTGATTAGACCATACAGCAAATTAAATGAAAGTATTGGAGTGATAAGTTAGAAGGTAAAAACATGCCAGCTAGAGCAATCCATAACAAGTTAGAATCAGCATCAATTCCAGAAAAACTTTGAGAAATAAATATTTATCTATAAATTCTCATACAATATATACTCTATTCCAGCAGGATTGGCCCGTGCAGATAAGATCAGTGGGGCCGGGTTGGGGGATTCAACAGACAACCACGAAGGAAAAGTAAATAAATATTTAATTTTCCCTCGTCGTCGACGACATTTTGCGATGCAGGGCACACTACGAAATTATTTTTTATTAATTAAATTGTTTACTTACCTCCAAATATCCATATGCCGGTTTTTATCACCCCCCACCCTGCCCCTCCCCCGCCCCGCCTCCCAGCCCCACCGCAACTCCCTCCACGGGCCGCGGCTGACTATTACATTAAGCATTCTTAAAATTTTCATATTTCAGTAGGTGCGGTGTTTACAAAATCTTATGATTGATTCTCATTTCTTGCCTAAATCTTATCTCTGCTGCTGTCTCCAACCCCTTTGCAATCCATTCCTACATCGATATATCTCAGTAGTGTTCAATGAATACTTATGCTATTTGCTGAACGTGATAAGAAACTGGAGTATCAAAAGTTATCTAACGAATCTTGTCAAGAAGTCTAAAGAGTACTGAAGAAACTGAAACGTTTAATTATCAATGAGGTGAGCATAGTCTCAAACTTAATGTATGCCTTTGTACACTTGGGAATGCAGCAGATTTGAAAAAAACAAATGATTTGCTCTTTGGAGTAAACACCTAATTATCTTCGGTGACCTACTGCAACTTACCTTCGTCAAAGGATAGCCTGTGTTCAAGACACTTTTTCAGAAGGATATTAGAGTAGAAGTTCTGACAAAGGAGGGAAAACAGTGCTTAGAAAGTTGACTTATCAAGAAACTATTTTCTTCAAACAAGACAACAGCACAGCTAATGTGCAATTTTATTGAAGAAGGGAAATACATTGTATGCCTAATATCTACACTTCAACAGTTCTCCAATTTTAATGAACATTTGCTAAAACTGTGGAATGAAGAATTTTTGGAAATTAAAGCAATCAACCAAATAGAACACAGGGGGTAGGGGGCTGTACTGAAAAGTGAAAAACTAAAAGCAAAATTGGAATAATTGGAAAAATCTGCTTCCAGAACTGCAGGCTTAGAAAAGTGTTTACGTGTATGCAAAAAGTATAGAGTAATTTTCCAATGTATTATAAATGTTGAGGAAGAATTTGTAAATGGTGCTATGGGTAAAGTGTTTGATTTAATTAACTTTACAAATAGGAAAGAGGTTGGATACTTAATAATAAAATGTGATCCGATTGATAACATGCAGGAGATTGATGGGTGTATTGTATGTTTTTTGCTTATGAAATACTTGTATGTCCAGCAGCAGCAGTTCCCTTTCTCCATAACTATCCATAAATCTCAATGTTTAAGTGTAGACGCAGCTTGTATTATATATAGTAGTATTGTGTTTAACAAAGTTATGTAATATGTCTCGAGTTAGAAAATTGTCTGGTTTGTTTTTGGTTGACTATAGGCAAAAATGTATCAATTAATTGTAGTGAATGCAATGCACAGTGTCACTTATTTGTAGTGATATACAATGCACTGTTCTGCAGTGCTGCTATTCTGTTTTTTCTACAATCTTTGTGATTGTTTTTCACCCACTGTTCTCGGAGGAATCTTTAAATGGTACATTGTTTTTGGTGTACAAGTATATAAGCTGAGAACAGAAAAAGGGACACTTAAATGCTTTACAATAAAGTGAAATACTATTACATCATAATCAATGTCTACTGTTTTGTTTGTAGGTATGTATATATTGGTCAGTGTCTATTAGTTAGGATCAAGAATTCATCATAGAAAACCTTTACATAAAAAACTTATTAAGAGATTACTTTTGTGTAGTACAGGAAATGTATTCCAACATTTTCAAAAGTTAATATGCATCATAATATATTCAAAAAGAATGCCACAAGTTATGCCTCATGCAAGTAAACAATTTCTTCATTGAATCAAGCAGAGTCTACCGGACAAAAGTCTCAACACAGTTGCTTCAAAACAATCCTTGTGGGTTCATTCACCAATAATAAAAATTCACATGTAATAATACAATAAGAAATGCGCTCAAAGTGAAGGAGAAAGGAGACAGTTTGAGAGGGATAGGTGTGATTGGGTGGTGGTGGGGACTGGGTAAAGGATGTTGTGACCATACTACAATCACAGTGATAATGCAACCTTTACAGACTCATTTTGTTCATTAGTTCCAAGAAAAACTTTAACATAGGGTTTGTATGTATCAACGGGTTGCTTCCTATGTTAAGAAAGTAAAAGGAATCCGGTCTACGTTTCGACCCCTATGGATTAAGGGTTGATTGAAGCCTCATGCTGGGGTCTTCTTCAGGACGTGAGTACAGGAGCGCTTAAAAACGGGCCGTCTAGTGGCCTCTTATGCGTGGACCTTAATCGGTTCCTCAGTAGTAGCCATTAATTAGGGCATCCGGGGCTTTCCAGTCTGTCAATACGTTTTTGTTTGGTTTCCGCTCCTCCAGATGAGAGGTTTCCTCAGTGCAGCATCAGCGTGGGTGTGACCAGCAACACAGCCTGATCGCGGTCAGGCTGTGTTGCTGGTCACACCCGCGCTGATGCTGATGCTGCACTGAGGAAACCTCTCATCTGGAGGAGCGGAAACCAAACAAAAACGTATTGACAGACTGGAAAGCCCCGGATGCCCTAATTAATGGCTACTACTGAGGAACCGATTAAGGTCCACGCATAAGAGGCCACTGGACGGCCCGTTTTTAAGCGCTCCTGTACTCACGTCCTGAAGAAGACCCCAGCATGAGGCTTCAATCAACCCTTAATCCATAGGGGTCGAAACGTAGACCGGATTCCTTTTACTTTCTTAACCACTTGGCTGCTAAGGGGTATGCATGTAGGTCCATTGACTTCCCATTGAAATCAATGGGAACTACATGACGAGTTACCCTTGTCATTAGCACTGAAGGGGTTAACATAGGAAGCAACCGTTGATACATACAAACCCTATGTTAAAGTTTTTCTTGGAACTAATGAACAAAATTAGTCTGTAAAGGTTGCATTATCACTGTGATTGTAGTATGGTCACAACATCCTTTACCCAGTCCCCACCACCACCCAATCACACCTATCCCTCTCAAACTGTCTCCTTTCTCCTTCACTTTGAGCGCATTTCTTATTGTATTATTACGTGTGAATTTTTATTATTGGTGAATGAACCCACAAGGATTGTTTTGAAGCAACTGTGTTGAGACTTTTGTCCGGTAGACTCTGCTTGATTCAATGAAGAAATTGTTTACTTGCATGAGGCATAACTTGTGGCATTCTTTTTGAATATATTATGATGCATATTAACTTTTGAAAATGTTGGAATAAATTTCCTGTACTACACAAAAGTAATCTCTTAATAAGTTTTTTATGTAAAGGTTTTCTATGATGAATTCTTGATCCTAACTAATAGACACTGACCAATATATACATACCTACCTTTACTGACCCAGGTCAGGATGTCCTTAGGGTACACCCCGTTGTGAATTTAATACTGTTTTGTTTGTAACATTTTTAAAATGTAATACTAACTTATATTTATGTTCTTTTTCTTTTTAAACAGATGAATGACACCATCTATTGGAGTACATTCATTTCCTAATTACTTCTTTCTGTGTAGTTCATCAAACCTATATTGTCAAGATGCACACAGAGGGAGAGTCTGATACAGCCACTGACACATCCAGACACACACCAATACAGACAGTCATATGCCCAGTCACTCACCCATATAGCCACTCACACACTCACTTACTCACTCACCCATACAGTCCGTAACACACCAACTCACCAATACAACTACTACCACATGCACTCACTTACTCATACAGCTACTCACACACCTACTCACTTACTCATTCAGGTACTAATAACACATGTTATGTTATGTTATAAGCTGTTTTGTAACGCGCTCAATTACTACCGGAGTATCCTGGCGCGGTATACCGCTGGGGAACCCGTCCTGGCTTTCCCTGTGGGATGGTCCCTACTGGGAGTCCCCAATTTGAAGCCAGGCATCCCCGGCGTTGATGGGGCCATTGTGGAGATTAGGCAAGCTAATGCCCAGAGTTGCCGAG
The DNA here is from genome assembly GCF_964261635.1 of Lissotriton helveticus. Classification (NCBI taxonomy): domain Eukaryota; kingdom Metazoa; phylum Chordata; class Amphibia; order Caudata; family Salamandridae; genus Lissotriton; species Lissotriton helveticus. Next base: position 667,708,079 of record NC_136057.1, read on the forward strand.
TGGGACCCCTGGTTAGAGTAGGCACCGAGGCGAGAATTATCGAGTCCGCTGACCCTGGTCCACGACCCTGCCGCGTCAGGAATTGAACCCTGGTCCCGGGCCGACTCCTGCTTCCGGGTCTGTCGCCTCTAACCAGTGAGCCACACCACTCCACTGCACTCACTCACCTGTACAGTCTATTACACAAGCACTCACTCACCCATACAACCACTCATACACCCATTCACTCACCACTACAATCACTAACACACACCCACTCTTGCATGTAACCACCACTGATATACCCAATTACTCATCCCAACAGGTGCTTATACACCCACTCACTCTCCCATACCTTAACAGACACAGCCAGTGATTCACCTATACAGGGACTAACACAGCCAGTCAGTCACTTATACAGATACTGAGACACACACTCAGTCCTGCATACACGCGCTGACATAGTCACTCACTCACCCATACAGCCACTCACATGTCTAGTCACTCACTGATACATTTAGTGACAAACCCCCTCATTCACCAATACTACCACTCACAGAGACAGTCACCCATTGAGCACTCACAAAGCCACTCACTCACCCATGCAGCCATTCAAGTACCTCTTCACTCACATACAGCCATATACTCACCTACTCAATCACCCATACACCTACTCACACATCCACTCACTCACACATGCAGCTACTCACTCATCCATAAACCTAGTCACACATCTATTCAAGCACCCATACAGCTGGTCACAAACACCCTCACTCACTCATACAGCTAGTAACACATGTACCTACTCATCCTCACACCCTCTGACATTCCTACTCACTCACTCATACAGCCACTCATAATCCCTTAGGCATTCCCATACACCTACTCACACATCCACTCCCTCACTCTGTCAGCTACTAACACATTTATTCACTCACCCATACACACCATGACACACATACTCACTCATCCATAGTGACACTCATGCACCATTTCACTCACTCATATATCCACTCACACACATACATCCACTCACCCCCACACACTGACACATACAGTCACCCATACAGCCACTTACTCAACCACTTATACTTTCACATAATCACTCACTCACCCACTAACACAGGAACTCACTCAATGATACTCTTTCTTATATATACAGACAAATACAGTTTTCTGTTTTTGAACCAAGAAAGGTGGTTATAACAAAAACATTTGTTTTTTGTGATTTTTGTGATTTTTTTCTTTTTTACCTTTTGTAGCTTTTTTGTATTTTTTTTCAAATAAAATGGCAACTGGAAAAGGTTTTTACACAAAAAAACTCAAAACTGGGGAAACAACTGTAATTCTAAGATAAAATACAAAAGCAATTAACACATGAAGTTTTGCTAATTCTAAAACTGCAACAACTGTAAGAACTTTTTTGCAGTCCAAACAAAAAGTGCCAATTCTCTGCAGTACTGGTGCTCTCTCCGGGAGCCGTTGCTGGACCTCAGACGGAAGAATATTCCCAGGAGTAATTTGTTTTGCAGTAGATGGATCTCCTGCACTACTCTGCCTCTCGGCTCTGGCCATGTCCGTTGAGTGGTAGGTCTTGAGATGCTTCAGCATACTCATGGTCCCACATGAGAACTTCTTTCATGTTCCCCTTGAGAGGGTCTTCTCACATAAAGAGCACTTGACATGCTTTGCGACCACTTTCTTTCCCCTGGAGGGGATGGTGAAAACTCCAATACTATTGAATGGGTTCCCCCTCGGAAGAACTGTTATGAACATGGTGTGGCTCTGTTCCTCACTGCCACCAGATGCCAGATTATTTGGAAATAATTTCCAAAAGTGTCCAAAATGTTTTTCAAATATCAAAAGAGGAGTTGCTGAAATCCAAACCTCTAATATTAGTTCTGGAAGGATAAAGAAAGGACAACTGGGTGGGGACTTCCTTGTAGAAGAATGAAAAGTGTTTTGTCCAATGAAATCCCTTTATTTAGTAGTCATGTGATATTCGCAAACACCACAGTTTTCATGAAGTGTAATAAAACAAAAATCATGCAAATTTCATGAATAACCACCGTACTGGAATGTACGTATCACAACCTTTCGCGACAAAATCTGGAATAGAAAAAAAGATGAAGAAAACGTCTTCTGGGCACATCTGTTTCTTCCAAGATAGAATAATTCTGTAAAATCTAAATGATCCTAACTTCTTGTGCTTGGTAAATGCAAAGTAAGTGTGTTTTTTTCTGCAATTCAACATTACAAAATTAGCTCATTTGATTTGTGGATGTGAATCCAATATTAATCCATCGGAGTGCATATTGTTGTGACTGTGACAAGTAGGTTCTTTTTTGTCCTTTCCTGTTTAGAGGAAAATACATGGTTCTCCCTTTATATTATTTCAAGTATGTAAATATGCAAAAAATCCAGGAGGCATCACCCGTTTGGGGCTATCCACCTTAGTAGTACGGAAACATACTCCCATGTTTTGCCAGGATGATGGACTGCTAACCAAACAACCCCCAGTACATTTTCTTTAGATTTTAGTGATTTGTATTATATGCTAAAAAATGTTACATCATCTCCACCACACAAAGATGCTCTTACTTTATATATTTGAGGGAAAGAACCCTTGTTTGGGGGAGAAACACTTCTTTTTTGCCTTGTTGTCTTCACTATAGTTAAATTCCTGTTATCACACAATTCTGAATAAAGATGCATAAAGAACAATTACATCGCTGTAATGCCCACCAGGTTTCAGGAGAAATTTCATCCTGGTCCATTACATAGATGTACTATACAATATGCACTACACACTTACCCAACAAGGTAGCAGTTACTAAGTAACCAGTTGAATCAGAAGAAAGTTCTCCAGGTGGGAAGAGTTGTTGTGCAAAACTGTGCATTCTTGTTGGATAAAGGAATAGTTAAGCTTCTATTCTGGCCAAATCACTCACAGAGGTACTGATACACACAATCACAGGCAGCCACATATGCACCCATTCTTCCACTGTCACACCATCTCACAGATCCACACAGCCTCTCATAAATTCACTCTCCTATGATGCAGCCACTGATACACCCACACTCAAACCTTACAGGTTAAAGTTAAGAAATGAAATATGTAAAACCTTCAAAAAATCACTCCACAATAAAGGTTATACGGATGTTATACTTAGGAAATGGAATTAAAAACAAAATCTTAGCAATGCACTGAAATAAAAGGTTACAGGAACACTATAGTTAGGATATAGAATGTAATAAAACCTAAGAAATGTACTGAAACAAATCTAAAAGTTATAGGGCCATTATAATTAGGCTCATATTTTCCTTATACAAAACTAGTGAAATTCAGCTGACAACAACGTACGTCCCCGCAAGGCACTGTTTATGACCTCACATATTACATAACTCATGACATAGTCAGTTTCATCACTGATGACATCTCAAATGACAAAATGATATATATGTATGTTTATAGATAGTTTATATAGATATCTAGATACAGAGATATAAATAGAGATTTATAGATCTATTATACACACATATGTGTGCTTAAAATGTTTAAAACCGACTTTGTATGTAAGTGTGTATATGTATCTATATATGTATATTTAGATATAGATATATCACACATGCAGAGTGCAAGAAATTAAGGTAATGGTGCTGTAAAGTTCAATATTTAAAGCATACATCCATAAAGTAAGTCTTGCCTACTGTGACGAATACACAATATATACAGGAGTCTTAGGCTTAGTTGGGAAATCATGTTCCCAGTAAATGCGAAGAAGATGCCAAATGGCAAACATGCAATATACCTAAATCTAGGTGCTGGGTAAAGGCCAATGAACAAACATTTCACATCAGGTCAGTTACAGTTGCCTTCATCAATATCGTCTTACCTTGTCACAAACAGCGGAGAGTACTCCCAAAAGTGTGTCCGGCTTTTCGCTGGCACATCGAGCATAATGCTCCCATTTAAAGTGAAAGAGAAGTACATATCCGCCCAGAACAGCTGGTAGTCAGAAACAGCGTAGTCGATGGCCGCCATCTTGTAATGGGTATATTGAGTAGTTTACATCCCGTATCCCTCAAAGCCAAGATGCTATAGTCAATATAAGGTACAGCTAATTCGAACTGTAATCTCATAAAACCAGTAAGAAATGCTTACCACTATAAAAAGGATACTGCCCATTCATGCAGAAGTGAGTGCCCGTCCGTAATGGCATGTCAGTGAAAAAAGACATACTCTTAGCTGCAATCCCTACGGTATAGGCAGTCTATCAGAGACCTGTATATTCATGGCCGCCATATTGTAGTGGACATATGAAACAGTAACTGCCTGTGTAACCATTATTACGGTCAAACCAATACTATATTTCTCTATGTTCGCCGAATCAGAAAGGTATTGATTAAATCAAGTATCATATTAAGCCATTATTAGCCTGAAATTTGTATCTATATATTCACGTCCCTACATTAAGAGTGAACAGAATGTATCCTGCAGACAGCTACCCAGTGTGTAACCAGTAATTAAGGCAATTTAAACGGGTAAGCATCAACTAAATCTAGGACACAAAAGTAAGGTGAAGTCAACTTCCAGAATACACTTAGTGCTTCATATAGGTAACTGACTGAGTAGTTATTCCAATCTTAGAGCATTCAGTCTAAAAACCAGGTATACAATCCCAATATTTCATACCAGATCCATTCCTACCACAGGAGGTAGGATTGCCATTGTCAACACAGAAAGGAGGAAAGGTAGTTGGCGATAACCCACAAGTGTAGTTGTTAAGGTATACAGAAAAAGGGGTAGTCGAGAGAGGGAGGGTAGGGGCGGGGGCTGGCAGTTAGTAACCCGGTATCTTTATCCACTTAGAAAATATTGGAGTTCATTATCCACAGCCGGTAACCTCATAATCCAACATGCTTCACATTGTCTTAGTTTGAGTTCTCCATTGCCCCCTTACATCAGACATAACAGAGTCTATGGCATGAAATCTAAAACCAAGTTGTTTCCTCTGTGCAGTACATTTATGTGCATGATTACTAATCGGGTACCTGGCATCCAGGTTTTTAGGTAAACGGAAATGTTCTGCTATATGTTCTTTAAGTGGGCGTATTGTGCTTCCAACATAAATGTTATCACATTTGCGTTGAATCACATAGACAACATATTTGGTCATACAATCAGTATGCTTATTTATCCGGAACTTCCCGGATCCATCGTATTCAAATTCCTTTACACCATTAGTCCCCATCTTACACATACTGCAATTGCCACAAGTAAATAACACCTCATTTAGTTTGTTTAGCCATGTGTCTCTGGGGATCTGTGATATGGGGTAACTGGGACTGACCAGGTTTCTGATTGTTTTTCCCCTCCTGTATTTAATACTAGTATGTCTAAGTACATGGTGTTCTAGTGTTTTATCCACTGTTAGAAGACGCTAATGGCATTTCAAACTGCTTTATATTTTATCTGAACATGGGTGAAAATGAGTCACCAATCTTACAGGTGTTTTCTTATTCCTGTCACTTATACGGTCTTTTAATGTATCAGACCATGGCAGTTTGGAAGATCTGGTCTTAGCCTTAAGTACAATCTCATCAGGGTATCCTCTAGCTCGGAACTATTGATGAATATTGTCTGCATTATATGCAAAGTCTGTATCCTTGCTACAGTTCCTGTGGGCCCTAAGCGTTTCCTCAAAAGGGATAGCATTTATTTGGCTTTTTAGATGTGAGCTTTTCGCATTTAAGAGTGCATTACCATTACCTACCATTGCTGCCTCAGACATCTCTCTCATTTCCTTACTTCTCATTGGTCAGAGACTGCTCTTCGACTCTGCTTCGTGCGTGTCCCTGTCATGGAGCATGGGTAAAGTACAGCCTCATGTCTGTTGCCTTTGCCCTACCACTGGCCGCACTCTCATGCTGATATCCTTTTTTACTTTTTACATGCACTCTTATTGGGGAAACATCTATTACAAAGCAGGTATTACAATGTTGTGCCTTTACAACGCAGTCAGTACCACAACTGCCACGTTACCACGAGTTCCATTACAACACAAGTCATTGAAGCAACTTGCTTTGGGGAATGTGGTGTTGGACTGGTCCTGGATTTTAAGTCCAACCTTCCCTACTGATTCACCGACTGGAGTTGGAATAGTAATTTAAACTATTCCAAAGTCCAGTGCTTCCCTAAAGCGAGTTGTTGTAATGACTTGTTTTGTAATGGAACTCGTGGTAATGACACCGTCATGGCATTGACTGCGTTGTTAAGCCATGTGTGGTATTGGCATGTGTGGCAACAGATGCTATTCCTCTTATAGTGCATATCCCTGCAGCCCCTTTCCTTTATCTCTGCAGTTGCTGACCCTCTCATATGTTGCCCCCCCTTACCCTTCTCCCATTGTCCATTGTTATTTTGCCACTTCCCACCCTTCACCACTGTTTGTGCTTACTTTCCCTCCCCCTCTTTCCTCCTGCTGTCGGTAATGTATTTCCCACACCCCGCCCATCTCCCACTGTTCGTTCTTATTTACCACACCTGCATTCCTCCTGCTGTCCATGCTTTTTTGTTACTAGCCCTCCTCCCCCAACCCATTAAATTGCTTCTACAATGACTGCATCAAACATTGGATGCTGCATGATATCTTTTTTGGGAGAAACTGAGGTGAAATGATCTAACCGGACAGTGCTCGGGGCAAGTCGCTAAATATAGGCATCTTCCTCCAGTACAGGCGGTTGCTTTGTGTTGCTCTTGAAAGCATTTCTGGTGAATATACCAATTTGCACCTCTATTTCCCTAATTGCACACTTACATATTCAGTTACCTAACTATACTGTGCTTTCTGTCCATTGCTGCAAGGCCACATGATTGCAGGATAGGGTCAGTCATTCGGTGGCTGTGACGCAATCTAGGGTAATATCAGAGTGAGCCTGTGAGAAGACAGTAAGGCCAGGAAAGTGGCAAAAGTCAAAATGATGCCCCTGAGGTACTTGAAACTCAGATATCACTTCAGGGGCTTCAGTGGGGCCTGCATTACGCCCCTGGGCAGCAAGGCTTGCTAATCCGCCCTTCTGGAACATACCCACCCCAGGCCCCCAGAGAACACTCTTCATCGGAGCGGCCTGTCCCACCACGGACTCTCATGAACCTCTTTACTTTTTCTTTTTTCTGGCCGCCATTTTGCTGCTATTCTCGGCCGCTTTTCTCTGGACCCGACCCGCCATCTTGTCCATTACCTCGTCCTTTACCCTTTTCACTCGTTTCCCCCTTGACGATCCTCAAATGTTTCTTCCCTTTTCTGTTTTGCCTTTTCTCCATACCCTTGTATCCCTCCCACCCTCCCTTGGTGCTCTCACTGCGTCCCCCCCTCCGACCCCACTTAATGGAACTCTGCTCCCCTAGGGTTCTTTTTTTTTTTTGGCTCTTGACCTGAGAAAATCTACTATGTGTGTATATATACGTATATAAAGATAACTCTAATCACTAGTATATGCTGTAGACCTTTGTACTCTATACCATTCCTATGTGACTCTTAAAGTATATCCATTTGTATCTCTTTCTTGAGTGACTTTACTACTTGTACATTTGCAAATTGTCTTTCTGTTTATATCTCTTCCTTGTGTGACTTTACATCTTGTACATTTGCAATTTTTTCTGTTTGTATCATTTATGTAACGCATGTAATCCTAAGTCCTTATGTTTTGCAACTGGTTCTTATGTAAAGTGCTCTGACACCTACGGGTAAAGTTTGCGCTATATAAAATCGCATTAACTAAAATAAAAAAAATAAAAATGTTAATGGAGAGCACTTGCCAACTAGACTGTCTACTTTGGCTGAGCTAGCACAGCCGTCTACAGGCAAAAAGACTTCATGGAAACCTCATATGAAAGAATCATGTGTACTTTCATATTCTCTTTCATGATCGGGACCACCTTCCAGACTGCAGCTAATTAGCATTTGAGGAACAACGATTTATTCCAGAACAAACCAATCAGATTTCACGGCTGGAAGCATGCCACCTAGATCACAGCTTTCATTGGTGGCTCAACGTACATACCCCTCTCAAATTGTGGGGAGGTCAGAGGCTCTTCTAGCCACCTTTCATCAAGGAATTTAAAATGAATTGCAAGAAAAAGCTGCACATTCTATAGCCTACATCCAGTCCTTTTTATGGAACTCACCCTGAAAATAGACCAGGTTGTAGGTTTTGCTTATTTGCAATGAGGAGTATATTTCCAACATTCTGCGATCTTCAAGGGATGTGTTTTTTCCAGGGTTCAAGACTACTCTTGAGTTTGTGAATAGAATCATTCCAAATACAGCAGAATCGAACCTAATCAAAACCCAGGACGAATGGTTCAGATCAGTCACGCTTACCATGGGGATTCTGGCCCTTAGAACGTCATACTAAAGTCTACAAAAAGTGATGAGTGGAAATGTTTGAGTTAATCACTTTTTTATAAACTACAAAAAGTTCAGTCAGGTAACACAATTCTTACACAAGAATTGTGAAATGATGTTGATCATTCAACGCCCCTAACAAAAGGTCACAAACCAATCCCTCTGGAAAATTAAAGGAGGAGTTTATTTACACCAAAAACGTCTTTTCATTGTCATCCCATGCCCACGAATGAGAAAACGTGTGTGCCAACTTTTTTATGACGATGAATCGGAAGAACATAAAAACTTTAAAAAACACAGTCACGACACAAAGGACAATTTCTTAATAAGTACAGCAACCGTCCTACTCCTTCAACACCCACCTGCCTCTCTTTCTCTGCTCTCCATCCTATCGCATGGCTCTTTCTGAGTACAGGGAAGTAAACTGGTGTAATGTTGCACTCTGTGAATAACCAAAGACCCACTGTGGCTTGTTAACAGGTATTTTATTTCTTTTACAAAGTTCCCTGAAGAGCGCCGAGCCAGCGCTCCTATTCCTCGGCTGCCGCGCTCCCTAATGCGCTGCGCGCGCAGTCCCTCAAAATGGCCGCCGCACGTCACGTAGCAACGTGACGTGCATAAACTAGAGCGCGCCACTACATATCTCCCCTTTTTCCAAACAGTTCAAGAGTCACTTACAGTTCAATTGTCCATTTCAAAATCTTGGAACCTTGCTGGTCTCACCACAGGTCTTCCACTCCTGGTTACCTGGGTGTAGCCTCCCTGGGACCTCTGACTCGGTACCTCTTCGCTTCTTTCCTCTCTCTGCTCCGCCATGTTCTCCTCTACGCTCTCTCTACCCTCTCTGGGTTCGTCTCCACCACTTCCTTCTCCACATTGCTCGCCGGTTCCTTGCTCTTCTTCTGCATTCGGCTCTTCTCCGTCATCCCACTCGGTTCCATGTTGATTCCATTGTACCACTTTGTTACATCTGGCCATTCGATCTTGGGACCACACGTTGCCGTCACTCAGCAAGGCCGCACGATCGTACACCTCCTTTACTTGCAGGGGCCTGCTGTATTTGCTGTCTCCCTTCTTCTGTAGTGTTGCCAACTTTACTCTTACCCACTCGTCCTTTTCCAACTTTGTCCCCTTTACATTTCTCCGTTTGTTGTAATGGTTGGTGTATATCGATTGAGCCTTTTCTAGGTTAGCCCGTACCACTGCCGGGGACCATTCGCTGGTGATTACTTTCTCCTTCCAAACCCGATTGTCATGGGTGAAGGGTTCTCGTCCTCTCAGGATCTGAAATGGGCTGTATCCTGTTCCAGTTGGTGTGATCCTGTAAGCCCATACCATGTTCTCTATGGCCTTCTCCCAATCCTTATTACAGGAAATCGCTGCTTGTACGGCACCCATCACCACTCGGTTAAACCTTTCTACCAAGCCGTTCCCTGCGGGATGGTAGATAGCTGTGTGTTTAATGACTATGCCGTTCCTTTGCATGAAGTTGTTCCACCTTTCTGACGTGAACTGGGGGCCATTATCGCTCAAGATGGATTTGGGTATGCCCTCCCTCACGAAGGTGTCTGACAGAAACTTCAGGATGTTCTCCGTATCCATGGTCTCCTCCACTTTCAACTCAGGCCATTTAGAGTATCTATCTATGAGGACACAAACATACTTCTGCGTGCCCTGGCTATCCAGTATGGGTCCTAAAATGTCTATAGACAGTTCCTCCCACGGGTTCTGTGGAGTCTCGAACTGTCCCAGTGCAGGGCGCAGGGGCTTGAGTGATTTGTCCGCTCCCTGGCACTGTGGGCACTCTCTGACGTGCCTCTCCGCTCTTATGTCCATGCCTGGCCACCAGTAATTTTGTTTGGCTCTTAACTTCAATTTCCCAATGCCTAGATGGCCCTCATGTAGCATGTCCAGTAATTTGGTTGCAAGTGTCCTGGGGGGGATTACCTTGTCCCCTCTGTATGTGAACACTCCTCTATCCCCCACTGATAATTCTTCTCTGACTTCATAGTAGGGTTTGACATCTTCACTCACGTGTCTCTTTTCTGGCCAACCCGTTACGATGTACTTCTTCACTTCCTCCAACACTCTGTCTGCCTTGTATTCTTCAACCCACTCATTATAGTCGATGACTTTGCCTTGATCCCCCACCAAGGCCACCAGTTCTGTGTGGCCCGCAGGGTCTTCTTCTCCAGGCTCCATTGCTGCTGCCCTGCTCAGGTAGTCTGCCACTCGATTTCGGTTCCCTGGGAGGTACTCTACGTCGTACCTGAATTCGAGTAGTTTTAGGGACATCTTCGAAATCCTGGGCGTGGCATTGGCATGCCCACTTGATGTTAACACTTTTACTAGTGGCTTATGATCTGTTCTGAGCAAGAATCTGGTGCCCCATAGGAACTGCCTAAATCTCGCTGTAGCCCACACAACCGCCAGCATCTCCTTTTCGATGACGCTGTACTTGCTTTCGGTGGCTGTTAATGCCCTAGATGCAAAACTAAGCGTTTCCATCTGACCTTGTCCTCGTTCCTGCATGAGCACAGCTCCCAAGCCTTTGTCGCTGGCATCAGTGGTGAGGACCGTGGCACCCTGTGGGTCATAACCTTTCAGTGGCACTGCTCCCGTGACGTTTCTCTTAATGGTGTCAAACTCCTGTTGTGCTTCTGGTGTCCATTCAAAAGTGGTGTTTTCTCTAGTCAGCATCCTCATATTGTGCGTTTTGGAGGCAAAGTGAACCACAAACTTACTGTAATACTCCGCCATGCCCAGAAACGACCTGACTTCCTCCTTGTTGGTGGGGGGCGGAGCTTCAGCAATTGCCTTCACATTGTCTGCTTTGGGTGTAATGCCATGCACCCCTATCTCGTGACCTAGGTAAGTCACCGATTCTAGTCCCAAGCGGCATTTGGACCATTCTGCCGTGAGGCCTTTGCTTTCCAGGGTCTTCAACACTTTCTCTAGTTTCTGGTCGTGGTCCATTCTGTCTCGCCCCATTATCAGAATGTCATCTTGGAAATACTGGATGCCGGTTAAGTCCTTAAACAGTTGGTGCATTAACCTTTGGAATACCGCAGCCGCCGAGGCCAGTCCGAACGGCATGCGGCGGAACTGGTAGCATCCGAATGGGGTTATGAAAGACGTGAGTTTCCTGCTGTCTGGGTGCAATACTACCTGGTGGTACGCGGAGGTCAAATCAATGGTGGAGTACCATTTGACTCCTCGGGTCCTTGCTAGCATCTCGTCGATCCTTGGGAGGGGAAATTTCTCAACGACAATGTTCTTATTTAACTCTCTTAGGTCGACGCAGAGCCTGACCTTCCCGTTTGGCTTCATGACTACCACCAAGGGTGCAAGCCACTCTGCGCAGGTAATAGGCTCAATTATCCCCTTACTCTCCAATTCCTGAAGCTCCTTCTGGACCGCCTCTCTTACCGCTATGGGTATGTTCCTCACCTTGTGGGCAACCGGAACAGCGTCTTCTTTGAGTATGATCTTATGTTGGAACTTTTCTAGCTTTCCTACTGTGCCTCCGAACACTCTTGGGTATTCCTCTTTCCATTTTTCGAGATTGGGCCAGGTTTCTGGTTCTGTGAGCAAAATCTGTTCTTTGCCTCCCGGGTCTAATTTGATTCCCAGGTCGCCCTGGTCCAGCCACCCTAAGACGGACGGTCCTCTCTCTGAGATGTACAACTTGCATTCCGCCGATCTGCCTCTGAACTCAAACTTCAAGAGTCTATATCCTACCATTGGGATACGATCGCCATTATATGTGACCGGTCTGATGTCCAATCTCTCCAGCTCCGGTCCAATCTTTGGTCTGAATGTTTTCTCCCACACTTCTCTTGGTATTATCGTGAAAGGAGAACCTGTGTCTGCCACTACGCTGATGGTTACTCCTCCCATCTTCATTTCCAGCACAGGTTTGGTCGTCCTTCTCCCTTCTATACTCATGACCTGGTCGTATATGCATAACACGGTGACGACCTCTTCTTCTCCCGTCTCTTCCTGGTTCTCTTCATCCTGGTCTATATGTTTCACCACGCCTTTGGACATTTTCTTCCGGCACACCTTCTCGTAGTGGCCGATGATGCCACAGTGCAGACACTTGGCCCTGAACGCAGGGCATCTTCTGTCGTGTGCCTCATGGGACCAGCTTCCGCACCTGTAGCACGTTTTCTTGTTGCCACTTCCTTCCAGTTTCTTTTGCCCTCCAGAGTTGCCCTGCCATTTGTTGGGACCCTTCCATGTAGCGCCTCTGTAATTCAGGTCCCTGCGGGGTTCCTCTCCCTGTATCTTGTTCACGATGGCGGCAGTTGGCGGTTCCTTCTTGGTTGCGTCAGCGCACCTCCGTGCTAGTTCAGCCCTCTTGACAATGACCATTACGTCCTTGAGTGTGGTATCCCCACTTGCCCATAGCTTGTCCTGGACATTCGTGCTGGTCGTGTGCATAACTATTTGGTCTTTGATAAACTCTTCCTCCCACAGGGCATACCTGCACGTGGCCGCCAGTTTCTTCAGGGCCGCTACATATTCCTCAATCGACTCTCCGGCGCGTTGTTTCCTCTGCTGGAAGTTGAATCTATCAACCGATACACATACTGTGGGCCGATAGTGTTCATTCAAATCGTCGATCGCATGGGCGTATACATCATCGTCCGAGTCATCTCTCGGTTTGGGTACCAGGCTTTTGTATATTCTAAGTCCCTCAGGCCCTAGGTTAAGTAATAGGATCCGTTTTTTCCTGTTGGGTTTGAAGGACTCTTCATTTTCGTCCTCTAGGACCTCTATGAAGTTGTTTATGTAGTCGCGCCAGTCCTCCCACTTCATCAGTGGTTCTCCTGGCTTCGGGAGGAACTGGACCGGTGCAATGGCATACCCCGCTGGGGCGCTCATTTTCTCTTCTTTGACCGTCGTCGTTCTGTTTCCTTTCCCTGTGGGGCTCCCTGGGGTGTTGTCCGTCTCCTCCTCCTTAATTTGTACTGGGGGGCCTTCTGCGTCAGCCCCCTCCCCCTCCTTAATGGTAGCCAGGTCTGGCTCCTCCGTGGGTACGTGGGCCAACTGTGACGCTCTGCTTGGCTGCTATGGGTTCACACAGCTCTCGTCTGTTTGTGTGCCCTGCGATGGCCCTGCCGCGCTCTTCAGGGTACAGTACCTCCTGTGGTGACCGCAGTCCTGGTGGTTCTCCAGGGACACAGCGCTGGTTTGCTGTTCAGCTGTCCTGTCCCCTTCTTCCTTGGCTGCACAGGTCGCCTGGGGTTCCGCTGTTACCACGTGCTGGCGTGGGTTTGGGTTAGCTGTGACCCCCTTGCCACGTGGTGAGTGTGATGCCCTTCGTTATTTTTCTTTTATTTTTCTGAAGGTTTTGGTCGCATCCCGACCTCGTCGCCACTGTAATGTTGCACTCTGTGAATAACCAAAGACCCACTGTGGCTTGTTAACAGGTATTTTATTTCTTTTACAAAGTTCCCTGAAGAGCGCCGAGCCAGCGCTCCTATTCCTCGGCTGCCGCGCTCCCTAATGCGCTGCGCGCGCAGTCCCTCAAAATGGCCGCCGCACGTCACGTAGCAACGTGACGTGCATAAACTAGAGCGCGCCACTACAACTGGGAAGAATCATGGGTGGTATTGCACCCGAATATTGCTTCTGGAAAATTGTGTAACCATAATATTGCTGGCAAAGTATCGAAGGCCCAAATATTAACATGCTAAAAATGTATAGGTAAGTATACGTTTACATTTCTTAACTTTACATATATGAATTTTTACAATACGTTTATCTAGAAGGTATGTTTATGAATAAATATTTCAGAGTGATTGAGGCAAATATTTATATGATATGAATAATTTAGTTCTGAAATGAGAAGCACGGCAATCTTCATTTAAATAGTAACATCTGATTTCATTCATTTAAAGATGTTTCTGATTTTTGCAGATTTTCTTACCCAGAAAACTGCCTCCACTTACACTTGTTAGTTTGTCTGTCACAAGTGTCTGTGAATGACTAACTAACTGGATAACTTTCTATATTGCACTATTTTTTTGTAAACACACTTTATTAACATTTTCTGTTAGCATTAATAAACAATGGTACAGCATCTTGGATGTGCACAAATGAAACGAAGCACGACGAACCATATGTCAGTCACCTCGGCCATGTCATTCCCACGTCTCAGGAGTATGAATGTATTTCATACAGGTGTGAAAAGAAGTTCGCTGTAAGTGTTCGGTTAATACAGTTTGAAAGTACCAGAGGTACAATTGTCAACCCAACTGTTAAACAGTTCCCCACCCCAATGCTTGTTCCAAAGAGAACATCAGTATTATATGTGTATCACAATGATGTACTGTGGTCAGGTATAAGCATGCTAACTTGTGGGGAAATAAGCGAAGGGGAGAAAGCACATGGTGATGGTCACTTTGCCGGTAGCCAGAACAGCCAGGTCGGTGGTCTATAAGTAGCTGGTTAAGGTAATTGCGGATGTTAGTCCTGACCGGCCCGCTGGGCCCTGACTGGGGAGTTGGCTGTTGAGTGGGCATCCGTGTAAAGAATGTCATTCAGCAAGGCATCCGAGGCATGTGCCACATAAAAGGGGCACCTCCCTTACTTGGCAACCATAAACAGATTAGCACGCTCTCAATCTGCCCACCGCAACAGCTCTGTCCTGAATTTAGATACCCGCGGGCACCTAGTGTTTTTCCAATCGAGCAAGATTTGTCATTTGGTCAGTATTAAGGAGAGGTCAGTTTATATATATTAGTAACTCTATACTTAGCAGTCTAGGGACCAGCCTCAGTAGGCAATAAGGGGCTGGGGGTAAAATGTTATCTGTAGTATCGTTGATGAGTGTTATTACTTCCATCCTATACTCTATAAAGCGAAGGCAGCTCCAGACCATATAAAATATATCATCCCCTATTACTCCACACCTAGAGCACCCAGGGGGTCGTTTGGGTAGTAGTTGTCAACTCTACTGGGGATAAGGTATGCTCTATGTATATAATACAAATGGATTCGTTTAAAGTGAACATTTCTAGATATGAGAGGATGCCAGAAAGTATTTTTGAGAAATCCTCGTCACATATAAGGGTGCCTGCATATCTGTTGCCCAAGTGTCTCTAAGGCCATGGAGAATGTCTCCAAAGCCATGGAGTGGGGTGCACCTGTCTGGCCGAAATGCATTATATGGTCCCATGATTGCCTGTGATTGCCTCATTGTTGCAGTTAACATACCCAAGAAGAGGAACTGACCCCCCGGTAAGTCACATGTGGCTTGTAACTCCTCAAAGATTCTCAACATTCCAGCACTCTAACGATCCCCGACTGTCTCAACACCTAGGGCACCAAGTGTACGTGTAGCATCCTCCCAGAGGAAACAAGCCAACCAATGTAAGGGTAGTCTAGGGGAGTAGAGGTTAGTTGCTCGTGACTTCTGCCAACAATATTTAGCGACTGGTTTCAGGCTATGAAGTACCATCCTAAGGCGTGTGGCCTCCAACAAGAGTTGTATCAGCCACTGGAGGATGGGGATATCCTGTTCCTCTGGTGTGTTGGCCCGCATCTAACGATATTTTTATCCACTGCAACTAAGCCACCAGTTAGTATGTCTCGAAGTCCAGAGCCACCATCCTTTACCAGCTTTTAAGCTCCACTCGGCATCTCCCGGTGTTCTAAATTAGATCAACACGTAATAAGCGCATCTCCCAAAATTTATCTCTGGGAATTATAAAGGGTAGGATAGCAAAATACCATAACAATCGAGACAAGGCTATAATTTTAGCAATTTTCACTCGCCCAGCTACGTATAGTGGGAGTGTTTTCCAGAATTGTATCCCACTGCGAAGCACCATAAGCGTTCTTGCCACATTACCTTCTAGTCGGTCCAGTTCTGTTCTGTATAGCTGGACCCTCAAATAGCGGAAAGTTGTTGGTTTCCACTTAATCCCTGCAGGAGGAGGGTTACCCTCAGGCCTGGGATGCAGGGAAAACAGGTTATTGTCCTGTCAGTTTACCCACAAGCCTGATATATTCCCAAAGCCCACAAAGAGGTGGGAGGTCCCAGGGATGTCAACTCAATGGTCATTAATGAAAAGCTGACTTGTGGAGTCGTAATCGCACTCAGGTAGAATGCTGTCGTTGTATGTTAGTAAATGTGGGTGGTGCTATCGAAGTGTTGCCCACTGTGCTCTGGGCATATAATGATTCGAAAAGCAGCAAATCCCTCAGGAGTGACGTTCCTTCGATGCACACGTGGATCAAATGTTCATCGCATTCATTCAATAAAGTTTCTTCAAAAAGTGTATTAAATGCTTGATTCTGTTTTATTTCATATTTCTTTGATGCGCGTTATTCCTTCATAAAGCTTTCAAAGCATTCATTGCGTTTGTGCTCAATGCATTTCGGGCATGTGCCCTTCATCAGGGGACTTATTAGTCCTGTGGAATCATACAAGAGTGACATAGGTTCAATTAACTAGCAAGGCGCAATACTTCTAATTATATGTCTTGACTTCCTCAACCTGATTACATTTAACATGCTCAAGGGGGGGTTGGGGAGGCAGTACTTCAAGTAACCTTTATTTTCTACATCACCCGTGGATTCTAGTAGCTACTGGTGTTACCTCGAGAGTGTAACCATATTAAATAATGTTCGCGAGTACTTGCATACAGGTAGATTGTGATAAGTGTTCACGGATAAGGAACCGGTCTGGGACACGTGATAGTTTTGGCGTTACTGGTGCCATTTACAGGATGCGTTCCGAGTGCAGTAATTAACCATTAGGTGACTAATAAGGCTGCATGTGGCATGCTGTTGTTACCGCAAGTGTTTGATGAGAAATCTGACCTGTGGCATACGCTTGGAGCTCCGCGTATTTCTGCTAATTTCAGTCGGTATTTAATCTGAGTGAAGAACAAAGATAGCGGCGTTAGTTAATGTTCGTATTCAAAACTGCTGTGCTCACTTAAATAAATACACTTTCAGTGATGACTTACGGTTCTGTGTAAAAAATGCGAGCGTGTTCGGTTTCAAGTGCCGATCGTGGTGTTGTTCGAAATACGTGTGACTCCCTCTATATTACCGGCGGGATTGGTGCCCACAGAGTCATGTGACTGTTGTTTGTAAGAGCCATTATCTGATAGGAGGTTGCTAAGCAACGTTTTAACGGGTGCCACGCGTTGCGTAGTGAAAGACCGTGTTGTATAACTTTATTGTTTTAGCGTATTTAACACGCTGATGTATGCAAGTACAAGTAAGGTCTGCTTTAAGTAGGTTACTGAAACGAACTTCCAAGTAGGTGAAGATATTAATAACGATGTGTCTTACACTCTAATGTTTGCCTGTGCGGGTAACTTAGGTTGGTTACAGAATAGAACTTCAATACAGGTGAAGATGCTGATGACTAAGCAATCGTGAAATACATTTACATGAATGAACTTATGGTGATGAAGAATAGAAAATTAAACCATTAAAAAATTAAAATGAAAATGAACGTGGCAAAAATCAAGGTACTATACTTTGTATCCGATTTCATATATGGCTCATGTTTAACAGCTGTATTGAAGCGGTCATACCGGTTTAAAGGTAACAGCTATATTCTAGCTGTTCATTGAGTCCCTTAGGCTGTACCGTGGATAAGCGATGTATCCAATGTAATTCGCGTCTTAACAAATGTTGTGTATTGTCTCTTCCAGGTAGTGGGGGTCACCATTTCCAGGATACAAAACCTTAGTTGGCTGGGATTGTGGTTGAGTTCATTAAAGTGTGCCGCCACTGTTGATTTGAGTGCTTTCAAGCGTATGTTGCTTTTATGCTCTACGAGTCTTGTTTTGATCTTTCTTGTTGTTTGCCCCACGTATGAGAGGCCGCATGGGCATTTCAGCTTGTATATTAGGTTGGAGCTGTCACATGTCCCATTGACTCTGAGTTTGATTCTTGTTCCTAGTGACGGGTGATTGATTTCGTTGCCTTTAATGATCGCGTTGCAGTTCCCGCAGTTATGACATGGTAATGTGCCTCTGAACTCTTTTGTCGGCGATGACGTTTTTTGTTTCAATAGTTCTTTTATGTTTTTTGTTCTTTCATACTCAAAAATTGGATTGCTTATGAATAGTCCTTTAAAATCATCTTCCGTGGAAAGTAGCGGCCAATGTTTGAGAATTATTATTTTTATATGGTGACTTCTAGTAGAATATTTCGAAACAAATACCGTCCTTCTTTCTTCCTCCTTGGCTGTAGGTATTAACAGTTGGTTCCTGTTTAAATCCTGTACTCTGTCGGCCGCCTGTACCAACGTATTCTCAGGATATCCTCGATTTTTGAATTTCTTCATGGTCACTGATTTCTGTTCTTGATACATGTTTTCTGATGATGCTATGCATTTGATACGAAGTAATTGTGAAAATGTTAAATGTCTTTTCAGCGATGGTTGGTGAAAACTTTGAAAATGGAGCAGGTTATTCCTGTCTGTTGGTTTTTGGTATACGCAGGTTTGTAGGGTACCTTGCACATTGGTCACCAAAGCATCCAGAAATGGTAGTTGAATTTCACTATGGTTGTAGGTGAATTGTATTCGTTCATTCACTTGGTTGAGTTTTTGGATCACTGTCTCGAGGTCTGTGGTTGATCCCCTCCATAGGACAAAGATGTCGTCAATGTACCTCTTGTATAAAATGAGATTGTCTTTCCAAATTTGTTGGCTCATAATATGGTCGGTTTCAAATTGGTGCATGAAAATATTGGCGTACGCCGGCGCCGCACAATTTCCAATGGACGTTCCTGAGCATTGAGCGTAAAATTCATCTTCCCATTGGAAGTAGCTGTGAAACAGCGTGAAGTGCATAAGCTCCATGAGTAACAGTTTTACGTTTTCTTCCTTGTCACTGTTAATTAAGGTTGTTTCGATGGCTGTGAGACCGAGGTTGTGCGGAATAGAGGTATAAAGCGCTTTAACGTCAATTGTGCACATGATCATGTTGGCAGTGAATGATGGTTTGTATTCTTCCAGAATGTTCAAAAAGTGAGTGGTGTCCTTGATGTACGTCGGTATTTTTTGAACTAATGGTTGCAAATGTTTGTCTATGAACTTTCCCACTGGTTCATGGATAGAATTGACTGTAGAAACTATTGGACGAAACGGTTGGATGGTTGGATGTTTGTGTATTTTTGGGATCATGTAGATGTAAGGGATGGATGGATTAAGTTTGATCAGAAATTCCTTGTCTTTGTTGGTAAGGGTACCATTCTCAATAGCTGCGTCAATGATTTTGATAAGAATCTTTGAGAATTCCTTAGTCGGATCGCTTCTCATTTTCATGTAGGTGTCTTTGTCGTTTACATGTTCTTTAACATTATTTGTGTAAAAATCTGTGTCCATGATTATGAGTGCTCCGCCCTTATCTGCTTGTCGTATTGTGATGTCGTTGTTATCAGCTAAGGTTTGTAAGGCTTGCCTTTCTTTTTGTGTCATGTTTGTGGTTTTGGTTCTCTGTGATCTGAAGATCTTGGCTATGTCTTTGCTTACTACTTTTTCAAAAGCATCAAGTACTTTGTGACTAACAGGAGGTATGTATTTGCTGGGATTTCTCAGCCCCATGAGGGTATCAGGCTTGTTCTCTTCATTAATGGTGGGTTTGTTTATGATATTGGTAAAAAAGTGTCTGAGTCACAAACTTCTCATAAATTTGTATACACACACTTGCGTTTCAAGAATGTTGGAGTGGTATGTTAGGACGAATGAGGTCCTTTTTGTAATGTTTTTGTCTGAAAGTCCGTGATGGTATGTTTCGAGATGTTTATTATGAGATTCTCTGACTCCTCGTGTTCTTTGCTACCGATTCCGTGGAGGGTCCTGCCCTTCCGTCTACTCTTGCCCCTCCTGGTTCTTCTTGGGGTCCCATGGGCAAACAACAAGAAAGATCAAAACAAGACTCATAGAGCATAAAAGCAACATACGCTTGAAAGCAGTCAAATCAACTGTGGCGGCACACTTTAATGAACTCAACCACAATCCCAGCCAACTAAGGCCAACTAAGGTTTTGTATCCTGGAAATGGTGACCCCATTTCCTGGAAGAGAAAATACACAACATTTGTTAAGACGCGAATTACATTGGATACATTGCTTATCCACGGTACAGCCTAAGGGACTCAATGAACGGCTAGAATATAGCTGTTACCTTTAAACCGGTATGACCGCTTCAATACAGCTGTTAAACATGTGCCATATATGAAATCGGATACAAAGTATAGTACCTTGATTTTTGTCACGTTCATTTTCATTTAAATTTTTTAATGGTTTAATTTTCTATTCTTCATCATCATACGTTCATTCATGTAAATGTATTTCACGATTGCTTAGTCATCAGCATCTTCACCTGTTTTGAAGTTCTATTCTGTAATCAACCTAAGTTACCCGCACAGGCAAACATTTGAGAGTAAGACACATCGTTATTAATATCTTCACCTACTTGGAAGTTCATTTTAGTAACCTACTTAAAGCAGACGTTACTTGTACTTGCATACATCAGCGTGTTAAATACGCTAAAACAATAAAGTTGTACAACACGGTCTTTCACTACGCAACGCGTGGCACCCGTGAAAACGTTGCATAGCAACCTCCTATCAGATAATGGCTCTTACAAACAACAGTCACATGACTCTGTTGGCACCAATCCCCGCTGGTAATATAGAGGGAGTCACACGTATTTCGAACAACACCACGATTGGCACTTGAAACCGAACACGCTCGCATTTTTTACACAGAACGGTAAGTCATCACTGAAAGTATATTTATTTAAGTGAGCATGCCAGTTTTGAATACGAACATTAACTAACGCCGCTATCTTTGTTCTTCATTCAGATTAAATACCGACTGAAATTAGCAGAAATACGCGCAGCTCCAAGCGTATGCCACAGGTCAGATTTCTCATCAAACACTTGCGGTAACAACAGCATGCCACATGCAGCCTTATTAGTCACCTAAGGGTTAATTACTGCACTCGGAACGCGTCCTGTAAATGGCACCAGAAACGCACAAAACTATCACGTGTCCCAGACCGGTTCCTTATCCGTGAACACTTATCACAATCTACCTGTATGCAAGCACCCGCGAACATTATTTAATATGGTTACACTCTCGAGGTAACACCAGTAGCTACTAGAATCCACGGGTGATGTAGAAAATACAGGTTACTTGAAGTACTGCCTCCCCAACCCCCCTTGAGCATGTGAATTGTAATCATGTTGATGAAGTCAAGACATGTAATTAGAAGTATAGCGCCTTGCTAGTTAATTGAACCTATGTCACTCTTGTATGATTCCACAGGACTAATAAGTCCCCTGATGAAGGGCACATGCCCGAAATGCATTGGGCACAATCGCAATGAATGCTTTGAAAGCTTTATGAAGGAATAACGCGCATCAAAGAAATATGAAATAAAACAGAATCAAGCATTTAATACACTTTTTGAAGAAACTTTATTGAATGAATGAGATGAACATTTGATCCACGTGTGCATCGAAGGGATGTCACTCCTGAGGGATTTGCCGCTTTTCTAATCATTAATGAGAAGCATCATGCCATCTGCATAGAGCACCATGTGGTGTGCATCACCTCGAAGTGTTATACTCTCATGATATGTGTCTAGCCTTGCACTGCACACCAGGGGCTCAAATGTAGTAGCAAACAGCAGTGGGGATAAAGGACAGCTCTGCCTTGTGCCTCCTTCCATTCCATAGGTGTCTGAGATTACACCCCCCGTTTTAGCTTTTTCCATGTGTTCTATATATAGAAATCTGGTCCAGGTAGCAAAACCATTGCCCAGGCGTTTTTTGTGCATCAGTGCATACAGGAATTCCTAGGCAAGGCTATCAAAGTCCTTTTCGATGTCCACAGATATCAGTGCCGCCTCCTCATTTATAGCAGCAAGCATCATCGATGTTACCCACCCACTATTCACAGCTGTGTTCTGCTTTGGTATAAACCCAGTTTGGTCTGGATGTATTAGCTGACCCATAAGCGGCAGTAACCATCCTGCTAAGATCCCACTTAGGATTTTGTAATCAACATTTAACATTAACACAATAGACAAATATATTATGTGGTGAGGCTGTCCTGGTTTAAGCATGGGGATAATAAAAAGGCTCTTTCATGTTAGAGGGGAGAAAATTGTCAATCTTGACCCATTGATATACCTCAATCAGGCATGGTGCCGGTTGGTCAGCATAAGCAACATAAAACTCCACTGGTGGACTGTCAGAGCCCGGTACCTTATCCCTGACCCTGGACATATCTTTGATCATAGCTGCCACCTCCTCTAATGATATGTCTGCACCCAATGCCTCTGCCGCATCCGGCAAGAGAGTCAGCCAGGATAAGGCGTGTAAGAAGATGAGCAAGGCTTGGGGAGCTGTATGTTGACAGCGTCTGTATAATGTGGCATTATACATTTTGAAAAGAGCGTTAAAGTTAGGCTGGTCATAGTCGCGGACCCAATTCATCAATCAACTCTAATATGTGAGATCCACATTTAATTGGGTCTACCAGCCAAGCCGGCAATGCTCCTACGTTATCCCATTCTGTGTGGGCCCTGATCATGTATTCCTCGCAATCAAAACAATGAAGCTTCTCTATTAAGACTGCGATACTTTCTTAGTAAGGAGAGATTGTGTACTGTTGGGTTGGTGTATCTATGTTGTTTTAGGGATCTAAGTGCACGTTTCTCTGCTCGGGCTTCTTAGTTCAAGGACTGTTGAAAACCCACCGAATAAGCCATATAGAGGCACTAATTACAGTCTTAAGTGCTTCCCACTCTATCTATATGGACACGGTGGACCCCATGTTTGCAGCAATGTAGTTCCATATTTCCTCACCTATGGTATCTCAAAATGCCTGATCCATCAGGTTTTCTGTTTGAAGCCTCCAAATAGGGATACAGATTCAAGTTGGTGCCCAGGTAAGAATAATCAGTATTGAGTTGTGGTCTCATAGTGTTCTGTGTTTTGACCGTCTGGGTACAGAGGAAGGTGTTCAGTCACATATGCAGACCAAGTAGTGGAGAATGAATGGAGTTGTCTCGTTCACTGGGATGCCTCTCTCTCCAGGTGCCCACCAAATCCTATTGCTGCTGCCAAGTGCAAAATGTATGTGCAGACCTTATAGCTGGGGAATACCATAATGGCAGTTGCAATCAATCCAATATAGGATCATCGATGCAATTGAACTACCACTAATAATGATAGGGGCAATCATATAGGGAGCTAAAATTTTGACTGATCTGTGTTGGCAGCATAAAGGTTGATTATTGTGCAATAGTTGCCCGCTATTCTTCTACCAAGTACCACATACTGTTCACTTTATCAACCTTTTCCTCCAAAACTTGAAATGGTATTCCCCAGTTTCAGTGTTATGACGACCCCTCTAGCAAAGGCCAAATATGTGAAGTAGGTTAAATTGCCCCAACAACGCTTTTGCAAAGCTACCTCTTCTGTTGTTAGATGCATTCCTTGTAGCATACCAATATGGACCCCCTTCCTCTTCAGGTACTCCAGAATCTTGTAGCATTTGGACATATTGTTAAGCTGCCTAACATTCCATGATGCTACCTCATAACCACTATAGTTACCTGAAATGCCACCTGACACAAGGCCTGCCAGCAATTGCCACCCCACACCCAAGCATCTACAACACAGTACATGCAAAAGGTTCTTCTGACCCAAATAACAAAACTCCCCCTCCACCCCAGGACAGAAAGGCAAAATTCACCCCATCCAAATAGCAGGACTCAATAGCTAACTAGCTATGTGCGATTCACACGGATAACCAAAGACGGGGTGGTCACCTTGGAAGGGGATGCACTACATTATCATGACATGCCACCTAGATTCTATGCTAAAAAACAGACAGGTATACCGCCCCAACTACCCCAAGCAAGCACTACAAGCATACCATTTGCAGGGTAATAGACATCATCAACAAGTTCCTCAACTGTGTATGGTGTGATGCGTGGCAGCTTTGTGCCAGAGGCAGTGTGTAGGGTATAGTCTTCCCCCAATCCGTTGCACAGGCTGACTCGCCTCCTTCATCTGGATGCTCAATACGTGCCCTGCGACACTGTGCTCACCCAGGCCCTCCAAGTCTGCTCCTTTGTGGGTAGGCTGGGTTCCACCGCTCTGTTCCAGATCTGGAGGTAGGAACAGTTCCTGGGTAGCCGGGCATGAAACCATAGTTCTGTTTCCAGTATGTGACTCTATCAGGTGCCAAACGTCCTGTGGGTCTGTAAAAAACCTTGCGTCAATGTCCCTAACTATCCACAGTTCAGGTGAGAAAAACATGGTGTACTTGACCCCCAGTTGTCGGACTCTTGCTTTAACAGCTAGGAGGGTGGAGCACTATTTCTGGACTGCTAATGTAAAGCCTGTAATTACTTTGTGACTTTCGATTAGGAGATCCCCCTTATCTCATGCTAGGCAGAGGATGCGGTCCCTGTCATGGAAGTGTAGTTGTTAGGCCACAGCTGGGTGTGGCAGGCACCCGAAGGAGGAGGTCTCGCCGGGACCCCATGGGCCCTTTCCAGCACAAAGAAGGGGGAAGAACATTAGGAGCTTTGACATCCTTAATCCACTTATCCAAAAGAGAGATCATGTGTTGCCACTCAATTTGTTGTGGTAAGCCTAGTATTTGAATATTATTTATGTATGCTCTACCCTCCACATCCTCCACTCTATATTCCAGGGTATGCAGTCTCTCCACAACTTGTGTCATTTGAGTTGCGAGGCCCCCCACTGATGACTGCAGGTTGGCTAAATTAAGCTCAGTGTTTGTGATGAGGTCTGCTAATTTGTACTGATCATCTTGCAGGATACTCAGATCAGCCACAACTATCCCCATTTTTCTCTCCAATGCCTCTCTGTTGTCTCTGATTGCCATTGGTAATGAGTCTAGAGTTGTTTCTGTAGGGGTGAGGGCTCCAGATTGAAAGGACTCTACTGCAATTTTCCATCTAGAGCGTCTGCCCTTTTCCTACTGATGATTAGGCCACCTCGCTCAGCAGGCATCCGATTTAGCAGTCCACCAGTCCCCAATATAGCAAACAAGGCACAAAGGGACCCACTATTCTCAGGGAGTTCTACAAAACTGCGCCCTTCAAGGCACCAAATTCCTCAGAGCTCTTCCAATGTTCCCCCATAAAATTGTCCAGGTGGTACCTCAAGGTGGGAGTTGCCCCTCAGCATAACCCAGGTCCCCCCAGCAGGCCTCCCAGGGGTTGCAGCCTCAATTTCTAGAGGTCAGGGAGGACACCTAAACCCGGGAGCTCCTCGACAGAGTCCAGTACAGAAGCACGATCACCTGGCAGCTAGGCACTCTATGAATCTGTCCTTCATACCAGGGCAATCGCATGGGATCCAGGCCTTACATCTCCGCCCCACTCACCACAGTTCACTGAGCCCCAGGCCTGTGGTTCTTCACTACCCCACATGGGCAGGATCCAGACCAATCCCGCTCCTTTGCTTATCACACACCTTCTCTACAGTCAGCCGAGCACTGGCATGGGTGGTTGCAGCTCTGATGGCCGCCATCACGGCATAGGGCAAACCAAATCCACACAGAGGGAGCTCACGGTTCACCCTTCACTTTTCCATCGCATGTGCCACCATCTTGTTTGTCAGCACACGGGAGGCAACGCCCAGCTCTCAAACATTTCTCCTGCAGCAGCCCACAGCACCCACAAAACAGGTGCAGACTACAGAGGGGTGATAGCAGAGCCCCCTGCTACACAGTCTGGGCCTGTGGAGGGATATTTCCAACAGGATGGTACCGGATCGCCGATGCTGCAGCTTACCAAGCCACAACACATTTATGTTGCACTATTACACCTAAAGACATCCTGGTGCCACTGAATTACCTGAAAGAGACAGAGATGACCAATGCAAAGATAACAAGTAAGTCCTGTTCAAGGAAATTGGGTCGTATTCAGTGCTTGGCAACGAGATAAGTAAAAGAGCCGCCTCCAACACGATTCTTCTTAAAAACTGGAAGACTAAAATGGGAGGTGGACAAGGAACTCGAAATGTATAAGGAACCATAACTCTTGAAGTGCTTCACCAAATAGACAGAACCCCGAAAATGACTGAAATTTGATGTCCTGATTACTAGTGGCGCAGTGTAGGGGTTCTGATATTACTGGGTCAAAAATCACGGATTGTGGACTGTAATTGCATCCCTGAACAATGTAATTAGGACATATTGTCCCTGGTATGGGGAATGCCCATGCAGACCCTAAATCACCTGTTCCTTTTGCAAACGGTTATCTCTTATTTTAAAGGCAATTCCTCTCCCATTTACCGCTTGCTCTTTTAGTAGGTGGTAAATGGGAGTAGTGGGACATATGCAGTGTGCGAGATGGGGGTTGCTATGGGGTATGGATCAGAGGGCAGGTCAGGCTATGGGCGGTCTGGGGGAACATTCAATGTCCCCTCATCTGTAGGAGGGGGTCAGTGGAGACTAGACTGCAGTTCTGTGTACAATCCATGTGTAAACCTCCTTCCAGTTTACCAGGTGTGTTTCTGAATCAAGTAATAATGGGTCCCTTGTTCCCATACCTAGTAAACCCAAATGTCAGAAAACCGGCCTATATGTGATAGTCCAGGATGGTACCCCCTCTGAGATACATCTCAGGCTAATTAGTAATCGACCACATAGAGGTTTACAAAATTCTGATAGATTTTAATAGACTTCAGCTTCTGATGCCACCACAGTGATGACCAAAAACTAGAAGGGCAGCCAAGCAAGGAAAAATCTGTTTTGTCACAGTGTGGTTTAAGGCCATTTTCTTTTATACAGGAAGTGACAACCAACAGCCAGGAGCAAACATGTGACTGAAATGGATTTAGAAGTGTTGATGTCCTTATCAAGCAGCACAACAATTTCCACGTCACTCAGATATCTGTGAGATCAGTGTATAGTTTAGCTCAAATGTTATTGTATACATTAAAATCAAATAGAAACCCAGAGGCAAGCCACAGGGCACACATTTGCGGAACGAGTGGAATGGCAGCAGATTAACAACCTAGGATCTATGTGAATGAAAAATACATTGGTGTAAGGCAGGTTAAGATCTTGCATTGTATCCCAAAGACATTCATTGAATCAAGCAGGATTTCATGGGGCATGGAATCAAATGTGAGGGAAGGATCCAGTGGGGTTAGGCCAAAACAGACTCTCTAATCGGTAATGACTCAGATGCTGCTCAGATCATCAGCGAATGCAGACAAAGCAGATTCTCTGTCATATAATTTGCAGAAACAAGATTGTGGTGGGTCAAGACCGCTGTTCAATTAAAAAAAAAAGTGACAATTGGCGGTTTAATTCCTTTTCTAAGATTTTACAGATGGATAGTCTATTATTGCTAAGTATTTTAGGATCTGTCATGACTTTAGTGTAGAACGTCGTTATTAATACTTCTTCTAGGTTTGCAGAATAGGGAATGATTGCAGAAAGAAAAGACCTGCAAAAATCAGTGCAGAGAAAAATTATGTTCCTTTCTCTAACCAGAATGCGAGTGGGGCATGCATTTAAAGGCGAGCTATGTTAATGGATGAAATAACTGGAGTTGAAGAAATGGAAAGTAGAACAAATGCTGTAAGGAGCTGAGCAGCACATTCGGTGCTTGCACAATAGGGCGATAAGAAACTCCTCCGCACTTGGCCTTGTATTGGAAACGAAAGTGGGCCAGATGTTTTAAATCTCTTCTGAAAAAAACTGCAGAGATAATTGCTCAGTTCCTTTGCTGGAATAATAAAGAGTGTAACTAGCCACAGGTTTAAATAACACTTTGAGAATTGTAAACGTTTTCTGAATGGAGTTATTAGCTGAGTTGGTTTTCTCAGCATAAACTTTGGGTCAGGTTACTTTCCTTTATTTCTCTTCTGTAGATTTAGCTGACGGGCAGTCGTTTTTATGTTTTACAGTGACTTGTAGCATCATTAAGAGATTCAGTGAACCAAGGTAAACATGTCGACTGTCCGTTTCGGAGGATTTCAGAGAGTCCATAGAATTGAGAATGGATAATGTCGAAAAGTAAATATTAGTATCATTAGATGCGATGTCGGAACAAGGACAGGTAAATGCAAGGATATATAACAAGTGCAGTTATCAGTGCCGACTGCACAATTATAGACCAGACTAGGAAAACGGGCTCATTGCTGTTTGCTTTGATTTTACAGATTGTTGTGGAAATTTTGAGT
Organism: Lissotriton helveticus; assembly: GCF_964261635.1. NCBI lineage: Eukaryota > Metazoa > Chordata > Amphibia > Caudata > Salamandridae > Lissotriton > Lissotriton helveticus. Next base: position 667,736,705 of record NC_136057.1, read on the forward strand.
TCAAAACCTATAGCTGAAGGATACTTCAGGCTGCAGGCAGCAGGAAGAAAAACTAACAGTGAATGTAGCAGTAGATACATTGTGTAGGTGGGTGCATCGATCCGCAGCTTCAGTCCCAGAGAGGCCACAGAATCAACATATGCGTGGACTTCCAGTTTCATGGAGATCATTTAGGTGTCGCCAGGGGTCTCAGCTGCAACCCCTGGTTTCGCTGTTGCGAACTTTGACACTGCATTTGTGAACACTGGCCTCAGGGGTGCCAAAATCAGTGCCAAGAACACAGTAGCAGTTCCGCATTCCATATTTTACAGTTAATGCAATTATTGTATAATATTCTATTATTCGCTATTAGTGTAGTAAAACAAATGAAGAAGGCTTAGCTGGAATGGGACATTTGGTGGTAGTTGTGGTAAGTAAAAATTATTTTAAATGTATGTTGTGTATCTGCTTTTAGGTGAGAATATGTTTAAATGTGACAGTGTGTGTATTTGTGAGCATGTGTCTCTGTGTGTAAGCATGTGTGTGAGTAAATACGAGTGGGAATCAGTGATAATTAGTGAGGGAGATTGTGTGAGTTTGAGGCCCAGATTTACTATTCTTTGATGCAAGGCAATGCTGCACTAAACATGCTACACTGCCTTGCATCACAGGGAGAGAGGAACAATACAAAATCTCTATTACGATATGGTGCATTGTTTCTCTCCCCAGTGCTGGCACACTTTTAGCGGCCATGCTCCAATGCACACACCCTTGTATTTGAAGGGGTCCCTTCTAGCTTAAAAAAAGATGTCATCTTTAAGGCTTTTCCCACTCTGCATGTGTGCTGTACAACCTCTCCTCATTATGCCTGCTTCGAGGAGTTGTAATATTTTGGCACAAATTAATCTCTACCAATGTAAATAGATAGGGATTTGCACTGTTGTATCATGGTTTTTGATGCAGTGGTGGGGGTTCCCCTGAGTGAACCACTGTTTTTTGTTATATTGTGAATTCCCTGGTTCTTGGGGTTGTAGTGCCCACCCTAGTTGTAACACACTCCTACCCCAAAGGTGGTTGCATGGGAATGCCCAATCACCACCCATGAAATGCCCACTTGACTTAAAATAAAGCAAAATAGTGCATAGCACGCTTTTACATTACTTTGGGACACTATCCAACAAAAATCAGGATTTGCGTTGGATAGTACATCCCCCCCTAACACATTTCACCAGATTTGCATCAACACAGTGCAAAGCGTTAGTAAGCGTGGGGCTCAATTTCAGTAAGTATGGTAAGTGAATGTAATTTTTTTAGGGAAAATGTATTAGAATGAGTGTGAGGCAGTGTAAGAGAGTGTGAGTGTGATGTTAGGGGTATGTGTCATGCCGTCCTGGAAAAAAACAGGGTCAAGGTTCAAATTATGTCACTTCATGTGATGTCTTTAAGGACAAAGGTTATGTGTACTTCCACTACCCTTGGCATTGTGATTAAATGATGGCTATGCCCAGTTCATTTCTGGGCTCCTATTCAAATATTAGGTCTCCAGTCAGTAAAATTATCATTCTTTATCACAAAAGGCACAATACACAATGCATTCTGCTAAGAGAATGCCAAAACTAGTTGTAGGCTTGGGTGAGAATAAATAAAAGCATTAGAAAAAACTATTGCAATGAATTGTCAGAATTTCCGGAAAATTACATTGGATCTACCTTAACAATGGTAACTAAGTACATAGAATAGTGAAATATAGCTACACGACCAATCTGATTGGTTGTTCTGTCTATATGTGCAATTAGAAAATCCCCCAAAAACAAATGTTGGGGCCATATGAATCACAAAAACAAGTTTCCTTGAAGTTTTTGAGAGATAAGTGACAATATGATTTCTTCTCTATGTTGCGGTAGTTATCAGGCATCGAGCACCGTAAATCATGAGATCTCTGGCCTACTGGTCACATCTAAATTGGTACTGAGTACTGTTCTTGAAGGATTAGACATTGGGGGCCTTAAGAGACAACACATATTAGCCCAAAGTCGAGTGGCCAAACTTAGCAAAAGGTCCTGGTGATGGGAAACATCACCCATATTTAAGATCTCATAAAACTTAGGTTGGGAGACAAAAATAAACCTTACTCTTCATGTTGCTGTGTCATCTTGGTTGAACTCTTGATATAGAAGCTAAGCACGGACCGTGCATCAAGATTCCAACCAAGACGGTGGGCTCAGGCTCTCTCTGACCTGCACATGACATAAGGAGCTAAAAAAATACATATATAAAACCCTACGAACTTCTTGTTGTGTTCATTATTCGAAACAGTGGCAATGATTATGGCGAAGAAATAGTCCTGCAGTGAGAGACTGCAATCGCAGATACTGCGGTGAGAGATTGCAAACGTGGAGTGGAGCCCTGGGACCAAGAGGTTGTTGTATCCAGTCGGCTGTATGTGGCGCAGCCAGTAAATTTGTGGACTTCGGCAAATTTGTGAGCTTTTGAAGTTCTCCGAGACATTTGGACAGCAGTAGACCCAGGGTTGAGGTGCCCCATCATTTAGGGGGTGCCACTCGAGAGTAAGACTCTGTCCCTTGGTGTCTGCCTTGCTCGCTACAGGAGTAGCTGGGAGCTAACACGTCTTTTGGGGGCATTCTGCAGCTGTTCAAAGGAGGACCCGGCCGCAGTGGAGGTGAGAGGCGCGGCGAGCGGGACTGCGAGGACCAGCATTCCTGAATAACACCGCCAGCTGGTTCCTCTTCCCGCCGCGCCGCGCCGCGCCCCCTCCCAGTGCCACGCCCCCCCGCCTGAGCCTTCATTACCTCTCGCTGCCCCCGCTTCGCGGGAGCCACTCGAGAGTAAGACTCTGTCCCTTGGTGTCTGCCTTGCTCGCTACAGGAGTAGCTGGGAGCTAACACGTCTTTTGGGGGCATTCTGCAGCTGTTCAAAGGAGGACCCGGCCGCAGTGGAGGTGAGAGGCGCGGCGAGCGGGACTGCGAGGACCAGCATTCCTGAATAACACCGCCAGCTGGTTCCTCTTCCCGCCGCGCCACGCCCCCTCCCAGTGCCACGCCCCCCGTTATACTTAGGAGCACTTGGGCACGCGCATCGCGGGACGCGCGCGGGGCGGAGAACAGGGCGAAGACCGGGCAAAGAGCGGGCCGTTCTAGGCCGTTAGAGGCCGGTAGAGACCGGACTGGGCCACCCCTCTGACGCTCCCTGTCCCTCAGCCCCTCCCCGCTTAACTCCAAAATGTCGACCAGGGCCTCAAGGAGTAAGCCCGCCCAACAGTGTTCAAGTACACTGGAAAAATTCTTCCCAAAAGCGAGTGCTCTAGCCAACAAATGCCAGTCAGTCACGGAAACACACCTGGAGCTGGGATCTGAAAGCGTGGCTTTGGACCATGGGGATACTTTTTCTACGGATGTTAGTACGCCTATACTACTGGATGCCACCCATATGTCATTATTGGACAGTATTGATCAGACCATTGAGTCGGTTCTACAGCAGTTAAGAACTCCATCAATCCCTCAGAGGGATAGTGATTCCCCCCGGCCATCTGGGACCACTAATAACTTCTCTTTTCCGGTCAATACGGGAATAGACTTGCAGGAAGTGGGACAGGTTGTCCGGCTCACAGAGCCGGCAGGTAGTGGAGTGGAACAACCACCAAAAAGGAAAAGGTCCAGGAAATCAAAGAAGGCAAAAAGGGCCAAAGTTGATACAATTGAGCTAAATCTGGATGTCAGCACAGACATTTCGGCCTCCCCTGAGCTCATTTCACCAGGGGCTAGGTCGGATCATATAGGCTCTCCAGTATCCACGGCCTTACCATTGCACTCGGGTCCGTTTATATTCGGTGGGGCAACTTTCAACAGCACTGACATGATAATCAACTCACTTGCAGACACCCTTAAGAACTTGTTAATCCCCATTTCAGACAAACTGGACGCCATAGAGACTAGACTCAAGGCTTTGGAAAACATTCACAAAAGGAACAGCCCTGGGTCAGCTACAAATGCTTCTTTAGTCCCCCGGGATCCACCTGGGAACAGACCGTCGTCACATGGTGCGCTTGCCTCTCAAAACGCACCCTTTGCTAGCTCCAACGCCTAGGCCCCCGGTTCCGGCCCCTAGGAGATCTAAGCCACTTCCTGCTCCCCAACCGAGGGGAGTTGAGAATTCTACTAATGGTCCCACTGGTAACACTTCTTCCCCCCATGACAGGCGTAGGGTGGTTAATCTGCCCCCAGAAGCAGTTCCATACACAGCAATCATGGTGGGAGTACCCGAGCTAACTGGTGACACAAGGGAGCCTCAGGACTCTTTACGCAACAAGGTCATCATAAGTTGGCTTAGTATTAATAGGCCGCTGCCCCCAAACCTGAAAGGTGAGGTTCTGATGGTCAGGAGGATCCCATGGATCGGCCTTACCCCAAAGAACAGGGCAGGGGATTGCATCATTGTAAGTTTCAAAAGCCCACATGTCGCCAACTACATCTGCAATTGGCTTGTAAGGCCTGATAAGTCCAACATTGAATTAGTACCCCTCTCACACTTCTACCCAAATGCTTGCAATACGGAGGTGGGGAGGGAGAAGGGGTGGACTAGAGTAGGCTTTGCTGTAGATGGCTCACATTATAGACTAAGACATCACTTACCACCTGTTCCGGCCAATATCATACATCACAATAGATTTTCCTGCCTAGACCAGGTCGACTGACCACAAACTGGGGAGATTCTCCTCAGCTATGGAAAGCCGGTGGGTGAGGCGCAAAGCTGGGTGGGATTGAGTGCTGCCCCAATAACTGAAAGTGGCCCACAGGATACCGTTAAAGAACAAACGGTTATCCTGGATGATAGTCCGGGCCAACAAGGGCTTCCACCGAACATTGGGTCTGACCATAGTTTACAACCTGAGGAGGCGGAGGTGGATGGTCCACCCACCACCACGGTTTGTAACATTGCTCTGTCAGACACTTACCCACCGATAGTTACCGTGCAACCTCTTACTGGAGGTCAAGGTACACTACTACCAGATCCAGGGTTGAGAATTCTCTCCTGGAATGTGGCAGGAATCGCAAATAAGGAAGGCACATCGGAGTGGGATCAACTATTGGGTATCAGTGATATCCTCCTTTTCCAGGAAACATGGGCGAGGGAACCCCAAACCAGGAGAGGGTTCGAAATATTTGAAATTCCTGCAAAATGGAGTGGGAAGGGGAGGCCGGCAGGAGGCTTGGCAATCTGGATTGCGAGTCACACTGGGTGCCAGGCGGAACAGGTGCATACGTTTTCGCAGGACATCCAGTGTGTACTGCTCAAATGGCCTGGCAAACCATCGTGGGCTATTGTTAATGTCTACTCGCGACCAGTTGCCGCGCCAAACGAATCGCCCACCCTAAACGATTTGTCCTCCTTCCTGGGTCAACTGCCAGGAGACTGCAAGGTAGTGCTGGGAGGAGACTTTAATTGTCATTTTGAACCCTTGAAAGGCCTACTGGAGGGTGCCACCACTGCCGAGGATGACTACTGGGGGGTTCCACCCTCGTCCTCGCCCCACCCTAAAGCCTGGTCCCCTCTAGCAATACAACTCATGTCCCTCACCTTGAACTTCGCACTTAGGGCTTGTAATGGTCGTACCCCTTCCGATACCCCCTCAGTGTGTACTTTCAACAGAAGGGGCCATGAGTCGAGGCTAGATTACATCATGATAGATATCACGCTTTGGCCAAAAGTCCTCGACTTCAGGGTAATAAATAGGTCAGACAGTGACCACAACGCCCTTTGCTTAAACATCCAGCAGCCCCTGCCTCCAGCGGGTCTGTCCGCAGAAAATGGAGGTGAAGATATGGGGGAGCTGCTTCTTACAACAAATAGGCGTCGGGTTAAGTGGGGAAAGCTCGTGAGCTCAGAAGATGCCATTAATAAGCTATACGAGTTGGCACTCCCAAGGTTTATGGAGGTGGACGTGCTCTTAAATGAACCAGGAATCCCAGAATTTAACGAGAAACTGGGTAGCATACACCAGGAATTAGTGAGGGATCTGGCGGAGGTACTTCACCCTGTGGTGCCAACCCGAAAGAAAAAGACCCACGTTCCCACCTGGTACACCTCCTCCTGCAGGGCAGCCAAATCTGAGCTTATTGCCGCAATTAAGGAGGGGTCAAATAAGACCAAGGTACGTGACCTTAGGAAGGAGTATAAATCAGTGATGGCAAATGCTAGGACCGAGTGGGACTGGAACCACTGGCAGGACCTTCATGATGCCTTAAAAGCCAGGGATTCCCGGAAATTCTGGGCCCTGGTAAATAATGGGATGGGGGAACTTAAGGAAGCAATTGAACCCAACATTGCCCCCGCGGTTTGGGAGGATCACTTTGGGGCACTCTATCAAGACACTAACACCTGCCCTGACATAGCCCTGTCAGTGCCCATAGGCTCCCAGGACTCTGCCTTGGAATTATCCCTAGGGGAGGTGGAGGCTGCTCTGGAGCATTTATCGTTGGGGAAGGCGCCGGGTTTGGATAAGCTACCCGGGGATCTTTTTAGGCATCACCCGGACATCTGGGGTCCGTACCTCCTTATTCTTTTTAACGCCATTTTAGGAGGTATGGCAATCCCCGGGTCTTGGCTGGGGGCAGAGATTGTACCGATTCACAAGAAGGGGTCCACTCTGCTCCCGGCCAATTACAGGCCTATTAGCCTAATAGATGTACCCCAAAAGCTCTTTGCGCGCCTTATCCTTAACCATCTGCTGGATTGGGTGGAGGACAATGACATCATGAGCCCCCTCCAGGCTGGCTTCAGAAAGAACACGTCGACCATGGACCAGATCTTCCGCCTCCTCCTCCTTTATTGGAAGACGGTGACGTTAGAGGGGGGAAGACTGTACATGGTCTTCGTGGATCTGAGGTCAGCCTTCGATCTGGTCCCTCGAAGGAAATTATGGGAGGTTTTGCAAAAGCTAGGAGTACCCCCTCAGTTACTCAGCATTATCATCAGGTTGCATGAGAACAACTATGCACAAGTGAGGTGTGGGAGGGAGGGCAAGCTCTCGTCCAGATTTCCGGTCCATCGAGGAGTCAGACAGGGCTGTGTCTTGGCGCCGACCCTGTTCTGTCTTTTCATCAATAGCGTCATATCACATCTTGATAACGTTAAGGATAATGATGCCCCGCTCCTGGCAGGCAGGAGGGTCCCGGCAATAATGTTTGCTGACGATACACTCCTGCTTTCCAAATCCCCCATGGGGATTCAGAGGATCGTGAACGGTTTTGGCCTTTTCTGTCGCCAACATGGGCTGGAGGTGAACACGGAAAAGACCAAGTTCATGATCTTCAATCCCCCGACCAAAACTAGACCAAATCCCACACTGGGGGAAGTTGGTCTTGAGAGGGTCTCGACCTTTGTATATTTGGGGGTAACACTCCAGGAAAACCTCTCATGGGACTGTCAGATAGGTAGATCCAGGCTAAAACTGTCCCAGTTATCGGGTGCAATGCTGAAGGTGGCCAACAAGTCCACCTTTAAGCCTGTAAGCCCGGCCCTGGAAACATACAGGTCCCAAGCCAAGGCAGCAGCCATGTATGGTAGCGAGTTATGGGGACACAAAGCAGGGAAGGCTTTGGCAGGAGTGGAAAATAGTTTTCTAAGACGCCTACTTGGTCTCCCGCAAGGCACGCCACTTCTGCCCCTAAGACTAGATATGGGTCTTCCCTCCATTGCTGAAGATCTTCTGTCAAAACCTGTGAAGTTTTGGCACCGGATATGGACTACTGAGGAACTGCACCATTACAGACAGGACCTTATTCATGTAATGAGCCTGAATGGCAACAACAAATTTCCTGGCTGGCTTTTATCAAGACGGAATTGCTTAGTATGAACTTGCCAGACTTATGGGATGATCCAGCTCAGGGCTGCCAAAAGTTTACACCTAAAACTCTGGCCCAGTTGTACAAGAATAAAAACTTGTCTCACTTGGAAAATGTTTATAATAGTGGCACCCTGACGGCATGTTTTATGGAATCCAAAAATTCTTATGTTTTCGAACCTTTTATGGATTTCATCTTTCCGGTCCTGGCGAGGAAATTGTTTGTGCAATGGAGGTTCAGTACACTTCCTACCAAAGTATTTACCTGCAAATGGTCCATAGGGGGGGACAAACTTTGCCCATGCTGTAAAGCCCAGGACGAAGATGACCTACATATAATGTTTGTATGCCATGCTCACCAGAGACCCAGGAAGCGCTGGATTGCACCGCTCTGCCGGAACCTGGGGTTCAGGAATTACTTACAGGCTTACAGGGTCATGAAAACTAATACTCTGGGCCATATTGTGTTTGCTGTTTCAAAATTCCTAATGGCAGCGTGGATAATTAGGAAGAAAATGTCCCCCTGAACTGGTACTACCTTGCACCCCTTATCCTCCGCTGGTCCACTAGAGACTTTTTTATATGTAAAAATACTGTGTTTTAAATGTATGTATTGTATTTTACTGTATCTTTTATGGCCTATATGGCCGAAATAAAGAATTTTTGGAATTGGAATTGGATATGTGATCTGCCGTGTGGTGAGACGATTGGCTTGAGACTGGCCCCGATTGCCCTGCGCACTCCAGTGAAAATAATATTGAAGCATGGTTGAAATCTTGATGTAGAACCTAAGCAGGGACCGTGCATCAAGACTCCAGTCAAGACAGTTGGCTCAGACTCTCTCTGACCATCACATGACATGAAGAGCTCAATAAAACATACATAAGAATCAACCTACTTCTTGTCACATCCATAAATCGTAACAGTGACAAGAAGAATGGCAAAGAAATATTACTGCAGTGGAGACTGCAATTGTGTATACGGTGGTGAAAGACTGCCAGCGCAGAGAGGAGTCTGGGGCCAAGAGGCTGCTGTTTTCAATTAGCATTGTGTGGTGAAGATGGTAAATTCATTGACTTTGGCAAATTCATGAGCTTTTGAAGTTTCCAGGGTCATTCAAAGTGTAGTAGACCCAGGGTTGAGGTGCCCCATTGTTTAGTATATGCAACCTGCCGCGTGGGCAGACTATCGGCTTGAGACTGGCCCCAAGCGTCATGCGCACATCACTGAAAATAATATTGAAGCATGGTGTGTGCTCCACTGCTTAGTGAACACCTACAGTCGCCATATTGAGTGGGGCGGCTGCAAAGGAAAGGTTCCTCAAAGGAAAGGTACTGTAAGGGTGTTTTGGTGAAATAGCCTATTAGTAACTCGCACACCATTGCAGTGAGAAAACCTGTTGGTGATTCGCACACCTTGACAATTGTGTATGAGTTCAAGTTTGTGGGCAGAAGTGATGTCATTTGAGATGTCAGCAGTGATGTAACTGACCATGTCATGAGTAATGTAATATGTGAGGTCATAAGCAGTGCATTGCTGTTGAAAATGGCAATGTATATGTACATAAGCGGCGTTCATTTGTGTTCACTGTACCCCTTGTTGTAAGCAGAATGGATATCACTAAACACTGACTGTGTTATCCCGCCAGCATAGACCCATGCACACACATACACGACCGCCATTTTAGACACCATGGCCTCTCTGCCCGTTTGTTAAACCCCCGGCACCCCTCCCTGCGCGCACTGCTCATGCATCGGCCACAAGACCCTCTCCCTCTGCGTGACCCTGCTCTAGAAGTAACACTCCTGCTTGACCCACACCCCCCATTTCCTCCCAAGAACACCCTTCCCCACAGCTGACGACCCCCCCCAGCTGCACTTGGCCTCTCGACCCGGTCCCAAGTCTTAAGACCAAGCCTCGTGGATGTACATCCCCCTTTTCCCTGCCCAGCATAACAAAACCGTGATACACCAACCAACGTGCCCGATCTTATCGCCTGCCCAACCTTTGATCTGATCATCCCCTACTGCCCTCGTGTCCGTTAGGAATGTCCGGCTGAGAGATCACTATCTCTTGTTACATTCAGGAGGGGAGGAAGACATTTGAGCGACTGGTATGGGAATAGGCCTGAAGCTGGGATTCCAAGCATGCCTTTTCCTACTTCAAAGCGTCTTTATTGTAATAAGGAATGTTTGTGCATCATAAACATGTGTATAAAAGACGAAGCCTCAGAGAAACTGGTGGGTGTGGTGGGTAGGGAGGAGAGAGCACACCCTGTAGACACCATGCGGGTGTCTGAAATGACAGGCTCTTCTCGTGAGAAATAAAACTCTATTCTTGTCTTCCTGTTTCCAGCGCCCGTCTCTTTTTGTTTTGTAATTGTTCAAGATGGGAACTAAGAGGCGTCCTGCGCCAGCAGCCTGGGCATCAGGTGCGTTATGGGCTGACTTTTCCACAATTGGCGTCCCAACGCGGGGTCCATCAGCGACATAAGGTCCGGTAAGAGAGGTCCAGACGATGGGGTGAACATCTAAACGATTGGAGTATACCTGCCTTGAGAGGGCCCTCGTCCGGCTGCCGATTGAATGAACTTCACCGATTCCGAACGGACCTCTCTCAAGTGACCTACTGTCCTGACTGGAATCCCACAGGAATGCTGCGGTAAAAACATGGAAGAAAGAGAACGATTGGGCACTGGAGAAGGGAAGGCGAAGAATTGCCCACACGGTCCGGTCCGGGTAAGATTAAGTAGGACGTCTTTACGTCCGATTGGTCGGATGGCTTTATCCATCTGATTGATTGATTGATTGTACTAGAAGTATTGGTTCTCTTTGAGACATTTTCTATTTGCAAACAGCGATGAATAGGAACGTTCCTCTCTCTTTGCAAATAGTTAAGGATAGGTAATGCAGACGTTTGTCCCCCATTGTAATCCGTCATGCCTATTTTTCTCCCCACTGATTGTTTGTTATCGATTTTTATCGATTATTGCTCTTTGAGATATTCTCTGTCTACAAACGGGGAAGAATAGAAATATTCTGCCCCCCTTTGCAGATAGTGAAGGATAGGTAATGCAGATTTTTGTCTCCGTTGTAATTCGTCATGCCTGTTTTTCTCCCCATTGACTGATTGATTGTCTGGACATTTATTGTTCAAGGAATAGTTCTCTTGAGGTATTGTCTGTTCGCAAATAACACAGAAAGGAAATATTCTGTCTAATCTTTGCAAGTAGTGAAGGGTAGGTAATGCGGACCTTCGTCCCCCGTTTTAATCTCTCGGGCCTATCTACTCCCCACTGATTGGTAAACTAGTTCCACCCGGACCATTTATTAGAGGTAGGTCATCTGGCTTGATCAGAGGGCACCCCTAATAAAAAGGACATATGTAATAATAATGAAGTAATCATCGTATCCTGTTAACAGAAACTTTAGCATGAAACACGCTAGGAAGAAAAAGGGAAGAAAGAAATAAGAAAGCAAAATCAGTAGGCCACTGACGAGTTTTTTGATTTCGCTACAAATAAGAAACGTTAAGAAATAAGTCCGTAATAAGAAACATGAAAATGGTGAGAGAAGCCAAGCTTGACATCACGGCAGCCACAAGGCAACCAGGCTTCGCCACCCCTCACTGCTCCACACATGTCTGTCCCACCGCCTGCCACGCCCCAATAACGGTAACATGAGACAGATACAAGTCAACAGATACCTACCCCCATTCTGGAAACTCCCGAAGTGCAACAGGTTCGCGGCTACGCCCATCCGGAAGATGAGATCTTCGGCACGTGTAGGGCGGGTCCTGCTGCCAGCCGTCGGCCGGAGGTCGTCGAGTAAGGTGGGCCAAAAGAGGAGCCGAGGCCGACGGGATCCGGGCGTCCCCTCTTCTTTCTTCAATAATGGCTGCGACAACACGGGGGGATGTCTTGCTTATGCCACCGACCCCCCCCCTCGCATCTCCTGGTCCAGCCACGGCCTGGTAGAAGCTCCCCGTCCGGCCCTGAAGCGGCGCCTTGCAGGCCACCGGGGGGGGGGATGTCTTGCCTATGCCTCCGACCCCCCCCCCTCTCATCGCCTGGTCCGGCCATCATGAATATTAGCGCCGAGAAAAACGGCATGGGGTGCGCTGGGAGGGAGAGGCGGCGCGAACAAGCCTCTCCCACCTCCCCAGGTGGAGGCCCCCAGTGGCACCCCCAACGCTCCACTCACTCGATGAGGGTTCGCCCACTCGTAAAATGGCGGTCGATCCTGCTGGAGCGGGCCCGGCGTGAAGAGATGGCCCGGTTGCTTGTTGATTAAGAAATGAGTCCCACCATCATAAGTGTTCTCCTCAACTTTGAAGATTCTATAAGAGCCACGGGGGCCCCCGACTCCCGCGGACACCCCCGATGGGGAATGACTGCCATGATTTTCCGTGGAACGATGAAGATGTGGCCGCGAGACGTCGGCGCTCCCATGCTGACGCCAGCCTCAGTTTGAATGACTAAAATCCTGCAGACTACAGTTCGGATCAGTTCCGGTGAAAACCCAGTATGACCCGGTAGAAAAAATTGTTGCCTCCCTCCCCCTTTGACTGATGGTTCATACTGCCGATCCTTTCTGTTACCCTTTAACGGAACTTTTGGACTGCCGAAAGAGGCTCTGGGCCAACCACGAGTTGGTGGAGATTTTGACTATGCCTGGATCTGCCTGGCTGCTCCCAAAATGGCGCTGGTACAAATGAAACTTTCAACTCCTTGTTGTACCCCGATTGCTCAGCCTTGGTGTCATGAAATATGTATGCAGTTTTTTTTAACCACAATGAATTGATATGGGAGGGGTACTGATTATGTGTTCGGACAATGAATTGAAGTGAGATGGGTACTGATTGAACATTCGGACAATGAATTGTTGTTAAGTTTTGGCACATCATGATTATTGAAGGGTCGAATTTCAACACTTATGATACTCGCTCACACTGAAGTTTCGATATGATTTTATGTACAATTCCAGCCTGCTCCGTGGCCGGCCCACGGGGTTGTAGGCCCGTATTTATGCACTGACATTTTTATTAAAGATTTTTGGAAAAAGCAAACGTAGTTGTCACGCGTAAATTGGTAAGTTTCGAATAAATGACCACTATTTACGATATAACTAAATTACTGGTGAAATGGCTCAGCCCGATTGGTTAAGGGTTGAAAAGCATGGTACGCAGAAATATTGCAAGTTTGAACGGTCCAGGTTTTTGTTGTATGTATTTTGCATATTTTTGTACGGCCTGAAGCAACCGCTAAAGATCCTGGTATTTAGCCAATACTTTATATGCTACCTGTGTCAGGAGAGTTGTTTTAGGAATGCCCCTAAGTCGCCCCGAAGGAGTCCCACCTGACCCCCCGTACGAACGACAACGACACCGTACGGCTGTAGGTTATCACTTTTCCTCAAAGGAGAGCACGAGCTCGCCCCCCCACGTTGCACCGACTGCCCTTTGTTCTGACCCCCCCCTGCACACGATCCGTAATACCACACTTGGGCGACCTATGCTATCCACAGGCTTCCGATAAATCATCTCTCCCACACTAAATGGTCCACCTGGGCTCTAATGCCAAGTTGGCAGGGACTGCGTCCAGTGGAGATAGCGCGAGTATGTAGTAAGTAAAAGCCTTTTCGAGTTTATGCGCGCTGATGTGTTTTTAAAATGCTGCCCCCGCCCTCCTTCTTTTTCCCTCTTTCTGCAGGTCACATCGGAACGTCGACTAAAGTACGAAAAGGAAAATGGTGATCTAGCGGACAAAGATGGGAAAAAGGGGTTCAATTATGGTACCTACACACGACGAGCGAACAATGGCTATTTCTCTCCCTGAACTTAGCGCTTGGGAGGACAGCCTGAAGCGGAAACTACAAAATATGACTTCGCTTGGCACCCCGAATAATACAACCAAAAATGACGTGCACTAATGAATAAGCATCCTACAATTAACTAAATAGGGAAAGTTTAAAGAATATTCTGAGGTGAGGTTTACCCAAGTACCCTCCGCTTGGAGGACTAGGAATGTTGCCAGTGTTTAAAATTTACTACCTCCTTTCGCACCCTCATAGACATAAAAGTCAAAGCTGCCCCATTGTTCTCACAACTGACACCCACTGTTGCCTCAGCCTGGAAACACATTAGCCCGACCAGGTTAGTTCTTGACCAATTGCCAAGGGCGTAAGTGTGTACAACCAAACCCACCAGTAAAGGCAGCCGACGATAAAAGAGAAGAAAAAGGTAAAAAGAGCTTAGGATGCTAAGGATGCGCAGCATACAGGAAGAGATCATTATGGCCAATATCTGTTATATTTCTTGTCTTGGATTTTTGTATATAATACATGTACTGTCTCCCTCGCCTGAGTTTGTGTGTACGTAATGTATGGATCTACGGCATCCCTCTGCCTGTGTTTCTGTATTACTTAACCCCTGCTGTTCTGTGTTGTGTGCGCACTGAATGGCCCATTATTGTACACGTTTCTCTCTTTCTCTCTCTCTCTCCATGTCATACGTGTACCGAATGGTCCATTTAGAGTGCGGATTCTCTCTCTCTCTCTCTCTCTCTCTCTCTCTCTCTCTCTCTCTCTCTCTTTCTCTCTCTCTCTCTCTCTCTCTCTCTCTCCCTCTCTCTCTCTCTCTCTCCCTCTCTCTCTCTCTCTCTCTCTCTCTCTCTCTCTCTCAGGGTCCCCCTGTTCCCTCCTCCCTTATGTGGTAACGTTGTGCCCCCCGGCACAAACCTAATTGGGTATCTTCAAACACAAAGGTGTTCGGCAAAATTGACAGAAACTAAAACGATTGTAACTTGCCATATTACTACCTCTCCTTTCTGCAAAACGATAGAACCCGAGTTGGTAATGAAGGAAAGGACAGGTAAGACGACTGATGTCCCCTAATCTGGCCCTTTTATAGGGGGACTATAACGTCAATGGTCTTCTGTTTGTCAGTTCGTCAGAAATGCAATTCCCAATGCCCAGACTACCTCACCCCTCTGCGCTTAAGTGCGGATGTCCAAAGCGTCCTCGCTTCTCCCGATTGACCCCAGCTCCCTGTCCAAAGCGTCCTCGCTTCTCCCGATTAACCCCAGCTCCATATCAGCTACCCCGAAGCGTAATTGATGACCTTGATTAACGGTCGCTCCCCAAGAAAAGCATGTGTAACCTCTGCCCCCCTCTCATGATGATAACCCCCTGCTTGCAAGAGTTAGCCGACCCCGAAGGGAAATGTAAGATTGTCAGTACTTGGGTTAAAAAGAAAAAGGGCGAGTTTCTACCTGAGGACTCGATTTCGAGTTTGATTAATACACTGTCGATAAGAGTCCAATTTCTCTCCACGTACGTCACGAATGAACGCCAAATAGGCTTACGAATTCAATGGAAATGCCCTCCTACATACTCCATAAGTGATGACTTCTGACTGTGACCGATGAACCTATCCCCCACCTACTTAGGATTGGGGACGGAATTGAGATGTATAAATGTCTTCTCCTGCCAGTTTTTCTAAAACTTGTTTTGTACCCATTCAAAGATACAATCACCGGAGGAGAGGAGCTGGACGTGACGCACAGCCTGGCCACAGATCATGAAGCACGTGTGACCTCAGCCAAAGGTGGAGCCACAGAGCAACGAGACGCGGGACGAGGCACCACTCTCAAACCCAGCAGATTAAGGAATGAAGGGCTGCCTTGAAGCCCTCGATTTGCTGACCCACTCGTGCCTGAAGTCCCCGTCCCTTTTGAGCCCGACTGATGGGCCTGCCTGCTCGTCATCCTTTGCTCCTTGTGGTCCCTTGGTGTGCTCAAAGATCTGATCCCACTCCGCCCTCTCTTCCCTTGATTATTCAACAACATCACCCTTTTCGCATAACTTTTGACTATAGAATAAGGTTTTGCCTCGGAAGAAGAAAGACACGCAGGGGCCCAGCATGAGGCACCCCTAAGAAAATCAGTTAGGAAACAGGACTGTGATCTAACAGCAGAGGACTGATCGCACCCTGCAACGCGTAAGGATGAATCCGAGCTGGACCTATAGCTCCACCGCCGGTGCTCAACAGCGCCAACGAAAGAAGACGGACTCCGTTAAAAAGACATCGTGACGAAGACCCCCCCCTTCCTGAACTTTCTACTCACCCCCTTGACTAATTGCTTGTATCGAACTGAATTCCTCCCTCAACCATTTTGTATTGTTTTCTAAAATGTTTCATCGGTCACTCGTGTATTTAGTTTTCCAAAAGTCTCTTATAGCACTGACAAGACCCGAAGGTATCAGAGCACTTTTTACTGTATGTTGATGTCACCGGAGAGAAAGTCAGAACCTGATTCTATAATGTGTCGGAACCTTTTTCTTGATTGACCCCGACTAAGTATTATGCCGATCTCTAGACTTGTATGAATAACCCAACAAATGCAAAATCATATGTACCGCATTCCGCCTATCGTATCGACTGTATAGAACTGAACTAGCTTATGTAAAAAAGCGGCGACTGTTGAAAATGGCAATGTATATGTACATAAGCGGCGTTCATTTGTGTTCACTGTACCCCTTGTTGTAAGCAGAATGGATATCACTAAACACTGGACTGTGTTATCCCGCCAGCATAGACCCATGCACACACGTACACGACCGCCATTTTAGACACCATGGCCTCTCTGCCCGTTTGTTAAACCCCCGGCACCCCTCCCCGCGCGCACTGCTCATGCATCGGCCACAAGACCCTCTCCCTCTGCGTGACCCTGCTCTAGAAGTAACACTCCTGCTTGACCCACACCCCCCATTTCCTCCCAAGAACACCCTTCCCCTCAGCTGACGACCCCCCCCCCAGCTGCACTTGGCCTCTCGACCCGGTCCCAAGTCTTAAGACCAAGCCTCGTGGATGTACATCCCCCTTTTCCCTGCCCAGCATAACAAAACCGTGATACACCAACCAACGTGCCCGATCCTATCGCCTGCCCAACCTTTGATCTGATCATCCCCTCCTGCCCTCGTGTCCGGTAGGAATGTCCGGCTGAGAGATCACAATCTCTTGTTACATTCAGCAGGGGAGGAAGACATTTGAGCGACTGGTATGGGAATAGGCCTGAAGCTGGGATTCCAAGCATGCCTTTTCCTACTTCAAAGCGTCTTTATTGTAATAAGGAATGTTTGTGCATCATAAACATGTGTATAAAAGACGAAGCCTCAGAGAAACTGGTGGATGTGGTGGGTAGGGAGGAGAGAGCACACCCTGTAGACACCATGCGGGTGTCTGAAATGACAGGCTCTTCTCGTGAGAAATAAAACTCTATTCTTGTCTTCCTGTTTCCAGCGCCCGTCTCTTTTTGTTTTGTAATTGTTCAAGATGGGAACTAAGAGGCGTCCTGCGCCAGCAGCCTGGGCA
The DNA here is from genome assembly GCF_964261635.1 of Lissotriton helveticus. Taxonomy (NCBI): domain Eukaryota; kingdom Metazoa; phylum Chordata; class Amphibia; order Caudata; family Salamandridae; genus Lissotriton; species Lissotriton helveticus. The sequence continues at coordinate 667,753,917 of NC_136057.1, forward strand.
TCAGGTGCGTTATGGGCTGACTTTCCACATTGCGGGGGAGCAAGTTATAGTTAGAGGAGCTAACTATAACTGCTGAATTTCTCTGGTTTTGTACGAGTGAAATGTCTGTCTAGCTATAATGTCCCTTTAACCTTTGGTTGGTTCAGTGAATTTGAAAGGTTTTATTCCATTTCCTAACTATAATGTCCCTGTAGCTTTTTTTTTTTTAAGTGAATTTCTACGTTTTAAAAAAAAATATCTATTTCATAATTATAATATCCTTTTGTATTTTTTTCTATAATTAGATATTGAACATTACATACGCATGGTGCACAACTTATTGTTGTAGTTGTGATCTATTTATTTAAAAAGTACATTAATCATCTTATTTCAAAATATTTAGGGGTTTCGCGACAACATCGCCATTGCTGATGACACACAGCGAATACAGCTTGTTTTTGACAAAGTATTAAACACATGTTTTATTTAAATTTGAGTCTAGCTTTTTAGTGAGATATTGATTTAACTTTCCCCTTGGAAAAACATTTATCAGAAAACCAACATCTGAAAAGGATTTTCCCTGTTTGCAGTGACACTCGATATTCCAATACCGCATGTTTTTGGCAAAGTGTTAAACACATATATAATGTTAATGTTAATACAATTATTAAGTGCATGAATAGCCAGAGGTGTCTTGGCGCTGGTGGTCTGGAGTATGAAAGGTCCTCTATTTATAAAACAGCCAGATTTTCAGGGCCTTCCTTAAAGCAGACAAGGTCAGAAGTGTTCTAATGGGAAAGGGAAGATCGTTCCAGAGTTTAGGGGCTGCCACCTTAAAGCTTCTACCACCCCAGCTGGTTTTAAGAAATCTCAAAGTTGCTATCAATTTAGCTCCTTCTGAGAAAAGATGTCTTTTAGGGGCATAGCAATGTAGCAGGTGTCTTAGGAACTGAGGACCAGTATCATGAATAACTTGTTGGAAGCACAGTGAGCCAATGCAGGGCACCGCTCCCAAGCTACCTGACTCTAAGATGGCAGCTGTCCACGAGAAGACTCTCAGGCTACGAATGGAGGCAACCCAAGGTGCTTCTAAAGAGACATAATGAAGTTCCCTCGTGACCTAATCATACTTTGTTGTAAGGCATAGCTCATATGATTAATCAATAAGCCTTCATATTAACACAGGCACACAAAATATTTTTTAACTTATTTTTAGTATTTTATTCATTTTTTCCTTTTTTGTAGTATATCAAAAGAAACTTTTTACTGTCTTCCATATATGTTCATCAGTTCATCGACAGTAGTTATGATCATTTCATCATTAAAATTCAATACACAAATCCTTTATCTTTACAATACAATACATATAAAAAACAATTTTGTACAATGGAAAACAAGCGCCCTGTCTAACACACACTTATCAACATTCACACCTGCTCATTCATACAATTATACACACTTCTTTTTGCAACCTAAACAATTTCTAAGGTTGAGGTAACACAGATATTGGTTGTGAGTCTCCACTCCAGGTCTACGCGCGTTTCGGTTGGCTTGTACCACCTTCCTCAGGACCAGCAAAGAAAGAGTTTTTCTCCTCAGTGTGTGTGTACAGGGTACCTTTAGTCTAACTCTGATAAAATATGTAATATATGATTCTCTTTATTCCCTTATGTATTCAGGATTATATCTTTCCAATCAGTGAGGCTATCGAAATTTGTATGCCCAGAGCTAATTAGAATCAGTGAGTTCACAGGTTGTACTTCTCAGTTTTCTTTTTTCCAGAAATTCCCGCATAGCAGCAGCCATCTTACGTAGCAAGCGTATTAGGATTAGTAAACACATAAGCAAGCGTCTCTCGGACACCCAAAATGTCAGAATAAGGGGTAAATTAATAAGACAAACGGGTTGATTAGTTTAATTAGGTTATTCGAGGTTCATGAATACAAGCAAGGCACTTTACGTGCGAATCCTTGCTCCATCAATCCCCTCTTTAATGATTTTTATATCATCACAATTAATGGAACCAGATGCCAACTTCTCACATCTCACCCAGTTCAATCTCTTCAAACTTTCTGTTTAACTATTTCTCAGTATCTTTATTAGGGTGAGAAGTTTTTCACCCTTTTGTAAATCTGATTATTCAATTCTTCTAATTCGAGCTCATCAACATTTCTTTTCACTCCTCGCCTATTCACAGTATATTTCTTTTTGTGTTTTCGACATTTGCAGCAAATTATTATTATAAACACTAATAGACCTATTCCCGCTATTGGCATCAGTATTTTACTCACAAGACTCTTACCTAGGTTAGAAAACCAACTACCTACAGCGGAGAGACCATCAGCAAGTCTCTTCCATGCACTATCAACCTCTAGTGGTTTAAGCTCTTTTGCCAAATTTGTAATGTTTCTTACATACCCTTTAATTTCCATACTTTTGTCTGGTATGTAAGTGCAACAATGTTGCGCTTTCAACATTCTGCGGACTCCACCCTCTTTTGCCAATAACGTGTCAAGGGCAAGACGATTTTGTAAAACCATTAATCTGACCGCAACCAATTCGGTATTGACCATCAGGAAACCTCCAGCAGTGTCAGTGGATAACCGATCCACCACTGTTGACAATTTGCAAATTCTGTGTGTATTCAGAGCCACTCCCACTGTAGGTATCAATGCACTAAAAATATCACCTACTATTTCACCAACACTTTCTCTTTTACTACGTACTAATTCATTCGTTTTTCAGTGCTTCCAGTGATTTCCCCCACATGGTATATCTTTGGGAAGACAATACCAAAGTAACAACTTCCGTACCAATGGTCGGGCAATTTGAAATAGGCCTTGTTCCCGCATATATAATAAATTCCAGGAAAAACAGGCTTAACCCATCTTTGAAACCCCAACCCCCAATTACCTTGTAATTGTGTTCGAATTCACTGGAACCAATGAATATATTGTTATAATAACTGGTTCTTTCTCTTTGAAGACAACGTTTCCCTTTCTTTTTGAAATCCAGCAACATAGCAGCATTATCCCCACCATTTGAGGTGCTCTCTATGCTTTCAGCCCATTTAGGGGTTTTCTGATTCTTGTCTTTTGCTTTCTTTTGGAAACTTTCTCTTCTTTTCTCTACCATATTTAGAAACATTTTCTCTTTTTCGTGTAATGAACAGGTCAAGTTATCTTTGTGTGCGTCATCTATATTTATTTTACCTACAGTTAGAAAATATTCACTCATGTATTTTGCTACATCTCTTGTCGTATGTACAGGGTTCAGGTTTCTTCGTACAGGAAGTTCAGAAAATATCACATCAAAGTTTGAGTAATAATACTGTAAAAGTCCTCTTCTATAGAATAAACTAGTTAGAATACTACAGGAAATTCCATAGGTTAGTGGCAAGTGGTGGTACGTCACACCTTCAGCAACCGAAGTGGGCAGCTTCATACAGACATAACAGTCGTCTATTTCCATAGCTTCTACATAATGTACTAACAGGTTTGCAAATACATTTAAATGGGTTTTGGTCTTGATCTTATTATAATGTAATCCTTCCTCATCTGGTGCTTCTAAATCTAATTTTGTTTGCTTAAGGCTAAGTGTCTTTCCTGGTGCATCTACTCTTTGTGGTGTATTTCTAGTCTGCAATTCTTCAGTTTCTTTTGGCAACTGGTTAGTAGGGTACAGGTTTGGGTCCTTACTCATCATAGAAGGAATAGCTATTGTTAGTCCTATCCAAAGTATCAGTACTATTGCTACACTACATAAAAATACTTTACAGCATGTTTTAAAACAACCTCGTCTCGGTCTCCCATTCACAGAGAAATCAGACATTTTGACTCGAAAGAAGCTTTCAACCCTTCTTTGTAACTCTGCACAGCTTGTTTACTTGAGCAACTTTCAGGTTGGGTTCGCTTCTTCTTCGGTCTGGTCAATAATCAATTCTTCTTCACTTTCTTCACTTATTTCCAGATTTTCAAATTCTTCCAATACAAAGTAAGTCCACTCAGGACTTTGATACTTGGTATTCAGTTTCTTTATACGGCCACTTCTTCTCTTTGTTTTTATCACAGCTGGGTCAGTTTGGCTTGAGACTTCATTTATCTGTTCAGGTTCTTCGTTTATTTTCTTTAGTCGTAATCTCAGTCTTTTTACAAATCTAGGTACTGAGTCACCTTTTCTGAGTCTTTTAACTGGCACTGTGTCTTGACTTTCTTCAAACACTCTTTTATTTTCGTTCAGTTTTGGCACATTTGTTTCAAAATCGTCTTCTGTATTTCTCCCTAACTGACTAGGTCCAGGTCTTTTATCGGTTTCTTCTGTCTGGTCCCTAAACTGACCCTGTTCAGGTGCATGCTGAGTTTGGCTTTGTTCTGTATTGTTTTCTTCTTCCTGAACACAATTGTCTATTCCTGTCTGTTCCTGTTCAAGCACTTCCAACTTTTGATTTTCTTCTGCTTGAACTTCCGCCCTAATTTCTATTTGTCCCTCTTCTGGCTCAGGAGTTCTTGGAGGAGTGTCAATTACCTGTTCTTTCCCTATCTGGTCCTCCTCAGAATCAGATTTGATTTGAATTTCGATGATCTGAGTACATTCTTCTATACCTGTCTCGTCCTCACTATCCCACTGTCTATCTAAATAGGTCTGTCTTCTTGTTCTTACAGGATCTATAGTCAGGTCCACTATTGGGACCCAATCATCTGGACTGGAACTCGGTTGTTCTTCTTCAGCTACTTCAGGATCGATATCTTGGGACCCCTCAGCCGCACAACCTTCAGCCTCAGTTTCTTCAGGTTGTGTCACTTTCTTTGTATGGCGGGCATGGATCCAGCGAGGTACTCCTGCACACTTCACAGCTGTGGTGGTAACCAGAATTACTTGCCGTGGCTTTCCCTACCTTGGTGCAAGGCAACTTTCCCGAGTATGTTTCTTTATTACGACCCAGTCACCTGGATTCAGGTCATGTGCTGGAGTCGTTGGTCTGGCGACAGCGTCTTCCCCAACCTGGTGAGAGATAGAACGCACTTGGTCAGCCAGTTCTTTGCAGTATTCTAGTACCAAATCATCAGATATGCTTATCAGTTTGTATCCTGGTACCCATGCTTGCCGCATTGCTCTTCCCATCAGTATCTCATAGGGACTCAAGCCCGTGTTCCGGTCTCCGGGCGATATGCACAGTGCAGTTTTTGCGTGATTTTGAATGCTGCACAAATCTGCTTTATTACTTCATTATGGAAATACCTTCCTCTATATGATTCAATTGTGACTGGAAAACCGTACCGAGGTATAAGTTCCCTAAGTAACAACTTAGCTACAGTGAGGCTATCATTCCTGCGTGCAGGGTAAGCTTCTACCCATTTTGAAAATAGGCAGACAATGACAAGTAGGTATTTCATTCCTCGACAAGAGGGCAACTGAATAAAATCAAGATGTTTTCGAATAAAAGGGCCCTCTGCCTTTCCAATCCTTCCTGGTAACACTACAGTTTTCTTTCCGGGGTTAAATTGCTGACAAATCAGACACCTTTGGCAGAGTGCCTCCGCTATGTTTCTGAATTTCGAATTGAACCTTGTCTGTTGGAACATGCGAATCATCGCATCTCTTCCCAAATGTGTGTCTCCACGTATTAACCTAGCCATAGGAGCAAGCAGACAGTCTGGCAACACAGGCATACCATCCAGGTAAACAATGACGCCATCTTCCACCCTCCTCTTACAACCAAATTTTCTCCAATTATCCTTTTCTTGTGGCTCTGCTGTGTCCTGTAAGTCTCTCACTTCCTCCCATGTATTTATTCCTTCTAGCATCAAAAGTTGGCAGCTGTTTCCGTTTCCCCCAACCTTTATATTGATTGCTATTCGATATCTTGCACAATGTTGGGCTAACTGGTCAGCATATCGATTACCTGCTGTCACTTTGTCATCGCCAGATTTGTGAGCAGCACACTTGACCACAGCCAATTCTTTTGGTAACTGGATTGCTTCCAGTAAATCCTGCACATAATTTCCATTTCTGATAGGGGTGCCTGAAGAAGTCAGGAACTCCCTTTGCATCCATAATTGGCCAAAGTCATGCACAACCCCATAACCATACTGGCTATCAGTATATATGGTTATCTTCGAGTTCTTCCCAAATTTACAAGCTTTTGTCAATGCAACCAATTCAGCTACTTGTGCAGACTTGACTCCATGTAAATAGGATGCTTCCACTGGACCTCCCAAAGTACACACCGAGTAGGCAGTGCTTAGGCCTCCTTCCTAAGCATGGGCGGATTTTACGAATTGGCAATCCGCGAACTTGCGTATTTACGGATTCGCAATCGGCAAAATCCGCGAACTCTCGCGAATTTGCGGATTTTTAAATTTTTTTATGTTCGCAAGGATTTCTGCCAGTTCGCGAGGGTTCTGTACCAGTTCGCAATTGCGAACTTACTTGTCGGCTCGCAACGGCCGCGACTATGTTGTTTCGACATCTGGTTCATCATCACAGGTTCACAGCACCCTCTGTTTCACCACTGCCACCCTCTGGTACACCCATGCCACCCTCTAATACATCACTGCCACCCTCTCGTTGGTTTATCACTGTAGATTATGGGGGTGAAAAAAAGCAAGCACACCTGCGCTGCTTCAACTGACATGAATTAATTTGGGGTTGATTAATGTGTCACTGAATTTAAACTTCCAGTCTGGCTGGCACCTGCTTCCTTATCTGTAATTTGCTGAACTCTGAAGGGGCCCCTCAGGAAGCACTACAGGGAATGGTTACTAATGATAAGATTGAACTTTTGCACCTGCTGAGTGCTTTCAGTATTGTCTGTAATTGCTTTCTGTTGCAGTGTAATTTTTTTAACAGGACCTTTGTTGTATACTTGTAGCTATTCTCTGAGCCTGCTGTGAGGGTCAGAGCAGGGTCATAGAATAGTTGCAAGTAGGCAAATGAACTCTGAAGCGGCCCCTCAGGAAGCACTACAGGGAATGGTTACTAATGATAAGATTGAACTTTTGCACCTGCTGAGTGCTTTCAGTATTGCAAAAATCCAAATATCCAGCAGCATCCACAAAAGTAATCCTTCCAGGTCAAGATCCAAATCAAAGTGACCAGCACATGAAGAAAGCACTGGGAGGAGCCTGGTGGACAGGAACAGGAAGTTGGAGACTGTGGGGCACTTCCTTCCTCCCACCCCCACCCCCCAAAATGGACTCCTTGCAAAGAAAAAGTGCAGGCAAATGTCAACCTGAGGAGTTATTCTGATAAAAATCATAATTTTCAAGATTTATGCTGCCTGCTGGTGGATTTCTTGTGCAAAATTGCAAATTTTGCAATCTCGCAATTGCGAGATTGTCGCTGCCCGCCGCTCTACGTGTTCGCAAGTATTTACTCCCGCGAAATTGTATAGTACTCTAGTTGGCAAGCAAAAAATCCGCTTCGCACGGATTTTACGAATTTTCGGCAAGTTCGCTAGAGTTCGCGGATTGCGAATTTACCGAAAATCCGCAAAATCCGCGAGCGGAACGGATTTTACGCCCATGCTTACTCCTTCCTCATGTCTCATGCATGAACCGTCTACAAACAGCTCGTAATCTTCATTATTTAAAGGCTCTTCTTTTATGTCTGGGCGTGGTTTTGTACTAAACTCGGTTAGATCAATGCAGTCATGTTCAATTTCTTCCCTCACTTCTGCTGAGAATGAATTAGGCAGTAAGGTAGCTGGACTCAGAATATTACATCTAGCAATGGTTACGTTTCCTGCACCTACAAGGATTCTCTCATACTTAGTCAGCCGCCTTGGTGTGACATACTGAGTTTTAGTTCTTGTCAGCAAAATCACAACGGAATGTGGAACATACACAGATAGTGGATTTCCCATCACAATGGACTCACTTTGTTCAAGACTCATGCACGTTGCAGCTACAGCTTTCAGACATCCAGGTAATCCAGCTGCTACTGGGTCCAATGTGGAAGAAAAATATGCCACTGGACGTCGAGTTAAACCATGAATTTGGGTCAGGACTGAAAGTGCACAATTGTCTCGTGTGTCACAGAAAAGTGCAAAATCTTTTGAATAGTCAGGCATTCCTAATGCAGGAGCTGTACACAGACATTCTCGTAATTTTACAAAAGCAGTCATGCTTTCGTCATCCCATTCCACAGGATCTTTTGCTCCTTTCTTTGTCATCTTTATCAATGGTCTTGCTAGGACTGCAAATCCCACAATTCACTGCCTACAATATCCTACAACACCAAGAAACATTCTGATTTCTTTCTGAGTGTTTGGCAATTCCATGTTTTGAATTATTCTAATTCTTTCTGTGGTAACTTTCCTGATACCTCTCTCTATCTGGTGCCCCAGATATTTTACTGATGAGGTACAAAACTGTAGTTTTTCTGGCGACACTTTATGTCCTCCTTCACCCAGATGGTTCAATAAGGCAATGGTGTCGACAACACAGTCTTTCCTGCTCTTAGACGCCACCAAGAGGTCGTCTATATATTGCACCAGGACTGATTTTCCGGGCAATATCAGAGTTTCAAGGCATTTTTTCAGAATTTGATTAAAGATTGAAGGGCTTTCCGTGTACCCCTGAGGAACACGATTCCAGACGTAGACATGGCTGTCGAATTCAAATGAGAAAAGAAATTTGCTTTCTGGATGCAATGGAATTGAAAAGAATGCATGACATAGGTCAATGACGGTAAACCATCCAGCATTCCACGGTATTTGGTATAGGATCACTGCAGGGTTTGGCACGACAGGACAGCAAGGAACCACAATTTTATTAACCTTGCGCAGGTCCTGTACGAACCTATACTTACCACTAGGTTTCTTTATGCCAATTATCGGTGAGCTACAAGGACTGCTCAACACTTCTTGCAAAATGCCTGCTTCTAGCAATCTTTTTATTCCTATTGCAACCCCTGCTTTTACTTCTGCACTCATTTTATACTGTTTAGTATTTGGGTAGACTGCATCTTCTTTTATGGCTATTTTAATTGGGTCAACATTTGCCATTAATCCTACATCTTTTCCAGTAAAATCCCATACCTCCGGTTTCACTGTCTGTTGGAGTTCTTCAGGTAAATCTTGTATTGTCAGTCTTTGAATTTCTGAGTCGGGTCTTGCTAACATTAATTTGTATATTCCGTCTTCATCTGGGGTCTGAATTTCAACACCATTTGGAGTGCAAAAGGTGGTGCAGTTCATTTTGCACAACAAATCTCGTCCTAATAAGTTCACAGGACTGAAATCACCAGATAACAAATCTGTGCATCTCTTTAAAATTCCCTATTTTAATTTCCATCGGTTCTGTAACTGGGGTTCTAATTAATTTATTAGAAACGCCCACTACTTGGATCGCTTCTCCCGAGAGGGGAAGGTTTGGAACGTCTGCTGTTCTCACAGTAGAACGGGTAGCACCAGTGTCCAACAGAAAGGTGACGTCATTTCCTTCAACCTTTCCTTCAATGTATGGCCCTGACTGGTCCACCGGCAAGGAAGCGCCAAGCACGCACTCCTCGTCCTCCCCCCTTAGGCACCGTCAGTAGGTATCGTCACAGAGGAATGTGTCATTTAACAGAAATTGTGATGTTGCTGCATTTCTATCCTCCATTCCTTCCCAAACTTCGGTATCTTCACCCTGCTGAGCTTTGCTCCTGTAATTTGGCCTAGGTGCACGAGGCAACTGATTCTGTTTTACCTGCTGCTGGGTCTTCTGTGGTGTCTCATTCTGCATCTGTGGATTTAAATCATTAATCTGCACATTACCATTCTGCACTGCCTTACACTCGTCCCTCCAGTGTCCCACCTTTCTGCACCCGTGGCAGGGAAATTTCTTCCCTGCCTCTTCTCGGCTCATTTTTATTCTCGGCTTTCCCCCACCCCCGGGGCCCTGACTCTGGTTATTAGTCATTTTGCTTAACTGCTGTTCCTGGTGCTCTGCTAATTTTACCTGTGCCCACATGACTTTTTCTTACAATTATTTTCGCTTATCTTCCAGCTCATCTTCACAGTACTTAGCATATTTAAGGACTTAGGCCTAGATGTAGGTAATTCCCATTTACAGACTCTTAAATACCGAATTTTACCGATTCGGTATTTAAGAGTCTGTAAATGGGAAGGGGGCAGATTTAGGTAATACCGAATTCAGGAATACCGAATCTGTAAGATTCGGTATTTACTGATTCGGTAAATACCGAATCGGTATTGCCCATTGATTCCTATGGGCCTTGAAGCCCATAGGAATCAATGGGCAATACCGATTCGGTATTTACCGAATCGGTAAATACCGAATCCTGCAAGGGTGCAGGGGGTGTCACTTTGACACCCTCTAGCACCCCAAGTACAGGCTTGTGTGACATGTGGCACACATACATGCCCTTAGGGCATGTGTGTGTCACAGGCACATGAATTCGGTATTTTACCACACAATAGGATTGTGTGGTAAAATACCGACTCTTAAGGGCCTGTGGCACTCTTAGGAGTGTCAGCTACATATGTATTTACCGATTCGGTAAATATACCGATTCGGCATTTTACTGAATCGGTATATTTACCGAATCGGTAAAATTACCGATTCTTAAAATAACATGCCCCTACATCTGAAAACCCTAATACCGGTCGGAAATGGCCGAAATCGGCCGTTTCCGACCGGTATTAGGGCTCCTACATCTGGCCCTTAGTCAATTGGTTTAGCTTGCCAGTGGATGTTATTGTCTTTAATCCATTGAGAGATCTCAGGCCTTAACCCTAACACAAATCGGTATATGAAGTGGGTCATGTCCTTCATCTCTATGTTATCCAGGCCACTGTATGTCTTAAACACCTGTAGCAGTCGTTCATAATAAGAATGTACATTTTCGTCACGATTCTGAGTAGTTCTATCTATTCGGGTCCAATCAGTTTCCTTTGCAGGCACCTTTCCTTTCAGATACAACATTACCTGATTGTATTTCCTCATAACATCCCCTGAAGGAGCCCCTGTCTTTGGGTCTCTAGGGTATTCTTCGCTAGGCCAATCAACAGCAATTTTACATTCCGTCCACAAATCCACGGGAACCACAATGTCAAAGAAACCATCTAGATCTTTCAGGAGACATTTTTGAACTTTCACAAATCTCTCGACCTGTCTGTACCATTCTACAGGTTTTTCTCGCAATTTTGGGAAGTCATTTGTAAAAGACACAATATCCTGTCTGGACCATGAAACATGTACATATCCTCCACCTGGCACTTCTCTCATAGGATATCATTTTTCCACCTTTTCTGCTTCTTTTAAGACATACTCAGAAGTCATTTGTTTTGATCTAATGTCCTCTCTTTTCTTTGCCCATCTGGCTTTCCATTTTTCTAAATCTCCCCATTTTTGTAACAAATTTAGTAATTCCCTTATCTGCACCTTTTTTCTTGACATGTTCATGTTTTCCAAATCTTTGTTTGAGAATTTTGCTCTGTATGGTTTTTGCAAGACTTTGGACTTACTAATGTCAATTCCCATGCTGGCTGCAGTGTCCATTAATTTCTCATGGAACACTCTGGTATTACGGGTGAAACTTTTGCAAATGAATAACAATTCCTCTTCACTAAGGGTGTTCAGTCTGTCCAAACCCACATTCCCAGCCATCAGTTCCTCCAATTCTATTCTCAGTTTATATATATCTAATGGTTTTGGCTGAGGATTTGGTTTCTCTAATTCTCGGGTCCATCTGTCGATTTCTTCAGGAGTCACTACCGTAGCACTTCTGGTACCGGAAGATGACTCAATTTGAACTTCCCTTGAAGTAAAAGGAGTGTTCTTTCTCTGTGAACTCCCTTCTGGTTCCCTTATCGGTAAATCCATCAAGGAAATCACAGATTCACATTCACTTGCCTGATCGTCTATTATCAAGGGCTCTTTTCTCGGCTGTACTACAGATGGGGTTATAATTGGAGTTTTCGGACTAGCTTGCTTATCCCCGTACAAAGGAACAACTGGGCCAATAGTTACTGGAATTGTGAGAGCTTCAGGACTGGTGTTTAATTGGGAAATCTTCTGAACTAGTTCTGTTCTTTGTTTAACTAAAGCCTCCCGTTATCTATCCTGCAGTACCTTATCCATGGAGGTTTCATGTACTATCTGCGGAACTAAGGGAGGGCCATGACTCGGGGCACTTGGATTTGTCATACTCGGTCCCTCGCCATAATTAGGTTTCAGGAATGGGTTTCTCGTGCTTAGGGATCTTGGTTCCTCATTATAAGGTGGTGGATTCTTCATTAACAAATCCTCCAGATAATCATTGTCTGAATCACCATTGGTCATTAAATGTTTTGTTTTCTCTGTCCTTTTCCCTCCCATGGGCTCTTCTACTGTTAATACAGGATACAGTCCTTCTACCATCAAGTTCTGTCTCCATTCTTTCATTCTTTTTTCTCGGGTTTCTTTCTTTACCTTCGGATAAAATTTAGCTAACCCTTTGTCAATTCTGGGTCTGTCTCGCTCAAAAGCCTCTATTTCCCATTCTTCTAAGGCCTCATATTGCGTTAGTCTAGGTCTGGGATGTAAATCATTCATTCGGGTCCTCAAGTTAAACACAATTCTTCCGTTAAATGTACCTTCAAAGGGAAATGCTAAAATTCCGTCATCTTTAGTATATTCCACCCAATTTTCCAACCATACGCAAGCATGGTAGCCTCTGTCAAATAACATAAACGATGCGGGAGTATTAGGTGGTGGAATAATACCTCTTTCTCTAGTTTTGATAGGCTTATCTTTCTTGAAGTAGTTCTTTACTTTACAAATGTCATTTTTCTCTAGCCTCCGTACACAAAAACTTGATATCTTGGATCAGGTCGAATCTCTGGATGACTTGGATACCACATATATTTTCACAAATCACTTAAAAATTACTTCCAATACTAGTGCGTCTTTTATTTTTCTGCAACTAACCAAATATGCGCTTTCAAACAATTTCAACCAATGGGTGCGTGTTTTTTCTCGTGAGATGAGTTCCCACGCTCCTGTGCTCACCCCTCCTTTACAATGCTGTCTCGACCAATACCAGCGCGGCACTGAGTGACGTCAGCGCAGCTCCGCAACTGACTCCCTCCTTCACAAGGTATCGTAAAATTCAATTCTTTATTTAAAGTGCAAGTGCTCTGTTTATTTTACAACGCAAAAACATTCGCCACTGTACTCGAGTGTCTAGAAAGAAAAGATTTGTTTCACTGCAAGTAAATCCCTACCGTTTACTTTTCATATACTGCAAGTAGATCCCTTCTGCCTACTCTTCACACAAGCATTAGAGAACCTGCTACTCCTTCGGACTCATCCACTCTGGGATATATACTAAGTCAAAAAGTTTCACCAGCGAACCCTTTTGCTAACAATCAAGCTTAGACGAACATGCTACTCCTTCTGTGTGACCCTTACTAGGTTATATCACAATAGAAGATTTGCCAGCGAACTCTTTGCTATCATTTATTCATCCACTTATACAGAAAACCCTCATTAGTGCTTTAAGTTCTGCCCAAACCGCACTTACTTTCCTCGAAGTAAGTGACCTCTATGCGACGTGGCTTCTATTCTACCACTCGCTATTCTGCCCCTGGGGATTCCAGACAAACATATAACAATCACAGACGAGTTTTGTTAATACATAATCAATATAGCAGCACATAAAAGAAATATTTCAAAACATTGCAATACATTTCAAAAGGAAAACACAGTTTACATTTGATCGATCAATACTTACTTAGCAGCCAGTTTTATTTTTGACAGTTAGCAGCAGTTCACCTACCTACCTATCTTAACTAGTCCCTAACCATGCCTCTGCTACCAGAAAGTTACTGATAGAGTGCGCAGGTCCCCCGACTATAATTATTACCATATGCACACTTGGGCCCATAAATTCAATTTACCATATTTATTAATCGGGTAACCTATACTCTACTACCAGTAATCCCGAATACTAACTCATTCCTATACCCGGACTTACCAATCCTTGTCCTTTGGCACCTATGACCACAACGGATCAGGGAGCTAGCTGCAAAGATAAGCAGTCTAAAATAACCTTTCACAATATTAGCACTCTTTAAAATAACCACAGACTCAGGAAGTTTTGAAAACCTTTATCTAGTCTTACTCAATATTAGAAAGCATGAAGTTTACAGCGAGCAAACTATCAATGACCAAAATCATGAAAATCGTATAACAATGCAGAAAATAGATTATGCCAACCATTTAGAAATCTAAAGGGAAGGTAAGAACAGGGAACATGCTAGTAAGGAATTTCAGAAATTAGACTTGGTATGGTGTGTCTAAAGGACGGGAAAAAATAAGGAACATGCTAGAATGTCACAGTTTAAGTACCCCTAGTAAGGTGAATAAGGAGAAGGAACTTGATTTATAATGACAACATTTTGCAATAACCATGTAGCTATAGGGAAGGTAAGAAAAATGGAACAAGCTAATAATTCAGAATGACCGCTTTAGTACCATAAAGGGAGGGTAAAGAACAGGAACATCTATTTATTCAGAAACAGTACTTTAGCCACGGGTCAGTTAAGGACAGTAGAACCCCAAGGAATACAGTTGCCAGAAGGCCAGGAAAACCAGCACCCGCAGTTCAGTTGCAACGCCTGCACTACACCCTCTCTGCAGCTATCAGTCAAAACCCTGATTGGGTTCTCGAATTCCCCAGCAAAGTGCTTCGCCAGCACTTAAGGTTCCCAAAACCCCGATTGGGTCTGTGAGTCTGTCTGACAGAGTGCTCCGCGGCACCTCTGTTCTCGATCAGCTATTGAGTGCGTTGGATCAGTGACAGGTCAGCTATTCGGACAAGTCGGACAATTTCTCTGGCTAACCTAGGCTAGTTATACTGTTTTCAGGTCAGTATACCACCCCCCAAATGTTGCATGTGTAAGGATCCCCAATTTCGATTGGTCAATAGAAAGGACAGGTCATCACATCACCTAGGATTTGACTTTTCCAAGCCCCTCATTAGAATTTTTCATACCCGCCCTTCAAATTTTTGGGTTCCCATGACACATGCTCCTCACATAACAATAGTGAATTTAACTTTGCATACAATGTAATATTGTCGGTGCAATTCAGCTTCTTCGACCAGGTGAAAGAGCTTCTTCTAAGGCGCATCTTGGCTGGGACTGCCACTTGGTAGAGTTCCAAAGGTCATTGCTGTGGAGACTCGCAGATCTCGCGCAGACTCAGTTTCAAGCAAAATTGAGTACGGCAGGGGACAGCAGGCCATGTATCGTAATGTACCATGAAATTGAAAAGAAACATTTTTAGAACACAGAAAAAAATGAATGCACTGTATACCATGAATCTCTATACTACTCCCATTATTTCATAATAACTATAGCCTTAATGATTAAGCAGTACGAACAGCGTAGCAAAAGCAGCCATGCAAGCTTCAGGCATGTGAGAACACAAAGCAGCCATTTTAGCTCTAATGCGCAAATGCAAACAAATTCCCTCCAGAACTGCGAGTACGTCACGTCACATGGGTATGACCGACGCATGCGCAGTAGAAATTCCCCCGTAGCAGCAGCCATCTTAAGTAGCAAGCGTATTAGGATTAGTAAACACACAAGCAAGCGTCTCTCGGACACCCAAAATGTCAGAATAAGGGGTAAATTAATAAGACAAACGGGTTGATTAGTTTATTTAGGGTTATTCGAGGTTCATGAATACAAGCAAGGCGCTTTACGTGCGAATCCTTGCTCCATCATATACATTTGTCAAAAAAAATACATCTGCAATGGATTTTCTTTCATTGAGGCACCACTGGTAGTCGCAATGATGCTGATTAGCACGTATTTTTGGCAAAGTGTTAAAACAGATATAGAGACATGTTTTTTTTAAAGTTTGACTCTAGCTTTCTAGTGAAATATTGATTTAACTTTCTCCTTTGTATACATTTGTCGAACAAAGTATACCTAAAATGCATTTTACTTCTTTTTAGTGACACCGGAAGTTGCGAGAACATCGGTGGCGGTGAATACTGCATATTTTCGGTGAAGTGTAAAACACATATATAGATATATTATTTGAGTGTATCTTTTTTTAGTAACATATTGGCTTAAGGTTATTTTCTGTACGCATTTGTCAAAAAGAGCAGTTCCCAAAAATAACTTTCCATCTTTGTGGCGACACCAGAAGTTGCGACGGCGCCGGTACTCGCGAATAGCACCTGACTTTCAAACAAAGAAATTTCATTGGTTTACACATTTTCCTTTATGAAAGGAAGTACACACCCATTTCTTCCTTCCTGAACATTCCAGGTAGTGGTTAGTTAATTATAGGAGGTGTTCTAAACTAATTGTCTGCATTGTACTGGTTTTGACTGTTTTGGCTATTTTCTTGCACAAATAAAATGCATCACAACAACTACAGGAAGACCTATAACTCGTTGAAGTTGTT
The DNA here is from genome assembly GCF_964261635.1 of Lissotriton helveticus. Lineage (NCBI taxonomy): Eukaryota > Metazoa > Chordata > Amphibia > Caudata > Salamandridae > Lissotriton > Lissotriton helveticus. The sequence continues at coordinate 667,770,308 of NC_136057.1, forward strand.
CAGGAGAAGGAGGTCCTAGCTGCACAAGAATGGTCTTCATTCTTTTTTTTTTTTTATTGATTTATCAAAGAACAATATCAAGGCACAAACAAAGAAGGATAGAGTACTCAAGACCCCCCCGCCCTCCCCCCACCCCTCTCAACCAATAGAGCCAATGACAGAGGTACCAAAATAAAAAGAAACTTCAGTAGATAATGTGATAAAGAGAAGAGTATATCTAATTAATAGAAGATGTTATAGGTTTCTTCGGACCCAACTGTGTCTCTTGGTCCCACTGCCCTTGTTGCTCAATCCATTTGGAGAATGCCCCCCAAACCTCAAGCCCAATCTTCCTTTTCCTTCGTCCTTTCTTGGTGTACACAGATTTTTCTAGATGGTATGTGGCAGCTAGTCTTGCCAACCATTGTGCATAAGAGGGAGACCCAGAATCTAGCCATCCAGAGGAGACGCAGATCCTCCATACTGCCATTGCAATGAAGATCAGCCCCTCCTCCTTTATTCTTGGAGAGTCAGATTATGTTCCCAGAAGAATGGTCGTGGGGTTTAAGAGGATTGGTTGGTTTGTTATTTCACGAAGTAGGTTCTGTATTCTGAGTAGGGTGGAGTCAAGTATTGGGCATGTTGCAAATATATGTATCGAATCGACCCCTACCTCAGAACAACGTGGGCATAGTGTCCCTCTCCCAGATCCCCACTTGATAATTTTACTAGGTGTCATATAAAGGAAAAATATAGTTTTAAAATGTTGTGCCTGTAATTTGGCCGAAATTAGGATTTGTTGTGATAAACGCAAAGCATTGTAGAAAAAGCTTTGAGGTGAATCAAGTTTAGTGTGCCATTTAGTAGAAATAAATTCTAAATCGTCTGGGGTTTGTTTATTTAATATTTGATAGATACTTCCAATACGAGGGGTGCTGATGTTGCGGAGAGCATTCATAAGTTCAACCTCAGCGAACCCAGTAACTCCTCCCACTTTCCTAGAAAGATAGTCATAAATGGCCATGTATTTAAATAGATCTTGGCTCTTTAATTCGAATTTGGTTTGTAAAGTCAAAAAAGATTCAATCCCCCTAGATGTTATGAGGTCCCCTAGTTTTACTATCCCGGCTCTATGCCATTCAGACAAGTAGGATGAGCTAAAAATAGCCGGTAAATTGTTATTGTTGGTTATAGGGGAGTAGAAGTTATATCTGCCAATTCCAAGGATTCTCCGGACATGGCGAAAAACTTTATAGGAATTCATTAGTGTCTTAAATTTGACTCGATTGTAGTATCCATAAGTTGTTTCACGAATTAAGCTACCCCAATGTTGGTCCCCTAGTAAGGACCGGAAGGGTGAGGGTAAAGACGGACTAAATCCGTAGGTGACTTATCTTAATAGCTCTGAACTATATTGTAGGACTGCCGCCCAGTAGTATAAGGGTTGTTGGGAAAAGCCCAGCCCCCTCTTTCTTTCGGCAACGTGAGATGTTTTAATGTGCGTCTGGGCTGAGCATACGCCCAGATAAATTGGGTAAAAATTTGCTGAAATTTAAGAAGGTCTTTTTTGCTGAACTCAAGGGGTATGCAGCGAAAGAAGTACAGTAACTTAGGAAAATAAGTCATTTTGATGACGTTACACCTGCCAATCAGTGTTAGGTGTAAATTATGTTTGTTTTAATGCCTTCTTTGTCTGAACAGCAAGGGGAGCCAAATTGGCTGTGACTATTTCCTCCAGCCTGGATGAGACCAGTACGCCCAGGTATTTCGCCTTAGGCACCACTCTGTTGTCAGTCCAAGTGATTTTATTGTTTACTAGGATCTGAGTCTTATTCTTGTTAAGAGCATAACCAGATAATCTCCCAAACTTGTGGGCCTCGCCTTCCAGTGCCAGTATAGAGTTGGCAGGATCTGGAGATGTGATGTTATGTTATGTTATGTTATTATCATTTATTTTGCTCACAGATGCTCCAGCTAAGGAGCGTCCTGGCGCATGGAAAAGGTGGACATAACACAACGCAGAAGGAAACAGAAAAGTACACGACTCCATGTGAAGGGATTAAAACAAGTGAGTTTTCACAGCCCTTCGGAATGCTAATAGATCCTCTAACAGGCGGATTTCCAAAGGGAGGGAGTTCCAGAGAGCCGCAGCTCTCACACGAAAGGAATGACCGCCCATCCGGCTAAGCCTGAAACGCGGAATAACCGCAAGAGATTGCCCAAGAGATCTGAGAGAGCGAGTCGGGACATAGGCGGATAAAAGATTATTAAGGATCTCAGGTGCCGATCCTTTTAAGATTTTAAAAGCGAGGCTAAGGGCTTTAAAGTGGATTTGACTTTTAATTGGCAACCAGTGTAGGGACCGCAGGGTATTAGCAGTGGGACAGGACCTCGGCAGACCTACCACTGCTCTCGCAGCAGCATTCTGTACTCGCTGCAAGCGAACGATCTCAGATTGATTTGCTCCCAGCAGGAGCGAGCTGGCATAGTCCAGCCGGGAGATGATCGTCGCTTGTATAACTAGCTGTCTCGTCGGGGCATCAAAAAATTTGAGCACCGGCCTTATCCCACGCAGGACACCGAAACAGCATGCCGCCACTCTCTTAGTGTGGGTAGTAAAGCAAAGGGTGTAATCTAGCAACACTCCCAGGTTCCTAAGTTCCATCACTGGTGTAGGGGCCGGCCCTAACTCCGGAGGCCACCAGACACCACCCCAGCGGTCAGCTCCCTTCCCAACGATCATCACTGGTCGCCATAGATACGCCAAGATTTTACAATTATTTTGGAGATATATCGCTGGAGAGATGGTATGTTTTTTTTCAATCTGCTTGATGAGGGGGTCTAAATAGAGGGCGAACAGTAGCGGTGAGCAGGGGCAGCCCTGCCTGGTGCCTCGTGAGATTTCAAAGGGCTCCGTAAGCTGTCTATTTATGGTGACACTAGCAGTTGGATTACCGTAAAGTGCCTGCGTCGCCTGCATAAGCCTGCCCCCGAACCCCATTCTACCCATTACCCTCCAGAGGAATTGCCATGCGACCCGATCAAAGGCCTTTTCAGCGTCGAGTAATATAAGTGACATCGGGTCTTCGGCCACTTGGGCAGCGTCAAACAGAGTAATAACTCTCCTGACATGCTCGATGGTCCCCTTCTTGGGTATGAAACCGTGCTGCCACTCTGAGACAAGGGATTCTACTACTCTGGATATTCTGGAGGCTAGTACCTTAGAGAATATTTTAGAGTCACAGTTAATGAGAGTTATTGGTCTGTAAGAACTCATATCTAGTGGAGATTTATCCTTTTTTGGGAAGATGGAAATTCTAGCACTGTACCAGGAGGCTGGGGGGAGGCTCCGTTAAAGATGGATATGATTACTGCTGTAAATATGACCTTGATTTGATTGGCAAAGGTTTTAAAGAATTCGACAGGAATGCCGTCAGGGCCAGAAGCCTTCCCATCGGGGAGACTAGTGAGGGCGTCCAGGATTTCTTCCCATGTAGGGGTAGCAAGAATGGTCTTCAGATGAAGAACCACCAATGAAGAAATAAAGCATAGCTTGGGATTTTTTCCACTATTCCATCTGATGAATCAAAGACCACAGCTAAATTGGTGAGGTGCAGCTTGTGTGAGAAGACATTATCTCAAGGCAAAGCAAAAAAATATTCAATGGGTACAGCAGGTATGTTGTACCTCTTAACAATTCACCACAGGAAGCAACTTAAAAAGGAGAGGGATCATCAGCCTCTAGACATCCAGCCCCTGCTCCTGCTGACAAAGTTCCACTTGAAGTGGAAAGAAGAGGCAGTGAAATGTCACCAGACCTAAAACATTTTGCTACCCTCTACATGGATTCTAACACCAACGTAGCAGCCTGGGAGCAGGCTCTAGATGTAATTTTACAGAATGTAAAAAGCCATATTTGTTATTGTTTTCGCTTTTTTATTGCAAGACTTCAAGCACAATTTTTAAGTTAATGCTAACTACTATGTTATTTTCCTTGCCATTTTGTTTTTGCAAAAATAAAAAAAAGTAGAAAATGAAGAAAAACTGAAAACAATATATTTTCAGAACTGACTTCTCTGGTTAAATAAAGATAAGTTGAATGAATGAAGGAGTGCATGAGTGGTGCAAGGATATTAGAATTTGTACATAAGTGATGCATGAATGATTGAGTGAGTGCATAAGTGCCGCGTGGATGTTAGAATGAGTGCAAGAGAGGTGCCTGGCTGAGTCTATAAGTGATTGGGTAGTGCCTGGGTAAGGGGAAAGGGAAGATCGTTCCAGAGTTTAGTGGCTGCCACCCTAAAGCTTCTACCTTGTATGACTGCATTGGTGGTACCTAGATGATTGGATGAGTGCATAGGAACTGCCTGGATAATTGGATGAATGGATGGGTAGTGTCTGGATGATAGGATGAGTGCATGGGTAATGACTGATTGGATGGATGTGTGGGTAGTGACTGGGTTATTGGATGGGTGTGTGGGTAGTGCCTGGGTTATTGTACAGATGCATGGATAGTGGATGGGTGATTGCATGACTGCATAGATAGTGTCTGAGTGATTATATGAGTGCATGGGTAGTGCCTGAGGGATTGGATGAGTGTATGGGTAGTGCCAGAATAATTGGATGAGTGCCTGAGTAGTGCCTGGGTGATTGGATCTGTGCATGGGTAGTGCCTGAGCAATTGTGTGAGTGCATAAGTAGTGCCTGGGTGATTGCATGAGTGAATGGGTATTGCCTGGGTTATTGCATGAGTGTAGTGGTAGTGTGAGGGTGATTGAATCAGTGATTGAGAGGTACATGGGTTACTGGATGTCTGCATAGGTAATGTCTGAGTAATTACATAAGTGCATGAGTAGTGCCTGGGTAATTTTATGAGTGCATAGGTAGTGCCTGTGTGATTCTATGAGTGCAATTGCCAAGGACACACTACGAATACCGCACTTTTTGACAAAGCGTAAAACATATATATAGACATATTTTACATAATGTTTCAGTGTAGTAATTTAGTAAGTTACTAAGTTAACTTTCCCGATTGTATTCATTCATCAAAATAACTACATCAAAAATGCATTTTCCTTCTTCAGAGCAACACTGGAGTTCACAATGACGTTAGTAGTCATGAATACAAATGAGAAAGTGTTAAACAAATATTTAGACATATTTTGCAGAACGTTTGAGTCTTACTGTTTAGTACCATAATTGTTTAACTTTATCTCAACAACACACTTGACAAAAACAACAGTTTTAAAAAATAACTTAAAACATGGAACTAATGAATACAACATAGCTACCAAACAAAAACATTTTATTCACCCATCAAACTATCCATTGCCAACCAAATTCATTTTGAAAATTGTGTTGATTTTTAACTTTTTTTTCACTAATTTGTCAAAGATAAAATGGCATCAGAAGAACCAAACAAAGACTATAACTGGTTGTAGTTATTCAACAACAGCAGGATTCAGAACACCATCCGAACAGCTGGGAAGCAGTCTGTTGATCAAATTTTCCAGAATGTGAAAAATCATAGTTCTTAATTTGTATTCTTCATTTATTGCAGCAGTTCACACACTGTGAAAAAATTTAAATAAAGAAAAATGTATTAAGATTTCATTTTGAACACTAGGCAACCAAAACAAGATACAATCGTGAAGTAGAAAAGACACGTCTTAGATGCAACTTAAGACTACTTGTATTATAGTACCTCCATGTAGTTTTTATCTGTAGTACCAGAATGAAGTCCTGTAATGTTTTATATATTATTTTCCTTCAGGTTAAAACAGTCTTTCATTTAAAAGAACGTGATGTGGACAATACCTCTAATAGGCCAAATATTGTCTCAGAAACCCATAATTCAAATACATTTCAACACAATACCACATTTTGTTATCCTAAATTGTCCTTAGAAGTTCTGTTCTAGAAATAGCAGATATAAGTTTGTTAGCTTTTACGTAGTCTTGATTTGAATGACATCTCTGTCACTGCACACTGCCCATCCTCTTTGACATCTTTAATACATTGTGTATTGAGAAACTTATTTTTGAAATGGAAATGTGTCCAGCTACAAAGTTTGTAATTTCAGTTTCTAAATTATTACCATCCACTCTGCATCAATCTCCTATCTCCCGCTAAGACCTCAGGCAATCCGTGTTGTTGACCGAGTTCAGGAATGACCTCAAGATTGATTTATTGATTGATAATTGTAGCAAGACTTTGACTTATTTCTAATACATTTGTACTAACAACGTACACCAAAGTTCTAATCTGCAGTTTAGACAGGTCATATCTTGAAAGGAAAGGTCTTATCAACTACTCCCTCAACTAGTTATTTCTGTTTCAGTGCCTCTCTCCTTTTTCTATACTTCTTCATATTTCTCAATAGATTTACAACCACTCTTCTATGAAATATCGTGTCTCCGATTTCTTTAAACTGCTTCTGTCTCCTGGTTAAGGTGTGTCCATATTTGTTACATTCTTTCCTGTTCTTGTAACATAGATTTTGTCCACTCTTATTGTTTCTCATAGTTTATTTTAGTTACATTATTTTCTAATCTTTGCAGGTGTCCAGATATATTTTTAAGAAATGACTTTGTCCTCTTACCAGTAGCTCTTGTTTCACCACTTTTTCTGCATTTTTCCCCTTTTGTGTGTCAATTCTGCTGAGATACTGTAGTTTCGCATCTGTTACTTTTTCCTCCGAACTTTTGTAGGCATTCTAACTGTCTGTAGTTATGTATATATTGTTCTGCAAAAAATATATATATTTACATTTTTACTCTAGCCAGTGAATCAACTACTTTACTACTAACTTACACATAATGCAAAAACAGTTTTTATATTATGTTGCAGTTTTAAATATTCAGATGTACCTAGCAGTACAACTACATGCACTTACTTCAATATATCAAATACCAAAGCAAAACACAAAATGTTATTTATAGTTACCTTTTAACATTATAGCACCCACTCCTACAACACAGCTGCACCATATCTCAGTTCTCACTTATACCTGGTGCAAAACCAATTTAGCCCCTCTGCTGTAAATTTTTAAATGAACATCAACCAAAATGTAGAAGTATGTACAGTGTTTCAACACTGTAAATCTGAAAACAAAACATAAGAGCTATTTGTATGCCTCTCTACCACTGTGTCACTGGTGTATTTAGTATCTCAGTACTTTTCTACTTAAATGTTTCACATTAAAATTTTGGGAAATGGTGCATATAAAAATCTGAGCATAAAACTCTCTAAATATTCCGAGTACATGCAAAGAGTGTGTGATGGATTGCATATATAATTCACCAGATGGTTCTAATAGACTAGGGGTGGGCTGAATTAACGTAGTTGAGTTCACAAAGTTCTGCGAAACGGTAAAAGATATCTGCAAACTATACAGAATTCCACGAGCACGCGGAATTGCTTGTTCCGCCCGTTCGCGATGCATTTTTCCTGTTCGGGGATGCTATTTGCACAGTCATCTTGTTTGACTTGTCCTGCCCGCTCGCAATGCTTTTTTGCTGTTCTCGAACGCGGACGTCCGATGCTGCGTTCGAATGACGTGTTCAAAAAAATAATAATAATAATAAAATCATTTATAGAGCGCATGGTTACACTTAAAATAGTGTGTCCCCGCTCTGTGGATGAGTTCCATAGAGAACGCCCAGATAAAAACAGCAAAACACAATACGGCCACACCCTGCCCTCTACTAATGACTGGGGAAGAGGTGAGTTTTGAGATTACGGTTACACAATCACGATTACACAATCTCGCGGGATCGCGCGGCCGGATGCAAATGGATAGGAAAACTCATCAGCGAATGCAGGGGTCCCGGTAAGTCGCTCCTGCACGGGTGAACAAGCATTTTTAAAGTGCGAACCAGAAAAAAATTCTGCTACGCCGCGGATCGCTGAATTTTCAGTTATTCCGCATTCTCCGCGGAATGTGGAATTGCCAAAATTCTGCAAATTACGAGAGCGGAGAGGAATTTACCACCCAGGCTTATAAAAGACTGCACATTCCTCACTAAAACTTGTAAATACATGTATTTGTGGTTGAATACATCAATATTCCCTGGATGATTGAATGAGTGCATAGGTAGTGCCTAGATGTTTCTCTGAGTTTACAGGTAGTGCCTTGGCGATTTACTGAGTATATGATAACTCAATGGGTCGTTCTATAGCTGCATAGTCACTGCCTGGGTGTTTGCATGGGTATATCACTACTATCTTGGTGTTTGGATGAATGCAATAGGTAGTACCTGAATGATTAGTTAAGTTCATGACCAATGCCTCAATAATTCAATGCATGCATAGATAGTGGTTGGATGATTAAATGAGTTCAACTCTAGTGCCTGGTTGATTGCATGAGTGCATGCATAGTATCTAGATGATTTATAGAGTGCATAGCGAGTACATACATGATTGTTTAAATGCATACATGGCAGTAGATTGGAGGAGTGCATGAGTAGATTTTCAGTGAGCCTGATGAGTACATGGCTGTTGCAGATGTGGTTTTTGTTGAGTGTACAGGTAGTGTCAGGTGTTTAGTACATGGGTAGTGCCTGGATAATTGAATTAGTGCATCAGTAGTGCCTGGCTGATTATATGAGTGCATGACTAGTGTCTGAAAGATTGCATGAGTTCATTGTTAAAGTTTGAGGGATTGCATAAAAGCAAGTGTACTACTGGGGTGATTGTATTAGCGTAACATTATTGTCTCAGTATTTGAATGAGTGTGTAGGTACTGGAGGTGTGATAGGTGTACTGCCTGTGTAAGTGGATGAGTGTATGTACTGTGCCTCAGTATTTCGATGAGTGCATGTGTTGAAAGTGGGTGTTTGAATGAGTGCATGGGTTGCGCCTGGGTGTTTGAATGACTGCATAGGCACAGCCTTGGTGAGCGTATAAGTGAATGGTTAGTGCCTGGGTGATTGGATGAATGCATGGGTAGTGCCTGCATAATTCAATGACTACATAATTAGTGCTTACTTGATTGCAAGACTGCACATGTAGTGCCTGGGTAATTGAATAAGTGTGTAGACAGTGCATGACTGATTAGATGAATGCCTTAGTAGTGACTTACTGTTTGGATGAGTGCCTGAGTAGTTCCTGTCTTACCGTGAAAGTACCTCCATTGTTGTTAGCTACATAACAGTTGTGACTATATCTATGACTCATTCTTTAACTCCGCCTGTCAATATGAAAAAAACAGTTTGAGTGTGTCTATCCTTCTCTACTGAGCTATGTTTGAGTGACGTCCAAATATCACACTTTATATATATAATTGGTCACATGGCTCTCTAGTAGCCTACAGTGCTCTGTTACTTGGAGTGCAGATACATCAGTAACCGCTATATGTATGAAGCCAAAAATCGGTCGCAAACGCTGCGAATCGCTATAAATAGCGTTAGCGACTAAAAAATCGCTAATCGCTATGTATGAAGCAAAATACGCTTGCGAAATAAGGAATCGGTACATAGCGAATCCCAAACGTTGCGAAAGTGCTACATAGCGAATACAAAAGCGATTTCCTATTTAGCGTTGAAATCCGTTAGCGAGATTCGCTAAAGCGGAAATCGCAATTCTGAAATCGCAATGGAATGTATCAACCAATTTGCATTAGCGAATCAAGCAAATTCGCTAAATAGGGACTCGCAATTACCATCAAGTGGGAGCAGGTGGTAACCAGGTGCGAAGTATAAATTGAAACCCAGAATGCAACACACTCCCTACCACAATGTCTGGGTTGTACATGATAGTGAGGAGGCGAAGAATAAGAGCTCTGGCGCAGAGGAGGAGACGGCAGGAGAGGATATTCCGGTTGCGCATCACCATCTTCCAACGCACTGATGAGGATATCACACCCATTACAGACTGGAGGAAGAGAGCATAATTGAATTGATTGAGGAACTCAGGCCCTACCTACAACACCCCACCCGCAGGACCCAAGCCATACCCACACACATCCAGGTCCTGTGTTCACTACACCTGCTGTCCTCAGGTAGTTTCCAGGGGGTCATAGCCACTGCAGGAGGGGTGTCACAAAGTGCCCTGTCGCGCTTTTTCCATGCATTCCTCGACGCCATGACACAGAGGATGCAACATCACATACACTTCCCCAGCACCCCACAGGAACTAGCACAGACCAAGCAGGATTTTTATAACATAGCCCAATTCCCCCACGTCATAGGATGTATAGACGGAACACATATTGCCATTTCACCCCCCTCAAACATAGAGTATGTATTCCGGAACAGGAAATGCTACCATTCCCTGAACATACAGATGGTGTGTGATGCCAAAAACATAATCACCGATATAGTGGCAAAGTACCCAGGAAGCACACATGACGCATTTATATTCCGTCACTGTGGCCTATACCGTAGACTCTCAAGAGGGGAATTTGGAGAGGGATACCTACTAGGTAACAGCACACATTGTCAGCCCATATTACTCATGACCTGCATGTGCATCACATTGACTGACCTTTAAACTTTTCCACCCACAGGGGACAGTGCCTATGCAGTCAGGGACTTCATCCTGACACCCTACTTGAATCCTGCCACTGCTGGGGAGCACCGCTTCAACCGGGCACACATTACCACAAGAAACACCATAGAGCGAACATTCGGGATTTTGAAGAGCAGATTCAGGTGCATCCACAAAAGTGGAGGTGCCCTTCAATACAGCCCTGAGACGTGCTGCAAAATTGTTGTAGCTTGTGCCATGCTCCACAACATTGCAACCAGGAAAGGGACACCTATGGAGTTGAGTGACTCAGATACCTCTGACGTGGAGGGACCCGTACCCATACACATGGAAGCTGGCGTAGCTGCCGCTGCAGCTGGGCGCCAGAGGCGTGATGAGATCATGCGGAACTACTTCTAGGTGAGTAAAAATGATACAATGACAACTTCTTGCTCTGCAAACGTGTTTAATTTCCAATACCAACAATGTGACTTCCAAAAAAAAGCAGGATGAACTCTCCTAAACCAAAGCACATGTTTAAATCACAGTGCAACTAAATCAGTCATTGGTATAGCAAGTGCTACCCAGTTGCTGGCCCCATATCCCCCCTGTGTGGAGTAGTCATTTTGATGCAGTCCCTATTGTTGTGTGGCAGGCCTGCTGCTCCGGCCACTACGGCGCCTCTCAACAGTGGGTGGTGGTGTATTTGAGCTCCGCACCGACTGTGAGTCCTCCTCACTGGGGGTAAGCACCCTGGGTCCAGCAGTACGCAGCGCACGCAGCTCATCCAGGGTGGCAGTTGACTGCACTACCACAGTGGCTATGTCCTGGATACCATGCGAGAACTCTCGCTGGGTCTCTATGGCACGCCTTGCCAGCATATTGGTGGAGGAGGCGAGGCGATTAATAGCACGCGTGTAGTGGTCCATGCGGGCAATTTCTTTGCGCCTGGCTGCGCATTCAGCTCTCATCTCTGCAGTCAGCTCCTGCACAGCCCCCCTGATTTCCTCGCGTAGTCCTCTGTTCCCTGCCCTGATCTCTCTCTGAATGGCCTTCATGTGTTTCGCTTGCAGGCGGTGAACCTGGAGCATGTGCATTTCAAGACCGGCGAACAATGATTCTTCTTCTTGCACATTGGTGCTGATGGCCGTGCGGGGTCTACGCCTGCCTCTGGACTCTGTTCTGGACGACTGCTGCTGGGGTACTGGTGCATCAGACTGGACATTGACATTTTCCTCTTCCTCATCATCCATTATTCTGAATGGCCTCACGTTCCTCCTACTGTGTCCCTGTGTTTGGATTAAAGGACTGTCCTCCCCATCTGGATCATGGCCATGCCTGCCTTCTCCTGAGCCTCTGGCTCCTGTCTCAGTTGCACTGGCTGTAGCCTTCCCACTTGCAGGTGCTGTGGATAGAACAGCACACATTACTTATTTGATCATCACAAGTGATGTACTAATACATTTTTCACAGTGTTCCCTGACTTTACTTGTGTCATTCACCTCTCCTGACCTGCTCATGTGTACAATTAGAAAATCTCATGCTACTTTCTACATTGCTGACTGTTGTGACTACATCTCCCATAATGCATTGCTGTGTACTTGGTCTAGCCTGACATGTGGTTGCCCTAATCCCTAGGTCGCCTCAGGGGGTTCTGGGGGTGGTTTAGGGTGGGGAGGCATGCTTCTTACCTGGTCTTGCTGCTGGTTGTGCTGAGCTGTCGAGCACGGACACGCCCGTAACACTCTGATGAGGCAGTGTGCCCTCTACCAGCTCCTCCAGTGGTGTAGAGTCAGGGACGTTGGAGGTTCCCCCACCGGTGAGCTGGGACTGCTCCAGCCTGGCAGCCAACCTCTCCTTGGAGCGCTGGCGCAGGTCGTACCAGCGCTTGCGCAACACATCAACTGTCCTGTGGGTCACTCCTAGGGCATTCACTTTGGCTTGGATGCCCTCCCAAATCCTTCTCTTGCTGGCTTCTGGCACCTTGTGGGAAGTGGTCCCAAATAATGAGTCATGGTGTGGCACCATTTCGGTGATTAGGGTCTCTAGTTCAGCCTCAGAGAACTTGAGCCTCCTCTTCCTGGCTGCTTCCCCTGCTTGCTGCTCCTGCTGGCTTGCTGGGACATCCTGGTTTCCACTTTCTGCCATGGCTCCAGAGTTCCAAACAACACTCTCACACTCTCTGTCTCAATCCAGATGCCCCATGGGAAATCACTCTCTTCCTGGTTGGTGATGTCATCATATAGCATCAGGATAGCGATTGGATGTTTCCAGATTAGTGCTAAATTGCGATTTTTCCCGGGGGTACCTCTCATGGACCTGTAATGGGCGCGGTCGCGCTATTTAGCGGCGCGGTCGCGCTAATTAGCGTATTTAGGGGGGCGGTCGTGCTATTTAGCGACGCGGTCGCGCTAATTTTGCGTATTTAGGGGCGCGGTCGCGCTAATTAGCGACGCGGTCGCGCTAATTAGCGACGCGGTCGTGCAAATTAGCGCTTTTCGGGGCGCGGTCGCGCTATTTAGCGTGTTTTGGCGTTTATGGAATCGCTGATTCACATTGTGCAAATATTTAGCGATTGTGGCCGAATCGCTATATATTTGCAAATGCGTTGTTACATCCCGATTAGCGATACAGATTTAGCGTTTCGGTAATTTTCGCTATTTCTGAATCGCTAATCGGTTCCTTCATACATATCGCGGTAAGTTTCTAAAAGTGAAAATAAATCTCAATTTTCAAAGCACAAAATATTTTCTTAATGGCATACCTATGTTTTTTCTCAAATATTTGTTGTGTCTTTAAAACATATATTTAGCATTTCACAAAGAAAGGTTACACATCAAGTGAAGCTAGCACAGGAACTCTCAAGAGATTTTTGCACTGTTAACCTTCTCAATTTTAAACAGAGCATGTTTAAAGAAAAGCATAACTCTCACCATATACATGAAACAGCCTTAAAGAACATAGATCACCATGTAAACATAAATGTGATTTCATAATAGATATACACCTTCAGGTCATCTTTCCAAAAATATATAGTTCTCTACATTTTCAATTGAACTCAAGAGTCTCATCATAGATATAACTATCTACAACCAGAAAAACCGTATCTCACCAACTAAACATATGCAAACCGCTCACATAAGTTAAAAACCACATTGACAAACACTTCCTAATACATACCTAACAAGTATCACTACGTTATAATTCATATACAGGCACAGCACTTTTTTTATTGTTTTATTCATGACTACACTAATCCTGTTTAATAATGTACTAACATTACTACAATTCCCAGAATGCAAATAACATAGATCTGTCTTTTCTGCACTTAGGGGCTCATTAGGATGGCGGACGGGCTTGCGTCCGTCCGCCACCCTAGAGTAGGAGGGACCGTCCGCATGGGCTGCGGCGGTCCCTCCGTGCAAATTAGGATGTGACCGCCACCCTGGCGGTCACATCCTGGATATTTAACATTGCATATGTATGCAGCAAGCAGCAGGCACCGCGCGGTGCCTGCCGCTTGCTGCATACATATGCAGGGGGGTACCATAGGTACCCCCCATGTGCACCCCCCACCCCCCCTTCACCCAGGGGGCCCGCAACGGGCCCCGCAGTGAAGCACCGTATGCTTTTTCACGGCGGAATATCCGCCGTGTAAAAGCATTTCTTTCTGTGCATCCTAATATGGTGGACGGTGTCTGAGAGACACCGTCACCATATTACAGCTTTTCCGCCACGGTTGTAAGCCAACCGCGGCGGAAAAGCTGCGGATGGAAACCAGGACCCACCAGCCATCCTAATGTGGCGGTGGGTCTTTGGTGGGTCCACTGCGGTTTTTCCGCATCCTCCGGGCCAGCGGTGGCTTCCGCCGGCCCGGAGGATGCGGAAAAACCGCAATCCTAATGAGCCCCATAATGCTTAGACATTTAAAACATTGTCATTTTTAAAGGCATTGTCCATGGCATTTTTCAACAGAACTAACATCTTAAACACATACACTCTACCAGACACAGTTCATTTTTATATTTTTTTTTCACATCACTGTGATACTCTTTTGTATCAAACTCCCATATACATCTTAATTTCTAATGTAAATATTTTAAACAATTACAAAGAGATATACATACCAGTGAATTGAATTAATAGATTATATTCTTGTTTTAGCTCTTTCTGGATAGTTGTGACACTGTCAAAATGTGTAAAAACTAATCAGAAGAATGGAACACTACTCTCACAGAAAGCAACTATAAAAAAGCAACCTCTTCAACTTTCCACTCTATGAGCATGACAAAGCCAGTAAATGAAATCATGTCTTTCATTTTAGACTACTGTATCTCCACTTGTGAATGGTTAGCATCTGTTAACCCTTTCCCTCTCTTTCAAAACAAGGTGACTGTCTTCGATGGCATCTCGGACTAATCACACAAAAAAACCGGGAGTCCAAACCTATATTTAACTTAAGTTTATTTAAATTTAAATACTGCACAACAGTTTATTACATAGTTCTCAGTTGGAAATTAAAGTTTACCATTACTTAAATTGCGTCATAACTCCTCAACTTTCTCTTTAACTACTGTTTCTTTAAAACCCATACCACCAATATATTCTTAGCTCAGAGTACCTAGCAACCCAGTGGAAACAGTAGGTCACAAGTGCACAGCATATTCTACAAGGAACATGCTACTTCCAAATAAGATACAGCAACTGTGGTTTACTCCAGAGATTCAAAAACATATCCATGTCTGTATTATATTTCCTTTTTAAACAATGGCCAATAAAAGGACTTCTAGCTCTTTCATCCAACACACTACCTAATTGCATTCACTTACATCCAATCAAATATATATTTTGTATCTATATAAATAAAAACAATCTTTATTTTAACTGCTTTTTGTTTGGAAAACTATCTCATTCAGCTCCAGCTTTCTCCTCACTGCCATTGCTGCTTCCCTGCAAAATGCTTAGAGTTTGGCTTGTTGGCCAAAGCTATGTCTATTAGGCTAAAGAGGCTGCACAAAAGAGAGGTATTGACATGCACTTGGGTTTGCCAAATGTGGAGATTAGTTGGTTTGGCCAGAGAGGTTTAAAATGTCAACAATTGCTTGCTTTGGCTAACACCATTGTAGATTGCTGTACACCTCACCTCATGATTGTGCACTGTGGTGGCAATGACCTATGCACATTGACTGGGGTAGGGCTGGAAATCCTAATGAAGGATACCTTTGCAGAACTACTGTTGCTTTTCCCTCACACTGTCTTGGTGTACTCTAATATATGCCAAAGACAAAAATGGAAGTGGTCAAATCAAATCTGTCCACAGATTGAAACACATTAATAAAACTGTTTCTGCTTTCCTCAGAGATAATAACATGGGGCCCGATTCACAAACGTAATCTGAGACAAAATCCTAACTTTACGACTTTTCGTATTCACAGAAGGCATTCAGGAGTACTAAAGTTAGGATTTTGTCACAGTTAATCTTAAGTTTTGGTCTTAAGTTAAATTGAAGACAAACTTAAGTTTAAATGAGACAAAACCCTTAACTTTACAACTAACTGTTTGTCATGCCTACCTATGGCTGAACTGGAGGACAATATGGTTAAAGGCTATGAAATGGGAAATGTCATATCCATTTGTGAAGTGTCATGTGGATGCATTACTGAGTATGTTTACAAGATGAGTATATACAGGTAGTGTTAGGGTATAATAAAATTAAACAGCCTATCAAGAGACATTTGGTAGAGTATATACTGGTGTACTTATACACAGCTGATGAACTGCCAGAAACAAAAGTATTGTTGTTTCATGGGCAACAGATGCTTGTTACCGAAGACCTAAGAGAACAGGATTCTGAGATGGCTCGATAGGGACCTCCAGGCATGGGTTGTATGAAGTGAAAAATTAGGAATGATTTTTGATAGCCTGTTGTTGACAGGCCTGTAGAAAGCACAATACGATCTTGCATTGAGTGTGCAAGGAGTGATTAGTCTCAAAGTAAATCGAGTACATTAAGGATACCATATCAAGACCAATTAGGGTTTGGGAAAGGATTTAATTTAACCTAGCAAGTTCAATATGTCTATCAGATGTCAGAAGGTTTCCCCAAATGTCTATTGATAGACAATTGCATCCAGCTTACATCAAAGAAAAGTGCCTTATTTCTGGATGGCCATGTCATGTAACATATTAGGACATCAGTATTTTATCCCCAACACAATGGAATTGTGGAAAGGTGTATTAGGGTACTAAAGAATGGTCTACAATTAGCCATTGGTAATGGGAAGAATTGTTAGTCGGCAATCAATGAGCTATTATGAAGTTACAGTACTACACCCAGAATGTCTGGTGAGAAATTTCCATTTTAAAAAATGAGAGAAGGCTTATTCTATGCAATATGAAACAAGCTTGGATGTTGGATCCTTTAGACAAAAGTCAGGTGGACAAGAGGTTCTCAGGAAGAGACAAATTGAGGTATTTCACAGACAAATCTAGCAAGTGTGTAACTGAGTTGAATGTGGGCAAATAGATGCATGAAGGGAGCAGTAGGCTAGTCAGTTCTGGAAAAATCAATGTTTTTGGTGCTTAGGAGAATTGTTAGAGTGGGTAAACAGGTGGTAAAATTAACGGATGTAAATGTGTGGTGCATGAGCAAAGTGGGTAAGGCTCCAAAATGTCTTACAGAAGGTAAGCCAGCATTGTTCAAACATGTAGTTCCAGCAAAGAACAAGAATTATGGGAGTTCACCAGATGACAAACATGTGGGTTCAGCTGATGTCAAACATGTTGATTCAACAGTTCATCAACATTGTCAGCGCAGTAAACAAAGACCCATTTGGTTAAAGGACTACCATGTAAAATAGTGTAATTTATCTCATATAGTTGGTGGGTTTTAGGTGTTCAAGAGCTGTTTATTACAGTAGTACAGTATCATTTGCTTGATTTAATGTGTATAAGTGTAGGATTAAGTTAGTGAGCTTCTCCCCAATAGTTATATGGAGATAGTCAAATGTAACCATTTGGTGTAAAAGATGTTTGGTTAAGTAACTCTTTGCTTATTCCTTCATTGGAAATAAAGGGAGATATGTGGCATCTTGTTTGGAATCTTGCTGTAGAACCTAAGAATAGAGCGTGCATCAAGATTC
This sequence comes from Lissotriton helveticus, assembly GCF_964261635.1. Taxonomy (NCBI): domain Eukaryota; kingdom Metazoa; phylum Chordata; class Amphibia; order Caudata; family Salamandridae; genus Lissotriton; species Lissotriton helveticus. The sequence continues at coordinate 667,787,896 of NC_136057.1, forward strand.
AACCAAGATAGTTGGCCTGGGCTCTCTCTGACAAGTTTTTTTCCGGTCCTGGCGGCAATGGGTAGGCGTTCCAACACCGACACGGGTGATGCAACCTTAACTACTGAGGCTCATCCCACTGTTGTTGATCCCGCCAGGAACTGCTGATACATGTTACCACTGACCTTTAGGCTAGGAACATAGTATTAACAGGTACTTTCTATACTTTTGATATTTATACTGATACCTTGATAGATCAGCTACACAGTAGACAGCACTAAGAAAAGGTCCTGAAGAATCGCGGGTAATCCTGTCCCAAGCGAGAAACATGTCGACCACTACCACCACTTCATAACTTAGTCTGGAGCATGGAACAATTCATTTTCCATATACTCCTAGACTAATTATTGGTTTTTAAGCTAACGACCAGGGACCACCAGAATGAAATTCCTTCCGGTACTCTGGCGTTATTTTATCCCACTACCCGTCTACTACTACCCCTGGCCCCTCACCCACACTTCACCCATGGGCAGTTGGAAAAAGATCTCCGATAAAGAGCCCCTCTTTTGAGGTGTAGCCCGTTGGGTATTGCACCGCCCACCCAACGAGGAGCACTGGCCCATGATGAAGCATGACACCTGCGAGGGTGTGTGAGGCCATTATATCCAACAAAATGGATACCCACTGGATGGTTACCATTTAACCACCATTCTACATCCACATACTTTGACCTGCACTCAGACTTTAGAAACAGCCCAGTCCTCCCTTTTGTTTCATACTCTCTCTGACAAGGACAGAAAATTAAGAGCTCATTAAATTCATATATAAAAACCTACTTACTTCTTGTTGCACCCATAAATCTTAGCAGTTGCCTGCATTATTACAAGTTCCGCATAAGAAGTTTTACTTGCATATAAGCCAGGTGTATTCGTAATGAACAAGTGGCTCTAGTGGTAGGCACGGCATGATGGCGGGTTTACGTTTAGCGACCAGCAGTGGTACACTGCATATCTCCGCTTCTTTATGGGCATCAGACTTAAAACGTATTGACATATCAGGTGAGTGTAGGGGGAGTACAATCAGCTGGATGATACAAATAAAGAATGAAATCCATAACAAGGTGGAAAAAGGAAAACAGAACTGGAGCTGAGAAACTCCTGATACTCTGGCCTACCAAATCTGGCTGTACGTACTCACAAAGACAAAAAGTTAAACCACACCAGAGAAAATACACCAGAGGAAACTAAATCATGGTGAAATAAAGAGCTCACAAGTTAAAATAATAAACTAATGCTGCAAACAAAGCAAAAGTCCAGGATCCCTCAGGATACATTATCCACAAACTTAGACCCCTCAAGATACATTATCTACAACCTTTCGCCACTGCTATACACAAAATGAAGTGTCTGGGTTATAGAGGAGAACTTAGTCTTAAAAACTGTATTTTTTTTTTTTTTTTTTAATGATTCATTGCATCATTGTTTGGCCTTTTTCTTGGAATAACTGTCTATCTTAGGTCATCGATGCCACTTTCTATGGATCTTTGAAAACTTTTTTACCTTATTTAATTACTGGCTTTCTAAGTTTATCTAATGGGCTTTACTAAAGGTGGCACAGGTATAGAATCTCTTGGGCCTTCAATAGACTTGTATTTTGGCAAAATCTGTGTAACCTGAAATTACTGGATATATGGAGGAGAGGTCATTAAACTAAGAGGAATATTTGATAACTCTGGGATTTATTAGGTAGCAGCAAGGATAGGCTGAGCAGAAGCTCTATCTATACATACTGTTGAAAAAGTTCCGCAAATAGACTTAAAGAGGCGTTAACAGCAAGAGATGCTGCTGGCAGCATTCAGTATTGTGCTGACACATGCAATTTGCCAGCAGTAATGCCTTGTTGGCGGTGGCTAACTTCCTGTCTATCATAAATCAAGGACTCCAAACGTATGCTTTGCCTCACAGAAAAATATACTTTCAACTAGCGGTGGGTGAAACAGCACAAAGAGTTAACTTAAGGTCATTTGTCTTTTGACATTTGTATACATTTAGACACCCTGGACGGACTTTTCTGTCTCATTCAACCAGTACCATGGTTTGAGGTAATTCCCTAGTTGGTTAGGAACAGATCTTATTTAGTTTTTCTTTGTGATTTTATGCAGCAATTTTTTTTGTACCTTACAAGTGATGCAGATGCATATTTCTCATTAAAGGTTCAGCATGGAACACCAGGGGCTGTATTACCAATAGGGTGTGGTGTCCCTTTCTGTGCCATAACACACCCTTGTTTGCCAAGTGCAGACTCAATGAGTGCACCATATTACAGTCAATGCCCTGTTGGGCGGCCAGGTGCAAATTCGCATAGGCTTTGTGAATAGTGCAATAGTGAAAGTTGAGCCTGCCCTTTGAAGCCACTTGCCTTTCTTACACTGCAGGCAGCAAACCAGCCTGCCTTTCAAAGGCAGTGATTGACAGGAGGATGCATGTGGAGTCTATACGACCCTGCGTTCCCCCTCCCTCCAAGGGGAACTCCCGGGCATGATGACTGTGAACCACCTCAGTGGTACAGAGTGAGTGCACATCCTGGCAGCCCATTTTGCCCCAGCTCTTGGCCTCATGACATGTCACAGGTGCAAGGACAAAATCTTAACTCATTTGCATGGGCCCACATCCCCATGCGAACGAAGGAAGGCCCCCTTGTGAAAGCTCTGTTGCAATGTGAACACAAGGTTATCTGATTCGTAGAAGAGGCCGCAGAAGCATCTGCAGTCCATTTCTAATATCAAATAGCCCCAGCGGGCGAAACAAGTGGGCACACATTTTTGATGTGCCCACAGAGCACTTGATGAAAAAGGACCCCATGGTTGGTATACAGCATTTGGTGTATTTATGCATGACAAATATGCCAGTGCCATAGTGTTAGAAGAACATGCCTCTGTGTGGCTTCTCCCCATCCCTAAATGTATATTGATTGACTAGGATGATAAATCATTCAGAATGCTGATAGGCAAATGATTACACTCCCTGTGTCTTCAGCTTGTAGCGGTTTAAAAAAAGCACTGTCTGTTTTTCATGTAAATGCTATGAAACAGCGGCTCTATGCCTTTGTACTCAACTCACCTACAGCTCCGAGAGTTTATGTTGTGGCTATATAAAAGCATATAAAATAAAAATAAGCTTTCTCACATCAATATCTGAAAATCTAAATGATTTACTTATGATAGTTTATTTACCTGGCACTACAAATAACAATTTTCTTCTACTTTGTCTGCATAAAATTAATAAATTCATGAAACTATTTATTTAGTGATCTCATCTGCCATTAATAAAACATGTTAACAGTTCAGTACTGTATTGTATAGCAGTAACCTAAGCTACATAAATAACAGAAATCTGTTTCGAACTATGCAAAACCACATTCATGTGGAAAGATTACAGGATAGGATCAAATAATTCTTCAGTATTTTTTATTTAATTCTAATCAGGCAGCAGTTATGATTGGCTCCGTACCAAATTACTGCTACTCTCTATTGCCAAAATGGTAGAATACAGCTCCAGGATACGATATTTTCCATTCCTCTCCTACTGCTTTGAACACTACTGTGATTCAGAAAAGGGGGTGGTGATGAACAGAGTGCCTGAATTAAGCAGACCACTCTTACCAGGTCCAAAGATCAGGGCTTGATCCATCACCGTTTTTTAGCTCACTGCACCATCCCAGCTCAGAACTTGGCTATATGCAAATTAGTCTGTTCCTGTCCCAGTGCATGATGGGAACAGGGCAAACCAAACTACCAAGCCAATTCTTGTACTGGGAAGGAAACAAGCTTCCGGGGACCGGTTTCTGCCATTTCAGGCGTTGTCGGCCCGGCTTGCTTGAATCCTGATGGTGCAATGAGCAAGGGACTCACATCTGAGTATACCCTTCCACGCTTATGGTGGACAAAATGATTCAGAAAAGGGGGTGGTGATGAACAGAGTGCCTGAATTAAGCAGACCACTCTTACCCGGTCCAAAGATCAGGGCTTGATCCATCACCGTTTTTTAGCTCACTGCACCATCCCAGCTCAGAACTTGGCTATATGCAAATTAGTCTGTTCCTGTCCAAGTGCATGATGGGAACAGGGCAAACCAAACTACCAAGCCAATTCTTGTACTGGGAAGGAAACAAGCTTCCGGGGACCGGTTTGTGCCATTTCAGGCGTCGTCGGCCCGGCTTGCTTGAATCCTGATGGTGCAATGAGCAAGGGACTCACATCTGAGTATACCCTTCCACGCTTATGGTAGACAAAATTATTCAGAAAAGGGGGTGGTGATGAACAGAGTGCCTGAATTAAGCAGACCACTCTTACCCGGTCCAAAGATCAGGGCTTGATCCATCACCGTTTTTTAGCTCACTGCACCATCCCAGCTCAGAACTTGGCTATATGCAAATTAGTCTGTTCCTGTCCCAGTGCATGATGGGAACAGGGCAAACCAAACTACCAAGCCAATTCTTGTACTGGGAAGGAAACAAGCTTCCGGGGACCGGTTTCTGCCATTTCAGGCGTCGTCGGCCCGGCTTGCTTGAATCCTGATGGTGCAATGAGCAAGGGACTCACATCTGAGTATACCCTTCCACGCTTATGGTGGACAAAATGATTCAGAAAAGGGGGTGGAGATGAACAGAGTGCCTGAATTAAGCAGACCACTCTTACCCGGTCCAAAGATCAGGGCTTGATCCATCACCGTTTTTTAGCTCACTGCACCATCCCAGCTCAGAACTTGGCTATATGCAAATTAGTCTGTTCCTGTCCCAGTGCATGATGGGAACAGGGCAAACCAAACTACCAAGCCAATTCTTGTACTGGGAAGGAAACAAGCTTCCGGGGACCGGTTTCTGCCATTTCAGGCGTCGTCGGCCCGGCTTGCTTGAATCCTGATGGTGCAATGAGCAAGGGACTCACATCTGAGTATACCCTTCCACGCTTATGGTGAACAAAATGATTCAGAAAAGGGGGTGGTGATGAACAGAGTGCCTGAATTAAGCAGACCACTCTTACCCGGTTCAAAGATCAGGGCTTGATCCATCACCGTTTTTTAGCTCACTGCACCATCCCAGTTCAGAACTTGGCTATATGCAAATTAGTCTGTTCCTGTCCCAGTGCATGATGGGAACAGGGCAAACCAAACTACCAAGCCAATTCTTGTACTGGGAAGGAAACAAGCTTCCGGGGACCGGTTTGTGCCATTTCAGGCGTCGTCGGCCCGGCTTGCTTGAATCCTGATGGTGCAATGAGCAAGGGACTCACATCTGAGTATACCCTTCCACGCTTATGGTGGACAAAATGATTCAGAAAAGGGGGTGGTGATGAACAGAGTGCCTGAATTAAGCAGACCACTCTTACCCGGTCCAAAGATCAGGGCTTGATCCATCACCGTTTTTTAGCTCACTGCACCATCCCAGCTCAGAACTTGGCTATATGCAAATTAGTCTGTTCCTGTCCCAGTGCATGATGGGAACAGGGCAAACCAAACTACCAAGCCAATTCTTGTACTGGGAAGGAAACAAGCTTCCGGGGACCGGTTTCTGCCATTTCAGGCGTCGTCGGCCCGGCTTGCTTGAATCCTGATGGTGCAATGAGCAAGGGACTCACATCTGAGTATACCCTTCCACGCTTGTGGTGGACAAAATGATTCAGAAAAGGGGGTGGTGATGAACAGAGTGCCTGAATTAAGCAGACCACTCTTACCCGGTCCAAAGATCAGGGCTTGATCCATCACCTTTCTTAAGCTCACTGCACCATCCCAGCTCAGAACTTGGCTATATGCAAATTAGTCTGTTCCTGTCCCAGTGCATGATGGGAACAGGGCAAACCAAACTACCAAGCCAATTCTTGTACTGGAAAGGAAACAAGCTTCCGGGGACCAGTTTCTGCCATTTCAGGCGTCGTCGGCCCGGCTTGCTTGAATTCTGATGGTGCAATGAGCAAGGGACTCACATCTGAGTATACCCTTCCACGCTTATGGTGGACAAAATGATTCAGAAAAGGGGGTGGTGATGAACAGAGTGCCTGAATTAAGCAGACCACTCTTACCCGGTCCAAAGATCAGCGCTTGATCCATCACCGTTTTTGAACACTACTGTGGATGATGTTTGAGAGGAGTGACTGCACAGTTAGAATTCGACCTATTTTAGCGCATTAGAAATGCAAGGGAGACCATATATTAATACAACTAAAATGCTTATTTTAGAAATGATTTACAAAATGTTTGCATGCCTTTTTGTAGAATAAGTAAATATAACCAAAACATGTTGTAGGGTGGCAAATGTAGATGTAAAGATGCTATCAGAAATACTTCATTGCAATTGTATGTATTAGTATTGTACTTTAGTCTGTACAGCGATTAAGTATGAAGCTTCTTTTTCGACCTTTGCTCATTGTAAAGTGTTCTGTGCAACAGACTAACATTGATGTCATTTTAGAAATGTGCCGACTACATTATCTTCATATAGTTCCTCTCCCATGTTAGAACATTTCCATTAAGAATAATATACTTATTGAAACTGAACGGTTAAATGGTGACCTAGACTTATAATGTTGCTTTAATATTAACTCAATATATGTTTGCACATTTGCTAAAGCTCATGTGTCTTTAGCTTACGTAAGAGGGTTCTCTTTGGGAGCCTTTCCTCATGTAACAATAATGTGAAAGAACTGTATCAATCCAGATGACAAAAGTGTGGACTGTGGGACTTAGAAGGAGATGCATCGTATGATTGACAACACCCCTTATGGACATCGAGGAAAGGAGTCATCAAGAATCGTATTAAAAGGTTATAATAACAAGTGCTCCTAGTTAGTTAGACACGCACTTCTATTTTTTCCCTCTTACCCATCTGGTAGTCTTCATGCTGGATTGCTCCCTTGCCCAAGACTCTTCTTCATGGAGAGCTGATTAACTTTAGATCTCTTGAGGTGACTTATTTTCCTAATTTTTTGATCCATGCTACCGCACAGATCATTACTCTAAACAGTTGCTACTGCAATGTGGGGAATTTGGCTGAGTTTACAGACCTACTCTTCAGGAGGAGTTCTTCATTTATTTACCGCTCTTTTCCAACAGAACTATTTATATAGAATAGGTCCTTTAGTTATCTTATTGGATTTCTTTATGGAGCACATATCTTGATTTCTAATTTCTATTCTCTCTTATTTTTTGTAAGGTAATAAACTGAAAAGATACCTGAGATTTTAACCTCATAGACAAATAAAGCCTTTAAAATTAAACTTAACCTCTCATCATTGACTCACTGTAATCATAAATGTCCATAATATTTTGCTGACTTTATTTTGTACTGGATCTAATTCTGAGCACAGTGGAAAGGGTACCTTGCCCTCTTCGGTGCCTGGGGGTTTCCCCATGGTGCTATAGGCGAGTGTGTGTATTTTAAGGTCTGAACCATCAAGGAAAGTTCATTTATGGTCTAGCATTTGCAATAGAAAGAATTGTGTACAGATTTTGATTTACGGAAGTATCTGATAGGCAGCAGGGGCATGCTGTTTAAATTGAAAGAATGAGTCATTAGGGTATAGGTAACGATTTAAATCTGCATTTGTTTAGTGGCTTTGCTTATTGACGTTAAACTAACTATCAAAACATTTTCTAGATTTTGTTTAAACTAAGTTACCAAAGGTGTTTAATGCTGTTCATGATGTTGTTTCATCTCATCTTCTTTGCTGTCACGGGGTTGTGGTATTTGTGAAAGTGAGATAAATTGTATGATGTTTGTCAACTGCAAAAGGCGGTACATGGGGTTCTGTCTCCACCAATTCCAATACCTCTTCCCCTATTTCTAATATTCCTCCTTTTGTGTGTGGGTCTGCATTGAAACAAATGAGGATTTTATTGAATCTTTGGAGTATTTAGTGGTATCATTCTGTTTAGGAAACTGTGCGTATTGGCTTTTGTTATGCGACTGAAAATGAGGTGACATATAAAATCCATTAATGTAGGGTTTGAGTGACATCGTACTACTTTCAAGAGTGCAAAAACTAATTTGTCTGTGTTGTCATGCATTCTAAAATTGCAAATGAAAATTTAACTGCACGTTCGAACTTCAATGGGTCCACCAATTCTAGAATAAAATCCTTTCACTCGTTGGTTTTCACTCCCAAAATTTAGCATCTTCCTTTGTAGATGGCATCACGTACTGCTTGTGTTCCTTGTAAAATATTAAGTGCAAAAGATATTGATAATTATACTTTAAGTACTAAGACCAGAATGCAGTTGCATAACTGGTGATGAAAGACATAGATGCTGCTCAGATGAGATCTCAACTAGTAATGATTACTACTTATGATCAGGCATCGCAAGGAGAGGAGGAGGGCAGGCTGGGTCTGTGTTACTGTTACAAAATATACTTACATAATAACCAATGCAGCCAGTACCTTCATGGTGTAGCTACTGTGACCCCACCACTATGTCTCACTAAATACTGTGGGCCTCATTTATGAAACGTGACGCATCACTGCATGAAAACAGCGATGCGTCACTTTTCACTGCGCCCTCCTTGCACCACCAATGATGCGTCATATTTACAGTATGAAGCATCATTGCGCAAGGAGTTACAGATACGTCAGTATTTCTGACGTATCTATATGGCGCAAAAGTGACGCATTGCTGGAGTGTGTCACAAAAGTGACGCAACTCCAGCAATGTATCCTTTCACATGGGGCAAGCCCCATGTGAAAGGGCCTGCGTCAGTCTTACGCCTGCTGTGAGGCAGGCGTAAGAAATTGACGCATTTGTGTCCTAGAAGTGGCAAAGTGAAATCAAATATATTTCACTGCGTCACTACTACGACCCTTTCTTGCGTCAATACGCCCCTTTGCATACATTATACCTGGTGCAGGTATAATGTGGCGCAGGGGTTTACAAAGTGACGCATCTACCTAGAATGGTCACTTTATAAATATGGCGCAACAAGGCGCATTTTTTACGCCAGTGGCGCGTCACAAAAAGTGATGCACCAGCGGCGTAAAAGTGACGCATAGCCTCATAAATGAGGCCATGTGTTTTCTCTGTTTACAAGATGTTCCTGGAATCTAGAGAAGGCTAAATTGATTCTGGAATTTAACTTACCTCTGCTGGTCGTTTTCTATTAAGTTAAATAGAGACAGTTGCCAGAAAAATAAAAAAAATAAAGTACTTAAGCAGAAAGTAATTATGGTATTTTACTGAACTCTGCTGGTCACTTTCTATCAAGACAGTAAAATAGAGGCAGTTGGACAGAAAAAAAGTCCTTCAGAGGAAGCAGACAAGTCCTTGGGATGATCTCCAGAGCCCACAAAGTACATACATATATAAGTATATTTTAAAGTATATATACTAAAGCAGTATATACTAAGGTATATACAAGAGGTCTTGAATGCTTGACCTAAAAATATTTTTAATTCTTTATTATTTTGGAACTTTTAACATTATAAATGTTATCGTTAATTGTAATCAGTCAATCAATCAGGGTTATGTAGATCGCACTACTCACCTGTTAGGGTTTCAATGCGCTCAGCGGTGGGTGTGAGCAGCTCTGTTGGGGTCATTTGAAGAGCCAGGTCCTGCGGTCCTCCATGAATTGGTACAGTGCCGGGCTTCACTGGAAAAGAAGGGGGAGATCGTTCCAGGTCTTGGCTGCGATGTAGAAGAAGGAACCTCCTCCTGCTCTGGTGGTGCAGAAGCATGGGACAGCGGCTAGGGAGAGGTTGACTGAGTGGAGGTTTCTCTTGGGGGCATAGAAGGAGACGCTGGCATTGAGATATTGAGGTTCGGTGTTGTGAAGGGCCTTGTTGGCATGCGTGAGCAGCTTGAAAGTTACTCTTCTTTCGACGGGGAGGCACTTGAATGTCTTGCGTAGTATGCGCAGGGTGTTGAAGCATGCGGCGGAGATGGCGTTGATCTAGTGATTCATGGTGAGTGATGAGTCTACTACGATGCCAAGGTTACATGCATGGTCCATAGGGGTGGGTGAGTTTCTGAGGGTGAGGCGCCACCAGGTGTCACCCCATGCCGAGGGGGTGGAGCTGAGGATGAGGACTTCTGTTTTCTCCCAGTTGAATTTCAGGCAGCTTTTCCTCAACCGGGTTGCAATGGCTTTCCTCCCTTCTTGGAAGTTGTACCTGGTGATGGAGAGGATGAGCTGGTATTCATTGGGGTAGGAGATGATGTTGAGACTGTGGTTTCTGACAATGGTTCTGAGGTGGGCCATGTAGACGATGAAGAGGGTGGAGCTGAGGGAGGACCCTTGGGGTACTCCGCATTTGATCTATATCGGTTCTGAGAGGAAGAGTGGGAGTCTTATTCCCTGTGTTCTGCTTGTGAGGAATGATCATAACCAGTCTAGGGACTTTCCTTGGATGCTGGCGTGTGGTGGCTAGTGTGTGGTGGGAGACAGTGTTGAAGACTGCTGATAGGTCCAGGAGGATGAGGGTTGCTGTTTGACCTTGTTCACGGAGGGCAATAAATCAATCAATCAAGCATTTTTGAAGTGCACTACTCACCCTTGAGAGTTTCAAGGCTTTGAAGGGGGGCTGCAGCTACTGCTCGAACAGCCAGGTCTTGAGGAGTCTCCTGAAGGTCAGCAGTTCCTGAGTCTGGCGCAGCTGTGTGGGTGTCTTGGTGGCGAGGTAGGAGAAGGATCTGTTGCCGGTGGAGGTCCTGTGGATGCATGGGACGGTGGCGAGGGCAAGGTTGGCCGAACGGAGCTGGCGGTTCGGGGTGTAGAAGGTGAGACGTTTGTTGAGGTATGCTGGTCCGAGTGCTTTGTGAGCATGGGTGAGGAGCTTGAAGGCTATCCTTTTGTTGACTGGGAGCCGGTGCAGGTCTTTCAGGTGGGCAGTGATGTGGGTGTGGGGGGGTATGTCGAGGATGAGGCGCGCAGAAGCATTTTGTATGTGCTGGAGCCTTTTCTGGAGTTTGGCCGTGATTCCTGCATAGAGGGCGTTGCCGTAGTCCAGTCTGCTGCTGATGAGGGCCTGAGTGACCATTCTTCTAGTTTTGATGGGGATCCATCTATAATTCTTGTGGAGCATGCAAAGGGTGTTTGTTAGAATTGGGGGTCTTTGGTTGGCACAGGTGTACACTTGTGACAAATAGGGACCCTCTCCTCTAGTCAGGGCAAGGGAACTACTCCTCAGAATAACCCCTGCTCACCCTCTAGGTTGCGTGGCGCGAGCAGACAAGGCTAATCCTCAGGGCGCTAAGTTAGTTAAGCATTTATGACCACATACAGTAAACACAATGACCCACCACAAATGGACAGCAGGAGTAAGATTTGTATAAAAAATACGTAGGCTTTATGTAAAAATATAGGGTATGAGGCAGTGACTTATCACAAGACCAATATAACAAGTAACATGAGGCCACCAGATTTCAAATAGGCAAGTGTTCTTTTAAAGTTCTTAAATTTGGTTTAAGCTGCTTCCACAAACTGTAAGCAGTGTTTCTCACTGCTGGGCGCCTCGTAGCGCTCCTGTATGCTGCCAACGGGAATCAGGAAGCCGTCTTGCCAACCCTCACGCGCCTCGCAGACACGTTTGTCCCAGGTGCGTCGTTCAGTGCGAAGCGTACGCTGCTAGGGGTTTACAATGGGGTGCGCGTCGTTACACTTCTGTGCGAGGCGTACCCTGCTAGCGTACACCAGGGGGTTTCAATTGCTACGTGCCTTGCGTATGAGGCGTACGGTGCGGGGAAGGTCGAGGCGAACAGGGCTTACGGGGAAAACAGAACGGTGCGGTCCCCGAGTCCATTGGAGACAAATTTGTAGGTTACAGTACCTTTGTTTGGATGTTGCACGTACGGCGCTCAAGTCCACGCTGCGTCTCAGGCGGGGACGAGTCGTACTCTCCTAGTACGTGCCGACGGACAAGCGTACCCTCGGATCTTCCACGACTGGTGGTTTCCGGCAGGCAGGCGCGGCCCAGGGCCTCCAGTACGGACCGTACTGGGGGTCGCTTTAGGGGGGCGGCGCAGCCAGTATCAAGAGTTGGAGGGCAAAGCGGGGCGGCCGGGTACATTTCAACGTACGGGCGGCTGTCCGGGGTGTAGATCGCGCTCCAAGGCAGAATTCCAGCGGGAGGGGCGAGGGAGCACACAACGCACCCCAAATAGCAGGCAGGTGACAGGGGAGCAGGCGCCCCGGCCCGACGGGTAGAGAGCAACTCTGCAAGAGCGGGGCTCTCAGCAGGCAAGGGCGGCCAGGCTCCTGGGTGTCACGGCCCTAGGAGGGGGCGAGGGTGCAGAGGACTCAGCTCCGGCGGGAAGGAAACACTCGGCTCGGTTGAAAGACAAGTGAAGGCACAATGAACCCACTGGTCCTGGGGTTCAGTTCAGGGGGAAAGCTCAGATCAAGCCCTTGGAGATTGTTTAAAGCACAATGAAGCAAAGTCCTTTCTGGTCTTTTCCTATGCTTCCTCGCCAAGGCACCACTGCAGGCCAGTCCTTTAGATCAGGGACAGTCTTTTCTCCTTCACCTTCTTCTTGGTTCTCTAGTTGGGCAGAGGTTATTAGTGGTAAAACAGGATCTAATGTCTAGGAGTGAGGCTCCTACATTTATACTCAGTTTCTTTTGTCTTTGCAGGCCAGGAGGGGCCTGAGCCTGGTTCAACCCAGTTTTGGAGCACTCTGTTTACAGGAAGCTGCCTTCTTCTTTCAGGGAGCAGGGCAGGGACATCAGACGCTCCGCAGGAGGTGGAGCCAGCATTGTGGTGGCAGAGCACAGCTCTATTCAGAGTCAAGGGGCACTCTTCCCACCCATCCTGGGGGTAATCCCTCTATTCACCACCTGGCAGCCCAGACTGTCCCCCGGAATTCACCAGCCCTGTCACTCACAGAAACCAGACAGCAGATACACATCCTAACAGAGGCGGGCGGAAATGGTCAGGCAACCAAATGCTAACTTTCTAAAAGTTTAGGAAAAAAGAGAGTCAGGTCCTGGGACGTGCAATCAGCTGGACCATAAGTTATACTTTAGAAAAAACAAATTGCCAACTGCACACTTATTCTGGGTCCTCTATTTTGAGGAAAAAACCAAGTGAAACTACTAGGTTTCTTTGGGCATACTACTCATACCCTCTTTTGTTTATTATTTTCAATTTAAATTCATTGAAAATGACAATCCGTACAGTGGTCACATGAAGCAGTGTTTACGGTACATCGACGACGTGTGGCTCCTGTGGCAGGGGAGCCACACCGAGTTGATGGAGTTCCACGCATGGCTGAATTCTAAACACCAAGACATGAAATTCTCTGTAGAATACAGCGACACAAAAATGACGTTCCTCGATGTGGAAATCACATGCATAGACGGAAGGCTAGTCTCTTCTCTTCACAGAAAAAAGACTGATAAAAACACAATGTTGCACCACCAAAGCGCTCATCCCAGGAATTTGAAATCCAACTTACCGTATGGCCAACTACTCCGCATTAGGAGGAATTGCACGGAGGTGACTGAATATGAAAGGCATGCCAATACCTTGTGTATTGAGCTTGAAAATAGAGGATACCCCAAAAAACTGCTGAAAAACTCATTCAAGCGGGCGCGCTGTACGCCTCGCGAATGCTTGTTGCAGACTAAACCAAAAACAGAACTGGACCGACTGGTCTGTGTCACTACATTTGGGCCTAATACCAATAAACTAAGACAGGTAGTCTTAAAAAACTGGCACCTACTAGAAAATCCAGAATGTCCTTTCCCGCGTCCACTTTTCGCGTACCGAAAAAATAAAAGCATTGGACAGCAAATAGTACGGGCGGATATTGCACTACCAAAACCCAAGAGTGACCTATTGTCGCAATGGAAGTTAAAACCCATTGAAGGGCACCACAAGTGCGGCTCTTGTTCGGCACGTGGGACAACAATAGAAGGCAAGGAATTTCAACACGGAAACATAAAGTGGAAACACTTGAGCTTCTCTAACTGCAAGACACGCAATGTAGTGTATGTAATCATTTGTCCATGCGCAAAAATTTACATAGGGAAGACAACACAGCAAGTAAATACGCGCATAACTCAACATAAATCAAGATTGAAGAAAAAGATGCTGACCGCCCCTATGGTGGAGCACTTTATTGAAAAGAAACATACTGAAAATGACTTGAAATGGTCAATTCTGTATGTTCTGCAATAATCTAGACTGATGGATCCTGACAAAATCCTGCTACAAAAAGAGGCGTATTTAATACTGAAATTTAATAGCGCATTAACTGGCCTCAACTCACTATCTGAAATATCCAGACTGTAGCTTTAGGATAATACCCTACTGTCAACAATGTCTCCAGGAAACATTTCAAATAGCAAGGAAACATCAGAGTAAAAGCGCTGATGGTAATAATGCTTGAAATGTCTAACTCAAAAGGCAATTTACACCCTTTTGCGCACTATACATGATACTTGCCTCTTCCCTAGACAATTAAAACCCACTAAAAGATGTCCGCCGTAAATCTGCACAAATGAAAGCTTAAAAACACCATCTTAAGATGGCCGCCATATCCAAAGACTGATGAGCCAGTTACCGGATTGCCGCGACACGAAGTAAGTCCAACCACAAAATGCTGTAGTGCCGCTCTTGATGTAGCGTTAATGACAAGTTATTTAACATAAACCCATTTGTTTAGGGAAACGACTGGTTACCCAGGAGGACAGCTTAAGCCTGTCTCTGAATGCGCAAGACGAGTGCTTGCAGCTGAAAAGTAAAGAGTGCATGCAGCCGAAGCAGGAAGTACATCTTAGCAGGTATGCCTCGCCGAGTAGTGAGCGTTCTCTTTCGAATGAAAGCGATTATTATTTTATAATATATGCCTTACCAATTGTAGGCTGTATCCAAGGCAAGACGACTGCTTGCTGCCGAAAAGTAAAGAGTGTATGCAGCCGAAGCAAGAAGTGCACCTTAGCAGGTATGCCCCGCCGAGTAGTGAGCGTTCTCTTTCGACTGTAAGCGATCATTAGTCTAAAACATATGCCTTACCAATTGTAGGCTGTATGGAAACAGTAGAAACTGAAATTAATACCGAAGAGACGGAAGGGAGACAGATTCGATTTATACAGGTACGTCGAGTAGACACTTGCCCCCTGTGAGTCTGCCAAGATAAATCTGGACAAGTCACTATGTCCCCATTCCTTATAGGTTCAGAGTGAAAATATTTCAGCCAGGAATAAAATAGCACCTGCGAACCGGTAACTGCTGGAAAACAGGTAATATTAGTACCAGTGGCATTGTTCAGTATGAAGCTTTCTTTTCCAAAATAGCACAGACAAAGAAGCTAAAACGAGTTTTGTTTTTGCACACCTGTAGATAAACCTTTAAAGACAGAGCCCTGATGAGAATCTGTTGAGTGAACACACCGGATTTGAAACGCGTTGGCGCAAAAGAGATCAAATATCAGTTTTCTAATAGACTAAAAATTAATTTATGGTCTATCTTAGTTGCAATGAGTTTTTGATTCTAATCCTTAACTGTTTACCTAAACTCTGAGTCCACAATGTGACTCTTGTCTTTGTAAGAAAATAAATGCGTGTTTTTTGTGTATATAGCAAAACAAATAACTGTATATATACAATTTGGTGTATTTGTGTTTATACAAGTTGGTGCATTTGTGTTAGTGTTATGAAAATGTTTTGTGTTGCAAATAATTGTTTTTTATGTGTGAACAAACGCAATATGTAAAGTGTTCTTCTTATACATGAAATATCAAAAAATTGAAAATAATAAACAAAAGAGGGTATGAGTAGTATGCCCAAAGAAACCTAGTAGTTTCACTTGGTTTTTTCCTCAAAATAGAGGACCCAGAATAAGTGTGCAGTTGGCAATTTGTTTTTTCTAAAGTATAACTTTCTAAAAGTAGCATTTTCAAACACAGGATATTAAAATAAACTTTACTAAAAGAAGTATTTTATTATTCTGAGTTCAGGCATACTAAACTTGACTTTCTACCATGTTCCCTGAGCCTACTGGGATTATAGAGTGTAATAATTCCAGCAGCCCATTCTGGCCGAGAGAACAGGTAGCCTGACAATAGTGAAAAACGAAAATGGCTGTAATTCACTATTAGGACATGCCACACACATCAGGGCTTGTCCTACCTTATGCTTACAATGCACCCTGCCCTAGGGCCTACCATAGGGGTGACTCACATGAAGTAAAGGGAAGGTTTAGAGGCACTTGCCCAGCCAGCATGACAGTACCAGACTGCACGCAGGTTCTGCAATGGCAGACCTTAGACACATTTTACCAGGCCGCTTCTGTGGGTGGCACAACCAGTGCTGCAAGCCCACCAGCAACATTTGTATTTACAAGCCCTGGCACTCCTGGTACACTTTACTGGGGTCTGACAGTAAACCAAATAAGCCAATCATGGAATCCAAACAATGTACACATTTTATATAGGGAGAGCATATGCACTTTAGCACTGGTCAGCAGTGGTAAAGTGCCCAGAGTCATTAAACCAACAAAAACAGGTCAGAGAGAATATTGGAGGAAGGCAAAAATTTCAGGGATGACCCTGCAGAGAGGGCCAGGTCCAACAGTGTTGAAGCAGGAGGAGGAGACAGCGTTGACTTGCTGGGCCATTGAGAGCGGTGAGTCCAGGATGACCCCCAGGTTGCGTGCGTGGTTGTTGGGGGTGGGTGACGCTCCCAGGGCAGCTGGCCACCATGATTGATCCCAGACGGAGGGGGTGGAGCCCAGGATGAGGGCCACTGTCTTGTCTGAGTTGAGTTTTAGGTGGTTGATCTGCATCCAGTGGGAGACGGCCTTCATTCCTTCGTGGCAGTTGGTTTTGGTGGTGGCGGGGATCTTAGTTTATGAGAGGATCAGCTGAGTGTCGTCAGCGTAGAACATGATGTTGAGGTTGTGTGCGCAGATGATGTTGGCGAGTAGTGCCATGTAGATGTTGAAAAGGGTCGGGTTGAGGGATGATCCTTGGGGGAAAGCTGGCGTGGTTCCAGCTTTCCGGGAAGGTGGCAGTCTCGAAGGAGTTGTTGATGATCTTTCCGAGTTGAGGTGCGATGATGCGGTTTGCTTTGTTGAAGATGTGGTGAGGGCAGGGGTCAGATGGTGAGCCTGAGTGGATGGTGTTCATGGTCTTGATGGTGTCCTCGTCATTGACGTGTGTCCTGGAGAGCAGGCAGCTAGTGAGGCTGGGGGGGGGGGCAGTGAGTCTGCGGTGTCGCCGACAGCAGGGAGGGTCTGGGCGTTGAAGCTGTCGTGGATGTCAGCAATCTTGCATTGAAAAAAGGTGGCTAGGGAGTTGCAGAGGTCTTGTGATGGTGGGATGTCATTGGAGCTGGAGCTGGGGTTGGAGAGTTCCTTCACGATGTTGAAGAGCTCTTTGCTGTTGTGTGCAGTGTTGTTGATGGGTTCCTTGAAGGAGGTCCTTTTGGTGGCTCGAATGAGTTGGTGGTGCTTGCAGTTGGCGTTCTTTAAGGCCGCGTTGTTGTCCGGAGTCCAATCTTGGCGCCACTTTTTCTCGATTCTTTGGTGGATCCGCTTGGATTCCAGGAGGTCGTGGTGAACCAGCTGGCTTTTCTGTCTGTGTGTCTGTTTGATGGTTTTTTGATCGGGCGAAGGTGTTGGCGCAGTCTTCGATCCATTGCCTGAGGTTGTAGACAGCTGCATCGGTGTCGGTGGTGTCCGTTGGTGGGTCTCGGGCGAGGGTGGTGATGAGTTGGTCTTCGGTGATCTTGTTCCAGCTGCGGTAAGGGATTTGTTGCATTTGGTGGAGCAAGGGTTTTTTTTTTTGAAGGTGAAGTGGACGCAGTGATGGTCGGTCCAGTGGAGTTTCGGTGGTCTGGCTGAAGGAGATGTGGTTGCTGGCGGAGAGGATGGGGTTGAGCGTGTGTCAGGCGGTGTGGGTGGTGGTCATGACGAACTGTTTGAGTCCGAGGTTGGCGAGGTTGGCGAGCAGAGTTGCGGAGTTGCTGTTGTTGGTGTTCTCGAGGTGGAAATTCAGGTCTCTGGGGAGGATGTAGTCTGTGGAAGCAAGAGTGTGTGTGCTGACAATGTCGGCAATGGCGTCGATGAACTGTGGCCAGGGTCTGGGGGTTTGTAGATGAGTGTTCCTCTGAGGGTGGTGTTGGGGTCCGTATGTATCGGGAAGTGCAGGTGTTCGGCAGTCTTGGAGGTGTCTGCTGTGCTGGTCGAGACTCTAAGGATGTTTCTGTAGACAATGGCGATTCCTCCCCCTAGTTTGTTGGTGCGGTCTCTTCTGGTGAGCTTGTATCCATCAGGGATGGCTACAGCGATGCCGGGTGCCAAGGTGGGGTTCATCCAGGTCTCTGTTAATAAGACGACGTCCAAGGAGGCTGAGTCGAGCAGGTCCCAGAGTTCGGTGGCGTGCTTATGGATGGAGCGGGTGTTGAGTAGTATCCATCTGAGGTGGTTGGGTTTTGTTCTGGTGGGTGGGGAAGGACTTGTAGGTGTATAGAGGCTGGTGAAGCTGCATCTGCAGCAGGTGAAGGGTCCGTGGGTGAGCTTTGGTGTGGCCTGGAAGAAGTTGGGTGATCTTCCGGCATAGAGTGGGTGGAGGTAGTTGGCGTTGTAGCGGTGTCGAGAGTTGTGACTCTCGCAAGGGGAAGGGTTTTAGGCCTGGGCGTGGTCCAGGCACGGACAGGCACAGACATGCTAGCCTTAGGCGCGCCGGCTGTGCGCATCCGCTGCGCAACTGTGCAGTGGTTGCTATAAGTATGGGAGGGGGCGGGACTGTGGGTAGGGAGGCAGGGGAGGGGCCGCAGGGGTAGCATCGGTAGGTAAACCTATGGGAAACTCATGAAAGGGGAAGGGGGATCAGCAATAGTAAAGGCACAATAAGGGCACTACAATTGGTGCAATAAAACAAAACAGTAGCAGAAGACACAATCAGGGCACAACAATCAGGCACAACACTCTAAGGCACAGTAAATGGATATCAGCAGAGGTAGCGAGGGGAGCAGGAGTCTTCTGGAGACTGGCAGGAGACTGGCGGGCAGCAGGCACTAACCATGATCTGTGGATGACTCAAGGCCGCGGTGGTGAGGCGGAGCTGCTATGGAGAGTGTTACCTGGACTGGAGGTCTAGGTATCATGCGCGCTGCCCTGCAGCGGTCCCCATAAGTAGGGGAGGGGGCGGGAATGTGGATAGGGAGGCGGGAGCGGGGCTGTGACAGCATGGGAGGGGCCACAGGGGCAGCAGGTCTAGGTGTCAAAGTCTAGGGCACGGATGCCATCTGTGGTGGCAAGGATGTCAGTCTCAGTGCTGTGGTTGCTGCAGAATCTGGATTGAGAGGTCTCTAGGATGTTGTTGGTTTCGATGAAGTGTGCTACCTGAGTGTTGATGGCCTTTTAGATGAACTGGGCTGTGAAAGGGAGCAATGAGATGGGTCTGTTGTTCTTGAGGTCTGTCGAGTTTGCGGAGGGCTTCTTTACGAGGGGGATGACCTTGGTACGCTTCCAGTTGTCAGGGAATGTGGCGTTCTCGAGGGAGCAGTTTGTGGTTTGACATAGATAATAATGGTTTTATTAACCACACAATAATGTTTCTTCTTCGGCATTCTCTAACTCAGTAACTGTACATATTTTAGACAACATAGATTTTAACATAGCTATTTTGATTTTGTGCATGTTTCTGTCTGCAACTTGTTAACTAATTTGGAGAGCTATTGAGTTAGTGTATGGCCTGTTGTCAAATCCCAATTGCATTTAACCAGAATGATTTTTAATTTTAAGACGTAAATTCAAACTGACTGAACGGTGTTAATGGCCTTCAAGGGCTGATGTATGAGGACAGTCCACCCATGCCTAACAAGGGGGCCGTGCTGAGCGCCGTGCTGGAGTTGCGACTCCAAACTTGATTGAACAAAAACCTGATTCATTTCCATTATTTCGTATTCACCCTGGAGCCCCATCCCCCAGGGCATGGTCTCTTTTTTAAATAACAATCAAATAGGGGAGGGGGGCACGTGTCCCCCGTCCCCAGGCTGATTTCAGCCCCGGGGACTGCAACTCCGGGGCCCAACCATTTATTTTGTTATAAATAAATAGTAGGGCAGCCACGTGGCCCACCTCTCTGGCCCTGGGGAACCCATCTCCCGGGGCCTGGCAGCCTTGTTTTTGGAAAATAAAATTGGGGGATGGGGGGCCATGTGCCCCCCTCCAGAGGCCAAATATGGCCATGAGGACCCCATCACTGGGTACTGGCTAGCCTTCATTTAAAAAATATATATATTTTGGGTGGGAGCCGCGTGACCGCCCTCCTTAGGCCAATTATGGCCCCTCCCCCGGGGCCGGCCTGTCTGTTTTATTTAAAAAATATATATTATAATTAAAGGGGAGGAGGACTGCTTGGCCTCGCTCCCATGCCACTTCTGGTGCCGGGGACCCCATCCCTGAGAGCCTGGCCTCTCCGTTGGGTACCGTGGGGGGAGCCCCAATGCCCCCATGGTCCCAGCAGGCTCCCTGCCTCCTGCGGGAGCAGGCAGTACTTTTGCACAAGGGGAGCTGCTAACATGCAGCTCCCCTTGTGCAAAAGCAATTCTGCTTCAGTTTTTGGAAGCGAGTGCAGTGAGCTGACACACATTCTGATTAAGAGAAAATCCTCTTGACATTCTACCCTGTGTGTTTAATGAGACAATCCTTAGTCTCACTAACATAGGAGGGAAGCAGGACAACCTGATCTTTCAAATAATGGTCCACGTATCTTGATAAGTTTTCCAAGGAACTGCCCCTGGAGGAGGCAATGGGCCGGCCCAGCGTATTATTAATATCCTTATGGATTTTGGGAAAGGGGATAGAGAACAGGGAGTTTAGGGAAATCTTTCTTCAAAAACAATACAAAAAGCCCTTGTCTCTCCAATCCATTAAATTGTTCCATATATTGATGATACTTTTCGAGTACTCATTTCTATTAGAGTGTAAAACAGAGGGTTGCTAAGTTGTCGGATAGCTTCAGCTATGTACATTCCTTTACTCAGAATAACTACATTGTCCCCCTTGTCAGTTCGCCTAACGACAATGGAGCTGTCAGTAGCTAGATTGGTGATAGCATTCTTTTGTGCTATTGTGAGGTTATAGTAAATGGGTGCCAATTTTTTAAACCACACTTTCTGGTAAACTTCAGCAATTGATCGGATACAATGTCTTGAAAAGTGTTGATATTATCATGCGGCATATTAAGAACAAATGTGGACTTAGGTCTGAACTTAGTGTTGGTGGCTTTGTCGTAGCTTATTTAAAAATCCCTCAATGTCTGGTACATGTCATGATTCTCGCATGCCACTTCATTGCCCAGTTTGTGTAATGTCATGAGGGTGTCAATGTTACTGATGTTAAGTTCTTCATTTGGATTTGGATAGGAACAGGGTTCTCTTCCGATATTGGGTGTCAGTTCAGGCCACTTTTTTAATTTAGGCTTGTGACAAAACTTAAACAAATCAATGCACGTGTTGACATAATTCAGGTGTTCCGTAGGGCAAAAGGATAGTCCTAGACACAGATTTCACCAAAATTTCAAGCATGATCTTAGAACTTCTCACAGAGTTTGCTGCCCACTTCTCTAAAATCCTAGGGTCTGGGGACACGTACAATGGAGTTGTGTAGATTCTGAGTACCCTAGGTATCTCCTTGTCACTGTAGTACAGAAAGGTGATGGCCTCCCACCATTTTGAGATCTCCTTTTCACTCAGTTTTCCAGTTTTTGAGTAAATCCCTCACTGTTGTGTTTTGAATAGTCTGTGTTACTGCCACTATGGGCCAGATGTAGGTGAGGGGCATTTACCGACTCATAAATACCGAATTTTACCGATTCGGTATTTATGAATAGGTAAATATGAATGAGGGAGATGTAGCTAATTTTTAAATTAGAAATACCGAATCGGTAACATTCGGTATTTACCGATTCGGTAAATACCGATTTGGTATTTCCTATTGGTTCCTATGGGCTGTGAAGCCCATAGGAATTAATGGGAAATACCGAATCGGTATTTACCGAATCGGTTAATACCGAATGTTGTAAGGGTGCAGGGGGTGTCACTTTGACACCCTCTAGCACCCGAAGTAAAGGCATGTGTGACATGTGCACACATACATGCCCTAAGGGCATGTCTGTGTGTCACATTGCACAGTGTGCATGCACAGATGTGCATGCACACCTGGATTCGGTATTTTACCACACAATAGGATTGTGTGGTAAAATACCGACTCTTAAGGGCCTGTGACACTCTCAGGAGTGTCACCTACATTTGGATTTACCGAATCGGTAAAATTACCGATTCGGTATTTTACAGAATCTGTAAATTTACCGATTCTGTAAAATAATGGCCCCTACATCTGAAAACCCAAATACCGGTCGGCCATTACCGACCGGTATTTGCTCTCCTACATCTGGCCCTAAGTCCCTCCCTGGAGCTCTTGCAAACAGTGTCTGAGCCACAGCACGTCTATTGCTGTCGATAGATAGCATACACCGGCTACATATTTAATGGTAAACCAATTTAATACTGGGCTTAATGTAAGCAAAGTGATGTAAAAATGCATTACCATAATCAATTTTGTCGCGTGTTTTTGCTGATGGCACAAGTATAGAAAGTCTATACTTCCCTGAGTAAAAGACAGCTGCAAGTAAAAAACACAAATATCGCTGTCATTATCTTACACTTACTCTGTTTGGGGGACACAGGGGACTAATCAACACTGCTTACCTGTTATGTAAGGAGATCGATTTATTGCTATTTTTTCTCCCGATTGCACTATAAATGTAAGAACGGGGGTCTAGAAAGATTTTGCCTTGCTCCCTGTAAAAATATAGTATATGCCTTCTCTAAGGGGAAAAGTATCTAGAGAGACGCGTCCGGTCGCTTCTTACCCTGCTTCAGTGTCTCTTTTCCGCGTATGCTTTTCACAAATATAAGTAGGAGGTAGAAAAATTTCGCCTTGCTCCCTGTAAAAATTATTATGGACTGTTTAGTAAATGTCCTGTCTTAGAAGTAACGAATCTACAGAGCCACGCCCGGTCGATTCTTACCCTGCTTCAGTGTCTCATTTCCGCATATGCTTTCCACTCCATTCTGCTCCACCAACGTGTAAGCTATCACGTGGTACGGAAGCAGATATATTCCTGACCTTGCGGTTCCTGGAGATAGACGAAGGACTATCGACCCTTCCTGTAGTAAGCTACTACAGTAGAAGGCGGACTGTGAGTGCATTTAATCAACTGCAGTGCCGCCATATAGAAACACGGGGTATCCCTATCCCTAGGTTTAAAAGACAAAAAATTAAAACTTATATATATATAAAAGCCCTACAACAAAATAGCACGTGTGTACTGGAAAGGTACTTTAAACCGGTTCCAGCTCACCTCCAGCGCATGTCTGAGGTGGGTGACAGATACACTTTGTGCATTCCCTCTGGAGAGCCACAAACTCAGGAAGGATGGGTGTGACAGAGAATTCAACTGCATTCATCTGTATTCTGATAGCTCTTCCTGGGCAGGAAGAGATGAAAGCTGACACCTGAAGAGGCAGGGTCCTGCTTCCCACACAAAGGGCTGATTACCCCCTCATGATATTCTGGAGCCAGGGCTGGGATGAAAGTGACTGTGTGTATTTCAAAGGCCCTGCTTTGAAGTCACCCCCACTTCACAGGCACAACTGGGTATAAGTACTGGGGCTCTGACCCTACTAAGACAGTACACTACTGGACCTGTGATCAACTCGACCAGGAGTAGAGACTGCTATGCTACAAGGATTGCCACTCTGCTTGACTCTTGCCCTGGAAGAAGTGCTTTTCTGCTTTGCTGTGCTGCCTGCTGTTCTCTGCCCTGCCGGTTGCAAGGAATGTACCCATCTCACTTGAACCCAGAGTGACCCCAAAGGCTTGCCCGCTGTTCTGAAGTCCCCGGACCATCAAAGACTGCCTTCAACTCTGAAACAGCACCTGGACTCTGCCATCTGCTAATCCTGCCCTATAAAGTGGTGCTAATCCAGTCTTGTGTCCTTGAAATTTGATTTCTGCTGTCCAGAACCATCAGATGTGTTGCAGTGATACTATTGCACCCATTGGAACCAATGCATTGCCCTTCAATGCAGGACCTGATCAACGACATTGTGTTGACGTACTGCTGTGCTTGACAATGACGGACAGCACAGCTTGATGATGACGCAGCACGTGCATTGTAAAGGGGATCGCCGATGAAGCATTCATTGTCTGTCTGTGCTGATTGGAACTGAGGGGCCGATTCACAAAACTAACCTGAGACAAAATCCTAAACTTACTACTTTTGGTATTCACAGAAGGCATGTAGTAGTAGTAAAGTTAGGATTCCTAACTTTACTACTACTGAATCGCTTTTGTGAATATCGAAAGTTGTAAAGTTAAGATTTTTTCTCAGTTTAGTAGTAGTAAAGTTAGGAATCCTAACTTTCCTACTAATAAATGCCTTCTGTGAATACCAAAAGTAGTAAGTTTAGCATTTTGCCTCAGATTAGTTCTGTGAATCGGCCCCTGAGTCTTCAAAGTCAAATGCTTGCTCCATCCAAGGTAGTTTTTCATTGGGACCTGCATGAGTCCTATAGCCAGGCCTGCCTCCTTTGCAGTCGGCCTGAATTTTGGATTTACCTAAGGCTGTGTGACCTCAAGTAATCCCTATGCGCTAAATGCTTCTAAGCACTACGTTTTGATTTATTATGGAAAAATTCATAACTCTGGTTCGACTTATTGGAGTTTTTTCATTTTGGTCTTGTTTTACTCATAAAAATCAATGCTATTTTTCTAAACCTGTGTGGAGCATTAATGTTGTGTTTTCATTGTGATACTGTGTGTTTATGTTGCACAAATACATTACACATTGTCTCTTTAGATAAATCTGAGTTCCCTGTGCTAAGCTACCAGAGGGTGAGCACAGGTTATCTTTTAGTGTGTATCTAGATTACCCTGAGTAGAGTGGTGGTTCCTGCTTGGACAGGGTGCATACCTCTGCCAACCAGAAACAGCAGTTCTAAAAAAAGGATTTTGTGGGTGAAACCTGATAATATATTTTTCCATGCATTATGCTAGAAACATGACGCTGTGATGGGTATATGGGAGCAATGCTGATGGATGCTGAACTTTGCTTCTTCCTTTCTTACCCTACGTCTTGAGCTGTGCGCTTTTAATTTGCAGATGAAAAGCTGTATGTTTGACAACTAGATTTAAGTAAATGAGGAATACTGAAGATTGGCACAAGTCCTAAACAAGCATTAGACAAAGCCATTAAATCTGGTTTTAGTATGGCAAATGTCAGAACCCTTTCAGAGGGCGTTGGGGAACGTAGGAGTTACTGGGCTTAACCAAGGTAGTGAAGCCTTTTACTATGTTGTCCTGGGACCTGACTTATCATGAGCTCCGAGTAACTGGGCCAAATAACCTTCAGCAGTTGAATCTCAGTGGTACTGCTGGTCGAGCAGTCCAAGGAAAGGGTATATGTTGGTTGAAAACAGGCTTACCACTCAAATTACAGCAAGAAATCCACAATAAGTGACTGTTCAGTCAAATACTTGTATTTATATAGAAAAGAGTATTTATATACAAAAACAAAGTATAATATGGCACACAACAAATAATACACAGAGTCTTCTCAAGGCAGGCTATTTAGCATTCCCATATCAGCTTCTCAAGTCCCACCTCCGCATCGGAGATCTGTTGTTATCCCCAATCATGTAACGTGACAACTAAGGTAGGCCCCGCTAGTGAGTTGAAGTCTTAGAGGTACCACAATGCTTGCAGTGTTCCAGCACCATAGCACATAACTCAGAGCAAGTCTCCCCAAGACAGGGCTACAAGATATTCAGTCTTACTCACTCTCGCTTGAGTGTAGGGCGAAAGTGTCTGAGTGCCCCCCTCCGGTACAGCGGAAAGCAGAGATCTAAATCCTGCAGTGGAAGTTGCAGACTTCCATTGTGCTTCTCAGTCACACGGAAAGGCTTCCTAAATCCAGCAGTGCTCCTGGTATCAGGTAGTTAAATGATTACTCTTCTTCTGTGGGCCACAGGTCACAGCTATCTCCTTCTTCATGGCTGCATGCTGGCTCAGAACAAAAGCAGTTTTCTTTCACTACAACCTCCTCCTGGAACACCCAGTGTCCCAAAAAGTGGCATATAAGGTGGGTAGCCCTTCAGGTCACATGGAGCACTGCATAGTGTGATGTAGCACTTGTCTCACAGCAATGCACCAGGGTAACAGCGCTCTATCTTCTTTGTTGTCCCCACCTGGCATACAGGGGTCACGAGCAGGACACATAAGGCGACGGCTGTCCTTAGGTCATGGTACTGCATGGGGCAATGGGCCTTCTCCTGTGACAGTTTGGCACCAAGACTGATGGCACACATCACACACAGGCAGACAACCTGATTGGTGCAGCAGTCCCAATGGAAGTGAATATCACACTCCACTCCCGTATCAGCAGGATCCCCACTTAACTTTGCTCCTTACAGATGTTCTTTTTCTCCTCACATGGTCTTCTAGTCTTGGGTCAGACAGAATCTGGTGCTCCAGACTCCAGTCGAGTGTTCTTGATTCATCTGGGTGATGTTCCGTGGAAGACTTGCAGACCCTTAGTCCCCAGGCCTGGTCACAGTAGGCAGAACTCATGCTGAACTTCTCCAAGCTCATGTACAGCTTCAGTTTGAAAAATCAGGAGTCCCACACTCTCCATTTTATAAACCATTGCAGACGGAAATGTGATTTAATGTCTCTGTCTTTGAATATTGTATTCTAGGGGGTCGACCACTTTAAGGTGCCCACTCCTTTGTTGTGCTCTTCCTACTGTAAGTCATATATCACAGCAGGAGAGTGTACAATCTTGATAACACCAAATACAGGCCATGGGAGTGACTAGAGGTTCACACATGGATGTCAGTCTCAGCGATATGTGCATCAAAAGGTTACCAAATGGTTCCATCCTTATTCTCTATAATTCCCTTATCAGCCTCATCTACTTCCTGAGACGTGCCCAGGTCCTTTTTGACCAGTGTCATCTTTCTAAATCAAGAGCCCCTTTTAAAGTATATCAATGAGACTGTTTTTTCATTCTTCCAGTGTTTGTTCCACTCATGTCTCAGAAAAACTGCAATCCACAAACTTGTCAGAGGCAATTCTCTTCTTTCACATGTTCGTCTAGCCAGCCCTGGGGTTCCCAATCCGGACCGACAAGTCTCTTGCACTGTACCACTCACAGGCATTTGAGTATCCTCAGCACTGCATGCAAACCTGCATGCAGTTTTAAATGTACTGCTGCCACACATGCATAACAGCGCACTGTGTAAAGGCGTGTGCAAGACTCCATGCACTGCTGCCACAGGCACACATATATAACTGCTCATCATGTAAAGAGATGCACACTTCCGCTGCTCAACCCATCCTCAGGGAGGCCAAGGGCGAGCTAATCACGCAGCAATGGAACTTTGATCAAGTGGCCAGTAGGCCCTACTTCCATAGCACATGTAAACGGTAATAGCCACGCTACTGATTAATCATTAAAGAAATGGTATGCTGCTGCCACCGTGATTGGGCTAGCTCTTGGTAATGGCTGTAGCCTTCAGACTCTCTCAGGGTAGCGCATTGTGAGCCCCTCCTAGTCTAACCAGGCAGCAATCTGTGGGACAAGCCTAGGTCATGGTGCAAAGTCATGATTTCTGTTCGTCCTTAACCACAATTTGTTACTAAGGATCCGGATATCAACGCACCTAGGGTAGGCAGGGCAGGGTCCACGTCAGGTACTATTCGAGAGGCTTTGCTTCCCTACAGCAAAATATGCAAACAAAGAAATTGACACATACACACAGAAAATGTGTTTCAGATATCTGTGCAATCTGCCTTCTTCAGTGGCTCCCCTCCCTGTGCCTTGTCTTTTTTTACTCTCCCCTGTGAGGTGCTGCTCTGGTGCCACGATTACGGGGATCAAAAACACAGCACATACATAAAAGGCACAGAAAAATGCATTTGCCATGAAAAATACAGTAAAAGGAGAAGAGATGGAACAGATACGGTATGAAAGTGCATGACTGAGTGTGGGTGTGTGTGTGTGGGCTATGGAGTTCATGGGTAGCGTCTTGTATAATACCGTAATGCCTGGCACATAGCTATGGGCCTGCTTCCTTGTGATTCGAGGGCTAACGTGTTTGCTTAGCTAGATGTGCATCATGTTTAGTAGTGCCATAAACTCTACATGAGACCTATTCACAACAGGAAGAAAGGCGAGATAAAAATCTTCTAAGTAACTTCAATCACTGTGTCCTCCATCACATTAAATCTGTTTACATAGGTGTGCGTGTGCATAGTTTCCTTTTCAGCAGAAAAGCAGCCCTTCCGATTTTCCTTGGTAGTAGCTTGTGAGGAAGGAAGCGGTACAAGAGCAAATAATAAATGACAACGTTATTACTGGCGGATGGCTTTTGTTTTAAGCCAATGAAAACGGTGCCTTTGTGTGCGGCGTTTTACAATGCTGGATCTCCGAGACAGACAAGGCCATATAAACGTACTGGGTGGGATTCCGTCTGCAGTGATGCCATCAACAGCTGAATCATCAGCAGTGTTACTAGCGGACATCCATCAAACCCGGCCCTTTGCTTGCTTTTTCAACAGATTAATCGGTATTTACAATCAGTGCCTTTCTCTCTGGCTATGAAGCACATTTCACAATTTACTCCTAAGACTAACGACAAAATGAGATATTGAATGTGAATCGCCCGGATGATTTTATATATTACTCGGTCATGCATATGTCTTCTAGCATGATGTGTGCTGCATCAGGGAAGGACCTAAATACACATCGGTACTGGGGATAGGACACCAACCTAGAACCTTTAACAAAGATTTCCGCTTAGTTTCTCCTTGTGAAGCATCACCATTAATTAACATCAAAATGCTGATTATTTGAAAGGTTTTGTTGATATTTTGTACCTCTTTATGATGATGAATTTCGGAAGTCAGCAAAGCTTGTTTAGTTTGAACTGTTGCCAGTATTAGTGTGTTTAATTATTTACCTAAGGTTGCTTAGGCGTCAAGTTGGAGCTCAATTAAATTCCACTCAACACCAACCATGAGAGTACCATGAACACAGCATCATTAATTAGCCAAACTACAAATAATAGCGATAGCGCTGCAGTGAGCACTCCCTGCATAATTTGAAATTGCAGTAAGAACCCTCATGCATTTGCATCTCTTGCATGTGAGACAACAGGTGTAATATGTGATACAGATGCTGCACGATCACCGAATTCGGAATCCAAAAATGTCCATTTACCAACAACAGTTTTTTTAAATTAATAAAATACTTGGGAAAATGCATCTTTTGGTGCTATAACTGTTTGTGTTGGCAGAAACAGAGATTGCACATTAATGTAAAAAGTGTCCATGTAAGTGACGTGAATACATTGTATCAACAACAATGCTAATAAATACTACGAGAAAAAACCGCTTCATATCTCATAAGGGGTGTCAGAGTCCGTTTTTGAGTCGCTGGCGTTCGTGGATGTTCAGGATGGGCGTGGCAGGCAGAGGAGGACAATGACTCTTTTCTTTCTTGCCCAGAGAAGACAAGGACAGTGTCCACTTTAGCTCTGCCGTTGGCAGCTGCCCACCCTCTCTTTCTTCCTCCTATTAACTCTCTTTATGGCTAGCTGTTCCTCACTTACTGAAAACGTGACTTCAAGAAACGGTTCTCCCCATCTCTTTTGTTTAATTGTTCCCCCTGTGAAATGAATCCAAAAAATGAAAACACTTTTGTCGTTTTTTTCTGACATTTATCTTTTCCCCAGTGCAGGCTCGGGAATAATAGAATCAACATATGAAAAATAAATACAAAACAAATAAATAAAGCAAGACAGAGTGGTCGCAAAGGGGCCAGATTGATTTTATTCACACCCAAACACCCTCACTTTACAGAGTTTGCCATTGAAGCGCTACTTTTGTTTTCTTGTCTTTCTTGAACAGCATTGATTTTCCCAGGTGGGGAATTGCACCAATCCTGGATGTACTGCAATGCCTGATTGATGGGTAGATTGGTAACCCCACAGGCCCAGAATAGGCCCACAGCTAAAGTACTCTTCTTGTATACTATCTCCTCCCTTCTCTCTCCTATTCTCTTTCTTTTCCCTTTCAGCTACCCTTAATCGCCTAGCAAGACATTGGGAAGGGGGCAGCCAAACATGTATACCACCTACCTGTAACCATGGCAAAAACAGCCAATTCGGGCTGATACCCTGTAATGGTAAAGCATGCTTACCTGTCTGTAAAATGTAATAAAATACGTTGAAATAAAAAAATTTAAAAAATGTGTACAGCAGCTCTGTGTTCTCGGATGTGGTCTTTTTAAACCATACTGCTTATGTTTTGTAAGGATATGAGCTATGGACATTAAAATGGGTTTCATCTGGGCTCTGTAGTCATGCCCTCATCTTTTCAGTCAAAAGAACTCACTGATTTCTGAATAGTGAGTGTAAAAGCATTATAGTAACCGTGTTGTTCCTTCTTACATTTCACATGCTTTACTTAAACTTGAGTGTTGGTACTTTTTTTAGCCAGCATATTGCCCTTGTATAGTGCGTAATTTAAATTGAGTCGCATCCAAATGTTTATAGCGGGGAACAATTGGTTTGTAGTTGAATGCAGTACAAGTTTCTCTCAGTGGAGCAGAATGGTGTTCAGTGGAGGAGAGGATGTGGCACAATGGTCAGAGCTGCCGAATTTGGAACTGAGGAAGCAAGATCAGCCTTCATGACCAGTCCCCTACACCACTCTCCTGAGGGAGCACATTCCCATGAAAGACCTTAGAAGGTAGCTGACTGGACGGCCTATCTAGATACTGGAACAAGATACGAAGCGTATTGAAATTAACTCTGGCGCCTACCAGTCTCGGGCCATCGCCGGAAATTCAAAAGGAGGAATTAAACAGCATTTTAACAGAAGGATGCTTACTGCTTTCTTAGATTGAGGTGGCACTGCACCAAAAAAACTAGCGGATAGGAAAAATAAAACAGTGGAGATAACACCCACGATCAGTCCACAAAGCATCCACCGAGAACTAAGATTTTCGAATACAATCCCAGGCACAAAACCAGACCTAATCAGGTGACAGTAGCCGTGGTGTCCACACAATAGGTTACCCTACAAACAGAAGGCACTTTGCCATCTACAACTGTTTCCTGTTTAAACAAGAGTGAAATAAGATTTGGTCTTGAAAAAGATGGAATAAAATGAGAACCCATCGAAACGCGTCGACGCACACTAAGTAGTACACAACCCCTCTGCATCACACTACTTGAACGGCTAAACTATATGGAAATGTTGTCAAGTATTGTTTGAATCATATAGCAATATAGGGGATGTATATATCACTAAGACCAAGTGAATAGGTCTGGTAAAACACTTTTTTATAAATTCTCTCGTATATGTTTTCATTTGTTTGTGAATATTGTGTTTTCATATTGTTTTTAATTATGTGATGGTATATACAATTGTATGGTAATTTTTAATGTGAAATTTTAAATGAATTTGTAACCAAATAAATTGCAATCAATGGAATTCAGTTGTCTTTGAGGTATATACAGGAATAGGGACCATAGTATGCTGTTGGTGAGTGAAAGGAGTGAATGATATCTTGGGACTTATCAAGTGTGTGATAATTCTCTTCAAATAATCTACCCATTGGGATCTTGCTACTTTACACTGTGACAGTGCCCCAGTCCCACTGGGTGTTTGAAGGGGCCCCTCTCTTTTTATAACAGACCTTAGAAGGTCCTGCAAGACCTTAGAAGCCCTGGTCTCTTAGAACCAGCAGGTGGACCCTAGCAGTGGCAAGTGTAGGTTAACCTTGATGCCTGTCCACCACAATCCATACTGAATTTCACCTCCAGTCTTGCGGGGAGGCCTGCGAAGCAGCTCACCATAGAACAACAGTGACTCTGTCACTGAAGTCACAGGACCTTTGAAAAAGGCAGACTTTAGGGCGGTGCAACTGGTGTGACCACACCGGTCACTGACTTTGGGTGGGGGCGTCGTGTTTGCAAGTATATTATAGTTTTGAAAGCACCTGCTGCCTCCTTCCCCGCCTCCAGCAATAACATTTCGTGAAAACTCTGGTGATTAATGTTCTTCCTAGAGAGAAAGAGAGATCAGAGTTTTGTCTAGTGGAAGTTTTGACTCATGGAAAAGTAGCACAGAGGGTTAATGTGCCAGCTGCAAAGAACATGTACCATGAAGATCACAAAGTGCACATAATGTAAATAGGTCAGTGGGTTACTGTTTTTGTCAGAGAGATCCTTTTGTTACTTGTAGTTTATAAGTTAAAATCCCAATATAGAACAGTGAGCTATTAACTGTCATCTAAGAGCTGTATGCAAAGTGCAAAGTGTGTTATGAGTTTTGTAGAGCACACAGCTGCCCCAGCAAAGGGTGTCCCAGCGCTGACTGTAGAAGATGTTAGGAGGAAACTGAAAGAGAACAGCAAGGCCTATGATATAGGATGAGATGAGGTTTAATGGCTTTACAAAATACAATGTGGTTATTGATGCTACGGATGTGAACCGGGAAAGAGTTCCAGAATTTCGCAGGCAGGGCACGGAAAGAGTGTCCTCCTGCACGCTCTTTCCTCACCAGAGTAACAACCGCCAGATGCTGGCCCATGGATCATAGTTGGCGAATGGGTATGCAGGATGATATCAGGTTTGCCAGGATATCTGGGGAAGAGAGATTTATGATTTTGTGAGCAATGCAGAGAGACTTAAATTCAATGCGTTTTGCCACCGCCAGTCCATGAAGTCTGCGGATGGCAATGGTCGTGGGGCAGGTTCTTGGGAGGCCAAGCAGGGTTCTGGCAGCTGCATTTTGAGCACTTTGGAGATGTAGGATTTCAGCCTTATAAGGCCCCAGATAAAGTGAATTGGCGTGATCCAACCTTGATAGAATGGAGGCCTGGACGATGACTTGGCGGACTGTGGGGGTCAAAGAAACCAAGCAGAGGTTTGAGCCAGCGCAAGAGTCCAATACAGGTACCAGCTACTTTTTTAGTTTGGGCCTGGAAGCCCATGTTTTTGACCACTTGTCGAGGGGCGGGTGGCATCCCAACGTCAAAGGCCACCGGCTCTCACTCCACAGCTCAGTGTCTCTCCCCACAACCAAAATCTCAGATTTTCTCGCATTTAGCTGGAGGCAGTTGGCAGTCATCCACTCTGTGAAGGCTGTTAGATCGCTCCTGAACTTAAATGCATCCTGCGTGGAGTCGTAGGAGAGGGCCACTACCAGCTGGGTATCTTCAGCGTATGATACCACAGTTAGTCCTCGACTCCTGTCTACCGCTGGTAGAGGCTGGACATGTAGGTTGAATAGCGTTGGGCTCAGCGCTTAGCCCTGTGGAACCCCTTGTTCGATAGTGTGTGTCAGGGAGGTGAAAGGGGGGCCGACACCTTGAAGGTTCTTTCAGATAGAAAAGAGGCAAACCAACCTAGGGCTGGACCCTCAATACCAGCCTCTTCCTGACATTGCAACAGAGTCCGATGAGATACTGAGTCAAACGCAGCGCTACGATCTAAGAAAATCAGTGTTGATGGTCGCCCAGCATCTAAGGCCACGCTCAGGTGTTCGGTTACAGCTCGGAGGGCAGTCTCAAGGCTGTGGCCCGGGCGGAAACCATTCTGAGTAGAGTCAAGCGTGTTGTTATTTTCTAGAAACTTTGTCAGCATAGAGTTGATGTAGGCCTCAGCGATCTTGGACACCTACGGCAGGAGAGAGATAGGGCGAATGTTCCCTAGTTTAGAGGTGTCCAATGTGGGTTTCTTTAAAAGGGGTACCACCTTGGCCCGTTTCCAAGCCCTGGGGACAAACGCCATGGGTGGGGACATATTAATCAGCTGACAGAAAGGCGCGAGGAGCAAAGGCAGAGAAATAAGGAATTGCTCAGGTTTAAGAGGATCTGCAGGGGAACCGGATTTAACTTTCCTACATATTGTAAGCATCTCAGCTTGAGAGATTGGTGGGAAGACAGAGAGTGTGGGGGAAGCATAGGGCCTGTGGACTGGGCCTGATCTAATCACAGTCTTATAGATATAGGAAGGTCTTATAGATACAGTCTTATATATAGGAAGGTCTTATAGATGTTCTCAACCTTCATAATGAAAAAGGTGGCCAGATCCTCACATTGCTGGACAGATGAAATCAGAGGCGCTTTGGGTGGCCCCGCAGATTTTAGATCTTTAAGTATTGGAAAAATGCCTTTAGCAGTATTACTGCTATTTCTTATTTAATCAGTGAAGTAGGTCGCCCTTTCCTTCTGGATGGCTACCTGGTAATGCCCCTTCAAAACAGGGTTGTAGTCCCGCCTCCATGCCCCTTCCAACCTTTTGCATGATTTCCGAATAGTGGCTAACTTGCTGTTGTACCATGGGCTGGATTTCCTGTTACAACTCTGTAACCGCTTAACAGGAATGAGTGTATAGAGAGGCCATCAAATCCAGTCAGATAAGGCTTTATCGGCCGCATCAGGGTTATCCTGCATGCTGGGGGTATGCGTAAGGAGGAGGGCATGAAATTGCTTGATGTCAAGTTTTGCCAGGGGCCTTTTAAGACTGGAATCCAGACCACCCTCTGGTAGGGCATTACCCCGCGAGTATCGTAGGTACAAGATAGTGGTCAGACCAACTTATCGGGATAGGTGAATTGACTATGAGGGTTGAACGATTAGAAAAGACAGGATCTAGCAGGTGGCCGGCAGAATGGGTACAACCTTGAACAAGTTGTGTTAATTGAAGGGCGGCAAGGTCTGCAAAAAAATTACCAATTTCACAGTTGTGTTTATTATCCGAGTGCAGGTTCAGGTCACCAATAATACTGAAGTTGGCAGATCTAATAGCCTAAGTACTTGCTGTATCGATCAATGCATCCCTTAACTCTTTAGAGGGTCCTGATGGGCAGTAGACCAGAAGCCCCAACATTGTAAAGTTGGCATTAAAGATGATCCCAAAGAGCGCACACTCACAGCCCACCAGGACCTCTTTCGTAAGAGTGCTGGTGTAGCTGGATTTAAAGATAACTGCAATGTCGCCACCTCTCATCTCTCTATTGAGAGTTGCAATTCTAAAGCCCCGGGGCAGAGCCAAACCAGGCTCAGCCACTTTATCAGCTGAGAGCCAAGTCTCTGTCAGAAAGAGAATTTTCAGGTGACTCGTCCTGCAACAGATCATACAAATCAGCAAAGTGTTTTGCTAAGAAGCGGCAGTTTAAACTGAAGAATATGACAGCATGCATGGGAGGGGATGGAGGGGATTGATAGCCCAGGAATTGAAACCATAGCTTCTGCAACAAAATGGGCTCTCAAGCAAGTTACTCGGTGAATAGTCGCATGCACTGGCCTTCTTCCTGATAGACAATAAGTCACACCGGGAGTAGGACTGCTTGTTACTGGACAATCCAGCAGCATGTCTGACATCTGGCGTCATCCAGGCACGGATGAGAGCAGATGGACTTGCCTTTGGCGTGCATTTGGCAAGCCAGTGGCGAGTCCACTGGCATATCTGGTTAAATGGAGGAGGGAGCGGCAACACTAGACCATCCCCTCCAGCACCCAGAAGTATGTGACCCACAAGGATTTGCCCGGAAGTAGATGAAACACCTTCTACGCAAACGGCACACAGCTGTGGTGGAACGGGACAAAGAGCACACAGCAGGTGAGAGAGTGAAAACAGTTAAAATAGCGTTCTAGGTGATCAGCGTGCACACGTTAAAAACACAGGCTACATAAAAACAAAGCTGCAGTAGCCTCACCAGCATCTGCTGCGCGTCCACTGGCACATCAGGTTAAATGGAGGAGAGAGCGGCAAGACTAGACCGCCCCCTCCAGCACCCGGATGTATGTGGCCCACAAGGATTGGCTAGGAAGTAAATTAAATGCCATCCACGCAAACGGCACAGAGCCGAGGTGGAATGGGGCGAAGAGCACACAACAGGTGAGAGAGTGAAAACAGTTAAAATAGAGCATTCGGTGATCAGCGTGCACACGTTAAATACAAAAGCTACATAAAAATGAAGTGGCAGCGGCCTCACCAGCATACGCTGTATATAATTTACAAAAAGTATAAATTAGAGCATTATTTTTTTCCCAGATTTTGACTATCCTAATGTAGCAAAAGGTGTTCATTGAGATGGAAATCAATTCAGATTATTAAAGAGAACCCCCAACCCTGGTTTCGTGTTTTACATGCTCAGTTTGTGTTTCTCCAGACCAATAACTATTAAACTGTATTGCCTACTAGCATGGTTGTCATGTGACTCTTTCACCTTGTAGTCTCTTGTCTTATGTAACCTTTCCTAGACAGTGATTTACACATGTATAATTGATTGTTTGTGTGTAATGTGTGTGATGTAAAGTTTTCTGACACCCTACACTAGTAGGAGGGGCGCTGTAAATCAAATGAAATGCATCTGAGAGAGAGTGTAGCTATGGAGACTTGAGGGGCAGTAGTGAGGGAATCCGTGGTGGAGGTGGTCATTCGGGGGCACCAACAAACATTGTTGCACAGGGTGCCACTAGCGCTAAAGCCGGCCCTTCCCTTGAGGCCAGTCTGCCTCACCCCTTGTTACCTCCATTGGCCTTGTTTAAGCAGTAGTAGCTGGAACTCACCAGGTATCAGCAATGCAGGATTTGCACGCACACCAAATTAAGTTCGCAAAATTCAGTCTCTCTTCTTCAGGCACAAGCACTTTTAGCTTGTGCTGCCTGCTTTGGGGTCACTGGAATTATGCAGCAAAGGAGGAAAAAATGATGCAGCAGCATTGAAAAAATGTGCAGCAAAAAACAGCTGCAGTGTAATGCAGTATATTTTCTGATACTTTATTATTCTGACATTTTTGCACAGTCTCTGGAAAGATTTTGCCTTATTAGTACCAGTGTAACATACAAATATAGCAGTGAGAAAGGTGAGCAGTCAACCTTTGCGAAGAGCTGTTCACTTCGCAGCAACATAAGTCACACTTTTTTTTTTAACTTTTGATCCGTTTGAGCTACAAACAATTTATAAATTAAAATTGCCAGATTATGTAGCAGATGTTATGTTATGTGTCAAATATAGCAGAACCATAATTATATAGAAAACATTTGCAAACTAGGATATTTTGCTATTCATGTTACAACTGCTCTTGTGGACAAAAGGAGTCGAAGTGTTGATGACAGAAAAACCATGGCTCGGAGACAAATGGCTTGTGCTTCCCCTTTTAATCTTATATGGGACATTCTATGATTGTAAACATATCCCACTTTGTGGATGTATTTTAATGTCAATAATTCATATTAAACCTTAAATAATCATGTGTATCCATTGGTTGAATTAAATAACATAATAAGCTGTGAGATGGTTTGTGCATTCTGGCCACACCTCTGACTCCGCTATCTGATTCAAACCTCATGTTATTCCCGCCCTCTGATTCTCCAACCACAGTTCTCCTACTTTTTCCCCTTCACTTTGACCACTGGTTTGAGTTAATATGCTCACTTATTCTAGTGATCCCAATCAATGCTCCCTCTAAATTTTTTCCTCTGTGTGTGGCAGTGTAAGGTCAATGTGCGCTACAACCAAGGGTATGTGCGCCAGTAACCAGGCGCCAAATATCACTAAGTGCACATAATGTAAATAGGTCAGTGTGTTACTGCTTTTGTCAGTGAGATCCTTTTGGTACATAACAGTTTATAAGTCAAATTCCTAACATAGAACAGTGAGCTATTAACTGTCATCTAAGAGCTGCATGTTTTTCCTGTCTGATTATCCTAATGTTGCAAAAACGGTTCATTTGAATAGAAATCAATTCTGGTTATTAAAGAGAACCCCCAATCATGGTATTACGTTCTAAATTCATTGCGTTTCTCCAGACCAATTACTATTAAACTATACTGCCTACTCGCATGGATGTCATGGGACTCCTACACCCTGTAGTCCTTTGTCTTATGTAACATTTCCAATACAGAGATTTACACACATATGATTAATTGTCTCTGTGAAATGACTACTGATTTACAAACATGGTCCGCTACTGCCACCAATCTACAAAGTAAACTTGTAACAAGGGATAGGCTGCTGCCTTCACACACACTAAATTGGTGTGAGACTGGGTCCAAAATAAAAAAAGTAGGATACCATATATTCGTAGGCAGAGGAACATGAACATGACTATACATCTTTGAGGGGACATTCCCATCCCATACCACATTATGGTCATAGCAAATTCCACATATTACTCTTTCCAGTTGTGTCAGTCAATTGGGCGAGTTATAGAAGGCAGCATGTACAAATCACAACACTAGAATAATTTTTTAGGGTGACATGCAGCCATGTGGGCATAAAAGTGGCTAACTAATTCCTTCCAATCAATGATGTTTCCTTCCAGGTTCTCTTCACAACGGATTCAAGCTGGGTTTACTTCTTCCTCCTATTTTCCAAACATCTTTAGCCAGTCATTTCATGCAAGGGATTCTGAGCTCTGTCAATTCATTGCAACAATACAACTATCTAGGACCAAATCATAGGTGATATGTTTTCTCTTCATTGAATTTTTGAGAAATTGGATTTGTTAAGCAGGCATGCCTTGCCTCAATTTTCTCAATTTGCAGGTTTGTAGTACCAAATCTAATAGCTATTGAAGCTATTTACAAAAATGTGCGGTTTTATGACATTCCCATGTCAAGTGGAAGAAAGTTGCAGTGGGTGCACCACATTTCATATATCCGCACCCCACTATCATTTAGAGGGTTTTTCCCAGCTGACAATCGTTTTTACCCTCCTAATATGGGAAAAGCTTCCGCAAGACTTCTATAGAATCACCAAGCATACAAGCCTTCCCTACCAATGCCAAAGATGAAAATCACTTTCAATGACTTACGTGGAATCACCCATCACAGACTGTATCCTTCTTGAAGATGTAGTAGGCTAATCGGTATAACATGTAGGATAGATTTTACTCCATTTTTGCTGGACACTTTATGTAATAATATCAGGTTACTGTAGGTATGGTGGCAAACATGGAACTAGGAGAGCTTTAATTTGGCATTACTAGAAGTCGTTCCTATTGGTGCACATGTATGTCATGGATCATTCCAAATCTGACACCCTACTGGTACCAGAGTGACCATCCCATTTCATTCTGTCTGCAGAACCGAGCTATGCCTGCCCTTATGACACAGTATAAGAGAGATGTTTTTAGTAGTCCGCTATGTGCCACATAGTGCAGACCATGGGCAAATTGTCACTGCTGTGGCTTGCGACCTGGAAGCAAATGTTGGTTTGTAAGCTTGCTGCATTTATTCTCATAATAGAGCACAGCTGCGGGGTGATTTTGCGCCTCTGTTAACGTTTTCATGTTAATGGCAGTGCCCTTCATGGGCTGCAATTAACATGAAAACTTTAAAGAAGGCACACTATCACCACACAGCCCAGCTCTATTTAGAGAAGAAATGCAGCAAGCTTACAAACACAGCGTGTGCTTTTAAGTGCTTCTAAAAGTGTTTGGTGCTGCATTTCTTTTGTTTTCTAGAGTGTGGCTGCGGGCAGATGTGGGCTTTTTTAAAAAGCATTAGTGTTAATCGCAGCTCGAGACGGGCTCTGCAATTAACACGAATATTTAAACAAAAGCATGCAATGAACCCCACAGCCGCACTCTAGACAACAAAATACATTTAGTAAGAGGGAGCACTTGCTAAATGCAGCTGCGGCGCGAATGCTCTCTCGATGTGTGCGCACCACAGACACAGCAGTGCTTGCTCCGGGGCACGGAGGTTGTCGGGCACGCAGGGGCACGCCTTCGTGGGAACACTGGTTCCAGTTGCTCTTATCTCAGCCTGGCAGAGTTCTATCCATTCTTCAGGCATG
Organism: Lissotriton helveticus; assembly: GCF_964261635.1. Lineage (NCBI taxonomy): Eukaryota > Metazoa > Chordata > Amphibia > Caudata > Salamandridae > Lissotriton > Lissotriton helveticus. The sequence continues at coordinate 667,827,760 of NC_136057.1, forward strand.
GCCGGCAGGGACTTATGGCACATGCCTAGCTCTGTCTCTCTTCCAGGTGGCTGTAACGCCAGCTGAGAGTACCCAAGCGCTCAGGTCATGAGTGTGGCAGGCAACAGTGGAGAGCTCACATTGAATCTATACAGGCCTGCAGGTTGAGATTTTGTCCCAGGTCGCCAGCTGGTGTAATCATGCTTCTGAATTACAGTGAGCTGTGGTTGTGGGACAAGGGCCCAAAGATAAAGGGGCTGCCTTGAGATAAACTTTATCCAGCAGTAGGACACAGCCACAGAACACTTTTTCAAAATAGGTACACAGTACGCTCAGGTACAGTTTGTCTTTGTTGTGGCACCATCTGCTCTGGCTCAGTTCAATGCCACAGCAATAAATTACACTCGGAAAGGGCGGCTGACTCAGGCACAACAATCTCACCTCCTGTTGGGTTGTCAGATCTAGCGGTTGGTTGGCGAATCAAGTTGATGGGTTGCTTTGAAACAGTCTCTTCAGTAGTACTCAGTAACATTTAGTGGGAGGCAGCTTTGATGGCCAGGCACCAGCATTAGGCTTCAGTTCCCATAAAAGAGTTTAACCAAAGAAAAGGAGATCAAAGCACAAATTCCTGCACTAAACTAACGTCCCCTACAGGTCCTGAGCAACAAAAACGAAGGTGCTGTTAGCCTGAGACACAATTCCCTATGTCCCATGAAGGGTAGGAGAAAGAAATCCCCTTAACTTGTCGAGTTAAATGCACAAAAATATAGCTCTGCACCCTTCTAATAGGTCAAATTTAAGTGTATTTATAAATATCAATCCTTATACATCATTTTGTACAAATTTGAAGATCCACGTCCATTTTCCCAAAGTGAAGTCAGTCACAGGCTCTTGCAGTTTAAAACTAAGTTTTTATTCAATTTTCTTATTTAATGAAATAGCCAATGCATTTCGTCTGTTACTGGACTTCTTCAGGGCATAGCAAATGTATAATAGTCCAAGATGCATGGACCTGTCGTCAATCTTCATCACCAAGCAATCAGCTGTCGATCGCATACTTCATAAACGCCATAATGCAAAGATACAGCAATAAATCAAACAGTGCAAAAAAGCAACAGAAAACACTTGGTTCAAATAAGTGTTTAGAAACCAACATGGAGCCTATCTATTATTCATGAATCTTCATCAAGAAGCTGCCACAACAGTTCATGGTTCATTAGAACTCACATATTTGTCAATGCACAGGTAATTTTAACCAGATCAAGCAGTGTTACTCAAAGACTTATAAAAAGGGGAGGGAGGGGGGCAGCTATGTGGTGGTAGTACACATCATATGTATTTCATATAAGCCCATATATAGGCTAAGGACAGTTCCACAGCATACACATAACAATGATCTAGCAATTACAAGTACTTTAACAGATTTACATCATACAACAGAAATGTCCACAGATAGGCGTCTACAAAAAATAATGAAATTCATTATTAATGTTTAACCCAAAGGTTACAGATCTCAGCTTACAGATCCATCGGGCCTCCATTTGTCTTAATTGTAAGGTCCTGTCACCACCCCTGGGATTCGGACCCATGCAGTCTATTGCATGGAACTTAATCTCACTGTTATGTGGGTGGCATTCAAAGATATGTTGCGCAACAGGATTTCTCATATCTCCATGTTTTATACTTCTGACATGTTCTTGAATCCTAATCTTAAGACTCCTAATGCTACTCCCCACATCGATGTTATCACAGTGGCAACTAATCATATAGCCTACATATGTAGTATTACAATTAATAAACAAACTTTATTGTGTATTCCTTAGGTCTGTTCTGTTTAAACGACTTCTTCTTATTCATACCATATCTGCAGATCAAACAGTTGCCACAGATATAGAAACCCAATGGTTTGTCTATTAGCAATGAAGTTCGAGGAACCTCTGTTGTCATTACATAACTGGGACAAAGTATGTTTTTTATCGTGGAACCCTTTCTATAAAGAACTTTAGGTTTATCAGGGACAACATCAGGAGGTAGTGTTTCAGATTTTAACAGGTGCCAATTTTTTCGTAGTATATTAAAAATATGGTTGCTAAGAACTCCATATTCTGTCACAAACACACATTGACTTTGATTGGTACCTTGACTAGAAAGTGGTTGTTGGACCAAGGTGTCACCTTATTTCTTTTTTCTCACTTTGTTTTCTGCCTTCTTGATGTGGCTACTATCAAAACCCCTGACTACGAAGTCACATTTGGTTTTGTGTACATTTTTCTCAAAATTGTCCTCTTCCCTACAATTTCGGCGAACCCGCACCATTTCTCCATAGGATATGGCTGCAACAGTGCTTCTCGGGTGACAGATGGTCGCATGTAACGTGCTGTTGCAGATGTTGGTTTCCTGTACATATCGCTATGAACCACATTTCCTTTCACGTAAAGTCTAAGGTCCAGGAACACAATCTCCTGCCTGGAACTACTGACAGTGAGTTTAATGTTACGGTCATTTCCCTTAAGGTAAGTAAAGCACACCATCAGATCTTGTGGGCTCCCCTTCCAAATTAAAAAAATATCATCAATGTAGCGGACATAGAAAAGTATATGGTCCACCCAGTTTTTTGCGCCTGGGCCCCAGGCATGCTCCATCTCATACAAACCCATAAAAAGGTTTGCATAAGATGGAGCAAACCTGGAACCCATTGCAGTTCCATGCTTTTACAGAAACCAACTGTTCCCATGCAAAAAAACATTTTGGGTCAAAATCAGTTCGGACATGGTCAACTGCATTTGGGTATGCTCTAGATGACAGCAGCGCAGAACAAGACAGCGGACCTTCCAAAAATTCACCAGCCGCTGAGACTTAATGCCAGAGAATGTCATTGCCAACTACAGGCTCAAAAGGACAAACATCCTCCGCATCCTGACCCACATTGCCCACAGGCTGACGGTACCAACACAGCGGACAACCAATATCCCTCCGCAGACAAAGCTGCTGGCTGTGCTGCACTTGTTGGCCTCTGGTACCTTCCAACGAACAACTGCCAGAGTCGGAGGAGTCTCACAGCCAGCCCTATCAAAGTTCCTCACATCTGTCTTGCATGCCATCCTCAGCTTGATATCCCAGCACCTTCACTTCCCCCACACTGCACAGGAACAGCTGGAGACCAAGCGAGGCTTCTACACCATAGCTGGCTTCCCCCACATGTTGCAGCCAATTGACAGCACACAAGTCCTACTTGTGCCCCCTGCAGACACTACACACAAGTACTGCAACAGAAAGCACACGCATTCCATCAATGTGCAGGCAATAGTGAACCACCGGGGACTGTTCATCAATGTCGTCGCCAACTTCCCAGATAGTGTTCATGATTCTTTCATCTTCTGACAGACCATCATCAACAAGCACTTTCAGGATGGCACCTTTGGAAATGCACTGCTCGTTGGTAAGTATCAACGGAACACACCACACACCTCAACGCCACAATCATACAACTCATAACTCTGGGAATTCACACGTAACAAAATCACATAAAACATGCCAAACAACATGCCCACCTACCAGACATGACAACAATTAACTGTGGTAACAGGGGCCAGACATGAAGACAAACAATCCACAATGGCATAGCCCCTCAGCCACACAATTGCAGAATTTGGGGAGAGGTGGGAACCAAGAATGTGCGAAGAAGGCAAGGGACCCATGAATAAGAATGTACGCAATGCCAGGTGTGGCAGTGATGTGCTGGACAGGCTTGAGTATGCAGAGCACAGACATGTCCATGTGGACATATACTGCTGGTGTTTGTAGTGTTGTGGACAGTGGAAGCAACCATGTTCCCTCAGGCAGTGGGGAAGACCTTGGATATGTTGCTATGTCACCCCATGTAAGTGTAAGCATAGTGGGCTGGGCCGGCGTACGCTAATGCAGCGTAGGAGTGTGAATAAATAGCCCGGGTCCCTGGGCGTGGTTCACTTCCGGGATGGCCACCAATGTAACCCAGAATCACTAAATAAGTTCAAAATGTTTATTTTGACTATAGTGATTCATGAAACAGTTTGCGAACCACGGCCAGCAGCAAAATGCATACAGCTGGCATCATCATCATTGTTACAATACCATAGAATGCAAAAGGAGTTGTTGTTTCATAAAGACTGTGAAAAAGGCAAAATAACTAGGCCTAATCAAACTCCCCTTGGCAGTAAGAAGTTATTTTCTATAACAGAAGATCTCTAGGCATTATTAGCAGACCCCCTACCTGAAAGCCTAAACGCAAAGGTTTACATCATAGGAACAGCAGAGCTCAGCTTCATGGAACGGCTTTATTTGAGTGTGTTTCAAAAACATGCAACCATGTTATGTCAAAGCATGATTCTTCCATATTGCAGCTGTTGCTAATATGTTTTGTCTCGGTAATAGGGACTGACCAGAACTGAATAACTAGAAACATTGTTGAGCGACCTTGCACATTATGTTCAGACAGAATTTTAAGGGAAAGCTGAGAATGTGAAAAACAATCTGTTATCATGTACAGGGCAGAGCCAAAGTGTTGTGAAAACAAACTCTAGCAGAGGTGTGCACTAAAGCAGTAGCATAGGGCAAGCAAACTAATGCTAACTTAGCAATGTCAACAATGTATCCAAAGGGCCTCATAAACCCATATTACACGCTCTCCCCGGTAAGTCAATAGGACAAAGACTGTAGAACAAAAAAAGAGTTCAAAAGTCAGGCAGTGTTCAAAATATCAGTGAGGAACCCCCCCAAAAAAAACCAAATCTGAGAAAAAATGGAAAGTTCGTAGAAAAAGCTAAATGCACATTGAGCTTTTGAAAAAAGAGTCAATAATGCAGACAGCAGAGTTGTGACGACCTAAGCAGTTAATCCATGAAGGTATGTGTGCAAAGAAATGCAATTCCCTCTAACAGTTCAACCTTAGCATTGGTAGAAAAAAGTGATGACATCAATTAAGTAAGTCAAAGGAACAATAATGTTCCTCATAAGCAGGAGCATCCAAAACCAGAAATGGGACTACGTTGTAGGAAAGTCTGCACAGCCGCACAGATATCCCTTTGAGCCAAGATTCCAAGTACAGCTGCATGCATCATTTGACTATCCACAGAACAAGCCTCGTCAAACGCCTCTAAGGGACCCATCAACCGACTTAAATCAGGGATTGGCACCTCATGTTCGATAAGCAAATTTCCATCGCCCAGGAGAAATGACATCTTTTGCAATGTAGCACAGGTTGCACATAAGTATAGTAGGCAAAGCGAAAGGTCAAGTCGTAACTGACACCAATCGTTCTTAAGGGAAAGCATCCAAAAGCCTCATACAGGTGATTGCAGTACAGTTGTAGCTGGGGCAGCTTGTGCAGAGCCACTAAGTGAGCAGCCATTACGATGCACAAAGAGGAGAAGCAGGACACCAGCTACTAGCGCCAATATTAAGGGGAAACTCTCCAAAAACGCTGGGAAATATAGAATGAATAAAAGCTGGCATTTCCCCACATATAGTTTGAAAAGAAGAGACCAGGCCAGATGCCACACATTTAAAAAAATGTGCAAGGCCTGTCGTCTCAGATACATTAAATATTTGGTGAATTGGTTCCCCAAAAAGAAGTGGGAGGTTAGTAACCCGTAGTTTGTGAAGTTTGCGCTACTTTGCACTACGCGACCTGCACGTAGCACAGTGCAAACACGCGTGGCGTAGTGCAGCGTTCATTTTTTGCTTGCTCGCGGTCCTCAACATCAAGTTGGCGACCGCAAGCAAGCAAAATGACATCCAGGCGATACTTTTTTTCTCATTCGTGAGCGTGAAAAATAAACCTCCCGGCGAGATTCTCAACATGCGGGGTCAGGTTTCTCATTGCGCGTGGTCGCGTATATTCTCGATGAGAAACTACCAGTCCGCGTTGACAAAGCTGCCGCTCGAGTAAAAATCAACTCGAGCGGCAGAAAACTACAGCTCGCAGTGTGCAAGATGCCGTTTTCAATGATTACACAGGGCCGGATGCTTGTCCGCACTGTGCAATCATTGAAAACGGCATCTTGCACACTGCGAACAGGGTACTACACAGTTCGCGTAATGCTGCGCGTAGCTGGCATAGTGCGAAGTGCACTTTGCATAGCGCTATTCCCAAACTACGCCCAGCTCTAGAGGCTAGTGTTAAGAAGCGACTGTATCTCACTCGAGGTCGGAGCCACCTACAATCTCAATGTTTCTCTGCCGGAAGTAAGGGCCACCTCCTGTTGGAATAAAAGGGCTTTGAGCCTGCTCAACTTGTTGAACTCTGCTTTTAAAGTCAGAATGGAAGGCCACAGTGAAGAATCTGCACTCCCTTGTGGGGGTGGGAAAAGGACATTGCTACAGCAAGTTACGTGCTGCGAAACTGTTACCAAGTACCGGACTCCCACCCGCAAGCCACAACAGTACCTTGATGGTTTAAAATAAGATAGCTGCTGTTAGAAAGCAATGTAAATTTATGTGAATAAAATACCCAGGCAAATCCTTAGTGAACACTAGCACATGAACAGTGGCATTCGCCCAAACATAATTTAGAAGAAATAATCAAAAAACGTTTTTGCACATTTGGTGTATTTTAATTTCTGTTATAAAACATGATTAAATGATAAAAAAGTTTTTGGTACATTTGTATCGATACATGATAAAATATTCCAGCATTATAGCATATGCATGGGTCTAAACATACATCAGGTACATATATATTACAATAAAAAGATGGTTTCCTGTCTACGCGTTTCGACACAACTGTGTCTTCCTCAGGACTGTACCATCATATTTCTGTAAAAAATATATATAAAGACATTTTACAAGTCTATATTTACAGTGCAAAAAACGTTGATAGTATAAGTTTTGACATTTCATAAACAAGGCTAGTGTTACTGATCTCATAAATCTGATAATACCGCTAGGCACTCATGTGGGAGAAGCATCATTTTATGTGCATATATACAGATCTATATACAGGTCTATAGATACCTATTTACATCACTGTGGTAGAAAAATACAATACAGACACATCTATGGTAGAGAATAGAAGACCATATGGGTGATTAGAAAAGAGAGATAAAGGTAATAGAAAACGCATGAGAATCTACATATTTAAGTTATCCTCAAGGTTTACAGGTCCTAAAGTACCCATATTAATCTTGCACGGTATTTACCTATAGGGTAATACAATATAGTTTATAGCATATTACATAAAACCCTATCAGGCAGTATATGGTTGGCTATGCATTTTATTATATTATCTGCTTACCTATTGATACCAACTAGTGGTACCGGAATTAAAGCCGATTAAAGCTGTATCCGCTCCTACATCGGCTTTAATTCCGGTACCACTAGTTGGTATCAATAGGTAAGCAGATAATATAATAAAATGCATAGCCAACCATATACTGCCTGATAGGGTTTTATGTAATATGCTATAAACTATATTGTATTACCCTCTAGGTAAATACCGTGCAAGATTAATATGGGTACTTTAGGACCTGTAAACCTTGAGGATAACTTAAATATGTAGATTCTCATGCGTTTTCTATTACCTTTATCTCTCTTTTCTAATCACCCATATGGTCTTCTATTCTCTACCATAGATGTGTCTGTATAGTATTTTTCTACCACAGTGATGTAAATAGGTATCTATAGACCTGTATATAGATCTGTATATATGTACATAAAATGATGCTTCTCCCACATGAGTGCCTAGCGGTATTATCAGATTTATGAGATCAGTAACACTAGCCTTGTTTATGAAATGTCAAAACTTATACTATAAACGTTTTTTGCACTGTAAATATAGACTTGTAAAATGTCTTTATATATATTGTTTACAGAAATATGATGGTACAGTCCTGAGGAAGACACAGTTGTGTCGAAACGCGTAGACAGGAAACCATCTTTTTATTGTAATATATATGTACCTGATGTATGTTTAGACCCATGCATATGCTATAATGCTGGAATATTTTATCATGTATCGATACAAATGTACCAAAAACTTTTTTATCATTTAATCATGTTTTATAACAGAAATTAAAATACACCAAATGTGCAAAAACGTTTTTTGATTATTTCTTCTAAATTATGTTTGGGCGAATGCCACTGTTCATGTGCTAGTGTTCACTAAGGATTTGCCTGGGTATTTTATTCACATAAATTGTTTTGCCCTGACCCAGGAAATTGATCCAAATCAGGGGGTCCTTGTTTGTTTCACATAGAAAGCAATGTAAAGACAGGCGTGATGGATGGTACTGGGGTCCCCTTTAAAAAGCATGCTAGAATCGGCTCTGACACGTCACATTTGCCAGAAGTAATACATGGCAAACATGAATCCCAAAGTCACACAAATCAGATGCCACAATACTTGTAAGTCTGCCAACACAGCATGCAGTACCACCAATTTACAGAAATCTCACTTACCTATCACAGTTGATCAAGGATATGCACTCTGCCCATGGATGATGATCCCCTCCGAGCCCCGACCATCCCAGCCGAGAGGCAGTACAATGTGGCCCACAAACGCACCAGGGGCATTGTTGAGTGCACGTTTCAGGTGCCTGGACATCACAGGTTGAAGACTCCTGTACCACCTAGAAATAGTGTGCAAGATTATCATTGAATATGATGTATTGCACAACATATGTGTACCCACCAATGCCCCATGGATCCAGGTGCCAGATGTGCCGGAAGATGATGAGGAAGATGAGGCAGGTGGACCACACCCCAAGGCAACTGCAGCAGGAGTAGCCTGAAGGGACACAAACATTAACAATTTCTTCGTATAAGCATGTCACATTGCACAATATGACCACATGGACATCATGTGCAAATAAATGCATTGCAACACACATGTCAGTCCTCTGCATTAGCACACCTCTCTGACAAGTGTAAGTGCAACATTATGTGCTAACAATCTCACGAATAGTAAATATATGGTGGGTATGTCACCTCTGTACAGAGAGGCTGTTTAGGGTGTCACGTATTCGAAATGCCATTTCAGGGTGTCAAATGGAGTATGTAATCCAACTTATCAGCGTATCACATGTGTACAAAAACATGACATGAAGGCTGTCATTGGAGTCCAAAAAAAAAAGACAACAGGGTGTCCTTTGGGGTCAAATATGACATTTCGGGTGTCCATTGGGGTCAGATATGAACCACCCTTATGCAGAGAAGTACCCTGTGACTCAAGCCCCACAACATGAGCAAAATGGACGTAAGCAAGATGACGTCAGGGGTTGTTTGTGCACGTGGATGTGTCAGAGTGTGACCTGCTCCTTTACGGATGAGGTCCACACTCAGTCACTTCAGTGTCATGCACCATGTCATGATAATTGTACTGCAGACATGCTAATCATCATGCAGTGTCACTAGCATTGTTATTGTGGCTCATGGACCCGCAGCTTTGCTGGGTTCAGCACATGTGCATGGGTTTGTTGAGAGATTAGTGATGTGTGGGGAGGGCCCCCTCTGCGCACTTTGTCGATGGGGCCTACTTGCTGTTTCAATGTGTGCTGCAGTATGCCAAGGAGATCAGGGACATGATCCAGAGTCATTGTGGGTATGCACTGTGCTATACTTAATTATCCATGTGTGCCATTGTGCCCATCTATCCTCGTCCTCCCAGTCCCTGGTCATTACTCACCCTGGTGTTGTTGGGTCAGGTCATGTTGAGCAGTGTCCGGGCCCCCAACTCCTGCCACCGGTGACTGTGGACACCATTTCCTCCATCTCATCCAGCTCCGGCTGTGGCGCTGGACTCCCACCTCCAGTCTGCATTGCTGATTTACAGCGAGTCTCAGCTTGGTTTTGCGCCTCACATCATTCCAGCGCTTCTCGGCACTACACTCCAAATGCATTCACCTTGGCTAAGATGGACTGCGATATTAGATTTTTAGTTGCCAATGACACAGTGGAGGTGATGAACAGTTGTTGGTGGTGTTTTATCACCTCCGTAATCTGGATCTTGTTTTCTTGAAGACTGAATCACGGGTTCCTCTTCATCTTCTCCTTGCACTTCTCCTTCCTCAAGGTCCCTGGCTGGTCCTCCGGGGGTTTGTGGGGTTCTGGTTGGCCTCTGTAGTTGCTCCAGCTTACACAATGGTGCTTCTCAGTAGTTTTTTTTGCAGCTTTTACAGTGATTTTTCCCGCCTGACGTGGGAATAGCAAGCCTGGCGCTGCTTATCGCTGATGTTTGTATCGCTGTTGCGCCCATCGCATCTTTTTTCATGTTCGGGTTTCCTTTTCTCTTGTTGTCCCAGTAATTTTAACACGCCCATTTGACGCGTTATCGGGAAACCATCGCCTGTTGCCGGCGTGTTGAGAATACACCATTAACACAGCGTTAGTTTCCCGCGATAGATGGCGTTATATAAAGTTGCGTTAACCTAGGTTGGCGATGATTATTGCCCGTTCTTGAAAATATCCCCAAATATGTTTTGCAGGTCCATCTGTGAATATGGTACAGTTAGACTTCCAGAGTACCTCTGTAAAGTGCAGATTTAGAACAATTTATGAAGTGACCCACTTACTTCTCACTATTTACTTGGACATAAAGTATATCTGGTAATGTTCAATCCTGATAGACAATGCCAAGAATACATTTATATATGCACTCAAGAAATTGACACTATAACATTAAAAAAGCATTATTAAATATTAAAGCCCAGTTTTATTGCAGATTTGTAAATGTGCGTGTTTGTATGTGTAAAAATAATAATGAAACTATCAAATGAAATTCACAAAAAAAGATTGACAATTGACAAAGCATTAGATGGCAATCATTAAATCCAGCTAATGTTGGAATACATTTTCGTTGAATTCTCTCCCTTCTTAATCTCTTGCCAATGTCTACATTACCACCAAAATGCTGTAATACTGAGGGGCATATTCTCAAGGACTCGTCGCCGAGTTATCTGCACTTTATCGCAGCCAAAGTGGCAATAAATGTATCGCCCCATTCACAAGCTGGTGCTAATAGCCCATATCACCAGTTTACCTGTGATAGCAGCCGCAAAAAATATTGCCACAGATAACCCCAGCAACTATAGCTAATGAGATGCAGAGTAGGTGTTCCCGTGCAAAAAGCGGCGATAACACCACTCCGCAACATTCACAACGACCAGCCAGACCAGCGATAAGAACTCAAAACAGCCGATAAGGCGCATTAGCAGTAGGAATTTTAACACCTGCTCTGACCTGGTGTAAAGTCGGACAACAACCTGCACCAGAAAAGGGAGCCCAGGCCAGAGCCACACCTGAAGATCAACAGATGCCATGGAGCTACTGATCATGCAGCTCGGAGCCCCAACAGGGCCACAACACCCACCGCCACCCCCCCACACCCCTCACCCTCCCCGAACAATCAAGGAGGCAGCGCTGACAAAGGCAGCAGAACTTTAGGAAATGCACCAGCCTCACAGACTTAACAGCAGAGAATATCATTGCCCATTACATGTTCAAAAGGACAACCATCCTCTGCATACTGAACATCATTGCCCACAGGCTGACGGTACCAACACAGCGGACAACCAACATCCCACCTCAGACAAAGCTGCTGGCTGTGCTGCACCTGTTGGCATATGGTATCTTCCGACCAACAACCGCCAGAGTCAGAGGAGGCTCACAGTCAGCCCTATCCAAATTCCTCACACCTATCCTGGATGCCATCATCATCTTGGTACCCAGGTACCTATACTTCCCCCACAATGCGCAGGAAAAGCTGGAGACCAAGTAAGGCTTTACGCCATAGCTGGCTTCCTGCACGTGTTGGGGGCAATCGACTGCACACATGTCTTACTTGTGCCCTCTGCCGACACTGCACACAATTACAGCAACAGAAAGTATACACATTCCATCAATGTGCAGGCAATAGTGGACTACCGGGGACTCTTCACCAATGTCGTTGCCAACTACCAAGGCAGTGTGCATGATTCATACATCTTCCAACAGTCCATCATCAACCAGCGCTTCCAGGGTGGCACCTACGAGAATGCATTGCTTGTTGGTAAGTACCATATGAACACACCACACACCTCAAACTGATAACTCTGGGACTGCACATGTTACAAACTCACATACAACATGTCAAACAACATGCCCACCCCCCAGACACGACAGCACAACTTACGGTGGGAACCTAGGCCAGCCATGTACATAAGCCATCAACGGCATGCCACCTCAGCCACACAATAGCAGATTGTGGGGAGAGGTGGGGACCAGGCATTTGCGAAGGAGGCAAGTGACTCATGAATCAGAATGTACACAATGCCAAGTGTGGCGTGGATGTAATGGCCATACTGCAGTATGCAGACCACAGACATATCCATGTCGACATACACCACTGGTGTACGGAGTGTAGTGGACTGTGGACGGAACCATGTCACCCCAGCCACTGGGGAAGATTGCAGAAATGCAGATTGTTATGTCACCCCCTGTAAGAGTGAGCGGAGTGGGCTGGCCCGGCATATACCAGGCCAGCGTAGGGGTGGGAATAAAAAGCACGTAGCTCTGGGTGTGGTTCTGTTCCAGAATGCCCAACGTCTCTGCCAGGGCGGCGCCTCTCACCCCATCACAAGGCTAACCGTTGCCGTGAGCGGTGTTACCTGCGATCCTGTGTGCCTGCTGCACCCGAGCCGCTGGCCCCCAAACTTGCCTTGCCCACCCCTGAGCACCCAGGCCTCATTGCTCACCTGCCGACACTGGCGTGTGTGTCAAAGAGGACCCACCACATGCCAGTGCAACCTCCAAGCCCTAGGGCTTTGACCTTGGCAGCCTCCTCAGACCATCACGGCCTCCGCGACACAGGCCTGCAGTACTCGTTTCTTGTTTACGTACTCCACCGGCATACACAGCGGACAATTGGGGCACACATTTGGAACTGAGTCTTGATTACACTATGGCAGAGTACATATTTTATGGCAGAGTTTATATCACTATACTCCCTTCGATGTGGTGCCACCAACTCTGTGCATAGCATTCCAACCACACGTGTCTGTGAGCCCTTGCAGAATTTTGCCTTCAGCCTGCGCTGCGGTCCAGCAGGCCCCACACCAATCCAATACAGTCCGTACCAGGCAGGACACGGCATCGTCGTAGGCTGCACCACGTCTCACCTCTGGTACCTCTACCTCCATCAACCACAAATCATATCCACATGAAATTTCAATGTTGTGTGTTAGAGATCCAGGAGGAGCTGGCTGAACAGCGGTTGACCCGCACTGACCGCTGCCTCCAGCCAACACTGCGGTCAAGTAGGTCACACAATTGGAACTGAGTATTAATCTCCTCATGGCAGAGTTCATATCATTGTACAGGCATCATCGTAGACCGCATCCCCTTTAGCTCTGGTGCCACTGACTCCGTGCCAGGGAAGTAATGGACACTCTCTGGTTGAACTTTGGTTGCATCTGAGTCTATGACCTGGGGGTTGTGTATATCATCATGTAGCTAATACTGAGATGGTAGTAAAAAAGTGTATGTGGCATTCAACTCCTCCATATGCCTGTTTCTGCTTGATTCTGCCCTCTTCATCATGCCCTACAAGAACACCTTTCACTGTCCCCTATAACACACCGCAACATTCTCCTTGAACATCAACAAGGACCCACTCAGCTCTCATGGCCCTATCCCAGTGCATCGCAAGTCACCGTCCCGTGGCGGTGTGCCTGTGGCAGCCGCAGTGCATACGGGGCCACTAACTCTGTGCCGCTCAAGTCATGGACCCTTGCTGTTTGTACTTTGAACTTCTGATTTTCTGATCACTGTTGTAGTTGTTGCCAGCACCAACTAACCCTGAGGGGTGGCTTACACTGCCCAAAACCCATCCAGCAAAGGCATCACTGGACATGTGACCCTGGCAATAAAAGTTGCTTGACGCACGTGCCCGTAGCCAGTTCCACAAACTACATGTGTCTGTGTGGTCATTATGTATGCATGAGGGGCCCGGGGCATAACACATTATGTTGTGCTGTGTACAGCGGGTGCATCCTAGTCACCCCAGCCAGTGGGGTAAACCTGGGACATGTAGCTGTGTCATACCCCCCTGTAAGCGTAAGCGGAGTGGACCGGCATATGGCAGTACAGCATAGGGGTGTGGTTATTCAACATGTGGCTCTGGGCATGGTTAAGTGTAGGCCTTGCCAGGGAAGTAACTAATGCTTGTGTCTCTGTTGTATCTCTGTTGTAGTGTCTGTGTCACCCGTCCCGCAATGGACAATGTTGCCATGTAGCATGCCCCCGAAGTGCGGGGTCGGCCGAGGGGTAAATGAGGGAGTGCAGGCCCACTCGGGGTCCCGGATCATCAGTGCCAATTGTTGTTTGCGTCGCTATTACTGCAAAATCAGCCAGAGGTCTACCCTAAAACGCATGGCGAGGTCAGCCAGGCATGAACTCTACATCTGAGTCTGCCCTGTCCTTACCATAGGCCCACACACATGTGGTCACTCACCTTCAGCGCACAACGTCACTGTGTCGTTGTCATGCTTGTGGACATGCGCAGACAGGCATGACAATAGTGTACCGTAGGGGTGCAAGTGATGCAACCGTGCTGCACACACCAGTGAATAGGCTAGGGGGGAGGGAGGAGCAGCAGTGAGGCTACGTAATACTCATTTATGCCGCACATTTGCTACATGCAGTACATATCATACAAGAATCACTAAGTCACACCTATCACACACCAATGTACCAGTGAGCCTGCCAACACATCATGCAGAAAAAACTATTGACTCATGTCTCTCTGCACTGTCATAGGTGTTCAAGGATATACACTCTGCGCTTGGATGATGACACCCCTCCGAGCCCAGAACACACAGGCCCAGAGGCAGTACAATTTGGCCCACAAACGCACCAGGGGCGTGTTGAAGTCATGTTTCAGGTGCCTGGACATAACGGGTGGAAGGCTCCTGTACAACCCAGACATTGTGTTCAAGATGATTGTTGCATGGTGTGTGTTGCACAAAAATATGTGTACGCAGCAATGCCCCATGGATACAAGTGCCAGATGCATCGGACGATGATGAGGAAGATGAGGCAGGTGGACCACACCCCACTGCAGCCGCAGCAGGAATAGCCCATAGGAACACTATTATTGACAATTTCTTCACATGAGCACGTCACGTTGTGACAATCCTTAGCAATCATGGGACAGTACAAATTGACCACACACACAACATGTGCAAATAAATGCATTCCAAGACACATTCCCTGAGTGCATGTCATTCATCTGTATGAGCACATCACTCAGACAAGTGTGAGTGTGACACGTTGTGCTAACAATTTAATAATTTGTTAATGGATGGTGGGTGTGTCACCTTTGTGCAGAGAGTTTGTTTAGGGTGTCACGTATTTGACCTGCCAGTTCTGTGTGTCACAGTTTGTGCACAATCCTACTTTGGCATCTTGGCACAAAAGCAGTCAGGCTTTTCACGTGTCCCAAATTATTCCATTTTGCCTGTCATTTGTGACCTACAAGTAACAACAGGGTTCCTTTTGGGGTCAGATATGTACCACCATGATGCATGGATGCACCCTGTGACTTAAGTCCCACAGCATATGCAACATGTACCTAAATGGGAAATCACTGTCCCTACATTCGTCCATGCTTACACAATTGATTGATCATGGACATGACACGTCTGTGTGCCGGAGGTGTTGATTGTCCCTCTGCAATGTGAAGGAGAGATGTGGTTTTACAGTGTGTTCCATGTATGTTTCCACATTGGCGCAGTTCACATGCAGACTGCATGTCAATGTACATTGTGACTGTTTGTGAGGAGATGCCTATTTGATGCGGGAAAATGGTCATTTGTTCTACATCACGGATGTGGGGTTGAGCTGGTGCATTGTCATCTCACTATTTTTTTACTCTGCTTTTATGGTGCCTTTTCCCGCATTACGCGTGGGAATTGCAGGCCTGTCGCTGGTTTTTGTATCACGATTGGCCTGATCGCAACTTTTTTAGCGTTCGTGTTTCGCATTTTTACGGCGTAGCGTTGACTTTATTGCAGACATTTGACGCGTTATTGTGTGCCTATCGCATGGTACTGCCGTTTTGAGAACATAAGATTAATACAGCGTTATTTTCCCGCGATAGACTGCGATGTGAAGAGTTGCTTTAAGCTAATTTTGCGGCAATTAGCACACGTTTTTGTGAATATCCCCCTGAGTTTCCTATTTGGTCTTTAGCGTGCATACCTGTTATCCAAATGTTAGTCACTGTTTTCTCAATCTCTGTAGTTGTTATGCTGTAATGCTCCTGAGAAGGAGACAGATAGCACCAGCCAAATGCCAGTGCATGAGCTTCAACCCAACTGTTTGTGACTCTGGTGCTCCTTTAAATTGAAGGCACTTGTCTCACCCCAGAAACACCAATATCGACCTTATATACTGATTCAGAACATTATTGAGATAAAATCGTGCCTCGTGACTTGTGATAAGGTGTAGCAAGAAAAATTTTAATTTTCCTAGACATTTGTCTAAACTGATTGTGTTTCTTTCTTTATCATATGTCAGGAATAAATAACACATGAACCATTAATGCAATAAAAGCTTTTATCAAATAATCATCATACTGTACAAAAACACACAGTTTAAAATATATAACTAAAGACAAAAAATATACAAAAAAATGAATAAATCTTGGCATTGAGGGTCCAAAAAGCAAGAAAATGACAAATCGCATGACATACTGGAGAAACTTCAATATGTTGAACACGATGCTTTCTACGATTGTTCTTAAACTGGGTTTCTAGATTCCATTCACTGTTATTTGCTAACTTTCAAGGTGATAACCTAAAATTCAACTGAAGCTGGTAAATAGTGGTACATCTCACCACCATTATTTTTTTCTATGGCCCATAGCCATGTTTGACCTCGCCAATCATTGCATCTGATTTTACTTGGCCCCTCTGATAGAGGCCATGTCTCAAATAACCTTGTGATGCTATATCTTACATGTATTCCATTTCTTCTGCTTGAAAATTGATACTAATTGACTCATCATGAGTTGTCCAGTACAACCCTGATAATACTGGGAGCGGCATTACTGATAACACATGGCATTCATGTACCTGTATCAGTTCATTCTAGGTTTATATATATATATAATGCAGCATAACATGGGGACACTGGTGTTCCTGACCCAATCCCTACATCTTATTCACCATTTTGATCAGATTTTCAACTGTACTTTTAGCCTGCTTTCTGCAGGTAAAACAATCTTGTACTATTGCCGAACTTCAGCTGATAATTTCAGTTACTGACCAAACTGAGATTATGGTCCGCTCCTGATGGAGTCATTTATGTGAACTATATTTTATTCTGCCTTCATGTAGCAGAGTGGGTTCCACCCATGGACATCCTATTCTATTTATTTTGGACCTCTGGTTTTTAGACCTCTGTTGTGACATGGGGCCCCTAATGAAGTCTTACATTCTGCAATGGTCTGTTAAAATGGATTTGAAGTGAAGCTTTCAGTGTCCAACATTTAGTGTAAGGTCATCTGCTGTGGACAGCAGGATAATGGCCTCTGAACAGACTCCGTATGACACATTTACACATAGGAATATGTGTAAACTGAGTGAAGAAGACCTTTCCTGGCGCACCCTGGCATCTTTGTACAGACAGCTGATGGAGCCCAGTCTAAATTGTTCTAATTCAATTAGAGGCTAAACGGAACTATAAAATCCCTGTGAAAAATTGAATTATCAGTTAAAAGGGATGGAAACCCATCTCCAATAATAAACACAATCCTTGCTAAAGTAAAGCACAAAAAGTCACTAAATTAACCTGTGCCTAACACTCAAGTATCTTGACACAAAAGAAGTCAGGCTTAAATTAGAGGTGAATGTGAAGCATTCATGCAGCTCAATAATGGTAATGAAGTGAAAACACAATACAAGAAAAAGCTCAAACCAATTTAGAATAAATGTTAATACATAAAATAACAGCAAAACAAATTAAATCCAATCGGTAGAACCAGAGATATGATTTTTTAGAATTTTAAGTGAAAATTAGCAACTAAAAAACGAAGCGCCAATCGTGGGTATTACGTCGCACAAGACAGTATCAAAATCAAATGTTAAGGCCAACCATGATGGAGCGTGGGCCATATACAAAGATTGATTCAGAAAAGGGGGTGGTGATGAACAGAGTGTCTGAATTAAGCAGACCACTCTTACCCAGTCCAAAGATCAGGGCTTGATCCATCACCGTTATTTAGCTCACTGCCCCATCCCAGCTCAGAACCTGGCTATATGCAAATTAGTCTGTCCCTGGCCCAGTGCATCATGGGAACAGGGCAGACCAAACTACCAAGCCAATTCTTCACCAGAAAGGAGACAAGCTACCGGGGACCGGTTTCTGGCATTTCAGCCTCGTCGGCCCGGCTTGCTTGAATCCTGATGGAGCAGTGAGCAAGGGACTCATGTCTGAGTATACCCTGCCACACCTATAGTGGCCAAAAACGATTCAGAAAAGGGGGTGGTGATGAACAGAGTGTCTGAATTAAGCAGACCACTCTTACCCAGTCCAAAGATCAGGGCTTGATCCATCACCGTTATTTAGCTCACTGCCCCATCCCAGCTCAGAACCTGGCTATATGCAAATTAGTCTGTCCCTGGCCCAGTGCATCATGGGAACAGGGCAGACCAAACTACCAAGCCAATTCTTCACCAGAAAGGAGACAAGCTACCGGGGACCGGTTTCTGGCATTTCAGCCTCGTCGGCCCGGCTTGCTTGAATCCTGATGGAGCAGTGAGCAAGGGACTCATGTCTGAGTATACACTGCCACACCTATAATGGCCAAAAACGATTCAGAAAAGGGGGTGGTGATGAACAGAGTGTCTGAATTAAGCAGACCACTCTTACCCAGTCCAAAGATCAGGGCTTGATCCATCACCGTTATTTAGCTCACTGCCCCATCCCAGCTCAGAACCTGGCTATATGCAAATTAGTCTGTCCCTGGCCCAGTGCATCATGGGAACAGGGCAGACCAAACTACCAAGCCAATTCT
Source organism: Lissotriton helveticus (assembly GCF_964261635.1). Taxonomy (NCBI): domain Eukaryota; kingdom Metazoa; phylum Chordata; class Amphibia; order Caudata; family Salamandridae; genus Lissotriton; species Lissotriton helveticus. The sequence goes on from NC_136057.1 coordinate 667,846,769, forward strand.
TCACCAGAAAGGAGACAAGCTACCGGGGACCGGTTTCTGGCATTTCAGCCTCGTCGGCCCGGCTTGCTTGAATCCTGATGGAGCAGTGAGCAAGGGACTCATGTCTGTGTATACCCTGCCACACCTATAGTGGCCAAAAACGATTCAGAAAAGGGGGTGGTGATGAACAGAGTGTCTGAATTAAGCAGACCACTCTTACCCAGTCCAAAGATCAGGGCTTGATCCATCACCGTTATTTAGCTCACTGCCCCATCCCAGCTCAGAACCTGGCTATATGCAAATTAGTCTGTCCCTGGCCCAGTGCATCATGGGAACAGGGCAGATCAAACTACCAAGCAAATTCTTCACCAGAAAGGAGACAAGCTACCGGGGACCGGTTTCTGGCATTTCAGCCTCGTCGGCCCGGCTTGCTTGAATCCTGATGGAGCAGTGAGCAAGGGACTCATGTTTGAGTATACCCTGCCACACCTATAGTGGCCAAAAACGATTCAGAAAAGGGGGTGGTGATGAACAGAGTGTCTGAATTAAGCAGACCACTCTTACCCAGTCCAAAGATCAGGGCTTGATCCATCACCGTTATTTAGCTCACTGCCCCATCCCAGCTCAGAACCTGGCTATATGCAAATTAGTCTGTCCCTGGCCCAGTGCATCATGGGAACAGGGCAGACCAAACTACCAAGCCAATTCTTCACCAGAAAGGAGACAAGCTACCGGGGACCGGTTTCTGGCATTTCAGCCTCGTCGGCCCGGCTTGCTTGAATCCTGATGGAGCAGTGAGCAAGGGACTCATGTCTGAGTATACCCTGCCACACCTATAGTGGCCAAAAACGATTCAGAAAAGGGGGTGGTGATAACCAGAGTGTCTGAATTAAGCAGACCACTCTTACCCAGTCCAAAGATCAGGGCTTGATCCATCACCGTTATTTAGCTCACTGCCCCATCCCAGCTCAGAACCTGGCTATATGCAAATTAGTCTGTCCCTGGCCCAGTGCATCATGGGAACAGGGCAGACCAAACTACCAAGCCAATTCTTCACCAGAAAGGAGACAAGCTACCGGGGACCGGTTTCTGGCATTTCAGCCTCGTCGGCCTGGCTTGCTTGAATCCTGATGGAGCAGTGAGCAAGGGACTCATGTCTGAGTATACCCTGCCACACCTATAGTGGCCAAAAACGATTCAGAAAAGGGGGTGGTGATGAATAGAGTGTCTGAATTAAGCAGACCACTCTTACCCAGTCCAAAGATCAGGGCTTGATCCATCACCGTTATTTAGCTCACTGCCCCATCCCAGCTCAGAACCTGGCTATATGCAAATTAGTCTGTCCCTGGCCCAGTGCATCATGGGAACAGGGCAGACCAAACTACCATGCCAATTCTTCACCAGAAAGGAGACAAGCTACCGGGGACCGGTTTCTGGCATTTCAGCCTCGTCGGCCCGGCTTGCTTGAATCCTGATGGAGCAGTGAGCAAGGGACTCATGTCTGAGTATACCCTGCCACACCTATAGTGGCCAAAAACGATTCAGAAAAGGGGGTGGTGATGAACAGAGTGTCTGAATTAAGCAGACCACTCTTACCCAGTCCAAAGATCAGGGCTTGATCCATCACCGTTATTTAGCTCACTGCCCCATCCCAGCTCAGAACCTGGCTATATGCAAATTAGTCTGTCCCTGGCCCAGTGCATCATGGGAACAGGGCAGACCAAACTACCAAGCCAATTCTTCACCAGAAAGGAGACAAGCTACCGGGGACCGGTTTCTGGCATTTCAGCCTCGTCGGCCCGGCTTGCTTGAATTCTGATGGAGCAGTGAGCAAGGGACTCATGTCTGAGTATACCCTGCCACACCTATAGTGGCCAAAAACGATTCAGAAAAGGGGGTGGTGATGAACAGAGTGTCTGAATTAAGCAGACCACTCTTACCCAGTCCAAAGATCAGTGCTTGATCCATCACCGTTATTTAGCTCACTGCCCCATCCCAGCTCAGAACCTGGCTATATGCAAATTAGTCTGTCCCTGGCCCAGTGCATCATGGGAACAGGGCAGACCAAACTACCAAGCCAATTCTTCACCAGAAAGGAGACAAGCTACCGGGGACCGGTTTCTGGCATTTCAGCCTCGTCGGCCCGGCTTGCTTGAATCCTGATGGAGCAGTGAGCAAGGGACTCATGTCTGAGTATACCCTGCCACACCTATAGTGGCCAAAAACGATTCAGAAAAGGGGGTGGTGATGAACAGAGTGTCTGAATTAAGCAGACCACTCTTACCCAGTCCAAAGATCAGGGCTTGATCCATCACCATTATTTAGCTCACTGCCCCATCCCAGCTCAGAACCTGGCTATATGCAAATTAGTCTGTCCCTGGCCCAGTGCATCATGGGAACAGGGCAGACCAAACTACCAAGCCAATTCTTCACCAGAAAGGAGACAAGCTACCGGGGACCGGTTTCTGGCATTTCAGCCTCATCGGCCCGGCTTGCTTGAATCCTGATGGAGCAGTGAGCAAGGGACTCATGTCTGAGTATACCCTGCCACACCTATAGTGGCCAAAAACGATTCAGAAAAGGGGGTGGTGATGAACAGAGTGTCTGAATTAAGCAGACCACTCTTACCCAGTCCAAAGATCAGGGCTTGATCCATCACCGTTATTTAGCTCACTGCCCCATCCCAGCTCAGAACCTGGCTATATGCAAATTAGTCTGTCCCTGGCCCAGTGCATCATGGGAACAGGGCAGACCAAACTACCAAGCCAATTCTTCACCAGAAAGGAGACAAGCTACCGGGGACCGGTTTCTGGCATTTCAACCTCGTCGGCCCGGCTTGCTTGAATTCTGATGGAGCAGTGAGCAAGGGACTCATGTCTGAGTATACCCTGCGACACCTATAGTGGCCAAAAACGATTCAGAAAAGGGGGTGGTGATGAACAGAGTGTCTGAATTAAGCAGACCACTCTTACCCAGTCCAAAGATCAGGGCTTGATCCATCACCGTTATTTAGCTCACTGCCCCATCCCAGCTCAGAACCTGGCTATATGCAAATTAGTCTGTCCCTGGCCCAGTGCATCATGGGAACAGGGCAGACCAAACTACCAAGCCAATTCTTCACCAGAAAGGAGACAAGCTACCGGGGACCGGTTTCTGGCATTTCAGCCTCGTCGGCCCGGCTTGCTTGAATCCTGATGGAGCAGTGAGCAAGGGACTCATGTCTGAGTATACCCTGCCACACCTATAGTGGCCAAAAACGATTCAGAAAAGGGGGTGGTGATGAACAGAGTGTCTGAATTAAGCAGACCACTCTTACCCAGTCCAAAGATCAGGGCTTGATCCATCACCGTTATTTAGCTCACTGCCCCATCCCAGCTCAGAACCTGGCTATATGCAAATTAGTCTGTCCCTGGCCCAGTGCATCATGGGACCAGGGCAGACCAAACTACCAAGCCAATCGTTCACCAGAAAGGAGACAAGCTACCGGGGACCGGTTTCTGGCATTTCAAGATTGGGCCTGGTCACGGGTTACCTTTTGACATAGAAGAAACTTAGGAAAAAGTTCTTTGAAAGGTACAGTTTCACCAGGGCAAGGCACCAGGCTGTATCCAAGGACAAGTCGTCAATGATGGGGAGACGCTGGGTAAGGTTTGGTGAATCCGTTGATGAGGGCAGGTAATGCTCCCAGTGGGTAAAGCTTGATTTTCATGCCAAGGAAGTCATTGTCATCGGTGGGTTGCTGGTTGTCGTTGAGAACGTTAAAGATTTCTACCTTTGGGCTTAGATGTTTTTCTGGAATTCAGATTCACACAGAGGGACAGGGCTGCAAGTGAATAGGGCTCCCTGGTGTCGGATACTGAAATCAGGAGGTCTAATTGAGGAGGATTTGCTGCTCTGAAGAAGAATGTAGCAGGACCTGTGGCATAATCAATCCCACTGGCGATGCTCCTTTTTGGGAACGGCTTGCAGGTAGGTCCGAGTCTTTGGTCAGTTCTCAGAGCAGTTTCTGCTGAAAAATTCTTCAGTTTTATTTTGGTAAGAGGAGGCCATATTTAGCACCAGACCTATGGTTCAGGAACTAAGGGGCAGCACTTGAGGTTAGAACTCACTCTAGCAGGGACCACCAGCAGCATGCAGGTAAGTTGTAGGGTCTCTGGAGTTTGTTTTATCCCAGTAGCTCACACAGCATGCCTGCCATCAAGCACTTTGAGTCACTCTCCTCTTCTGATTCAAGGAGCAGTCTTCATTCCTTAGACAGCAGGGCCGTCCTTCCAAAAGCAGGTTAGTCCTTCCAAAAGCAGAGCAGCAGTTCAGTCCTCCATCTGAGTCTTCAGTAGGTCCTGAAGTGATCTGAAGAACAGTTCTCTGGGTCAAATATTTATACCAGGTTTCAGCCTTTGTGTGTTGGGGGGACACCCTGTCAGGGCTCCAAACTGTCTGGGATGACAAAAGGCTGGAGTCAGGTTCCTTTGAGTGTGTTGGAGGCAAATCCTTTTGAAGTGTAAGTGGGGCAGGGCACAGCTCTGCCCTAGACATCCTGGCACAGTGACCCATCCTGTCCATGCCTAGTTCCCTTTGTGTCACTGTCAGGGAGGAGTACACAGACACCAACAGCTGTACCATTCACCGTTACGTGACCCAGGACACTGGCAGAAGGCCTAAATGGAGGGGCAAGAAATTCCAACTTTCTAAAAGTGGCATTTACATAACTGTGACTCAATATCTGACTTTACAGTTAAAGAGTACTTTAAAAAATATATATTTGGGTCCAAACAGCAGATCTTTTTTTGCTCCCAATTCAAAGTTAGCACTTATTAAATGTAATAAGGTAACTCATTGTTACTCAATGGGAGAGATACGCCTTAAATCAGTAAAAAAGACGACTTTAGGAATGTTTCACTGCCACAACATTTAAAACTTAAGTACCCATGTCTTTTGTTTTAAATACCATTCACCCTGCCCTAGGAGCTGTTAGGGCCTACCTTAGAGCGCATAAGGATAAAAAAGGAAGGTTTAGCCTTGTTGAAGGGTTAATTTTGCCAGGTGGAATTGACAGAATAAAACTCAGGCTGCAGTGGCAAGCCTGAGGCATGTTTTAGGTGTTAATGTTAGTGGGTGGCACAATGAATAATGCAGGCCCATTGGTAGTATTTAACCGACAGGCCCTGGATACATATAATATCATTTGCTAGTGATGTAGAAGTAAATTAATAAGTAGTAGCCATCTAGAAATCAACTTTGGAAGAAGAAGAGGGGTGAGACAGGCAATGGCATGATTCCAAATGTATGCAAAAAGGTTGTTGTTGGAAAATGGCCCTCTCTGGAGGAGAAGCTCAAACATTTTGCCTTCCTACTCCTCTTTTTCTGACCTTATGTTTGTTGGTTTCGAGACTCTAACTACTTTATCCCTGCTAACCAGTGCTAAAGTGCATGTCCTATCTCCCCTAAACATGGTAATATTGCCTCACACCCAATTGGCCTATTTACTTTACTTATACATCCCTAATAAAGTGCACAACATGTGCCCAGGGCCTGTAAATTGAATGCTACTAGTGGGCCTGCAGCACTGATTGTGTAACCCACCTTAATAGCCCCTGAACCATTTCCCAGGTCCGACACTGCAGAGCCTGTGTGTGCAGTTTTAGACTGACATGTTAATCTGGCAAGTTAAATCTCTTGCATGGCCCACCCCATCCTTTTTAAAACATATAAGTCACCCCTAAGATAGGCCCTGGATAGCACAAGGGCAGGGTGCAGTGTATTTAGGACATGTACCTTTATGTTTTACATGTTCTAGTAATGAAAACATTTAACATTCTTGTTTTTACTTCTGCAAAGCCTATCTCTATCATAGGATAACATTGGGATTACCTTATTACATTTTATTAGTGCAATTTCCATTTGGAAAGAGATTGAAATCACAATTTTGTTGTCTCTGGAATCAACATCTAATATCACAACTTATGGTGAAGTCGGATTTTAAAATGTAATTCTTAAAATGCCATTTTAGAGAGTTCACATTGTTTTACTTGAACCATTTGGTGCCTGCTCCTGTCTCTGAATCCATGTCTGGGGTGGTTGACAGCTGGGCTTTGTGCATTCCCTTTAGACAGTCACGCACAATGGGGACTTAGGTGTGAATTGATGGGCCTTGGGTCATTAACTGGCATGATGGAGGGGGGGCTAAGAACTGACTCACTAACACCTGAATAGGCTGTGTCCTTTCCACACACAAAGGGTTGCATACTCCCCTGCAGTCTGTCTGGAGCTAGGACAGAATTGTTGAGGAGTCTGTGCACTTCATAGACATCTCTTTGAAGTCAACCCCCACTTCATAGGCACCACTGGGAATAAGTACTAGACCTCTGACCATATAAACTCTGGCACTACAGCACCTGTGAAGAAATTCTGCCAGAAGGAAGGACAACTGTGTTGCTACAAGTACTGCCACTCTGCTGGAGTGTTGCTCTAGAAGAAATTATTTTTTGCTGTGCTGCTGTCTGCTACCCTCTGCCCTGCTGAGGAAGAACATGACTCTTCAACTTGAACCCAGAGTGATCTTCAAGGTGATGCTGGTTTGCCTGCTGTTTTAAGATTCAAGGGTATCAAAGTCTTATCTCCTGCTCAATTGGAAGTGGTTCCAGGTGCTTGCTTCAGTGCAACTGATGTATCCTCTCCTGCGTGAGCAGAGTTGATAAATTGCTGCAATTGCAGGAACAGAACCGGCACATCGCACTTGAAACGAGAGCATCGCCGTTGGAACTGACACATCGGAATCACTGCATCAGCACAGCTGCAGTTAGAGACGATCGACACATCCCTCGACTTCATGGAGAAACCTAGCGTATCGGCTTCGTAACCAACGCATCTCCAACCCTGCGCTTTGTCTTTGAAACCCGCAGATCACGATCGCTGCATGTAGAAAACTGATGCATCACCTCGACTGCGGGATCGACTACAACAACTTTTGTTCACTGGGCGATGCTTGTCTCCTGTGTCCTGCAAAAAACACAGTTGATGGACAGAATGTAGAACAATGTCTTACATTCACCCCAGTACAAAGATCTGGGCCTAAATCCATCGTTTTTTTGCACTCCACAAAACCCTAGGTCAGACACTGGCTATATGCAAATCAGCCTTGACCCTGTGCCTCATGGGAACAGTCCAGCCCGAACTACCAAGCCATGTCTTTCCTAGACCGGAATCAAGCATCCAAGGACCGGTTTCTGGCTATCAGCCTTCTTCAGCCTGGATAGATTGACTCCAGTGGTGTGGAGAGCCTGGGACTCACGTCTGAGCATACCCAGCCCACTCGGGGTGAAAATTGCAAAAAACACAGTTGATGGACAGAATGTAGAACAATGTCTTACATTCACCCCAGTACAAAGATCTGGGCCTAAATCCATCATTTTTTTGCACTCCACACCACCCTAGGTCAGACACTGGCTATATGCAAATCAGCCTTGACCCTGTGCCTCATGGGAACAGTCCAGCCCGAACTACCAAGCCATGTTTTTCCTAGACTGGAATCAAGCATCCAAGGACCGGTTTCTGGCTATCAGCCTTCTTCAGCCTGGATAGCTTGACTCCAGTGGTGTGGAGAGCCTGGCACTCACGTCTGAGCATACCCAGCCCACTCGGGGTGAAAATTGCAAAAAACACAGTTGATGGACAGAATGTAGAACAATGTCTTACATTCACCCCAGTGCAAAGATCTGGGCCTAAATCCATCGTTTTTTTGCACTCCACACCACCCTAGGTCAGACACTGGCTATATGCAAATCAGCCTTGACCCTGTGCCTCATGGGAACAGTCCAGCCCGAACTACCAAGCCATGTCTTTCCTAGACCGGAATCAAGCATCCAAGGACCGGTTTCTGGCTAGCAGCCTTCTTCAGCCTGGATAGCTTGACTCCAGTGGAGTGGAGAGCCTGGGACTCACATCTGAGCATACCCAGCCCACTCGGGGTGAAAATTGCAAAACACACAGTTGATGGACAGAATGTAGAACAATGTCTTACATTCACCCCAGTACAAAGGTCTGGGCCTAAATCCATCGTTTTTTTGCACTCCACACCACCCTAGGTCAGACACTGGCTATATGCAAATCAGCCTTGACCCTGTGCCTCATGGGAACAGTCCAGCCCGAACTACCAAGCCATGTTTTTCCTAGACCGGAATCAAGCATCCAAGGACCGGTTTCTGGCTATCAGCCTTCTTCAGCCTGGATAGCTTGACTCCAGTGGTGTGGAGAGCCTGGCACTCACGTCTGAGCATACCCAGCCCACTCGGGGTGAAAATTGCAAAAAACACAGTTGATGGACAGAATGTAGAACAATGTCTTACATTCACCCCAGTGCAAAGATCTGGGCCTAAATCCATCGTTTTTTTGCACTCCACACCACCCTAGGTCAGACACTGGCTATATGCAAATCAGCCTTGACCCTGTGCCTCATGGGAACAGTCCAGCCCGAACTACCAAGCCATGTCTTTCCTAGACCGGAATCAAGCATCCAAGGACCGGTTTCTGGCTAGCAGCCTTCTTCAGCCTGGATAGCTTGACTCCAGTGGAGTGGAGAGCCTGGGACTCACATCTGAGCATACCCAGCCCACTCGGGGTGAAAATTGCAAAACACACAGTTGATGGACAGAATGTAGAACAATGTCTTACATTCACCCCAGTACAAAGGTCTGGGCCTAAATCCATCGTTTTTTTGCACTCCACACCACCCTAGGTCAGACACTGGCTATATGCAAATCAGCCTTGACCCTGTGCCTCATGGGAACAGTCCAGCCCGAACTACCAAGCCATGTCTTTCCTAGACCGGAATCAAGCATCCAAGGACCGGTTTCTGGCTATCAGCCTTCTTCAGCCTGGATAGCTTGACTCCAGTGGTGTGGAGAGCCTGGGACTCACGTCTGAGCATACCCAGCCCACTCAGGGTGAAAATTGCAAAAAACACAGTTGATGGACAGAATGTAGAACAATGTCTTACATTCACCCCAGTACAAAGATCTTGGCCTAAATCCATCGGTTTTTTGCACTCTACACCACCCTAGGTCAGACACTGGCTATATGCAAATCAGCCTTGACCCTGTGCCTCATGGGAACAGTCCAGCCCGAACTACCAAGCCATGTCTTTCCTAGACCGGAATCAAGCATCCAAGGACCGGTTTCTGGCTATCAGCCTTCTTCAGCCTGGATAGCTTGACTCCAGTGGTGTGGAGAGCCTGGGACTCATGTCTGAGCATACCCAGCCCACTCGGGGTGAAAATTGCATAAAACACAGTTGATGGACAGAATGAAGAACAATGTCTTACATTCACCCCAGTACAAAGATCTGGGCCTAAATCCATCGTTTTTTTGCACTCTACACCACTCTAGGTCAGACACTGGCTATATGCAAATCAGCCTTGACCCTGTGCCTCATGGGAACAGTCCAGCTCGAACTACCAAGCCATGTCTTTCCTAGACCGGAATCAAGCATCCAAGGACCGGTTTCTGGCTATCAGCCTTCTTCAGCCTGGATAGCTTGACTCCAGTGGTGTGGAGAGCCTGGGACTCACGTCTGAGCATACCCAGCCCACTCGGGGTGAAAATTGCAAAAAACACAGTTGATGGACAGAATGTAGAACAATGTCTTACATTCACCCCAGTACAAAGATCTGGGCCTAAATCCATCGTTTTTTTGCACTCTACACCACCCTAGGTCAGACACTGGCTATATGCAAATCAGCCTTGACCCTGTGCCTCATGGGAACAGTCCAGCCCGAACTACCAAGCCATGTCTTTCCTAGACCAGAATCAAGCATCCAAGGACCGGTTTCTGGCTATCAGCCTTCTTCAGCCTGGATAGCTTGACTCCAGTGGTGTGGAGAGCCTGGGACTCACGTCTGAGCATACCCAGCCCACTCGGGGTGAAAATTGCAAAAAACACAGTTGATGGACAGAATGTAAAACAATGTCTTACATTCACCCCAGTACAAAGATCTGGGCCTAAATCCATTGTTTTTTTGCACTCCACACCACCGTAGGTCAGACACTGGCTATATGCAAATAATCAGCCTTGACCCTGTGCCTCATGGGAACAGTCCAGCCCGAACTACCAAGCCATGTCTTTCCTAGACCGGAATCAAGCATCCAAGGACCGGTTTCTGGCTATCAGCCTTCTTCATCCTGGATAGATTGACTCCAGTGGTGTGGAGAGCCTGGGACTCACGTCTGAGCATACCCAGCCCACTCGGGGTGAAAATTGCATAAAACACAGTTGATGGACAGAATGTAGAACAATGTCTTACATTCACCCCGGTACAAAGATCTGGGCCTAAATCAATTTTTGTTTGCACTCCACACCACCCTAGGTCAGGCACTGGCTATATGAAAATCAGCCTTGACCCTGTGCCTCATGGGAACAGTCCAGCCCGAACTACCAAGCCATGTCTTTCCTAGACCGGAATCAAGCATCCAAGGACCGGTTTCTGGCTATCAGCCTTCTTCAGCCTGGATAGCTTGACTCCAGTGGTGTGGAGAGCCTGGGACTCACGACTGAGCATACCCAGCCCACTCGGGGTGAAAATTGCAAAAAACACAGTTGATGGACAGAATGTAGAACAATGTCTTACATTCACCCCAGTACAAAGATCTGGGCCTAAATCCATCGTTTTTTTGCACTCCACACCACTCTAGGTCAGACACTGGCTATATGCAAATCAGCCTTGACCCTGTGCCTCATGGGAACAGTCCAGCCCGAACTACCAAGCCATGTCTTTCCTAGACCGGAATCAAGCATCCAAGGACCGGTTTCTGGCTATAAGCCTTCTTCAGCCTGGATAGATTGACTCCAGTGGTGTGGAGAGCCTGGGACTCACGTCTGAGCATACCCAGCCCACTCGGGGTGAAAATTGCAAAAAACACAGTTGATGGACAGAATGTAGAACAATGTCTTACATTCACCCCAGTACAAAGATCTGGGCCTAAATCCATCGTTTTTTTGCACTCCACACCACCCTGGGTCAGACACTGGCTATATGCAAATCAGCCTTGACCCTGTGCCTCATGGGAACAGTCCAGCCCGAACTACCAAGCCATGTCTTTCCTAGACCGGAATCAAGCATCCAAGGACCGGTTTCTGGCTATCAGCCTTCTTCAGCCTGGATAGCTTGACTCCAGTGGTGTGGAGAGCCTGGGACTCACATCTGAGCATACCCAGCCCACTCGGGGTGAAAATTGCAAAACACACAGTTGATGGACAGAATGTAGACCAATGTCTTACATTCACCCCAGTACAAAGATCTGGGCCTAAATCCATCGTTTTTTTGCACTCCACACCACCCTAGGTCTGACACTGGCTATATGCAAATCAGCCTTGACCCTGTGCCTCATGGGAACAGTCCAGCCCGAACTACCAAGCCATGTCTTTCCTAGACCGGAATCAAGCATCCAAGGACCGGTTTCTGGCTATCAGCCTTCTTCAGCCTGGATAGCCTGACTCCAGTGGTGTGGAGAGCCTGGGACTCACGTCTGAGCATACCCAGCCCACTCGGGGTGAAAATTGCAAAAAACACAGTTGATGGACAGAATGTAGAACAATGTCTTACATTCACCCCAGTACAAAGATCTGGGCCTAAATCCATCTTTTTTTGCACTCTACACCACCCTAGGTCAGACACTGGCTATATGCAAATCAGCCTTGACCCTGTGCCTCATGGGAACAGTCCAGCCCGAACTACCAAGCCATGTCTTTCCTAGACCGGAATCAAGCATCCAAGGACCGGTTTCTGGCTATCAGCCTTCTTCAGCCTGGATAGCTTGACTCCAGTGGTGTGGAGAGCCTGGGACTCACGTCTGAGCATACCCAGCCCACTCGGGGTGAAAATTGCAAAAAACACAGTTGATGGACAGAATGTAGAACAATGTCTTACATTCACCCCAGTACAAAGATCTGGGCCTAAATCCATTGTTTTTTTGCACTCCACACCACCGTAGGTCAGACACTGGCTATATGCAAATCAGCCTTGACCCCGTGCCTCATGGGAACAGTCCTGCCCGAACTACCAAGCCATGTCTTTCGTAGACCGGAATCAAGCATCCAAGGACCGGTTTCTGGCTATCAGCCTTCTTCAGCCTGGATAGCTTGACTCCAGTGGTGTGGAGAGCCTGGGACTCACGTCTGAGCATACCCAGCCCACTCGGGGTGAAAATTGCAAAAAACACAGTTGATGGACAGAATGTAGAACAATGTCTTACATTCACCCCAGTACAAAGATCTGGGCCTAAATCCATCGTTTTTTTGCACTCCACACCACCCTAGGTCAGACACTGGCTATATGCAAATCAGCCTTGACCCTGTGCCTCATGGGAACAGTCCAGCCCGAACTACCAAGCCATGTCTTTCCTAGACCGGAATCAAGCATCCAAGGACCGGTTTCTGGCTATCAGCCTTCTTCAGCCTGGATAGCTTGACTCCAGTGGTGTGGAGAGCCTGGGACTCACGTCTGAGCATACCCAGCCCACTCGGGGTGAAAATTGCAAAAAACACAGTTGATGGACAGAATGTAGAACAATGTCTTACATTCACCCCAGTACAAAGATATGGGCCTAAGCACTCCATACCACCCTAGGTCAGACACTGGCTATATGCAAATCAGCCTTGACCCTGTGCCTCATGGGAACAGTCCAGCCCTAACTACCAAGCCATGTCTTTCCTAGACCGGAATCAAGCATCCAAGGACCGGTTTCTGGCTAGCAGCCTTCTTCAGCCTGGATAGCTTGACTCCAGTGGTGTGGAGAGCCTGAGACTCACATCTGAGCATACCCAGCCCACTCGGGGTGAAAATTGCAAAAAACACAGTTGATGGACAGAATGTAGAACAATGTCTTACATTCACCCCAGTACAAAGATCTGGGCCTAAATCCATCGTTTTTTTGCACTCTACACCACCCTAGGTCAGACACTGGCTATATGCAAATCAGCCTTGACCCTGTGCCTCATGGGAACAGTCCAGCCCGAACTACCAAGCCATGTCTTTCCTAGACCGGAATCAAGCATCCAAGGACCGGTTTCTGGCTATCAGCCTTCTTCAGCCTGGATAGCTTGACTCCAGTGGTGTGGAGAGCCTGGGACTCATGTCTGAGCATACCCAGCCCACTCGGGGTGAAAATTGCAAAAAACACAGTTGATGGACAGAATGTAGAACAATGTCTTACATTCACCCCAGTACAAAGATCTGGGCCTAAATCCATTGTTTTTTTGCACTCCACACCACCGTAGGTCAGACACTGGCTATATGCAAATCAGCCTTGACCCTGTGCCTCATGGGAACAGTCCAGCCCGAACTACCAAGCCATGTCTTTCCTAGACCGGAATCAAGCATCCAAGGACCGGTTTCTGGCTATCAGCCTTCTTCAGCCTGGATAGCTTGACTCCAGTGGTGTGGAGATCCTGGGACTCACGTCTGAGCATACCCAGCCCACTCGGGGTGAAAATTGCATAAAACACAGTTGATGGACAGAATGTAGAACAATGTCTTACATTCACCCCGGTACAAAGATCTGGGCCTAAATCCATTTTTTTTGCACTCCACACCACCCTAGGTCAGACACTGGCTATATGCAAATCAGCCTTGACCCTGTGCCTCATGGGAACAGTCCAGCCCGAACTACCAAGCCATGTCTTTCCTAGACCGGAATCAAGCATCCAAGGACCGGTTTCTGGCTATCAGCCTTCTTCAGCCTGGATAGCTTGACTCCAGTGGTGTGGAGAGCCTGGGACTCACGTCTGAGCATACCCAGCCCACTCGGGGTGAAAATTGCAAAAAACACAGTTGATGGACAGAATGTAGAACAATGCCTTACATTCACCCCAGTACAAAGATCTGGGCCTAAATCCATCGTTTTTTTGCACTCCACACCACTCTAGGTCAGACACTGGCTATATGCAAATCAGCCTTGACCCTGTGCCTCATGGGAACAGTCCAGCCCAAACTACCAAGCCATGTCTTTCCTAGAGCGGAATCAAGCATCCAAGGACCGGTTTCTGGCTATCAGCCTTCTTCAGCCTGGATAGATTGACTCCAGTGGTGTGGAGAGCCTGGGACTCACGTCTGAGCATACCCAGCGCACTCGGGGTGAAAATTGCAAAAAACACAGTTGATGGACAGAATGTAGAACAATGTCTTACATTCACCCCAGTACAAAGATCTGGGCCTAAATCCATCGTTTGTTTGCACTCCACACCACCCTAGGTCAGACACTGGCTATATGCAAATCAGCCTTTACCCTGTGCCTCATGGGAACAGTCCAGCCCGAACTACCAAGCCATGTCTTTCCTAGACCGGAATCAAGCATCCAAGGACCGGTTTCCTGCTATCAGCCTTCTTCAGCCTGGATAGCTTGACTCCAGTGGTGTGGAGAGCCTGGGACTCACGTCTGAGCATACCCAGCCCACTCGGGGTGAAAATTGCAAAAAACACAGTTGATGGACAGAATGTAAAACAATGTCTTACATTCACCCCAGTACAAAGATCTGGGCCTAAATCCATTGTTTTTTGCACTCCACACCACCGTAGGTCAGACACTGGCTATATGCAAATAATCAGCCTTGACCCTGTGCCTCATGGGAACAGTCCAGCCCGAACTACCAAGCCATGTCTTTCCTAGACCGGAATCAAGCATCCAAGGACCGGTTTCTGGCTATCAGCCTTCTTCATCCTGGATAGATTGACTCCAGTGGTGTGGAGAGCCTGGGACTCACGTCTGAGCATACCCAGCCCACTCGGGGTGAAAATTGCATAAAACACAGTTGATGGACAGAATGTAGAACAATGTCTTACATTCACCCCGGTACAAAGATCTGGGCCTAAATCCATTTTTTTTGCACTCCACACCACCCTAGGTCAGGCACTGGCTATATGCAAATCAGCCTTGACCCTGTGCCTCATGGGAACAGTCCAGCCCGAACTACCAAGCCATGTCTTTCCTAGACCGGAATCAAGCATCCAAGGACCGGTTTCTGGCTATCAGCCTTCTTCAGCCTGGATAGCTTGACTCCAGTGGTGTGGAGAGCCTGGGACTCACGTCTGAGCATACCCAGCCCACTCGGGGTGAAAATTGCAAAAAACACAGTTGATGGACAGAATGTAGAACAATGTCTTACATTCACCCCAGTACAAAGATCTGGGCCTAAATCCATCGTTTTTTTGCACTCCACACCACTCTAGGTCAGACACTGGCTATATGCAAATCAGTCTTGACCCTGTGCCTCATGGGAACAGTCCAGCCCGAACTACCAAGCCATGTCTTTCCTAGACCGGAATCAAGCATCCAAGGACCGGTTTCTGGCTATCAGCCTTCTTCAGCCTGGATAGATTGACTCCAGTGGTGTGGAGAGCCTGGGACTCACGTCTGAGCATACCCAGCCCACTCGGGGTGAAAATTGCAAAAAACACAGTTGATGGACAGAATGTAGAACAATGTCTTACATTCACCCCAGTACAAAGATCTGGTCCTAAATCCATCGTTTTTTTGCACTCCACACCACCCTAGGTCAGACACTGGCTATATGCAAATCAGCCTTGACCCTGTGCCTCATGGGAACAGTCCAGCCCGAACTACCAAGCCATGTCTTTCCTAGACCGGAATCAAGCATCCAAGGACCGGTTTCTGGCTATCAGCCTTCTTCAGCCTGGATAGCTTGACTCCAGTGGTGTGGAGAGCCTGGGACTCACATCTGAGCATACCCAGCCCACTCGGGGTGAAAATTGCAAAACACACAGTTGATGGACAGAATGTAGAACAATGTCTAACATTCACCCCAGTACAAAGATCTGGGCCTAAATCCATCGTTTTTTTGCACTCCACACCACCCTAGGTCTAACACTGGCTATATGCAAATCAGCCTTGACCCTGTGCCTCATGGGAACAGTCCAGCCCGAACTACCAAGCCATGTCTTTCCTAGACCGGAATCAAGCATCCAAGGACCGGTTTCTGGCTATCAGCCTTCTTCAGCCTGGATAGCCTGACTCCAGTGGTGTGGAGAGCCTGAGACTCACGTCTGAGCATACCCAGCCCACTCGGGGTGAAAATTGCAAAAAACACAGTTGATGGACAGAATGTAGAACAATGTCTTACATTCACCCCAGTACAAAGATATGGGCCTAAGCACTCCATACCACCCTAGGTCAGACACTGGCTATATGCAAATCAGCCTTGACCCTGTGCCTCATGGGAACAGTCCAGCCCGAACTACCAAGCCATGTCTTTCCTAGACCGGAATCAAGCATCCAAGGACCGGTTTCTGGCTATCAGCCTTCTTCAGCCTGGATAGATTGACTCCAGTGGTGTGGAGAGCCTGGGACTCACGTCTGAGCATACCCAGCCCACTCGGGGTGAAAATTGCAAAAAACACAGTTGATGGACAGAATGTAGAACAATGTCTTACATTCACCCCGGTACAAAGATCTGGCCTAAATCCATTTTTTTTGCACTCCACACCACCCTAGGTCAGGCACTGGCTATATGCAAATCAGCCTTGACCCTGTGCCTCATGGGAACAGTCCAGCCCGAACTACCAAGCCATGTCTTTCCTAGACCGGAATCAAGCATCCAAGGACCGGTTTCTGGCTATCAGCCTTCTTCAGCCTGGATAGCTTGACTCCAGTGGTGTGGAGAGCCTGGGACTCACGTCTGAGCATACCCAGCCCACTCGGGGTGAAAATTGCAAAAAACACAGTTGATGGACAGAATGTAGAACAATGTCTTACATTCACCCCAGTACAAAGATCTGGGCCTAAATCCATCGTTTTTTTGCACTCCACACCACTCTAGGTCAGACACTGGCTATATGCAAATCTGTCTTGACCCTGTGCCTCATGGGAACAGTCCAGCCCGAACTACCAAGCCATGTCTTTCCTAGACCGGAATCAAGCATCCAAGGACCGGTTTCCTGCTATCAGCCTTCTTCAGCCTGGATAGCTTGACTCCAGTGGTGTGGAGAGCCTGGGACTCACGTCTGAGCATACCCAGCCCACTCGGGGTGAAAATTGCAAAAAACACAGTTGATGGACAGAATGTAAAACAATGTCTTACATTCACCCCAGTACAAAGATCTGGGCCTAAATCCATTGTTTTTTGCACTCCACACCACCGTAGGTCAGACACTGGCTATATGCAAATAATCAGCCTTGACCCTGTGCCTCATGGGAACAGTCCAGCCCGAACTACCAAGCCATGTCTTTCCTAGACCGGAATGAAGCATCCAAGGACCGGTTTCTGGCTATCAGTCTTCTTCAGCCTGGATAGCTTGACTCCAGTGGTGTGGAGATCCTGGGACTCACGTCTGAGCATACCCAGCCCACTCGGGGTGAAAATTGCATAAAACACAGTTGATGGACAGAATGTAGAACAATGTCTTACATTCACCCCGGTACAAAGATCTGGGCCTAAATCCATCTTTTTTTGCACTCCACACCACCCTAGGTCAGACACTGGCTATATGCAAATCAGCCTTGACCCTGTGCCTCATGGGAACAGTCCAGCCCGAACTACCAAGCCATGTCTTTCCTAGACCGGAATCAAGCATCCAAGGACCGGTTTCTGGCTATCAGCCTTCTTCAGCCTGGATAGCTTGACTCCAGTGGTGTGGAGAGCCTGGGACTCACGTCTGAGCATACCCAGCCCACTCGGGGTGAAAATTGCAAAAAACACAGTTGATGGACAGAATGTAGAACAATGTCTTACATTCACCCCAGTACAAAGATCTGGGCCTAAATCCATCGTTTTTTTGCACTCCACACCACTCTAGGTCAGACACTGGCTATATGCAAATCAGCCTTGACCCTGTGCCTCATGGGAACAGTCCAGCCCGAACTACCAAGCCATGTCTTTCCTAGACCGGAATCAAGCATCCAAGGACCGGTTTCTGGCTATCAGCCTTCTTCAGCCTGGATAGCTTGACTCCAGTGGTGTGGAGAGCCTGGGACTCACGTCTGAGCATACCCAGCCCACTCGGGGTGAAAATTGCAAAAAACACAGTTGATGGACAGAATGTAGAACAATGCCTTACATTCACCCCAGTACAAAGATCTGGGCCTAAATCCATCGTTTTTTTGCACTCCACACCACTCTAGGTCAGACACTGGCTATATGCAAATCAGCCTTGACCCTGTGCTTCATGGGAACAGTCCAGCCCGAACTACCAAGCCATGTCTTTCCTAGAGCGGAATCAAGCATCCAAGGACCGGTTTCTGGCTATCAGCCTTCTTCAGCCTGGATAGATTGACTCCAGTGGTGTGGAGAGCCTGGGACTCACGTCTGAGCATACCCAGCGCACTCGGGGTGAAAATTGCAAAAAACACAGTTGATGGACAGAATGTAGAACAATGTCTTACATTCACCCCAGTACAAAGATCTGGGCCTAAATCCATCGTTTTTTTGCACTCCACACCACCCTAGGTCAGACACTGGCTATATGCAAATCAGCCTTTACCCTGTGCCTCATGGGAACAGTCCAGCCCGAACTACCAAGCCATGTCTTTCCTAGACCGGAATCAAGCATCCAAGGACCGGTTTCCTGCTATCAGCCTTCTTCAGCCTGGATAGCTTGACTCCAGTGGTGTGGAGAGCCTGGGACTCACGTCTGAGCATACCCAGCCCACTCGGAGTGAAAATTGCAAAAAACACCGTTGATGGACAGAATGTAGAACAATGTCTTACATTCACCCCAGTACAAAGATCTGGGCCTAAATCCATCGTTTTTTTGCACTCCACACCACTCTAGGTCAGACACTGGCTATATGCAAATCAGTCTTGACCCTGTGCCTCATGGGAACAGTCCAGCCCGAACTACCAAGCCGTGTCTTTCCTAGACCGGAATCAAGCATCCAAGGACAGGTTTCCTGCTATCAGCCTTCTTCAGCCTGGATAGCTTGACTCCAGTGGTGTGGAGAGCCTGGGACTCACGTCTGAGCATACCCAGCCCACTCGGGGTGAAAATTGCAAAAAACACAGTTGATGGACAGAATGTAAAACAATGTCTTACATTCACCCCAGTACAAAGATCTGGGCCTAAATCCATTGTTTTTTGCACTCCACACCACCGTAGGTCAGACACTGGCTATATGCAAATAATCAGCCTTGACCCTGTGCCTCATGGGAACAGTCCAGCCCGAACTACCAAGCCATGTCTTTCCTAGACCGGAATCAAGCATCCAAGGACCGGTTTCTGGCTATCAGCCTTCTTCATCCTGGATAGATTGACTCCAGTGGTGTGGAGAGCCTGGGACTCACGTCTGAGCATACCCAGCCCACTCGGGGTGAAAATTGCATAAAACACAGTTGATGGACAGAATGTAGAACAATGTCTTACATTCACCCCGGTACAAAGATCTGGGCCTAAATCCATTTTTTTTGCACTCCACACCACCCTAGGTCAGGCACTGGCTATATGCAAATCAGCCTTGACCCTGTGCCTCATGGGAACAGTCCAGCCCGAACTACCAAGCCATGTCTTTCCTAGACCGGAATCAAGCATCCAAGGACCGGTTTCTGGCTATCAGCCTTCTTCAGCCTGGATAGCTTGACTCCAGTGGTGTGGAGAGCCTGGGACTCACGTCTGAGCATACCCAGCCCACTCGGGGTGAAAATTGCAAAAAACACAGTTGATGGACAGAATGTAGAACAATGTCTTACATTCACCCCAGTACAAAGATCTGGGCCTAAATCCATCGTTTTTTTGCACTCCACACCACTCTAGGTCAGACACTGGCTATATGCAAATCAGTCTTGACCCTGTGCCTCATGGGAACAGTCCAGCCCGAACTACCAAGCCATGTCTTTCCTAGACCGGAATCAAGCATCCAAGGACCGGTTTCTGGCTATCAGCCTTCTTCAGCCTGGATAGATTGACTCCAGTGGTGTGGAGAGCCTGGGACTCACGTCTGAGCATACCCAGCCCACTCGGGGTGAAAATTGCAAAAAACACAGTTGATGGACAGAATGTAGAACAATGTCTTACATTCACCCCAGTACAAAGATCTGGTCCTAAATCCATCGTTTTTTTGCACTCCACACCACCCTAGGTCAGACACTGGCTATATGCAAAAAAGGCTTGACCCTGTGCCTCATGGGAACAGTCCAGCCCGAACTACCAAGCCATGTCTTTCCTAGACCGGAATCAAGCATCCAAGGACCGGTTTCTGGCTATCAGCCTTCTTCAGCCTGGATAGCTTGACTCCAGTGGTGTGGAGAGCCTGGGACTCACATCTGAGCATACCCAGCCCACTCGGGGTGAAAATTGCAAAACACACAGTTGATGGACAGAATGTAGAACAATGTCTAACATTCACCCCAGTACAAAGATCTGGGCCTAAATCCATCGTTTTTTTGCACTCCACACCACCCTAGGTCTAACACTGGCTATATGCAAATCAGCCTTGACCCTGTGCCTCATGGGAACAGTCCAGCCCAAACTACCAAGCCATGTCTTTCCTAGACCGGAATCAAGCATCCAAGGACCGGTTTCTGGCTATCAGCCTTCTTCAGCCTGGATAGCCTGACTCCAGTGGTGTGGAGAGCCTGAGACTCACGTCTGAGCATACCCAGCCCACTCGGGGTGAAAATTGCAAAAAACACAGTTGATGGACAGAATGTAGAACAATGTCTTACATTCACCCCAGTACAAAGATATGGGCCTAAGCACTCCATACCACCCTAGGTCAGACACTGGCTATATGCAAATCAGCCTTGACCCTGTGCCTCATGGGAACAGTCCAGCCCGAACTACCAAGCCATGTCTTTCCTAGACCGGAATCAAGCATCCAAGGACCGGTTTCTGGCTATCAGCCTTCTTCAGCCTGGATAGATTGACTCCAGTGGTGTGGAGAGCCTGGGACTCACGTCTGAGCATACCCAGCCCACTCGGGGTGAAAATTGCATAAAACACAGTTGATGGACAGAATGTAGAACAATGTCTTACATTCACCCCGGTACAAAGATCTGGGCCTAAATCCATTTTTTTTGCACTCCACACCACCCTAGGTCAGGCACTGGCTATATGCAAATCAGCCTTGACCCTGTGCCTCATGGGAACAGTCCAGCCCGAACTACCAAGCCATGTCTTTCCTAGACCGGAATCAAGCATCCAAGGACCGGTTTCTGGCTATCAGCCTTCTTCAGCCTGGATAGCTTGACTCCAGTGGTGTGGAGAGCCTGGGACTCACGTCTGAGCATACCCAGCCCACTCGGGGTGAAAATTGCAAAAAACACAGTTGATGGACAGAATGTAGAACAATGTCTTACATTCACCCCAGTACAAAGATCTGGGCCTAAATCCATCGTTCTTTTGCACTCCACACCACTCTAGGTCAGACACTGGCTATATGCAAATCAGTCTTGACCCTGTGCCTCATGGGAACAGTCCAGCCCGAACTACCAAGCCATGTCTTTCCTAGACCGGAATCAAGCATCCAAGGACCGGTTTCCTGCTATCAGCCTTCTTCAGCCTGGATAGCTTGACTCCAGTGGTGTGGAGAGCCTGGGACTCACGTCTGAGCATACCCAGCCCACTCGGGGTGAAAATTGCAAAAAACACAGTTGATGGACAGAATGTAAAACAATGTCTTACATTCACCCCAGTACAAAGATCTGGGCCTAAATCCATTGTTTTTTGCACTCCACACCACCGTAGGTCAGACACTGGCTATATGCAAATAATCAGCCTTGACCCTGTGCCTCATGGGAACAGTCCAGCCCGAACTACCAAGCCATGTCTTTCCTAGACCGGAATCAAGCATCCAAGGACCGTTTTCTGGCTATCAGCCTTCTTCATCCTGGATAGATTGACTCCAGTGGTGTGGAGAGCCTGGGACTCACGTCTGAGCATACCCAGCCCACTCGGGGTGAAAATTGCATAAAACACAGTTGATGGACAGAATGTAGAACAATGTCTTACATTCACCCCGGTACAAAGATCTGGGCCTAAATCCATTTTTTTTGCACTCCACACCACCCTAGGTCAGGCACTGGCTAAATGCAAATCAGCCTTGACCCTGTGCCTCATGGGAACAGTCCAGCCCGAACTACCAAGCCATGTCTTTCCTAGACCGGAATCAAGCATCCAAGGACCGGTTTCTGGCTATCAGCCTTCTTCAGCCTGGATAGCTTGACTCCAGTGGTGTGGAGAGCCTGGGACTCACGTCTGAGCATACCCAGCCCACTCGGGGTGAAAATTGCAAAAAACACAGTTGATGGACAGAATGTAGAACAATGTCTTACATTCACCCCAGTACAAAGATCTGGGCCTAAATCCATCGTTTTTTTGCACTCCACACCACTCTAGGTCAGACACTGGCTATATGCAAATCAGTCTTGACCCTGTGCCTCATGGGAACAGTCCAGCCCGAACTACCAAGCCATGTCTTTCCTAGACCGGAATCAAGCATCCAAGGACCGGTTTCTGGCTATCAGCCTTCTTCAGCCTGGATAGATTGACTCCAGTGGTGTGGAGAGCCTGGGACTCACGTCTGAGCATACCCAGCCCACTCGGGGTGAAAATTGCAAAAAACACAGTTGATGGACAGAATGTAGAACAATGTCTTACATTCACCCCAGTACAAAGATCTGGTCCTAAATCCATCGTTTTTTTGCACTCCACACCACCCTAGGTCAGACACTGGCTATATGCAAATCAGCCTTGACCCTGTGCCTCATGGGAACAGTCCAGCCCGAACTACCAAGCCATGTCTTTCCTAGACCGGAATCAAGCATTCAAGGACCGGTTTCTGGCTATCAGCCTTCTTCAGCCTGGATAGCTTGACTCCAGTGGTGTGGAGAGCCTGGGACTCACATCTGAGCATACCCAGCCCACTCGGGGTGAAAATTGCAAAACACACAGTTGATGGACAGAATGTAGAACAATGTCTAACATTCACCCCAGTACAAAGATCTGGGCCTAAATCCATCGTTTTTTTGCACTCCACACCACCCTAGGTCTAACACTGGCTATATGCAAATCAGCCTTGACCCTGTGCCTCATGGGAACAGTCCAGCCCGAACTACCAAGCCATGTCTTTCCTAGACCGGAATCAAGCATCCAAGGACCGGTTTCTGGCTATCAGCCTTCTTCAGCCTGGATAGCCTGACTCCAGTGGTGTGGAGAGCCTGAGACTCACGTCTGAGCATACCCAGCCCACTCGGGGTGAAAATTGCAAAAAACACAGTTGATGGACAGAATGTAGAACAATGTCTTACATTCACCCCAGTACAAAGATATGGGCCTAAGCACTCCATACCACCCTAGGTCAGACACTGGCTATATGCAAATCAGCCTTGACCCTGTGCCTCATGGGAACAGTCCAGCCCGAACTACCAAGCCATGTCTTTCCTAGACCGGAATCAAGCATCCAAGGACCGGTTTCTGGCTATCAGCCTTCTTCAGCCTGGATATATTGACTCCAGTGGTGTGGAGAGCCTGGGACTCACGTCTGAGCATACCCAGCCCACTCGGGGTGAAAATTGCATAAAACACAGTTGATGGACAGAATGTAGAACAATGTCTTACATTCACCCCAGTACAAAGATCTGGGCCTAAATCCATTTTTTTTGCACTCCACACCACCCTAGGTCAGGCACTGGCTATATGCAAATCAGCCTTGACCCTGTGCCTCATGGGAACAGTCCAGCCAAAACTACCAAGCCATGTCTTTCCTAGACCGGAATCAAGCATCCAAGGACCGGTTTCTGGCTATCAGCCTTCTTCAGCCTGGATAGCTTGACTCCAGTGGTGTGGAGAGCCTGGGACTCACGTCTGAGCATACCCAGCCCACTCGGGGTGAAAATTGCAAAAAACACAGTTGATGGACAGAATGTAGAACAATGTCTTACATTCACCCCAGTACAAAGATCTGGGCCTAAATCCATCGTTTTTTTGCACTCCACACCACTCTAGGTCAGACACTGGCTATATGCAAATCAGTCTTGACCCTGTGCCTCATGGGAACAGTCCAGCCCGAACTACCAAGCCATGTCTTTCCTAGACCGGAATCAAGCATCCAAGGACCGGTTTCCTGCTATCAGCCTTCTTCAGCCTGGATAGCTTGACTCCAGTGGTGTGGAGAGCCTGGGACTTACGTCTGAGCATACCCAGCCCACTCGGGGTGAAAATTGCAAAAAACACAGTTGATGGACAGAATGTAAAACAATGTCTTACATTCACCCCAGTACAAAGATCTGGGCCTACATCCATTGTTTTTTGCACTCCACACCACCGTAGGTCAGACACTGGCTATATGCAAATAATCAGCCTTGACCCTGTGCCTCATGGGAACAGTCCAGCCCGAACTACCAAGCCATGTCTTTCCTAGACCGGAATCAAGCATCCAAGGACCGGTTTCTGGCTATCAGCCTTCTTCATCCTGGATAGATTGACTCCAGTGGTGTGGAGAGCCTGGGACTCACGTCTGAGCATACCCAGCCCACTCGGGGTGAAAATTGCATAAAACACAGTTGATGGACAGAATGTAGAACAATGTCTTACATTCACCCCGGTACAAAGATCTGGGCCTAAATCCATTTTTTTTGCACTCCACACCACCCTAGGTCAGGCACTGGCTATATGCAAATCAGCCTTGACCCTGTGCCTCATGGGAACAGTCCAGCCCGAACTACCAAGCCATGTCTTTCCTAGACCGGAATCAAGCATCCAAGGACCGGTTTCTGGCTATTAGCCTTCTTCAGCCTGGATAGCTTGACTCCAGTGGTGTGGAGAGCCTGGGACTCACGTCTGAGCATACCCAGCCCACTCGGGGTGAAAATTGCAAAAAACACAGTTGATGGACAGAATGTAGAACAATGTCTTACATTCACCCCAGTACAAAGATCTGGGCCTAAATCCATCGTTTTTTTGCACTCCACACCACTCTAGGTCAGACACTGGCTATATGCAAATCAGTCTTGACCCTGTGCCTCATGGGAACAGTCCAGCCCGAACTACCAAGCCATGTCTTTCCTAGACCGGAATCAAGCATCCAAGTACCGGTTTCTGGCTATCAGCCTTCTTCAGCCTGGATAGATTGACTCCAGTGGTGTGGAGAGCCTGGGACTCACGTCTGAGCATACCCAGCCCACTCGGGTTGAAAATTGCAAAAAACACAGTTGATGGACAGAATGTAGAACAATGTCTTACATTCACCCCAGTACAAAGATCTGGTCCTAAATCCATCGTTTTTTTGCACTCCACACCACCCTAGGTCAGACACTGGCTATATGCAAATCAGCCTTGACCCTGTGCCTCATGGGAACAGTCCAGCCCGAACTACCAAGCCATGTCTTTCCTAGACCGGAATCAAGCATCCAAGGACCGGTTTCTGGCTATCAGCCTTCTTCAGCCTGGATAGCTTGACTCCAGTGGTGTGGAGAGCCTGGGACTCACATCTGAGCATACCCAGCCCACTCGGGGTGAAAATTGCAAAACACACAGTTGATGGACAGAATGTAGAACAATGTCTAACATTCACCCCAGTACAAAGATCTGGGCCTAAATCCATCGTTTTTTTGCACTCCACACCACCCTAGGTCTAACACTGGCTATATGCAAATCAGCCTTGACCCTGTGCCTCATGGGAACAGTCCAGCCCGAACTACCAAGCCATGTCTTTCCTAGACCGGAATCAAGCATCCAAGGACCGGTTTCTGGCTATCAGCCTTCTTCAGCCTGGATAGCCTGACTCCAGTGGTGTGGAGAGCCTGGGACTCACGTCTGAGCATACCCAGCCCACTCGGGGTGAAAATTGCAAAAAACACAGTTGATGGACAGAATGTAGAACAATGTCTTACATTCACCCCAGTACAAAGATATGGGCCTAAGCACTCCATACCACCCTAGGTCAGACACTGGCTATATGCAAATCAGCCTTGACGCTGTGCCTCATGGGAACAGTCCAGCCCGAACTACCAAGCCATGTCTTTCCTAGACCGGAATCAAGCATCCAAGGACCGGTTTCTGGCTATCAGCCTTCTTCAGCCTGGATAGATTGACTCCAGTGGTGTGGAGAGCCTGGGACTCACGTCTGAGCATACCCAGCCCACTCGGGGTGAAAATTGCATAAAACACAGTTGATGGACAGAATGTAGAACAATGTCTAACATTCACCCCAGTACAAAGATCTGGGCATAAATCCATCGTTTTTTTGCACTCCACACCACCCTAGGTCTGACACTGGCTATATGCAAATCAGCCTTGACCCTGTGCCTCATAGGAACAGTCCAGCCCGAACTACCAAGCCATGTCTTTACTAGACCGGAATCAAGCATCCAAGGACCGGTTTCTGGCTATCAGCCTTCTTCAGCCTGGATAGCCTGACTCCAGTGGTGTGGAGAGCCTGGGACTCACGTCTGAGCATACCCAGCCCACTCGGGGTGAAAATTGCAAAAAACACAGTTGATGGACAGAATGTAGAACAATGTCTTACATTCAGCCCAGTACAAAGATATGGGCCTAAGCACTCCATACCACCCTAGGTCAGACACTGGCTATATGCAAATCAGCCTTGACCCTGTGCCTCATGGGAACAGTCCAGCCCGAACTACCAAGCCATGTCTTTCCTAGAGCGGAATCAAGCATCCAAGGACCGGTTTCTGGCTATCAGCCTTCTTCAGCCTGGATAGATTGACTCCAGTGGTGTGGAGAGCCTGGGACTCACGTCTGAGCATACCCAGCCCACTCGGGGTGAAAATTGCAAAAAACACAGTTGATGGACAGAATGTAGAACAATGTCTTACATTCACCCCAGTACAAAGATCTGGGCCTAAATCCATCATTTTTTTGCACTCCACACCACCCTAGGTCAGACACTGGCTATATGCAAATCAGCCTTGACCCTGTGCCTCATGGGAACAGTCCAGCCCGAACTACCAAGCCATGTTTTTCCTAGACCGGAATCAAGCATCCAAGGACCGGTTTCTGGCTAGCAGCCTTCTTCAGCCTGGATAGCTTGACTCCAGTGGAGTGGAGAGCCTGGGACTCACATCTGAGCATACCCAGCCCACTCGGGGTGAAAATTGCAAAACACACAGTTGATGGACAGAATGTAGAACAATGTCTTACATTCACCCCAGTACAAAGATCTGGGCCTAAATCCATCGTTTTTTTGCACTCCACACCACCCTAGGTCAGACACTGGCTATATGCAAATCAGCCTTGACCCTGTGCCTCATGGGAACAGTCCAGCCCGAACTACCAAGCCATGTCTTTCCTAGACCGGAATCAAGCATCCAAGGACCGGTTTCTGGCTATCAGCCTTCTTCAGCCAGGATAGCTTGACTCCAGTGGTGTGGAGAGCCTGGGACTCACGTCTGAGCATACCCAGCCCACTCGGGGTGAAAATTGCAAAAAACACAGTTGATGGACAGAATGTAGAACAATGTCTTACATTCACCCCAGTACAAAGATCTGGGCCTAAATCCATCGGTTTTTTGCACTCTACACCACCCTAGGTCAGACACTGGCTATATGCAAATCAGCCTTGACCCTGTGCCTCATGGGAACAGTCCAGCCCGAACTACCAAGCCATGTCTTTCCTAGACCGGAATCAAGCATCCAAGGACCGGTTTCTGGCTATCAGCCTTCTTCAGCCTGGATAGCTTGACTCCAGTGGTGTGGAGAGCCTGGGACTCATGTCTGAGCATACCCAGCCCACTCGGGGTGAAAATTGCAAAAAACACAGTTGATGGACAAAATGTAGAACAATGTCTTACATTCACACCAGTACAAAGATCTGGGCCTAAATCCATTGTTTTTTTGCACTCCACACCACCGTAGGTCAGACACTGGCTATATGCAAATCAGCCTTGACCCTGTGCCTCATGGGAACAGTCCAGCCCGCACTACCAAGCCATGTCTTTCCTAGACCGGAATCAAGCATCCAAGGACCGGTTTCTGGCTATCAGCCTTCTTCAGCCTGGATAGCTTGACTCCAGTGGTGTGGAGATCCTGGGACTCACGTCTGAGCATACCCAGCCCACTCGGGGTGAAAATTGCATAAAACACAGTTGATGGACAGAATGTAGAACAATGTCTTACATTCACCCCGGTACAAAGATCTGGGCCTAAATCCATCTTTTTTTGCACTCCACACCACCCTAGGTCAGACACTGGCTATATGCAAATCAGCCTTGACCCTGTGCCTCATGGGAACAGTCCACCCCGAACTACCAAGCCATGTCTTTCCTAGACCGGAATCAAGCATCCAAGGACCGGTTTCTGGCTAGCAGCCTTCTTCAGCCTGGATAGCTTGACTCCAGTGGAGTGGAGAGCCTGGGACTCACATCTGAGCATACCCAGCCCACTCGGGATGAAAATTGCAAAACACACAGTTGATGGACAGAATGTAGAACAATGTCTTACATTCACCCCAGTACAAAGATCTGGGCCTAAATCCATCGTTTTTTTGCACTCCACACCACCCTAGGTCAGACACTGGCTATATGCAAATCAGCCTTGACCCTGTGCCTCATGGGAACAGTCCAGCCCGAACTACCAAGCCATGTCTTTCCTAGACCGGAATCAAGCATCCAAGGACCGGTTTCTGGCTATCAGCCTTCTTCAGCCTGGATAGCTTGACTCCAGTGGTGTGGAGAGCCTGGGACTCACGTCTGAGCATACCCAGCCCACTCGGGGTGAAAATTGCAAAAAACACAGTTGATGGACAGAATGTAGAACAATGTCTTACATTCACCCCAGTACAAAGATCTGGGCCTAAATCCATCGGTTTTTTGCACTCTACACCACCCTAGGTCAGACACTGGCTATATGCAAATCAGCCTTGACCCTGTGCCTCATGGGAACAGTCCAGCCCGAACTACCAAGCCATGTCTTTCCTAGACCGGAATCAAGCATCCAAGGACCGGTTTCTGGCTATCAGCCTTCTTCAGCCTGGATAGCTTGACTCCAGTGGTGTGGAGAGCCTGGGACTCATGTCTGAGCATACCCAGCCCACTCGGGGTGAAAATTGCAAAAAACACAGTTGATGGACAGAATGTAGAACAATGTCTTACATTCACACCAGTACAAAGATCTGGGCCTAAATCCATAGTTTTTTTGCACTCCACACCACCGTAGGTCAGACACTGGCTACATGCAAATCAGCCTTGACCCTGTGCCTCATGGGAACAGTCCAGCCCGAACTACCAAGCCATGTCTTTCCTAGACCGGAATCAAGCATCCAAGGACCGGTTTCTGGCTATCAGCCTTCTTCAGCCTGGATAGCTTGACTCCAGTGGTGTGGAGATCCTGGGACTCACGTCTGAGCATACCCAGCCCACTCGGGGTGAAAATTGCATAAAACACAGTTGATGGACAGAATGTAGAACAATGTCTTACATTCACCCCGGTACAAAGATCTGGGCCTAAATCCATCTTTTTTTGCACTCCACACCACCCTAGGTCAGACACTGGCTATATGCAAATCAGCCTTGACCCTGTGCCTCATGGGAACAGTCCAGCCCGTACTACCAAGCCATGTCTTTCCTAGACCGGAATCAAGCATCCAAGGACCGGTTTCTGGCTATCAGCCTTCTTCAGCCTGGATAGCTTGACTCCAGTGGTGTGGAGAGCCTGGGACTCACGTCTGAGCATACCCAGCCCACTCGGGGTGAAAATTGCAAAAAACACAGTTGATGGACAGAATGTAGAACAATGCCTTACATTCACCCCAGTACAAAGATCTGGGCCTAAATCCATCGTTTTTTTGCACTCGACACCACTCTAGGTCAGACACTGGCTATATGCAAATCAGCCTTGACCCTGTGCCTCATGGGAACAGTCCAGCCCGAACTACCAAGCCATGTCTTTCCTAGAGCGGAATCAAGCATCCAAGGACCGGTTTCTGGCTATCAGCCTTCTTCAGCCTGGATAGATTGACTCCAGTGGTGTGGAGAGCCTGGGACTCACGTCTGAGCATACCCTGCCCACTCGGGGTGAAAATTGCAAAGAACACAGTTGATAGACAGAATGTAGAACAATGTCTTACATTCATCCCAGTACAAAGATCTGGGCCTAAATCCATCGTTTTTTTGCACTCCACACCACCCTAGGTCAGACACTGGCTATATGCAAATCAGCCTTGACCCTGTGCCTCATGGGAACAGTCCAGCCCGAACTACCAAGCCATGTCTTTCCTAGACCGGAATCAAGCATCCAAGGACCGGTTTCTGGCTATCAGCCTTCTTCAGCCTGGATAGCTTGACTCCAGTGGTGTGGAGAGCCTGGGACTCACGTCTGAGCATACCCAGCCCACTCGGGGTGAAAATTGCAAAAAACACAGTTGATGGACAGAATGTAAAACAATGTCTTACATTCACCCCAGTACAAAGATCTGGGCCTAAATCCATTGTTTTTTGCACTCCACACCACCGTAGGTCAGACACTGGCTATATGCAAATAATCAGCCTTGACCCTGTGCCTCATGGTAACAGTCCAGCCCGAACTACCAAGCCATGTCTTTCCTAGACCGGAATCAAGCATCCAAGGACCGGTTTCTGGCTATCAGCCGTCTTCATCCTGGATAGATTGACTCCAGTGGTGTGGAGAGCCTGGGACTCACGTCTGAGCATACCCAGCCCACTCGGGATGAAAATTGCATAAAACACAGTTGATGGACAGAATGTAGAACAATGTCTTACATTCACCCCGGTACAAAGATCTGGGCCTAAATCCATTTTTTTTGCACTCCACACCACCCTAGGTCAGGCACTGGCTATATGCAAATCAGCCTTGACCCTGTGCCTCATGGGAACAGTCCAGCCCGAACTACCAAGCCATGTCTTTCCTAGACCGGAATCAAGCATCCAAGGACCGGTTTCTGGCTATCAGCCTTCTTCAGCCTGGATAGCTTGACTCCAGTGGTGTGGAGAGCCTGGGACTCACGTCTGAGCATACCCAGCCCACTCGGGGTGAAAATTGCAAAAAACACAGTTGATGGACAGAATGTAGAACAATGTCTTACATTCACCCCAGTACAAAGATCTGGGCCTAAATCCATCGTTTTTTTGCACTCCACACCACTCTAGGTCAGACACTGGCTATATGCAAATCAGTCTTGACCCTGTGCCTCATGGGAACAGTCCAGCCCGAACTACCAAGCCATGTCTTTCCTAGACCGGAATCAAGCATCCAAGGACCGGTTTCTGGCTATCAGCCTTCTTCAGCCTGGATAGATTGACTCCAGTGGTGTGGAGAGCCTGGGACTCACGTCTGAGCATACCCAGCCCACTCGGGGTGAAAATTGCAAAAAACACAGTTGATGGACAGAATGTAGAACAATGTCTTAGATTCACCCCAGTACAAAGATCTGGTCCTAAATCCATCGTTTTTTTGCACTCCACACCACCCTAGGTCAGACACTGGCTATATGCAAATCAGCCTTGACCCTGTGCCTCATGGGAACAGTCCAGCTCGAACTACCAAGCCATGTTTTTCCTAGACCGGAATCAAGCATCCAAGGACCGGTTTCTGGCTATCAGCCTTCTTCAGCCTGGATAGCTTGACTCCAGTGGTGTGGAGAGCCTGGGACTCACATCTGAGCATACCCAGCCCACTCGGGGTGAAAATTGCAAAACACACAGTTGATGGACAGAATGTAGAACAATGTCTAACATTCACCCCAGTACAAAGATCTGGGCCTAAATCCATCGTTTTTTTGCACTCCACACCACCCTAGGTCTGACACTGGCTATATGCAAATCAGCCTTGACCCTGTGCCTCATGGGAACAGTCCAGCCCGAACTACCAAGCCATGTCTTTCCTAGACCGGAATCAAGCATCCAAGGACCGGTTTCTGGCTATCAGCCTTCTATAGCCTGGATAGCCTGACTCCAGTGGTGTGGAGAGCCTGGGACTCACGTCTGAGCATACCCAGCCCACTCGGGGTGAAAATTGCAAAAAACACAGTTGATGGACAGAATGTAGAACAATGTCTTACATTCACCCCAGTACAAAGATCTGGGCCTAAATCCATCTTTTTTTGCACTCTACACCACCCTAGGTCAGACACTGGCTATATGCAAATCAGCCTTGACCCTGTGCCTCATGGGAACAGTCCAGCCCGAACTACCAA
Organism: Lissotriton helveticus; assembly: GCF_964261635.1. Taxonomy (NCBI): domain Eukaryota; kingdom Metazoa; phylum Chordata; class Amphibia; order Caudata; family Salamandridae; genus Lissotriton; species Lissotriton helveticus. The sequence goes on from NC_136057.1 coordinate 667,878,854, forward strand.
GCCATGTCTTTCCTAGACCGGAATCAAGCATCCAAGGACCGGTTTCTGGCTATCAGCCTTCTTCAGCCTGGATAGCTTGACTCCAGTGGTGTGGAGAGCCTGGGACTCACGTCTGAGCATACCCAGCCCACTCTGGGTGAAAATTGCAAAAAACACAGTTGATGGACAGAATGTAGAACAATGTCTTACATTCACCCCAGTACAAAGATCTGGGCCTAAATCCATTGTTTTTTTGCACTCCACACCACCTTAGGTCAGACACTGGCTATATGCAAATCAGCCTTGACCCTGTGCCTCATGGGAACAGTCCAGCCCGAACTACCAAGCCATGTCTTTCCTAGACCGGAATCAAGCATCCAAGGACCGGTTTCTGGTTATCAGCCTTCTTCAGCCTGGATAGCTTGACTCCAGTGGTGTGGAGAGCCTGGGACTCACGTCTGAGCATACCCAGCCCACTCGGGGTGAAAATTGCAAAAAACACAGTTGATGGACAGAATGTAGAACAATGTCTTACATTCACCCCAGTACAAAGATCTGGGTCTAAATCCATCGTTTTTTTGCACTCCACACCACCCTAGGTCACACACTGGCTATATGCAAATCAGCCTTGACCCTGTGCCTCATAGGAACAGTCCAGCCCGAACTACCAAGCCATGTCTTTCCTAGACCGGAATCAAGCATCCAAGGACCGGTTTCTGGCTATCAGCCTTCTTCAGCCTGGATAGCTTGACTCCAGTGGTGTGGAGAGCCTGGGACTCACGTCTGAGCATACCCAGCCCACTCGGGGTGAAAATTGCAAAAAACACAGTTGATGGACGGAATGTAGAACAATGTCTTACATTCACCCCAGTACAAAGATATGGGCCTAAGCACTCCATACTACCCTAGGTCAGACACTGGCTATATGCAAATCAGCCTTGACCCTGTGCCTCATGGGAACAGTCCAGCCCGAACTACCAAGCCATGTCTTTCCTAGACCGGAATCAAGCATCCAAGGACGGTTTCTGGCTATCAGCCTTCTTCAGCCTGGATAGATTGACTCCAGTGGTGTGGAGAGCCTGGCACTCACGTCTGAGCATACCCAGCCCACTCGGGGTGAAAATTGCAAAAAACACAGTTGATGGACAGAATGTAGAACAATGTCTTACATTCACCCTAGTACAAAGATCTGGGCCTAAATCCATCGTTTTTTTTGCACTCTACACCACCCTAGGTCAGACACTGGCTATATGCAAATCAGCCTTGACCCTGTGCCTCATGGGAACAGTCCAGCCTGAACTACCAAGCCATGTCTTTCCTAGGCCGGAATCAAGCATCCAAGGACCGGTTTCTGGCTATCAGCCTTCTTCAGCCTGGATAGCTTGACTTCAGTGGTGTGGAGAGCCTGGGACTCACGTCTGAGCATACCCAGCCCACTCGGGGTGAAAATTGCAAAAAACACAGTTGATGGACAGTATGTAGAACAATGTCTTACATTCACCCCAGTACAAAGATCTGGGCCTAAATCCATCATTTTTTTGCACTCCACACCACCGTAGGTCAGACACTGCCTATATGCAAATCAGCCTTGACCCTGTGCCTCATGGGAACAGTCCAGCCCGAACTACCAAGGCATGTCTTTCCTAGACCGGAATCAAGCATCCAAGGACCGGTTTCTGGCTATCAGCCTTCTTCAGCCTGGATAGCTTGACTCCAGTGGTGTGGAGAGCCTGGGACTCACGTCTGAGAATACCCAGCCCACTCGGGGTGAAAATTGCAAAAAACACAGTTGATGGACAGAATGTAGAACAATGTCTTACATTCACCCCAGTACAAAGATCTGGGCCTAAATCCATCTTTTTTTGGCACTCCACACCACCCTAGGTCAGACACTGGCTATATGCAAATCAGCCTTGACCCTGTGCCTCATGGGAACAGTCCAGCCCGAACTACCAAGCCATGTCTTTCCTAGACCGGAATGAAGCATCCAAGGACCGGTTTCTGGCTATCAGTCTTCTTCAGCCTGGATAGCTTGACTCCAGTGGTGTGGAGAGCCTGGGACTCACGTCTGAGCATACCCAGCCCACTCGGGGTGAAAATTGCAAAAAACACAGTTGATGGACAGAATGTAGAACAATGTCTTAAATTCACCCCAGTACAAAGATCTGGGTCTAAATCCATCATTTTTTTGCACTCCACACCACCCTAGGTCAGACACTGGCTATATGCAAATCAGCCTTGACCCTGTGCCTCATGGGAACAGTCCAGCCCGAACTACAAAGCCATGTCTTTCCTAGACCGGAATCAAGCATCCAAGGACCGGTTTCTGGCTATCAGCATTCTTCAGCCTGGATAGTTTGACTCCAGTGGTGTGGAGAGCCTGGGACTCACGTCTGAGCATACCCAGCCCACTCGGGGTGAAAATTGCAAAAAACACAGTTGATGGACAGAATGTAGAACAATGTCTTACATTCACCCCAGTACAAAGATCTGGGCCTAAATCCATCCTTTTTTTGCACTCCACACCACTCTAGGTCAGACACTGGCTATATGCAAATCAGCCTTGACCCTGTGCCTCATGGGAACAGTCCAGCCCGAACTACCAAGCCATGTCTTTCCTAGACCGGAATCAAGCATCCAAGGACCGGTTTCTGGCTATCAGCCTTCTTCAGCCTGGATAGCTTGACTCCAGTGGTGTGGAGAGCCTGGCCCTCACGTCTGAGCATACCCAGCCCACTCGGGGTGAAAATTGCAAAAAACACAGTTGATGGACAGAATGAAGAACAATGTCTTACATTCACCCCAGTACTAAGATCTGGGCCTAAATCCATCGTTTTTTGCACTCCACACCACCCTAGGTCAGACACTGGCTATATGCAAATCAGCCTTGACCCTGTGCCTCATGGGAACAGTCCAGCCCGAACTACCAAGCCATGTCTTTCCTAGACCGGAATCAAGCATCCAAGGACCGGTCTCTGGCTATCAGCCTTCTTCAGCCTGGATAGCTTGACTCCAGTGGTGTGGAGAGCCTGGCACTCACGTCTGAGCATACCCAGGCCACTCGGGGTGAAAATTGCAAAAAACACAGTTGATGGACAGAATGTAGAACAATGTCTTACATTCACCCCTGTACAAAGATCTGGGCCTAACTCCATTGTTTTTTTGCACTCTACACCACCCTAGGTCAGACACTGGCTATATGCAAATCAGCCTTGACCCTGTGCCTCATGGGAACAGTCCAGCCCGAACTACCAAGCCATGTCTTTCCTAGACCGGAATCAAGCATCCAAGGACCGGTTTCTGGCTATCAGCCTTCTTCAGCCTGGATAGCTTGACTCCAGTGGTGTGGAGAGCCTGGCACTCACGTCTGAGCATACCCAGCCCACTCGGGGTGAAAATTGCAAAAAACACAGTTGATGGACAGAATGTAGAACAATGTCTTACATTCACCCCAGTACAAAGATCTGGGCCTAAATCCATCGTTTTTTGCACTCCACACCACCCTAGGTCAGACACTGGCTATATGCAAATCAACCTTGACCCTGTGCCTCATGGGAACAGTCCAGCCCGAACTACCAAGCCATGTCTTTCCTAGACCGGAATCAAGCATCCAATGACCGGTTTCTGGCTATCAGCCTTCTTCAGCCTGGATAGCTTGACTCCAGTGGTGTGGAGAGCCTGGCACTCACGTCTGAGCATACCCAGCCCACTCGGGGTGAAAATTGCAAAAAACACAGTTGATGGACAGAATGTAGAACAATGTCTTACATTCACCCCAGTACAAAGATCTGGGCCTAAATCCTTCGTTTTTTTGCATTCCACACCACCCTAGGTCAGACACTGGCTATATGCAAATCAGCCTTGACCCTGTGCCTCATGGGAACAGTCCAGCCCGAACTACCAAGCCATGTCTTTCCTAGACCGGAATCAAGCATCCAAGGATCGGTTTCTGGCTATCAGCCTTCTTCAGCCTGGATAGCTTGACTCCAGTGGTGTGGAGAGCCTGGGACTCACGTCTGAGCATACCCAGCCCACTCGGGGTGAAAATTGCAAAAAACACAGTTGATGGACAGAATGTAGAACAATGTCTTACATTCACCCCAGTACAAAGATCTGGGCCTAAATCCATCGTTTTTTTGCACTCCACACCACCCTAGGTCAGACACTGGCTATATGCAAATCAGCCTTGACCCTGTGCCTCATGGGAACAGTCCAGCCCGAACTACCGAGCCATGTCTTTCCTAGACCGGAATCAAGCATCCAAGGACCGGTTTCTGGCTATCAGCCTTCTTCAGCCTGGATAGCTTGACTCCAGTGGTGTGGAGAGCCTGGCACTCACGTCTGAGCATACCCAGCCCACTCGGGGTGAAAATTGCAAAAAACACAGTTGATGGACAGAATGTAGAACAATGTCTTACATTCACCCCAGTACAAAGATCTGGGCCTAAATCCATCGTTTTTTTGCACTCCATACCACCCTAGGTCAGACACTGGCTATATGCAAATCAGCCTTGACTCTGTGCCTCATGGGAACAGTCCAGCCCGAACTACCAAGCCATGTCTTTCCTAGACCGGAATCAAGCATCCAAGGACCGGTTTCTGGCTATCAGCCTTCTTCAGCCTGGATAGCTTGACTCCAGTGGTGTGGGGAGCCTGGGACTCACGTCTGAGCATACCCAGCCCACTCGGGGTGAAAATTGCAAAAAACACAGTTGATGGACAGAATGTAGAACAATGTCTTACATTCACCCCAGTACAAAGATCTGGGCCTAAATCCATCGTTTTTTTGCACTCCACACCACCCTAGGTCAGACACTGGCTATATGCAAATCAGCCTTGACCATGTGCCTCACGGGAACAGTCCAGCCCGAACTACCAAGCCATGTCTTTCCTAGACCGGAATCAAGCATCCAAGGACCGGTTTCTGGCTATCAGCCTTCTTCAGCCTGGATAGCTTGACTCCAGTGGTGTGGAGAGCCTGGGACTCCCGTCGGAGCATACCCAGCCCACTCGGGGTGAAAATTGCAAAAAACACAGTTGATGGACAGAATGTAGAACAATGTCTTACATTCACCCCAGTACAAAGATCTGGGCCTAAATCCATCGTTTTTTTGCACTCCACACCACCCTAGGTCAGACACTGGCTATATGCAAATCAGCCTTGACCCTGCGCCTCATGGGAACAGTCCAGCCCGAACTACCAAGCCATGTCTTTCCTAGACCGGAATCAAGCATCCAAGGACCGGTTTCTGGCTATCAGCCTTCTTCAGCCTGGATAGCTTGACTCCAGTGGTGTGGGAAGCCTGGGACTCACGTCTGAGCATACCCAGCCCACTCGGCGTGAAAATTGCAATAAACACAGTTGATGGACAGAATGTAGAACAATGTCTTACATTCACCCCATTACAAAGATCTGGGCCTACATCCATCGTTTTTTTGCACTCCACACCACCCTAGGTCAGACACTGGCTATATGCAAATCAGCCTTGACCCTGTGCCTCATGGGAACAGTCCAGCCCGAACTACCAAGCCATGTCTTTCCTAGACCGGAATCAAGCATCCAAGGACCGGTTAATGTCTATCAGCCTTCTTCATCCTGGATAGCTTGACTCCAGTGGTGTGGAGAGCCTGGGACTCACGTCTGAGCATACCCAGCCCATTCGGGGTGAAAATTGCCAAAAACACAGTTGATGGACAGAATGTAAAACAATGTCTTACATTCACCCCATTACAAAGATCTGGGCCTACATCCATCGTTTTTTTGCACTCCACACCACCCTAGGTCAGACACTGGCTATATGCAAATCAGCCTTGACCCTGTGCCTCATGGGAACAGTCCACCCCGAACTACCAAGCCATGTCTTTCCTAGACCGGAATCAGGCATCCAATATGTAAGACATTGTTCTACATTTTGTCCATCAACTGTGTTTTTTGCAATTTTCACCCCAAGTGGGCTGGGTATGCTCAGACGTGAGTCCCAGGCTCTCCACACCACTGGAGTCAAGCTATCCAGGCTGATGAAGGCTGATAGCCAGAAACCGGTCCTTGGATGCTTGATTCCGGTCTGGGAAAGACATGGCTTGGTAGTTCGGGCTGGACTGTTCCCATGAGGCACAGGGTCAGAGCTGATTTGCATATAGCCAGTGTCTAACCCAGGGTGGTGTGGAGTGCAAAAAAACGATGGATTTAGGCCCAGACCCTTGTACTGGGGTGAATGTATGACATTGTTCTACATTCTGTCCATCAACTGTGTTTTTTGCAATTTTCACCCCAAGTGGGCTGGGTATGCTCAGACGTGAGTCCCAGGCTCTCCACACCACTGGAGTCAAGCTATCCAGGCTGGTGAAGGCTGATAGCCAGAAATCGGTCCTTGGATGCTTGATTCCGGTCTGGGAAAGACATGGCTTGGTAGTTCGGACTGGACTGTTCCCATGAGGCACAGGGTCAGAGCTGATTTGCATATAGCCAGTGTCTAAGCCAGGGTGGTGTGGAGTGCAAAAAAACGATGGATTTAGGCCCAGATCCTTGTACTGGGGTGAATGTATGACATTGTTCTACATTCTGTCCATCAACTGTGTTTTTTGCAATTTTCACCCCAAGTGGGCTGGGTATGCTCAGACGTGAGTCCCAGGCTCTCCACACCACTGGAGTCAAGCTATACAGGCTGATGAAGGCTGATAGCCAGAAACCGGTCCTTGGATGCTTGATTCCGGTCTGGGAAAGACATGGCTTGGTAGTTCGGACTGGACTGTTCCCATGAGGCACAGGGTCAGAGCTGATTTGCATATAGCCAGTGTCTAACCCAGGGTGGTGTGGAGTGCAAAAAAACGATGGATTTAGGCCCAGATCCTTGTACTATGGTGAATGTATGACATTGTTCTATATTCTGTCCATCAACTGTGTTTTTTTGCAATTTTCACCCCAAGTGGGCTGGGTATGCTCAGACGTGAGTCCCAGGCTCTCCACACCACTGGAGTCAAGCTATCCAGGCTGATCAAGTCTGATAGCCAGAAACCGGTCCTTGGATGCTTGATTCCGGTCTGGGAAAGACATGGCTTGGTAGTTCGGACTGGACTGTTCCCATGAGGCACAGGGTCAGAGCTGATTTGCATATAGCCAGTGTCTAACCCAGGGTGGTGTGGAGTGCAAAAAAATGATGGATTTAGGCCCAGATCCTTGTACTGGGGTGAATGTATGACATTGTTCTACATTCTGTCCATCAACTGTGTTTTGTGCAATTTTCACCCCAAGTGGGCTGGGTATGCTCAGACGTGAGTCCCAGGCTCTCCACACCACTGGAGTCAAGCTATCCAGGCTGATGAAGGCTGATAGCCAGAAACCGGTCCTTGGATGCTTGATTCCGGTCTGGTTAAGACATGGCTTGGTAGTTCGGACTGGACTGTTCCCATGAGGCACAGGGTCAGAGCTGATTTGCATATAGCCAGTGTCTAACCCAGGGTGGTGTGGAGTGCAAAAAAACGATGGATTTAGGCCCAGATCCTTGTACTGGGGTGAATGTATGACATTGTTCTACATTCTGTCCATCAACTGTGTTTTTTGCAATTTTCACCCCAAGTGGGCTGGGTATGCTCAGACATGAGTTCCAGGCTCTCCACACCACTGGAGTCAAGCTATCCAGGCTGATGAAGGCTGATAGCCAGAAACCGGTCCTTGGATGCTTGATTCCGGGGAAAGACATGGCTTGGTAGTTCGGACTGGACTGTTCCCATGAGGCACAGGGTCAGAGCTGATTTGCATATAGCCAGTGTCTAACCCAGGGTGGTGTGGAGTGCAAAAAAACAATGCATTTAGGCCGAGATCCTTGTACTGGGGTGAATGTATGACATTGTTCTACATTCTGTCCATCAACTGTGTTTTTTGCAATTTTCACCCCAAGTGGGCTGGGTATGCTCAGACGTGAGTCCCAGGCTCTCCACACCACTGGAGTCAAGCTATCCAGGCTGATGAAGGCTGATAGCCAGAAACCGGTCCTTGGATGCTTGATTCCGGTCTGGGAAAGACATGGCTTGGTAGTTCGGACTGGACTGTTCCCATGAGGCACAGGGTCAGAGCTGATTTGCATATAGCCGGTGTCTAACCCAGGGTGGTGTGGAGTGCAAAAAAACGATGGATTTAGGCCCAGATCCTTGTACTGGGGTGAATGTATGACATTGTTCTACATTCTGTCCATCAACTGTGTTTTTTGCAATTTTCACCTCAAGTGGGCTGGGTATGCTCAGACGTGAGTCCCAGGCTCTCCACACCACTGGAGTCAAGCTATCCAGGCTGATGAAGGCTGATAGCCAGAAACCGGTCCTTGGATGCTTGATTCCGGTCTGGGAAAGACATGGCTTGGTAGTTCGGACTGGACTGTTCCCATGAGGCACAGGGTCAGAGCTGATTTGCATATAGCCGGTGTCTAACCCAGGGTGGTGTGGAGTGCAAAAAAACAATGGATTTCAGGCCCAGATCCTTGTACTGGGGTGAATGTATGACATTGTTTTACTTTCTGTCCATCAACTGTGTTTTTTGCAATTGTCTCCTGTATCCAGCATGCAGTAGGTCACGGTTGGCCTGAACTCTTGACTTTGCCCCCTGTCAGGTTCCAAGGCGCCGGAAGATCACGGGCCACCACCAGGAACATAAACTACAATTCCCGGCATGCCGTGCTTACGTCACGTACCAACGTGAGCTGCGCGCTCATGCCAGGAAATAAAGGTCTGATTCGGACGGCGGTGAGACGCCGATAATTCTGTCTTTGCGGTGGCGTTTCCTGAGTCCTGGTTTTGAAGCGGTAAGAGGTGTCTGAAGGTTCCAAGTCCGTCAGAATCGTGAGTAACCTGATATCGTTGGGGATGTGTGGCGTTGGTAGTTTCGATCCCAACAACGCACCCACTGCCTGGTCATTCTTAGGGAGTTTCACTCGGAGGAGTGGTACTCGGAAGTTCATTAACTTTGAGTTCATTATTTTACCTTGGTGGCTTTACGTTTGATCGTTTGGGAAATTGACCTATTGCTTGTTCTGAGCCAAACTAAGCCTACCCGGGTATGTTTATATTGTATATATTGTAAATACTTGTAAGCTTGCACTGTGGCGATAGGACTCACCTGGAGCCTGTATCGAGCCTCGCTACTGCAAGCCCTCTCAAAGTACTTTCCCTCAGAACTTTCGAGGGCGCAAGCTTAAGGGAGAAAGTGTTACAGAGTGAGCTAAACTCTGAGAACCACAAGTGAAGATTTTCCTAACACTGGGTTTTACGGAGGAGATTCCGAAGGTTGCAGTGTTCATAATTGTTTATTTATCTCGCTCTAACAGGAGACAGGAGGGGTATTGGAAACAAAAAAGGGAACTGTGAAATCGCCCATTTATAGAACATCACGCATTGTTCATGGTATGTGTGTACTCTCTATTCCGCACAGCACACAACAGTACAGTGCACTTTGAGCAGAGGGATTTGAATTGTGTTCGCTTTGTTTTCACAGTTGGGCACAGTTCTTCAAACCTCATCAGACCCCTGTCTCCTTTGGATTAGATCATTGAGTATTTTTCTTTACAGGTAATGATTGATGGCAGTGGGGTGGTTTTGGGTTAAGGAAACGTAAAACACACTGTTAGAGGTTAGGGAGATAGGGTGCTCTAATATCTTGTTCTTTGTTGTTGCAGATCTCCCTCCCTGCTGTTCCCTTCCTTTCCCGCGCCCCGCTGTACTATCTTAGTTGTTCGTTTCTTAGTATCGGAACACTGAGGTTGTTCGGTAGGGCCGGGATTAGGACTCTCATCACAGCCCCGAGGAAGGTGGGAGCCGAGCCTGATAGAATTATCGGCCCACGGATTTTGCCTCCTCTTGGCTGTGTTGGGAGTTCACCATGACCACCTTAGAGGACGTCATGGCTGCTTTGGCCTTAGTGCAGGTGGAGCTGGCAGCTTCCAATAGAGAGGTAGCGGCTTCAAGGGCTGAAAAAGCACAGTTACGAGCCAGGCTGGACAGATTGCCCACCACTACCACAACAACCGGGGCATCCAGTAGCTCTTCCCCTACCACTTCCGTGGTGGTGGAAATGCCTGCACAAATCCCTCTAGCACCACCAGAACGATACTATGGGGACATAAAAAAGATTCACGTGTTTATGACACAGGTACAGATGCACTTTATGTGTAAACCCAAGATGTTTTCCACACACCAAGCGAGGGTAGCTTTCCTTATATCATACTTAGGGGGGGAAGCTGCACAGTGGGCTGTTCCCATAGTCAAAAGGGATGACCCACTCCTGTACCACTGGGACAATTTCAAGGAAGAATTCGAAAAAAACCTTTGATAGGAGAGCAGAGACCCTCACAGCTGACAGAGAGTTGTTGAAGCTGAAACAGGGAGATGTTGATCTTGTCACCTATCTCAACAACTTCCGGAGACTCGTGGCCGAAACAGATTGGCCTGAAGCAAAAAGAACAGCCTTGTTCTATCAAGGCCTTAGCGAAGACATGAAGGATGTATTAGCCCAGATAGACCCCCAACCCCGTACATGTTCTGCTTTAATAGACCTTACCTTGCGCTTAGACCATCGCATGAAGGAAAGGAAAGGAGAGCATTAGAAGAAGGATAGAGCCGTGATGCCTTATGAACAAGCCAGTAGCAGTGACAAGCCGGCTCCTTCTTCTGATGCAATGGAGATAGGGGCGCTGCGAGCCTCCTTAACCGCCAGCGAAAGAGAACACAGATGCAAACAAGGACTGTGTTGTGGGAAGAAAGGCCATTTCTTACGTGAGTGCCCGGTTAAGCCAAAACACAACCGGGTTCGGGGAGGACAGAGCCTTGCAGGAGTGGCAGCAAAGGAGTCGGAAAACTACACGGCTTGATGGTGAACGAAGGGAAACCCTCAGGCATACACATCATCCCTTCACTCACCCCGAATTTGGTGGACGAGCGGAACCACCTCTTTTTGAACATGACCATACACATCGACAACAAACAACATGAAGTGCAAGTGATGGTTGATTCTGGAGCTACAGGATGTTTTATGGACTGTTCTATGGCTCGCCGATTGGGAGTGAAACTAGTCCCCAAAGAAAGACCCGAAACTGTCTACGCTGTTGATGGCAACGAACTACAAGCAGGCCCGATAACCTACCAAACGAGGGAGTATGAAGTCATTTGTTATACTTCCCACCATGAAAATCTGATCTTCAACATTATTGAAGCCCCGCAATATGGAATCATCCTGGGTCTCCCATGGTTGCAAAAACACGATCCTGACATAAGGTGGACTACTAAAACGATCCAGTTCCTTTCCCGTTATTGCCGCGAACACTGTTTCTCAAAGAAAAGGAATCCGGCACAAACCGTAGAGCCTACGTATTCGATAGCCACAGCTGCGGAAAAAGACGTGACCCTGCCTTCGTGTTACGCTGAGTTCGGGACGGTTTTCAGTGATAAAGAGGCAGAAGTGCTTCCACCCCACCGGACGTATGATTGCCGCATTGACCTCATCCCTGGCTCAGAGATCCCTAACGGGAGGATTTGTGCTCTAACGCTACCCGAAACGGATACGCTGCGAGAATATCTCGACAAATACCTGGCTTTAGGATATATCCGACCATCCAGATCCCCTGCAGCATCTCCTTTGTTTTTTATACCCAAGGCGAATGGCGAAAAAAGATGCTGCATAGACTACAGAGCATTAAACGCCGTCACCGTGAAGAATCAATACCCGCTGCCGTTGATCCCGGTGCTGCTGGAACAGATCCGGGCGGCACACATCTATACGAAGCTGGATTTGCGTGGGGCCTATCACCTTGTTCACATCAGACGGGGTGACGAGTGGAAGACAGCCTTTAAAACGCGGTACGGACTCTATGAGTACTTGGTGATGCCCTTTGGGCTCTGCAATGCCCCGGCCGCTTTTCAATTTTTTCTAAACGAAGTCCTTCGCGAATACCTGGATCGTCATGTGGTCATTTATATAGACGATATTCTCATATATTCGAATTCAACAGAGGAACACATCACACACGTAAAATCAGTGTTGCGAGCGCTTCAGGAACATCACCTCTTCTGCAAAATCACCAAATGTGAATTTCACGTCACAACGGTGGAGTTCCTGGGTGTTATGCTTACTCCATCAGGACAGGTGATGGCCGAGAGGAAGGTCCAAGCGATTGTAGAGTGGCCGCGCCCCACCAACGTCAAAGACATCCAGAGCCTGTTGGGGTTCGCCAACTTCTACAGGCGATTCATATCTGGCTTCTCTGGAATGGTATCACCCCTCACAAGGCTTACGAAAAAGAACACCCCGTTTGTGTGGGATGAAGAAGCCCAACAAGCATTTGATGCTCTCAAGACTGCGTTCTCCTCCGCGCCAGTATTAACACATGCCAATCCGGACATCCCGTTCATAGTAGAGGCGGACGCCTCTGAAATAGCACTGGGGGCAGTGTTGTCTCAAAAAGAAGAATCAATAGGCACCCTTCACCCGATAGCGTACATGTCTAGGAAGCTCAGTTCTGCGGAAATCAACTATACCATCGCGGAGAAAGAGCTGCTTGCCATTCGAGACGCCTTTATGGAATGGCGACACTGGCTAATGGGGGCTCGACACCAGATCACGGTTTATACTGATCATCGAAACCTCCAGTTTCTACGGGCTGCTAGACACCTGTCTCCCAGGCAATTAAGGTGGATGATGTTCTTCGAAGAGTTCCGTTTTGTGGTTACATTCCGGCCTGGTACCAACAACAGGAAGGCGGATGCGTTAACAAGGAGAGAGAATCTCTTGATTCCATCGGAGAAACCCGTTCGGTCCATCATTGAGCCAGCAAAAGTCATAGGAGTAACCCATACCAATGACTTTTTGTTCCGTGTTAGGAGGGGAGTACAAACTTGTGTGTGGCGCACTTGGCTCAGACATCATCCAGAATGGAAACCAAGACATGGCGTTCCAATGAGAGGAAAACAGGTCCTGGTGCCCACAAACGTTTTACGTAAAACAGTGTTCTCCTGGTGCCATGAGGTTCCGTGTGCCGGTCACATGGGGTTTGTCAAGACGTTGGAGAAAACCCAGAGGCAATTCTGGTGGCCTTCCATCAGACCTGATTTGCGCAGATGGGTGACGGAGTGTGCCACTTGTAGTCAAATGAAAACGGACAGACAGAAACCTCAAGGACTGTTGCAACCTCTGCCCACTCCAGAGAATCCATGGGAGAGGTTCTCAGTCGACTTCATTGTGGGGCTTCCGAAAGACCAAGGAAAAACAGCCATAATAGTGGTAGTGGATTTTTTGACGAAAATGGGCCACTTCATTGCCTGTGCCCAGGTACCCACAGCAGGACAATTGGCCCTTCTACTCCTGGTGAACATTGTACGACTGCACGGCCTTCCCCGGGACATCGTGTCCGATCGAGGGGCATAGTCCACTGCGAGATTTTGGAAAACTCGGTGTACGGCTTTGCACATAACTTCGTCTGTGTCCACCAGTTTCCATCCACAAACGGACGGACAGACGGAGAGACTGAACCAATCCTTAAAACAATACCTCCGATGTTATGTGCAAGAAAGCAGCGATTCCTGGGTTGATTGGTTGTGGGTGGCAGAAGTAGCCTATAATAGCACTCAACATGCATCCACTCAACACACACCTTTCTTTTGTTCATATGGGCACCATCCCAGGTTCACCCCCATGCTGTTGCCTTCTGATAATGTGAAGCTGCCAGAGGTAAGGGAACGGATGTTGCGGGTGCGCAAAATCCTTTTGAACGCACGCAAGAACCTTGTGAAGGCCAAAGCCAACTATAAACACCAAGCAGACAAGCACCGTAGACCTAATCCGGTGTATCGGAAGGGTGATCTAGTCTGGTTATCTGCCAAGAACATTAAATTCAAGAAGCACAGTGTGTTTAACCCTCGGTTCATAGGACCGTACCGGGTGGTGGGGCATGTGAATCCGGTGGCTGTGAGCCTGCGTTTGCCTGCGCAGCTTCGCATTCATCCTGCGTTCCCCGTTTCCCTCCTGAAACCCTCCAGAAGTCCAGTTCGTAGGTCCCCTTTGCCTCTCTGGGTGCAGCAGGATAAGGAGTATGAGGTGAGGTGCATCTGGGACTCTAGGTGGGTGAAGGGTCGCTTGCAATACCTTCTCTCCTGGAAGGGGTTCGGTCCGGAGGAGGATTCTTGGGAGCCGGCGAACGCTGTTCGGGCTCCCCGGTTGGTGGCCCGGTTTCACCGTTTGTTTCCTGGAAAGCCGGGGGGGGTGTGGGCCCCTTTGTGAAGGGGGGTGTACTGTCAGGTTCCAAGGCGCTGGACGATCACGGGCCGCCACCAGGAACATAAGCTACAATTCCCGGCATGCCGTGCTTACGTTACGTACCAACGTGAGCTGCGCGCGCATGCCAGGAAATAAAGGTCTGATTCGGACGGCGGTGAGACGCCGATAATTCCGTCTTTGCGGTGGCGTTTCCTGAGTCCTGGTTTTGAAGCGGTAAGAGGTGTCTGAAGGTTCCAAGTCCGTCAGAATCGTGAGTAACCTGATATCGTTGGGGGTGTGTGGCGTTGGTAGTTTCGATCCCAACAACGCACCCACTGCCTGGTCATTCTTTGGGAGTTTCACTCGGAGGAGTGGTACTCGGAAGTTCATTAACTTTGAGTTCATTATTTTACCTTGGTGGCTTTACGTTTGATCGTTTGGGAAATTGACCTATTGCTTGTTCTGAGCCAAACTAAGCCTACCCGGGTATGTTTATATTGTACATATTGTAAATACTTGTAAGCTTGCACTGTGGCGATAGGACTCACCTGGAGCCTGTATCGAGCCTCGCTACTGCACGCCCTCTCAAAGTACTTTCCCTCAGAACTTTCGAGGGCGCAAGCTTAAGGGAGAAAGTGTTACAGAGTGAGCTAAACTCTGAGAACCACAAGTGAAGATTTTCCTAACACTGGGTTTTACGGAGGAGATTCCGAAGGTTGCAGTGTTCATAATTGTTTATTTATCTCGCTCTAACAGGAGACAGGAGGGGAATTGGAAACAAAAAAGGGAACTGTGAAATCGCCCATTTATAGAACATCACGCATTGTTCATGGTATGTGTGTACTCTCTATTCCGCACAGCACACAACAGTACAGTGCACTTTGAGCAGAGGGAATTGAATTGTGTTCGCTTTGTTTTCACAGTTGGGCACAGTTCTTCAAACCTCATCAGACCCCTGTCTCCTTTGGATTAGATCATTGAGTATTTTTCTTTACAGGTAATGATTGATGGCAGTGGGGTGGTTTTGGGTTAAGGAAACGTAAAACACACTGTTAGATGTTAGGGAGATAGGGTGCTCTAATATCTTGTTCTTTGTTGTTGCAGATCTCCCTCCCTGCTGTTCCCTTCCTTTCCCGCGCCCCGCTGTACTATCTTAGTTGTTCGTTTCTTAGTATCGGAACACTGAGGTTGTTCGGTAGGGCCGGGATTAGGACTCTCATCACAGCCCCGAGGAAGGTGGGAGCCGAGCCTGATACCCCCATCCGGCATAACCAGATGACTCCCATAGGCACTTATTGATTCTAACAGCTAATTTTCACTTTTAATCTTAAGAAATTCATATCTCGAATTCTGCTTATTGAATTTTTGTCATTTTAGACTTGCTTTATTCATAGAATCATAACATATTTTTCAAAACTGATGTGGAGCCTTTTCTTGTGTTTTCACTGTGTTACTGTTTGAAGTGTTGCACCAATGCTTTACACATTGCCTCTTAAGTTAAGCCTGACTGCTCTGTGCCAAGCTACCAGAGGATGATTCTTAGGTAGTTTAGGGTGTGTATCGGACTTACCCAGACTAGGTTTGTGGTTCCTGCTTGGACAGGGTGCCTACCTCTGCTAACTAGAAACTCAATTTCTAACAGTGATTGATAGAATGTTTGAATTAATCTGAGCCACTCATAATTAATTGTGGCTACATCCATCGTTGTTTTGGACGTCATGCCACACTAGTTTGGACCCAGTCATATGCAATCAGCCTTGACCCTCCTCCAATGGTAACAGTGTAGCCTGAACTGCCAGGCCAGGTCGTCCATGAATTGGAATGCAAACAACCCAAGACTGATTTAAGCCTTATTGGTGCTCATAATATGGGTTTAGCTAGTTTTGATGGCACAGTGTGTATGGTAACCAGGTTTAGGCATACCCATCCCACTTAGGGCATCAAACTGAAGTTAATAAAAAAGTCATGAATGGTATGCTTGAATTAATCTTGGGCAGTGTTAATTAGTAGGCATCACATCCCAGTGCACTGGCATTTTACACACCATGACAGTTTGTCATAATTTTTGATATACTTCAAATTCATTCCAAGATTGTCATTTAGGAGTTGAGAGATCACACTAAATTGGGTTGTTACTTCAGCAGTTACAGACAGCTTTTCTCCCTTTCCTAATCCCAAATAGGAAAGATGAGAAGAAGTCTGCAAAAAAAAGGAAAGATCACTGTAGCTACTGACCCTCTGCCAGGATTGACGAGGTGAACTCACTTCGAATTTGAGGACACTCTGTGGAGCTAGTAACACCAGCATTCTGACTCTCCTCAAGTGTCAGTGTAGAATGGTTTTACTATGAAACCTGAAGTTGATCAGGGGGGTTTGTGGACTTCTTTTAGCCTGGTTCTGCTATGGTGCCAGATAAGTGGGAACTGTGGCTCTTGCACACAGTCATCCAGAAGGAGGAGCAAGACCTGGGTGATTAGGTCATTCAGGAAAGTGGTGCATTGTAAACTAACTTTATGGTGCTGATGATGAAAGACCCAGGTCAGGAGACAACAAGGCTAGACATGATGGTAAGCCCAGCACCCTACAGCTAAGCCATTACTGTAAAATGTAAAGCAGTCATGCCAAGTCGACGTGAGTATTTGAGACCAGGATAGATACTAGCAACTGGTACATGTGACTGGGGCTATCTACATGGAGCATTATAACACAAACTCTGCTAAAACATAGTTCAATGGGAACCAAGCAATTCCAATTTTAACTGTGTAATCCTATTTATTTATTGCCTCTGAAGAAAGCTTGAATCTAGTCTTTTTAGTAACGTTCCCATTTTAGAGGTGCGGACCTACAGCATAACATTGCACTATTTCATAGTGCAATCTCTGGGCCTCAGCAGCATGGCACTTGGTGATGGGGTACCCTGTAGAGCACTGTGTTTCTCTCCTCATCCCCATACCTAAAGAAAACTAAAACAGCCAGATGGAAGCGCAAGGAAAGCCAGCTCCATTGCCTGACAGAGAACATAGTCTGTCTCAAGGAGATAGTGGTGCAGCCTACAATACTCTGGGGTGGCTGCTCATGGAGTGGCTCACCTTAAAAGTCAGTGAGTGCCAGAAACATTCACAAAGAGAGACAGGTGCCAAAGAGAGTGGAACGCAGACCACCCATGCCAAGACAGCTGTTAAAAAAATATGTACATATATGTTTTGCTGCTTTGCTTAACCAACGGCCGAGGCAACCTTGGAGCCAAAAAAGCAACCGACTTAAAGTAACACAATAAGGGCATGAATATGAGTCAGGTGGACATATGTCTGGAAATACAGGATGCCTGAAATTTCCAATTATGGCTGGTGGGGAACAGCGTTTACAACGCAACTTTTACCACGCGCTACCTTTACCACGCAACTTTTACAACGCTAGTCGTTACAACGACTTGCGCTGGGGGGCGCTGTAGGATAGGGAATAGTTTAATTTACTATCCAAAACCTTCTCTACTATCCACGGATACTGGAGTTTGAATAGTAAATTAAACTATTCACTATCCAGCGCCCCCCTACGCAAGTCGTTGTAATGACTTGCATTGTAAAAGTTGCGTGGTAAAGGCATGCGTTGTAAAAGCATGCGTAGTAACGACATACATCCATGGCTGGTATCTATGCATATATATGATCCTATTATGAGCAAAATCCCATGGAATAGGGAATAACTGCGTGGACCCGAACGTACCATCTGCAATACTGTGGGGGCACCGTGGGGAAGAGGCTAGTGGAGAGGATATGTCTTGGTCCCCCCATACCGTGAAGGGGGGTCGAGCTGGCCTGGTGAAGAATTGCAATGCCGCCCATTCTCAAGGCATTTCTATTTGAGTATTTTTCGGCTGTTTAAATAGAGTATGTTGTTCCTGCACCAACAAATCAGTGTGCAGAAACAGCAGTCCACTATTCTTGTCTCACAAACCCGACCCGAAGGCATTGGAGCGCTTTACCTGAGCACCGGATACGTTACACAAGGACACACTCATTTTTGATCAGCACGGAGTGATTTGCCAAGAATCACAGGATGTTGAGCGGATGCCGAGGCTCGAACCTGGTTCATCAGCTCTAAAGACTGGTACGGGAAACAAGTGGTCCTAGACAATAATTTTAGTAATCAATAAATGAAAACATTCTATTTAGTCATCATATGTGGTTACTACCTGCAAGAAAAAATGGGAAGAGAACAAGCCAAATGCATTCATAGACATAAAGCAATACCCATGGTTAAGTTTCAAGCCAAAAAGCGCACAGTATTTGCTTGATGGCAGTTTAATTCTAATGTTCCTTTGTTGTCTGACTTAGCCTTATGCATTCATTCTTCCATTTCAGGTGGCCCATCGTCCTGCTGGGGGCTCTTCATGTCTCTACTTAGGTCAGTACCCATGCACGTTAGTACCTAGATACATTACACGGTTGTGGAGGTGGTTTTAATTTCATGGTTAATCCCTAGGTTCCCCACCCTACCCCGTCCTGAGGAAGACCCGTAGCTGAGGAGTAGAACTACCCCCATAGCAATAGGGTCGAAACGTCGACAACAACCCCTACCTTGGGCCTGCACCCCGTTTGTTTGCCCTCCGTCCCACCCCCTGCGACTTTGAAAACCTTCACAGATGAATATTTCACTGTGTTATGATGAAATGATGGAATAGTAATTATGTTCTAACTGACGTCAGGGGCAGGCTCTTACCACCACTAAGGTTAATTAAACTTGATATAACAAATTATTTGAATTTATGGTCTTGAATTTATTCCCTCTACCCCTCCTGTTTCTCCACATGAGCACTCTTCTTTGCCCTTTTTTCACTCACTACTTGGCTGTAACCGAGTGAATAATTGAAGTTATATTTTGTATTTTGAAATAATTTGGAATTAAACTGCCATCAAGCAAATACTGTGTGCTTTTTGGCTTGAAACTTAACCATGGGTATTGCTTTATGTCTATGAATGCATTTGGCTTGTTCTCTTCCCATTTTTTTTCTTGCAGGTAGTAACCGCATATGATGACTAAACAGAATGTTTTCATTTATTGATTACTAAAATTATTGTCTAGGAACACTTGTTTCCTATACCAATTGTAACCCAAGTCCTGTTGACTATTTGGGTCACCCCATTCTCGTTAATAATCAGCTCTAAAGACAGCAGTTATAGCCTTTAGGCCACATCCTCTGGATGCAGCGATGCTTGCTGTTTTTCACTGGGTTAGAGTATGCATTTTGAAATAAAGTATTACAGTGCAGATTCAGTTTGTACACATTGTGGTGCTAGGATCATAGTAATATGATAGGCATTAAACTCCCTTTACTGATCATTCTTGTCAAACATACATCAAATCTGGTCCAGTCATGCTACTAAAAGAAAAAATTCGTAAAACAAGAAAGCGCTAGGTGTGACCTGGAGTGGTATTACAATAAGAGGATTGTCAAGCTCAAAGTAGCAGTTCATTTTCCAAGCAGCGTCTGCCAAGTTTTTTTCAGTCGTTCAGACACACTGGGATCCTGTGTTTAGAACATGCTTTCTGCCAATACCCCAGCTTCCTAATGTAATTGAATTAATCCTTCACAAGCAGGGGTCTTCTTTGAAGTCTTGAAATTAAAAACAGCTCACGTGAGAGCTAAATTGTATGGTCTCTCTTATTTAATAACCTGAAAATCGCATGGCTAATCACTGGCTTATTATTTCACCCCATGAAAAGTCTATTTTCTCAGACACGGGTCATCAAAATAGATTGAAGTAAACCCAGGATCCTTGACAACTAATTCTTCTTTAAATATTTACAAGTATAATTTTTTGCACGAATAAAGACAAGCTTCGGTAGCGAACTTGACTATTATCAGTGAGAGTTGCAGTTGCACGTGGTTATTGATCACATCAGTACAACAAGTATTGGCAAAGGCAATACACCTAGGGGCAGATTTATGATAACTGGCGCATCCCAAGGGATGCGCCAGTTATTTTTGCGCCGCTGCTCCGCCACCCATGGTGCGCCGCAGTGGCGTAACAAAACTTGAGGGGGCCCCCCTGCAAACTACATGGACGGGGCCCCCCTCCCATCCTCCGTGCCAGTCTAGAGCTCACAGGCCAGCGACCCGCCATACTGCAGGGGATGCAGGGCGATTGTTACGCCACTGTCACCAATGCACCCGTTATAAGTAACACTGGATGGTGGAGTCAAAGGTTGGGCTTAGTCTGCCAGCAGGCTTTCATAGGTGGTGGTCCATTCATTACAGGGTCCCTGCCATCGGTAGACCGGGGAAGTTTGCCCAATGTTAGGTGGGTTTCCTGATGCAGACTCCTGTCATGATATACAACATCGGGCCCACTCCTTTTGACAAAAGTGCATCGACTGCTCCTTCTCGTTTCCGTTTTAAAACATTAGACAATGCGACAATGCAGTATTTCAAAAGCAGATATAACTACAAAGAGCACATTTTCATAATACATTTTTATTAGTAGACAATAGCAATCTTAAGAGGCATTGCATAGCTTCATACACACTGTGACCCCAATTCCATCACAGTCTCTCTCTCTCTCTCTCTCTCTCTCTCTCTCTCTCTCTCTCTCTCTCTCTCTCAGTGAGTCAGTCTCTCTCTCTCTCTGTCATTCAGTCTCTCTGTCAGTCAGTCTGTCAGTCAGTCAGTCTGTCAGTCTCTCTCTCTAAGTCTCTCTCTTAGTCAGTCTATCTCTCTCTCTGTCATTCAGTCTCTCTGTCAGTCAGTCTGTCAGTCAGTCTTTCTCTCTGTCAGTCTGTCAGTCAGTGTCTCTCTCTCAGTCAGTCAGTCTATCTCTCTCTGTCATTTAGTCTCTCTCATTCAGTCAGTCTCTCTCAGTCAGTCAGTCAGTCTCTCTCTCTCTCTCTCTCTGTCAGTCAGTCGGTCTCACTCGCTCTATCAGTCTCTCTCAGTCAGTCCCTCTCTCTGTCAGTCTCTCTCTCAGTCAGTCTCTCTGTCAGTCTCTCTCTGTCAGTCTCTCTCTCAGTCAGTCTCTCTCCCTGTCAGTCCCTCTCCCTGTCAGTCCCTCTGTCTGTCAGTCCCTCTGTCTGTCAGTCCCTCTGTCTGTCAGTCCCTCTGTCTGTCAGTCCCTCTCTATCAGTCCCTCTCTCTATCAGTCTCTCTCAGTTAGTCAGTCTCTCTCAGTTAGTCAGTCTCTCTCAGTTAGTCAGTCTCTCTCTTTCTGTCAGTCAGTCTCCCACAGTCTCTCTCTGTCAGTTTCTCCCAGTCAGTCAGTCTCCCTCTTTCAGTCAGCCAGTCTCTCTCTATCAGTCAGTCTCTCTCTCTGTCAGCCAGTCTCTCTCTCTGTCAGAGTCTCAGTCTCTCTCTGCCAGTCTCTCTCTGTCAGTCAGTCTCTCTCTGTCAGTCAGTCTCTCTCTGTCAGTCAGTCTCTCTCTCTCTCTGTCATTCAGTCTCTCTGTCAGTCAGTCTGTCAGTCAGTCAGTCTGTCAGTCTCTCTCTCTAAGTCTCTCTCTTAGTCAGTCTATCTCTCTCTCTGTCATTCAGTCTCTCTGTCAGTCAGTCTGTCAGTCAGTCTTTCTCTCTGTCAGTCTGTCAGTCAGTGTCTCTCTCTCAGTCAGTCAGTCTATCTCTCTCTGTCATTTAGTCTCTCTCATTCAGTCAGTCTCTCTCAGTCAGTCAGTCAGTCTCTCTCTCTCTCTCTCTCTGTCAGTCAGTCGGTCTCACTCGCTCTATCAGTCTCTCTCAGTCAGTCCCTCTCTCTGTCAGTCTCTCTCTCAGTCAGTCTCTCTGTCAGTCTCTCTCTGTCAGTCTCTCTCTCAGTCAGTCTCTCTCCCTGTCAGTCCCTCTCCCTGTCAGTCCCTCTGTCTGTCAGTCCCTCTGTCTGTCAGTCCCTCTGTCTGTCAGTCCCTCTGTCTGTCAGTCCCTCTCTATCAGTCCCTCTCTCTATCAGTCTCTCTCAGTTAGTCAGTCTCTCTCAGTTAGTCAGTCTCTCTCAGTTAGTCAGTCTCTCTCTTTCTGTCAGTCAGTCTCCCACAGTCTCTCTCTGTCAGTTTCTCCCAGTCAGTCAGTCTCCCTCTTTCAGTCAGCCAGTCTCTCTCTATCAGTCAGTCTCTCTCTCTGTCAGCCAGTCTCTCTCTCTGTCAGAGTCTCAGTCTCTCTCTGCCAGTCTCTCTCTGTCAGTCAGTCTCTCTCTGTCAGTCAGTCTCTCTCTGTCAGTCAGTCTCTCTCTCTCTCTGTCATTCAGTCTCTCTGTCAGTCAGTCTGTCAGTCAGTCAGTCTGTCAGTCTCTCTCTCTAAGTCTCTCTCTTAGTCAGTCTATCTCTCTCTCTGTCATTCAGTCTCTCTGTCAGTCAGTCTGTCAGTCAGTCTTTCTCTCTGTCAGTCTGTCAGTCAGTGTCTCTCTCTCAGTCAGTCAGTCTATCTCTCTCTGTCATTTAGTCTCTCTCATTCAGTCAGTCTCTCTCAGTCAGTCAGTCAGTCTCTCTCTCTCTCTCTCTCTGTCAGTCAGTCGGTCTCACTCGCTCTATCAGTCTCTCTCAGTCAGTCCCTCTCTCTGTCAGTCTCTCTCTCAGTCAGTCTCTCTGTCAGTCTCTCTCTCAGTCAGTCTCTCTCTCAGTCAGTCTCTCTCCCTGTCAGTCCCTCTCCCTGTCAGTCCCTCTGTCTGTCAGTCCCTCTGTCTGTCAGTCCCTCTGTCTGTCAGTCCCTCTGTCTGTCAGTCCCTCTCTATCAGTCCCTCTCTCTATCAGTCTCTCTCAGTTAGTCAGTCTCTCTCAGTTAGTCAGTCTCTCTCAGTTAGTCAGTCTCTCTCTTTCTGTCAGTCAGTCTCCCACAGTCTCTCTCTGTCAGTTTCTCCCAGTCAGTCAGTCTCCCTCTTTCAGTCAGCCAGTCTCTCTCTATCAGTCAGTCTCTCTCTCTGTCAGCCAGTCTCTCTCTCTGTCAGAGTCTCAGTCTCTCTCTGCCAGTCTCTCTCTGTCAGTCAGTCTCTCTCTGTCAGTCAGTCTCTCTCTGTCAGTCAGTCTCTCTCTCAGTCAGTCTCTCTCTCAGTCAGTCTCTCTCTCTCAATCAATCTCTCTCAGTCAGTCAGTCTCTCTCTTAGTCAGTCTCTCTCTCTTTTAGTCCCTCTCTCTGGCATTCTCTCTCTGTCAGTCTCTCTCTAAGTCAGTCTCTCTCTCAGTCAGTCCCTCTCCCTGTCAGTCCCTCTCTCTCTCAGTCCCTCTCTCTCTCAGTCTCTCTGTTAGGCTCTCGCTCTCAGCCTCTCTCTCTCAGTCTCTCTCTCTCTGTTAGTCAGTCTCTCTCTGTGAGTCTCTCTCTCTCTCAGTCAGTTTCTCTCTGTCAGTCAGTCTCTCTCTCTGTCGGTCAGTCTCTCTTTCTCTCTCTCTTCGTCTCTCTCTCTCCCAGTCAGTCTCTCTCTTTCCCAGTCAGTCAGCCTCTCTCAGTCAGTCAGTCTCTCTCTCTCTCGCTCTCTCTCTCTCTCTCTCTATCAGTCTCTCTCTGTCAGTCTCTCTGTCAGTCAATCTCTCTCTCTGTCCGTCAGTATCTCTCTACGTCAGTCAGTCAATCTCTGTCAGTCAGTTAGTTTCTCTCTATCTCTGTCAGTCAGTCTCACTTTCAATCAGTCTCTCTCTCTGTCAGTCAGTCACTCTCTCAGTCAGCCAGTCTCTCTCTCTCTCTCTCGGTCAGTTTTTCAGTCAGTCAGTCTCTCGGTCAGTCAGTATTCAGTCTCTGAGTCAGTCAGTCAGTCTCTACTTTTTCTCCACTCTCTCCATTCTTTATCTTCATTCTCTCTCTCAACTCTGTCCACTCTATCTCTACTGTCTCTCTCTCCACTGTCTCTCTCTCTCTCCACTTTGTCTCTCTACTCTCTCTCCACTCTCTCACTATCTCTCTCTCTCGCTCTCTCTCCACTCTCTCTCTCTCTCCCCCCACTCTCTCTCTCCACCCTCTCTCCCTTCTCTCTCTCTCTCTCTCTCTCCACTCTCTCTCTCTCTCTCCCCACTCTCTCTCTCCACCCTCTCTCCCTTCTCTCTCTCTCTCTCTCCACTCTCTCTCTCTCTCTCTCTCTCTCTCCACTCTCTCTCTCCACTCTCTCTCTCCGTCTCTCTCTCTCCGTCTCTCTCTCTTCACCCTCTCTCCCTTCTCCCTCTCTCTCAACTCTCTCTCCACTCTCTGTCTCTCTCCACTCTGGCTCTATTCTCTCCCCACTCTCTCTCTCTCTCCACTCTCTCTCCACTCTCTCTCTCCACTCTCTCTCCAATCTCTCCACTCTCTCCACTCTCTCTCTCTCCACTCTCTCTCCACTCTCCCACTATCTCTCTCTCTCTCTCTCCAGTCTCTCCCTCCACTGTCTCCCTCCACTGTCTCCCTCCACTCTCTCTCCGCCCTCTCTCCCTTCTCTCTCTACTCTCTCTCCACTCTGTCTCTCTCCACTCTGTCTCTACTCTCTCTCCACTCTGTCTCTACTCTCTCTCCACTGTCTCTCTCCACTTTCTCTCTCTACTCTCTCTCCACTCTCTCACTATCTCTCTCTCTCCCTCCACTCTCTCCCTCCACTCTCTCCCTCCACTCACTCTCTCTCTCTCTCTCCACTCTCTCTCTCTACTCTCTCTACTCTCTCCACTCTCTCTCCAATCTCTCCACTCTCTCTCTCTACTTTCTCTCCACTGTCTCCCTCCACTCTCTCACTCTCTCTCTCTCTCTCTCTCTCCCACTCTCTCTCTCTCCACTCTCTCTCTCTCTCCACTCTCTATTCACTCTCTCTCTCTCTCTCTCCACTCTCTCTCTCCTCTCTCTCTCCACTCCCTCTCTCCACTCTCCCTCTCTCCACTCTCTCTCTCCACTCCCTCTCTCCACTCTCCCTCTCTCCACTCTCCCTCTCTCCACTCTCTCCCCCTCCCTACTCCACCTCCGCCTTGCACCTTCTCTATCGTGCACCATTCTCCCCTCTGCCTTGCACCATTCTCCCTCTGCCTTGCACCCTTCTCCCCTCTGCCTTGCACCCTTCTCCCGTCTGCCTTGCACCCTTCTCCCCTATGCCTTGCACCCTTCTCCTCTCTGCCTTGCACCCTCCTCCACCTCCGCCTTGCACCCTTTTCAACCTTGCACCATTCTCCCCTCTGCCTTGTACCTTTCTCCCCTCCGCCTTTCATCCTTCCCTACCTTGCACCTTTCTCCCCTCCGCCTTGCACCCTTCTCCTCTCTGCCTTGCGCCCTTCTCCGCTCTGCCTTGTACCCTTCGCCCCTCTGCCTTGCACCTTTCTCTTCTCTGCCTTGCACCCTTCTCCCCTCTGCCTTGCAGCCTTCTCCCCCTCCGCCTTGCACCCGTCTCCCCCTTGCACCCTTCTCCCCTCTGCCTTTGCACCCTTCTCTCCTATACTTTGCACCCTTCTCCTCTCTGCCTTGCACCCTTCTCCTCTCTGCCTTGCGCCCTTCTCCTCTCTGCCTTGAACCCTTCTCTTCTCTGCCTTGCACCCTTCTCCTCTCTACCTTGCACCCTTCTCCCCTCTGCCTTGCCCCCCCCTCCCCCTCCCCGCGGACACCCATTGTGCTTCTAACAAGAGTGCTTACCTGAGGGCCCCATTTTGCTGCCTCATCCCTTCTCATATGAGCTTTGCCCTTGAGAATGCTCTCTCTGGGGGCCCCCACCCCCACCCTTATCAGGGTCCTGACTCTGAGCAGTGCTCTGTGCTGCCTCCTACTCTCTGGGGTCCCCACCCCATGCTTGTCCCCGTCTCTTCTCCTTTCTTGTGGGGTAGGCTTTACTTATGGGGAGGAGAGAGTGGCGGCCGGGCTCTGAGCTGCCTCAGAGGAGCAGCGTAGACTGCTGTCTCTGGGGCCCCCACCCCATCCTTGTCCCTGTCTCTTCTCTTGTGGGGTGGGGCCCCCACCCCCACCGCCATCCTTGTCCCTGTCTCTTCTCTTCTCTTGTAGGGCCCCACCCCATCCTTGTCCCTGTCTCTTCTCTTCTCTTGTAGGGCCCCACCCCATCCTTGTCCCTGTCTCTTCTCTTCTCTTGTAGGGCCCCACCCCATCCTTGTCCCTGTCTCTTCTCTTTTTTTATGGGGTGCCACCTTTGTCCCTGTCTTCTCTTGTGGGGTGGGGCCTCCACCCCACCTTTGTCCCTGTCTTCTCTTGTGGGGTGGGGCCTCCACCCCACCTTTGTCCCTGTCTTCTCTTGTGGGGTGGGGCCTCCACCCCACCTTTGTCCCTGTCTTCTCTTGTGGGGTGGGGCCTCCACCCCACCTTTGTCCCTGTCTTCTCTTGTGGGGTGGGGGCCCCACCCCATCTTTGTGCCTACCCCACCTTTGTCCCTGTCTTCTCTTGTGGGGTGGGGGCCCCACCCCATCTTTGTGCCTACCCCACCTTTGTCCCTGTCTTCTCTTGTGGGGTGGGGCCTCCACCCCACCTTTGTCCCTGTCTTCTCTTGTGGGGTGGGGCCCCCACCCCATCTTTGTGCCTGTCTTCTCTTGTGGGGTGGGGCCCCCACCCCACCTTCCCTGTCTTCTCTTGTGGGGTGGGGGCCCCACCCCATCTTTGTGCCTGTCTTCTCTTGTGGGGTGGGGCCTCCACCCCACCTTCCCTGTCTTCTCTTGTGGGGTGGGGGCCCCACCCCACCTTTGTCCCTGTCTTCTCTTGTGGGGTGGGGGCCCCACCCCATCTTTGTGCCTGTCTTCTCTTGTGGGGTGGGGCCCCCACCCCACCTTTGTCCCTGTCTTCTCTTCTGGGGTGGGGCCCCACCCCACCTTCCCTGTCTTCTCTTGTGGGGTGGGGGCCCCACCCCATCTTTGTGCCTGTCTTCTCTTGTGGGGTGGGGGCCCCACCCCACCTTTGTCCCTGTCTTCTCTTGTGGGGTGGGGGCCCCACCCCATCTTTGTGCCTGTCTTCTCTTGTGGGGTGGGGGCCCCACCCCACCTTTGTCCCTGTCTTCTCTTGTGGGGTCGGGGCCCCACCCCATCTTTGTCCCTGTCTTCTCTTGTGGGGTGGGGCCCCCACCCCATCTTTGTCCCTGTCTTCTCTTGTGGGGTGGGGCCCCCACCCCACCTTTGTCCCTGTCTTCTCTTCTGGGGTGGGCTTTGCTTGTGGAGAGAAGAGAGTGGCGCCGGGCTCTGTGCTTCCTCAGAGGAGCAGTGGAGACTGCTGTCTCTGGGGCCCCCACCTCACCCCACCCTTGTCCCGGGCCTGCCTCCGGCTCTGACTGAAGAGAAACAATGTTGATACTTTGTTTCTCTTTAGTCAGAGGGAGGGGGCCAGGGGCTCGGAGCAGGCAGCAGGCTGCACCTGCTTCAGTCACAGAGGGAGAGAGGCTTTGCGTTAGCGCAAGCCTCTCACAGCTTTTAGAAGAGCTGAGGGGGCTGGGGGGCCCCCTTAATTAACTGAACAGAGTGTGGCCCCCCCGCACCGCGGGGGCTGCGGGGGCTGCGGGGGCGTTTGTTACGCCCCTGGTGCGCCGCATTTACAATGCGGCACACCATGGGGCAAAAACGGCACAGATGCGTGACGCATCTGTGCCGTAAAGGTGGCGCATTGCTGGAGTTGCGTCGCAAGCGCGACGCAGCTCCAGCAAGGCTCGGGGGTGCCCTATCTGACCAATGCTGCGTCAAGACCTACGCCTGCTTCAAGCAGGCGCAGGGTTTTGACGCAGCATTGGCCTGAAAGTGACTGAGTGAAATCTTATAGATTTCACTCAGCCACTTTTGCGAGGCGCACCTGCCCCGGAATGCCCACAAGTGGCGCAGGGCTTTACAACGTGACGCATCTACCTAGATGCGTCACGTTGTAAATGGGTCATAGGGATGCGCCACGTTTACGCCGCAGTTGCGTGACGCAAACGTGGCGCATTACCAACATAAATCTGCCCCCTAGAGCTTTTATTTCTCTGCGCACAAACTGAACGTAGCATGTAGGATAAGAAGCAGCTGTGAAGCGATCACACTCAATGTCTGTTTAACCACCAGTGTTGGTTTATCACTTTAGCTGTACAATGGTCTCAGTAGAAAATTACCATAAAATGAAGCTCGTCATGAGTCAGGTATTGCCATGGAAGATACAATTCTTTTTTCTCCAATGTTAAAATGGTTTCTGGCCTTGCTGGGTATGCATGTTAATAATTGTGAAAGTGGGGCTTCTGCAATACCAGACAGAGCCAATAATTTTAAAGACTCTAGAAGATGTGGACTGGAAAACTTGACAACACAGCGAAAAGGATCTTCTTTGTGAGATAAAGTGCCATTGTCACTTGGGTCTATGAACATTGTTTCAAGCTTATAGTGGGCAAATTCAAGTTTTGGCTGAGGCCCTTCACCAAATACTTCTTTCGTCCAATTCAGTATCCTTTCCTTCTCATTCTTGTTCTCATATGTTACTTTTGGATCCACTGGTTCTGGAGCAGCTTTTATTTACTTGGACGGTTTTGAGGAGTGGGTCTGAAAGGACTGATGGCATCGTTTAAAGACAATCTGTTTAAGGGAATCCAGACAACGACTGCTGTGTTCCATCTCTTGGATCTGGCTGTATTTTGTAGCAATCACCAAAGCCTGACAAAGATATACTCTGTAACTGCTTCGAAGACCGGTGATGAACACATAAGGAGTCTGCGAGTGTAGACAACAAAGGTAGAGATGTACTGATTGGGCCTCTTGGAGTGTGTACCCCATGCAATTCGAATCCATTGTGCTTTGTCAAACTCCTTAAACTGGGCAGTTACATTTGTAACAGACTTCACATTTTTTTAAAATTGACGTTTAAAGTCAGTCACGTCAAAGAATATAGGGGCATAATATCAAGACTGGGAGATAAAAATTATCGCCGCTTTATCGGCAGGAAACTGCCGCTAAAGTGGCGATAATGGGCTTGATAATATGCCCTAGAGAATTCCCATAGAAGCCCAGATTAGATGTCTAACCTGGGTTTCTATGGGAATTCACAAGGGCATATTATCAAGCCCATTATCGGCACTTTAGCGGCAGTTTCCTGCCGATAAAGCGTCGATAATGTTGTCGCCCAGGCCCTGAGTCTCCTCATCTGGAGCCTTGGACCGCTGATAAAGATTTCAATGTTTATTGTTACACCTGAGGTGATTTGAAACCATATCAAGAGCTGCTGCATGGTCCCCAGATGCTGGAACTTCCTCACTAAACTGAAGAATCTGCTGGATAAGCATCTCCTTTCCACGCATTGTCAATGTTTCCAGCTATCTGTCAGTTAGAAACCCCCATGCTTTCAGCAGGGGCATGATCTGGCCAAGAGAGCACTTGAGCAAAGTCCTTCATATGAATTCCGCAATCAATTCATCCATCATTGGGGTGAAAGTCTGATTTCTTGCTTCGTCGTGTTGACCAGATACTATGTGTGTCAGGAAGGCTACAATATGACTTCCTCTGTTGCATCTTCCGAGTGCATACGTAGGCACGGATACACCATGGGCCTGCCATAAGAGACCCCGGCCACAAAAGAGAAGGACGAGCGTAGCTGAGGAGGACATCTTGAGCACAAACTAGCAGTCGCATTGTCTTGGCTTCTGGGGAAGGTTTGGCAAAGGCAATAGATTTCACTTTTAAAATGCATGTGCCAACTTTTCGGTAAGCCTTATGTGTTTTTTGTGTTGGTGTTGTGATACTCATTATCTTATATTTTAACTTTACCACTCCAAAATGGCTGTTGGCCATCTTGGAACGTCAGTGTAAAAAAGCTAAAATAGCCACTTGTGTGTCACGAGGCATAAATGTGCTTATATGCAAAAAGCAGCCATCTTCGAAAGGTCAGAAAATGCATCTTTACAGTCCTGAAGCCATTTTAAAATAGACAATGGAAATTCGACATAAGTTAAACCCTATATTTGACTAAACTCACACCTGCTCAGCACTAGGATGCCCTCCCAGGTGATTGTATGCTCTATAAATCTACATAAAATAACATATTTATGAATGTTGAAGAACGGGTGGGGAGCACTGGGTGAGTGAGTGGGAGGAAGTGGGAATTGAAGCCAGTGTATGTGAACGAGGAAAAACATTATTTTTAGAATATCCACATCTGCAAAATGCTATATCAATGCTGAAGGGAAGCTCTGTTAGCCTGTGCCTAAAGCCAATTGATCTACAGTAGCCAATGGCTGAAAGGAGCTGGCCAAAAGCCCTTTTCTGTATATGCATCTGTATTTATATATATATTCACTGAAAAAACCATAGGTTATAGACCATATATAGTTAGGAATTAGCATTTAAAAACCTTATTTTACTCACACAAAACCATTGAAATTCCATATATAGTTAGTTGCACTAACTATATATCGCGCACCCGCAATCCACTGCTGATGATGTCACATATTACATCATTCATGACATGGTCAGTGACATCACTGATGACATCACTGATGACATCTCAAATGACATCACTGATGACATCATCCAGTGACTGTGTGTTTCTGAAAAGTTTAAATATGTTTTACATATTGAAGAATGAGTAGATGTAGAAGTGTCTGGATGAAGGATTTAGTAGGTGCGTGACTGACTGTATGAGTGAGTGATTAAATGTGTCTCACTGAGTGCATGGGTTAGTGACTAAACTGTCTTAATTTGTGCATCATTATGTCTGTTGTTCTGTAAACTGCTGCATGTGTTGGTCAGTAGCTATATGAGTAACTATATGGGTTATTGATTGATTGCCCAAGTATTTGTATGGGAGACAGAGTGTGTGTGTGGCTGGCTGGGAGGTGTGTGACTCTGTGCAGATCAATGTGTACTTGTATCAATGATTGTATAAGAGAGTAAGTATGTGTTAGTATATGTTTCAAAATGTAAGGTGCTCTATGTTTAACTGTATAGATTAGAAAATGGAAGTGTGATTGATTATTTACAGGACTGACTAGGTGTGTGAGTAACTCCATGGATGAGTGACAGAGTGTGAGAGTCTGTATAGGTGTATGAGTGCATATGATAGTGTTGTAAAGATGAGTGATTGTATGTATGAATGATTGTATGGGTAAATGAGTGAATGTGTGTGTAAACATAGGAATCACTGAGTGCGTATGTAGTAACTAGTATTGGTGTGTCAATGGTTTCAAAAATTATACTCTGTATTTAACACTGGGTGTAACAGAGGTTATATTAAAGTGTGAGGAGATGCATTGTATTGTCACATGAATGATATCATCAGTGATGTGGTCATTGATGTCAAATGAGATGTCATCAGTGATGTCATCAGTGATGTCATTTGAGATGTCATCAGTGATGTCATTTGAGATGTTATCAGTGATGTCATTTGAGATGTCATCAGTGATGTCATCAGTGATGTCATTTGAGATGTCATCAGTGATGTCATCAGTGATGTCACTGACCATGTCATGAATGATGTAATATGTGACATCATCAGCAGTGGATTGCGGGTGCGCGATATATAGTTAGTGCAACTAACTATATATGGAATTTCAATGGTTTTGTGTGAGTAAAATAAGGTTTTTTAAATGCTAATTCCTAACTATATATGGTCTATAACCTATGGTTTTTTCAGGGAATTTTCAAGGTTTTGTAAATGCTAATTCCTAACTATATATGGTCTATAACCTATGGTTTTTCCAGTGAATTTCAATGTTTTTTTAATAGCAAATATCATAAGCTGTCGAATGTCAAGTACGTGGTAAGTGAAAACATTTTCGTGTTTATGCACACTGATCTGCTTTGAATGGTGCCCCCCCCCCTCATTTCTATTAGGAGTACTCTCTCTTTGCACATAGTGAAGGGTAGTTAACGCAGGCCTTTGCCCCCGTTGTAATACGTCGTGCCTGCTTCTCTCTCCATTTGATTGATTGTTATCCAAGTATTTACTGTTTTAGAATTGGTTCTCTTTGGTTCATTCTCTATTTACAAACAAACACAGAGTCGCAATACTCTGTTTAGTCTTTGCAGATAACGAAAAATCGTGTAAAAAAAAAAGAAAAGGAATCGAGCAAAATCAGTAGGCCACTAATGGGATCTCTTTTTGACCTCGCTAAAATAGAAACATTAGGAACAACCCCTCATGACAAATACAAAACTAGTGAGATGAACTGAACTCCACACAATGATGGCTGCAAAACAGATCGGCTCCGCCACCCACCCCGCCCAAAATAACGATAAAGAGCGGCTGCCATGATTGGTTGCGGAATGGCCACGACGGAGCTACGAAATGGTGCTGCTCTCATGCTAACCCCAGCTTCAGTCTGAAACATCCAGAAACACTGTAGACTACCAATTCGATCAGTTCCGGTAGCGCCCCAATGTAACCCGGTAGAGAAGAACTAGCCCTCCCCTCTTTGACTGATGGTTCTTGTTGCCTGTCCCTTCTGTTGTCATTTAACAGAACTATTTAGCCTGCTGAAAGGGGTTGTGTTCCGACCGCTGGTTGGTGGAGACATTTTGACTATATTCTGGACCTGCGTTGTCGCGTAATGCGTTATATGACGCGCCGCGTTAGCGCATCCGGAAGTCATCCGGGGCTCGCAGCGCGTAACGTAAGCATAACAAGTCATGTGACTTGTTAATAAAACTTTTCATTGGTTCATTTTACTTTTCTTATTCTAATGATGAAAGGCTTGGTCATATGACCTAAAAATTACGCTTTTTATTACTTCCGAACATTATTTTTTCTTAAATATATGTTATAATGTTCCAGGCTAATG
Organism: Lissotriton helveticus; assembly: GCF_964261635.1. Classification (NCBI taxonomy): domain Eukaryota; kingdom Metazoa; phylum Chordata; class Amphibia; order Caudata; family Salamandridae; genus Lissotriton; species Lissotriton helveticus. The sequence goes on from NC_136057.1 coordinate 667,911,695, forward strand.
TACTTTCCCGGAAAATTTACAACTGTCCTGCAAGTAAAATATATTCTTTTTTCGAGAAAAAGAGCGTTTCTTCGTCCCATGACGGAGCCGTTGAGCAAAAGAGGGTCGACCTGCTGTCTTAGTCGCCGATACGCCTAAATATGAGATTCTTATCGATCACTTTATGTTGCAGGAGTAGAAAACACAACAGCCCTTGACCATTTATCTTTACTGCGTTCCTTCGTATTATACCTTTTACCCTTCATGTAATTGGTCTGCTTTATTTCACTTGCCTTTTAATGATTCTAAAACAGTGACTATTATTAAAAACTTTACCAATGTATATACTACTACCATGTTTTCTTTTAAAAATCTTTATTGTGAAAATTTCATTATACAAATACGAGCCTATAACCACGTGGGCCGGCCACGGAGCAAACTGTAATCGTATATGATGAGTAGACATTTACACTGTAGAGGAACGTAACGGGCGGGCCATTAGGTTGCAAGAACTAAGGTGTCTAACAGTTACGGAATCGGTGGACGTACATTTTATAATTAAAATACGACAGGGCCAGTTACAATAAAATTATCTAGATATACATTTGCGGGCAAGTACCATGGGTGACGTAATCAATAACACATCAGAACTTAATATCAATAGGGATGTCGAAATATTCAATCAATTCTCGTCCCCGCCCGCCATGTGCTTCAAAACTGCATACGTATCTCGTGATTTCAAGGTTCTGCAACCAGTACACAACAAGGAGTTACGAGTCCCATTTATTCCGGCGCCATTTTGGGCGAGGACGGGCAGGTCCAGGATATAGTCAAAATGTCTCTACCAACCATCGACTATGATGATGTTCATATGCTGTATTTATTAGAGTAACACTCATCTGTCCACATGAAATTAATTTGCCACAATCTAAACATGTCATTTTAATCTTTCCAAAGTTCTTCTAAATATTTGGGACCGTTTCCCTTGCCTCTGATGCTGTCAGTGCCACTTCTTTGATGAATGTACTAGCAGGTCAGGGGTTCTCCTCCAAATCTCTCTTTTATGCAGCACTATAATTAATTGGTGCCACCTCTCCATATGACGATGCATGGTATAGTTACCATAACTATATTTTTTTTTCGGTTCCTCTGGAGAGTTCATCGTGGCAGATGAAGCGTGTAACGTACCGGGCATTTACCTTTTTTTGCATGTACAGGAAAAGAAAAAAAAATCGAGCGTCCGAGTTCTAAGGTGTCCCAGGGCCATTTTAGTGGACCAGGCCCAAATCCAAAGAACAGGCCGCCATTTTGAGAGTCCTGTTGCAGCCGCCTGTCGCTGTAGCATCAAGAGCAGCCGAAACTCAGCTGAATGGCAACTGAAACGGTAAAGGGGCGCCCCACTACAGCAGACGAGCCTCCACCTAGGAAGGCCCGTTCATGTAGCCTCCCCCCCCCCCTTCGGGCACCCCACGCCGTTATTCGGAGCAGTATTGTAGGATGGCCACACCAGTGCGGCAACTTGCTAGACATCACCTCGGTGGTAACCGAATCTCAGCGCCTTGTGGTGTCTTCTATTCAGAAAACATTGTTGTGCTGCCTTCGACCTATTCGCCGCAAGTGCGCACGCAACTCAGCTGCATAGCTTGCTAGACACCACCTCGGTGCTAACCGAATCTCAGCGCCTTGTGGTCTCTTCTATTCCAAAAATATTGTTGCGCTGCCTTTGGCCCCATTCGCACATCGGTCCGCTACTGCCGCCATCTCACAGGCCAACGGGGCGCCCCACGCCGACTTTCAGCATTGTAGGATGGCCACACCAGTGCACCTTACTAGACACCACCTCGGTGCCATCCGGATCTTGGCATCTCAGCGCCTTGTGGTGTCTTCTATTCAGAAAATATTGTTGCGCTGCCTTTGGCCCCATTCGCACATCGGTCCGCTACTGACGCCATCTCACAGGCTAATGGAGCGCCCCACGCCGAGTTTCAGCATTGTAGGATGGCCACACCAGTACAGCAACTTGCTAGACATCACCTCGGTGCCATCCGGATCTTGGCATCTCAGCGCCTTGTGGTGTCTTCTAGTCAGAAAATATTGTTGCGCTGCCTTTGGCCCCATTCGCACATCGGTCCGCTACTGACACCATCTCACAGGCCAACAGGGCGCCCCACGCCGACTTTTACCATTGTAGGATGGCCACACCAGTGCCACAACTTGCTAGACACCACCTCGGTGCCATCCGGATCTTGGCATCTCAGCGCCTTGTGGTGTCTTCTATTCAGAAAATATTCTTGCGCTACCTTTGCCCCATTCACACATCGGTCCGCTACTGACGCCATCTCACAGGCTAATGGGGCGCCCCACGCCGAGTTTCAGCATTGTAGGATGACCACACCAGTACAGCAACTTGCTAGACATCACCTCGGTGCCATCCGGATCTCGGCGCCCCACTGCAGATGAAGTGCCTCTCAACTATGAAACCACCACGGTGACATCCGGATCTTGGCGCCTTGTGCTGGTTCCGGCCTATTCACACATCGGTCCGCTACTGACGCCATCTCACAGGCCAACGGGGCGCCCCACGCCGACTTTCAACATTGTAGGATGGCCACACCAGTGCGGCAACTTACTAGACACCACCTCGGTGCCATCCGGATCTTGGCGCGTTGTGCTGCCTTCGGCCTATTCGCACATCGGTCCACTACTGACGCAAACTCACAGGCCAACGGGGCGCTCCACGCCGACTTTCAGCATTGTAGGATGGCCACACCAGTGCTGCAACTTGCTGGACACCACCTCGGTGCCATCCGGATCTTGGCGCGTTGTGTTGCCTTCGGCCTATTCGCACATCGGTCCGCTACTGACGCCGCCTCACGTGCCAACGTATTTTCTCCGCATTTTATACCCTATGCCGCATAACAGGTCATGTGACTTGTTTATAAAACTTTTCATTGGTTCATTTTACTTTTGGTTTCCTAATGATGGAAGGCTTGATCATATGACCTAAAAACAACACTTTTCATTGGATGAAAACTTTTTTTTTTCCCAAACGATGAAAGCCCCACCTTGTTTCTGGATGTTTCAGACTGAAGCTGGCGTCAGCATGAGAGCACCACCATCTCGTAGCTCCGTCGTGGTCATTCCGCGAGCAATCATGGCAGCCGCTCCCCACCAGAAGCCTACAGGAGTCGGGGGCCCCCAAAACTTTTGATGAATCCTCAAGGCGGAGGGGACGCTTTCGAGAATGGGGTCCAAGACCTAGCAGACAAGCGTCCGATTTCCAAGGTGTCCCAGGGCCATTTCAGTGGACCAGGCACAAAAAGGAAACAGCCTGCCGCCATTTTGAGAGTCCTGTGACAGCCGCCTATCGCTGCACCGCAAGAGTGGGCGCAACTCAGCTGAATTGCGGCTTTTGACACAGTGGACCAAAAGCGGACGGAATGGCAACTGAAACGGTAAAGGGGCGCCCCACTACAACAGACGAGACTCCACCTGGAGAGGCCCGTTCACGCCGCCTCCCCCGGGGCGCCCCACGCCGTTATTCGGAGCAGCATTGTAGGATACCAAAACCAGTGCGGCAACTTACTGGACATCACCTTGGTGCCATCGTTCTGCTGCCTTGGAACTATTCGCACAACAGTTTGCTACTGATGACCCACCCCCCGCGACGCCCCACGCCAGAAATCTGGACGTTGTGCTGCGTTGGGACTATTCGCACAGCCGACCGCTACTTCGTTGTTTTTCCCTAAAAATGTTTATATGTTATTACTGTTTTTGTTTTCTTGTATATATTTATAAGTTATTAAAGTTTTATAATCTTACTACTTTGTTGGAGTGCTATATATTTTTAATGTGACACATAATTGTAAAAACTTTGATGTACAAAGAGTCATCCCTGGAATCTTCCGCTTCAGGCTCGGTCCCCTCCCCAATCACAATACAGGATGGTTTTCAGATAATAGGAACGCGTCTGCTGTGACGGATCTCATCGAGTGTGGGCCTTGATCTACTATAACTCCTTTGAAGAGGGGTGATTCTTTACAGCTGGGGCCATAAACTACATCTGCAGGGCTAGCTGATACCCTAGGACCGGCCTGGACAATCGGACACAGAGGAAAAGGAGTGTCAGAGGGTGCGGTAGTGAATAGGGCGAAAGGGAGGTGTCGGGCGGGCACAGGGTGTGATTCTCAGGGAAGAGCAGCCCAGATGGGGGGTGGTTTATTACCCATGCATAAGACAGAGAGCGGGGGTGACCACTGCCTGGGGGAGATGCTTGCGAGGGTGGGGAGCCATGCTAAGGATCGACAGCGTGCCCAGAGTGGGTCTGGTCAAGGCATCTAAAATGACTGCCGTGCACGACAAAAGTGTGGCATTTGAAAAAAGGCAAGATGGCGCAGACAATGTTTTTCAACACTTCCTGATTTCCTTCGAATCGAACGTTAACAGACGTTGGGGCATATTACCAAAGTTAAGCGATATTTATCCCTAACGATGCTTAGCAACGATTTTTTTACCGCTAAGCATCGTCAGAAATTATCGCAGATAAACCTTGCTATTATCAAGGTTTATCGCAAATACGATAAAAAACGACCGCAATGCATTAATATCGCTGAAAACTCAGCAATATTCATGCATTACCGAGCTAATGCTCTTAGCCATGTTATCCACCTCCCATTGGATAACATGGCTAAGAACTGCTAACTGGTGTTAGCAACAGCTAGGTAATACAGATATAATTTTATCTCCGCGAAGCGGAGCGCTGTTACAGATATATATCTTGTTTTTGAACGTTAATTTCTCAAAATCCACTGAAGCACATATATTGAGACCTAGCAAAGGCACATCGAGCTACCAGTCCCTACAACTTTGCCAAGTTTCGTGCAAATCCATTCAGCCGTTCGATTATTATTATTATTATTTTTTTTGCCCCGCGGGGCCCTTTTAAAACCTCCACATCAAACCTAAGAGGTCAAGGAGGATCTACTATGCCCCCTTATGGTCATTTGCCCCTTCGCTTTGGCCTCCTCTTGTCTCTCGATCCTACCGAGAGACAAGATGGCGGCCGCTACGGACTGTTTGCAATGTTTACAGACGCCGGAGAACCAATCAGCTTCGCAAACCTCCGTTACGCGAAGCGGAGCGCTGTTACAGATATATATCTTTTTTTGAACGTTAATTTCTCAAAATCCACTGGAGCACATATATTGAGACCTAGCAAAGGCACATCGGGCTACCAGTCCCTAATATTTTACCAAGTTTCGTGCAAATCCATTCAGCCGTTCGATTATTATTATTTTTTTTTTTGCCCCGCGGGGCCCTTTTAAAACCTCCACATCAAACCTAGGGGGTCAGCGAGGATCTACTATGCCCCCTTATGGTCATTTGCCCCTTCGCTTTGGCCTCCTCTTGTCTCTCGATCCTACCGAGAGACAAGATGGCGGCCGCTACGGACTGTTTGGAATGTTCACAGACGCCGGAGAACCAATCAGCTTCGCTTCACAAAGCTCCGTACCGCGAAAAGTCCGCGAACCGGAGCGCTGCCCGGTCCGCTGTTACAGATATATATCTTTTTTTGAACATTAATTTCTCAAAATCCACTGGAGCACATATATTGAGACCTAGCAAAGGCACATCGGGCTACCAGTCCCTACAATTTTGCCAAGTTTCGTGCAAATCCATTCAGCCGTTCGGGCTAAAAGTGAGGCCAACCGCCCTATGGAAAACTCAATGTTAAAAACACGTTTTGGGACCCCCCTTTTTTCTCGGCCCCCCCTTGACGAACCCCCCCCAAATTTTCAAGGGCTGCTCAGAAACAAAATGTGCCATTTTCCTGAAAATTTCAGCCAATTCCGTCCACAAACGCCAAAGTTATTAGACATAGAATTTTCAAAAATCCCATAGAGAAAAAATCCTAACTATATATACCTACTGGCGACCGCCAGTAGGTAATGTTTTGTCTTGTATATCATGTGGTATGTGATATTGGATGACAAAGCTTTCACTAGACCTCTAAATCTGTAAGTAGGTTAGACCGGAAAAGGAGCCTGGGGAGACTGACAAGTAAATATTGCAGCCAGAGACTATCACAGTCCCACTGAGCCTTAGTCAGTATAATAGAGCATTTCATCTCAATGATAATGGGGTGCAGGATTACAGTCCCAGAACTCGCTAATGCTAATCTAGTCACATCAACAATGTACAACAAAGTATTATCCGTAAAGGAATAAAAACTGTATTAGGTGATTGTGGCAAACTGGGTTACTGGTTGGGGAGGTGAAACCCTACCCAAGCAAAAACCGCAGTCTTTGCCAGGGTGAACCACAAAAAGTCACTAAATTAACCTGTGCTTAACTCTCTGGTAGCTTGACACATAAGCAGTCAAGCTTAATTTAGAGGCAATGGTTAAAGTATTTATACAGCACATAAACAATAGTAAACTGCACACACAAGAACAACAAAATTCCAACCTAATTTAAAAACAATAAAATATTTTTCCATTTTAAAAAATTGAGCCCAAAATTACAAAAATCCAATAAGTAAAACTGGAGATATGCATTTTTAAAAATGTACGAGGAAATAGCCCTTAGAAGTAAATAAGGCCATCTGGTTACTCTGGACCAGGATCAAATTACAAGATTTGACCGGCTGCGATGGAGCCGAGACTGGGTACAGGACAAAGTCTGGTCAGCTAAGATAGTATATTGCAGCAGCGGTCCATGCAGGTAAGAGCGGTGGGGCCCAGTGGGGGAGGATTTTAACAAATGAGCACGAGGTCGTATGTCAAAATTCCCCCCCCCAAGAGCCCCACCACCCCACTGCTCTTACCTGCACAGTACATTGTGCCCTTGGAATCAAGATGCGAAGTCTGTGTCTGTGTTGACCTGCTCTATACTGTGTCGAGGAGCCATCAAACAGGAGCTGAGATACGCGGTACTGAGTCATGATGCATCACTCTGGGTCAGTGATGTTGAAGCCGTGGATCAGAAGTTGTGATGTGGGCATCGAGATTCATTGCATTGCGTAGTGATGATGAAGAAACATGGGCTGTGCTACAGAGACTTGTGAAGGGATACATCATGTTGCATCGGTTCTTATGAAGCAACTGAGCTAGAGCTGGCACCTCCGGGTTGTTGCTTGACAGGTGTATAAGCTCTGGACAAGCAGCAACCACAATCCTTGTTTGGGTAAGGCACAAGCAAAATGCAAATTAACCTGTGCTAACCCCCTTGGTAGATTGGCACACAGCAGTCAGGCTTAACGTAGAGGCAATGTATTAATTATTTGTGCAACATTTCAAACAGCAACATAGTAAAAACACACCACAAAAAGGAGCCAATATAGAGTTAGAAAAATAGAGTACATTTTAATGAATAAAATATGACTAAAACAACAAAAATCCATTTGTTAGAACTGGAGAGATTGAATTTTAAAGTTTTTAGTGAAAATGGCGCCAAACAGCACAAAGCGCTCTTTGGGGATATCTGGTCGCGCTGAACCATGTCAAAGTCATAAGTTCAGGTCAATCATAATGGAGCATGGGCCAGTTACAGGGAACCCAGTTAGGCCCATTGAAGTACCTCAAATACTGGTTGTGGAGCGATGCGGGGATCCGCGTCGAAGATGCGTCACGCAGCAGAGGCAATGTGTCGGTTTTGAGATGTGGCAAGGCTGCGGTGTGAGGTCCTGTTGTGTCGACATTGAGGATCCTGACGGCACTTATAAATGTAATAAGGTAACTCCAATCTTATCTTTTTGGAGAGCTAGGACTCGCAGTAGTGAAAAATGAATGTAAACGTTTTTCACTACCAGGACACGGAAAACTTAAAAGTACATATAATACCTTTTAAATGACGTTTGTGTGCTAAAAAAGAAGGTTTTGGCCTGGCAAAAGGTTTCTTTTGCCAGGTCGAAATGGCAGTTTAAAACTGCACACACAGGCTCTGCAACGGCATGCCTGAGGCATATTTAAAGGGCTACTTAAGTGGGTGGCACAACCAGTGCTGCAGGCACACTAGTACAAGAAACAAAAAAAATGGTGACTGCATTGATACAAGTCAATTTACTCAAGGACAAGTTACTCAATAAACTCAGCATGTGTATTCATTCCACAATCCAGTAGACATAATTATTGTATTTTTAACATGTCAGAAAAAGGAAAACTACTCATCTTTAACATCAATCAAATGTACCACACAAAAACAAAACATGATGACAGTACATCCCTATGTTTGAAAATAACAATGGTGTAAAAAACACAGTGCAATAATTATTGTACATTCATTCCTAACATACCTAAGAGTGCTTTAAATTCAACAAAAAAGTGGTGAAAAGTGCTGGTTTATGTAGAAATACACATTGAAGTCAACAGTTTTAACCAGTCCAATACTTTTTCGCCAGAGGGTTCAATCATTATTACTCTAAAATATCATGACTCTATTGGTACTTCCATTGGGGTTCGAAGATTATCTAATATGTATGGATTACTGATGTTACACTCTCTTTTTCACTGTCCATACTGATGAAAAATGAATGAAATCCTCGATAGTTCTCGCCGATGCGTTTCAAACGACTGGTGGGTGGGGGTTCGTATCAAGACTAGGGCTGGTAATATTCTTGTGTTTCTTTTATCTTAAAAAGAAGGTAAATTACATCCTTGGATACATTGATCACATTGGATAATTCTACTCAATCCTGTTAGAATTTAGCTGATGTCCTTAGTTTTAGGTACATTAGTTCCTGGATTGCAGGTGCCTTTATTTTATGTAGTGGAATTACTAGTAGCATTTAATATACACGTCCATGGCTCATGTTGTGCACTTTAGAAGGGACATACAAGTAAGTTAAATATGCAATTGGGGATAAGCCATTATTACCACGTTTAGGGGAAAGAGCACAAGCACTTTAGCATTGGTTAACAGTGGTAAAACATTCAGAGTCTTAATACAAGCACAAACAAAGTAAGAAAAAGGGGAGAAGGAGGGCAGAAAGCTGGGGTGAAATCCACTCCAATCTGACAGGTCTAACAATTTGGATGCTTGAGTTGCGTCGGCTCCAATGAAGCTGCCAGTCAGGAGCCTGTTGTGTCTTGACTTCCCAATACATCTTGTACTGGAATTTCTTTTCTTCCCCTGCATGCCTCTGAGGGGTCTGGGCTAGACTAATGTGAAGTGACCAGCCTGTCTCCGGACGTAGCGGTTGCTCCCTCTTGCCTCCTGCAGCTCTGGGTATCGTAGCGCTGCTCTCCTCCACACTGCTGCTAATTTGAAATTCCACATTTTAAGCGCCTCGCACTGCTGAACATTTATTTATTGTGCCGTGTGTTTGCCTACTAGCGCCTCGCATTGCTGGACAATTATAGCGCCGTATGTTGATTTTGATTTTAATGGTACCTGTGTGCTTAACTGTGCCCACGGAAGTATTTTAATTTGCATTACCTTTATTTTCATTACTTGTGCCCCAATATCGGCGTGTTAGCCTTTGTTTTCTGTTTTCTGCTTGTTGCCATTTGGTTGTGCCTCCAGCCCGTCCCTCCCCCCACGCTCCCGCCTCCCAGCCGCCCCGCCCATGCTCCGCCCCCCTCCACCCTCCATTAATGACAGCTGGACAATCGCGCAGCGTTTACGCGCAGCGGTCGCGCCCCATGCGCGCCGAAGGTGCGCCAAAGGTGCGCCAAAGGTAAGCCCGTCTACGCCCGTCCGCGCCTGGACCGCGCCCAGCGCCATTCCCCCTGGTCCTCGCCGCTCCCAACCCTCTAGATTCACATATGATGCTGCTACTCTCCTCGCCCTCAACCCCGGGCGTACACCACTATGCTGCGAAGCTACTCCTGGACGTACTCACGGCCCATTCGCTTGCCTCTCCTGCAAGTTCAACTGCTTCAGGACTCTCGCCAAATCCACGTCCTCCAATCTCAATACCCGCTCGATCCACAAACACGCAACAGAACTTTGGGACCTACTCGACACTGCGTCACCTGACATCGCCTTCCTTACTGAAACATGGATGAACACATCATCAGCACCCGACATCGCCATAGCCATACCGGACACATACAAGATCATCCGAAAAGACCGCACCAATCAAACTGGAGGAGGCATCGCCATCGTACACAGAAACACCATCAAAATCACAACCAACTCCGACGACAATCTTGCAACCGCCGAACATCTCCACTTTCAGATCCACACCGACCCCAGGACCACACTTAGAGGCACCCTCATCTACAGGCCTCCAGGTACCCGCTCTCAATTCAGCGATGACATCACGGACTTCATCAGCCCACACGCCCTCGCCTCCGAGAACTACATTCTACTAGGAGACCTCAACTACCACCTTGAAAACAAACACGACAGCAACACCACCACCCTTCTGGACAACCTGGCCAATCTCGGACTCAAACAACTTGTGGACACCCCCACCCATGTAGCCGGACACACGCTCGACCCCATCTTCACCTCCAGCAAGCACATCTCCTTCGATCGCACTACTGCTCTCCACTGGACGGATCACAGCTGTGTTCACTTCAGCTACAAAACCACCCTGACCCTTAACCGTCCACAGCCTATCCCTCGGAGAAACTGGAACAAAATCACCTCCAACCAACTCCTCACATCACTCAACCAAAACCCTCCCACCATCTCAATGGACCCAAACCAAGCGGCCATCAACCTCAGGCAATGGATTACCCACAGTGCTGACGAATTAGCACCCCTGAAAAAGCACCAGATGAAATCAGTCCAAGAAGCTATGCCGCACCCTGGAAAAGATATGGAGAAAAAACCCAACCTCCGACAACATGGCATCCCTCAAGTCAGCCACCCGCAAACACCACCAATTGATTCGATCCGCCAAGAAATCAGCTTTCAAGGATCATCTCGACAACAACTCTCATAACAGCAAGGAACTCTTCAACATCGTTAAAGAATTCACCAACCCCACCGCAGCATCCAACGACATCACCCCCTCCGAAGACCTCTGCGACGCGTTATCCTCCTTCTTCTACAACAAAATTGCCGACATCCACAACAGCTTCGAGAATACTCCCAGCGATCTACCCTCCCCACCCCCCTCAGATCCTGCTCCGCCAACTAACAACCTCAGCGCCTGGAACCCAATCACCACTGAAGACACCATTCGCCTGATGAACTCAATCCACTCTGGCTCGCCCACCGACCCCTGCCCCCACCACATCTTCAACAAAGCTGACTCCGTCATCGCACCCCATCTCCGTGATGTCATCAACTGCTCGTTCAACTCTGCCTCCTTTCCAGAAAGCTGGAAACACGCCGAACTCAGTGCCCTTCTGAAGAAACCCACAGCAGACCCTTCTGAACTTAAAAACTACCGACCCATATCCCTCCTCCCTTTCCCGGCCAAAGTCATCGAGAAAGCCATCAACAGCCAACTCGCTGCCTTCCTCGAATCCAACAATTCCCTTGATCCATCCCAATCCGGGTTTCGAGCCAAACACAGCACCGAAACCGCCCTCATTGCAGCGACCGACGACATCCGAACACTCCTGGACAACGGAGAAACAGTGGTCCACATCCTACTCGACCTATCCGCCGCTTTCGACACAGTCTGCCACAGTACCCTTATACATCGCCTCAGCAACATCGGCATACAAGGAAAAGCCTTGGACTGGATCATCTCATTCCTCGCTGGAAGAACTCAAAGAGTCAGACTTCCACCATTCTACTCAAAGGCCACCGAAGTCATCTGCGGCGTACCACAAGGATCATCACTCAGTCCCACCCTCTTCAACGTCTACATGAGTCCTCTTGCCTCCATCGCGCGTCAACACAACCTTAACATCATCTCTTACGCTGACGACACCCAGTTAATCCTTTTCCTCACCAAAGACCCCAACACCACCAAAACCAACCTTCACGAAGGCATGAAAGAAGTAGCCGAATGGATGAAACATAGCTGCCTTAAACTCAACTCAGACAAAACGGAGGTGCTCATCCTAGGATCTTCACCCTCAGCCTGGGACGACTCTTGGTGGCCTTCCGCTCTGGGCGCAGCACCCACACCCACAGACCATGCACGTAACCTTGGCTTCATCCTAGACTCCTCTCTCTCGATGTCCAGACAAGTCAACGCCGTCTCGTCCTCCTGCTTCAACGTACTTCGCATTGTCAAAAAGATCTTCCGCTGGATCCCCCTCGAGACAAGAAAGACTATCACCCACGCTTTGGTCACCAGTCGACTGGATTATGGTAACACACTATACGCCGGAATCTCAGCAAAACTACAGAAAAAACTCCAGCGCATCCAAAACGCGTCAGCAAGACTCATATTAGACATCCCGCGCCAAGATCACATCTCCGGACATCTAAAAGACCTCCACTGGCTACCCGTCAACAAAAGAAGTACTTTCCGCCTTCTCACCCACGCACACAAAGCCCTCTACAACCTAGGACCCGAATGCCTCAACACTCGACTGTCCTTCTACAAACCCACCCGCCAACTAAGATCGTCCAATCAAGCCCTCGCCGCAATCCCGCGCATCTGGAAATCCACCATGGGTGGCAGATCCTTCTCCTTCCTGGCTGCCAAGACCTGGAACTCTCTCCCCACCCACCTCCGCCATACTCAGAACCACATCTCCTTCAGAAAAGAACTCAAAACCTGGCTATTCGACAAATACTGAACCCCTTCCCCCAGCGCCTTGAGACCCTCTGGGTGAGTAGTGCGCTATACAAATGATCGAACTTGAACTTGAACTTGAAGTCTTTTCTGAGTGTTCTGAGGTAGCCCCCTTGAAGTGCAAGTGTGATAAGTGACAGATCTGTCCCTCCCATCCTGACAAGAAGGCCCATCCTGAGAACACCTAGCTCCCCTCTGTATCTCTGTCTGAGAGACATGCACAAAGGCTAACTGCTAGCCACACATAGTCATGTGAACCAGGATACATACTGCAGGCACCAAATGGTTAGGGCCAAAAAATGGCAGCTTTCTAAAAGTGACAATTTCAGCTTTGTGATTTAAAATTTAACGTTATCATCAAAGAGAGTTTAAAATTACAATTCATTAGACACCAAACATGGTGTTCCTACTTGTTCCCCAAAAAAGTTATAATTAATTAAATGTAATAAGATAACCCGATGTTATCCTATGGAAGAGGTATGTCTTACAGTAGTGAAAAATCAATGTAAATGTTTTTAACTGCCATGACATGTTAAGCTTCAAAAGTACATGTCCAACTTTTTAAATACACTGTACCCTGCCCTATGAGTTGTTTAAGACCTAACCTAGGGGTGGCTTATATGAATTAAAAAGCAAGGTTTAGGACTGGCAAGAGATTTACTTTGCCAGATTTTAAATGGCAGCTTAAAACTGCACACAATCTGCAATGGCAGACCTGAGACATTTTTTGAAGGGGTTCTTAGGTGGGTGGAACAGTAGATGCTGCCAGCCCACTAGTAGTATTTAATTTGCAGGCCTTGGGTATATGTAGTACCAGTTTACAAGGGACTTAGAAGTAAATTGAATGTGGCAATCGGGTGTAGGCCAATTTTACCATGTTTAGAGGAGTAAGCATAAGAAGGTTAGCGCTGGTTAGCAGTGGTAAAGTGTGCAGAGTCCTAAGACCAACAAACATGAATTTGACAAAATAGGAGTAGGGAAGGAAAAATGTTTGACAATAAATCATGCCAAGGATGTCTGGTCTAACAGTGATACATTTAATATGTCATAACACTCAATAAATTAGAAGGACAAGTAGACCCTTGAGGTTTCAATCATTTGGTGACTTGTATATATGCTGGATGCCTTGACTTTCTGTACCACTTTCTAGCGATTCCTCACTGTTTCTGCCTTAGTTGGATGCTTCCTTCTGACGCGACACTTTCAGTGATCCTTAGTCAGACTGGCTGCTCTTTGTTTTCTGACAAGTACTCTTTCAGCATACTCCTGTTGCATTTACGTTTTTGCAGATTTTCTACTGGAAATTGTCCTTGATGAGGATATCTTCTGCTTTAACCTCAAGGACACCTCTCAACGCTTATTTATTCTCCCCAACTCAAATTTCACGGGTATTAGATCCTCATGTCCTGTATTCATTATCTCTAGTGCAGTTCTAATAACAGAGACATAGGACTCCCATGTAAGCTCAGCTCAATTATCCTTGGTCCTGATGGTGACCTGTTAATTCCTCTAAGAGTTGAAACGCCGTCCACTTCATCATGGATATTTGTCTTTTGTTGCAGAGTACAATCTGAAGAATTAGGTGGATTTAAGTAACTTTATGTATTTTTCTGATTACGTTGTGCAGTCTCTTGCTGTACAGTTCAGTGTGATTATTTTTTTCCAGGCTATTTACCTCACTCACCAGAACCCTGTGTTCACGTTTTTTACACTCGACACTTATGCAATTGCCTATTCAATTGCTGAATATTTTTTCTTACCCCTTTATTATTGCCAACATTAAATAATAATTCTTACATTTACATGGCCATTTCTTCTCTTTAAATTTCCTTTTCATTAATTGAGTATTGTGATATTTTAAGTGTTTCACCTAATGCTTTTGCTAATTCTTTTCCAATGATGCCTTGTTAGACTTTATATTACCTGTGCGCACACCCTTCAAATATCTACGGGTTGCTCCTGTAGTACGGTGTTAGCATTGTGTCACTACCGTACTAGTGATATAAATCTGCTATTACGCCAACTGCTAACATGTATGTTATGTGCAAGTAACCTTTTTAAGGCAAAACAATTTTCTGATATCCGAACATCAGAAGGTGAGTCCGACACTTACAGAAAAAGAATATCTAGATAGATGTGTTAATTGGGTCCTTCATGCGCCCTACCATGTACAGTGGCATACACACAAACACACACATGCATGAGGACTTTAGCAAAGGCTTGCAAAAAGCCTTGACTTGTGCATGGGGTGAGTGTTTGATTTATACAAACGCTCCGTCCTTCATCCCCTTTTGTATCGCTTTGTTCGCCCTAAGTGTGGCAGGGTATGCTCAGACGTGAGTCCCTTGTTCACTTGGCCACTGGATTCAAGATAGCCTGGCTGATGAGGATTATGAATCCGAAACCGGTCCCAGGATGCTTGTTTCCGGTCCAGGGAAGACATGGCTTGGCAGTTCGGGCTGGACTGTTCCCATACGGCACAGGGTCAGACTGATTTGCATATAGCCATGTCTGAACTGGGGTGGCTGAGTGAACTAAAGAATGGTGATGGATTAAACCCAGATCAGTTGACTGGGGGTGAGTGTTTGATTTATACAAACGCTCCGTCCTTCATCCCCTTTTGTATCGCTTTGTTCGCCCTAAGTGTGGCAGGGTATGCTCAGACGTGAGTCCCTTGTTCACTTGGCCACTGGATTCAAGATAGCCTGGCTGATGAGGATTATGAATCCGAAACCGGTCCCAGGATGCTTGTTTCCGGTCCAGGGAAGACATGGCTTGGCAGTTCGGGCTGGACTGTTCCCATAAGGCACAGGGTCAGACTGATTTGCATATAGCCATGTCTGAACTGGGGTGGCTGAGTGAACTAAAGAATGGTGATGGATTAAACCCAGATCAGTTGACTGGGAGTGAGTGTTTGATTTATACAAACGCTCCGTCCTTCATCCCCTTTTGTATCGCTTTGTGCATGGCATGCCCAGGGTTTGAGGATGTGCTCACATTGACAGGGATGTCTGTGCTCTGACGTGTGTCCCTCTAGAAGTGGCACAGGCATGCATCACTGCACCCCCAGTACTGGCTAAAGCATGCTTCAACTCTCTCATATGCCCTTATGCAGTTTGTGGCTCACAGAGAGCAGGAACATAAGTCTACATTAAACTTACCAACAAGTGGAATGAGTGCCCATATTTATTACTTATAAACGGAGTAATTTGGTGCCGTCCTGCTTCCTTTAGCAGCATCAACTGCTCATATTGAGTTGCATTTCACGTAAGCATTGGATGGGTAGTGCGAGGTCTCGCTCCTTTACTGCAAAGTGTAAGAGCATGACAGCAGAGCCCAGAACCCAATCTTCACCGTAACAAAACCTGGCATGAAGACACATAAACTATGTCATAATATAAACAGCACATCACCTATGACATCACATAGCTCAAAACACTGCGTACCGAGCACTTGAATACATCCATACATAACACATGACCTATGATGTATCATCTACAATAACAAAGCATAGACCTGAAGACAGCCTGATACAACAACACATAACCTATCACATAATCTAACAGCACATAAGTTGTGGCATGTAACGAAATATACACCAGAACATAACCTTACATAGTTACACAAAACCTATGACATAACACAGCCTTTAAAGTAATGTACAACTGAACAAAACTAGACTTCACAATACATAACTGAAGGAAAGTAGTATCTGCTTCTTATGGTTACCCCCACTTTTTCCTTAATGTAATGCTGTTTCTGACTAGTCTGACTGGGATCCTGCTAATCAGGACCACATCATCTCTGCTTTCTCTCCTAAATGGTCATGGTAAATACTATACTTGGGTACCCTTATAAGTCCCTAGTATGTAGTGCTAAGGTACCCAGGGCATACGTACCTCAGAGGTCCCCCATAGGCAGATGCATCTATTATGCCACCTGTGGGAGACCATTCAAACTATCTCTAGAGGCCATTGCAGCCTGTGTAAGCTGGTTCTAGCACCACTTATGAAAGACATAGGCTTACCTATATCTAAGATCACTGCACTTAAAAACCTAGTAGTCAACCGTACAGCAGGCCTTTTCATTCCTGAATGCAGCGTGCTTGGTTCGAAGTGCGATGGTGCCCCTGAATGAGCAGGACACCCCTACAGCTTTCGGAATCCATTCTCCTGGGTTGTAAGTGAGAAAGTCATATAACATATAGGGGGGCACTGCGTCATTACGCGATGACCATCTCGAAACTGGCTGTAACGAACCCTGTTGTGTTTGGTACCAAACATGTTGGAATCATACCCCCCATACCATTAACGGTTTGGGAGGTATGATTCCAAGCACTTTAAAGGCCCTCCATTAGGTTCTCAGTGCCCCAGGTACTAGTCTTCTAGACCCAGACAGCACAACATGGCTGCTGCCGACCAGAGACATGATTCAACCCTCCTGCTGCTGAGTCAAGCTTGAGCAGAGGAAGACAGAAAAATAGGCATCCTGTCACAGGGAGGTGTTACCACCTCCCAGACAGGGTTTAGTGTATTGGGCAGGGTGGGAGTGCTTGCCAATGCCATATAGTCAGCATGCAGGGCATATTTGGTGCTCTCCATGCATAATCCATCTCAAACCAGTTCAGGGAGCCATTGGCTCCCGCTCTGGTGTAAAACTGGACAAAGGACATGGGAGTATCCTCCCCCTTGTCCAGCCCCTCCTTAGGGAGGGACCACTTTATTGTCCCAACTATGTCCTATGGGTATTTAAGGTTTTACCTGTGGGTGGGTCCCTAGATTCTTAGTGGGACACAATACAATTGAGACACCACTTCAATTTTGACCATCTGGGCACTCTGGACTTCGCTCTGGGCATCAAGGCTGCAACCAGGAAGACTCCTGCTGCTCCTCATCTCTTCGCCCTGCTTATCTGCTCCAAAGTTTGTGCCTGTGCGCCATACAGGAACCCATTCAAGACCTTGTGGAAATCCAAAACACCTGAAGGAATCTCCTTTGAAGTGAAGGAGTCACTTCCCTGCATATGCAGGCACACCACTAAGCTGACTGGTCTTCTGGTCCTGGACTACAATGGACTACGAACGGTTCAGCAACACAGGTTGTAATTCTTCACATCCCATCAGGCCCGCCCTGTCCTCTCACCAAGCTTGAATCCAGTATCACACATCGGAGCCCCAGGAACTGAACCCCTGTGCACCGCATCGACTTGCATTTACAATCGCTTGTTGTCTTCCTTCCACCAAGATCTCTGGGCTCCAAGTAGCCCCAACCTCAAGCGTCTCCATTGATTAAGATCTTTGTCCTCATCACATCACTTGCACCGTGGGCCTGCATTTTTGTTGAGCTGCTCAAGGCCCTCTGCTACTCCAGTGCCTCCGGCCTGTGTGTCCTCTTGAGGGTCACTTTTGAATTATTTTGGGCTCCCCTGGTTGCTCGGGGCATGCCCTGACTCCCTTGCTTGGGGTGAGCATCCTGGACCTTACTGGTCACATTCTTCTACTGCCAATTGTTTGCAGTTGCCAAGGCTTGTTGATGCTCCCGCCGGACACCGACCCCTCAACTCGCGACTCCAACATGAGACAGCTTGTGTACGGCTCCTGGTCTTCCACAGCATCACCTGGTCCACACAGCTGTTGTTCCAAGGTCACCGTCAACTCTTTTACAACACCGACATTGGTGGGCATTCATCTTCCTTGCCTCCTGGTCACTTCCAAGTGGCATAGACTCTGTCCCCTCTGCTTTCAGGTACTCCTCGACTTAAATCTACCATTGGGTTTCATGGGACACTTTCACCTTCTCCAGCAGCTGCACTTTCCTGATGCCCTCCATTGGGTTCAACGGCGGGTTCTGACGCCACTTCACACCTATGCGCCCGGCTCCCCTGGGGCAGGTATCTTGCTTCCTAACATAGGGAATGCCCTACGATGGTGTGAGTCTTTTCTTCAAGGCAGAGAACAGGCGGTATCCCTTCCGCCTTTTCAATCGGCCTTCTCCACTGTCTCGCATGGCAATCCACAGGGCTCGGCAGTTAGTCCAGTTCTTTTTAACATCTACATGAAGCCCTTAATAGCGGTCATCAAACGTTTTAAGATCGAAATTGTCAACTACGCTGATGACAGACAGCTGATTCTGTCCTTGGAGGGGAATGATTCTACCTCCTTGGAGGAATTTCACAGCTGTATGCGAGCCATGGCAGAATGGCTTAAAGCCAACTCGCTGCAATTTAACTCCGGGAAGACCGAGGTGCTTTATTGCCCGCGGCCTAGTATAAGTCCTCCCTTACCTGACAATCTCTGGCCAATTGACTTCACCACATTGGTCCAGCCAGTGAGGGTAGTTCGGAACCTGGGGGTCATGTTCAATAGTGATCTCTCCTTGGAGGCGCAGGTCTCTAAGGTGGTAGCGAGCTGTATGGCAATCATTCGCCCTCTGAGAAAAATCCTGCCCCTGCTACCACTGACGGCACGGATAGAGGTGGTACGTTGCACTTTGTTAAGCAGGTTAGATTACTGCAACGCCCTTCTATTGGAGTCCCAGAGCTATCTTTTAGATAGGCTTCAGAGACTTCAGTCTGCAGCTGCCAAATTGGTCTTAGGGTGGCCATCGAGATCTTCTTCTGCTACGGCCTTGGCACAGCTACATTGGCTCCCAGTGAGGGAGAGGGTGACCTTTAAGTCCCTGTGTCTGACCTTCAAAGCCCTTCATGGGCTGGGTCCGACTTGCTTTCAACTGATGTTTTCATGGTATGTTCCAGCCCGTAATCTGCGCTCCTCCCTGGCCAGGGTGGTGGCTGTTCCCAGGTTCAAAAGATCTAGAGCTGGAGGCAGAACATTTAGTGTGGCTGCGGCTAAGCTGTGGAATTCTCTGCCCATGGAACTCAGGCAGATTGATCATCTGCCTGCCTTCAGAAGGCAGCTAAAAACTTGGCTTTTTCCACGCTTGCCCTAATTCTCAAACCGCTTCAACTGCCTTTTTTCTCCTTGCTTTGTGACTGCCAGCGCCAGGATGCCTCTTGAGGTGATAGTGCACTCTATAAGTACAATAAATAAATAAATATCCGTCGGTGGGACAGCTCTCCAACCTTCTGTCTTCCACTGGGTTTGATCAGGGTCTACTGGGAAGGGTCCTTCTTCTTTAAAATTGCAACCGCCACTTACACATTGATTTGTATGGAGAGCGCAGTGGTGTTCCTACCCTGCACACGACCTCCATAGGACTCCTAGGTACTCACCTTAGGTGGTTCCTTGAGTCCCCGGCACTTCTACATCATCTGAGTCTTGTCTTGACTCGAGTTGGGGGTCGCCTACCACTATTTTAGTATAGGGTTTGGTCCTCCCCTGGTGACAACTGTGTATACTGTGCTACTTACCTGTTTCTATTGCAAAATATTGTGTGCATTGTGTATATCTCCGGCTAGGAGATATCTAAATGTGTTAGTGAGTGTCTTATAATAACTATATATTTTTATAAATACACTGTGTGGTCCCTTTTTCATTTAATCTATACTTATGAGATTGTATTCTGGTAAAACAAGCAGTTTTCACTCCTTCTGGACTAAGCCTGAAGGTTGCTCTCCACAGCTACCACTTATAGGGCTTTCTACGGTTGTATAAGACAACTCAAATCATCATAAGGGTTGTCTGGATTGGTACAAGGTGCCCACTTACATAAGAGTACACCATATACCAAACCAGCTTCTCATAACAACCTATAGCATAACACAGCATAATATAGCCTCTGATGTATCCTAATTAGCACCATTAACGGGATGAATGACAAAGCATAACCAGTAATGCTAGGCATCAATTGAAGTGGCCACTGTGCTTGTGGTCAGCAAAGGCTAAGTCACTATTGAGGTCCCCGGCAGTCAGCATTTTTGCATCCCCCACAATCAGTATTGTCTTGTAAACTGCTCATTAACAAAAGTTGCACATGTTTGTACTGCACGCTCTGGCCTGCATTGAAAAGGATTGTCTTTGCATCCATTTTCAAATAGCTTTGTTTGTTAGCCTTATGGAGGAGGGAGGTGAGTAATTCTGTAGCCTGGGTCCAGCCAGAAATATTTCTCTTGGGAAGTGGCAACAATCAAACTCGGAATACCTTGTTTTCATATTTGTTTTTATTTTATTTATTGGTATTTCAAGTAAAACAACAAGGGGCACGCAATGCCCAACATTTTGGTATTAATGTTACATACATCTGAACTGTATTACAACACTCCATCTCCACTAGACTATTACATTGTAGACATATCACGCCTCCAACAACGTACTTGTTCTTTGAGTTTACTGTGACTGCTCATCCAAACTCTATAAATAGTCCGCCAGATAGTGCCAGTAGTCTATAGGTCGTGCACGTGGTGGCAATTCTTCTTCGTATAGTTTGAGATTGTCCTTGCAATATATCATATCATTTATCCATTGCTTTATTCGAGGCGGTTTCTTACCCCCCCAACAGACAGCAACATTCCGCTTTGCCAATAGTAGAGCCAGTACACAGAATTAGCGTTTTCTCGCTTTAACAGTGTGCAATATATTTAGCAGACATGTCTTTATGGTACACTGAATCACAATTCCCACCATCCTGCTCAGCAGTTCAGTCACCTCCAACCAAAAGTGAGCCACCTCCCTGCAATACCATGCCATGTGAATGAAATTAGCATCATCTGTTCCACATCTCTGGCACCGTGCATCCTCGCGTAACCCATATTTGTGTAGTCTTTGGGGCGTGTGGTATGTCTGGTGCAGGTATCTGATGTGTATCAGCTTTAAATTTCCATTTGGTGGCAATATGCCAGTGATCGTGCCAGCCGTGCACCACTCCACCTCCGTTAGAAGCACTTCCAGACATGCATTCCATTTTTGAATCGCTTTGTCTGCGGTATCACCTATTTCAGCTTGCAAAGAAGCGTACAGTCTAGACACTAAGTGTTTTGAATTAGCTGATGTGATGAGCAATTGCAGTGTCAGTAACGTGTCTGGTTCTGTAGGGTAAGTTGGACAGTGTGTTTTCAACGCTCGCTGTAGTCTATAGTACGTAAATTTAAATAACGCTGTTTGGTTTTGTATATATTCCAACTCTTCTAGTTTCTTGATGGTCCCCTCCTGATACAGATCTCCTATGGTGTCAATTCCCACTTGTTTGAGCAGATCCATTCCCACTGCCTCTTGTGTGACTGAAAGCGCTGAGTGATGGTGGAGTGGCATTTCTGGCACATATATCGGTTGTTTACCCACCCTCTTCACTATCTCCTGCCATGCTTTCGTCGTGGCATCCACTGTATTGATATCTTTTTTATGTAGTGCCGGTCGAGTGTGTGATATTATTGCGTTCAGTGGTATCGGGAGGGCGTCTCCCTCTTCCACTGCTACATGTGTGATGTATGGAATGGGGTGAAACCAGTAGTGTGCATATTGTGCCTGTGCACATAGGTAATATAGTAGGAAGTCAGGCACCTTAAATTCTCCTTTGTCATACGGTAAAGTTAGCATATGGAGGTTTATTCTAGCTGTTTTTCCCGCCCAAACCAATTTTAAGGTGCTTGCTCTTATCTCCTGGAATACTGGTGCCGGTGGCTTTATCGGGATGTTATTAAAGAGATAAAGCAGTTTTGGTCGTAGCACCATTTTCACTATGGCAATTCTGTCCGCCATAGATAGCGGCAAATGTATCCATCGATCTATTTTCTGTTCCAATACACTCAGCACTCTGCCATAATTTGTTCGGATCACCACTTCTGGGTCTCTATGGAACCAGACTCCCAGGTATCGCACTGGGTCTGTTTGCCAGTCCAGAGGGTAATCTAGTTGGAAAGGTAAAGTATTATCAGTTAGAGGTAGTATTGTAGATTTCGTCCAGTTAATGTTCAATCCAGAATGCTATCCAAATTTAACAAATTCTCTTAGTAGCGGATTTAGATTTTCTTTCGGGTCTCTGACATAGAGTAGTACATCATCTGCATACAGCAAGATGTGTAATACCTTGTTTTCATATTACCATGAATTCCATTAGGGCTTAACTGCCGCAAGTCGTGCTACAGTATTAGACTATTTGAGTTTTTGATCGTTATTTTACATTGCCTCACTCTTCACGTGCCATCTTACAATTCCACATAATGTACACAGAGTGCCAAGCAGCCTTTGCTATGTGAGGTGTATGTGTTGGACCAGCTAGGAGAAGGAGTCTCAGACCAGATTGAGCCTACACTTCTCCTCCCCGGTGTGAAATACATTAAAACATCAATAATTGAATAAAAGGTGCACAAATAAAACAATGAAAACATGAACAAGTACACATGGATGGGTGGGGGGCATATAAGTAGAATAGAAAGTGGCAGGGGAGTATAGCAGTGCAAGGGGAAGGGTGTTAGTCAGTGTGTATGTTTAAAAAAAATTCAAGAAAGTACCAAAAAGAAATAGGATAAAATACACATATGAACATTTCATTACAAGGATGTATCATGAGTACAATGAAACCAACTACAATTCTTTCAAGAAGTAATTAAGAAAATTGTTTCCACCTTGTTTCTAGAGTTTAAGCAGGAGAAAGTGAGATCATCCAATCTATGATGGGATCCCAGATCCTTTCAAGCTTACACAGTTGTGAACTATTTTAAATGATTTAAATTTCCAAACCACATAGAAATATAAATTCATGCCACCACGCTTTATGATCCGGTAGATTCTTTGGAAGCCAGATACGTGATATTCCAAGACAGCAAAAAAGAAAAACACCTGTCATAGAGGAAGGGATCTTAGCTGATTGGCCAAATAGTATCATTTTGTGATCCCAATGAACATCAGTCTTTAGTAATAAGATATGATACTAGAGCAAGAATAAAAATATAGGTAGTGTTCTGCTTCAGCGGAATTACAGCGAAAACACTTAAAGTACCCATGTATGTAATCTCTAAGGAATATAATATAACTCATTAAGTATTACAAAATGGTGGATTGTTAGTCGAGAGACATTAAGAGTGGATTGTACAGCTGAATAATAAGTGCCTTATTGCAAGTTTTGCAGCTCATAGGACCGTCGGACCTGTGGTTGTTAGGAGTTGCCAAATCACTACCCTTTCCATGGTGGTGAGCTCCTCATGAACAGGGTGGCAGTCAGTCCCCCCCTTTCCGCATTTGAACCCCCATTTCACCACACCGTGCGTGAAGGTGCAATCGATGCTCTGACAGCGGCAGTCTGCATGTTGGGCTCTTCTATGAGTCTAACAGACCGCTGCTGTCAGACCGCTGCAGGACTGCCTGCCATACCAGGATAGAAGGCCTAATCTGGAGGGCGGCAGCACCTTGGCTTTGGAGGTCCTACAACAGACGGTGGTTTGCACCATCAGCTGTTGAACCGCCGAAGTTGCAATGAGGCCCTAAATCTAATAGTACAACCAAGAATCCAAGTTTCTGGGTTAATAGACCTAGCTCATGTTGTGCTAACTGACCTGTGTGGTCAGTGATACCTGCCAAGAAAGAAACATTTCTTTCTAGTGTCCCCTCACTCACCGGGGTTGCCCCACGGTGACATGCTTCATCATTGGGGCCCTCCCAGTTCTCTAAGAAAAGGGGCGTGCTACGACTCACGAACTGCGCAGGAGCACTTTTATGTGAGAGACTATGTGTAGTGCAAGGGTGGTGGAGAGGGTGTGGGTGAATTTAAAAATACCGTGCTTAGTGGGCCTCAATATATTTTTATTTTGCTCCTAGTCAGGTATATTAAAAATGGGGTGATATCACTAATAACCAACCTATAATGGGGATTGGTTGAGTGAAAGGTCGACATGTTTCATGCTACCCCTAGCATTTCTTCAGGACCATGTAGGGACCAGCCCTACATTTGCCACTCCTATGTCTCTAATTAGACTGTGATACTAAAAACATTTAAGGTATGAAGCATGCGTTCGTAATAGAATACATACGCTTTTATGTTTTTTCCAAAGATTGATGCTGTGCTCAATGGCACCTCATGGTCTCTCTCGGGGTTCGTTTTCACCACCTGGACTCAATGTTCCTTCTTCGTGAAAACGTGAGGACATACCTAGAATCAGCTCCCCTCGGGACTGCATCTTGGCAAGAGAGAGAGAGAGACCATGAGGTGTCATTGAGCACAGCATCAATCTTTGGAAAAACCATAAAAACGTATGTATTCTATTACGAACGCATGCTTCATACCTTAAATGTTTTTAGTATCACAGTCTAATTAGAGACATAGGAGTGGCAAATGTAGGGCTGGTCCCTACATGGTCCTGAAGAAATGCTAGGGGTAGCATGAAACATGTCGACCTTTCACTGAACCAATCCCCATTATAGGTTGGTTATTAGTGATATCACCCCATTTTTAATATACCTGACTAGGAACAAAATAAAAATATATTGAGGCCCACTAAGCACGGTATTTTTAAATTCACCCACACCCACTCCACCACCCTTGCACTACACATAGTCTCTCACATAAAAGTGCTCCTGCACAGTTCGTGAGTCGTAGCACGCCCCTTTTCGTAGAGAACTGGGAGGGCCCCAATGATGAAGCATGTCACCGTGGGGCAACCCCGGTGAGTGAGGGGACACTAGAAAGAAATGTTTCTTTCTTGGCAGGTATCACTGACCACACAGGTCAGTTACCACAACATGAGCTAGGTCTATGAACCCAGAAACTTGGATTCTTGGTTGTACTGTAAGTCTTTGGAGGGCGACCTAGTCTTTCATTCCTCCTTCTCCCCCAGTACTTTATTTTGCCCTAAGTCTAATATACATCTGTTAATTCAGCGCCAAGATGCCCAGTTGCTGGGGTGAAAGTGCGCTTTACAAATACATGTGTTATGTTATGTTAATGTCAGTCACTGAGTTTACAACGTCCATAATCCTTGTCCATTG
Organism: Lissotriton helveticus; assembly: GCF_964261635.1. Lineage (NCBI taxonomy): Eukaryota > Metazoa > Chordata > Amphibia > Caudata > Salamandridae > Lissotriton > Lissotriton helveticus. Next base: position 667,937,199 of record NC_136057.1, read on the forward strand.
AACAGCCAGGTGATCAACGTTGCCTTCCGTGTTATCATTCAAGTATCAATAAAGAGTACAAATAAAACCCCATTTAGGGCCTTGACTCCAAGTTTGACATAAAGAAGGTGCTATTTATTGCTCCTGATAAATAACAATATCACAGGGTTCGTTATGTATCATATAAATAACACCTATCACTAATTTTTGAGGAACAACATGCAGATTTTGGTTCACATTACGCAAATCCGGATGCTAGGGTACATACAATAAACTTTTTCCCTGTCAACTTCCGGCTGATTTGGTCTGCTGAAATATAATTTAGGGAGAGACATTTAGCCCACACAGTGATTACTGGGTGCGTTAAATAACACCCAGATCGTAATTCCAAACCACTCATAATCAGAGCATTGGTGCCTTAATAAAAAAGTTCCAGGAATTTATCATGTGTTAAATCGAAGATATTGCGAAAAGTCACTCAGCTGTATGGGCCACATGCATCAAGCCTTTTTGCATTCGCAAACGGTGCGAATCGCAAAATTCGGCCGTTTGCGAATGCAAAAACCTTTTTTTAGGATGCATCATTTTTTTTTCTTTTTTTGCAATTTAAGAAATCGCAATTTTTTGCGATTTCTTAAATTGCAATAGCATTTAAGAAATCGCCAATTTTGCGATTTCTTAAATGCTATGCATGATTATTTTTAATTTGTGAATTTGCAATTTGGAAGGGGAAAATTACCATGAAGTAAACCTTCGTGGTAATTTGCGAAAAGTTTCAGAAATGCACAAAAGTGCATTTTTTAAACTTATATTTTACACACACACATGCCCTTGGGACATGTGTGTGAGTAAAATGTACTTACGTTACATTTCATGGGTACAGGGGGGTCCTTTGGACCCCCCTGCACCCTTGAAATTGCATTCTCATTTTGCGATTCCTTTATTGCGAATTCGCAAAATTAGAATGCCTTCCCATTGATTCCTATGGGCCCATAGGAATCATTGTAATGCGATTCCTTAATTGCGATTCGCAATTAAGGAATCGCAAATACAGAAAGTTAAGAAATCGCAAAAACTTTTGCAATTTCTTGATGCATAGGAATTTGCAATTCCTAAATTGCGATTCGCAAATTCCTACAATGATGCATGTGGGCTTATATATCTAAAGAACCTGTGGCTGGGAGTTGAAAATTATTTTTGTAGGTCCTGAAAGGAAAGTAGAAGCCCATCCCTGTCTAACTGACCTAGAGTCTTTATTTACAATACATCGTAAGTAGCTCTCATGTATGAAAAAAATGCCTGTTAGGATAATAGCCCTGGGGAATGTGTTGATTAAAGCTAGGAATGCAAGTGATAGTCTTGTGAGCATGCCATATTTTATGATACACCGCAAGTGTTTTAAATCTGGTGTTTTCCAAAAAAGCTGTGTCAACCAGAACTTTCAGGGACACGGTAACTGGACCACATCTTTTGTAATTGGGAGAGAAGCCTGTGAGGGGCCAATCAGCACTGCCCATAAATGACAATTGTTTAAGAATTAAAGAAGACATATGATATAACCAGTGTGTTGAAAGTGACATACCTCCAGATCTACAAGGTAGTTGCAAAAAGCATACGGTTTCTTTTGCTGTCAAATGTTTTCCAGTTTGCCTCAATTTTCATAAAAAAATGTGTTAGGAAGATCAGGAGAAATGGACCTTCACAACAAAGGCAAGACAATCATCTTAATTATGCGGCGTAAGCTGATTATCCACAAACTAAATGTATCCCACTTCCACTATATGCGGATGACGTCCTATTCTTCCTTACGAATGTGAATCGGTCCGGGCCCCGGGTCCTGGACATAATGAAAATCTTCGGAGAAGTCTCGGGACTTTGCCTGAAACCGCAGAAATCCACCCTCTGGACTTTGGGAGACCACTTTGAGGTCGGGCCGTGGGCCTCGCTACTACAGAGAGCGGCCGGGGGTCTTAAGTATCTGGGAGTGTTTCTGATGACCACGCCGACAATTGCCTGGGAGCGCAATGTAGGTCCCATATGGGACAAGGTGCAGCAGGAGATGAAGTGCTGGTCCCGCATGCCCCTCAATATATATGGTAGATCCGCCATTTTTAAGATGGTTCCCCTTCCCCGCTTGCTGTACCAACTGCAAAACCACCCATTCCCAATACCACCGCAATGGTTCCGACTGGTCAACTCGGCACTCGGTCGATTTTTGTGGGCCGGTGGGGCGTCACGGGTAGCTCTGCGGACCTGCTTTCTTTCCACGTACTGCGGGGGACTGGCGACCTCGGATATTTTGTCGTATTACCAAGCATCACACCTGGTAGTCCTGAATGACTGGTGGTACGGTGGCAGAGAGGACCCGGCATATGCCCTAGAAAGGTACCTAATGGAACCGGACTCCCTACACACGGTCTTATACTCGGCGCAGCTGCGAAAGAGATTGCCTAGGGTGACACAAGTTGTATTTCAGATATGGCGACAATCACTGCGTCGTATGGGATGGTGGGGAAAGCTGACAGGGGAGACCCCACTCTGGCACAACGGGCAACTACCGGCCCTGATGTCCCTTCCCGGATTTGGGGGCTGGGATTTGATAGGAATCTCGACATTGGGCCAGGTCCGAAAGGGCACTACACTTAAATCCTTTCAAGACCTTAGCACAGAATTTGACATGCCCCGCACGCAGTTCTTTCGATACTTACAGTTTAGGCACGCTCTGGCACCTGCACTTGTGGGTTTAGATACGCTACCTGAATTCAGCCCACTAGAGGCAAAGGTATTTATGGGGGATCTAGAACACAAAAAGATATCCAAAATATACCAAACGTTAGTGACACACTGTTCATCGGATTTACAGCCCCTGTGAGACCACTGGGTGCGGGATGTGGGTGAGTTGGAGGAGGAGGACTGGCGGGAGGCTCTCGAGTCCCCCTGGGGGGCGGCAAAAGCTGTCCGCCTACGCCTAATACAATTCAAATACCTGCACCGTGCTTATTATACTAGAGAGAGATTGTGGAAGGCTGGTCTGATTGAGTCCCCGGCGTGCTTGCGGTGTGGCCATGAAATGGGCACCCTCTTACATACAGTGTGGGAATGTAGTGGCCTGGCAATATTTTGAACTGGTATGTGGGACTGTCTGTAGGAGGTGCTGGGATGGGACCTTCCCCATACGGCAAAATTGGGCCTGCTCCATGTGCTAGAAGGTGTAGGCGGTAACGTCTACAAGCGGCACTTGCTACTGCTGGGTCTAACGCTAGCCAAACGACATATAGCGCAGGCCTGGAAGGATCCCGGGGCCCCCAAGGTGATCGGGTGGAAAAAAGGACTGGACTTTTGCATGGGACTGGAGCGGCCGGTGTTTGAGGCCAGAGGCTGCCCCACAAAACACTATAAAATATGGAAAAGGTGGGCAGACTACAGGGGATTGTGGCTGGAGCCTCCACCACCGCCAAGGGGCGAGGATGGGCAGTTGTAATGGGCTTGTTGAGACAAGGTTACATATACGGACATTTGTATGCTTACTCTAAACAGTATTGAAGAGTCATTGTGTTGCAGGAGGGGGGGAGGGGAGGGTGGGGTAGATAGGGTGTGGGGTGGAGGGTGGAGGGTATGACAATTAAATGAATTGCACATTATGAAGCATAATTGTTGTCACAGCCCCTCCGGGGATCGGAGCACTGTGTATGTTTGTCTCAGCGATTTTAATAAAAACAGTTTTGAAAAAAAAAATGTATCCCACTTCCTAAAAGTCGCAGGGGATTTTGCATACAATGCTTCACAATTGAGGCTGAAGGCATCCTCCATGCTTTTAGGCACTTTTGGGCATATTTACAAGGCGTTAAACCCCCGAACGTCACTTTTTCCAAACATTCTGGAGGTATTAACTTCTTCGCCTTATTTACAAGATGATGTTTAGCCACTTAACATGGCTTAACACCGCCTTCTAAATGATGCCCCTATTCAGGCAGCAGTTAGAGTGATAGGGGCATGCAATAGGTGTTGCAGTGGGCATTCCACCGCAACACCCATTGCTTTTTGAAGCTGCTCCATATTTACAAGGTATGGGGCAGCACCAAAAATACTGCCAGGGAATATCTGGTCTTAAGCAGGTGATACATGGAGAAATGCTTTATTTCTCCTTGTGTTATTCTCTTTCCACTTGTGCACCATTCTGTATCACACACACATAGAGCAAATCACCTGTAAATAGTGTTTATGTACAGAACGTGTCCCTTCCTGCACACAAACAATTGCCCCTGCAGTTCTAGGCAGCTTTTCTAGTCCCATCGCTAGGGGTAATTCAGGGGTGAGTCGCTTTCTTGTGAATACGGCGCATCCCAGCATTTTGAAATTGTTGGAATGAGGTGTTACCAATTTTGGCAGAACATCATGCTCTGCCAGTTTCTAGTAAGTATGCCCGCTAGACTCCCATAAATGTTGCTGATATAACAAGCAAGAATCTTTTAATTCTTGAGGAAAATGTGGTATCTGCATCTTTTCAGCGTTTAACTTGTAGCCAGATACTTGGTCAGAATGTGCGATTGTCTGTTCAATTGCTAATAAAGCTCTAAAAGGGTATGAAGATAATATAGAGATGTCGTCAGTATTTTCTAGTATTCTAGCTTCCAATTTATGTAACAGTAATTAGGATAAAGAAGATGAGAATTGTAAAGCTTGAATATATGTTTCTAGATAGAGGGTTGTTAAAACTGGGGGTCTCTAGTTGGCAGAGGTAGGTAACACTGTCCAAATAGGGACCCTTGCTTCTAGTCAGGGTAAGGAGGAAACCCTCTGAGATAACCCCTGCTCACCCCCTTGGTAGCTTGGCACGAGCAGTCAAGGCTTATCAAAGGCAATGTGTAAAGTATTTGTACCAACACTCACAGTAACACAGTGAAAACACCACAAACTGACTCCACAACAGTTTAGAAAAATAAAAGTATTTAATCTAAACTACACAAGTCTAAAATGACAAAAAATCCAACATACACAGTTCAAGAATATGGTTGCAAAAGAGTTCGTAACGTTGCAATAAAATAATCCAGAGTTGCGTGAAAAGTTCACAGTTGCGTCACGTTTAGCCAACAGTACCTTTAAATGCGCCAAAGTACCAAAGCAGAAGCTGGTGCGGTGGAATACAAGCGATGCGTCACTCCTGAGACCTTGGGGAGGCGATGCGAACCCCGCTCGATGTAGGGGACGTGTTGCGGTGACTCTGGTCTACATGGGGAGGGATGCGATACCATGTATGGATTCCGGTACGGGGGTTCCGTAGTGAAAAAGCTCTCAAAGGCACGATGCGATGATCCTTGGAGCTGCGAAGATCTCCGGGGCGACGATGCGCGGACCAGCAATGATCTTCCTCTCGCAGCTCCTCGATGTGATGGCTCTGCGATGACACTCGCAGCGACGTGATGCAGTCCGCAAGCAAGCGGTGCGACAATCTCACCCAGTGACCACAGGCTCTGCGACGATACTCGCAGTGATGGTAATCTTCCCGCACCAGACTAGTGCGTCCCACAAACAAAGAATGCAATGACTCTGGCAGCGGCAAGAGGCGCTGCGACAATCTCGGACTTCGTAGCAGCGGGAATTTCCTTGCACAGACGGGGATGCGCTCCCCAAGCAAGCGATGCAACAAAACTTGCAGAAAGTCTTCAAAAGCTTGGTTTCCAGCTTCCCAACAGAGGTACAACTTCCAGAGGCACCAAAACTGGCCCAAGCACTCTAGGAAGGACAGAACTCTCTCAGCAGAGTTCAGGGAAGCAGGGGGTGAAGTCCTTTTGTTCCTCGGACTTCTTAACAGGGAGCCAGCTCTTCTCAGGCCCTTGAAGATTCCTTCAAGCAAGGGGACACAGCACAAAGCAAAGTCCTTCACCTCTCCTTAGCAGTAAAGCAACGGCAGGTCAGTCCAGCAGAGCAACAGCAGGACAGTGTTCCTTCTTCAGTTTCAGCTTTCTCCTTGGCGGAGGTTCCTTCTTGATTCCTTGGGGCTGTGACGATCTCCGGGGCGACGATGCGCGGACCAGCAATGATCTTCCTCTTGCAGCTCCTCGATGTGATGGCTCTGCGATGACACTCGCAGCGACGTGATGCAGTCCGCAAGCAAGCGGTGCGACAATCTCACCTAGTGACCACAGGCTGTTCGATGATTCTCGCAGTGATGGTAATCTTCCCGCACCAGACTAGTGTGTCCCACAAACGAAGGATGCAACGACTCTGGCAGCGGCAAGAGGTGCTGCGACGATCTCGGACTTCGTAGCAGCGGGAATTTCCTTGCACTGATGGGGATGCGCTCCGCAAGCGAGCGATGCAACAAAACTTGCAGAAAGTCTTCAAAAACTTGGTTTCCAGCTTCCCAACACAGGTACAACTTCCAGAGGCACCACAACTGGCCCAAGCACTCTAGGAAGGACAGAACTCTCTCAGCAGAGTTCAGGAAAGCTGGGGGTGAAGTCCTTTTGTTCCTGGGACTTCTTAACAGGGAGCCAGCTCTTCTGAGGCCCTTGGAGATTCCTTCAAGCAAGGGGACACAACACAAAGCAAAGTCCTTCACCTCTCCTTGGCAGTAAAGCAACAGCAGGTCAGTCCAGCAGAGCAACAGCAGGACAGTGTTCCTTCTTCAGTTTCAGCTTTCTCCTTGGCGGAGGTTCCTTCTTGATTCCAGGATGATCTAATTTTCTATAGTTGTATTGGATGTGGCCATTGATGTAACACCCCCAATCGGAAATTGAGGCATATACAGAGTATAGATGGAACAGATTCTAAATTAATCCCTTACTATTAACGGCAGTAAGTTACTTCCCAGTACTATCCATCTTATCTTCAGTTGTAACCCAGTCTCCACCCAAGGAAGCAAAATAATGCCATGTAGTTGTGTGTTGATACCAGATGCAGCAATTAACTTATAGCCAACATTTCTGCAATTGTTAGACTCTTGCAAAATAAGGTGTACCTCCTGGAGACAGAGAATTTCTTATATTCTTTGTGGTGCAGTTATGAAGTAAGTCAAAGATGGAAGCTAGGGAAGTAGGAACATCTGTTCAGCCTATTCTTATGTTTTACTCCTGGCAACTCGTATTTTATAGTGGTAAAGAGACACAGGTTTCTGCTGGTGCAATGAGAGTAGACGTAGGGTCTAGGTCCATATGTGGTGGTGACCACCATAGGTCTGAGCTCAATGCATTGGTAGGAGTGAGTGCATTACACTCTAAATCCCCATAAAAGTTAATCAGCATCCTTGAACCCACAAGTTTCAGAGCCCCCAACTAAGGGGCCAATTATGATCTTGTCCGAAAAGCTTTGCGACCAACTCGAATCGGGCGAGTCCAACCTAGCGATTAGGATGCATCTGGATGCTTCTGGATTCAATTTAGTCAGACTCCCATTTACTTCAATAGAAGCTTCTGTTTCCAATGAGAACTTGAAGGAAGGGGTGGCTTGGGAAAATTGTGCACCCTCTGGCGGGCACCCCATGGTGCATGCCACACTGTACATGCATGGATAGGGTGGACCCATGGGTACCCCCACGGGCCCAATTGGGAGAGCCCCAGATGAAGGGTTGCCTGCTACTGGCCCCCAATGACAGATTTCGGCCACCAATTTGTTTAGAAGAAACCGATTTGGAAAGGCTGCCCGAATCGGTCTTCATAATCACTCACTCAGAAACCAAGTCCATAGAGCTGTATGATTCGGCTCCGACAAAACGTGACCTGTCTGACTGCCTTTCGAAACTGATTTGGACAGCCCTAACGGCTTCTGGGCATTGTAATCGGTTGCTGGGAACTGTGTACGTTTCGGTCGGAAGCAAGGGTTTCGGCAAACCTGAAGACGATTAGGAGCCCTTCAAAACGGCATCGTAATCTACACCCAAGTGTGTGGACCATAGCATTGATTCAATTACAGATGCTGAGTCCTTGGATGGAGCCTTGACATTCCTTTTTCCTCACAGTGTGCTAGTTCAGTTTTTCTCTAGGGTGCAATCAACTTCTAATGTTTTTCCTAATACAATAAGGTTAAAAATTACCCCTTTTGACCGACCTAAACGTTCCTTTTAAATATTAATAAGTCACCTTTAAGTGGGCCTTAAATGCACACAAGGCGTGTGCATGATGTTTTAAAGTAGGACATTTTAAATTCTAATGTTAAACATATCTTTACAATGTCAATGCCCTAAAAGCTTTTGTCACTGTTGCAAGGTGTGCTGTTTCATAGGAGAGCGTTGGGGTAACCTCATACAAGGTTACAAAGCTATCTCTGCCTTACAACCAAATACAAAGGTTCATTTGTGGATTTTGTATAATATTTATCTCAAACGTAATTCATTGGTAAAGTAGGATGTGTACTACATATTATACAAAATGTACTTTGAAAAAGTTGCCTTTCACCTGCCCAATCCTTTAGAACTCCATTTACATCTGCTTCCAGCTGGCACCCAGGAGATGAATATCTGCTTGATGAAATGTGAACTGGAGCCCACAGTTGAGACAAAGGTCTTGGGTGTTGGAAGATGTCCTGTTCCTTTGACAGGATGGCCATCTGGGCTGCCAAAGGTTGCTTATCTTGTCATTGACATTTGTAGCTCACACCTGGGACTGCCTCTCTTTGGCGTCCTAGCCAGTCAGGCTCCAATCCCAGTGAGAGAGGAGTTTCCCCCAGAACTGGACCATCCCAGTTCAGAACCTGGCTACATGCAAATTAGTCTGTCCCTGGCCCAGTGCATCATGGGAACAGGGCAGACCAGACTACCAAGCCAATTCTTTACTGGAAAGGAAACAAGCTTCCGGGGACCGGTTTCTGGCATTGCAGCCGTCTTCGGCCCGGCTTGTTTGAATCCTGATGGTGCAGTGAGCAAGGGACTCATGTCTGAGCATACCCTTCCACTCCTATAGTGGCCAAAACGATTCAGAAAAGGGGGTGCTGATGGACAGAGCATCTGAATTAAACAGAACACTCATACCCAGTCAAAAGTTCAGGGCTTGATCCATCACCGTTTTTTAGCTCACTGCACCATCCCAGTTCAGAACCTGGCTACATGCAAATTAGTCTGTCCCTGGCCCAGTGCATCATGGGAACAGGGCAGACCAAACTACCAAGCCAATTCTTTACTGGAAAGGAAACAAGCTTCCGGGGACCGGTTTCTGGCATTGCAGCCGTCTTTGGCCCGGCTTGCTTGAATCCTGATGGTGCAGTGAGCAAGGGACTCATGTCTGAGCATACCCTTCCACTCCTATAGTGGCCTAAACGATTCAGAAAAGGGGGTGGTGATGGACAGAGCATCTGAATTAAACAGAACACTCATACCCAGTCAAAAGATCTGGGCTTGATCCATCACCGTTTTTTAGCTCACTGCACCATCCCAGTTCAGAACCTGGCTACATGCAAATTAGTCTGTCCCTGACCCAGTGCATCATGGGAACAGGCCAGACCAAACTACCAAGCCAATTCTTTACTGGAAAGGAAACAAGCTTCCGGGGAATGTAGACATTTTCATTGAGCTCAATTTCAAGCAGGATCCGATCAGCGTCAACAGCTTCCTGGGCACAAACCTTTCCCACTTTGAGCTTTTCCCACCTTTATCAATGGCTTCCCCCCATGCCCTTATCCTTTGTCGACCTGTCTTTGACGAACACTTCTTTAGATCCAGCCTGTAGCTTTGCCCCTCTGAGGACTCTACCTTTTAAAAAAATGTTGAAGTCTGAAGGTAACTCTGTGACCGAGACCAACCTGGTCCTTCTATCCAACCTATGCTCCATCGCAGGGTGCTTTATGATTTTATTTTATTTAAAAATCCCAAAATTCATATCTACAGTTCCTTTTTTATTTAAAAAATAATCTTTTTTGGTGTCATTTTGTTCTATCAACTATAAATTGGAATAGTATTTTTATTGCTATAAATATTTTCCTAAGTTAAACCTGACTGCTGGGTGCCATAGCTACCACGTGTTGATCTCAGATCTAAACTATTGAGACCTTTATTGGACCAAGTAAAAATTGTGACATTGCTACTTGTGGTGGACTACCATGACCCCAACTAATAATCCACTTTCTCACAATGTATTCATCGTCCCACATTGACAGCCATCCAACCGCAAGACGCCATAACATCTGCACCAGCCTTACATTACATAAATCCCAGAATAAACCATCCATTTTTTCACTTATAATACTTAAGAGTGTTAAGGCCAAGAAATAGGAAGCAATCTTTTAAGTGGTAGCCTCGAATACCCAAATATACTGCCTTCCTCCTCATCCTCTCTGTTTCTCTGCTACCATGCTGTTCTCACATCAGATAATTAGCCTGCTCTGCGCCTCTAAGAATTCACTTGGGGTTGGAACCTGCACAAGCTGCACTAAGTTATTATTACGCTGCTTTAGTTGTACAACATTTGCAGATGGTCATAAGCATTGCGTTTTTTAAACATCTTACAAAGACCTGTTTTCGCTAAGTATTACATTGTTTATGTTCAATTTATGAAAGAAACTCAACCATTACTTTCAACTTGTTGTGGAAATGAAGTAATGTGACTGTTTTCCATAGTAGACACCAAAAAACCCTCATATCTAAACCACACGTTAAATTCTTGAACTTGAAATAATAAGGAAAATTCTGGTACACTTTTTGTACAACATATGCCAGAACACCTGAAGGGAGGCAAATCACACGTCCTAATGACATATCCATAAAAACATTCGTTCCCTTTTTTTTGTTCTAATTCGATCGGCCAAAAAGCAATTAAATAACCGGTGCAAGCAATAGGATTCCTTGCCATTGTAGAGATAGCTGTGCCTCACAAAGGTCAGACAGGTGCCTTTCATTACTGACAACTGTGTATTGTTGTCAACACATGTGCAGCCTTTTTAGTATTCATACTGTAATGCAATAAAAACATGAGACTGCCAGAAAACTTTGTAAAATGTAGGCAACTAAGAACAAAGAAACGTCTGTATTTTTCAGTGAGAGTCATGGAGATCTCGTTAAGGTGTTTGCTGATGATGATAATCTCTGCATGTCGGTGAGGTTTTCTAATTTGTAAAAGACAAGGCAATAAACAAAGAACATGATGTTCAAACCCGTTTTTAGAAACGCTTTTAGAAGTACACTACTAAGAAATGACAACATGAAAGAATCTCTACACATCAGACAATAAAGAAGTTTATATATTAATTGTTTTTGACAGACAAATCGTTGCATGCCAATCTATATAAATCCTTGTCTAAGTCCATGCCTTGAAGTGTTAACATTTTATCATGGTATAGCAGCCTTTGTGGGATCTCGACATTAGCAGTCTGTGGTGTAAAAGCAAAAGGATTACTAGCAGTCTGTGGTGTAAAAGCATAAGGATTACTTTCGTAATCAGACCCACAGTTGGTATGTCGGAACCTAGCTCAAAATTATTATAGTATATTTGTTTTGCTACCAATTGGGAATGTTTCCAACATTCCAATCCTAGTTATGCATTGTTAGGTTGTGCATCCAATTTCAAATAATGTTTCCACCGTTGCACGCAAAAGGCATCCAAAGATGAGCAGTACCGAAGGATAGTTTCAATTTGTAAAAGTAAGTATAATGAAAGAGTACTTTTTACAAATTTGATTTTGGAAATTGTATGATATTTCCAAATGTTAAGGAACACGCTTTAAAGCCGAAAGAATGTAGATCTATAATGAAGTTAAAATTGATATTGGACTTTAAGTATGTTCAGATGAGTTCTAGAAATTGTCTTAATAAAATGTATTAAAAAATGCACGTAATTGCGTGTGTCATTCCACTAAGAAAATGCTGAAATAACTAAGGACCAGATGTACAAAAAAGTCAGTTTGCGATTTCCTAGTTGCGAACGTTTGGCTTTGTAACCCATTTGGGAATGGCCTGCACTCACAGGGATGGTGGGCTGCTGCTGTCAACAGACCCCCATGTATGTGATTGCTTTTTAAATAAAGCAGTTTTGTTTTTTTGTAATGCAGCCATTTTTTTTAAAAGAACAACGGGATGCATTGAAAAAACTAAATATGAAAAGCTTCCTTTTCATTTTTTAGGAGCTGGTAGGTGGTCCTTAGGCGACTCGTTATTAGGAACTGCAACTTTTATACGGGATCACTGCAATTTGAACTATGCTACACAGTCTAACTACACACATCTCTAGGTGCTTGTGCTTTCCACTGATGACAGTGTTTCACACGGCCATTCTCTCTAACTACAGGCTATGGTTGAGAAAAGTGTCTTAAAGTGCCTAGTATTCACCATGTCTGCCTTCACAGCTTAGTTTAACACCAATAATTCTGCTCTTCCACCTGACATGTTCCAAGATAGTGGTAAATGGGAGCTGTTTTGGAATGTTAATTTTCACAGAAGGGGGGAAAAGATGAAGAGTTAGTCCCGGTATTCCTGGGTGCCTGTGTTATTCCCCATTGCAAGAGAAGTAACTAGAAATGCCGGTATTTTTGGAAATTCTGAACACCGGAGGACTTGTGATGAGGCCGGCCTTAGAGTTACCAGGTGTTGCATACTTTACATTGGACAGGACTGTCTCAGCAGCCTCAGCTTCACACATCTGTGAATAATGTGAGTTGAGGTTAGGAGCGTCAGAGAAGGACTGAGGAACTAGAAAGAAACTAGTGGGCAGAAGTCAGGAGAGAGCACACAGCATAAGCCAGCCAATCAGGACGAGAGGAAGTGCATGAAGATGTTAGCAAGCAAACTATATAGATTGATAGCTTTCAGACGCACAACAGTGACAGAGAATGTAAAGGGGGAATAACAGGATGAGACAGAGTAATAGAGTGAAAGGGAGTGATGTACGAAAGAAGGGGCAAAGTGATGAGAAGGGGAAAGAGTGACAAGCAAAGAAAAGAAGGCACACAGAGTGACATGGAAGGACAGACGAAAATGGCATGGTAGCCTTACTACTTCACCTTACTAACTTACTAGTGGAGAAGTGTGGCTCAGGGGTTAGAGGCGGCAGACCCGGAAGCTGAGATCGGTCCTGGACCAGGGTTCAATTCCCCGCCTCTGCGGGTCTTGGGCTCAAAAATTCCACGGACTCGATAATTCTCGTTCCGGTGCCTACTCGACTCACGGGTTCACACTCTGCGACTCTGGGCAATAGCTTGCTTAATCTCCACTATGGCCCCTCGCGGCGGGATGCCTGGCTTTCACCTTGTCGATACCCTGCTGGGGTTATCTCACAGGGGAATACCAGGACGGGTTCCCAAGGCAAGTGCCTTGATGCCTTCGGGTGATACGTGCGCTATATAAATCGCAATACATTTACATTTACATTTACCAATAGGAAATGGAGACTCAGGATGACCGGAAAGGACAAACCAAGAGGCCTATTAGGATGGCGGACGTAAACGGGTTCCGTCCGCCATGGTGGCGGCAAAAATACTCCCGACCGCACTGCAGATAATTCTATTCGCGGTTGCGATTAGGATATTTCTGTCATCAAACACCGACCGCGGCGGACGGATCACATCAAAGACCACCACAAGCGGACGGTACCACAGAAACAACCCCCAACGCGGACGCATTGACCGCGGAAACAGGCCCAACTGCCGCCAGACCTGCGAAGTGTCCAGCCGCACGATTAGGATAACCCCGCCATCCCAACGGAACTCACCACCTTCCTCGACTGCCGCGGAAAAAAAGCATCGACAAACGGAGCATGACTGCGGAAGGACCAAACGAACAACACTCCTGCCGTCAAAATGATTCAAAAATGGCGGACGGAAGTAAATAGAAAACACCAAAAACAGGACACACACACACCTAAAACACCCACCCCCAACAACTACACGCCCCAATGACACCCCCCAGCACAAACAAGAGCACCCAAGTCACCACACCCACAGAACACCTGACTGGCAACAACCATTGGGACACAACCACCACACAGAGTATAAAATGAATCCCTCCCATTACCACAATCCTTTGCATCACAGCACAGCTGGAATAAAGAGGCAGAATAGCACAAAGGGCAGACACACACAAACACACATACAACCTGCACACCAACACACCCACCACACAAACCCCCACAACACTATCCCTACATACCACACACCTGCACACCCCACCCCACCCCACCAACACCTTGCACATCACACACCATGGCACCCAAGAAAAACCCCAAGTTCACAGAGAGTGAGTTGAAGGTCATGGTGGATGAAATCATCTGTGTCAAACCACATCTGTTCAGTACCCTAGTCCAGCAGACCACCTTGGCAACTAAAACCACCATGTGGGACAGGATAGTGACCAGAGTGAATGCTTCAGGGACCGTGCCACGCACCAAACACGAGATCTAGAGGCGGTGGCATGACCTCAAGGCAAGGGTGAAAGGCATCAGGGCCAAGAACCACCTGCGGGAACAACACACTGGCGGCGGCACTCCCCCGGAGCCCATACCTTTTGCCGAATGGGAGGAGAAGGTACTGGGCATACTGCACCCTGAGAGCCTGGAAGGAATCGAAGAGGGACTTGAGGCTGGTAAGTACAAACCAATGACCACTATCACACTGTCATGGTCTTCCTTGCACAACTGCCAAGATACATCTCCCAGGCTCCAATCCATGCATGTGGACCACACAGTCACCCAAATGTGAAGTCCTGGGCTTAAATGCACCCACCATGACTAACCACAAATGTTGCCTCCTACGTTCACAACCAACACCACAACTCCCAACAGGCCCCCATGTCTACAGGGAGGGTGGGGGTGGGTGGGTGAGAGTCCAGCACTACAACTCCCAACAGGCCCCTATGTCTACAGGGAGGGTGGGGGTGGGTCCAGCACTACAACTCTCAACAGGCCCCCATGTCTACAGGGAGGGTGGGGGTGGGTGGGTGAGAGTCCAGCACTACAACTCCCAATAGGCCCCCATGTCTACAGGGAGGGTGGGGGTGGGTGGGTGAGAGTCCAGCACTACAACTCCCAACAGGCCCCCATGTCTACAGGGAGGTTGGGGGTGGGTCCAGCACTACAACTCCCAACAGGCCCCCATGTCTACAGGGAGGGTGGGGGTGGGTGGGTGAGAGTTCAGCACTACAACTCCCAGTAGGCCCCCATGTCTACAGGGAGGGTGGGGGTGGGTGGGTGAGAGCCCAGCACTACAACTCCCAACAGGCCCCCATGTTTACAGGGAGGGTGGGTGTGGGGGTGGGTGGGTGAGAGTCCAGCACTTCAACTCCCAACAGACCACCGTGTCTACAGGGAGGGTGGGGGTGGGTCCAGCACTACAACTCCCAACTGGCCCTCATGTCTACAGGGAGGGTGGGGGTGGGTACAGCACTACAACTCCCAACAGGTCCCCATGTCTACAGGGAGGGTGGGGGTGGGTGGGTGAGAGTCCAACACTACAACTCCTAACAGGCCCCCATGTCCACAGGGAGGGTGGGGGTGGGTCCAGCACTACAACTCCCAACAGGCTCCCATGTCTACAGGGAGGGTGGGGGTGGGTGGGTGAGAGTCCAGCACTACAACTCCCAACAGGCCCCCATGTCCACAGGGAGGGTGGGGGTGGGTCCAGCACTACAACTCCCAACAGGCCCCCATGTCTACAGGGAGGGTGAGGGTGGGTCCAGCACTACAACTCTCAACAGGCCCCCATGTCTACAGGGAGGGTGGGGGTGGGTGGGTGAGAGTCCAGCACTACAACTCCCAACAGGCCCCCATGTCTACAGGGAGGGTGGGGGTGGGTGGGTGAGAGTCCAGCACTACAACTCCCAACAGGCCCCCATGTCTACAGGGAGGGTGGGAGTGGGTCCAGCACTACAACCCCCAACAGGACCCCATGTCTACAGGGATGGTGAGGGTGGGTGGGTGAGAGTCCAGCACTACAACTCCCAACTGGCCCTCATGTCTACAGGGAGGGTGGGTGTGGGGGTGGGTGAGAGTCCAGCACTACAACTCCCAACAGGCCCCCATGTCTACAGGGAGGGTGGGGGTGGGTCCAGCAGTACAACTCCCAACAGGCCCCCATGTCTACAGGGAGGGTGGAGGTGGGTCCAGCACTACAACTCCCAACAGGCCCCCATGTCTACAGGGAGGTTGGGGGTGGGTAGGTGAGAGTCCAGCGCTAGAACTCCCAACAGGCCCCCATGTCTACAGGGAGGGTGGGGGTGGGTGGGTGAGAGTCCAGCACTACAACTCCCAACATGCCCCCATGTCTACAGGGAGGGTGGGGGTGGGTGGGTGAGAGTCCAGCACTACAACTCCCAACCTGCCCCCATGTCTACAGGGAGGGTGGGAGTGGGGGTGGGTAGGTGAGAGTCCAGCACAACAACTCCCAACAGGCCCCCATGTCCACAGGGAGGGTGGGGGTGGGTCCAGCACTACAACTCCCAACAGGCCCCCATGTCTACAGGGAGGGTGGAGGTGGGTCCAGCACTACAACTCCCAACAGGCCCCCATGTCTACAGGGAGGTTGGGGGTGGGTAGGTGAGAGTCCAGCGCTAGAACTCCCAACAGGCCCCCATGTCTACAGGGAGGGTGGGGGTGGGTGGGTGAGAGTCCAGCACTACAACTCCCAACATGCCCCCATGTCTACAGGGAGGGTGGGGGTGGGTGGGTGAGAGTCCAGCACTACAACTCCCAACCTGCCCCCATGTCTACAGGGAGGGTGGGGGTGTGGGTGGGTAGGTGAGAGTCCAGCACAACAACTCCCAACAGGCTCCCATGTCTACAGGGAGGGTGGGGGTGGGTTGGTGAGAGTCCAGCACTACAACTCCCAACAGGCCCCCATGTCCCATCCCAGAGCAAGATGGAGTCCGCTCACCATTTTCTGACCAGTGCATCTCCTCCTTCAAACCTACAGGTAGGTAGCCATTTTCACAGGGGCACCATCCAATAGCAGGACCGGACCACACATATACAAGTATTGTCTCCCCACCTCCACACCACCATAATGCCCAGTACTGTCTACCACACCAACATGATGACACCAACAACCATGTCCTGATTCTTTAGAAATGTGTAATGTAACAACAACAAACCTGTCATGTCCACAGCATTGATTCTTAAATTATTGTCCCTCAGGTGATCGCAACTTGACAGGCGAAACCAGAAGCCGCCAGCACCAGTCGCCCCCTCACAGCCAGGACTCTCCGGTGAAGATTCCATGGACACCTCGGGTGCAGAGGACGATGGTGGCCCAAGCACACTCCCAGGGCCATCAGGCTCCCAGGATATCCCTGCCTCCACCACCTTGGCCAGTGTAACAACACCAACACCTGCCATTGTGAGCAGTGCAGCTACCACCACCACCACCACCGCCACCACCACCACTCCTGCCAGTGCCACCCTGCCTAACCCATTGTCCGATGATGGGCCATCAACATCTCAGGCTAGCAGGGAGAGTAGATGGGGAGGACACAGGTGAGGCTACAGCTCACAAACAGGAGTGCAGGTACAAGGCGAGGTGGGGAACAAGACCCAGCCCATCCTGGGACCAAGACCCTGGATGCCATTGCCAGAGTGCAAGCCTCCTACGAGCGGTCGCAGGCACAGGCGGATCAGGGACACCAAGACTCGCTACAGACCTGCCAGCTGTTGCGGTCCATGGACACTCACATGGGACAAATTGTTGACCTCATGGGGCAGCAAACAGCTCTTTGGAGGGAGTGGTTATCCCGCGCCACACCACCTCACCCTCCCCCAAGTGGTCAGCGGGACAGGGCACCATCACCACCGCCACCATCACCTGAGGCCACTGACAGGGAGGTGGTCCAGAACAACCTGCCCCCACAGCTGGCTCCGCTCCGGCTCCAAGACGGAGGGGCCGTCCGAGGCTGGATCCAGCAGAGAGCAGTGGCAATGCACCATCCACCCGCTCGAAGAGGGGCCGCCACTGACTTCACCCTTCCTTGAGCCTGGCATTCACTCTGCGAACTATCTTGCCCCACAATGCCAAGCATTGGCACACGTCTGTTGGACTAGGTGTACATCCCACAATGTGGTGTCCCCACAGTGTTGTCATCTGACATGACCTTCAACTCACACTTCCCCCCAACACCTATTTGTAAATATGCACTAACAGTAATCCACACCCTGTAAATAAACACCATGGAAACACTCAAGGCTGTATGACCTCCATGTTTTAAACACAGGTTTGTCTTAGTAGTTGTTATTACCAGGTGCAGGGATCACTGTTCTTCAGAATCATGGCTCTGTGGGAGTGACCTAGGGATAATGAGAGAACCACAAGCACAGGTCAGGAAACTGAATCACACCCATCACACCACACTGTACTGCAACATCCCACAAACCACACTCATCACTAATTAAGCGGATCATAGGACACATATCAGGGAGCATTGCATGTACACCATCTCACACACCCATTTTGCGAACAGAACATACCAGAACAGGCAGCATTCACACACCACATCCACACATCACCAGCAAACATACATCACGCATGAACAGCAGCACAAGAGGTAGTTACGCACCGACCGACCCTCCGGCAAATCGGGCGGTGGTGTAGCCTTAATCGCCCGCAAAGATTTTTCCTTTCAGCCTCTAACTTTCCATTGGCTCATCAGACTTTTTAGTCATCCGCTCTCTATCCCTTACAGTTCCTCTTACCTGCCTGCTCATGTATCGCCCCCCCCAAACCTCCCAAGCCTTCCTTGCCGGGTTCCAAGACCTTGTGGCTACCTTAGCGGCCACAACTCCACCATTATGGTATTAGGCGATTTCAACTTTTGGCCCTCTGACCCTGCAGAATGCTCTACCTCCAAAGAATTTTCGGACACCCTTCGCTCTCTTAACTTCGACTCTCATGTACACTCCCCTACCCACATTAAGGGCCACATCCTCAACCAGATCTGGTCCCTCAATTGTCCTATAGTCTCTTTATCCATCTCCTCCTGTTCCTGGTCCGACCACTCCTTGATTTCTTTTTCCCTATTCCTCAGCCCAGTCACCAAGCCTTCTCTTCCCAAAAACACCTGGGCACGCTCTTGGAGCCGGGTGGATACGGCCTCTCTGTCCGCTACACTCTCTTCCTCCAGCCCTGATCTACTCGGTTTGTCTATCTCAGCACAAGCTGACTCCATTAATTCCTGGCTTCTGTCAGGCTGCGACTCGGTCGCCCCTCTTAGGCGAGTGTCCTCCAGACGAGCGAACAACGCTAATCGCTGGTTTAAAGAGGAGCTGAAGGCCTCCAAACTTACACTCCGCCACGCCGAACGAGCTTGGAGGCAACACTATTGCCCCAATCTTAAAGCAAAGTATATCAACCTCATGTCACAATACAAAAAAGCTATCCTGACAACTAAAATGGCCTACTTCTCCTCCAAAATCCTGGCTGCAGAGAACCAGCCCAAAGAAATCTTTTCTATTGTCCATAACCTCGCTTACTCCGACAGAACCACCCTTAAACCTCCCCCTTCACAGGCTCTTTGTGACTCCCTGAATATCTATTTCTTGGACAAAATTTCAAAAATCAAAGCCAATATCCCCCCCTCCCTTTCCATCCTCAACCCCCGATGTCCATCAGTAGAGGCTCGCCTCGATTCATTCCCCCTCCTGACTGAAGAGACTTTCCTCTCTCTTCTCCCCTTGGTCAAATCAGGGTCCCCTTCAGACCCTTGTCCTGCTCATATCCTCAGGCACATCTACGAGACTTGTGTGCAACCCCCTCTTACCTTTCTCAACAGTTCTCTGTCTCATGGCGTCGTTACTCTATCCCTAAAGACAGCCACCATCGTTCCCATCCTCAAAAAACCAGGCGCCGACCCCTCCGCTCCTGTCAACTATCGCCCCATTTCCCTTCTTCCCTTCTTAGGGAAAGTACTGGAGCGACATGTGACCAGAGCGCTCACCACCCACGTGGAAGAAAATGGAGTATTAGCCCCCCCGTCAAGCAGGTTTTCGCCCCGCTCACTCCACAGAGTCTGTGGTGTTATCGGTCCTCGATAACCTTAGAGAAGGTATGGACACCAACCTTCCCCAGGCCTTGGTCCTCCTAGACCTCTCTGCCGCCTTTGACACGGTGGATCACTCCATCTTACTCTCCCGTGTCAGGGCGGCTGGGGTCGGAGGTTCGGCCCTGGTCTGGCTGTCCTCCTTCCTCAGGGACCGTACCCAAGCGGTGCGCCTAGGCGACTTCTCGGCGGCCCCACGGAAGGTACAATGCGGGGTTCCTCAGGGCTCCTCCCTATCCCCACTTCTGTTCAATCTGTACATAGCCCCCCTCATCTTTGCTCTACAACAACTGGAAGTCTCTGTATATAACTATGCAGATCACCTCCAGCTCATCTTCCCCCTGTCACAATCCCCTGACTCCATATCAAATTTCCAATCTACTATGATCTTCATCCGGGACTGGATGAACCACAACCACCTGAAATTAAACCCAGACAAAACCGAACTGGTTCTAACAGGTGGTTGCTCCAGTCCCTGGACCCCACTTTTTTGGCCCCCCTCCCTAGGCCCCTCTCCCTCACCCTCCTCTTCCGTCAAAACGCTTGGGATCAAGCTTAATGATCAACTCACCCTGCACTCCCAGGTGAGCTCTGCTGTGTCCTTTTCTTTCCTTTCACTTCGCACTATTCGTAAGGTCTCCCGCTTCTTTTCTTTCTCTGCCCTAAAACTTATTGTCCTAGCGATGGTCATCTCCCGCTTAGACTACGGCAATGCTCTATACTGCGGCATGCCCTCATATAGCATACGGCGACTACAGCTGGTCCAGAACCAGGCCGCCCACCTAGTCTACAATTTGGCCAAATCTCATCACGTCACCCCTCTCCTGAAGTCCCTGCACTGGCTCCCCATCCGGGAACGTTCCCAGTTTAAGATGGGTTGTATCATTTTTCAGGCTCAGGCCGGTTCCGCCCCTGCCTTTATTTCCTCGGAAATTATAGCCTATGCCCCCACTCGGGAGCTGTGTTCATCTTCCCAACATCTACTGACAGTTCCCCGCTTTAGGCGCAAAAAGTGGGGAGGCTCGAAATTCTCCACACTCGCTTCTTCTTTCTGGAACTCTCTCCCGACTCACCTCAGATGCTCCACCCAATACTCTCACTTCCGGAAGGCGTTAAAAACCTTCCTCTTTATACAAGCTTTCCCACTATAATTCCCCCCTTCTCCCTCCTGTCCCCCCCGACCTTCCGGTTCTCTGAGGTTCAGTAAATCACAGCGCCATGAAACCGCCAGGTGTACGCGCGCTTTACAAATGATTTAAACTCAAACTCAAACTCACATTCAAGGAAAGTAGCGAGCAATGAGCTGACGCCTCTGGTCCACACCTTCTTCCTCCCCACTATCCTCATCACTGGACATGGGTGGTATGGGAGGCGGAGCAACCTGTTGTTCTGCAGGGTCCATGACCAGTTCAATATTCTGTCGTAAGGCCAGGTTGTGGAGCATGCAGCAGGCAATCACTATTTTGCATACTTTGCCGGGTGAGTATGGCAGGGCCCCTCCGGTTTTATCCAGGCAGCGAAACCTAGACTTCAGCAGTCCAAATGTACGTTCCACCACCCGACGTGTCTTCTCATGGGCCTCATTATATCGCATTTCACCTGGGGTAGTAGGATTCCGTAGGGGGCTTAGCAGCCACAGGCGGTTTGGGTACGCAGAGTCGCCTAGGTGGGGGATGACAGACACATACATCATTACCAGGATTGGTAGGAACAGCATGGCACACATACAACACAGTAGTCATCACAGCACACTCACCTACAAGCCACTAATGTTCTTGACGCAGATTAGCCATCAGTTGGGGGATAATGCTGCTCCGCTGGATGTGGGAGACATGTGCGGACCCGGGAAATCTGGCACACACATGGGAGATGATGTTGTCAGCCAGGCACACCACTTGCACATTGATAGAATGGTAGTGCTTCCGATTGCGATAGATGGTTTCACATGCCTGGGGTGGAATCAGACCAATATGTGTGCCATCAATGGCACCCACTACGTGTGGAATCTGGGCCAGGGAATAGAAGTCACCTTTCACTGCATCCAGCTCTGCCGGACGTGGGAAATGAAATAATCATCCTTGTAATGCATCATGGCTTCCAGGACATCCTGCAGTACCATGCTGAACATGGATTGGCTAAGTTGTGTTAATGAGACTCAGAAGGTACGTCTGTAGGCAAACCATTTGGTTTGGTCATGAAGCCCTCACACACCAACCTAGTTGGTGTCATGCTTCATCATCGGGCCCACCACAGTGACACCGAATGTGTCCCGGGTGTGCTGCGACTCCAGATTACTGAGGAGCTGGTATGCTTACTGAGTGTGCAGTGAGTAGTGGGTATGAACGTGATGTTAAAAGCTATGCAGGTGGTCCCAGTTCCCGAGGGTATAAGGATAATGTTAATTCCTGGGCCCCTGTTAGCAGATAAAAAAGGCTTGCGGACGTTGTGGAGTGTATTAAGAGCTCCTACGTCCTGTGTGGTCTACATGTTTCAGCCAGGCCTTTTGTTAAAACTGGCTTTCCTCAGGACCAATGAGTATGTGTGGGTGAAAAATAAACTATATTAAGTGATTTAGTGTGTGATAAAAGTGTCGCACTCGCTAAGGTGCTGTACGTGTTAGAGGGGGATTCCCTCTGCTTTACTGTACATAAAACACAGAGACATGAACAGACATACAAGGGAGAACCAATGAGTATGGTGTTTTAGGTAACACAACATAATGCCGACTTCTAAAGTGCGTGAACGACCTAGAGCGGCAGTTTGAACGTGGCCATGAGCGTTTTCATGGCTAGGGTGATTTATAGCGGGGATTATTATAGCGCAGTGGCGGTGGTGGGCTACACAGCGAAACGAGCATAGCGTGAGGTACAGGTAAGTATGGTACATAATTCCTCACACTTGCTACTTGCTGTTAAAGCCTCCTGGGTCACCTGGCAGGGAGAGAAGACCCTAGGCATTGTAAAAAGGCATGAATTAGGGCTGACCCTGTGGAAGGAAAATGCTGCTTACCCAGAGCGTCGTGGTGAATCAGTATGGTTACTCACGGTATTTCCGATCAGAGTGCTCCTGCGACCTATCGTCCTGCTCCGGTGTCCCGAGTGAGGCTGCAGAGATCGGGCGCGGGCTTAAATAGCCTGTTTCATTGGCTACACCTGGAGCGGAGAGAGGAGGGTGTGGTCGCGCGGGC
Source organism: Lissotriton helveticus (assembly GCF_964261635.1). Taxonomy (NCBI): domain Eukaryota; kingdom Metazoa; phylum Chordata; class Amphibia; order Caudata; family Salamandridae; genus Lissotriton; species Lissotriton helveticus. Next base: position 667,960,298 of record NC_136057.1, read on the forward strand.
CCTTACCGCGCATGTGTGGAGGACCAGTGCTGTTCGTTGCGCGCATGCGCGGGCGGCAGACACAGTCTAGGAGCGCTCGCGCATTGCGTGCTCTGGCTGCTCAATGGACAGCGCTGGGACAGGCCAGGGAGTATGGCCAAGTTGCGCAGTAGTGGCTGGAATAAGAGAGGGGGTGAAATTAAAATGGCAACTAAGCCGGTGTGGCTTGAGGTACATTGGCATGACCACCAGAAAAGTCAGAACCAGGATGACTGAACACAGAAGTACCATGCGTTGTGGGAAAAATATCAGCAAACTGACACAACACTTTCTAACCCAAAATCATACCCCAAACGACTTCACATGGACAGTGATTGAACAATTTGCAGTGTCAGACTGCAACGAGAAAACCCTTCTCACAAAAGAACAGCGCTGGATATACCGCCTTTCCACCCATATAGAGGGGCTTAACGATTCCATTCCATGGAATGCACTGTCAAAATAGCCAGCCCGTTACTGTATCCCTGTGCACTCTCTGACTCGTGGTCTGTCCCATATCTGTGGTCAGCTATTTTTAATCTTTTTAATCTTTCTATCTATGAATTCCTTAGTTGCCATTTTAATGGCATCGCAATGGCGGAGCACGCATTCCGCGGGGGCGGGGCAGGCTAACACATACATTTGAATGTGCAAGTGGAAATGGCAGTTGGTATCCCCCCTTTCAGTCACATAGCAGCACCCACCGCAGACCACCGGGTGCGGGCGGTCACCCACAGCCGGGTGCGGGCGGTGGGTGACCGCCCTGTGTATTGATGTTACCCTGGCATTGATGGCCATGGCCGGTCACCCACCGCTGGCCATGGCCGGTCACCCACTGCCCGCACCCGGCGGTGGGTGACCGGCCATGGCCATCCATGCCAGGGTAACATCAATACACAGGGCGGTCACCCACCGCCCGCACCCGGCGGTGGGTGACCGCCCGTACCCGGCCGTGGGTGACCGGCCATGGACATCCATGTCAGGGTAACATCAATACACAGGGCAGTCACCCACCGCCGCACCCGGCGGTGGGTGACCGCCCATGGCCGGCAGTGGGTGACCGGCCATGGCCATCCATGCCAGGATAACATCAATACACAGGGTGGTCACCCACCGCCCGCACCCGGCGGTGGGTGACCGCCCATGGCCGGTGGTGGGTGACCACCCATGGCCAGCGGTGGGTGACCGGCCATGGCCATCGATGCCAGGGTAACATCAATACACAGGGCGGTCACCCACCGCCTGCACCCGGCGGTGGGTGACCGCCCGCACCCAGCAGTCTGCAGTGGGTGCTGCTATGTGACTGAAAGGGGGGATACCAACTGCCATTTCCACTTGTACATTCAAATGTATGTGTTAGCCTGCCCCGCCCCCGTATAATACGTGCTCCGCCATTGCAATGCCAGTGGGTGATGAGTTTCAAAAGATGCACCATCGCGGTAGAGCGCACATGCAGTTGGCGGGGTGTGACCGTGATGGTCCTTGCACATGTAGCCAATGGAAACAGGTAACGTGGGGCGCTTAAGCAATTTCAAAAATAGCGGAAGCCGTGCACCACCACAGCAGGGCCAGTCATTGGCTCATTTTGAATGAGGCAGCCCGGGAAAACCAATTGCTGCAGAATCAGCTCAGAGCCCTATAAATGTGTGAATTTCAGCAGCACACATCCACTGTTTCCAGCCACTGCTGCCTGCACCCATCACCTCTACCTGCTGCTGCTGAGAAATCCACCAACTGCTGCCTGCACCCATCACCTCTACCTGCTACTGCTGAGCAATTCACCAAGTGCTGCCTGTACCCATCACCTCTACCTGCTGCTGCTGAGCACTCCAACAACTGCTGCTGTTGTGCCACAGTCCTGGACCTTGCCATGCCGAGAGTTCGAGAGATCCGGTCTCGTCCCTTCACCGCAGCGGAGCTAGAGGTCCTTGTGGATGGTGTGCTCCGCCACTATGAATGGCTCTACGGTGCCCCCGGACAGCTGGTAAGTACAGTGGGGGACATGTTAATGTGCATGAGGTGGTCACTGACTCCTGGCTTCTGCAATCTTGGCAGTGTGCTGTGGGACCTTCACATGTGTTGTACTCTGCATGGCTCCTGAAAGATACATGTTGCTCCTATCTTTGTGGATGGCCAACTGTCCACTGACTTGCCCCCTCTTGTCTCCCATCATGGTAGGTCAAGCTGCACCTTCGCAAGGCCGTGTGGAGGACCATAGCACGTAATGTACGGGCAGTGGGGGTGTGCAATAGGCGACACACAGACTGCCACAAGCGCTGGGACGACATCTCCAGGCTCAGCAAGAATGTGGCGGAGATGACACTGGGGCTGATTCCAAGATCATCCCGGTTCGCACGACGTACCATGACCCCACTAATGCTCCGTATCATAGCTGTGACGCATCCTGACCTGTCCGCCCGGTTGAGAGGGGAGCAACAGCAAACTAGCGGTAAGCAGACTGAATGTGTTTGTTACTTGTGAGTGCATGCATGTATTGCTGCTCAGACACAGTAGTGACATCCGTGGTGTGTATGTTGTGCTGCAATTGCATGTTGGTGCCATTAGCGGAGTGAGCGTTAGCATCCATGTCAGCCAGGTGGACATACCAGTTGCATTGTAGTGCAGGGTCCCAGGACATGCCGTTGAGGTCAGTTGTCCCATGGCATCGCATGTGTGGTGGTCTGCAAGCACTTGCCCTGTTTGTCTGATGTACATGTTTCACAGGCACCCCCGGTTCTTTGACATGAGGATGTCTGGTAGGGGTGGTTTGTGTGCAGGATGGGTGCTACATGTTGGTCAGCAGTCAAGGAAGTTTTGATTTTGTAATTTGCAGTACGTGAGTTTGGCACTTAGGTATACCTCTTTTCTTTCTCTTTCAGCTTTGGCCAAAAGCACTGACCCACAAATGACGGAGCTCAGTAGTGGCAATGCATCCGGATCAGAGATCACACACACGCAGACTGAGACTGAAGAGAGCAGCCCCGGAGGGGGGGACAGAACTGTCCCTGAGGACTCACATGTGGAGACACCATCGTCCTCATCTTCAGACAGTGGTGGTGAGTCAGCACTGTTGGTAGACACAGGGAGTTGGCAATCTACACCTTCAGTCGGTACAGAGCACACAGGGCCCACACTGCCACCAACTGCAACAAGTACTGCTCGTGCTCGCCAGAGTAGGGGGAGCAGAGTGGCCTTTGGTGCAGGCACCTCTGCCCCTGCCCCTGCCCCTGTGACACAAAGTGCCCTTTGTGCTGAGGTGGCTGATCTGCTGCGACAGCTGTGTGTAGGGCAGACCAACATGATCAATGCATTCCTAGACCACGATAGGAAGGTGGGGCAGGTGGTAGCATTCATGGAGGGGATGCATGGCAATGTTGCTGGTCTCCACAGAACAGTTCAGTCATTATCCAACACAGTGTCTGCAGCCATTCAACAGTCGCATGGACAAGGTTCTACTTCAGTTCCCCCATCCACACCACTTGATGTCTCAGGGGAGAGTGACATTTCTGACCATGCCTCATTTTCTGGGTATTGCACTAGAAGCAGACACAGGCAGCAAGGCAGGGCACGGAGGCAACAGACACCATCCCCTAGGACAGGGAAATCTTTCACAGAACATGACATCAGCTACCCTGAAGTTGACACACAGGATCCTAAAGGGGTGTTGGGGGACAGGGATTCACATGGAACACAGGCATCCCCCACAAAAGCTACTCCCAAGGCAAGGGCACCTCCCAAGGACAGGGACACTGCAAAGGACAGGGCACCTCCCAAGGACAGGGACACTGTAAAGGACAGGACACCTCCCAAGGACAGGGACACTCCCAAGGACAGGGCACATCCCAAGGCCAGGGACACTCCCAAGGACAAGGACACTGCAAAGGACAGGGCACCTCCCAAGGACAGGGACACTTCCAAGGACAAGGCACCTCCCAAAGCCAGGGACACTCCCAAGGACAAGGACCCTATAAAGGACAGGGCACCTCCCAAGGACCGGGACACTCCCAAGGACAGGGTACCTCCCAAGGCCAGGGACACTCCCAAGGACAAGGACACTACAAAGGACAGGGCACCTCCCAAGGACAGGGACACTCCCAAGGACAGGGCACCTCCCAAGGCCAGGGACACTCCCAAGGACAAGGACACTACAAAGGACAGGGCACCTCCCAAGGACAGGGACACTCCCAAGGGCAGGGCACCTCCCAAGGACAGGGACACTCCCAAGGAAAAGGACACTACAAAGGACAGGGCATCTCCCAAGGACAGGGACACTCCCAAGGACAGGGTACCTCCCACGGCCAGGGACACTCCCAAGGACAAGGACACTACAAAGGACCGGGCAACTCCCAGTGACAGAGCACTGCCCACGGATGAGGCACATTCCAAAGACAGGACACCGCCTAGGGCCAAGGCGTCTCCCACGGCCAAGGAACCTCCCAGGGCCAAGGGTTCTCCCATTCACAGGACATCCACCAAGGACAGGCATACACCATCCCTGCGTCCCCTGAAGCTGGTGTTGGTGAAGGAACGTACACCACATGTGTCAGCGGTTGAGTCCCCCCATACCTCTACTCCCATCCACACCCCGGTGAAGCAGAGGAAGGAGTACACTGTTGTTGCATCCCCATTACACATGATACAGAGGGCAGAAGGCAGGGCCAGAGCAAGCATCAAGCAGGGTCCAGCACGTCCCAAGAGAGCAGACCACCATGAGCACATGATCCACCTTTGATGGGTGATGTTTCAGATGAGCCTGCACCACTTACCAGTCCAGTCATATCCAGGGTGCCCTTACACATCCCAAAGAAACGGAGACACACACCAGTGACACCTGACCACCCCAATGTCGCTCCAGTACAGCTGTCCCCAGCTCCCAGAGCCACCCTGCCTCCTGGCCCATACAGACCTGTGGCTCATCATTTCAGTGGTCCTAGTGGCTCAGCTGCAGTTCACTCTCATGTGTCAGATAGTGGCACTGTGTCTGTTGTTCGCTGTCATGCCTCATGTAGTAGCACTGTGTCAGTTGTGCCCTCTCCTGTTTCAGGTACTGCCACTGTGTGTGTCCGCCACTCTCATGTCTCAGATGCTGGCATGGTATTTGTTGGTCACTGTACAGGGACAGGTCCTGGCAGTGTGTCTGGGTCTATGGCTCATGTGTCAGTCACTACATCTGTGGCTGTGTCTCACACTCCAGTATCTGGTGCTGACAGTGTGTCTGGGTCTATGGGTCATGTGTCAGTCACTAGAGCTATGGCTGTGTCTCACACTCCTGTATCTGGTGCTGGCAATGTGTTTGGGTCTATGGCTCATTTGTCACTCAGTCACTACATCTGTGGCTGTGTCTCACACTCCTGTTTCTGGTGCTGGCAGTGTGTCTGGGTCTATGGCTCATGTGTCAGTCACTAGAGCTGTGGCTGTGTCTCACACTCCTGTTTCTGGTGCTGGCAGTGTGTCTGGGTCTATGGCGCATGTGTCAGTCACTAGATCTGTGGCTGTGTCTCACACTCCTGTTTCTGGTGCTGGCAGTGTGTCTGGGTCTATGGCTCATGTGTCAGTCACTAGATCTGTGGCTGTGTCTCACACTCCTGTTTCTGGTGCTGGCAGTGTGTCCGAAGCTACTGGGTCAATCAGCCCAGCTGATTCTGTTCTGTGAGGTGCAGTTCCCATCACTCACATGTCATTGTACTTGGTGTCTGGATTGTCCATTGAAACCACCCTTGCATTATTAATGTCCATGGGACGGGGCGCATGACACACGTCCTTGTGCTGCCTCAGATGTACCTGCTCTGGTCTTTGCCATGGACTGTTGATGCACTTAGCCCCTCTCATGTGCTGCCTCAGATGTACCTGTTGTTTGCCAAGGACTGTTGATACTCGTTGCCCCTTTCATGTGCTGCCTCAGATGTACCTGTTCTGTTATGAACACTTCCCTGTTGCTTTTATGATACTGCATTGTGCCCTCTCATGTGCTGCCTCAGATGTACCACTCTGTGCCATGGACCGTTGATGCACTTATGGGTACATGCATCAACGTTTCCGTTTGCGATTCCTAAATTGCGAAAATTAAGGAATCGCAATTTAGAAATCGCAAACGGCAAAGCATGAAAAATTCGCAACTTATTCCTTATTTTTCCTTAATTGCGATTCACAATTTGCGAATCGCAATTAAGGAAAAGCTTCCCATTGATTCCTATGTGCCAAAAGGCCCATAGGAATGATTGGGAAGGCATTCACATTTTGCAATTTTCAATTTGCGAATTCGCAAAATGTGAATGCAATTTCAAGGGTGCAGGGGGGGTCCAAAGAACCCCTCCCTGCACCCCTGAAATTTAACTTTAAATGCAATTTACACACACACATGCCCCAAGGACATGTGTGTGTGTAAATTAAAACTTTCAAATATGTAACTTGTGCATGTTTGAATGTTTTCGGTGAATTAGCATGAAGTTCAATTTCATGCTAATTTACCCCTTCCAATTTGCGAATTCGCAATTTAAAAATGAAAATGATCATGCATTGCATTTAAGAAATCTCAAATTGCGATTTCTTAAATGCAAACACAATTTTAGAAATCGCAACATGGTTGCGATTCCTAAAATTGCGAAAAGCATGATGCATCCAAAATTTGAAAATTGCCTTCGCAAACGGCCGAAAATTGCGATTCGCACCGTTTGCGAATGCAATTCTCAATTATGCATGTGGGCCTTAGCCCCTCTCATGCGCTGCCTCTGATGTACCTGCTCTGTTCTTTGCCATGGACTGTTGATGCACTTAGCCCCTCTCATGTGCTGCCTCAGATGTACCTGTTCTTTGCCATGGACTTTTGATGCTCGTTGCCCCTCTCATGTGCTGCCTCAGATGTACCTGCTCTGTGCCATGGACTGCTGATGCACTTAGCCCCTCTCATGTGTTGCCTCTGATGTACCTGCTCTGTTCTTTGCCATGGACTGTTGCTGCACTTAGCCCCTCTCATGTGCTGCCTCAGATGTACCTGCTCTGTTCTTTGCCATGGACTGTTGATGCACTTAGCCCCTCTCATGTGCTGCCTCAGATGTACATGTTCTTTGCCATGGACTGTTGATGCTCGTTGCCCCTCTCATGTGCTGCCTCAGATGTACCTGCTCTGTGCCATGGACTGCTGATGCACTTAGCCCCTCTCATGTGCTGCCTCAGATGTACCTGTTCTTTGCCATGGACTGTTGATGCTCGTTGCCCTTCTCATGTGCTGCCTCAGATGTTCCTGTTCTGTTATGAACACTTCCCTGTTGCTGTTATGATACTGCATTGTGCCCTCTCATGTGCTGCCTCAGATGTACCTGCTCTGGGCCATGGACTGTTGATGCACTTAGCCCCTCTCATGTGCTGCCTCTGATGTACCTGCTCTGTTCTTTGCCATGGACTGTTGATGCACTTAGCCCCTCTCATGTGCTGCCTCAGATGTACCTGCTCTGTTCTTTGCCATGGACTGTTGATGCACTTAGCCCCTCTCATGTGCTGCCTCAGATGTACCTGTTCTTTGCCATGGACTGTTGATGCACTTAGCCCCTCTCATGTGCTGCCTCAGATGTACCTGTTCTTTGCCATGGACTGTTGATGCTCGTTGCCCCTCTCATGTGCTGCCTCAGATGTACCTGCTCTGTGCCATGGAATGTTGATGCTCGTTGCCCCTCTCATGTGCTGCCTCTGATGTACCTGTTCTGTTCTATCCAGTGCCCATGCTCCTGGCTACTCTAGGAGTCACCCCTATTATGTGTAATGAAGCAAGTTATTTCTGTGTAGTGGTTTCTCTGTGTCATTCCTGGTTGTCTCCTTGCATTGTTGATATATTGGTGCTATCGTAAATGCTGTTTCCCCAACATTCCCCTCCCCACGTCACGGCCCCGGCAGGTACTCCCCTTTCAACAGCAATTGGTGTGTTTGCGTACCTGTGTCATCGTCAGCGACGGTCCATGACTTGCTGGTGGTGGACCACGAAGTGGACCGGAAATGCGTGTAGGGCTGGGTCCATGACGGCGATCTGCCTGTGGTGGGTATCTCTGCAATGTTTTGCCTCTCGGCTGTGGTGAATCCGCCGTGTTCAGGCTGGTGGTTTTTCCGCTGCGATTTGCTGTGTCTTTTCCGCCATCGTGATTTAGAGGACGGTCGGAGACGTGATTCCGTACGGCGGTGTCTCTGGATTGGTTACGTCCGCCGCGGGGTCGGGTGTATTTACGCAGCGGTGCATGTTCTTCCGCGGCGTACGGACATTTGACAGTGCTTCCCATCCTAATATGGCGGACGGACTGGCCGCGGCTGGCGGACTGTAAAAAAGCATTTTCCACCTACTCCAGGCCAGCGGTCGTCCTTCCGTCCGCCATTGTAATCGACCCCAAAGTGATGTCGACAGTTTCAAGGAGAACACGCTTTTGCAATACAATAGGGTTCACAATTTTTTGAGTTAGAGCTAGTGACGCTGCCATGCAAATGTTTTTAACTTAAGACCATTATAGCTTATTAAAAAGTTTAAATGCAAAACAACATTTGTCCTTTAGGAGGGCGTTTTTTTTTGCTCCTGTGATGCTTTGCCAATGATGTCATGAATTCAGCACAAGGTGTGCGATTTGACCCTGAGCTTTTTAAAACAAACACTGCTGAAACTGTAAACATGAGGGAGACATGTACCTTCCTGAAATTGCAGCAGTGATGTATAGATGCATTAACCTACAGACGGACGGGGAGGCGGTATGAAGACCCTGGTGCATAAAGCATATGGATGTGTTGGACTTGGGCCTTCTGGCAGGTTAACCCCTGAACTTTTTGCCTTGAAGTATAGTGATTTCTGGTCTTTGCGCACTTTGACACTGTGGCGCAGTGTAAAGTGCGCGCGCTCCCTGAGTGCGTGTGTGAGATAGGCCTGCCCTCCCATAGGAATGCATGGGGAATGTATGTGTCCCTGGTAGTTCCTGATGCGTGGGGTGTACAGGCTCGAGTCTGGTATGTGTGGACTCGTGTGATTGAATGCTGCGAGATGATGTATGCGGCATGAATGTGTCTAGTGGGGAAGTGCCACTTCTAGACATTGATGTACGTGTGCTGTAAGGGTGCTGGAGTGTGATTGGCTGGACCTGGCTGGGATGCCAGGCTCCAGGATGTCTGGATGGGTCTGCCTAGTGCTGAGATTAGCATGCTGATGGCTGGGGAGGCGTGTACCTGTGTCCTGAATGAGGCTGGGTTTTCCCCAGAAAATGCTGGCTCCGCCCCCTGTGGTGCGACTGATGACCCTAGTCCTGCCAGTGAATGAAAAGGGTGATTGAGCACATCATGAGTGCTCACCAACCAGCTGTGACTGGTTTCTCCCCTCACCCTGTGCCAGAACAAAGGATTTACTAGTATAAAAATGGGGCTGTGTCCCCCAGAGGTTGTACTCTACCAGGATCCTGATAGGAGGGGGCTGCTGCTGGTGGGGCCCAGGAGGGACCGCCATGGGGGCTGTCTCCTGCCCTGTGCACTGGCCCCTTGGCCCTGCATGCCCCCTCTTGATGCCCAGGACCTTCTGCTGTGCCTTTGTCCTTGCCCCAGGACTGTGGCTGCCCTTAGCGCCCCGTGAGGGCTTTATTTTGCATGCTTGGGCAGATCGCTGTTGTTTTCCCTCTGAGGGAATCGCTCCTGCCCTTTTTGTGCCCCAGAGTGCTTCGTTGCACTTTATTCTTAATTACGGGTGCCACCCTGTTCATGTGGTTGTTTGGCGAGTGCCCACCTCGCTGTTGTGGTTTTAATTAATCTCGAGGGTGCCCACCCCTCTTAAATGCCCCCGAGATTCACCGCCGCGGCCCTCGCGCCGCAAAACAGGAAGTCACTACGGTGCCTGACACGGGGCGGGACTTCTGGTTTGCCGGAAGAAGTCCCGCCCGCCGCGCGCCCCGATTGGCTGCCCGCTGCCGCCAGGAAAAAAGAAGCAAAGCCGGCCGAATCCCTGCGGCCCCGGGCTCCCAGGAGTGAGGGAGAGCCCCGGGGCCACCAGCAACCAGAGCCGGTGTTGCGGGACTCCCATGTAGAGGAGGGAGCCCCAGAAATAGAGAGCCCAGCCGTCCGCCCTGGAAGAGGAGCAGAGAAGCGGCGTCCCCAGAGACAGCAGCCCGGTGAGTGTCACGGGCTGAGGGGAGCTCTGGGCCGATGGAGAGTGCCTAAGAGAGGCACAGTGGTATCTTGAGTCCCCCGAGCGGGACTGCCATGTCCACGGGCCTTTATCTGTCCGAGTCCCCGGGGGGGACTCCAACGACGGCCGCATCTTCGTCGAGCCTACGAGGCTCTTGGAGGCATGTATGTTTCGAGCCCGTTAGGCTCCTGCGATCCCGATCTTGGGGACCTGTGTTGGTTGAGCCTGCGGGCTCCAGCGTCGGGCCATACCTATTTGTGAGGAGCCAGTACGCTCCATGAGACCTGGTTTATTTCTAGAGCCCCCGTGGGCCGCCCCGAATTGCTGGGGGCATGTTTCTTCCTGAGCCTAGATGGCTCCAACCAGGGGCATATTTGTTTTCAGATCCAGAGGGCTCAGTTGGGCGCAGTCCTTGTCCTGAGGGGCCAGTGAGGGCCCCTGTCGCAGATTTGTTTTCCAGCTGCCCAGCAAGTAGTGGGTCTTTCTTTCCCTAGGGACATGTACTTTGGATCAGGAGTGGGCGCACTCCTTCACCCCTACCCTGGCCTTCCAGCTGCGCAGCACTTAGTGCCAGCTGCAGCGTTTAGGCCCCCTGTTCTGTCCCTCAGGTGCCCAGCAAGTAGTGGGCAGCTGCTACGTTTAGGTGTTGGCGCAGTGGCGCAACCTGGACCCTGGACTTTTGATGTAAGTTCTGTGTTAATGTGATTTCTGCAAATTGTTCTTTGCTGCACCTCTGAATGTGTTTTTATGCGTCATGTGCCTGTTCTTACACCTCTGAATGTATTGTTGATGCATCATGTGTTTTCCTTCCTTACACCTCTGAATGTATGTTTATGCATCATGTGTTATGTGCTTACACCCCTACAGGTATTGTGATACTTAGGTGGTTGTTTTTCTCCTAGTGCAGGTGGTGCTAGTGAGGTCCTGGTTACCAGTAGTTACTGGTTGTGTGCTACAGTAATTTACATTCCATGTTCTAAGTTCTAGGCCTACAAGTATTGTATTGCTAGTTCTAAAAGTGCTGATTCCTGACAGTGGTCCAAGTGGCCATGTCTTGTACATATCCCCTGTAAATTCTGCCTGTGCCTCTGGCACATTGTAAAGTGTGTGTTTTCATCTAATGTGTTTTGGTGTAATACAAAGGCTATTTTTATATAACCTTGTGTGGAGTTTCCTTTGTGGTGGGCCTGGGTGTTGTTGCTGGGGTGCGTGCGCAAATACTTAACTCACATCGCCTCCAAGTTTAGCCTTGCTGCTCGCGCCACGTTACCTAGAGGGTGAGCAGGGGTTATCTTGGCGTGTAACTCCCTTGCTCTGACTTAGGAGTGGTGGTCTCTGACTGACTTTGGCGCAAGCCCTGGCCAGCCGGGGATCCCATTTCTAACAGGATGCAACTGTGTAAGCACTGATCTCACTTTTTGGAGTTGTACCAGTTGTGAGACTACAGGTGGTAAGTGGGCGGCGCTGAAGTAAGGTCCATACCCTATAGAGTGTGCACGAATGCTGCGCCGTGCAAAACAAAGGCACGTGCCAACACATTAAATGTGGGATAGTGTGTGATATCGTTGCTACAGTAATCCCCACGCATTTGCTGAATCTGCTGGTAATACCGATCAGTTATTGCACACTATTTTAAACACTCTAATCGATACTTTATTTATAAGGCAGAGAATAGTGTATTAAGAAAAGGGCAAGGAGCCCCTCTGGGGTATCAAGGAGTGTCACATTAGCGGAGTCACTGCTTCAGATGGCTTGCTTTCTCTGGAGGGTTCCGTGTGGTCACTCTTGCCTACTGGATCCACTAATCCACTTCTGCTGTTCCTCGCCCAGGCATATAGACAATATTATGGATAAAGAATTAAACACCTCACAACTTCACCTCTTAGACAGGCCCAGCTTGCTTTGCTCCTGACAAATTTATTTCAGAGGAGGACAAGCCAATCATATTTTCTCAACAGGCCAGTCATGCGGAGGTTACTGACTCTACCCTAATTTCCCTACAGCCCAGTCAGCTTCTTCTTTTCACAGACAACTTAAAGCTTAGTTGAGGCTGAAGTAGTAACGAAGCAAAAACCTAAAATTACAATGGGAAAATGAGTGAGACAAACACACACCAGCAGCAAATATAGCATCATCTTCAGTGTCCCCAGGCTGATGTCGCTAATGAAGGTAACCCATGTATAATAATACAGTGTCCCGTGTAACGCAGAACCTAGGCAATTATGACAGGGGCGGCGGTAGTCTCAGATGCAAGGGGTGTTTCAGGATGACATTCTCAAGGGCATGGTCCCTTGCGGAGTAGGCACCATTGAGGTGGCACTGTTTTGGCACATGTGAGCAGTGACTGGTCTGGGAAGCAGTGTTTGTGGTGACAAGGGGTCATCCTCACCCTCCAGCGAACAGGTGCAGCAAGGTATCCATCTGGCTCATGATACCTCTTACCTCTTTCAGCCGGCCGCCCATAGCTCGTGCTCCTCCAGATGTTCGATCTTTGCTTCTTTGATTCTCCGCTAACTCGTCTTGTCATTTTCCCTCATTGCGGAACTGGCACTTTTAAGCATCAACTAAAATGTCGATCGGGAGAGGCATGGCTTCTGACGCCAGAGGAGATGTGCACAATGGCCAGTGTTTGTTGAAACCCTGTTCATGATCAGACGCTGCTGGGTGTGGTCTGTGATGCCTCAGAGGTGTACTAGACCGCCCGCCCCTCATGAAACATGCACTTATCCGCTGCATTCTCAAGTCAGCACTGCACTTAGGGACTTCACCAGGCTATGATTTTTAAATGACACACATAAAAGCCAATCCAAAGCATGGGAGGAGTCAGATCTCACAAAGTACAGACAACAGACCGCCTAACATTTCAAGCGCTGTCTAGCCTCGACCTAAAAATTATAGGATGAGGGACAGGAATGGAACTGAGTGAAAGGGTGATATAGAAGGATAATGTGAAGTTTTCTTTTAGTAAGAAGGAACATATAAATCAACCATGCTTAGAGATAGGAATGCAATGACAGCAAAAAGAGTAACTAACGTGCAAAGGAGCAGACAGAGGCAGTAATGGGTAAACAAGAGAAATGAGGAATCAAACTTTGCAGACACTAATGAAAATGTGTATTATTTATGTGTATTATAATATTTTTACATAAATAAAATAATTCAACGTCCAGATTTTTGCAGTAAATATTTTGATTATTGTACACTACTTTTAATATCTGTGTGATATTTTGACTTTATTTTTCTAGTTACAATCAGTTTTGTGCGGTATTTTTAAAGGTAATATTTTTGTAGCCTTTATCTTTGTTATTTACATATCTGGTTAAGAAAGTCCTAATATTGATGTTGTTGATAGTTTGACATAGAACCCTCTTTTATCTCTCTTACAGTCCTTCATTTTATTATTCAGCTGCTGGTTTGCGGTCCTATACACCAGGAACTTGCCTTTTCAGATAATCTGAAACATCACAGTTGCTCAACAAACCTTCTGTACCTTTAGAGTAGCTGCTGTGTCAGCGACTCCTCTGGAGGCATAGAGATTTCCACAAGGTTTGATATGTGTTCTGAGGACGTGGTGTTGAAGTGCCACTTTTATACAGTTCACTAGCCAGTGGGTTTTAGTTACTCCTGGACACACCCTAACCAATGAGCACATTGTTCCTAGGGGCAACCCCCCCTCTTTTGTACCACATCCCGTTTGGCTCACTGTTAATTATCCTACAGTGCATCATGGCTAGTAAAATCCAACATGGCAGAATCATTTACCCATGGGTGAGGCTGGTGGTCTAACCAGGGGTGTCTCTAGGGAACATTTGTTGTTTCCTTCTCTTCAACCACACCGAACTGGTAATGGAGTCAGCTAACTCTCCCACTTGGCTCCTGTGTGCCCAGGTAGCAAAAGCCCCCTCTTTTTCTGGTCTCAGTAACTATGAATGGACAGGTTTCACCATGATCCCTTTCCACTTAATGAAGTTACTGAACCCTCCCCTTCCTGAGTGAGGACGAGTTACATAACTCACACCCAGGTCATCCTGTAAAGGACCCATGTCTTTGGCTCTGCTCTAGGAAGAGTTTCACAACTCTTTGAGGGGAAAGCTCTGAGAGAAAGGACCGCTGCAGGCAGGCTAATGCTAATAAGCCTACAAGAGCTTCTGCAAGAAAATAATGACTGCACATTTTACTTTTTATGTAGATGTAACACAAATACAATGTATTCATCATTGAACTGGGCATTTAGTAAATATTAAAAACATAGTGGTTAAATGGGCTCTGTACTTTATTTTAAATCAAATTACAAATACAGCATTTTAAATGTATTTTGTTAATTTTCATAGAAACAGCTTCAGCCCTAAACAGAGAAAATAGATTGTGAGGGCTTGTCATTATAAGGACATGGCAATCTAACATTCTTATATAATTTACTTTTAAATACCGGCCACCTTACCTGGTAGGCTACAAGGCATACTTAGGCATGGTTTACCTAATATTACAAAGTGGGCCCTCTTCTTGTCAAAATGGTTAGTTGGTAGGTCTATCTGCAGTTAAATAGAGCTAGAGAAGTCAGAATACACATGGAGGCCTGAAGTCATGTTTTCATTGGTTGCCAAGAGGAGGGCAAAATGTATCTTTCAGGTTACATTTAAGCTTCCATGCCATTTGGTATATTTCCGGCACCATGTCCTAGAACCATAGGCAAAAGCTGAACTTGCCAATTGTTAGATATCCATTGGTGCACTGTTTTATGGGTCTGAGCACATACACTGTGAACTAGACAGCAGTGGCCTGGTGTGCAGCGATTAAGTATCAGCAACATCAGTCAATAACAAAAATGAAGGTGACCAGGCCTCTTTTCACATTAACAGTTACTACTCTTTGTTGCAGAAATTAAAAAGCCCTCATTGACCACAGGCACAACATAACTGACTTACGCAAGCTAGCAACAATAACATGTACAAAATGAGGTCCTGAAACAAGTTTTTGTAACTCAAAGATTTTGTTCTTTATTAAATATTTTATGTTAATAAAACAACAGTTTAGCATTTATATAAGATTCAAAATCCAACAAAAAGACTTTCTGAACGGAAAATTAGAAGCCAACTTGTTTTGCGGCTTCAATAAATATTTTGTCTCCTCTTCAGGACGATTACAAAATATTATGAATTAGACACTCGACAAAAAGTGGTAAATATAGATTTGCCATTGTAACCAAGAACATGTTGAATGAGAGTTGGTTAATATCTCTATTTTATTTTTATTTAGGTATTCCTAATGAATATCAGATCAACACAATAATACAATAAGAAAGATCTTTATACTAGATCTGGCTGAACTGATCAGTTCCTGCTGTAACAGGAAATTAGCAGAACTGGTTGTGATACAATAAGTTCATGGCACTCATTAGTGGATGGGATGTTTATTTATATACACAGATACATGTGATGTGCACATTTGCAATGAAGCATATTTTGCGAACTATGCGAATATTATAATGATCGGTAAGATGTTGTATTTGATCTTATAGTTGAGTTTACAATCACAGTCACAGCAAATTGTACTGAAAGTTAAATGAAATCTAAATAAATGCTCTTGTGGATATTTGCTTTGCGAACAAGTCTCATGATAGACAACTGTTGAATTTTTTATCTATACATTTTCTTGTCACAATTTTATTTTCGCTTTTGTATAGACCATTATACATTATGGTTGTTTAGGCTGGTTGTTACAAATATATTTTATTCTTTCTACTTTTTGTAGAGTTCCAAGTTAATAATATTTTGTTAGCCCTGATGAAATGGCAAAATAATTAGTGGAGTAGCAAAACACAAGCTGGCTTCCCTTATTTCTTCAAATTATCTCTTTGATAAATCAGAATTTTGAATCTTATGTAAGCAATAAATGAGGTTTTAAAATAAATGTAGAAATGGGTATAATCTTTTAGTTAATAAAATGTGTTTCTGAACCTAATTTCTGTCTGTAAAATACATTATTGTGGTTGAGGTTGTGAGAGGCTCAGCAAGCTTGAGGTCTATTCTTTGGGGTGTGTGATTCCTTAACTGATCTAAATGTTCTCTCAAAAGTATATGGGGACTCTGGGTGTGACCACCATGCAGTTCTTCCTTCAGCTGCCTTTCCTCGTTGACTATTGATTCCACCATGCTCCCCAAAACTCCTCCTCTTACAGTGCAACAAAACAGGTCATACATTAAATGCAACTGGAGAGGTCCACTTCACACCAGTAGTTAGAGCGGCAGACCCTGATGCAGAGGTCTAGCCCGGGACCAGGGTTCAATTCCCCGCCTCGGCGGGTCTTGGGCTCAAAATTCCACGAACCTGATAATTCTCGCCTCGTGCCTATTACAATCATGGAGTCCCACTCTGCAACTCTGAGCAATAGCTTGCTTAATCTCCACAACGGCCCCCACAATGCTAAGGATGCCTGGCCTCCACCTTGGGGGTGCCCAGGAGTGGACACCTCACAGGGAAAGCCAGGATGGGTTCCACAGCTGTAATCGTACAAGCGCCTTGAGCCCCTTGAGGGTGAGTAGTGCGCTATACAAGTATCAATTTACCATGTCTGCTCTTCTTCTATAGTTACTGGTATTTTCAGCTGGAATAATAGGTTTTAAGTTGCCCACTTAAGCTTGTTACCAACTGACCATTTCTGCATCAAGCTTAGCCGCACGGCACATATTACAACAGTGATATACTTGAGGGGCTGACAGGAATGTGCTTTTTTATTCATTTTCAAAACACAAGGACTGAGCTTACATAAAAAGAACAGAATGTTTATGTTGGGGCTGCATATAAAAGTTGCGCTTACATCTAGGTTTAGGACTTCTCATGGATTTTATCCACCATTTCCTTGCAAAGATGTCTGTGTAGATTTAGACTTACCAGTCTTCAGCCGTTCAAATAACAGTGTGGAGACTCCTAATGGCTGTAAAACTACTTTTAGTAACTTTCCATCTGTTTGTGGTCATCTCTACCACTGTAGGGGGCATCGCCTATAGAAAGTAATAGAGACTTTTAAAGATAATTTGCAGAAATTATTTTACATTAAAGAACAAAATAAATGTTTTATTGAAAATATTTGAAAGCACCTAGGTCTACCATAGTAACAAGACACTGAACCTGCACTAAAACTCAAAATGCTATTACAATTTATTTAAAATATTAAATTCTTATCTGATTTTGTTTTCAATTAAATGTAAATGTCTTTCCTAAACACCCACATAGTATCATTTGTTTTGAATGTGTAACTTTAATATATACAATTATGTATTATTTCTTATGTTATGCATTTGAAAACAAGATATCAATTACCATATATTCTGATAAAATGTTAGTATGCATATTAATATTTTAAGAATGTTTTAATTATAATTTAAAACATGAATTGAACTTGCCATAGAATGTTATTCCATTCATTTGATATCTTCCTCTGCTATCGTTATTCCCACCTCAATTGGTTTCTATGGGAGTGTTTTGCAGCACCAGTCCTTGGCCATGTAGTGTTCTTAACTACTCCAAGGCTGGACAGAAGTACCTTTAAAGATGTTTTGTCAGTAGTATTACAGGAGAATTTGTAGGTTTGTATATTTTAAATTGCAATTATCTTACCTACTTGTGGGCATGTTTTTTTTTCCACCCATGCCTTCTTAAAACTCGCCTTTAATTTCCCCAAACCTCACCCATTATATTGTAATTTTTCCCAGTTTTCCCCACCACTCCCCCATATTTTCTACTGAAGCCTACAGTTAAATTTGCAGATATCTCTACCACCCAGGCTGAGATCTCGATACAGGAAAGATAGAAGAAGTGAAATGCTACTTTACATACTCTAAAACGGCTTCCACAAATAGGCCCCATAAACCTGATATACGAAGTATAAACAATGTTTAAGGGTTCTACAATGTTCCACTGCACTCTACAGCACTGTACTCTATGCCACTGCACTCTGTCATTGAACTCTACACCACTCTTTTCCACTCTGCACCACTATACTCTATGCCACTCTACTCTTAAACACTGTGCTCTACGCCACTGACCTCTACACCACTCTACTATATGCTACTAAACTGTACACCTCTGCACTCTACACTGCACTACTCCACTGTACCCTAACCCTACAAAACTCCACTCTACACCACTTCCCTCTACTCTGAAGCAATCTGCTCTGTCAATGCACTCTAAGCCACAGCACTCTGTGCCCCTCCACTCCACTTGTGCCACTCCACTCAGCACCACTGCAATCTACTCTGCACTAGTCCACTGTATGACACGCTACTCTGCCCCACTCTACTCAGTGCTACTTCAATCTGCTCTTCACTAGTCCACTCTACGCCACTTTACTCCGCCCACTATACTCTATGCTACTGCACTCTACGCCACTCTACTCTATGTCCCTGCACTCAACACCACTTTACTCAAAACAAATGCACTCTACGCCACTGCACTCTATGCCAATCTCTCTGCGCCACTATACTTCATGCTTCTTCACTCTAGGCCACTCTACTCCACTCTACTCCACTCTACTCCACTATACTCCACTCTGAGATGGTATACTCCATTGACATGCCACTCAACCACAGTCTCCTTTACGCTGCCCTGCTGTTTTACAACATAGCTAAAACATATTAAGAAAGCCAATAGATCTTGCATAGACCTACTGACTTTGCATTTGCTTGTTGTTGAGGGTATTGGGCAGAGTGAGTGATGACATTCCCACTTATTACTGTATGTGTCCTTATCTGGAAGACACAGTTGGCATAAAAGGGACAAAAGGAAAGAGTCCTCCTCTTACGACACTCCAGCTGTAACATTGTGCGATACAGGTCAATTTTGACGCTACTATTTTGCTGCATACTCTCTTTCCCGCTTCTGCTTTGACCCAGGATGCTTTGCAAAGATTTTTCGCATTTACGGAATTAATTATCAGCTGAGTCTTTTCATGTACACAAGCAAGCATGCGCACAGAAAGGGGGGGGGACACGCTTCCCGAGAAACATGACTATTGATAACATTTAGCCAGGAGCGGCCTGCAATTCAAATGCTATTAACTAAGCTACCATAAACATTTGTTGAAAGTATTGAAGCTCTTAATTTAAAGATGCTGATATATTTTATAAATTATTGATTACCCTACCGAAACCTTGCTATTCTAATATATTTGAACCAATTATTATGTTTTACATCGCAAAAAACGCACTACTGAATATTACATTTGGACTCTTTTGATGTATTGTGCACTTTACACACAACTTTTTGTTGCAGTAATCATGTTCTCAAACAAATAATACCTTTCCCATATGGTGCTACATTTGCATTACAACAACCAGACTGCTGATCCTCTCGTCCGTCTTCAGTTCCCATGGGAGGGCTTCCAATCAGCTGCCGAGGTGCTCTCCTATTGTGACCTGTGTGCACTACTGCCTCCTCCCAGTTTTGCTGCCTTCCCAGGCACTGTCCCACTGTAGTGCAGTAGCACCCTACAATACATGTTGTTAGCAACACAAATGTGCATCCAGAGGGGAAAGTAGGCCATGATTTTTTAGTGAGTGGAGCACTGTTTAGCACAGCTACAAAATGTACTAAGCGCAAAGACCTCAGGAGTACTTCCTGTCGTCTTCTGAAATTCAAATAAGAGTAAAGTGAGTTGGGGTGTTTTAGAATCTTAAAGATGTCAGTAAGATTGTTATTGTTTTCACTGTAGTAACAGAAATGAAAGAATTACATTTCCGCAATAAAATAAGTGATTTAGAATGGTAAATAGTCAAAATATCGAGTTTTTAATTTCGACTAGACATAATATCGAGTAAAAAATATAGAATAGACATAATATCGACTAGACATAATATAGACTACAAAAATATCGACTAGAAAAATGTAATATCGAATAGAATAGCAATAATATCGAAGTAAAAATATAGAATGGACATAATGGGGCCGATTCCGATCCGGTAAAATAATCCACCATACGATTCGTATTCGTAGCCAAATCCGTACGAATGGGAAACTACCGTCCGAACTCCGAATTCCGATCCGTTTCCGACGATTTCCGTACGATTATCTACAAACCGTACGAATCACATTCGTTTACCCGTACGAATAAGCCTCGTGAATACCACCGTACGATTCGTAATCAGGCCCTACAAACTCACTATTCCGATTCGGAACGAAAGGCCTGACCGAGATTCGTACGGCCCAAAGTATTCACGCATTAACATTGATTCGTACGGAACATTCGCCTCACAGCAAGCTCCACCAATACATACTACACGTATACACCTCGCCCAAGCCTACGCGAACCCCCCCACCCGCCAACGGCACGTCCAACTCAATCGCACGCACACGTACCGCATGCACCCCCCCCAACAAGCCTACGCGAACCCCCCCACCCGCCAACGGCCCGTACTACTCAAACACACACACATGTACCGCACGCACACACCCCCAACAAGCCTACACGAACCCCCCCACCCGCCAATGGCCCATACTACTCAAACACATGCACACGTACCGCACGCACAAACACCCCCAACAAGCCTACGCGAACCCCCCCACCATCCAACGGCCCGTACTACTCAAACACACGCACACGTACCGCATGCACCCCCCAACAAGCCTACGCGAACCCCCCCACCCGCCAACGGCCCGTACTACTCAAACACACGCACACGTACTGCACGCACACACCCCCAACAAGCCTACGCGAACCCCCCCACCCGCCAACGGCCCGTACTACTCAAACACACGCACAAGTACCGCACGCACACACCCCCAACAAGCCTACGCGAACCCCCCCCGCCAACGGCCCGTACTACTCAAACACACGCACACGTACCGCACGCACCCCCCCAACAAGCCTACGCGAACCCCCCCACCCGCCAACGGCCCGTACTGCTCAAACACTCGCACACGTACCGCACGCACACACCCCCAACAAGCCTACGCAAACCCCCCACCCGCCAACGGCCCGTACTACTCAAACACACGCACACGTACCGCACGCACCCCCCCAACAAGCCTACGCGAACCCCCCCACCCGCCAACGGCCCGTACTGCTCAAACACACGCACACGTACCGCACGCACACACCCCCAACAAGCCTACGCAAACCCCCCCACCATCCAACGGACCGTACCACTCAAACACACGCACACGTACCGCACGCACCCCCCCTAATAAGCCTACGCGAACCCCCCCACCCGCCAACGGCCCGTACTACTCAAACACACGCACACGTACCGCACGCACACACCCCCAACAAGCCTACGGGAACCCCTCCACCCACCAACGGCCCGTACTACTCAAACACACGCACACGTACCGCACGCACACACCCCCAACAAGCCTACGCGAACCCCACCACCCGCCAACGGCCCGTACTACTCAAACACACGCACACGTACCTGCACGCACCCCCCCAACAAGCCTACGCGAACCCCCCCACCCGCCAACGGCCCGTACTACTCAAACACACGCACACGTACCGCACCCACACACCCCCAACAAGCCTACGCGAACCCCCCCACCCGCCAACGGCCCGTACTACTCAAACACACGCACAAGTACTGCACGCACACACCCCCAACAAGCTTACGTGAACCCCCCCGCCAACGGCCCGTACTACTCAAACACACGCACACGTACCGCACGCACCCCCCAACAAGCCTACGCGAACCCCCCCACCCGCCAACGGACCGTACTACTCAAACACACGCACACGTACCGCACGCACACACCCCCAACAAGCCTACGCGAACCCCCCACCCGCCAACGGCCCGTACTACTAAAACACACGCACACGTACCGCACGCACACACCCCCAACAAGCCTACGCGAACCCCCCCACCATCCAACGGCCCGTACTACTCAAACACACGCACACGTACCACACACACACACACCCAACAAGCCTACACGAACCCCCCCACCCGCCAACGGCCCGTACTACTCAAACACACGCACACGTACCGCACGCACACAACCCCAACAAGCCTACGCGAACCCCCCCACCCGCCAACGGCCCGTACAACTCAAACACACGCACACGTACCGCACGCACCCCCCCAACAAGCCTACACAAACCCCCCACCTGCCAACGGCCCGTACTACTCAAACACACGCACACGTACCGAACGCACACACCCCCAACAAGCCTACGTGAACCCCCCAACGGCCCGTACTACTCAAACACACGCACACGTACCGCACGCACACACCCCCAACAAGCCTACGCGAACCCGCCCACCCGCCAACGGCCCGTACTACTCAATCACACACACATAACGCCAACACCTAAACGACCACAAGGACCTTGCTAACGAGTCGCACTACTACACTGAACATGTCTCCTGTGTACACACCTTTGACAATCAATGTCCTGGTCACAGCCAAACAGCCAAACAGAGGACAACCCCAACACCCACCCCATATAACACACATACCACCAATTCAAATTAAGCCACACCCACCATTTGACCAATAAAAGGGCCCACACATACAACCCATCATCCTTTGCAACATACCCATTATTGCGAGGAAACTGAGAGCACACAAACAATTGCAGACACATACCTACACACATACACCCTATCTCATCTACACCCACACCACCCCCTTCACATTCTGACCCAAACACCCTCATTCATACACACAATCAACCCCTCAATCACATACACTACACACCATGACCACACACAAGAATCCAAAGTTCACTAACCCGGAGATGGAGATACTTACAGATGAAGTAATCAGAGTCGAGCCGCAGCTGTTTGGCGCATTGGTAAGACAGACCAGCCTGGCAGAAAAAACACGCCTGTGGGAGAGGATCGTAGACCGGGTCAATGCTGTTGCACCCATCAGGCGCACCAGGGGGGAATGCCAGAACCGGTGGTACGATCTGCGGAGGGTGGTCAAGAAGAAGATGGACCAGGATTACACCTCTGCACACCACACTGGAGGCGGTGGTCCCCGCAGACCTCCTGTATACCATCCCTGGGAGGAGAAGGTCATGGCCCTGCTGCCACCGGTGGGAGCACATGGAATAGAAGGAGCCGTTGAGTCTGGTGAGTGTACAAAAAACACAAGTTACATGGGTAGACTAACAACAGTGCCCAGCAGCATGGGGTGGGTGGCCATGAGTCCAAGCAGTACACTACCAAATGGGGGTAGTTGCAAGGGGGAGGCACAAAGGGTGGAATTTGTAGGGTAAGAGGCTGCTCTCATGCCATATGTCCCAGGGACACACACAAGCATAATGCCAAATGCACAGGGATAGGTAAAGATCACACAAGATACTAGACCACAGCTTCTAAATATTTACTTTTTGCTGACACACCTTTCAGAGATGCATCATTTTGTGACAAAGTAAGGCAGTGTAGCAAGAGAGCAAGCACAAAGTACCTGTCTCCATCCCTGTCTCGCACTCTCCCTCTGTCTCCCTCTCCCTCTGTCTCCCTATCCCTCTGTCACTCTCTCCCTCTGTCTCCCTCTCCCTCTCCTCTGTCTCCCTCTCCCTCTCCCTCTGTCGCCCTCTCCCTCTGTCGCCCTCTCCCTCTCCCTCTGTTGCCCTCTCCCTCTCCCTCTGTCGCCCTCTCCCTCTGTCGCCCTCTCCCTCTGTCTCCCTCTCCCTCTGTCTCCCTCTCCCTCTGTCTCCATCAGTCAGTGTTCCTCCCTCTGTCACCTCAACGCACCTCCCTGGGGCACACACACAGTTGCACACAAGCACTGCACAGGCCTCACAAACTCCATAGAGCAGAATGTTAAGGGATGTCTCACAAGTACCAGCAAACATCTGCTATGTGCCTGCAAGACACCCACCATTTGCAGTCAACACTGTACTGTGTCAGGACACACATCTCTGAAAGCTCTGTAGTACACAATGGGCACAGGTGTAGGCAGCACAAGTCCCTCCTGTGATCATTGCAAACACAAACACCAGGACAAGGTCACACATCCTGTGCACCAACACAAATCCACGAATATGGCAGCATGCCACATGAGGGGACAGCCAAATCATGAACAATGGATGCTTGCAATTCACAAACAAAGTAATAGCATGGCCTGTTGTACACACCCCTTACTGAAACTCATCCCCTGGGGACAGGCATTGGATTGCAACACTGTCCCAATTGTCATGTACCACAACAAAACACACACTTATATGAATATGCACACAACTCATACATGCACATAACAGAAGCTCCAGTCCATTGTGCCTCTCAAAAAAAGCACGTGCCCCATCTCATTACCTTTGTGGATGCACATAAGTACCAACATGGACATGTGTATTGACAAGGTGATGCGTCTTAGAGAAGTGCCAAGTTCTAAAGCCATGATCTAGAAGTGGGTGTACAGGTCCAGGGGTGTTGGCATTGTTTGGCCAGCATGGAACAGCAAAAGACATCCAAAGTAGTAGCTGACATGCTAAATAATGATGCTCTGTCTCTTACATCAACATGCTGCAGCTAAACTCTGTGCATGCTTGATGCAGACATAAGGATTTACACCGTATCCTGGATGTAGCGTGAAACTGAGCAATGCTTTACACGTGTGGTGCCTGCAACACAAGACACAGCAATGGCTGTGTCAGTCATTGTCAAGAGATTGGAAGAATGTAAATACCCCATCGTACATTTCATTTTTCTACCACTACATACACAACTGTACAATGTCAACAATGTATAGCTTGTGGAACTGTGATACTGATAATGGATAATCAAACCACATGTCACTTGATAGTGCCTTAACAGTGTCTGTCTCTCCCACACAGAGGGCAACGTGCGGATCTCCCCCCCAGCCAGGGGGGCCAAGGATCCCAGTCCCAGGCTCAGCAGGACCCAGACCCCACCGGCAGCGCCGTCCCTCAACGCACTGTGGATGACCCCAACCAACCTGGCTCCTCTGGATCCCAAACCCCTGCAGCAACTGCACCAGCTACATCTCAGCCAACCACCGTACCCATTCCCACCACATCCCAGCAGACAGGTCAGAGCCCTGCCCATGATTCACAAGAGAGCCAGTCTGAAAATGAGGGACACCCTTTGTCGGGCGCCCCTGAGGTTGGTGACAACCTCCACCCTCCCAACACTCGGGGGGCCCGTCGATCGGATGTGCCCACTAGCGCAGGCCGTTCTCATGTGGGTCAGGATGGTGGGAGTGGCGGAAGGCGGAGGCGAGAATCTGGACAGTCAGCTGCAGCACCCGGTATGCCTGAACTCGCTAACATCCTTGAGGCATACCGGCGGGACACCAGGGAGGTAAGCCAGCTTGCGGAGGCCCTCAACCAGGTCAGACAACAGCAGGCAGAGCAAATAGCCAGGCAAGACCTGCATTATGGACGGGTGGAGGCACACCAGGCTCAGCTCTTGATGGTGCATAGGGACATTTTCCATGTGCTACGTCAGATGGCTGCCAACATGCAGCCCCCTCCCTGTGTCACAAGGCCAGCAACATCACGGCAAAGTGCAACACCAGCCACAGGGAGGGAGGAGGAGGAGGAGGAGGAGGAACCCTCTGACGTAGCGTCCCATGCACCGTCCATGCCTGCACATGAGGGTCCCCCAAGGAAGGTGGGTCATCCACGGCGAAGACGTTGAGGGCCAGTGGGCCATGGACATCTCCCAGGACACTGGACCTGGCATATTGCCCCTGGGTGCAACAGCATCCCCTATGAGACTCTCCCACATGGACTTGCTGGTCACAGTCTGCCCAATGATCTCAGGCACTGTGGCCTGGACTCTGTTGACTGAAACTGTAAGGCATCTCATCTCCAGCAGTGAACTTTGGATTCCACCCCTTTCTGTACAGCACCTATTCACGTTTCCTGCACAAGATCACCCAATAAATAATCTAAACATCATACGCATTTGGTGAGTAATCTTTGAAACAGCATAAATGTATATGTGTCTGCAAATGTCAAAAATGCAAGGGTATACAGCAAACAGCAGTCATCCACACACTCGGATCAGAATCTGAGTGAGGACACACATTGGTCAGAAATTCCCACGAACTACATACATGGATGGTAAGACACACCTGTGTGGGACAGTCAATGCTGGAGGGGGGATTGAATCCCAATACTGCTATCACAGGCAGGCCCAGGAGAGAGGTGTACATGTCAGTGTCACAAAAGTAGTAGTCCATGTAGGGAGTACCTACAACTGTGTCCTCAGGTATGTGAGCTACCATCAGCATGATGCATTACTGTGTATGTGATGAATGGCGCACAGGATAAGGGTGGCAGGACAGACTGTGGCCAACGGGCTGGAGCACTCTAGACAAGCACACCTGATTAGGTGACCTACCCCTATGGAGCTACAAGTACTATACTACTGTAATGGGAGCAACGCATACTGAACAATGACACACGTCTGACAAATACCTACCCCAGAACGGGCAAATCACACCACACCCAAGAGACAGGGTCATGGTGTGTATCCCATGTGGCAACTTGACTGACTGTGACAGCAATGTTGAAGTGGTGTGAGCAGGTTGTGTACTGGCACGTGACTGTAAGCTAACAGTTTTCTGATCTAGTGGTGTTGACAAGCTAACACAGTACAATATTGTGCCTATGTAAGGTGTGTGTGTGTGTTGGACACAGCACATGACCTGGTGGTACGTAGACCCAATGTCATGAGAATCTGCATAGTCGTGCCAGTATGTGTTGCACACACAGGCATAGCAGCAGCAATGGCTGAGTTCTAAGCATTTTGATAGCAGGAGGGTGAATGTCTGGTGTTGTCTGTGTGTAGGGTGGCAGGAGCATGCTCTATTAATGGATGGAAGGAGGGTCATCCTGTAGGTGTCTGTGCTCCTGGATAGTGTGCACTGCATGGTGGCTGTGTATGCAGCTGCAGCAATGAGTGAAGACATGACGGCAGGAGGGGTGTGACAAATTGTTAAAAAAACACATAACACAAGGGCATCGGCAATGCACAAAGTGACATGTGGATGTGAAGGCAGGAGTGTCTGCCTCACTCAGGGTCACTGACTACAAAATGGCACAGTAATCACCACAGATCACAGTCACTGGATCAGGGCCCTTACGGTCAAGTGGGGCACAAGACACACAGCGTCAGCAGGTGTAGACAAGAGCTAGTGTGTTCAAAGCCAAACTGCAGCAACAAAGACATCTACCTCACACACAACATAGTATTCTAGCCTTCCCCCACCCCATGCGTGTGGTCACTATACAGGTACACACATAACAAGCATGAGCTAACTACATGCCAAATAGTATAGATGCACATTAGAAGGACATGTGTGTTGAGCCCCAAGGAGGCACAATATTCTGTAGGAGTCATGCACAACATGATTATTTACATTGTGAGCCCATGGAGCATTTAAAAACATACATGTGCATTGTCAAGAAGTCCAATTTAACCTATTCATGATGTCACCTGTAATGCCGCATTACTATTACCTACAAGGCTGTCAAGGACTGCCCGTACCTTTCTTCATCAGAGTGGTGTGATGCTCTAAGGGTTCCACCTCCAAATAGCCCCTTGGTCTGAGTACAAACGACAGACACAAAAGGGAGATCAGGCGAGGGAAGGAGAGGATGGGAACTGCTGGGAGGGAGACCTGAAACAGAGGCAAATAAGCATTAGGACTACATTCTCATGTCACTGACACTTCAAAAACCTCATTAGCTGCACTGTACCAGTCACACCTGTGAAGTGTACTGACTGGAGAAAAATAATGATGAGTAATCATGCCATCACATGAGATACGATGCTGTGACACGGACACATAAAAACTAGGACACTCTGTCATCCATTAGAGTCATGTGTAACGCTCACAAGTGAGCTCCCATGCAAATAGATCTATGTAGTCAAAACTCATTCCCAGGCTCAGATGAGGTGGACCTTACAAACAAATGGAAACATATGGAAATCCAACTTACGCTAACTGTAATGTCTGTATCTGATATTGGTTACCCATAAGGGCCATGTAGGCTAACTTGAGCAAATCCACAATAGCTGTAAGTATCACATATGATGAGGAAGCTAATGATCGACATGCAATGAAGGCACTCTGTAGCCAGTCTTTTGATGTGTCAAGTATGCATCACAATGCAAAACATGATATGCAGGTACAAGAAATATTAAGTGCAAGTGATGTCCATCCAAGATACATAATCAGACCCTACCATAGCACAGTAATGCTGCAGGGGACCAGAGATTCATGTGAATGACTGCACTCCACTGGTGCTACACAATAAATCACATATGCATCTTCCCAACTTTTTACTTTGTCATGCTAAACATACATGGCATCATGTGCATCAAAACAGAACTGCTACTCACTGTGAAGGCTGGCGTAGCAGTATTCTCAACCTGCACTGAGGTAACGACATGACAGTGACATGATATACTGCTGCAAGGGGCAATGCATCCATGTAAACTGATTCACAGGACAGTTGTCTTAACATGTGGAACATACACTGGGCAACACCCACACCACATGGTTTAATGGTAATCAAACTGGACTGGCACACAAGCTGGAGGTGAGGATCCAGTCACATTCTAATGCACACAGTGAGGCTGCAATCCCCCACAGAGTCCGTGGTTGTGACCTCTGGCACAATGTCATGCCATGGTATGTGCAATGTTGCAGTGGCAATGTCTACACACATTGATGCATTCACCAGAGTATCAAAGTACAACAGATGACAGAAGGGGTGACTATCCTGTCATGGGAGTGGCCATACATGTCATAAGTTACATAATGGAGTTGCATGTATGCAAGGTGACACTACATGCACATGAACATGTACCACACGTTTCTACACATACCGACGCTAAACAGCCTCATATGAGTCCTTACCCAAATTGACTTCTCCACATGTCCAAGCATGCTCCGATGATGTGGCTGACGTTGCAATCATAATGAGCAATAGCAGGATGACCACGATGACCCCAACAGACAACAGGCAGGGCAAGCTGTGGATGAGAGTGGCACACAAGGGGCAAGTTCTGTATAATGTAATTTTGTCAATGTCTGTTGAATAGCCAGATGTAGTATGACACCTGTACATTCCAAGTGCACACAAAGCACTTATGTGTGTTGCATTACAACTGCACGTGTGACACTGCACAACACACATCCAAGTGATCTTGCTTACAGTCTGTTGCATACACAGCATGCTACCCATGCAACTCTATAGTCCATCTTTTACATAAAAGATGAAATGACTCACCATCATGAAAAGAAGTTGCAGATGAGGTGACCGCGGATATCATCTTCACCCTCCTCGTCACTGGCATCCTGGCCAAGGCCTTCATCCTCAATGGGCGGATGTTCCAGCTCATCAGGATCAAGGTAGAGTGGCGCGACCTTCTCCACTGCCATGTTGTGTAGCATGCAGCACACGGTGAAGATGTCACACACCTTGCGTGGGCTGTATTGGAGGGCTCCGCCTGTCTTGTCCAGGCACCTGAACCGGCTCTTCAGGAGTCCAAAGGTTCGTTCGATCACCCGCCTGGTCTTCCCATGAGCATTGTTGTAACGCTGGTCTGCAGCTGTCCTGGGGTTGCGTAGCGGAGTCATTAGCCATGGCATGTTTGGATATCCAGCGTCTCCTGCAAATTGACATCATGTACAAGAGTGAATCATATGATGCAGATCATGAAGTTGTGACATACTGACATACAGAGCTGACAGTGTATACTCACCAACTAGACATGCCCGGTGGTTATGCAGCAGCAGCATCATCTGTGGTACCCTGCTACGCCTCATGATGAAAGCATCGTGGCACAATCCTGGAAAACGTGCACAAACATGTGAGTTAATCATGTTGGCAAGACACACCACCAGGGCATTTATCGGGTGGTAGTGTTTCCTGAAGCGATACGGTTGCTCCTGAGCCTGTGGTGGCACCAGACTAACATGTGTACCATCAATTGCACCAATTACATGTGGCATTCGGCCCAGGGCATAGAATTTCCCCTTGACATCTGTCAACTCTTCTGGAGTAGGGAATGTAATGAATTCTTCAAGGTGGAGCAACATTGCTCCCAAAACATCACCCAATACCCGGCTAAACATGGTCTGAGACATCACTCCCACATCAGCTATGGTAAATTGGAACGTACATGTGGCAAAGAAATGGAGGGCTGCCATCACCTTTACCTTGGGTGTCAGTGCAGTTGGATACCTGTGGCGTGGTTGTAGGTGAGCCTCAAGCCTGTCCGTCAGGTCCTTGATCAACTGTCTGCTGAACCGATATCGACGGATGCAATTGCGCTCCCTCATGGCTTCCAAGTCAGGCAACGGCCTTTCCAGAGGGGGTGCCCTGCAAGACACAATTTAAAGGAAATGTCTTCAACTGTCTGACTAAGACTATAACAATGTACATGGCACAAGCAACACTGCTTCAAATAATGTAGACAATTTGGAGTGTGGCGTGGGATACACACTGATGTAACGTGTGCCAGCTCCCACCCACTCCTCCATGGAAAACGAAAATACCTGTAGTGTGTGGAATGGATATGACATGCATACAAACAATCTGATGGAAAGGTCTTAGTGAGCATGACAATGTATCATGTCAGTGACACACGTCATGTCAAAGTCAGTAGGAGGTTGTCTGCACATCCAGACGGCTGACTGCAATACACACACACACACCACATGTGCCATCATTTTCACTGTTCTGCCTTAGTCATGTTGCAGTGTGTACTTTCAGTTACAATTACATAACCATCATCATACAGCATGAATATTAGATTTGTCACTAATGGTCTGTGATGCCATCACACATGTGAACGGGTCATTAACACACATGGCATGGTGTGTGTACATTAGAAACCCTGCCATCACAGCAAGGACACAACATAGATGCTCCTACAGCAGGCAGATGCACAGAACTGTAATGGACTAGTTACTTACCTTTTGTAACCAAATATCTGTAAGGAACAGTAGGCAGTAGCAAAGTGCCAAATTTCAATACATACATAGCTTTGGACTAATTAGCCTCCCTGGGTGCCATCGATCTGACCAGTGGATCGGGGCTATCCAGGCCACACCGGAACAAAACCAGTGTCGTACATTGCCATCCGACAAGGGCGTGGCCAAGTTTGGGCCGTACCTACAACGCATACACTGGCAGCTGTTACACAACAATATCCCACAGAGAGTGTGGGTAGCGGGCAAAGATGCATGTGAAGTTGCAAAACATCACTCCCAGAGTCAGGGAGGATGATGACATCTTTGCGTAGTGCCTGTACCTCTTGGATACCCTCTACAGCGGAGCAAACGGGAATGTGGTCTGTGGTTTTGAGGCCTGGATGCAGATGCTTCCTGGGGTGGGGTGGGAGGACAGGGAACATGGTCAGTCCAGGGAGGGGTGTGGGGGTCTGACAACGTGCCTATCTACAGCCAAACATGCTGCATGGCTGTACATGCTTGCCAATATACATACAGTACTTTCATCAAGATAGGCCTGCAGAGGCTCAGCGTAGCGTTAGTGTAGTTTAAGGACCTCAGTGACAAGTTGGTCCTCACCGCAGCAACGGGGAGATGAAGGGCCATGGTTCCGTCCGCCAACATAAACACAACACTGTACGTTGCCCACTCATCCAAAAACACGTTTTGAGTAGAGACATCACCAGTGTCTGGCTAGGTGTCCACACCACTCGCATCCCCCAGTCCACCTGTCCTGTGGTCTTGGGACTGACACGCACGTGCCAGTGGGTCTTCATGACCCTCCCAATACTCATTAACACCCATTGTAATGAGGTGTGGCCGGCTCATTGAATTTTAAATTCTCATGCAGCATTAAGAGCGGTGTTCTGCCACACAGTTACCACAGCGGAGCCGTACAGTGTGTGGTATCGGGGCCAGCACCACCCGAGAACGGCGCCACGGCTGACACCTGGGGGATATTTGGCAGTGAGGTTGTGAGTTGAACCAGTGGGGACCAGGATGAACATTCCGATCCTGTCTGTCACAGCGGTTCTGGGACGTATGCACCGCCTGCGTCTGTCACTCAGCGAGTGATGGCGTCAGGGGCAAATCAACAGAGGCGCTACTGCCCCCAGACGGGTACGCTGGGCCCTAAGCTGACGCTTAGTCCGTTGGCGGGGTGAGGGACATCATGGACATGAGGAAGTGCACTTACTCCTCCTGTGTCACATGCAGGGCTGGGACCGTAGGTCATGGTGCTGGCTACGACGGCTGCAATTCTGATGGAGCCGTGTGGTCGCTGTCACCCTAATCCCATGCAGCATTGCACTTTCATCGTGGTGATTTGTTAATGCAATTACATATCCCTGACTTCTTTTGTTTACCTGACGAGTTTGGCCTGGAGGACCGATGTACAAATAAGGGGCTAAGATGTCTCCACACCCACACACATGCACTCGTCCTACATCCCAACCATGAGCTATTGTGGTGCAGTGCCAACTGCTGGAGTCTGAGTGGCTTGTGGGACCAATCACACCTGGATTCATATGTCTGGTCCCCGCAATCGGAGCAGCTCTTGTTGTTGTGCCTGACGTGAAAACCGTGGAGACACAGACGGTGAGGGTCAGTCACCAACATGAGTCTTTTTCATTCCTCACAGGCTTTGTAAATTACATCCCAATTGGCACCGTCCTGAGTATGACAATAAAAGCTAAATGGTCAGAAGTGTTTGTACAATGATTTTGGGTACAAAATGTGTAAGCTTACACTTAGACCGGACCTGAGCTGGTGTTGTGAAACAAACAGAGGACCTGACGTGTGCACGCAGAGGTGACATATGACTACTCAGACAACGTCATCACGGCACACACAACGCCAATGACACTTGCAGAGCCAGATGATTTACACACCAACACACAAGTGTACAGCATAACGGAAATTGCCATGTCCAGGA
The DNA here is from genome assembly GCF_964261635.1 of Lissotriton helveticus. Classification (NCBI taxonomy): domain Eukaryota; kingdom Metazoa; phylum Chordata; class Amphibia; order Caudata; family Salamandridae; genus Lissotriton; species Lissotriton helveticus. The sequence continues at coordinate 667,993,318 of NC_136057.1, forward strand.
TGACATGTGGGGATATTCTGAGGTGATTAATACGTTACTGACCTGTTCATCGCATATGCAAACAGCATGCACAATGTCGCACATGGCACACACATGACGTGGTCACACAGGGTAATGCTGTGCGGCTATGACACCTCTGTGACAGTGGGCATGTTGCTGTCATCATGTGCCAGTTCCCTGTACTGAATTGTGGGCCATTCCAGTGTTCATGTGCCTCGCAACATGTTGCTGATGTTACTCCGGTGGAAATTGTTGAATGCATGTGATGCACATGTGCATCATGATTGATGAAATGTTGTGCAAGCTATTCACACATCAACTGAGGCACAGGGTCACAATCCCTGTGCTTCTTCAATGTCTGCCACACCTGGCCCATCTTGATATATGTGTGCCATGCTGATGTATGCATCCACATCGTTGACATGAGTGTAGACTACATCCCTGCTGTGTGATTTCCTGGTGTAACTCTCCCAATGGTGACATGAAGGTGGACAGGGACGCAGCCTACACAATCGTTCAATTGACCATGTCTGACGCACTGTACCCCAATGGTACGTGCGTGTGTCGGCCTCGTTTCCCTATTGCATTTCAGCTATATGCGAGCAAAGCGTACCCCAATGGTACGTGCGTGTGTCGGCCTCGTTTCCCTATTGCATTTCAGCTATACGCGAGCAAAGCGTACCCCAATGGTACGTGCGTGTGTCGACCTGGTTTCCCTATTGCATTTCGGCTATACGCGAGCAAAGCGTACCCCAATGGTACGTGCGTGTGTACGCCTTGTTTTTCCTATTGCATTTCGGCTATACGCGAGCTAAGCGTATCCCAATGGTACGTGCGTGTGTACGCCTCGTTTCCCTATTGCATTTCAGCTATACGCGAACAAAGCGTACCCCAATGGTACGTGCGTGTGTCGGCCTGGTTTCCCTATTGCATTTCGGCTATACGCGAGCAAAGCGTACCCCAATGGTAGGTGCGTGTGTCGGCCTGGTTTCCCTATTGCATTTCGGCTATACGCGAGCAAAGCGTACCCCAATGGTACGTGCGTGTGTACGCCTCGTTTCCCTATTGCATTTCAGCTATACGCGAGCAAAGCGTACCCCAATGGTACGTGCGTGTGTCGGCCTCGTTTCCCTATTGCATTTCGGCTATACGTGAGCGAAGCGTACCCCAATGGTACGTGCGTGTGTACGCCTCGTTACACCATTAAATGTGTTGCATTGGCAATGGCAATGTCACCTGACTTGGGTGGGAATTTGAATAAATGCATAGGGAACAACTAGGGTAACAGTGTACTGTTCAAAATGCAACCAGGTTGTCATGGATACGGAGTTTTTTAAAACTCCTACAGGTGTCCTGGAAAAATCAGTTAGGAAAAAGTATACAATGTTGCGAAAGTTGTTGTTCAGCTCAGGCTCTATTTTCAAACCATGCATATGTGTGTCATGGGCTTATGTGTGATGTGATTGGATGGAACATAGGATGCAAAATATGGTGGCCTATCACACACTACTCCTTGGACTCACAGACCCTCTGCAGCACAGATATAAGGCAGCATGTGGCTGTGGGGGGGCACTTGCCTGCACAACATTGGTGTGGTAACCACAGCTGCTGTCTCTGAATCCTCTGGACCCTGATTAGCTGAGCATGGAGAGGGCACCTGCATTCACTGATGCTGAGAACAAGGCCCTGCTGGATGCCCTCCTGCCAAACTTCAGCAAGCTGTATGGGAGACCAGAGGATCAGGTGAGTGATGTGTGCAATACCTTGGAGTGTGCACCTGTTGTGTGTGTGACATCATAGCCACTGTGTATGTATAGTGGATAGATGCAATGTTGTTGTGAGTGAGTGCCAGGGTGCACAGTGTTGTTACAAGATAGTTATTTGTTGTAGTGTGGTGTGTGACAGCATGTCACGTGCTGCAGTGCACCCAGATGTAGCATATATCGTTCAGTGAGTGCCATGCTCAAAGAGTGTTTTGCAGCCCTCATGTCATCTGTAGACTTTCAATGTGATGCAATGCAGTTGTGTTTGCACACAGGCCACATACTCCTGGACAATGATGCAAATGTGTGTGGCATACGATGCCCTGTTGTCCTCATGTATTTTGTGCACATATGGGTGTCTTTGGAACATGGACCAGGTATACTGATGTTATTTTACTTTACATTTGTGACAGGTATCTGCCTATGAGAAGGGTGAAATCTGGGTGGACATCGCCAGGGCTGTCAGGAGAGAGGGGGGGTCTCGCAGGAGGCTCCGAAACATCAGAAGAGGTGGCAGGACATCCGGTGCTGGACCCGCCGCATCGCCAGAGTCCAGCTGAAGCTGGAAGCTCCACGACGGCATGGCGGCAGCCGCCACCTCACCCCCAACATGCTCCGGGTCCTGGAAGTGGTGTTCCCAGACCTCCATAGGCAGTTGCAGGAGGGACAGCAGCACGAAGGGGGTAGGTACATGTCTGTTTGTTGTCATGTGTGTGTGAAATGGTACCTGAAGTGCTCCAAGGCATGGTAACACTCCCATAGTTTGAGTGGTGTGGTCAGACAGGCACTTCATGCATTGGCATTTTAATGTCCCAGTGTCAGCAGCTGCTTCTTTACATGCCTTGCCCTACTCCACATTAGAGCTTTGCTTTGGCTAATGCTTGTTTTTGACATGTACTCCTATGGTGCAATGCCTCAGTATGCATCTTCCTTTGCACATCATCATGTTGTAGGGGGGTCTGTGACACCTGTTGGTACCTTAAATGTAGCACCACATGTGCACTGTGTCTGCCCTTCTTCATATTTTGGCACTGTTCTTGAGTCTCAACATGTGTTTTCTGCACAAGTCAGCCTCAGTGGCCTTTGTCCATGGTACACTTTCTAATTATCTTGTGTTAGCTACAGGTGCACAATGTACATGTGCAATATTTTGCCATTAGGCATACTCACACTGGGCAGTGCATGTGTGCATATTCTCAAAATCTGTTGCATGTTGTTTGTACATAGTATTGATGGTCTGCCACACAATGTGACTTTGGGTGTAGAAAGCTGTGATGGCAGTGTGAGGTGATGGAACACTTGTTTCAGGTCCCAGGATGGCATCACATGGCAGTTCTGGCAGGACTTTTCTAATGTGGCACAGAGTCAAAGCTATTCAAACATGACCAGGTCTTGATTTGGGTGGCAGGGTTGGCTAATGAACTGTGATGCATCATCAGCTATCCTGTTGTCAGGCAGTGGATCATGATTGTGTCTCTCATACAAGTATTTGCCTGGCCTGTACCTTGTCTCCTACCATACATTGAGCGTTGTGTCTCTGACATTTGTCCACAAGTAGACTTGTCATTATGAAGAGTTCAGTGTCATGTGACTCATGATGCATGCCATGTTGAGAAGTGAGGCAAAATGATTTGCAGCTGATATGTACAGGTGACTGATATGTTTTCATTCTTCTCCTTGCTCACAGCATCATCATCTGAATCTGGAGGAGACACAGGCGCGGACCAGGCAGAGGGACACACCGACAGTGCCACCTGCTTTGAGGTGTCAGAGGGAGGCAGTGGCACAGAGTGTGAGGAGCGTCTGCAGGCCGGATGACATGTGACTGACACATCTTACCATGCCGACGACTCCGAGTCAGACTCTCAGGAGGGGGTGGAATATGCAGCAATGGTCACTCCTTCATCTTTGGCTGCCCTCCCCTCCTCCAGTCCCATCTCCACACTCCCAGTCCTTGGTGTGCCTAGGGTCCGTGCTAGCCCCCGTGTCTCCTTTGTTCCCGGCACCGCAGCCCCTGCCCCTGTGTCCCCTGCTGCCCTCAGTGCTGAGACTGTGGACCTACTCCGGCAGATTGCAGTATGTCAGACATCCATGCTGACTGTCCTCCATGGACATACACAACTGATTACACAGGTGGTGTCGTTCATGGAGGGCATGTCATCAGCCATGTTGGATCTGCGTCGGAGTGTGGCTGCCATTGAATCAACACTGATGGCAGCTATGTACACCCAGCAGCATCTGTCCCCCCCATCCTTCAGAGCCATCCACCTCTGCCTCTCACATACCTACACAGCATACACGCACACGCCACAGGTCAGACACACCCAGCGCACACACACAGCATAAGAAGCTCAAAGCTCCACGCACCCAGTCTCAAGGGGAAGTAGGCACACCCACAGGGAGAGGGCAGACACCTCACACATGCATCCACACACCCAGTAGAACAGACTCACAGCCCTGTACCTCCACCCCCAATGTGTCCCCGGGTTCAGGTGGTAGTTTTTCCGCACTGGCTGAGGTGTGCAGCCAGGTTTTTTAATCTACTTTCGGCGATGCCCCAACCAGTGTGGATGAATCCACTTCACCTGCACCCACTCCACCTGTCCTTCCCTCTCCTGTCCATGCGGTGCCGGAGGATTCCACAGATGGTGCCCCCATAGTCACCACAGCGGATTAAACGCCATGTGCAGGCAGGTTTGGGTGAGATAACACCCATGGGGCACAAACTGTTGCAGAGAATTTATTGGTCTGGCCATTGGCCTTTAATGAGCGAGGACTCTCATTTGATTTTCTTTTGTGAATCCGCTGAATAAAGCTAATATTTTGCTTTTCAGATTTGTAGTTAGTGTGATGATGTCTGTGACTGCTGTGTGCCTGGGAGCTGGTGTGATGTTCACATTTAGGTCTGCTGAAATGTGTCTATCTCCTGAGGGTAATGCGGTTGACAATGGTATGTTTTTCATGTACGAGCTGGGCAGTGGTGGGGGTGTTTGCCACACACACACACACTCTGATGCTGGGCAGTGGTGGGCAGTGGTGGGGGTGTTAGAGACACACACACACACTCTGATGCTGGGCAGTGGTGGGCAGTGGTGGGCACTCTGATGCTGGGCAGTGGTGGGCAGTGGTGGGGGTGTTAGAGACACACACACACACTCTGATGCTGGGCAGTGGTGGGCAGTGGTGGGCGCTCTGATGCTGGGCAGTGGTGGGCACTCTGATGCAGTGGTGTGCAGTGGTGGGGGTGTTAGAGACACACACACACACTCTGATGCTGGGCAGTGGTGGGCACTCTGATGCTGGGCAGTGGTGGGCAGTGGTGGGGGTGTTAGAGACACACACACACACTCTGATGCTGGGCAGTGGTGGGCAGTGGTGGGCACTCTCATGCTGGGCAGTGGTGGGCACTCTGATGCTGGGCAGTGGTGGGCAGTGGTGGGGGTGTTAGAGACACACACACACACTCTGATGCTGGGCAGTGGTGGGCAGTGGTGGGCACTCTGATGCTGGGCAGTGGTGGGCACTCTGATGCTGGGCAGTGGTGGGCAGTGGTGGGGGTGTTAGAGACACACACACACACTCTGATGCTGGGCAGTGGTGGGCAGTGGTAGGCACTCTCATGCTGGGCAGTGGTGGGCAGTGGTGGGCAGTGGTGGGGGTGTTAGAGATACACACACACACTCTGATGCTGGGAAGTGGTGGGCAGTGGTGGATGTGTTTACTATACACCAGTTAGACTTACGTTGACATAGCAGACGTATGTCCCACACGTCTATTGCACTGGTGATGTGCGGTGACGTTCCGTACCCCGTGGTCGATGACGTAGGTGCGCCCTGTCATCGTATTACTCTACTGATGTGCGGTGACATTCCGTACCCCGTGGTCGATGACGTAGGTGCGCCCTGTCACCGTATTATTCTACTGATGTGCGGTGACGTTCCGTACTCCGTGGTCGATGACGTAGGTGCGCCCTGTCACCGTATTACTCTACTGATGTGCGGTGACGTTCTGTACCCCGTGGTCGATGACGTAGGTGCGGCCTGTCACCGTATTACACTAGTGATGTGCGGTGACGTTCCGTACCCCGTGGTCGATGACGTAGGTGCCGCCTGTCACCGTATTACTCTACTGATGTGCGGTGACGTTCCGTACCCCGTGGTCGATGACGTAGGTGCGGCCTGTCACCGTATTACACTAGTGATGTGCGGTGATGTTCCGTACCCCGTGGTCGATGACGTAGGTGCGGCCTGTCACCGTATTACACTAGTGATGTGCGGTGACGTTCCGTACCCCGTGGTCGATGACGTAGGTGCGGCCTGTCACCGTATTACACTAGTGAGGTGCGGTGACGTTCCGTACCCCGTGGTCGATGACGTAGGTGCGCCCTGTCACCGTATTACACTAGTGATGTGCGGTGACGTTCCGTACCCCGTGGTCGATGACGTAGGTGGGCCCGCACACATATTACAATGGTGTTGTGCGGTGACGTAGCGTACCCCGTGATCGATGACGAAGATACGGCCTCTCTCCGTATTACACTAGTGATGTGTGGGAGTGTGTGGCGCTACATACCCAGACATTACAATCGTGCAACGGTGATGTGCCCATCTGGCAACACGTACAGGTATGTTGGACTTCGTTGTGCTCACCTTCTGCGCCGTCGTCGGTTTCTAAGTACGAGGTGGTGGCCGTACAGGATAGGGATGAGATGGACGATGGTGTTCATGTCCTGCTTGTCGTGTACCGGGTGCGGGTCTTGCCGGAGTGTGGTTTTACGGTAGTTTAGAGCTCTCGTAGAAAAAGAGCCGTACGGAGTGTGTTCAACACGGATCGTACTTCCTGGTTCGGAAGGCGCGGTCTATTTACGTACGGACGCTGCGTGGTGCGTCAGCCGACTGCAATTCGTATGGACTTTCGATTTGTACGGGCTTTTTTACGAGTCGTACGGAGTGACGCTTTAGATTGTGATCGTACTTGCTGATTCGTACGGGGACGCCTACAGGTACGATTCGTACGGGGAAAAACGCTCCGAACAGCAATTCGGAGCGCTTTTTACCGGATCGGAATCGACGCCATTATCGACTAGACAGAATATAGACAGCAAAAATATCGAATTTAAGGTAAGTTAATATTAACGTTTAATTTTTGCGTAATATAATTCTGTAGCGGGTTGTGGGTTTATAGGGGAATAGGGTGAGAAGTAATTTAATTATAATTAATTAAATATGTTATTTTATGTATTGGTATTTATTTATAATTAATTGTTAAATAATTATTAATTGGTAATTAATTAAAATATAGTTGGTAATTCTTTTTAATTGAACTATTGATAAATATTTTCTTTTTTGTAATTTATTTTCTGTAGCGGGTTGTGGGTTTATAGGGGAATAGGGTGGGAAGTAATTTAATTATAATTAATTAAATATGTTATTTTATTTATTGGTATTTATTTATAATTAATTGTTAAATAATTATTAATTGGTCATTAATTTTAATTGAATTATTAATAAATATTTTATTTTTAGTATTTTATTTTCTGTAGCGGGTTGTGGGTTTATAGGGGAATAGGGTGGGAAGTAATTTAATTATAATTAATTAAATATGTTATTTTATTTATTGGTATTTATTTATAATTAATTGTTAAATAATTATTAATTGGTAATTAATTGTAATTAAATTATTGATAAATATTGTATTTTTAGTAATTTATTTTCTGTAGCGGGTTGTGGGTTTATAGGGGATAGGGTGGGAATTAATTTAATTATAATTAATTAAATATGTTATTTTATTTTTTGGTATTTATTTGGAATTAATTGTTAATTAAATATTAAGTGGTAATTAATTAAAATATAATTGGTAATTATTTTTTTAATTGATTAACTGATAAATATGTTAATTTTATTAATTTATTTTCTGTAGAGGGTTGTGGGTTTATAGGGGAAAAGGGTGGGAAGTAATTTAATTATAATTAGTTAAATATGTTATTTAATTTACTAGTATTTATTTTGAATGAATTGTTAATTAAATATTAATTGGTAATTAATTAAAATATAATTGGTAATTATTTTTAATTGATTAACTAATAAATATGTTAATTTTATGAATTTATTTTCTGTAGCGGGTTGCGGGTTTATAGGGGAATAGGGTGGGAAGTAATTATTAATTGGTAATTAATTAAAAAATAATTGGTAATTAAATGTAATTGATTAATTGATAAATATGTTCATTTTAGTAATTTATTTTCTTTAGTGGGTTGTGTGTTTATAGGGGAATAGCTTGGGAAGTAATTTAATTGTAAGTAATTACATTGTTGTGAAAATGTATTGAGTTTATTTTTTCAAATATTTTTAAATTGTAAATTAATGTATTGTTAATAGGTAAATAATTAGTTTTAGTAGGTCATTTTTATTATTAAATAATTTGTATTTGTATTTTTAATTGATTATTTAATATATTTTATACCATTGTAAAATATTTTAATTCATTTGTAATTGGTATTACTATTTATGTTATTTATATTTATATATGAAGTATTTACTTTCCCTATTATTGCACTCACTGGAGTTGGAATGGTAATTTTTACCCCTACGCTATCCAGCGTTTTCCCTACTGTTGCACTCTCCTGAGTGGGAATAGTCATTTTTACCCCTACGCTATCCAATGCTTTCTCTACTGTTGCACTCTTTGGAGTAGGAATAGTATTTTTTACCCCTACGCTATCCAACGCTTTCCCTACTGTTGCACTCACTGGAGTGGGAATAGTAATTTTTACCCCTACGCTATCCAACGCTTTCCCTACTGTTGCACTCTGTGGAGTGGGAATAGTAATTTTTACCCCTACGCTATCCAACGTTTTCCCTACTGTTGAACTCTCTGGAGTGGGAATGGTAATTTTTACCCCTATGCTATCCAACGCTTTCCCTGCTGTTGCACTCTCTGGAGTGGGAATAGTAATTTTTACCCCTACTTTATCCAACGCTTTTCCTACTGTTGCACTCGCTGGAGTGGGAATAGTAATTTTTACCCCTACGCTATCCAACGCTTTCCCTACTGTTGCACTCTCTGGAGTGGGAATAGTAATTTTTACCTCTACGCTATCCAACGCTTTCCCTACTGTTCCACTCTCTGGAGTTGGAATAGTAATTTTTACCCCTATGCTATCCAACGCTTTCCCTACTATTGCACTCTCTGGAGTGGGAATAGTAATTTTTAGCCCTACGCTATCCAATGTTTTTTCTACTGTTGCGCTCTCTGGAGTTGAAATAGTAATTTTTACCTCTACGCTATCCAATGCTTTCCCTACTGTTGCAAACACTGGAGTCCTTACAGTAAATTTCAACCTCTCGCTATCCTACGGTAAAAATATTGTATATGTTTTGTTATTAATATGTATATATATATATATATATATATATATATATATATCCACACACAAGGTTGCCTGGAATGAGGAAGCACACACGGAAGCTGCTCAGTATCCCTTCTTTAATGGGGGAAAAGACACGCAATCACAGCAGGGAAATCTCGCTCAGAAAGTGGTCCCTTGGTTTTGCCCAACGCGTTTCATGCAGGGTAGCATTTCGTCAGGGGCAGCCAGGTTCGAATAAGAGTTGCGGTCACGGCAGTTTAAAAAGACACCTGTGATTTCATTTCCCGCCCAGGTGGGCGTGGCCACCCCGTGGCCTTCTGGATCTTGTGGTGCTTTGCATTGTTTCTCCAGTGAGTCGCCGTCTCCCAGATCAAATGTACATCAGCAGTATTCCCCAAGTGGGTGGCGCAGATAAACCATGCCGCTTGTCATGCTCATAATTTTCCTCCATCGGGCGCTTCCGTCCTTAGGTCGAAGCGACGCTTGGCGCCTCAACAGGGCTGTACCGAGGTACAGCGGGCTTCACTCGCGGCTCAGGCTGCGCCGCACTTTATCCACACACAAGGTTGCCTGGAATGAGGAAGCACACACGGAAGCTGCTCAGACTTGTTGAGGCAACGCATGCTTTGACATCTGCTCTTCCTTCTCTCCATTCTCCCCGTGTTCCCCTCCTCTGGCACATGGTTGGTTACTGAAGCCGCTGGCACTCAGCCACTCCCGGAGGAGCTCCTACCTGCAGCCGCCCGCCAGGTGCGACTGCCCATGTACCGCGTCAAGACTCTGATGAAGGCCGATCCGGATGTGACCCTGGCTAGCCAGGATGCCCTGCTGCTGACCACCTGGTCCACAGTGAGAGCGAGATGGGGTACAGCCCATGGAGAGGAATAGATGGGAGTGGAGTAAGGGGAGTCAGGAGAGAGGGGTGACAGTGTTATCTGCACAATCAGGAGGGGCAAGCAGGACGGGCAGGTTTCCCGGGTAGGACTGCTGAATGTAATAACACCCTATGCTTGAAAGGAACTAATGCATCAAAACAAGCGTGAAAATGATATTGTTACATTTTCATAAATCATTGATCATCTTAGTGGCTAAAGTTTGAACTAATCATAATTGGTGGAGTAGACATTATGAGAGATCAAAGCAGACTGCATTACATTAATACTTTAATTATCTGAACTGTGTGTAAAAAGGATTTTGAAGGATGTTGTCATTTAAAAGTAGAGGCTGATGTAATCGGATGATAAGGTGATTGAGGAGGTATTTAACAGATATTGTTCTGGAGGATAGGGAGGATTGCCTACGGTGACCAGAGGTGGTGGTAATTTAGTTGGGCAGTGGCAGTTGAGAGAATGTAGTAAAGATGATCGGAATATGGAGGGATGCTGTTGCCCTTTAAACCATTATCTAGAGCCATAACATGATGTAAATGTAAAATACTAATGGTTCCCAGGAGTATCTTTAATATGGGGTGCTGCTTCAAACTCTAAACATCTTGTAAGACTGTATGTTTTATGCGTCTGTAGCAATAAAGTTGTAAAAAAATGGTTGAGCCAAATTTCACTGAATGCAATTCATAAGGTTCTTGACTTTGAAATACTGTCACTTCGGATTGTGATTATAATTTGTTGCCAATTTTTGGTTTTCAAAATATGTTGATCTTTATCTCTTTGTCAGGAGTTATTTGTGGAAACTATTGCAAAAGAACTGGGTAAGTGTAAAGTGTTTATTTTAATTTTATTCATACAATTAACTACTGTCTGAATCCAAATTTCTATGTGTGTTATTTCGAGCACCAACAAAAAGGTAATGTCTTTTTACATTTGTAACGTCAAACGATCTGAAAGACAGCTTACCTCTTTGACCCTCTTCTCCTAAGATTGTCTGCTCTCAGAGTTATCCTATGAGAATCTCGAGATTTGTATAATAGTGAGATTTCCACTCCCCTGTGAAAATATTATACATGGATTGAACATCAACAAGTGCTGAGGTCTTCTTTAACAGTACTAAAGAAGACAACACTACTCATAAATGGTTATTTTTTATTTTACAGAAATCAATAATGATGGAGGGTAATGCATTTAAAAAATCTAAAGATGCAGCAATGAAATTTGGATGTTGCCAGATTTTATTATTAAATAAACTTATACTTGGATATTGTCAGCAAAAGTAAACATGGGTTTACTCTTTTTTTACTGTTAGTCTCCATGGAATATAGTTGGGAAAACCATTTTCAGTCGTTATTAATTTCGGTCAGTAGCGGCCTGTGGTGGGAGTGCTGCCGGGTGCTGACGTGGGGTGGCGGAGGGGCATGGTGGGGGGTAGTAAACTATGGATTACGGCCGATTAGAGGTAAGTAAACATAAAAATGAATAAAATGAATTTCGTTGCGCGCGCTGTATTGCATTTGGTAATGCAGCACGCGCAATGAAATTCGTTTTATTTATTTTTATGTTTACTTACCTCGAATTGGCTGCAATCCAGTGTTTACAACCCCCACTCTGCCCCTCCCCTGCCCCACGTCAGCGCCCGGCAGCACTCCCACCAGAGGCCGCTACTGATCTAGGTAAGATCCCAAAGCTTTGGTAGCTCAGAATCTCTTTAATTAGTTGTTTTTGCTCCTCTTCAGTTAAGTTTCCGTAAAGTACCATACAAATTCCAAACGTCCTTTTAGTCATAAGCTGTTGGGGTAGATGGTTTAGAAGTATTTCAAGGCTCCTGGCCAAGAATCAGTAAAAGTTTAGGATTCGGTTTGGAAAAGTTTCTATACTGGTTGACATCAAGATAGGTGAGATAGCCATTTCTCCTTATATCACTAGGGGCCAGATGTAGGTAAATGTCATTTACCGATTCTTAAATACCGAATTTTACCGATTCTGTATTTAAGAATCGGTAAATGAGATGTAGGGAAAAAATCGTTATTATTTACCGAATCGGTAAAATTCGGTATCGGACATTCGGAATTTACCGAATCGGTATTTACAGAATCGGTATTACCCATTCATTCCTATGGGCCAAAAGGCCCATAGGAATGAATGGGAAATACCGAATCGGTAAATACCGAATCGGTAAATACCGATTTGGTAAATTCCGAATCGGAAAGCAAGCAAAAGTTAAACTTAAGAAAACAGCCAATCAGGTGCTACCACCCTCCCCCTCCCTACCAGGAAGTGGCTACCCAGGCAGCTGCAACTAATTAGAAGGTTCTGGAGAGGCAGTCAGAGCTGAGCAGAGACACAGAGCAGCAGGGAGAGTTTTTTTTAAACTTTACCAAAAGACAAATGGCAAGCAGCAGTGAAAGCCAGAAGGCAGAAAGAAAGAGGAACATAAAGTTCAGCAGCATGGAGCTGCAGGTACTTGTGGAGGAGGTAGTGAGAATGCACAACAAACTTTTTGGCAGGCACTCCCTCACTGTTCCTAAGTCTGCCAAACGAAAAATCTGGCTGGCAATTGCTGAAAAAGTGAATGCAGTGGGAGTCACACCCAGGAATACTGAGGATCTCAAAAAAAGATTTTATGACATCAGGAGCCTCACCAAGAAGAAAATGGCTGAAATCCACAAGCAGGCTGGTGTCACCGGTGGAGGCAGGAACCCAGCGCCCCCCCTGACTGACCTGGAGCAGTTGGTGGCCTCAACCATTGAGGCAGACAGCATCTTGGGACTTGGAGATGTGGACAGCTCAGCCAGAGCTGACACAAAAAAAGGTAAGACGCATGCGCAGCATGACACCCCATACCAACCTGCTTCCCTTTACCCTTTGTGGACAAGCTAACCCCAGTCCAGTACTGCTAGCACTAACAGGAGCAATGCATGATGGGAAATGTAGTCAGCTAATGTAAGACCATGTGTAACAGCGCAGACATCAGCAAGTTACTGAAAGTAATGCAGATAAATGAAAGTGAAAGTTTTAGGCCAGGCCTGGCCAGCGCATGCACTGCTCTGTGAGCCATGCTTTGAGGAATAGAATAAAAGCTCTTCCCATTTCCCCGTCCGTCTTTTCAATTGGCTTTTCTTACAGTACTTCAAAATTGTTGCATTCCATTCATGAATAAGCTTACTAGTCCCTCCTTGGTACCGCCTTGTCTGCATTTGTAACCTCCCATAACGACTGAACTTTTTACTTGTTGTCTTACACAGTATGTTTTATCTAGTCGGTCAGCACTATTTTCTTTAATGGTAATTAATGTAAAGAGCGCACGCCAGCATTAGCAATTGAGGCAGTTTTTGGGGGGGTATTTGCAGTGTGCTTTGGGGGCTTTCACTTAACGGGCGTAAATATGCCCCCTCACCTCCTGCACAGACACCGTGCAAAGCGGGTGCTGTTAATTTACCAAAAATGTTTTTTACTAACTCAGCTATGTAAGTTTTAAATATGCTCCGTTCCTTGTCCCCTCCCCCCCGCTGCACAGATTCCAGCATTTTTTTTCTTCACTATTTCAATTTTTGGTTGTTTTCAAGTGTCCCATGCTGCGCTTTCACATTAGGAAGCCTCGCTTCTTTCTTTAGATAAGTGTGTCTAAATAAAGCTCCAGGCCACTTTTAAAGTAAAACCGCAGCATGGGGCGCTTTTACCAAAAAAAAATGTGTTTGTCAACTTGATAAGAGCTTTTTTTGATAAAAGCACCCCATACCACACTTTCACTTTAATAGCAGCCGCGGACCTTTCTTTAGACAAGGCTCATCTAAAGAAAGGGGCGTGGCCTCGTCTCTTAATGTGAAAGCGTGGCATGGGGTGCTTGTAAACACAAGCCTTTTCAATGCAATAGGTCTCGCATTTGCGAGAGTTTAAGCTATTGGCATTGCAAATGCCTTTTATTTATATTTTTAAAATAAACACATAAATAAAAGGCAATGTCATTTACAATGCCAATAGCTCAAACTTGCGTATATGCGAGACCTTTGCATTGCAAATATTTGTTTTTGATAAGTAGTCACTAGGGCACAGGGTAGTTGGATGCATTCTTGTAATTGGGAAAGAAACTAGGTGGTGTACTATACCTAGCCGAAGTCTAATCAGAACAAAATGGTGTGAAGACCTCTTGACTGTGGACAAATAATCTTGAAATCCGATTCTGATATTGATTATTTGATAGAATATCAAATTAGTTGGTTTCTTTACTTTCTTCATGCAAAGCTATTTTTTATGGGCCAAAAATGTATCCCTTATCTCCTTTTTAGATAAATATATCACATGTCCTGGATCCTCATGGATCATAATCTTAAATAATTTACTATGTAAATCAGAAATATATTTTAACCAGGGGATTCATAGGCTTTTATCTAGTTTCATCTTTAGCCCAAATTGATCTTCATAACAATAATAGACGCATGACAATCCAATCAGATAAGTAGTATTAACCTACTTCTTGGTGTGTCATTTCAATAGAAGCTGAGGTAGGTAAGCTTAAAAGTTGTTTAAAAAAAGTTTTCTTCCTGTTGTAAAGTCTTGCTACAGGTATGGCTCCAGATCCCTGCACCATATAAAACAATGGCGACGCATCTAGCCTTATATATATCTACAATATCTTTTATACGGTGGGCTCCTAGCTTTGATGCAAATTGAAAGATCCCATGTGTACTCCTAATCGTTTTTGTGCGGAAGTTAGCTAACTTGTGCATCCAGTTCCCATTGGCCGTTTCCACTGGGGTCTTGCATTTCTTGGGCTTAGGGCCACATACCGTAGCAAAAGTTTTTGCTTTATTAATTATCAATTTCTTACTGGAAATAAAAATCCCAAATGTATCCATTAGTCGTTGGCGACTCACCGGTGTTCTATAGAGTAGCACAGCATCATCTGCGTAAAGCAGAACTGGTATTGGAGTACCAGCAATTTTGGGTGCATCTGCCTGCACTAGTTGAAGGGCTTGGTCGACCTCATTTATAAATAATGAAAAGAGCAATGGTGCTAAGACGCAACCCTGGTGGATGCCTCATTTAACAGCAAAATTTGGTGTGCACTCACCACTCTGCCCGTATCGAACTTTGCATTATAGTGTTTCACACAACCTTGCCAGGACTGAAATTATAGGTTTGGGAGCTCCAAGATTAAGCAGGATAGGCCATAAGATGGTATGATCAACAAGATCAAAGGCACTACTAAGACCTGCAAAACACAGGTATAAACTAGCCTGCTTGGCACATGTGTATTTTCCTATTAAAAGTTCTAAATTAATACATTGCACTATTGTGCCTAGCCCTTTTCCTAAGCTGTATTGAACTGGAGAGAGTATCTGATTCTCATTAGCCCACTCTTCTAATCTTACCAGTAATACTTTACGTATCACCTTTACTAATGAGTCAAGTAAAGAAAGACGGCGATAATTTCTGGCCTCGTATTTATTTCCTTTTCTTAAAAATAGGGATTATAACTGATTGGCCCCATGTCAATGGTATGAAAGCTGTCACTGGAGCATTAAAAACTCTGGTAAGGATAGGGCCCCATAAATCTATAGTTGCTTTATAAACCTTAACTGGGACCCCATCCGGGCCTGGTGCCTTTCCTCCCTTACTCCCGGTCCATCCCATCTGAACCTCCTCTAATGTGATGTAGGAGTACAACCGGCCATCTACCCTGTGCAGGACTTTGGGACCTAGATCCTTCATATTCTGTCGGGTTAAAAATACTTGAGAAATGAATCACCCATGCTTCACAATTAACATGTGATAGTAACACAGGAATGGACTTGCACTTTAAAAATGGTGCATTAACAGTTTCCCAGGATAACTTGTTGTTAGCTGTGTCTGCTTCCATTTGTAACTTGTCCCCGCTAACTCCTGTAGCTCCCTTTTCCTTATTTTCAGGGCAGATTTATACTTAAAACGTAGGTTTTTGATTAATTAATTATTTCTTGGTTTGTTATTTTAAGCCTGTTTTAATAGTTTAGAGCCTTAGAACATTCATGATCAAACCAGCCCATGCATTGTCTGCTTTATTCCTGGGTGGGCCAGTCAAAATCCATTCAATAACTTGGTTAATTTACTAAAATTTGCCAACAGCTGGGGTTCACTAACATCTTCATTAAGACATTAGCAAATCTCTGCACCGCATTTAGTAAACATTTTGTGCATTACCTATGCTGGGTCTATCCCCATTTAATATGTGTCCCATTCAGTCTGAAGGGGGCAATGTTAACAATATTACTTTGTTCTGATACAACTTTTGGGTCCCAAGCAAGGGTAGACATTATAATGCAGTTATGGTCACTGAGTGCTAACTGGGCGATTCTTGAAGGTGAAACACATAAAGTTTAAGCTTCTAGAAATTAACACATGATCAATAACGGATGCAGCATTTCTACCTATAAAAGTTGGAATTAAACCGGCACAGGTATCACAGGCACATTGTAACAATTCCAGAAAGTATTTGGCCATCATAGTATTTAAAACACCATCATAATCATTATTTGGGAAGTGTACACAATCATCGCCCTCGTCATTCCCATACCCACAGACTTTAGTCATAGTTAGTGAACATGTTTGTGCATTGAAATACCCAACCCATATAATTGTGTTGTTAGTCCTGGTTATAATTAACAAATTATCAAGCCCTTTATCTAACTCAGTTACAAATTTGTTACTGCAAGTTTGATCAAGCACATTGTTATAGTAATTAACTATTTTTTTTTTAAATATATTTTTATTGCAGAATCAGGAATAAACACTTCCAGCAAGCCAACCCACACACCATCGGTACCCAGCAGACAGTGCAACATTAATACAATACACAGCCAATTAGCCCACATCCCGGAGGCTGGGCGGCGCTTCAAAGAGTCAGTTCACTGGAGGTACCTCGGTGCACGCCCCAACCGGGACACAGGTCTAGCATAAGACTTCGGTCCCGCTTTTATCCCCAACACAACCAACCCCCCCCCACCCAGCAAATCGTAGGCCACTCCGATGTCATGTCACTAGATCATCACTACTACTTTCCTGAGCCATCCGGTTCAGGGAGGATGCCGCTAGCCGGCAAACCACTTCCTCCTACGACTCCTTCTCAGTGCCCTCCCCCTCAACTGCTGCTAATGCGGGTTCCACTCCCCCTCTCCTGCTCCAGGGTACATCTATCAGGAAGTCCTGACAAGCAAGTAGTCACACGGAATCCCTGCCTATAACTGATCAGTTTCGTCGCCTTCAGCTAGGTAGTCCCTTAACGCTTGCACCACCATCTCCCATGACCGTGCCAGTTCCAAGCTCCTCTCATGTCCAGTTCTAGTCGCCTGGCGCATTCGTAACACACTCTCACAGCTCGACCACTTCACAAGTTCATTCCTCCACCTCCGCACAGACGGCCCCTCCCTAGACTTCCAATGCCAAGTTATTTCACGCTGCGCCAGCACCAGACCCAGCCCAATGAATTTGCTCGTAACCTTGGTCTTTTTGGTATGCGGGAACCAAAGAAGCAGGCATGCGGCCATATCAAAGTCCACCTCCCGATCTGTGACAGCATTCAAAAGGTCCCCCACCTCAGACCAGTATTCCCCCAACTTCGGGCAACTCCACAGCATATGGTCAAGATCCACCTCAGGTTCTAGACATCGCGGGCACATGGCATCCAGCACCTGGAAGTGTCGACGTAACCTCTCCGGGGTCAAATATGCCCTATGGAGCACAAAATAATGCACCTGTTGGAATCTCGCGTTCCTCGTCCCTTTCCAAGTCCTGTGTAGCACATGACCCCACACGGAATCCGGGATTTGCCTACCGATGCTGGTCTCCCAACGCGACTTCAACTCAACCAACGGGGCCAAACCTTCTTTTATTATCCTATTGTGGAGGCAGGTCACCGCCTTGACGGTGCCCGCTGCCATCACCACATATTGGCATACCACCGTCACCTCCGGTTCAGCCAGTCCACCCCCCCAATGTTTCTGCAGAGCCGCAATGACCGCCGCATGCAGCAAGAAGGTGCCACTCGGTAGGCCAAACTGCTCTTGTAGGGTCTGGAACGGGGCCAACGTCCCGTCCACATATAGGTCTCCTACCATCTGCAAACCCAGGTCCTCCCACTCTAACAATTGGGACCAATCACCTCCGTGCGGTAAGGCAGTGAGCATTCCCAGCGGAATCTCCGGTGCGTACGGCCGACGCTTCCCAGCCCTCTTCAGGTTCCTGTTCCAACACAACCTGAGTGTCCATTCCTCCATTGTGAGGTCCTTACTGGCCAGTCTCTGTTGCATCACGATAGACGACAAGACATGCCTCTGAATGCCGAACCCCCGGTCTTCTATAGGCCCCCTGAATTCTTTGGCCACGTTCTGCGTCAGGACCTGGAGCTGCGCTGCCAGATAGTATAGCTCATAGTCCGGGACAGCCATCCCTCCCTCACACTTGGGTCTCAGCAGGGTGGTCAATGCCACCCGTCTGCGACCGTGGCCCCAAAGAAAGCCAGTCACCAACGTCTTCAGCTCCCGAAAGATACCCTGCGGGATCCACACCGGCAGCGTCCTAAAATAGTAGAGGAGCCTCGGGAGTGCCACCATTTTCAATAGCGCCACACGACCCAGTACAGACAGCGGAAGAGTGGCCCAGAAGTCCATACTGCCTCTCAGTGCCCTAATACAGCGCCCCACATTCCCCTCAAGGAGGTCTGCCGCGACATGGTAGATGCGCACTCCTAAGTAAACAAAACAAGAGGGCTCCCACACCACCGGCCTCGTGAGCCGCGGGCAGAGCGTGGACTTGCGCAGCGGAAACACGCAAGTCTTAGACCAGTTCACCCTGAGGCCTGAAAGCCTCCCGAACCTGCCCAACATGTCCACCGCACCTTCCAGAGCCCTTCCAGAGTCCGCCAGGTATAGTAACAAGTCGTCTGCGTACAACGAAATATAATGCGAGTCAAGTCCCTGCGCAATCCCGTCATAAACAACTCCCATTCTCGCCTGTGCCGCCAACGGCTCCATCGCGAGAGCAAAGAGCAGAGGGGATAGCGAGCAGCCCTGCCTCGTGCCCCTACAGACCGGATAAACCGAGGAGACCAAGGTCCCCAGCCGCACCCGCGCCTTAGCCGAGGAATAGAGCACTCTCGTCCAGCCCCGGAACCCCTCCCCAACCCCGAACTTCAACAGTACGCCATCCAAAAAATCCCATTCCAAGCTATCAAACGCCTTTTCAATATCAACCGTCAGCACTACCGGGCCCGGAGCCGCCGTGGCGGCACTATCTATGACCCCAATCAGCCGACGGATATTCATCGAAGTGCTCCTAGAGGGGATGAATCCAGCTTGATCCCTATGCACCAGAGAGGTCATCAGTGGCAGGAGCCGGGTGGCCAGGATGCGGCTCAAGATCTTATAGTCTACAGTCAGCATAGACAACGGACGAAAGGAAGAGACATCCAAAGCATCTCTGCCCGGCTTCAGCAGGGGCACTACCAGCGCCTCCGTCATAGAGTCAGGCAACCGACCCAATTGTTCCGCCTCCGCATACACAGCCTGCAGTCTGGGCGCCAGCACGTCCATAAATTTGGCATAGAACTCGACCGGCAAACCATCCACCCCTGGGGTCTTGTTCCTCGCCATATGACTAATCGCCCCTCTGATTTCGGCTAGGGTGACAGGGCCCCCCAGATCCCGGGCCTCCCCCTCGTCCAATATCGGCAAAGGGATCTGATCCAAATAATCGCCAATGACCGTGGCTTCCACCTCGAGGTGGCTGGCGTACAGACTCGTGTAGTAGGATTGAAAACGCCCCAGGACCGCTGACTGCGAATAAACCACCTCCCCATCTTCCTGCCGCACACTCATAACTGGACAGCCCCTAGGGTTCGGATCAGCCAACTTTGCTAGGAGCGTGCCCACCTTATCGCGCTCCTCATGCACTTTCACCGCATACAACTTATAATCATAGCACCGCAATTGCTCCGTCTCAGTCGCCACCGCCTCCTTGGCACGTAACAAGCTGTCTTGCAGCTCCGGCTTCTCGGGTCGCTGCTGCTCCACCCTTCTCAGCGCCTCTTCCGCTTTCGCGAGATCATTCAGCACTGTCCCTCTCACAGTCAGAAATCGTCCCATACATACCCCCCTCACCACCACTTTCATCGCATCCCATTCATTCGCTCTAGTCGCTGTCGACCCAGCATTGATCGTGAAATAGTCATCTATGCCCTGTCGGACCGTGTCACAGAACGCCGGGTCATCCAGCGTCTCCGGACGAAGTCTCCACGTAGGGACCGCCGATCTCGCCTTCTGCCATTGCATAGAAATCAGCAGTGGGTTATGGTCCGAGATGGTTCTAGACAAGTACTCAGAATGAATCACCACCTTCGCCAGAGTCTCGCAACACAGTACCGAATCCAATCTAACATGCAGATCATGCAGCGCCGAGAAGTAGGAGTAATCTCTAGTTTCGGGGTGCTGCCCCCTCCACACATCCACCAAGCCCCACCTCTTCTGCCAGTCCCGCCTATGGGTCGCAAGCCTGCGCACCGGGGAGTCTACCAGGGGCGGGTGAGACCTGTCTAAGAGCACATCTGAGATGGAGTTAAAATCCCCCGCCAGCAATACAGGACCCGCCAAATAATACGCCAGTGAGCGCGACAAACCCTCAAAGAAATGTGCTTGATCAGCGTTGGGGGCATAGATGTTACACAGCACCACTTCCCTACCACACAGCCTCCCTTCCACCACCACATAGCGACCCTCCGGATCAATCTTCTGGCTCGTGACTTGGAATGGCGTGCCCGCTCTGACCCATATTAACACCCCTCTAGCAAACGCTGAGTAGGTCGTGCCAAACACCTGACCCCGCCACCTCCTCTGTAACGCCCCGCATTCCTGTTGTGTCAAGTGAGTCTCTTGAAGCATTGCTATCTGGATGCCCCTCCTCACCAAGTAGGCATGCACCTTGTGGCGTTTAACCATTGTACGAATACCCCGGACATTCCATGTGACACATTTCAAATTAGGTAACGTCCCCATGGAGCATCAATCCCAACAGTGGCGTACGCCCATACATGTGACCCGCATCGCAGCAATTGCACAACCCCTTTAAAACACGCCCCTTAACTCCCACCCACCCCCACCCCAGGACAGGGCCTAGTAACCCAGCTTCAGCCCCGTTCCAAACCTCAAACACCCAACACATCACACTAATCTGTGGTCGACACCACAGAAGACCTTAAGGGTCTAACGAGGGCAATGGGGCCCCGTACCAGGACGACAGAGCAACCACCCCGCGCCCACAGTCCCATACTGCCAATGCAGCCCCATACCTGGCAGTCCAATAGAAGTCAGGAGAGTCCAGGCCTTACAAAAAGTTCAGTGGCCCCGGGCTTCACCCATTGAAGATACCATCTGACGTTTGGGGAGTAACCTCCGGCCCCTGCGCTCCCCCCACCTCCGAGTCTTCATCACCGGTCTTCTCACCTTCGCCATCCGAAGCCGAACCCCTGGAGGCGTCCTCTCGCTGCGAGCCCGTGATGGTCGCCGTGGCATCCAACGCACTCTGTCTATCGGCAAGCATTTGCGCCTCCCGCTCGGCCCGTTTGCGCCTATTCCGGGAGCGGATACGTTGCGATTTCCTGACCCCAACCGGTTGCTCACGATCCCTGGCGGGCCTGTGTGCCCGATCCGTCCCAGCACGATACAGTTCCAGCCAGGACCATGCTTCATCAGGTGTTTGGAAGAAGTGAGTCCTCTCGTCAACGATGATCCGCAGCTTGGCCGGGAAAAGCAAGGAGTATTGAATCCCTTCATCTCTCAACTCCTTTTTCACCGACAGAAAAGAGGCCCTGCACCGCTGCACCTCCTGCGTGTAGTCCGGAAATAACGTCACCTTGCTGTTGTCCACCTGGAAGGGCCCACGATCTCTCGCCCTTTGGATCAGCAGGTCCCGATCTTTATAGGGCGGCAATTCCAAAAAACCCGATCTTTATAGTGCAGCAGCCTAGCCACCAGCGGTCGGGGCGGTCTGCCCTCCAGGGGCGGCTTCGCGGGCACCCTATGCGCCCTTTCCAGGGAGAAGAAGGGGGAAAGGCCCTCCGGCGCCACCACTGTGCGAAACCAGTTCTCCAAGTAGGCCACCGCATCATCCATTTCAATTTTCTCTGGAAGCCCCACCACCCTCACGTTGTTCCGGCGGTTGCGCCCTTCCGCGTCCTCCACGCGACGCTCCAGAGTCGCCAGTCGATGGACAACGTCATTAAGTTTGTGTTCCGCCGTGACCACCGCTGGTTTCAGCTCCTGGAGCAGGTGCTCGTTGGATTTCACACGGTCAGAGAGCTTGGCATGGTCCGCTCTCAGCAGACCAAGCCCGGACGCCACCTGCGCAATATCCTGGTGCAGCTCATCCTTCGTAGCAGTGATCGCGGCCAAAATTGCATCCAGGCGGAGGTTCAGCCTCTGTTCTTGTGGTGTGGGCCCCGTTGGGAAACCGCCATTCGCGTCATCCAGCCTCCGGCTTCCCCTTTCAGGCGGTTCGGCGTCGCCATTTCCCTGCGCGGCCATCTTGTGTGCAGGTAGTCAGTTATTCGAGCAGCTCCCTCGGACAATGGCCAGGTCCACCTGAGATGCCCAGCGGGGTATCCCAATCAGCACGGCCCACCAATCCCCAGGTCAAGCGGGAATCCGCAGTGCCAGCTGTACCTCACACTCGGCCATCCGCCAACATCCAGTCCGGAAGTGCCCACTGTGCTGCCCCACAGTCACTCGTGGAACGCCCGCAAACCCCACCAGGGCCAGGGGGAGCAAACTCCACTGAAGAGGTGGTCAGTAAGGCAATCAAGGTCCCGGGCAAGCTGAGCCCATCACCCCCGGCAACACTGGTCTCCGTAATGCGCCACACGCTGTGGGGCCCAGCACCACGCTATATCCTCGCCCTCCACTGGGCGGGTCCCCCGCCACGGAGCGGGCCGACCGCTACCTCCTAGTCAGCTCGCGACCCAGGGCGTGCAGGCGCCTTGGGCGGCTGCCCTCCTATTGCCCCACCATCACACCGCACCCTCCGAGTCCCGTCGGCCCCCACCGCTGTCCAGCCAGTGGGCGGGCGGCCTCGCAGTCCAACAGTGTCTCCGCCGGCGCTGCGCCAGGCAGGCTTCTTTGTCCCAGGAACCGGGTGGGGGAGGGGCGCCTCTCTCACCGGTAAATCCCGGCCGACCGTCACCGCATCTCGGGGCCCGCTCCTATTGTCCACCGCTCCACACGAGGGCCCCGCAGGCGCCTGCAGGCCCTCCGGCACCACACACCGCTCCACTCCCGGAGCTCTCACGGAGGCAGCGCCGCCATCTTCCTTTGTCCGCGCTCCAAGGCGAGCCGAGCACCAGGGTCACCCGCGCTCACCAGCCAGGGCTCCGACCGGGGCCAAACGCTCCCCAGACGATCAGCGGCCCCCCCGGACCACGATTCCGGCCGCCAGGCGACACGGGGTGAAGATCAGCAGGAGAAAAGACGGGACATGGCGCGGAGCAACTCGCTCACGCAGCCATCCCGGTCGGCGCTGTAGCCACGCCCCGTCGTTATAGTAATTAACTATGACCACATCCCTACCGTCTTTACAAGACAACCACAAAATCTGAGAGTGTGCTCCAATTGTAACATCTCTTTTAACAGTTGCCGGTAACATATTAGAAACAAGGGTCAAGTGCCCCCCTTTCGCTCTTTCCGCAGGAGAGGGTACTACCTGTAACCAGTATGAGGTGAACCCTTCTATATAAATAGGGTCTGTACACCAAGATTCCTGCATACAGATTACATCATGTTAATTAATAACATCTGCCCAGCCAAGTGCGTCCTGTTTCTTTGCTGGTCCAGCGATATTCCACAAATTTTTCTCCCCGCAGGGAATCACAACGCGGTCGTTACAAGGACCGCGTTGTGGTTACGCATACCATTAATCTGCAAGTCGGAACAAAGACTTGCGGAATGGGGGGTAAGGTGTTGGATTTTAAATCCCTAGTGTCCGCACTGACTGGAGTAGGAATAGTAAATTATACTATTCCAACATCCAACGCCCCCCCCCCTCCGCAACTCGTTCTTGCACTTGCGGAGTAATGGTATGCGGAATCACAACGCGGTCGTTGTAACAACGGCATTGTAATTTCCTGCGGGGAGAAATACTGCGGCATTACGTCACACATTCATTCCAGGTTACAATTGTATATCCATTTTCTAGTATCTGCCCTGGGTTATCACTTGGGGACTCACATATTCTCGCTTTGGCTATATTCATGAGTGCGGTCTCTACATACATGTTCACAGTGTCAGTGACATCAATTGGTTACTTTTCTAATAAATTATTAGCAACTAGTCCCTCTACACCATAATCAGCTATATCATTTCCGGTAAGGGCGGGCTTTATGCTAGGGGAACAGGAACCCCATTGTCATTCAATGTCTTGTAAATTACTCAAGGTTTGGAATCTATTTGACACTGTGACTGCATATTGGGGATGAGTTAACAAGTTGGGGGTTGTACAAGAATAACCTTGTTCAACTTCCCTGAATGGTGTTGGGCTTAGATGTCTACAAAAGAAACAAAGCGATTGTAACAACATATACTGGTCAAATTCTAATGGTTAGGGTGCTCTGTCCAGGGTAAATCTGGCCCAACCCGGGGTTCTAAATTTAGTAATTATACAGTCTCCTCGTAGAGTTTTGTGTAAGGGACCAATCCAGTTTACTCTTCTTGTTAAAAGTATCTGGCTGGCTTCTGCCACCAGAAAACCACAGTTCCTATTTAGCTAGTGTACCACTTTTTAATGTATCATGTGTTTCACTTAGTCCATGCTGTAAATGGAGCACATTAGCCAGGACTGCAACATATGGACAGCATTCAGGTGGCAGGTTAATTGTTACATCTTCTTTTCCCTCTTTTACCACATGAGCTCTTGATTTGGTATGCTTCACAGTCGTTTGACCGCCTCAAACCCATCGCTGTTGGCTTTGTGGAGTTGATTTAGTGAGGCTTATTGTCTGGGTGGGATAGAGTTTTCTGGTTCCCTGCCTTCAATTTTGCTCCCTACGTTTAGTACTTTATTGGATCCCCATTTAGAGCTCTATTTGGCTCCTTGCATTTTGTCTTATCTAGGGTGGTTGTTGCCTGGGGCTGAAGAATAATTGAGCCTTTCATTTCGGCACTCCTCCTTGCCTCGTTACCAGTGTTTGTGTGCAGTAACCAACCGGTAATCCTCAACACTTCGCTTGCCAAATTGTCAAGCTTATCATGAAGTGGTTTTAATAACTATTCAACCTTAGTTACTAAATGCTCTACAATGTGTGTAGTTTGTGAGATAACTACATTACCTTGTTCATTTTGGCTAACACAGGTTAGATCTATTGAATTATGTGTGGGTCCTTTTTTCACTCTATTACTGGTTTTATTACTCCCCACGTTTACTTGGCTCTTATTACAACCTCTCTTCCTTTTCAGGGAGGGTGATCCATCAGGTGAATGCATGTGTGGGGGTCATCCTGAGTATGGGATTCTAGGTCAGGTTGTATTATGATTTCAGCGGTCCTAGAGGTGCCTTGTTTCCCAGAGTGAGATGTTGTTTCCCTTAACTGTGACTGTGCACTGCCTTCCAGCGCTAATCAACTGGTCTCACCCATTAACCCTTCTGCCACCATGCCTGGGCCCAGAGATAGACGGCATTCTGTTCTATCTATTTTCTCCGTAATTGCACTAACCGCTCTTACTACAAATTGGTAGCGCGTGGTGGACTTAGGGGTATCAGAATTTTGCATCTTACGCTTAACTACCTTTTCCCCTATATAGTCTGGCCCAGGTGTATCTTAGGATAGGGTAATAGCCAAGCAAATTATTCTAAGTAATGTAAAGGTAGGAGGGGCGGAGGTACAGAATACCAAGTACAAGGTATACGGAATTTGGCTTTAAAATGCGAAGTGCAAGGTGCAAAGATACAAGGTGCTAGTTACAAGGTGCAAGCTGCTAAATACTAAATATTTAATCTAATAAAATTCAGTCAATATAAATACAGCAAAATATTAAAATCAAATTAAATGTATTAACCCTCAGGAGTTTTCACACTGTATAATACCATTGATTTGAGCAGATTTATATAAAAAATTGTTAAAAAAATTCAGATTAGAAAATTCAAGTCCGGTCCAAACCAAGTCCACCTTAATGCTGGTGAGATAACATGTATTGCGGGGCTAGTGAGTTCGTGCTTACTTAGATGGGTTTTTTCCTTTACTGCTATTTCACATTAATCACATGTAGCCCTCCCCTTTGCTGTTGCCTGAAATAAGTTCCTGAGCTCTTGCCAAAAAAAAACCTTAATAGTACTTGGATTTGGGGAAGCAAGGGGGCCCAGCCTCGGACGGCCTCGGACGGACGTGGACGGGCACAGATGGGCCTGCCTTTTGCTCGGGATGTGCCCGGGCACACCCGCAAGCGTTCTGGGCTGCAGGAGGCCCATAGATATTTCAAAGAGCCTCAGTGTGCATAGGAACGGCGTCGGTCGAGGCACGCCGGATGCTTTGGCTTATGGGGCTTGTAAGCTCCACAGGTTCCGGTGTAGTAATGAACAGGCTCCCGCACTGCAGGAGGCCCGTAGATGTTTTAAAGTGCCTCAGTGTGCACAGGAACAGCGTCGGTGGCGGCAAGCCGGCCACTTTGTCTTATGGGGCTTGTAGGCTCCCCAGGCTCGGGTGCAATAATGAATGGGCCCGTGCTGCGGGAGGCCTGTAGATGTTTCAAGTGCCTCAGTGTGCATAGGAACTTGTAGGCTCCGGTGCAGTAATGAAGTGTGAAGACTTTTAAAATGACTTCATTAGCACAAAGTAAACACTCTAACGTTACTGAGGCACAGTAGGAAGGAAGATAAATCAATGTCTCGCAAGCACCCAACTAACACTGATTATTCCAGCTCAGAGATTCCATGATGACTTCATGGTGTTTTGTAGAGAATGTAGAGAAGGCATGCTCACACACATATTACAGTTACCACACCCCTCCTTCCCTTTCAATGTTAATGTTAATGCTTAAAGGAGTTCTATAAGATTAAGAATGCCATATTAGAACCTAAAATGAAATACTAATTTCGGCAACAATCCCAATGGAACAAATACGTGTAAGAAATTAACGGCTTCAGGAGGTACAACAAAATTATCAGTTTAATCTCTGTATCTTCGAAGTGGATGATGCAGTCAAGTGCTGCAGTGCAGCAATTAATGAAACAAGCACTTGCAATGGGCAAAAAGAGTACAGACATTTGTAGGAACCCAAGAAATAAGGGAGAGGTGTAAAGACGTATCTAAAAAGCGCAGACGATTGTTATGGTCTCTTAAACAAGATAAATTAGAGAAAGATTGGGTAACAATACATTAGCTCTCAAAACCACATAAACAACACCAGCTTTGGCCATACATAGCAAACCTGGAGAAAGGTAAAGTTGACAGGCGTAACTCTGTACACGCAGATGCTTGGCTGAGACATGTCGCTTCAATCTATATTGAGAAAGCAGTTTCTATAGACCCTGAAAGCTCCGAGGTCTGTCCCTTGTATAGTGCAGATCCAGATGTGGAGGCCTCTGTGGAATCCTTGGGTAACAATAAAGACTGTATTGCAGTCAAACAAGTAATAAAAGGATAAGAAAAGATGGGGCACCCGGGCTCAATGGCCTCCCAGGAGCCATCTTTAGAGAAGATCCAGTTTATTGGGGAACATCTTTATCTTAACTGTTCATCGAATGTAGACTGAAAGCAAAAGTGCCAGACTCGTGGCAAGGGTCTTTTTTACATCCAATTTTCAAGAGAGGGGATAGTACAGACTCAAGAAATTATAGACTAATTGCCCTCTTGGACATTGAAGGGAAAGCCGATGCTAGCACCTTACTGAAGGAACTAAATAGATGGATTAAAGAGAACAAAATCCTCCCCCACTACCAGACTGGATTCCGTGAGGGCTGTTCCATAACTGATAACATTGTGGCTATGTCGTATTTGAGTCAGAAAGCGAATTGCAAAAATAATAAACCAGTCTTTGCATGCTTTGTTGACTACTCAGCTGCCTTTGACGGGGTACCCCGACATAAGCTCTGGGAAAAATGTAGTAATTGGCATATCCCAGCAGGTCTCCTCAATGCTATTATCTCAATATATATAAAACACCTGGATCAAAGTGAAGCTAGCAGATAACATCACAACGAAGAAGTGCCCGACAAACCGCGGATTAAAACAGGGATGTGTACTTGCCCCCACATTGTTTAATTTATACTCCGCCGATCTGGGGAAGAAGCGTCATAACGCCAGCCTCGTAACCCCGAAAGTCGGGATCAACAAACTGCAAATATTACAATATGCAGACGACTTAGTGGTAATGGACCACACAACAATCGGGCTACAAAGAGGCCTAAACACCCTCAATAAGTATAATGAAAGTAGTGAGCTTATAATAAATGCTCAAAAAATGAAAGTAGTAATTTTCGGCCATTTTCTCAAAAAAGCTTTATTGAAATGGCATGTGGGCAAGAAAATCATTAATACCACAAGATCGTAGAACTATCTTGGGTGCTGGCTAAGTTAAACAGGTAAAGCAACATTACATATGCACAAAATGAAGGCCAGAGCACAGTCAACAATTTTTTCGCTATGCAAATTAAATGAGTTAATGCATAGTCCAACGTCAGCCCCTATCAGGAAAGTAATACAAGCTAAAATTAGGGCAACTGCAGGTTATGCACAGCAGGCATTTCCAGGCAAAATGGACACAATGTTGAACAAAGCACAATGCCTGGCCTAAATACACATTTTTAAACTTTCCAAATATACCTGCAACAGCCTAATTCGTTTGGAATTCGGTCTAAGGCAACAAAGTAAGGAAAGCTTGGGAACGCACGCAAAGTACTACTATCAAGTCTTAACAGCCCCAGCCGGAAGCTTAAAGAGCATGCTGAAGCCAATTTATGAAGGGACAATCAACCCGTGGCAGGTTATATGGAAAAAGCGGTGGAAATGTTGGGTTTGGCAATTGAAAATTGGCAGGAAGGGTCAATAAGCTATCTGGCCATTAAAAACGCAATTAATAAACAATGTTTCCAATTGTCACACATAAATGACCTAGCGGAATATGTAACAGGAAGAGGGCCACCTGGGCTGCTAACATCATATATTGGACATATAATCCAGCCCTATCTTAATCAAGCTCTGAGAAGGAAAGCACTCATAAACATTATATGGGCCAGACTATTGCCCCTCCAAATCAAAGAATTAAACCCTGGGTGGAAGTCCCTTGAACATAAAATCAGATGCAGACTCTGCAACTATAAACATGAATCTCTGCTACACTTGATTTGTTACTGTCCCGGTATGCTTCAGCCCCGTCATAATCTTTTAAAACAAATATGGCTGCGTAATGGATTTCAAACAGTAAAAGAAGCGGTCTCTGTACCTTTTTCCTGCACTCTACCGTCGGACTTGACCAGGGGTGGGAGATACATGGCCGAGCTTCGAATTAAGCTTATGGAAGAAGAGGGGTCAGGCAAGATGAAAGACAATTTGGTTTAATAAGTAATTTGCCTCCACTAACCAGTATGTGAAGATGTCATTTTAGCAATTACATTTTAGAACTTACATGAAATTTTGCAAAAATGTTGAACTGGCAGTTACTTTCCGTTTTATTAATGTTCATATTTCCCCTTTTACTATGTTTTGATAGTGTTGTATGTAAATGTTCTTCTTTTATAATGGTTGCTTCAATTTTCGTTTTAAACTATATGTAAGATGTATTGCAAATGGTTTTAAGTAACTGTGCAATATAAATAAAATAATTCATTAATTCATTAAAAAAATTCATTTGCAATGCGATAGGTCGCGCATTTGGGAAAGTTAGAGCCATTGGTATTGTAAATGATAATATTTTTTAAGTATGTTTATTTGTTTGCAGTGGAGTGGATGTATGTTGTTTGTAGGGATATTATGCTTGTATTTGGATTGCGTGTGGTGGAATTGATTGGTGTTTTGTGAATTTGTGTATGGAATTATGTTGCATGGTGAATAGATAGTACTTTCGAGAGGGTCAGGTAGTTTGTGTATGAATCACCTCTTTAGGATGTGTATGGAGCAGGTGGGGATAGGGCCATCTATTGTGCTGCTTGAAGGAGTATCGGATGCTCTGCTTCTGCCCTTGGAGGGATTAGGGAGGGGACCAGGTTACGCTTGTGCCTACAGCCCTGCTGGTCCCACGTAGAATTTACTAAGTGCAGATTTACACCCGGTAATATCAAATGCTGTGTTTTCACACTTGGCAATATTGGATGCTTCAACACTTCTGGGATTCGAAACAGGAGTGGGAGGGGTGTACCCCTTTGCGGGGTATGTAATGGAGCACCCGGCAGTGTTGATGCAGTGAATGTCAAAAGAGGGGCTACTGGAAAGGCCATTCAGAGGTGCTTGAGAGACATACAAATACGTCATTGAGTTGATTCAGTAGAGGAGGGTAGATATTATAAAAATAATTAATTATATCAAGGCTGTGAATCCTGTGGACGAGATGGAATATGAGAATAATTTGAATATCTCAAGGATATACAGCAGAAGAGGAGACTGTGAGATTAGAGAGACATTTATATACAGTAGAGATTGGAGGAGGGAGATGAGGGAGTTATGTAAATATGACCATTGTACAATATGACAATTTATTGTAGCAAGAAATATTTTGGTTCAATATCGTGTACACTATTATCATTTACTAAATATTGCTGCTCATCTATGCTTACTTGCAATGCATGTGTCTATAAAGCTATGAGCTTGTACCATATGGATCCAGTTTTATTCATGTTTTCGTTACTATAATTTTAAAATCCACAAAGTTAAGTGCATTAAAATACACAGGCAGTTTACATTCCTCAAGACTTTTGTTATGGTAGACGAGAGGGAGGGAGCTGGGTGAGAGTGAGAAACGTTGCAACTCTACTCTGACGCCCCACCCCCTCTGTCCGTTATTCCCCATTTGAACCATAAATGTTATGGCCTGTGGTGTGCTTGATGTTTGTTACAGAAACCACCTTAGAAGGTCCATTTATAGGACGTTTTTTAAGGCTTGTTATGGGGAAAGTGAGCAAGGAACACATAATCGTATTTATTCTTCCAAGGATTGGCTGCCAATGAGGATTTTTAAGGCTAGTTTGGCTGACTGGGTTTTAGGGATTCCAAGTAGCATCCTTTCTGCGCAATTCTGGGTAACTTGAAGTTTCCTTAGTGTTGCAATGGGAGCTCCCAATTAGAGGGAGGTACCATTGTCCAGGCGTGACAGAACCAGAGCCTGGATCAGAATTCTGTTTGCGGCCATTTGGAGCAGTGGGAGGATTTTCCGGAGTGATCTCAGTGTACCAAAGCAGGTCTGTGTCACCTTCATTGCTTGATGGTCAAACTTGAGATGAGCCAGATGCTGCCCTTTGGTTCTCTCAACCGACCCAGATCTGCTCAAGGGACAATGTCTTTGGAACTGCCATTAATTCACCTGATGCTACCGGAGTGTTGAGGGTCTGCGGACACTGCCCATAATATCTGTTGCTTAAGCAATTATGCGCTTCCTAAGGATCTCAACAGCTCCGCAGCGTAGTACGTGCTATAGGAGGGATACATTGATAAACTGTCCTGTTGTCTTGTTCCATGAGGCCGACACACGTCATCCAAGCTTTATGCGGTACAATTATCATGAGTAATAGAGACATTGGTGACTGAGAGTGTAGGGCAAACACCTGCCAACCAAGACAGCATAGATGCACTTGCAGGAAATAACAGGAAATATGCCACTGCTTGAGGTTGCTTGGAGAGCACTAACGGGCAGGACACTAACACCAGTATGTCTTTACCCTACCCTTCCTTGACTGTACGATCAACAAGGTCACTGGACTGCACCAAGAACACATAAGGACACACAGAGTCTGCTGCACAGTCATGGCACAGTAATCTGCTGTGCCACAGAAGTATGTAATTTGCCAGTTCCTGCAGTTCTGGATCTCTGCAGATGGCTGACTGCAACAAGTGAGGCGAGGAGGAGGGGTAAGCAACTAGAGGGGCAGGGGACAGAGACCTACAAGCCCCAGAGCACTCTGAAATGCTTACAAGACGGGGAGGCTCCGTAATGGGCCTGTGGGACACTTTTTAAGGAACTCAACAGTATGCGTCCCAGCACTACCAATGTAACAGACATGCACAAGTGTGATATAAACAGTTTCCTTTTAACCAGTATAGCAGACACAAACGCTCAACATTATTTCCAATGTAGTGTGACATAAAAAGATAACATTACAAAAGCTTGATATTAACAAGACAAGGAAGAAAGCAACAAAAGGAAAGAGTAACAGGAGAACAAAGATTAGGATAAATGACAGATGGCTGGATCCTACAAAGAAATGTAAACAAATGCTAAAGAAATGCAAGAAAAAAAAAACGACTATGCCCAGGCAGCTCTCTCTATCCACCATGCTGAATAGCGGTGTGGAAGGCGGTGGATCAGCTGCTGCAGGGGTGAAGGGGAGGTGGTCAGGTCTGAGGCCTGCCCACCGTGGCCCCATCGATTACAAAGGGCAGTCTCCTTAACCCGTCTGCATAGGTGGGAGGAGCTACAATAGGCATGCTGATTTTGAGAAAGTGCGTCTCTCGTGGAATGGGCTGAAAAGTATTGTTAAAAAAATGTGGTTGTTGAAACCCCTCAGTTCAAAACAAAATAAAGCCCAGACACCCACTAGTGTGGCTCAAGTATTCTCTCATTGAAAGGTGCGCCGAGGGGAGCCCCTGCTTTGTGATGTTTATAAACATCTTATTCACATAGAAGTTCCTCTTGCTGTGTATCGGTGTCAGTAATGATCACGAATGAAGAGGTCCTTAGCCTGGAGGCTGTGCTTTAATCAAATTCACACTTGGGATCTTCTAGGGGATCTAAGAGAGCCAGAGGGTACCGATCCCTTGAGAGTTCTATTGACATAGAAGTACATCTGGCTGCATAGCAGAAAAAGAGAACAAAGGAAAAATAAAGATTGAGTACTATGTAGGAAGATTGGGGGATGGGGAAGAGTTCCCTCAGGACAAGAACCCTCAATCACCCTTAGGTGACATGCTTCATCATGTGGATTCCCTCCCCACAGCGTGGTGTGGCCTACGACTCCCTGAGTGGAGGAGGAGAGGTGTTTTCTCAGAAGATAAATGTAAAGATACGGATGAACAAGGGACAAAGTGCAGAAAAGAGTGGTAAAGTGTAATTTAAAAATGTCTAGCCGAGTCCACTGAAAGTTTATTAGGTGGTCACAGTGACATAGTTTAAAAGCAAGAGGATTAGGGATTCAACAGATATACTCTAGTTCACAAGGTTAACATGTTTCTGCCATCTATGGGTTCTCTAAAGGGATCCAAAGGCATTCGTCAATCAATAAATTGAGAAAAGACATTGAGAGATTAAACCATGAGAAAGCATTCCCTTACCTGGCTGATGACTCCAACACCCAAACCTCCAAAAAACAGCAAAAGAAGGGAATCAGAGGCTGGCGACAAAACACTGGTGAATGGACCTCTAATTCTGATGAATGGAGTAGGAGTGAGGATTCAGACTCGAGTGCTTCATCCGTGACGTTACCATCCAGACAGAAACAAGGGAGGAACAGAAGATACACCCCCGGTCATTAGCAACCACACTTTGCACCTCAACCCCATGGTGGCTGCCAAACAATCGAAGCCTCCCAGAGACACATCAGGACCCACAGAGACACCACATATAGTGGGATCCGTCAATAGAGCAGCGGGTGATGAGGAGTATGGCCAAGGACCCAGTGGCCATGGCCAGCAATGTCCTGACCTCATCGTAAGCCTGAGCTGTAGATCATGGACCACTCTTGAGACACAGGTGCTTAATAAAGGACTCGGATATGTACCCACCCACCTGGGAGACAATTTCACCACATACACTGAACTAGCCCAGTTGTTCCAGAAGATCAGGCTGCATTTCTTCTTCAACAGACAAGAGGAAAACCAAGTACTAGACGCAGACAAAAATACAGGACTACGGAATAAACCCACCTTCAATCCCCCTCTACACCAGGTACACACAAAAGTAGCGACATTTGAAAAGGCGGTTATGAAAGATTTGAGAACCTAAAATCAAGAGCTAGAATCCCCTTCATGAACATCACAAAGGAAGAAAATCAATGCTTACAAGAATTGGGAAGGGATGAGAAAATCATTGTAAAGCCAGCCGACAAAGGAGGTGCCATCGTCAACAAGTATTACGATGAGTGAATCCGACAACTCACAGACACCAAACATTACACCAAACTACGGACTGACCCTACACCTAGACTCAAGAAAACTATCAAATGTCTGGCAGAAAAGGGCGAGGAAGAAGGATGGATAACCAAGAATGAATGTGATTTCTTACAGCTGAGCATCCCAAGGACACCATATTTCTATGTGCTTCCTAAAATGCACAAACCAGCAAGACCACCACCAGAAAGACCAATAGTCTCAGGGATTGGGTCAGTCTTGAACCTCTTTCATAATTCGTGGATTGGTTTCTATGTCCATATGTAGTGAAGATGCCTTCTTACCTACAGGACACCAAGTAAGTATGAAATGTCATCAAAGAGATGATCTTTGACCCCAATATCCATTACCTGGCCTCGTTTGACGTGGAGTCCCTCTACACAAATATGCCTCAGGACGATACCTTATAGACAATTAAGACACTTCTGGATGAGCGATCTGAGGAGGATATAACACCAACTACATTCATCATGGAACTAGTGACTTTGGCTATGAAAGAAAACTTCAATACCAGGAATCACTCTTCTGGCAAACGTCAGCCACTTCCATGGGCAGTACGTTTGCACGGAGCATGACGAACCTCAACATGCACCAGTTTGAAAATACCCACATCTAGCCTCAGGAGAATCCATACAAATAGAACATCGCAGTGTCGAAGAGGTATATAAATGATATTCTGGTCATCTGGGAAGGTGACCTAACATCCCTCCTACAATTCTCGGACTCGCTCAACATTAGGAACAACAACCTGAGATTTATGTGTGAGTACAGCAAAACAAGAGTACCTTTCTCAACTTGCTACTATACCCCAAAGTTGGGAGTTTGCCAAGGAACTAATTACTCTGTCACAATTGCTACCATCCACGTGCCCTAAGGAACAATCTACGTGTAGGACAGTTCCTCAGATTTAGGAGAAATTACACTAAGCTAGCTAGATACAAAGCACACGCGACAGCACTGAGCAACAGCCTACTGCAAAGATCATACTCTCCATACTCAATCAGGAGAGGGGAAAAAAGAGCATGAAACAACAACAGAGAATCGATGCTTGAAACACACCTAAAACCAACATCGGACAGACTAATGTGCGTGACAACATACAGCCACTTGACTGAGCCCATCAAGTAGGTCATTGGGAAGAACTGGAAAATCCTAAACATAGGAAACAGAACACTACCCAAACCTCTGTTCGCATTTAAGAGAAGCAGGAACATATGGGAAATGGTAGTACATACTAGACCATTTACCAACATCAAGAAACCTACTCCTCAATTCCAGTGGCCCATACCGTCCATAACTGGACACTTTCTGTGTGGTTCATGTGCAGTCTGTCCATACACAAGACCAACGTGAGCCATAGACTTAGGACTATGCACTCCATGGGCTTTCCAAAAACACACCAACTGTAACACAGAGGGAGTGTTTTATCTATTGAAATATCCGTGTGACCTCATCTACATAGGCATGACAACACGCAAGGTGAAAAGTAGGATCACGGAATACAGTAGCTCGATTAGGTGTAACAAGATGAACACTAAACTTACAAGACACTTCTCAGAGAAAGGACACACAGCCAATGATATCTTCTGGCTGGTACTAGACAAACCTAACTATACCAGCAACATGGGCCCACTGGGCAGAGTTTTCTTTCACAGAGAGCAGAGGTGGGTGTTTCGTCTCAAAAGTGCCAGTAAGAGATTAAACAATGAAATCTCCTGTACTACCCTATCTAACTGATAGCAACACTCTCAGGTTTACATAGGATGTCCTACTTTAGACGACCACCCAAGGAGGACCATGTTGGGTGTGCATGCCAACTCCACCGTGGTTCTTTGAGCAGAACAAACATAGGAGCACTCCCCCTCCTCCTTCTCTGCCTCCGATGGATGCCTGCCCAACTGGCAGGCCTTCAGGCCTCAAGCACCCGCAGGCGCCGGATCCAGTTCACCCTGAGGTCTCACCACCATCTGAACACAAAGGTGGCAGGATAGTCCCTCGCGGTTGCCGTCAAGTCCACATCACACAGACCAGCACCTAAGTCCACTACCAGAGTCCGGGTGCGTCCTCACGTGGGCCACCATCGTGCGGCTACCATTCATCATACTCCCATTCCACACATTTTGCAATTGCCCAGCACTGCCTCTCTTTGACCATAGACATACCCATGACCTAACAACCCCAGTCTCCACGTGAGTATTGTCTGAACTTTGCACTAACCTTCGGGTTTCCAGGCCAATGTTTGGTATAATTTATGCTTGGTACCATTTGCAATCGGGAGTTATACCTCGCTCTATACTCCCAGACTATTCTGTATGATTGCTCGTTTTACTACTCTCCAGGTCTTTCCCTAGCTTGACCGCCATCGCGGTACAAACTACCACTCCCAGGAGACTGTGGCCCACGTGATCGGGCACATGCATCAATGACACAGCATGCCCGATCACGACTGAGTACTTCTCATGTCAGGAGGAGAGGCTTGCCACTCTTGCCTGACATCTCACCGGAGGAAGCACAAAGAGTCAAAGGTAAGAGCCTTCCCACAACTGGGGCTTTGTCATGGTACAGACTCGCTCTGTCCGTCACCCCTCCAGAACCATGTGACAGGTAGCCCCTGCATGCACCAGTTTCAGTTTCTGCACACATAGCGTATCACACACTACTGCAATCGTTTGCCCTCCCTACTTAGCAGACAGCCAACAGGGTTCACACCCGGGCTGCCCATTACTCTGCCAGAGCTGTGTTTTGGGTAACACACGGCCATATCAGTTGCTGGCACATAGCGCTTACCACATGCTACCATGACCTTTAGACACCCACCTCCCTCTGCCCTTTGCTGGGCCCATCCTTTTGGGACTTCCAGTCACCCCCACCTTAGGCTCAGATATTGGCAGACACACAATAGATAGTGCCTGTTCTGCATGTCATCGCCATCAACTGCAGCACCTGTCAAGCGAGCTCGTTGAGTTGCACTGTTCGTAGTTTCCATAGTTTGGGGAGTGCATCCACAATAGATTCTGGCACAGAGGGTCTCCCCACAGATTCTGCCATTCTGGTATATGCTATTTGCACCCACAGCAGTCTCTCACACTAAGGCCGTCTTCCCACTAGATTCACTTGCCCTCCGCCGTGTTTTTGGGGCGGTCGCCTGCTACACCGCATCATGGTGGTGTAGGCAGTGCAGGCGCCTCATAGGAGTCCTTGCTGGATTCTCCAGCCCCACAAGGTGAGGCACGGTGATCCCTGGACATGCAACACCTGACTGGTTTTTCAATTAACACTTCAAACTTAACCTAGACCACTAGGTTCTCCAAGGTTATTGTCATGAACCAGATAAAAATTTAGCATATGACGCCCCATCTTGGAAAGCGCCCTAATTACTCATGCCTATCTACAAAGAACTGCAGTATTTGCCCTGACTGTCTCACTCAGTGTAACATGTACATTTACAAAGCATTATATTGTATGCACTTACAGCTGGGCACCACAAGCTGGTACAAGAGCATCGAGAGTTCACACGACTAGATTGCACACTAAGTAAGCATGATGAATTCATGTTAAAATGAAGCACTGGGTGTACTATGGCTTTGAAGTTATAATAGAGTCTGATTACACTAACATGACCATTTCTACACAGTTTACAAATCCCTATGAAAGGAAGAGGGATGTGGACCAACTGGCCACACAGTGGTGGTGGCTTGTATATTTCTCTTTTTCACTTTTACCACTTCTTGCAGAGTGACTTGATATCATAGGTCCTGACAAATGCATTTGGAGCCCTTTAGGGAACCCATGGATGGCAGAAACATGTTGACCTTGTGAACTAGGGTATATCTGTTGAATCCTTTAGCCTCTTGCTTTTAAACGTTGTCACTGTGACCACCTAATAAACTTTCAGTGGACTCAGCTAGACATTTTAAATCACACTTTACCACTCTTTTCTTCCCTCTGCCCTTCATTCATCCATATCTTTACGCTAATCTTCTGAGAAAACACCTCTCCTCCTCCCCTCGGGAAGTCATAGCCCACACCACGGTGTGAGGAGCTAACCCACATGATGAAGTATGTCACCTAACGGTGAGTGAGGGTTCTTGTCCTGAGGGAACTCACCCCCTTCTTCCTATATAGTACTCAATCTTCATTTTATACCTTTTCTCTTTTCCTGATATGCAGCCAGACGTACTTCTATGTGAATAGATCTCTCAAGGGATCAGTACCCTCTGGCTCTCTTAGATCCCCTAAAAGATCCCAAGTGAGTATATGTTTATAAATATAACATGTCTCAAGTTATTGTAACTTGAAATCGGGCACTGCGCTGCAACAAAGCACGGCGCCCGTGCACATATAAAGTATGTGCGTGGCCAAAACAAAAGTGCGGCTAAAGCATTCTCTCATTGGGGAGCTCCTGCTCAGTCATCTTGAGTTTTTGTAACTTGAAAGCGGGCGCTGCGCAGAAACAAAGTGCAGTGCTGGTGTAGCTAAATGTTATGTGCATGACTACCAGTGAAGCTGACGCCATAGTAATAAAAAATGAGTAGTCCCCAAATAAATACATCAAGAGACCTACAGTGTAAGGAAATTGTAGTTGGTTGGTGCTCCTGGCCTAAAACAGGAAGTTATGTTGCAGGAGCACCAACCAATAAGGAGGCAGGAAATAAGAGATGGAGAAGTGAGCCAATGGCAAGCAGCAGGAGGGATTGCACTCTGGTACAGTGATTACAGCAGGTCTTGAAGACAGCGCATGCTGATGCTCGACCTAAAAAAGGGTGGCATTGCACTGCATGAAGTCGCCATAGTCAAAAAGATGTTATGGTTTCTTAATGACATCAGCTATGTAAGTAGTATCAAATAGTGTAGAGATCACTGTTAAACAGAGGTTAGAAGAATTGCAAGTGTGAGAAAACACTGTACAATAATCCATATGCCTGTGTCTTTCAAGGCATATGGAACATGGGTATGATGTGTGAGAATTTCTGTAAAATAATTAGCACTTTGATATGTGTGTATTTTGAAGTAATAAAGAAAATTCAACCACTGGACTGGTGAAGAATCTTTGCAGCTTCTGGCTATTTTGACTTGAAGTAAAACAAACAAATGCATTGAAAATGCTTGATAGAGACAGGGCTTGAGAAAGCTCATGCTACAGCGTGTCTACAAGAAGAGATCTCATAGGATGACACAGGTAGGAAATTCTGCTCATGCTCTACCCAACTGAAGCTTAAACAGTAGATGTTTACATATATTCTTTATAGGCAAGAAGCAGATTCAAATGTCTGGTGTAATCAGGCTGCGCTTCTGGGTCAGTGGTATCCACAA
The DNA here is from genome assembly GCF_964261635.1 of Lissotriton helveticus. Taxonomy (NCBI): domain Eukaryota; kingdom Metazoa; phylum Chordata; class Amphibia; order Caudata; family Salamandridae; genus Lissotriton; species Lissotriton helveticus. The sequence goes on from NC_136057.1 coordinate 668,032,972, forward strand.
TTTACCAAGTGTAAGTATTTAGGGCCTCATTGACATCTTTTTGGAGCAGGGTAGTGCTGCATGGCTTCTTACAGCGCTGGCCTGTGCCAAAAGGAAAGGGCAGAAATGTCTTCACAGTGTATGAATCCCTCTGAAAGGAAGAGGGATGTGGAACAACTGGCCACACAGCTCCAGTGGAGGCTTGTATATTTCTCTTTTTCACTTTTACCACTTCTTGCAGAGTGACTTGATATCATAGGTCCTGACAAATGCATTTGGATCCCTTTAGGGGACCCATAGATGGCAGAAACATGTTGACCTTGTGAACTGTAGTTGGTTGGTGCTCCTGGCCTAAAACAGGAAGTTGTGTTGCATGAGCACCAACCAATAAGGAGGCAAGAAACAAGAGAGATGGAGGAGTGAGCCAATGGCAAGCAGCAGGAGGGATTGCACTCTGGTACAGTGATTACAGCAGGTCTTGAAGACAGCGCATGCTGATGCTCGACCTAAAATCAGGCTGCGCTTCTGGGTCAGAGGTATTCACAATTTACCAAGTGTAAGTATTTAGGGCCTCATTGACATCTTTTTGGAGCAGGGCAGTGCTGCATGGCTTCTTGCAGCACTGGCCTGTGCCAAAAGGAAAGGGCAGAAATGTGCCTTATTAATGAAACATGGCACATTCCTATACTTTCTGCCTGCATAGAAATCGGTGCCTCGCGCCAATGCTGGCAGCTCTGCACCATTGCAGCAAGGGTTCCTGCGTTGTTGGCATAGTTGTTTTGTGCAGGAAGGGACACTTTCCTGCACAAACACAATCAATGGAGGGGTGTTCAGCACACATAGAAAGAGGAAACAAACATTGGCAAATGCATTAGGTTTCACCTATGTGATTAATAATAAGCTGTTTTGTGTTGTTAGTTGTTGCTTGTTGAGTAGTTATACAATATAAGTTACATAAAGTCTGTTATAGTGTTATGATTTGTTTATGTACAAAAGGCAATAGACTGTGCTGTTGCTAGTGGGATAGTGCAGGTAGGTAAAGCCACATTTTGAAAAATGAAATGAAAGTGGGAAAAAATAGAATTAATTGATGTAACAGCAATACTATATGTTTAGAGGAGTTATGACAACTTTTGGCCCTGGCGCCAATGCACCTGCTGCGCCATTCAAATCATGACCCTATTGCCTGTAAGGTACCTGCACTTGTGACTGCCTATATGTAGTAAAATATTTGGTGTTTTGAGGGGTTCCTTGAGCTTTGGGCCCTGGTGTCACTGCACCTGCCTGGCCATTTAAATCAAAACACTAGTGCCTGCAAGGTAACTGCACTTCTTATTTAGCAGTTACATATAGCAATATTTGATGTTTAGAGAAGTTCTGACAGCATTTGTTCCCGGCACCACTGCACCTGCAGCACCACCGTAATCCTAGCCCTAGTACTTGATAGATGACTGTATTTGTGATTGACTGTACAGCAGTAAAATGTAGCAATATTTTGCTTTTAGTCGGGTCCCCAGAGCTTTTGGCCCAGAGCCACTGCACCTGCTGCACCATGCATTTCAAGTCTGGTTTAATTGCAAGGTAACTGTAGTTGTGACTGTCTGTTTATTAGTCAAATGTAGCAATATTATGTGTTTAGAGGAGTTCTGACAACTTTTGGGCCCAGTGCTACTACACCTGTTGCACCATTCAACTCACGACCCTGTTGTCTGAAGGTAACTGCACTAGTGGTTGCCTCTTTAGGAATAAAATATAGCAATATTAGGTGTTTAGTGGGGTGCCTGTAACTTTTGGTCTCAGTGCCAATGTCCCTGCTGCACTATTGAAATCAAAACCGTAGCCAGGGCCGGACTGACCGTAGCGGGCACCGGGCAATCCCCCGGTGCGCCACACGGGTAGGGGGCCGGTTTGGGGGCCCTGAGGGCTGTTTTTGTTACAAGGCCGTTTTTGCAACATAGCTGCAAAATCGGCCCTGTAACAAAATCGGCCAAAAACCGGCTCTGCCAAAGAGCTCGGTGGCACCCACAACCCCTCCCTCCCCTCATTTAAATCAAGCTCCTTTCAATTGCAAGGTAACTGAAATTGTGACTCCTGTTTAGTAGTAAAATATAGCAATATTGGGTGTTTAGAGTAGTTCTGACAATTTTGGGCCTGTGCCACTGCACCTGCTGCACCATTCAAATCATGACCCTGGGGCTCTGGTACTCATAGTACAGCCCGCGGGTCGCCAGCAACCCAGCAGGCCTACATTGGCGGCCCACGGACCTTGCCTTGGAGTTTCCACGCCCGGCAGTAAACACAGAAGATGACGGCAGGAGCATACTTAGTGAGTACGTATTAACTATGTATTCACTATGTATGCTCCTGCGGCCATCTTCTGTGTTTACTGCCGGTCTCTGTGACGTCAGGGTACCTTCAGAAAGACTCCCAAAAGGCACTTTAAAAGTCAGCTGTAAGCACTTACACAGCTGACTTTTAAAAGGGCCTTTTGGGAAGCCTCCTGTTTAGACAAAGACAGATATGCGCAGAGACAGATAGAGGCGCAGAGACAGATAGAGGCACAGAGACAGATAGAGGTGCAGAGACAGATACAGATAGAGACAGATAGAGACAGACAGAGACAGAGACCGACAGAGACAGGGACAAACAGAGATAGAGACAGAGACAGGGACAGACAGAGACAAACAGAGACAATGACAGACATATAGAGACAGAGACAGGGACAGACAGATAGAGACAGTGACTGACAGAGACAGGGACAGACAGATAGAGACAGAGACAGGGACAGACGGAGAGATAGAGACAGGGACAGACAGGGACAGGCAGAGACAGGGACAGACTGATAGAGACAGGGACAGACAGAGACAGGGACAGACAGGGACACAGACAGACAGAGATAGAGACAGAGGCAGGGACAGACAGAGACAAACAGAGACAAGGACAGATAGATAGAGACAGAGACAGGGACAGACAGATAGAGACAGGGACAGGCAGAGACAGGTACAGACAGATAGAGACAGAGACAGGGACAGACAGGGAGAGACAGAGACAGGGACAGGCAGGGACAGGCAGAGACAGGTACAGACAGATAGAGACAGAGACAGGGACAGACAGGGACAGGGACAGACAGGGACAGACAGAGACAGGGTCAGACAGATAGAGACAGAGACAGGGACAGACAGGGACAGACAGAGACAGGGACAAGCAGAGAAAGGGACAGACAGATAGAGACAGTGAGAGATAGAGACAGGGACAGACAGAGACAGAGACAGGGACAGACTGATAGAGGCAGGGAGAGACAGAGACAGGGACAGACAGATGGAGACGGAGACAGGGACAGATAGATAGAGACAGAGACCGGGACAAACAGATAGAGACAGGACAGACAGAGACAGTGATAGGGACATATAGAGACAGGGACAGCCAGGGACAGGAATAGACAGAGACAGGGACAGACAAAGACAGATAGAGACATAGACAGGAACAGATAGAGGCAGGAACATACAGAGACAGGGAAAGGGGGAGACAGGGCTCAGACAGAGACAGGACAGATGGAGACAGAGACAGAGGCAGATAGAGACAGGGACAGACAGAGACAGGGACAGACAGATAAAGATAGAGACAGAGACAGGGGCATATAGAGACATGGACAGACAGATAGATAGAGACCGAGACAGGGACAGACAGATAGAGACAGGGACAGACAGATAGAGACAGAGACAGGGACAGACAGATAGAGACAGGGACAGACAGACAGACAGGGACAGACAGAGAGAGGCTGGGACAGACAGATAGAGATAGAGACAGGGAAAGACAGAGACAGGGACAGACAGTTAGACATATACAGATAGAGACATACACAGAGACATAGACAAATAGAGAGATAGAAGATAGAGAGATAGAAGCTAAAGAGACATAGTGCTAGAGACATAGAGATAGAGATAGAGATAAAGACAGATAGGGAGAGACTGAGGTAGCTAGAGAGAGACAGAGAGAGATAGAGATAGCTAGAGGCAAATAGAGAGAGAGATAGCTATAGAGAGCTAGAGAGAGAGACAGAGATAGCTAGAGAGAGAGAGAGATAGAGATAGCTATAGAGAGAGAGATAGAGATAGCGAGAGAGAGAGAGAGATAGAGAGAGAGTGATAGAGGGATAGATGAATAGATGTGTGTATGCCGGGTCTGGAGGCTCAGAGGACGAATGCGTCCGCTGAATGCGTCTGTGTTCAACCTCCTGGCCATAGTTTTTTTTGTTGCTCCAGCCCCGCCCCAACCCCCACTGACCCCACCCCCACCCGTGCAGCCCTCAACCACAAACCACACTGTAAATGTGGCCCCCGAGAGAAAGTTTGTGAGTGCCCATGCCCTAGGGCCTGCAAGATAACTGAACGTGTGACTGCCTGTATAGTAGTAAAATACAGCAATATTTGATGCTTAGTGGAGTTTTGGCCCCGGTGTCAGTGCACCTGCTGCAACGCTCAAATCACGTCCGCAGTGTCTGAAAGATAACTGCAGTTGGGACTGCCAGTTTAGTTGTAAAATATAGCAGTAATCTGTGTTCAGTGGGGTGTCTGGAGCTTTTGGTCACGGTGCCACTGCCCCTGCTGCACTATTGAAATCATGACTGTGGCGCTTGCCAGATAACTGCACTTATGACTGCCTGTTTAGTAGTTAAATATAGCAATATTAAGTGTTTAGAGGAGTTCTTACAACTGTTGAACACCGTGCTATTACACCTTCTTCACCATTCAGATAATGACCCTGTTGCCTGCAAGATTACTGCACATGTGACTACCTGTTTAGCAGTAAAACATAGCCATATTTGGAATTTTAGTTGAGTTATGACAACTTTTGACCCTGGTGCCACCGCACCTGCTGCACCAATTAAATCAAGCCCCTTTCAATTACAAGGTAACTGGAATTGTGACTGCCTGTTTAGTAGTAAAATATAGCAATATTGGTTTAGTGAAGTTCTCACAATTATTGGGTCTGTGCCACTGCTCCTGCAGCACAATTCAAGTCATGACCCAAGGGCCTGAGAGAGAACTGCACTCGTGACTGCCTGTTTAGTTGTAAAATATAGCAGTAATCAGTGTTTAGTGAGGTGCCTGGAGCTTTTATTCCTGGTGCCACTGCACCTGCTCCACTATTAAAATAATGACTCTTGTGCTTGCTAGATAACTGCACTTATGACTGCCTGTTTAGTTGTAAAATATGGCAATATTAAGTGTTTAGAGGAGTTCTGACAACTTTTGGACACGGTGCCACTGCGCCTGCTGCACCATTCAAATAATGAGCCTGTTGCCTGCAAGATAATTGCACTTGTGACTTCCTGTTTAGTAGTAAAATATAGCAATATTTGGTGTTTAGTGGACTTATAATAAGTTTTGGCCCCGGTGCCACTGCACCTCCTACACCATTTAAATCAAATCCCTTTTAACTGCAAGGTAACTCTAATTGTGACTGCCTGTTTAGTAATAAAATGTAGCTATATTAAGTGTTTCGTGGGGTGCCTAGAGCTTTTGTTCCTTGTGTCACTACTCCTGCTGCACCATTGAAATCATGACCCTGTTGTCTACAAGGTAACTGCACTTGTGACTGCCTGTTTAGGTTTGAATTTGAACAATAATCTGGATTTATTGGGTTCCCTAGAGCTTTTGACCCTAGTGCCAGTGCACCTGCTGCACCATACAAATCAAGTCCCTTTTCACTGCAAGGTAACTGCAAATGTGACTGTCTGGCCTGTTTGGTAGTCAAATATAGCATTATTATGTGTTTAGAGGAGTTGTGACAACTTTTGGGCCCGGTACTGTCGTATTCTACTGCATCAGCTCGGTAATGAAACACGCAGGAGACCAGGTACCAGTTTGCAGGTCTTTATTATCATGCATGCTCAGGGGCACCTCACGTCTGTCCTAGTCGTCGTCCTGGTCTTCAATGCCCCCTTCCTGTCTGTCCACAGGAAGTCGTGTCCAGTGACCTGGACGCTGCCCTGTGACCCACAGGGTCCTAGTGCCCCGTGTCGGTGGTCAGGTCACCTTGGTGAAACAGGACATATCTAAGATCAACTTCAGAAAAAAGGCTTACAAAAACATCACCAATAAAGAACTGGACACCCTTAAAAATCTAGCTAGAAATCCCTCCATTAAATGTGTAAAGGCTGACAAGGGCGGGGCCCTAGTTATCCTGAACACTGAACTTTATGATCGAAAGGTCCATGAACACGTCACCGACCATGAAGTGTATCTACTCCTAGAAGGCAATCCGACCAATGAATTCAAAAAGGAACTATCTCAAATCATTGAAAAAGCCACTGCTGATGGCATCATTGATGACAGGACAAAAAGATATTTAATGGTGGAACATCCGAGAAGCCCATCTATAACGATGCTTCCCAAGATACATAAAAACTTGACGGATCCCCCGTTCCGTCCCATTGTCTCCACAAGAGGGTCCATTCATGAACCTACAGGGAAACTTATTGACCGGTACCTCCAACCCATGGTTTTGGAACTAAAAAGTCATATAAAAGACACCACAGACTTCTTAAATAAACTCTCTGAAGTCCAAATTTTTGAAGACGAAGAAATCTGTCTATGCACGGCTGACGTAAAGAGTCTATATACTTCAATTCCCCATGAAGGAGGAATAGACGCAGTAGAACAAGCATTGTTATCTTCTCAAATGGATGATTCTCTTAAACCATTTATACTCGAGCTGATGGTATATACCCTATACCACAGCTATTTCAAACACCGAGAAGAATGGTATCTCCAGATGTCCGGCATGGCCATGGGCAATTGTGCAGCACCGACGTATGCGAATTTGTATATGGGCAATTTTGAGAACAACAACATCTACCAGAATGACAATTGGATAAGACACACAAAATTTTATGCACGTTATATCGACGACTTGTTCTTCATTTGGAAGGATACTAAGGAGAACTTAGAACAGGCACTCAGAGATCTCAACACCAAAGACGACCGCATTGAGTTCACGTGGAACATTAGCAATCAGGAAATAACATTCCTAGATGTCTTACTTAAACTCACCCCCAATGGCATTGAGACCGACCTCTTTCGAAAACCTACTGACCGCAATAATTCCTTACTTTATAGCAGTTTTCATCAGAACTCCTTAAAACGACACCTACCCTACAGCCAGATGCTGAGAGTAGTACGCATTGTTTCCAACCCGGATACCAGATCCATTCAAATGGAATCCATGGCTACCAGATTCAGACAAAGAGGGTACCCTGATGACATCCTGCAACAAGCAGTAGAACGCACCTCAATCATTCCTAGGACTGAAGCACTACAGCATCAACCCAAAACCGATGAAAATCGAATGGTCTTAGTATCTAGGTATTCCACTGTGAGCAAATGTTACAAAAACATCATTTTGAAACACTGGCGCATTTTATCGTCAGAACCGTATTTTAAGGACATGTTTAAGGAACCACCTATCTTTGCATACACTCGTCCCATGAACCTTAAAGAAATTCTTTCCAAAACCCACAGTGACACCGTACCCATCCAACACACCGGAACCCGACCCTGCTACCACTGCAACAACTGCAATAACATCATAAAAGGAAATAATCTTAACCACCCCATGCGGGGGTTCAACATCAAATTGAAAGTGAATGCCACCTGCGACTCCTCCAACCTCATCTACCTTCTGAAATGCCCTTGCGGCAAAATCTATGTGGGCAAGACCACCCGCAAGATTAAGACTCGTCTTAACGAACATAAATCGAATATTCGAACCAGGAATGTGAAATCCAACGTAGCCCTCCATTTTAATGAGGCCAACCACAATGTGGCACAATTGCGATTTCTAGTACTTGAACAGGTTCCAATTGTTGAAGGAAAAGACAATAATAAATCTTTACTCCAACGCGAAACATCCTGGATATACAGACTCCAGTCACAGAAACCGGCTGGTCTTAATGACCGTACTGAACTAAGCTGTTACCTGTAACAGATCTCTGTTTGATGCACAGTATTTTGTATTTTCGTTGGCTATAATTCTTGCATTATATGTCACTGTTCACTTTTTTTTTTTTTTTTTAACCTCTTCTAATATGGCCACGCATGTTATACCACCCATGTAAGCTTCCAACACAGTCCTACTTTCATTTCCACGTCACCCATCCAGTCCCTCCTCTATTACCACCACCCTGTTTGAACTCCGTTCTAACTCCGCGGAGTAACCGCGCTGACACCCACACGCTGGGAGTGAGACGCTGACTTTTCAAGTAAGTTTCCATTACCGCTACCGCGTTTCATTTATTGAGAGGACATTATCCTCAAGTAACATTAAGCAGCCCCGGTTGCATGTTCACAGTACTGCACTGGATCACCGCACTTCGTATCCCCGTTTTGTTAACGCGACCAGCACCAAGCCTAGTCTCTTTCATCCGGTTTCCCTTCACTAAGCGCATCGCTTCTAGCACATTTCTTTGACCTTTTTTTAAATTCTGGGCGTTTAAATGCTTGCATGAGAGTTTTCACCAACCACACCTAGCCATTTGAGAAGACCACTCGATCCCTTCCTTAATCTTTACATGTCATATAAGGTTGCATGTGATTATTTTTGGTTTACACAGAACCCGCATTGATCCGTACTTTGTTGACTCTTTTTGTTGTAGCGCTCCTTGACAAAGGACCCCAGGTCCGAAATGCATTGGAGTTTATCCAGCGTCATGTAGTGATTTCTAACTTACCGTGATGTTTCATATGACATAAATATGAATTTCCATGAGAATCCAATGGAATAAATAAAAATTGAAAGCTTCAACGCACAACTTTTTGAACTGAACTTTTTGGTATTCGACGCACCGTCCCTGGTGCCTTCGGACCACACAAGTGTGCCCACGGCAGGGATATGCCTACGCCCCAGTAGCATACTCAACCTTACTCGTATTTCAAGTCGCATTTGTACAGTGGCGACACCTGCAGGAGCACCTTAAATCTCTTTGAGACACCTTAATCTGCATTTAAACATTTCACCATATTTGCTGTGCGCCTAGCCCCCAATCACCAGGTGGTCAGGTCACCACATCTCCCCCTGTGTTCCAAACAGAACGTCTTTGTGTCACACGTGCAAGTCCTTGGCACAGTACCTCATGACGAGGCGATAATAGACCGATGGTGATGGGGGGAGAGAGAGAGAGAGAGAGAGAGAGAGAGAGAGAGAAAAGAAAGTCTCTACATTTCTTCTAGTAGTCTCCTTGTCTTCTTGCACTCCCTTTTTGGTCGTTGTTCTCTGCTCTGTTCTTGTCCTCCGTTTTCCTCTTTTGGTGGTGTTGTCTCTCTTGTTGTCACTTGCTCTCGGTCTTCTGTTGTTGTTGCGCGTTCTTCCTCTTCCACTTTGAATTCCTTGAAGTGGGAACTGTTTCTTGTTATTCTTCTGTTGTCAGACGCTGCAGTCACCATTGACCCTTTTACGTCAGTCACAACCAGCGGGTCTCTTGATAAAATAGATAGAGAAAGGGCTGTCCGACTTTCTTTGTTGTTTCTGTCGCACTACCACCAGATCCCCTTCAGTCAGCTGGTGTTCAGTTGCATTTCTCCTTTTGTCAGCATATTCTTTCATTCTCTTTTTCGCTTGGTGATCTCTGTCTGCAATGTCACTTCTGGCCGTACTTTCCGTTGCGTCTATCTGAGGTAGCCTTGTTTTGCTCGATCTCCCTAGCACCAGCTCTGCTGGGCACCTGCCGGTGGAGCTGTGAGGGGTATTCCTGTAGTCTCTGAGCACTTGACAAAGCGCTTGACCAATTGATACCTGCGTTAATTTTGCCCGCATTATGGCTTTCTTGATAGTCCCCATAAATCGTTCCGCCATTCCATTGGCCTGTGGCCACAAAGGAGTTATTTTCCGATGCTTGATCCCCAGATATTCCAGGAATCTACGGAATTCCTCTCCCGAGAAGGGAGGACCATTGTCTGTTTTCAGTGTCTGCGGGGAACCCAAGGCGGCAAATATGTCGTCTAACACAGGTAGTGTAGCACTTGCCGACGTCGACGATACTTCTCTCACTATTGGGAACCTTGAAAATTCGTCGATGACCACTAGTAGGTACTTTCCATTCTCCAGTGGCCCATAGAAGTCTGTTGCAAGCTCTGTCCATACTGCAGGTGGCAGTTCCGACATTTTCAGGGGTGTCGGTTTGGCAGGAGGTCCTGTTACTTGACAGGTGTGACAGTGCGATATCTCTTCCTCCACCATGTTGTCCAATCCCGGGAACCACACTTTTTCTCTCAACATCTTCTTTGTTGCCACAATGCCTCGATGCGACTCGTGTGCTAGTTCCACTGTTCTCTTTCTCAGTCGACGTGGTATTACTATTCTTGAGCCCCTCATCAGGATTCCCTTTTCCGTTTCAGACAGTTCTTCGCTTATCTTTTTGAATGCCAGTAGTTCCTCTTTATTGACTCCTTCTTCTGTGATGGTGTTGCTGTTGATGTGTCTCCACCTCTGCTGCCGTACCACCACTCTGATAGCCCTCATTGTCGGGTCTCCTTTTGTTTCTCGCTCTAGTTCTTCATTTGTTATTGATGCCGGAGTGTTCTGTCTCACAATGAAGTTTAGATATTCTTCTGCCATTGTGGGGCCACCTTTTTGATAGGGAATCGGATGCCGTGACATGTAGTCCGCTGGATTTTGATCTTTCCCTGGTTTGTGGACAATCGTGAAGTTGTAGTCCATCAACCTGATGCCCCACCTTTCAATTCTTGGTGGTATCTTTGCCTTTGGGTTTCCATATATTGTTACTAGGGCTTGATGATCTGTTATTATCGTGAACGGTTTTCCGTATATGAACATGTGGTAGTGCTCACATGCCCATACTACCGCCAAGCTCTCTTTTTCTGGTTGAGAGTATGCCCTCTCAATGTCCGACAAGCTCTTGCTTCCGTAGGCCACTATCTGTCGAGGTGAGTCTTTTCCTGGCTTGTGTTGTGCTAATATCGCGCCCAGACCTACCGGGCTGGCATCCACTGTCAGTTCGGTGCATAGTCTCGGGTCGAAATAGGCCAGGTGGTCAACTGCCGTTACTGATGCCCTTATCTCTTCGAACGCCCTTTGACACTCTGTGGTCCACTCGAAAGTTTGGCCCCGCTTCGTCAATTCTCTCAGTGGCGTGCTCACTGTCGCGAAGTCCTTTATGTATCTTGCACAGTAGCTGGCAAGGCCGAGGAATGAGCGCACGTCAGCGACATCTTTTGGTTCTTTTCAAGGGTGTCTATTTTGCCACCATCTGGTCTCATTCCTTTCTTCGAAAAGATGTGTCCGAAGAATACTAGTTCTTCTCTGCCCAGCTCGCATTTCTTCTCATTCACTGTTAGGCCCACCTCTACTAGCTGTGAACACACTTCCCTCAAAGCCTTGTCGTGTTCGTCATCACATTTGCCAAACACCAGGATATTGTCACTATAGTTCAGACTGTTTTTGATCGGTCTGATGATCTGCCTGATTGTTTCCTGGAAGATCTCTGCTGCTGACGATATTCCGAAACTTAACCTCTTGTAGCGAAATAATCCGAGGTGCGTTGAGAAGGTCGTGATGTATCTGGACTGCTGGTCCAGCTCCAGTTGGTGGTACCCTTTGCATAGGTCGAGCTTGGAGAATTTCCTCATGCCGGTCAGGCAACTTATCATGTCATCTAGATGCGGCCCTGGGTGTCGTTCTCGTTCGATGGCCGTGTTGGGTATTCTCAAATCCACACATATTCTTATTTGGGCGGCGTCCTTTTTTGGTACCGCTACTATTGGGGACACCCATGGCGTTGGCCCCTCTGCTGGCTCGATGATGTCCTGTTCTAGTAGTGCCTTTATTTCTTCTTCTACCTGAGGTTGTAGATGAATGGGCACCCTTCGGTGATGCTGGGCCACAGGCCTGACCGACTCATTTATGTGTAGTGTTATTTGTCTTCCTTTCAGCTTTCCAAGTCCGTTTGTTAGTGCTGGGTACTCTTGTAGGATGTTCTCTCTGTCCGACATGTGATTCATCATCTTTAGTAGGCCCATGATCTTTGCTGTTACATTGCTCAGTAGACATGGTGCGGGAATGTCTCCTCGTAGCACATGTATTTCTTCAGTGATAGTCTTGCCCTTGTGCGTCATGGTGTCCGTGAATTTTCCCATGTTCGTTACTGGGTTCTGCGAACCCCAGGTGAAGACTTTGACATTTGCCGGTCTAAGTGGTGGTTTCTTCTTCATCTTATCATATTCCGTGGCACACATGATGTTACACGTGGCCCCGCTATCCAGCACAAATTCTGTTTGATGGGGTCCCACGTCGATGGTCACCCAATCCGTCTTTTTTATTGACTTCCTATCCACTAGTCTGATGTGCTCCTCTTCATGCCCTTCTTCCGTGGACATGAGGTAAAGACGTTCTACCTTTCCAGCTGCTCTCTCCTCTTCTTCCTCATCTCCCGACTCTGCCGACGAGCTTCTTGCGGTCGCTTCCATGTGCCCTACATGCCTGTTTGTTGTCGCTCTTTGTTTTCCTCGTTCATTTTTGAAATGTGCCCCTTGGCACATGGTGGCAAAATGGCAGCTTTTGTTGCATTTTCTGCATGTCTGACCGAATGCCGGGCATGCTCCTCGGTGTGGAAAGTCCAGACCGCACCTGTAGCATTGAGAACCTTCTTTCCTTGTTTCTTGTTCCTTTGATCCTTTCTTCCAATTGCCCGTCTTGCGGTTATCCATCATTCGGTGTATCTGTTCTCCTTTTCGGTCCATCTGCCTGGCTTGCACCATTGCCCTAGCTTCCGCTCTTGCTAAGTCTAGAATTTTTTCTACGCTGGTCGGTTCTTTAAGTAGTCTTGTGCGAAATTCTGTGTCGCGACAGCCTTCTATCAATCTTAGGCGAAGGGCCTGTTCATTGTCAAATTTGTCAAATTCACAATGAGCCACTAGCTTTCTTAGTCTTGTTGCGAAGTCATCCATTGACTCATCCAGCTGTTGAAATGCCATGTTGAAGTTATATCTTTCAAAATCGACGTTCCTTTGGGGGTCAAACTTGGTCGTGAGACATTTTATCAATTCGTCGTATGTTTTTATTTCGCTTGGGGGCAGTGTTATGAGGAGGTCCTCCACGTCATCCTCCGCTAGGTTTAGGAATAGTCCTAGTTTCTTTCCGTCCACTACATCGGTCGCTTCCACGTAGCGCTCGAATTTCACGATCCACTTCTCCCATCGTATTCCCACTTGTGGTTCTGATACACTGAACGGTAGTGGTGTGCGATACTGCGCACTATGCTTTGTTTCTGGCATTTTCTCTTTCTTTTTCCTTTGTTGCCTTTGTACTTCTATTTGTATTCTTGCCTTTCACCTGGCTGCCCTTTTGCTCCTTCTTGTGCTCTCTTTTGTCCTTTTTATTTGCCCCTGTTCTTTTTCTTTCTTTTTTGGACCACTTTGTCCCTTGTTTCGGCACTTTTCTTCTTCTTTGTGCCTTTTTCGACTTTTTGCCTGGTTCTAAGATGGCCGCCCATTTTTCAGGTCTTCCGATTGGTCCGGCCGCCTGACCTTAAGATGGCCGCCAAGTCTCGTGAGCTTTCACGCCCAATCCTCGTTTGCCTGCCTTTAAAATGGCCGCTCCGCTTTGCCGCTTTCCGATTGCCCCAGACCGCCTGACCCCAAGATGGCTGCCGAGACTCCCGCGAGCTCCGATTTCACTCGTTCGCGCGCTTTTCTTCAGCGCTTACCCGATCAGGCGGGGGGGCTCAGATAGCGGTCTTTCCTTCGGTCCGCCGCCAGTCGGGGTGGGCTCCCGCTTCAACGAGATGCTTCTCTTCCTTCTGTGTCGGCGATGCAGGGTGGGCTCCTGTTTTCAGTTGTTCTTTGTGCGAGGGATGCACATGCGTGGGAACATCAAACGCTTCGTCGCCAGTTGTCGTATTCTACTGCATCAGCTCGGTAATGAAACACGCAGGAGACCAGGTACCAGTTTGCAGGTCTTTATTATCATGCATGCTCAGGGGCACCTCACGTCTGTCCTCGTCGTCGTCCTGGTCTTCAATGCCCCCTTCCTGTCTGTCCACAGGAAGTCGTGTCCAGTGACCTGGACGCTGCCCTGTGACCCACAGGGTCCTAGTGCCCCGTGTCGGTGGTCAGGTCACCACAGGTACTACTGCACCTGCTGCACCACTCAAATCACAACCCTGTTGTCTGCAAGGGAACTTCCCTTGTGGCTACCTGTTTAGTAGTAAAATATAGCCTAGCTCTTGTATATTAATTTTATTTTTAATGCACAAGGTTTATTGCAACATTTAGAATTTTCAATCAATCAATCAAATAAGCTTTATTCGATCACAGGTATCATAAAAGCGTTACAAAACCATAAATATATAGAATGCCAATACATTTGTAAAATATAAAAAAGTAAAAATAAATTTAAAAAGATAAGTTAAGTTATTAAAAACAGAATTTTAAGACATGGTTTCCCAAAGGTAGTGCATTGCTTTTACAGGATAGAGGACACATTTTCTATTATTATTTAAAATATCCCCGTCATAACTCTAGGCAACAGTTAATAACAAAATTACAATCATGGAAGTGCTTCCTGCACAGAGAATCATTGTTCAGTTTTAAACCACTGCCTTGTTGATAATAATTTTGATAATAATAATAATAACAATAATAATAATAATAATAAATCATAATAAATAATAATTTAGAATTGTATCATTATGACCAAAATGATTACTTCGAAAAAATCAATACGATAATGCTTACAAAGTGCGAGTAAGGTACTGAGGCATGAATAGGTAATGCCACAAACATTTTAAGGCTAAAGCATCTGCTTTACACAACTAAAGGCCCAATTTTGATGTCGGACAGACCTGAGTCCGTCAAACATCGATTTGGTACGGGCCGACCTCCTGTCGGCGGTCCCAACCCGGCAATTAGGGTGCGACTGAACACTGTTCGATTGCACTCCTATTGTTTACAATGGGAGCATGCATTCCGACCGGCAATGCATGCTCCCATTGTGCACTTTTGCACCAAGAATCACCTTCTTGTGTTTCAAACGTTGATCATCTAATTTACAATCACGTCAGAGGCATGCAATACAATAATTTAACTCTGGCTCTGAGGCACAACTGTTACAAAGATGTCAGTCTCCCAACTGCAGGCTCCAAATTGACACTGATCATTGCCAGCTCAGACATTCCTGTAAGACCACATGCTGTTCTGTAGAAAATGCATGACCACAAACACATTCCAGTCACCACACCGTCCTTTCTGAACTAGGTGATGTTTTTAAAGGTCAATAGGACGGGGCTGACATGCTGCACACAGTCCTTAAATGTGAGTACAGTTACTCATGGTTTAATTTTATGGAGTTTGGCCTCGAAACTGCAAGCTGGGAGTGGGCCACTTGATACTAAGCAATGGTGGCAGGATATGATATGATCAAAATTGAGAAATGCTCGAACTTGTGGTTCGCTGATAAATACCTCCAGTATTTGCAGCACAGCATTGGGTTTAATTAGGCCTCCAAAGCCTGTTCCATCTACATGGGGCAACTTTTATGGGACTTTCACAAACAGGGGCACGCCCACCACATGCAACTGGGCCGAATAACAGACCACATGGCCTGACAAACACAGTGCAATCGAAAGTCATTTCATGGTGGTGGGAGCGGTTCTGACAATTATGCCTCAATATTTACTAGTTTATCCTCTATGTTCCAATGATTCTTCACCTTCTTTCCCTCTCATGATTAGCAGATCTCTCCTATGCTCCTCTGTCAATATCCCCTCCTATTTTGACACTGCACAACGCCTCTCTGGAAAATAGCTTACACTTATTATGAAGGCTCTGAGATTAATAATTTCTGCAGCGTTGCGAAGCAATTTGAACATGTGCTGTAGAACCATCACTTTCAAGGAAACGTAAAATGATGTACAGCGTGGAGTGAGGATGGATAATCACTGCGAAAGTGACTACCACAACCTCTCTCAACCATGAACCCTGGTAGGAAATGTCATGGGGATTGTTTTCCACATTTGTGCTGACACTGAAAAGGGGGCATCCATGCACAGAAACAAAAGGCTGCTCTTCCACTCTAGAAAAGTGCACTCTCAAAATGATAGCACTCGGCGGACATGCCTTTTAACTGAAGCAAACACCAGGTCATGTAAGCATGTGTCTGGGAGCGTCTAGCATCGCTCAGTGTCAAAAGCAGCCCTTCGCTGGAGTGTTTGTATGTATAGGCAAAAAAGATTGCAGCATGTAACTAGACCAAGGGTAACAACTCTTTCCCCTTGTGCTTTGTTAGGTAAGCATAAATATAGTAGCAAAGCCACGGTGTGTTTAGTGTGTGCATGCCAAAATGATCCTTGGTTTGCATATCAAGTACACGTTTACAACAATGCCTATGCACTTACCCATTTCACAAGTGCACAAAGGTAGAAGTAGGACAGGCAGAGAGATGCTGACCACAGAGGAGATGAGAACGAAAGCAGTAAAAACAATAATACTGTTCAGGCACTACGTGATCTGCCACGAAAGAGGCGCTACAGCTTACCTAGAAACCATTACATGACACGGAGATTCATGAATCAAAAAAGGCAAAGAGCATGGGTCAAGTGATACAAACATCAATTAAATTAAATAATCAGTCGTCTCACTCTCATCACTTTCTGTATCATGCAGCTCATTGCATTATATTCACCAACAGCTTACAGGTAAAACACCAAATTCAGTAGTGACTGTTTGGGAACATGTTTAAAATCATTTGATAATTTTTCATTGTAACATTTTTATGGTGACTTTGACCTTATTTGGGTGATTTGATAAACAAGTGGTTAGTTTTCTCTCTCCATTCCTCTGTGAAAATTAGCTTTTGCAAAACTGTCTATGAGAAGCTGGGTTGTTAGTTGGGGGGGGGGGTGAGAACTTCTCAAACAGCAACCAAAATCCCTGCCAGGGTAAACCACAGCACCCCTTAAATCTAGTTGTGCTTAACCCTCAAGTAGCTTTGCTCAAAAGCAGTCAGGGTTAACTTAGTGGTAACGTGTAAAGTATTTCTACAGTATACAATCAGTAATAAAGTGAAAACACCACACAAGAAAATAATCCTACACCAATTTAGAAAAATTGTGTAAAATGTAATAGATTATCTGAAATCAAAACAACAAAAACACAGTTAGTAGAACCAAAGATAAGCAAAACCAAATGATTAGGTAAAGCACCAACTGTGTTTATCTGGTCACGCCGGATTTGGGCAAAGTCACAAGTTCAGGCCAACCCAGATGGAACGTGGGCTACATACAGGGACCAGGTGAGGCTTGCTGGGAATTGTACTTTATGTCCTTGATGGAGGGCATTGACCCACACAGCAGTGGTTTCGAGGAGCAATACAGGGTCCGGTGTTGAAATGTGCTGCACTGCTTTGGTTCTGATGAGGAGTTGCAAGTGCAGCATCAGGTTGCATCGCACTGTGTCAGTTCTGATGGGTACCCCAGCTGGGCTGGCAAAATACCATTTATCCCATTTCCAAGTGTGCAGGATGGAATGGCACCACTTTGGGTGTTGTAACACACAGCAAGAAGAGTCCAGGGGCAGGTACAAGATGTTTGGAGCCTTTTCTGTCCCTGAGGCTTTGATCAGGAGGCCAGCCAACTAGCCCTTGGAGTACCTCTGGTGGTTCTGGGTTCAAGGTGCAGTTCCATTACATCTTACTCAGATGGCAGGTCAGCAGAGCAGCGGAGCAACTGGGCAGTCTTTCTTGCTGCAGAATAGTCGTCCTTCTGAGTCTGCCACAGCTACAGAAGTGGTCTGAAGAGTGGGTCTGAGACTTCCTTTTTGTCCCAAGTGTCTTCTTTGAAGTGGGAGAAACGTCTGGAGGCTTTCTGTCACAGAGGTGTTTGAAATTTCCTGTCTCCCTGTCCTGTCTCCAGCCTGGCTACAGGCACAATGGGCTAGTGTGATTTTCTTTGTGTGAGAGCATGGCTCAGCCTATCAATGTATAGGTGGGACTGTGCCCTGCTACACCCCAGCATCCTGCCTAAGGTGGCCCATCCAGGCACCTAATCCCTCAATTGAGTTGCTGTCTGGGAGGAATATACAAAGGCCTGCTGACACTCAAACCTAGCCATGTGACCTAGGAACAGGATGCAGGCCCCAAATGGTTAGGGTACAAGAAATCCAACGGTCTAAAAGTGATATTATTAAATTGTGACTTAAAATCTGACTTCACCATTAAAGCGGATTTTAAATACACTTTCTCAGGTACCATACATGACTTTCCTACCTGGTCCTAAATTAACATTATTACTTATTAAATATACTATTACAACCCAATGTTATGTTATGGTACTGGTAGGTCTCACAATAGTGAAAAATGAAGTTAGAAATATTTCATTGCTAGGACATGTAATACTTAAAAAGTACATGGGCAACTTCTGAATTACAATTCATCCTGCCCTATGGGCTGCTTTGGGCCTACCTTAGGGGTGACATATGTATTAAAAAAATGAGTTTTAGGCTTTCCACAGGGGTTATTTGCCAAGTCAAATTAGATGTTATTTAATGCTAAGAGGTTGCAATAGCTGGCTCTGAGATGTTTTAAAGGGATACTTAAGTGGCTGACACAATAAGACGATGGCTGTGGAATAAATGGACACACTATCCCTCATCTTCTATTCTTACTTAGCTTAGGGCTGTTAAAAGTATCTACAAAAAAGTTCATGTAAAACACAAAGGCATCCACATCCAATCCCTGTTAGACACCTCTGACAAATTCCAACGTTTTTTGAAGTAGTAAAATGGTCTAATAGCCTATCATCCACTTTCAATGTCGATAACCCAAAATCAAAACATGAACACTTTATGATGATCAGCACTGATACAATGATATTCTATTGAACTCACTTTATCACATGCAGCAGTCGCTCTAGCTAATTTTAACTTCAAAGTTCAAATCTCAGATGGTTTGTTCTCATTTCACTGAAGTCTTGGAGTGTAATTAACTCAAGAATATTTTCAATGTGAAACCTTCAATAACTTTATTGATGCTGTTCCTGGAAACTTGCCCTAAGGAATTGGCCAACCAGTTTTCAACATACAGTAAGACTCTAGCAATATTGTTTTTTAAGTTTTCAATTGAATATGGCCCAGTAGATCCTTTTTGACCCTTAAGCAAGCACATATATTTTTCAACTTGAGCAGAAGGAACAGATACTGTTAGACCCCCATATAATCCAAAACAGGCTTTTACAATGAGTAGTTTACAAGCTAGTCATAGCTCTCCAGCTCCTTTAGTAGCTTAGGAGACTTATTTCTAATAATATTAACATTGTTTCAGGGGCATTGCAGTTCTGTCTGTCATGTGTATGTAATATTGAGGCATTCCAAATTTAGAAAGCATTTTTCAAAATAATGTTGGCAACCCTGCAGACTGATTAACTGAGGTGATCATTGCTGGTAAGCTTTCATTTGGGTGGCAATTTGTCTAATGTGTTTACTATTATTACAATAATACATTTAGTAGTTTGGTGTGATTTTCTTTGAACATAAGCAGCTCTTATTAAAGATGGAGTTGGAGACCCCTGATCCAGACATTACCTCGAGCTAATGCATATCGGTCAAACAATCAAATCTATTTATATTTCACATGGGTTGCTGGTACACTTTTCCCCCTTAAAGATACAACAAATCTACACTGTTATTTTATTGAAATATTAAAGATGGGCTTCTTAAACTCTTTCCTAAATTTGAGCAGTCATGCTGCAGTTTTTATGGACATTGGGAAGTTATTCCAGATCCTGGGTGCATAGATGAAAAAGGCATATGAATAACATGAAAAGTAACAGCATATTATCTAGCAGTCTTTGATGGAGCCCCTGATCTTAGCTAGTGTATTCCAAAACATAAGTTCTTCTTAAAAAGTATACCTGTACTTTGATAGAATGTTTCCATTCTGCTCCTTGTCTTTAGGCAGGCTGGTTATTATCTATGTTATGTTGCTGTTCACAAAAGAAAAAGATAACAAGTGAGAGAGTATGGCCTTGGTTTTTCATAGATGCTGTCTTTGGAACCTTAGATGGCCCTCTCTCCTCCAGATGTTTGCAAACACACTTTACATAATACATTTTCAACCTTGGTTTTGAAAAAACATGAACCTGTGATCTGTGATGACATTGAAAATAGAGGCATCTGAATTCCCTTGTATTTTCATTCAAAGCCACCGTGCTTTTCCTTAAATGTCACACTTATACTAATATAAATCAATTAAAAAAATACATAGGAGTTATACTTATGTATATGAAGCATTAGGCAATGCGCAGCCTTATAAGCAAATATATTTTGTGAGGCGGGCTCAGCAGCAGAAATAATGCAGAACATTGAACTCTAGTCAATTCATCAGTTGCACAAGGTGTGCTCTCAGACTGTGTTAAAATTGGACATATTGCAGCTGAGCAGACACCTCTAGTATGAACTGTGGGCCCAAACCACACGATGTATGAGTTTCCTGTTCCAATGTGAATCACCCTGAGATTTTGGACAAGGCACCAGGATTGAGGGTACAGGCAGTCTGAAAAGTCATTGCCAGGTCTTATGGCCAAGGGCTTCCTGCCCACAAGAAGCTCCTCCAAGGTGGTGCCTAAGGAGAAGTGAGGTGGGTGGAAGCTAGGGGGGGATCACCGGGGCCCTGAGATGCAGCAGGTGAAAGGGGCATTGAAGGGCAACTGATGCCCAAAAATACTCCAGGCACAGTGGCAAGTGTTGGAGAGCTTCTGCCTGGTTATTAGCCCCAAGTGGGAACCTGCTCATAACAGCTGGTAAACAAGGATGGCAGTGTGAAGCTTATTGAGATAGATATCAATAAATCAGGGAAGGACAGATGAGAACCCTCCCCATTGTGAAAATGTGCCAATATGCAATATGCCCTTTTATTGACAAAACAATGACTGTTCATTAAAGTGGGATGATTGCTGCATTGCCAGCGCCCTGTAGTCTCAGAGAAGCTAATATGACTCAGCACAATGCTACATCATATGTAGACTTAAGGCTAATTACATTTACAGAAAATAAGGAGTTCATAGCTCTAGTGCATCAGTGGGACAAGAAGATGAGGAAAATATTCACTGAGTGACCTGGGTAGGTGCTCAGACTAGGTCAAGTCAGTAAGCCTAGGGGAAGCTCAGCCACTGGCAAGTGGGTTTGGACTTAATGAACAGGTCAGAATCTGATCAGTAACTTTGGATGCCCTCAAACACTACACCTCCTTATGTGAGGTGAAAATTCAGTCTCTGAAGTCCATGAAGATTATAATGTGCTAGAAAGTTTCTTTCGGATTAACAGGGTGCAGATGGCCACCCTTGAAACACAAATAACGGAAGATATGGTTCATCTCACCATCTGCTCTTTTAATGCAAACCAGGTCTAAATGACAGCAAAGACAGAGGATCCCAGCTTTTAGAGAACTCCAAAACGTTAGGGAGCAGCGAGACATCATTAGGAGAAAAGATCATCACATACACCTGTGTATTATCAGCATGTTGATGATAAAGTTAAAAGTTAAAGTTAAAAGTTCTTGATAGAGCGCACTGTGACCAAGCGGCTTCCTGGCGCTAGAGTTAAGGACTGAGGAGCATAGAAATCTGCCGAGATGGAAATCAGCAGGAGTACGCTTGGGAGAACAGGAAGGTCTTAGGGGCCTTGCGGAATTGTGAGTAGACTGGAGTAGATCTAATGGACAGTGGAAGGCTGTTCCAGAAGCGAGGGGCTAATACAGAGAATCTAGTGCCTCCAGTTTTGGATCTGCGGAAGCGAGGGACATTGAGAAGGGCCTGATTGGAGGAGCGGAGGGCACGACTGGGAGTGTAGGGACTGATGAGGGAGTTAATGAATGCCGGGGCAGTGCTGGCACGGGCCATGAAGGCCAGACATCCTATCTTGAAAAGGGATCTCTGGCAAATGGGGAGCCTGTGAAGGGATTTCAAAACAGGCGTGATGTGATGGAACTTGGGAAGGTGGTGGATAAGACAAGCGGCCTGATTCTGAATAGCCTTAAGACGGCGTGGTTCGTAGGCCGGAATGCCCACGTAGAGGCTATTCCCGTAATCAAGACGGGAGAGAATCATTGCCAAAATAATACATTTGAGAGCATCGGGAGAGATGAAACGGGACACTTTCCGGATAATCCAGAGGGAAAGGAAACAGGAAGAGACAACTGAACTAATCTGGGCATGCATGGAGAGGTCCCGACTGACTTTAATGCCCAAGGTCTTTGCTGAGGCCGCCGGTACTGGCGAGGGGCCGAAGATGGAAGGCCAAAAGGCGGCAGACCAAGGGGAGGTGGTAGGGCCAGTCAGGACCAGCTCCGCCTTGTCCAGGTTGAGTTTAAGTTGGTTATGGTTCATCCACTCAGAGATGAAAACTAGGGTAGAGTGGAATTTAGGCAGGGAGTCCAAGGGAGAGGAAAGATCGAATACTAACTGGAGGTCGTCCGCATAATTATACACGGAGACCCTCATGTCAAGAAGAGAAAAAATAAGGGGGGGAATATAAAGATTAAAAAGAAGAGGGGACAGGGAGGAGCCTTGGGGGACCCTGCATGGAACCAGGCGGGAGGGGGCAGAGAAGCCAGAAAGATGGACCGCCTGAGTCCGTTCTTTAAGAAAAGAGGCGAGCCAAGAGAGAGCAGTGCCCCGGACGCCCGCTGCGCTGACACGGCCGAGAAGGATGGAGTGATCGACCGTGTCAAACGCAGCGGACAGATCCAGGAGCACAAAGGCTTGAGGTAGGTTGGAATCGGCCTTGCTCTTTAGCTCGTCTAGAACGGACAGGACCACTGACTCAGTAGAGTGGGCCGGGCGGAATCCCGCTTGGTGGGAGGCCAAAAGATGGTTGTCCTCAATAAAAGTAGAGAGACAGGTAGTGATGTAACTCTCCAAGATCTTCCCTATGTATGGAAGATGGGAAATGGGTCTAAAATTAGATGGAAGGGAGGGGTCTAAACCAGGCTTTTTTAAAATAGGGAAAACTATGGCCGATTTGAAGAGTTTCGGGACTAGGCCTGAGGAGATAGAGCATTAAGAAGGGAAAGGGGGGGTCAGGGCAGTGACTGAAGAGCTCTCTCAGAATGCGAGCTGGAACACAGACAGCCGGGGAACCTGACTTCACTTTCTGAAGGAGAGCAAGGAAAGAGTCCATAGAGATAGAGGGAAACTGATCAAGAGAGGAAGAGGGCAAAGGAAGAACAGGGGAAAGAGGTGGCGAAGATACTGACGGGATGTAAGATTTGATCTTTGCAATCTTTTCTATAAAGAAGTCATTCAGGGACAAACAGAGAGCTTGAGAGGGGATAAGATTAGGGTTGTCCCTATCAGAAGCAACTAAGTTGCGAACTATGGAGAAAATCTCTTTGGACTTATTGGCTGATGATGTGATTTTCTCCGAGAAATAAATGGTTTTAGCTGAGAGGATAGCCCTCTTGTAGTTAGCTAGGAGAGACTTGTATTTAGCTCGCAAGAGAGGACTAGTTGCGCCTCCAATGGCGTTCAGAACGCCTCAGGTCCAATTTAAGACTTTTCAACTCATCCGTAAACCACTTTTGGGCATCATGGGGGCGGCAGATCTTGACTTTCCTGAGGGGGGCAACCAAGTCACAAGAAGAGGGCAACCAATGATTCACGGTGTCTACTTGAAGATCAAGGGGGAGGTTAGAAAGATCAGGGAGAGAGGAAGTGAGGGAAGCATAGAGAGAATTGAAATCGACACGATTCCAATTGCGAGCAGAAATATTCTTGGGTAAGAGGAGTTTCTCTGGTGCACCAAGCTCAATAGAAAATGAGATAAAAAAATGATCAGACCAGGTGCATGGGAGAATGGTAGGGGAGAGGATAGTGCGACTGGCTGACCATATTTGATCTAAAATATGACCATGAACATGGGTAGGGGAGTGAACGTGGGGGAGGAAATTGAGACACTGGAGAGTGGCCGAGAAATCCTTAGAGAACTGATCTTCCCTGGGGTCGCCCGGCCAATAATTAAAGTCTCCCAAAAGGAGCACAGATGAATTATTGACCACAAGCGTAGCCAGGAGTTCCTGCAGAGCAGGCACAAAGGAGGGCATGTTCTGAGGGGGACGATACATAAGGACTATTGTAAGGGGGGGCCAAAAGATTTAGTGAGTGAGCAACTAAAAAATCAACACCAAGTATGGGAGAGTGAGGAAGAAGCTGAAACTGAAAATTGGAACGAGTAATCATCGCCACACCCCCACCGGCTTTACCATCAGGGCGGTCCACCCGAAGGGCGTAGTAGGAGTCGGGGAGGGTGGACAATAGATCGGGGAGGGAATCGGCTGAGAACCATGTCTCTGTGAGAAACAGAAAATCAGGGGCTTCAGTGTCTAGTAAATTGAAGAGCTCAAGCTGGAGCCTGCCTGCCGATCGAGTGTCTAAAAGGCAGGCAGTAGCCGTGGTGGGTGGCGTAGTGGGTGGAGAAAGAGGAGGAGGGGCAGGGAGGGAAGGAACGTATAACAGAGAAGTGAGCAAAGTAGAGCCAGACAAAGAGGGCAAGGGGGCAGAGATGCCCAGAGCGGCGATACGCTGAAGCAAGGAAGGAGCGATGGACTGAATCGCATTAAGAGAGAGCAATTGAGCTGAGGTATAGACAAGAGCAGGAGCAGGGTACATGGCCCCTGGTCCTGACCGGGCGCAGATGGGCGCAGACGGGCTTGCCTTTGGCGCGCCGTCGGCACGCCCGCTGCGCTCGTCCGCTGTGCGTACGAGGAATGCACATGGTTATGGGGAGAGGGGGCGTGGCCTCGCGGCAGTGGACGTGGCCTGTGGGCTAGGGTAATGGCGGCAAGTAATGTTTTCAACCCGCGGCAGTGCTAAGATCCGCTGCGCAGGGGTAACTAGCACAGCTGGTTTCAAGGGGGAAATGCCCAGATAGAAGAGAGCAGGTAAATAAAAACAGCAGTTACAATTTACAATTTAAAAAAGATTCTCGAGCGTTTCTCCCGGCTTCCGCCTCAGGAGCAAGTTTTCCTCTACCGCGCGCTAGTGATCAGCACGACTTATGTAGTTGCGATGTGAAGGGGGCGTGGCCTCGCGGCAGTGGGCGTGGCCTGTGGGCTAGGGTAATGGCAGCAAGTGATGTTTTCAACCCGCGGCAGCGCTAAGATCCGCTGCGCGGGGGTAACTAGCACAGCTGGTTTCAAGGGGGAAATGCCCAGATAGAAGAGAGCAGGTAAATAAAAACAGCAGTTACAATTTACAATTTTAAAAAGATTCTCGAGCGTTTCTCCCGGCTTCCGCCTCAGGAGCAAGTTTTCCTCTACCGCGCGCTAGTGATCAGCACAACTTATGTAGTTGCGATGTGAAGGGGGCGTGGCCTCGCGGCAGTGGGCGTGGCCTGTGGGCTAGGGTAAGGGCGGCAAGTGACAAGTACATTTCAAGATAACTTCAAAGGGTTCATATATAAATTGAAATAAGTAGGCATTCATATTAAGACATAAGGAACCCATTTTTTTTATATTCTGACACATCTAGATAAATATGTATCAATTTCCACTAATTGAGATAGGTTTGCCAAACAAGAAGATAAATTAGTTTAGGATAACATCAGCAATAGCCATTTGATCTTTAATCATGTTGATCAGCGAAGCGTAACTAACATTTGTGAAGGTAGTGGATAGTTCCAGAAACACAAGGAGGCAAGAGTTTCTTGAGTCAAGAAATAGGAGAACATAATCTACAATGTGCAAAAGAGCAGATGATTACATGTTACAATCAACTCTAAATACCAATTGAAAATGGTCTAGGAGTTTGTTACCTAGGATATGATGAAGTAGCAAAGTTGCTTTACAACTTTCAATCAACTTCTCTATAAAACTACACTAAAATACAATGTAAATTGCAAAGATCACTAACGCCAGCTAAGTGTTTCGTTAGAAGGGGAGAGATGTCTATGTTTTAATATTTTTCTTTTGAATTCTCAAAATCAACAGTAAATGCAAGAAAAGAATTTGCATGAAAATAGCCCTTATAAGTTTTCAGAATCATAACGTAGTCATGACCTGTTAAAGCTGCCTGCCTTAGGGTAGTCTTCCCCCAAACATTGTGTCTTTACTCTCCACTTTATACTGAAATTGTTTTGATTAGGTCTATGACATTGTGCACTTTATCACTGCTAACCAATGCTAAAATGCTTGTGCTCGCTTCCTTAAACATGGTAAAATTGTCTTACACCTGATTGGCATATTTAATTTATTTAATTTACAACTAAGGGCCAGATGTAGGTAATTCTATTTTACCGATTCATAAATACCGAATTTTACCGATTCGGTATTTATGAATCGGTAAAATAGAAGGTGGGAGATGTAAAATTAAATTTTCAATTACCGAATCGGTAACATTCGGTATTTACCGATTCGGTAAATACCGAATCGGTATTGCCCAATGATTCCTATGGGCCTTGAAGCCCATAGGAATCAATGGGCAATACCGATTCGGTATTTACCGAATCGGTAAATACCGAATCCTGCAAGGGTGCAGGGGGTGTCACTTTGACACCCTCTAGCACCCCAAATACAGGCATGTGTGCCATGTGACACACAGACATGCCCTAAGGGCATGTCTGTGTGTCACATGGCACAGGTGTGCATGCACAGATGTGCATGTACACCTGCATTCGGTATTTTACCACCCAATAGGATTGGGTGGTAAAATACCGACTCTTAAGGGCCTGTGACACTCTCAGGAGTGTCACCTACATTTGGAATTACCGAATTGGTAAAATTACCGATTCAGTATTTTACAGAATCATTAAATTTACTGAATCGGTAAATTTACCGATTCTGTAAAATATTTGCCCCTACATCTGAAAACCCAAATACCGGTCGGTAACGGCCGAATTCGGCCGTTACCGACCGGTATTTGCTCTCCTACATCTGGCCCCTAGTCCCTTGTAGAGTGGGGTATCATAAACACGGGATTTGTAAATTCAATGTTACTAATGGGCCTGCAGTCCTTATTGCTACTCACTAAAGTAGCCCCATAAAACTTGTCCCAAGCCTGCCATTGGAGCCTGAATGCAGTTTTAAACTGCCAATTTGTCTTGGCAGTGTAAGCCCACTGCCAAGCATTTAACTCAACTTTTATAAAATAACTATCCTCAGAAATAGGCCCAAAGTAGCCCATAGGGCAGGCTGCATTGTAATTAAGAGGCTTAACATGTACTTTTACGTTTTACATGTCCTGGTACTAAATATCTCCTTCGTTTTTCACTAATGTGAGGCCTACCACAACCATAGGTTTACATTGGGTTGCTTTACTGCTTTTAATAAGTGCTAAACAGGTAAACATTTCATGTTTGTTGGCAGAGAAATTGTAATTAAACATCCTTTTTAATGGTTAACTCAGGTTTTAAGTTAAAATTTTGAAAATGCCACTTTTAGAAGTTGCCATTTTTCTGCCCGAAATATTTTTTGCGTGCTGCCTGTTCTTGAGTCATATAACTGGGGGTAGTTGCAGTTGCACAATAGTGGGAGTAGGTGTTCCTGGATTGGCCATCAACTGGCATGATGGGGGGTGGCGCACCTGGGTACAGCCCCACTAACAACTGAAGAGACTATGCTCTGCTTTTATGCAAAGGACTTGTCACCATTGCATGTTCATCCAGCCAGCTTGGAGCTAGGTCAGGGGATGCTGGAAATTTCAAGCACTTCAAAGGGGATTCTTTAAAATCGTCTCCTACTTCAAAGAAGGCATCAGTTACAAAAATAGTATCCTGAGACTGACTCTTAAGTTTATTTTTTGTGACAGTTGAAGGTCTCTGCCACTGCAGCCTGCTGTGTACTGCACGAAACTGCTCTGCTGCACCTGGAAGGCCTGCTATGCTACCTGGAGCCTGCCATGAACCCTCATAGGCCTGCCCTGCTGCTTGGGCCCTGTTCCACTGCATGAGCCCAAGATTACCAGAGTGCCTCAGAGGGCAAGTTAGCTGGCCTACTGATGAGATTCTCAGGGACAGAAAAGGTTCCAACCATCTTGAACCCAAACCTCGGCCCAGCCTGAGTAAGTCCTAACCCTCCACCTCCGCCTGACCCAGGACCACCTCGCCTTCAGGAAGAAGCTCAATACCTGGCTGTTCGAGCAGTAGCGGACCCACCCCCAGCGCCTTGAGACCCTCCGGGTGAGTAGTGCGCTATACAAATGCTCTGATTGATTGATTGATTGATTGATTGATCCAAGTGGTGCCCCTCCAGGCCTGGAGACTTGGTGATGGTGCTTAAGATGTCCAGACAGCCAAATTCCAAATCTTGGGACTGAGAACTGAGAGGCAACCAGGATCAACCTGTTTGACTATCCCCCCAAGGTGCATCGCAGGTCAGCTTGACTTCGCTGCAGCTCCTTTTTACGTTCTTCATCAACAGCAAATTCTATTCAGCGGTCCTTCACCAAAAAGGTATCCGATTAGTGGAATTATAGTAGGCTACAGCCTGGCCGGCGGTAGTCACCAACAGCCCTGCGGGGGCGATCCGCCCACCATCCATGGAGAAATGACCCCCCCGCCATATTACAATGGCTCGGGGGTCAGGGCCGGACAGAGAGATCGTCCGCCGCTTTTCCGCCTGGTCGAAATGTCGACCGGGCGGAAAAGGGTTCAATATGGTGGCAATGTCTGAAAGACACCGCCAGCCATATTAGAATGTGGGTTTTGAAATGCCTTTCCATGGCAAGCATGCAGAGTCTGCTTGGGGGGCCTGTTGCGGGCCCCCAGGGACTCCAGAGGGGTGGGAGATGCACTCTAGGGGTATCTATGGTATACCCCTGCAGTTCCATGCACAACATGCCTTCCTGGCATTGTGGCAGGTGGTGCTGAGTGCACCACCCGCCACAATGTTAGGAATGCAGGATGAACCTGTCACTGTGGCAGGCGCATCCCAATGGCACCCACGGGACCCCGGCCCTTATGGCGGGCGGCCCCATTTTACAACGGGATGGCGGGCCCGCCATCCTAATGTGCCCCTAAGTCTTAATGAGGACATTTTCATCTCAACTTTATCAAGGGGTTTCCTGACGATGACACTTCCTCCTCAGGCTCCGTCTGCAGTCTTGCCCCACTGAACTTTTACCTAGTCAGAGATTTTTAGTGATGCTTCTTCCAAGGGCCTGATTATGATGTCAGATGGACAAGAGTCTGTCCTGGAAGTGGGACCGACCGTCCTTCTGTCGTTGGTCCCAAACCAGCAATTAGGATGCAACCAAACACTGTTCGGTCACAATCCTATTCTTTACAATGGGAGCATGTAAAATGCCTGCAACCGGGTGCATGGATCAACCATTGGTGCCCACTAGGCAACATCCAGAGGCCTTGCACCCATGGGTGACCTGCTGGGAGCCCCCATTGTGGGATTCCCCCAGTCTTACTGTGTCGGAAAGGCCAGTACAGAAAGGCTGTGGCATTCAACCATCGTAATCCCTCGGGTGAAAAGAGCCACCCTTGGGATTACTGAAAGCATTCCGCCTGGCGGATGGGCTCTCCTAGCCCATCTGAAGCCAGTCAGAATGTTTGGTTGGATTCCTTTCCAAATGACTCCATCCTAACGCTCCATTGTGTTCAGACATATCTTTCAACTTTGACCCAGTCCCACACAACTAGATGTCTATTGTCTGTGCTTTGATCTTTTAGGCACTAGCTTTTACCTTAAAGTTTACAGATTCATAACTCCAGCTCTGCTTTTTGTTTTTTTGGAGTCAAATAATGCATAAAAATGTACTCTATTCTTCTAAATTGGTGTTGACTTTTTCTTAAGTGGTGTTTTCCCTTTATTAATGTTTGTGTGCTACAAAAATACTTGACACATTGCCTCTAAGCCTGACTGCTTTTGTGTCAAGCTGCTAGAGGGCTAAGCACTAAGCACCGATTAATTTAGTGACATTCGTGGCTCACCCTGACATGGATTGTGGCTGTTGCTTGGCTAGCATTAACACCGCCAGTAAACCATCAACCCAATTTCTCACATGCCCAGTTGTGAACTCCTAAAATCCTATAACCTTTAGCCCACCTTCCCAATTATCCTCCATAGTGGAGACCCTTACGGGCACATGCATCATTGCCAATTGCATTCGCGAACTGTGCGAATAACAAATTTCGGCCGTTTGCGAATGCAATTGACAAAATTGGAATGCATCATGTTTTTCGCAATTTTAGAAATCGCAATCATGTTGCGATTTCTAAAATTGCGATTGGATTTAGGAAATCGCAATTTGCGATTTCTTAAATGCAATGCATGAACATTTTAAATTTGCGAATTTGCGAATTCGCAAATAGGGAGAGGTAAATTACCATGAATTTGACCTTCATGGTAATTTGCGAAAACTTTCAAAAATGCACAAAAGTGCATTTTTGAAAGTTTCATTTTACACACACATGCCCTTGGGGCATGTGTGTGTGAACAATGCACTTAAAGTTATATTTCAAGGGTGCAGGGGGTTCCTTTGGGCCACCCCCTGCACCCTTGATATTGCATTCTCAATTTGCGATTCGCAAAATGCTAATCGCAAATTGAGAATGACTTCCCATTCATTCCTATGGGGCTCTAGGCCCATAGGAATCAATGGGAAGGGATTCGTTAATTGCGATTCGCAAATTGTGAATCGCAATTAAGGAATTTTAAGAAATCGCCCAAAAAAATTGCAAATTCTTGATGCATGGCCATTTGCGGTTTTTTAATTGCAATTCCTTAATTTTTGCAAGTAAGAAATCGCAAACGGCAACAATGATGCATGTGGCCGTTAGTTCTTTCTTTTTCAAAACGTACTATCATCCCAGTTCCTACATAGCTCGCAAGTGGTGGCTATCATAACTATTTGGCTGACCTTTTCTATCACTGCTCCTATTCACCGATCTACATGCTGTCCGAGCTTTCTTTCTCTACTCATTACTTGTATCATACGAAAGATCCTTGATTTGATGTTTCTTTTCTATTGCTAATTATTGGATAACTAATCTGCATTGAGGTGCACCGATTAGTACTTCTGTTTACTGTTGATGTATAGTTCTTCCACATGCCTGCTTCATATTTCTAGTTGTGGTAATTTGTTTTTGATTTTCGACCTGTATATTTCAAAGCACAACACCGTAGCATCTTATATTCATAGAAAAACACAGAAATCATCACACTAAGTAATAATGCAGTCTGAAAGGCACTATGCGAAATCACTAAAATGCACATGGTCTCTGAAGCTTTCATAGCCACTACTGTTAAATGTTTTAAATATACTCTTACAAAATAGGGCCTAGATATATCCTGTCAAATGCATTTGTTGCTCTATGCTCTGGAGTGCCTGTCTAGCAATACCTTCTGCATCTATTCTCTTTGCTGTCTATTTCTGAAGATGAATACATTTGTGGCTGCACACTCTACCAAATGTGTCTTGCTAGTTAGGTACGGCTAATTGTCTTTGAACTCTGAGGAGCTTCAAATAGTGGAGGTAGATAGATGTTAGCCTTGGGGTGGACAAAGTTGTGTTGTGGGCCATGCTCCTTGAAGGAAGCTTATCACAGGTGACACTACTGGCCAAGCATCTCCTCATGGTTATTGACTGAGTCACCAGACTCTTGTTGAGTGATGGGTGGCTTGTTCTGCCAGCTGTGATGGATTCACAACTCTGTCTTGAAGCTTAAAAAATGCAGAATTATCACATTCACAAGTCGTGAAAGAACTGTAATAGGAAAAGTTATAATTCATATTATAAAGCTGTTCCATCCGTGTGATCCTTATAATACCCCAAATGTCTTACAGCAATGTGCATGTTGTTTACAGCATGATATACGTGTCAAGCTTAGACATATGCCAGGAGCTGCATGTCAGCCTGCAGGACTCTTTCCCTTTTAGAGAAAGGGCGTTAGTAGTCAGCACTGGTTTCTATGCACAGTGGATGTAGCTGTAGACCTTACGAGCCAAAGCCCAGGAACATAGGTTCAATAAAGGCGAAACATATGGGAACAGTTTAGAAAACATCAACGACGTCATGTTATGCCCTTGAAAAAAACATAAATGCACATGTTCTATGAATAAAAAGGGAACATCACCAGTGGAAAAACAATGAGATGTGATCCATGATCTGTCAGTTTAATATAGTCTCTTTGAAATCTTTCCCTCTATTGGCTCATGTGGCCAGGCCTGTGAATTGTTATTTCTCACCTTATGAAATTTACTTGCATTTAATTATTCAATTCTAAATAATAACTGTTGATACATCGGCATCGATGAAACTGAACCAATCATACAGTTTGTTGTAAATGTTTTAACTTTTGACTGTCCTATTCACAAAGGCACTGTTCCATTTCCAATAGTAATATACAAATGACGAATGCTCGATTGCATGATTAATACTATTTAAATATGAATTAAAATGATTACTAGAGAAAAATGAGAACACCCAGCTAAGCAAATCATTATAAATCATTAAAATACCACAATTTGATGTTTTGTGCTAGATATATATATTCTTATGGCAGAATAGTACCTCACGAATTCCAGACATTTGGCAGGAGTTTCTGCTGCTGCAGTGAGGGAGCGCAAACTGTGGAGATTGCTGCATCGCACCTCTCAGTTCGACTTCTCTGGTGATGCAAACCTCTACACGTCACACACAATATTACACAGTGCATAAAGGCTTGAATTGGAAATACTTTATTATCTGAGGTTAAAAGTTATAGAAGTTCATCATTCAAGAATAATTTTGCCATCAAGCTACACCATGACACTGGGCTTCAGTTAAGCAGAGCAGTGCGAGCCAGCCTTTTTAACTGCCCTCCTCCTATTAATGCCCTTATGCCAAAGCAAAATGTTTTAAGTTGAGCAGATCCATGCAAAATTACTACTTTTGTTCTTGGATTCACCATGCATCCTCCATTTTGAAAGGACTGTTTTACTGTATGAGTGGAATTAGATGAATTTGCTGCGTAGAGAGATGCACTTCTTCTTTGGGGCACACAGGCAGAAGGAATAAGTTCCTCTAGTCAATCAATCAATCATGCGTTTGTTAAGCATGACTACTCACCCATAAGGGTCTCAAGGCACTGGGGGTGAGGGGTGCAGGTTCCAGTCCATCAGGGAGGGGGTCTGTTGAAGAGCCAGGTTTTGAGGTTTCTTGCGAAGATGGGAAGCGTTGTTGCCTGTCTGAGGTGGAGTGGAAGGGCGTTCCAGGCTTTGGCCACCAGGAAGGAGCAGCCTCCGATCTGGTTCTTTGGTGCGAGGGATCACGGTGTAGGAGAGCTGGGCTGATCGTAGGGTCCTCTGGGATGCTTGTAATTTGAGTCAGCTGTTCAGGTATACTGGTCTGGTGTTGTGGAGGGCCTTGTGTGTGTGGGAGAGCATCTTGAAGGTGACTCTTGCCTCAATAGGGTGCCAGTGGAGTGTGCGTAGGTGCTGGGAGATGTGGCAATGTCTTCGCAGTACCAGTCTTATGGTGGCTTTCAGGATGTTCTGTAGCTTGCTTTTGAGGTTTTTTTTTATTCTAGTGTAAAGTGCGTTGCCGTTGTCGAGGCTGCTGGTGACCAGGGCGTGAGTGACGGTCTTTCTGTGTTCGAGGGGGATTCATTTGAAGGTCTTAAGTAGGAGGCAGAGGGTGTGGAAGCAGGAGGATGAGACAAAGTTGATCTGGCGGTCCATTTCGAGCACGGAGTCCAGGATGATTCCCTGGTTGCGTGCGTGGTCCGTGGGGGTGGGCGGGTTTTCGAGGGCAGGGGGCCACCAGGTGTCGTTCCAGGTGTCGGGGTTTGGGCCCATGATGAGTACTTCCATCTTGTTGGTGTTTAGTTGTAGGCAGCTGTTTTTCATCCATTTGGCGTCGGTTTACATGCTTCTCAAAAGTTGTATCTGGCGGTGTTGGGTTTGTTGGATAGGGAGAGGATGAGTAGGGTGTCGTGTGCGTATGACACAATGTTGAGTCCATAGGTTCTGACGATGGGGGCAAGCAGAGCCATGTAGATGTTGAAGAGCGTAGGGCTATGGGAGGACCACTGAGGGACCCCGCAGACGGTTGGTGTAGGGTCTGAGAAGAAAGAGGGAGTCTGACCCACTGAGTCCTGTCGGAGAGGAGGGAGTGGATCCAGTCAAGGACCTTGTCCTGGATCCCTGCGTCATGGAGTTTGCTTATTAGGGTGCAGTGGGAGACTGTGTCGATCACCGCTGAGGCGTCGAGAAGGATAAGGGCTACTGTTTCTCCTTTGTCCAGTATGGTGAAGATGTTGTCTGTTGTGGCGAGGAGGGCAATTTACGTGCTGTGGTTTTTTCTGAAGCCGGATTGGGAGCAGTCGAGGATGTTGTGCTCTTCGATGAATGTGATGAGTTGGCTGTTGATGGCTTTCTCGATGACCTCGGCGTGTTTCCAGTCGTCGGGGAATGAGGCTGTCACCAGGGAGCGGTTGATGGTGTGGTGGAGCATGGGTGCAATGGCGTTGGTGGCTCTGTTGAAGAGTAGCGGAGGATCAAGCAGCTGCTAAGTTCTGCTGGCTTTGCAGCAAGAGGGGCGATACTGGAGAGGATCAAAGGTAAATGCCACTGGAACCTTCCTCCTCCTCTGCAACTTCTACTTTCTTAGACAAATATAAGAAACACATGAAGCTCAAAAAAGTAAATTACATATATGTGACAGTATTGCTATCTGAATTAAAGAAGTACAATACAAATATTAAAAACATAAATCTATTTGCTGAAATATGCAGCAATATTGAAATTAAAGGAAAGAGGAAAGAGGCAGATATAAAGAGGGATAGGAAGGGATATGCTGCAAAAAATATATAAAAAGAGTATTTTGAATGCCTACCTTGGAATGCTCTATAAATGGAGCAAACAATAAAGACAATGGATATGAAATTGAATATAACAGTTAATTTGACACAGCACATATCTTCTGTTAAACCTTATAAAGGTGAATATTCAGTCTTTAAAATAAGACAATGAAAAAATATTAAAAGCGGATTGGATACTTCAGTACTTAAATGGTGTAGCATAGACCTTGCAGATATACGTTGGTGAGATAGGAGATTACTGGGGCCCACAAAGTTCTCTTTTGACTGCCAGTAACATTAATTATACAAATCCTTTATCTAGTGGGTGATTATAACAAACTCCACACTGCCAAAACTGAAAAGTTTAGTGGAATTCCAGAAAAAAGCTGACATCAAACATTTGTTAAAAACAATATAGTGATTTAATTCTAGTACTTCAGATTTATCAGAATTCAATTTGAACCCACAGATGACTGAAAAGGATGCAACCTCTAAGAAAAGGGACAAGTGAAAATTCTGGGTTTCAAATGTGAAAAAGATTAGCATCTGCATATTCTGATATTTTTAATTGACTTTCACCTTAAAAATTCTGTGCATCAGAATACTGTCTCATTTCTTACAGAAAGGTTTCAAGGTCCTGAATAAATAAACGTGATAAGGGACATAAATACCATTCTCCACTTTGCGGAGGAAAAACTCTTAAACGCGGATCCATTGACAAAATTAGAACCTTAGAGTGAGGAGTAAAATAAAGCAATTAAATATATTCTCTTGGGACCAAAGCTAACCCAAATTTGAGACTGAAAGATAAAATGTCATTCCACCCCATCAAAGGCTTTTTCAGCATAGAGAGCTGTAGCGGTTACATTTTTCATTCTTGATAGATGTCTTGAGAAGTACCTGACATCTGGGACAATAATAGACACAGGTACAGTTGACTACTGTGAGTTGTTTTAATAAAAGCTTATGACTTATGGAGGCTGTTGATTAGGATTTTAAGATCGCCGCCTCTGTTGTTTTTTCTTTAGGTTATTGCTATAAATATATTTTAATACAACTGAATGGGGATTGACAGATACTCTATTAACTATATGGTGAGCCACGTTGTTTATATTTTGTATAGGATGACGTTCACTCCGTAATCTGTCTTCCACAATCAACTTTTGCACCTTAGGAGTCTCCAGTACAAATTTGTCTGATGTAACACACCTGATCTTTTTGAGTTACATTGACCTTGACTTCCTTGGTACATGATTTGCACTTGGTCTTTGGTGTATTCTTTGTCTGTTGTCACTTTGGTTAGGCCCTAGGTTGTTCTGCTATTATGTCGCTGTACACGTTTCCCTGTTAGTCTTTTCATTATTTTTGGCACTACTCAACTCCCTTTGGCACGTTTAAATCGGTGTGGTGATGGTTTATTTTCTATTCGCTTTGGTAATCTCACTATTAAAAATACAAAAGACTTTTTAGCAATTATGTGAGGAATCATGTTCTAATTGCATATACTTCTATTGTCATTGTAGCCATGTGGAAGTCATTGGGTGATACCCCCAAGATGAACCACGTGTTGGCTACGTCCATGTGATGTTATGAATCATCTGTGAATCACCTGTATCAAATGGAAGTGATGACTTCTTGGAAATAAAGAAGAAGATTTGGATTTGGACAAATATTGTCTTATAAACTTTTACTGTTACTAATGACAGTTGTTGCTCAGGATTAAGACTTATCTTTACATTTTCTTCTCATTGTGTGCTTGTTTTTTATTCATAATATGGTTTTATTTCCAACTGTCTTTCATTGCTTCTTAGTGCCACATGTTAACATATGTTTAAAACATATATATGTTGCTTACAGTCATCTTGCAGAATTTTAAAGGGCTTGATATTCCTAGAAAAAGGCAGAATGTTTTGAATTATCTGTCTAACCATTTAAGAAAAAATAAGTACTGAAACTCAAAAGAGGTTTCACCTGTCTTCTTTTCCTTTGTCTATACAAGAGAGATGTAATTAGTCTATGTGCAATAAGTTTAAACATAAAGTTAATCCTTCAAGAAAGTGATACGGAAGGATGATGGGTTGTGGTAAAACTATAATTCTGATAAAATCCCTGTCACACTATTTAATATTTATAGGCTAACATGGACTGATAACCCATTATTGTGTAGTATGGCATACAAATGAATGGAATACTCAAATCTCTTTACAGAATGTGGTGGAGATTGTAATGATATAATGAATCCCTTTAATGACAGAAATAATAAAGTTCAATATATTCCAAATGATATAAAAAAAAATATTTCTAAAAAACATTAATTAAAGATCACTCACTGATGCTTGGAGACTCAGCGAACCTGATAAAAGGGAAATTACTTTCCGCAATTCAGAGTCCAGACTAGATTATATTTTCCTGAGGAATCAAATGACTAAGAAAATGCTTTATGATGGACTTAGATGTTATCCTACCGAAGTTAGGATCATTATGGAGATTTAATAATGCTCTTCTGATTATTCATTCCTTTTCACAGTCCATTGGTGTCTACACTGAAGACTTTTTCAATTTTTATACTCCAAATGATACCTCATTTCCCATTATGTGGGTGTCTTTGAAGCAGCTGTGCGAGATTGCATTGTCATATATGTCTCGAACAAGAGGAATAGTGCTGAAAGTAAACTAAAAGACTTTCTGAGTACTATCATGCAACTAACCCATACTTCTAAATGCCAAAAATTGTCTTAAATAATTGATCACAGCTAAGTTTCAACTTAACAAATATTCTATCCACAACACATACTCTTTCCTTCGTAAATCTTGTGAAATGTATTACAAGGATCAGAATAAGACAGGTAAGCTTATAGTTAAGTATTTAAAAATCAAAAAAGATCAGATTAAAATAGAAGCTGTTTGTAAAACTTGTAAAATGCTTGCTTTTAATGATTTGAAAATTTGGAAAACTTTTAGAGATTATTACAAGCCAAGTTATAGTCAAGAAAAAGTACCCCAGAAATGTAAATCAGTCAGTCAGTCAGTCATAAGCTTTTATTCGATACACAGAGATATCTTATAAGCACATACATAATACAATCAATACAGTATACAAAAAAGTTTATGCCATAAGAAGTCAGTAAGAAATATTGGAATATTAAAAGTGATAAAAGGATATAAAGTCCGTTAATAAATTAGCTAAAACAAGGATTAAACAGCTACTGACAATCTCTTACATCGAATATGCCAAAACTGCTTTAAAAATTTTGCTATTCCACAGACTATGGGGGGGGAAGTGTCCGTGCTTAGAATACGCAAGGCTACTAAATGACTACGTGTGCCCATGTTACGGCAGAGTGGTTTCAGCCAAGAGCTCCTAGGCCTTGCATAATCCGGACATTCAAATAAGACGTGTGCAATAGACTCAATCTTACTCGGGCAACATGCACAGTTGGGAGAGGTGCGATCCGCAGATGACCATTTCGATACCAATGCACCTAACGGGAGGGAGCCAACTCTAAATTTAAAATAAAGAGCACGGTCAAAGGGGAGAGTGATCAAGTCCAAGTAAGGTTCGATGGCCACAATGTCTTTAATTTGTAAAAAGGTGGCAGTGGACCTGCAGTGATTTGGGCTAGAGATTAGACGCTCAGCAGTCCATTTCCAAAAAAGCGCCTTGACAACTTCTTTTGGAGGGGCTGAGCGGGATGACCAACAATCCCCTAGTCCTATATTCTCCAACAGCTTTTTGGTGTCCTTTAACCATTTTATCTTGGCCCAACCCCCCTGGCTCATTATGTCTCTCAGGGCATCAGCATAGGATTTTAATTCTTCGCACCTCCAGATCCGTGTCCACAACAGGAGCGGGCGAAGCTGGGCCTGATCTTTAATGTTTTTACATCCCGTGTCCATCCTCACAGGTACTGACGGTGTGCTCAGAGGAACAGCGATGAGGGATTTTAATAGCTTGCTCTCAGCAGTAACTAGGGCATCCAGACGGCAGTGACCCCACAGTTCTGCCCCATACAAGGCTGATGTCGCTACTTTGGCCTTGTAGATGTCAAGTACTGGGGTAAGTTATCTCCTAGTTGAGGCCCTGTATTCCCTCATGAGAGCTCCTCCTACTCTCCTGTGGTTAAGGACCATTTTTTCAATGTGGTTTGCCCAAGTCATCCTTTCCGTAATCCGAATGCCAAGGTAGTCGAATTCGGCTACTTTCTCCAGGGGAATAGAGTTAAGTGTAGGTAGGCGACCCAATTTTTTAGGTGGGTTAACAACTAGGTATTTTGTTTTGTCCACATTTATTGTTAGCCCTTTTGCAACACAGAACTCCTGGAATCGTGTTAGAAGTTTCTGTAGACCTTGTGGGGTCTTTGAAATCAGGAGCGTGTCGTCCGCAAAAAGCAGGGTTGGGATACGGACACCTCCAAGACAGGGGGCGTCAGCTGGTTCTTGTTGAAGGTGTTTTATCACCCCATTCAGATATAACGAGAATAGGGTGGGTGCCAGGACGCAACCCTGTCTTACGCCCCTAGACACTGGTATTTTTTCCGTAAGCTCTCCGTTATTACCCCAGCGGACCTGTGCAAAAGTGTGGGCATGAAGGCTTATAAGAAGGGACAAGATGTAAGGTGGTAGCCCCAACTCACAAAGGACCCTCCAGAGCTCTTCCCGGGGAACTAGATCAAAGGCAGTCTTCAAGTCTATAAAGGCTAAGTAAAGACTACCCTTGCCTAGTTCCACCACCTTCCACCCCAAGAGGGACAACCTAAACACCTGCTCTATAGTCCCCATACCAGCCCGGAAACCTGCCTGAAAGTCTGATAGGATTTTATTCTCCTCCACCCAATGGAGGATCCTACCAAGGATAGCTTTGCCAGCTATCTTTTGGGTGGAGTCTATCAGACTTATTGGGCGATAGTTTCCCGGGGTTTCCCTGCACCCTTTTTTATAGATAGGGACAACCACCGCCCCTTTCCAGGATTCTGGTACTACTCCTCCCCTCATAATATCATTTAGTAGAGCTGCTATGATCCTTCCCCATTCCGCTGGATAAGCCCTCATCAGATCACCCGGAAGGCCGTCCGGGCCCGGTGCCTTGCGTGGTGCCACCCAGCCTATAACCCCCTCAATCTCTAAGGGAGTGAAAAGGTCATAGGCATGAGGTTCGGTTGCTAGTGTGAGATCCATCCCCGCAGACAGTTCCCCGTCTGGTGGGAGGTATAAAGACCCAAAGTGTTTTGCCCAACTTTGAGGCGGGATACTGCAGGGTCTGATGGCTACATCGGATTTGCTCCGTTTCCTTATAAGATTCCAAAACATCCCTGAATCCCTAATTTTGCTAGCCTGGAGCAGGTCTTCCCAGTAATTTTCTTCCCACTCCCTTCTAGCCAAACTAAGGGTCTTTTTGTAAGCCCTCCTAGCTTCCTGGATCACACTTTGGGATTTAGATTTAACTGCCTCAACTAGCTTTGCCTTATGGGTCCTACATGCTTGGGTATACCACCCCTCAACAGATTTTTTAGTTCCTGTATTGCCCGGATTTTTAGGGTACAGGGTAAACACGTTGGTTAGGGCTTCAATCAGGGAGAGAAATAACCCACTCACTTTACCCACCCCTTCTAGCGAGGATTCCAGAGATATTACCGCGCGGTTTAAATGGGATTGAATTTCCCCAACCTTCGCCTCGGATAGGACCAGTTTTGCCCATTTAATTCTTCTACCACATGGGGAGACTTCAGATTCATCTAGTGGTACGAGTGCCTCTTTAATGTTGGCCTTCCTTAGGGGTTGCCACCAATGTTCCATTTCTAGGGAGAGAGGGTTGTGATCGCTTTCTATCGAAGGGACCACCTGCATGTCCTTTACATAAGGCCATAAGCACATGTCTATTAGGGCATAATCCAGCCTAGAGGTGTGCCCTGGTCTGTTGTAGGTATGTGCACCCCCCCTATCCAAGGAAGTCCTCCCATTCGCTGCCCTTAAATTAAATTCAAGAGTAAGGGAGTATATTTGGAGCGCCACTTCTGTCCACCTTTTAATCGGTGCGATGTCTAGAGCCGGGATCCCCCACCTGGCATCCTCCTCATCCTGGTCGAGGGAGACGTCCGAGCCCAAAGGCTCGAACGTACAGTTCATATCACCTACCACCAGGGTGCGGGTCTTATGGGGGGTGTTGTTTAACAGGGTCTCGAGAAGAGCTATCACAGGAGACTTTCTCCCACCCTTTGTACCCCGAGCATACACATTAAAGAT
The DNA here is from genome assembly GCF_964261635.1 of Lissotriton helveticus. Lineage (NCBI taxonomy): Eukaryota > Metazoa > Chordata > Amphibia > Caudata > Salamandridae > Lissotriton > Lissotriton helveticus. Next base: position 668,073,978 of record NC_136057.1, read on the forward strand.
GTTTAGAACAATTCTTCCCCTTTGATCTATGAGGGTAATATTTTGTATATCCGGGGAACCTGTGGGATAGTCCACTACTCTACAGTTTAGAGAAGCCGCGACCCAAATAAGAAGGCCGCCCGCTGGGCGGCCTCTCCCGGATTCCGAGACCCGCGCAGGAGAGGAGTATGAGGAAAAACCCATCCTGTGGACCGGTGTCAGGCTCCAGGTTTCCTGGAAGAGGCACAAGGAGTGCTTATCAACCCATGCAGTAAAGTCTGGGAGGGCCAGTTTTCCAGCAATCCCTGCGATGTTCCAGCTGAGAACCTTAAAGACTAGGTCCGTCACAGCTGGATGGTCGCTGGGCGCTTGAAATCCCATATCTATAGGGTTTCCCCTGTATATCCGAGGAGAACAGGGATCTTGTGGAATTATTATAGGATCTCCTGTTCCACTTACAAAGTTTATTTGGGTGGGTGGTGCTTCTACTTGTTCTGCTCTGCTCGCTGATTCCAGTCAGCAGGGGCCAATTGCCCACATTTGCTTCTCCCTATCGCCTCCTACAACCCCGACCCAGTTTTGGCCAGAATTAAGAGAACTTTCACTTCCTCCATTTGGGCTAACAAGGTGCCTAGGGTAAAAATATGAGAGGTCTACCAATTTAACCCCCGGAGCCCCCATATTTTTAATAGGAGTACAAATGGATGGCACCACTCTGTAATCTTGAAAGTTTATAATTACACAGTCACCCTCCAGCAATTTTTTCCCTTGCCCTACCCATCCCACTCTACGGACACTTAGGATAATGCCGTCCATACCCGGGGGGATTGGTTTATTTGCCTTCAGCCAGTGTATACACTTGTTCTTAAGTGATTGATGGTTTTCCAACTGGCCATCCTTTAGGGGAGGCACATTAACCATGACTGCAACAAATGGTTGACAGTCTGGTGGGAGATTAATTGGGGGGATCACATTTTTTTGCTGAGAGATTTTTCCTTTGATGAAAAGCGAACAGAAATTCATTCACTAAAAAGAGACAAAGCTCCAGTTCCGTATTGATGTACTATTGCATTTTATTTACAGTTATCTCAAATTCTAATCCCCAAATTGATTGACATTTATACATATTTCAAAACCTTTAATTTATCAAAAGAAACTATTAAGGATTCTCTCATTTGTTTAATCCCTAAAGAAAATTGAGTCGATTCTGATAAAACAACAGCTAAATCTTTGTAATTAATATTGACTACAAAATGGTTGCTAATATCATTGCCCTCTTTCTTTTGGCCTTTATTTCCAAAAATATAGGGGTGGAAACAATCCGGGTTTGTCATAAACAGATTATTTTCAGATAGCATTAGATTATTTTTGTCATGTATTAAGCAAATCATCTGAATATAAAATAGCATTTAACCGCTACAGCTCTTTACACTGAAAAAGCCTTTGATGGGATGAGGTGACATTTTATCTTTCAGTCTCAAATTTGGGTTAGCTTTTATCCCAAGAGAATATATTTAATTGCTATATTATACTCCTCACTCTAAGGTTCTAATTTTGTCAATGGATCCGCTTCTAAGAATTTTTCCTCCACAAAGTGGACGATGGTATCTATGTCCCTTATCATGTTTATTTATTCAGGACTTTGAAACCTTTCTGTAAGAAATGAGACAGGATTCTGATGTACAGGTTTTTGTTTATGGTGAAAGTCAATAAAAAATATCATAATATGCAGATGCTAATCTTTTTCACATTTGAAATCCATAATTTTCGCTTGTCCCTTTTCTTAAAGAGGTTGCATCCTTTTCAGTCATCTCTGGGTTTAAATTGAATTCTGATAACTCTGAAGTACTAGAATTAAATCACTATATTGTTTTTAATAAATGTTTGATGTCAGCCTTTTTCTGGAATTCCACTAAACATTTCAGTTTTGGCAGTGTGAAGTTTGTTATAATCACCGACTAGATAAAGGATTTGTATCATCAATTTCACTGGCAGTCAAAAGAGAACTTTGTGGGCCCCAATAATCTCTTTTCTCATCAACGTCTATCTGCAAGGTTTATGCTACACCATCTAAGTACTGAAGGCAACAATATGTTTCAGTTTTGCACGATCAGTATTTCTACCTGTTTTATTCGTTAAGATCACTTTAAAGAGGCATGGGTAAAACAGTCCGAATATTCATCAATCTGAGAGGAGGATGCATGTAGAGGAAGTCATTTTGACTTTCTGCAATCATTTTCACTATGCTGAAAAAAATAGATTATTGCCAGACCATGAGATTTATCTTTCCCTTTTGACTGCTATGATGACTTTAAGGAGATTAATGCTTTCTAAAAACAAAAGTATAACTCCTCTAGGAATAGAAGGCAATGACAAAAAGCCTAAGTGTTGTCTGTATGTTTAAAGAAAACACATTGTCATTTTTAGAACCATAGGAATGAAGTATTGAGAAGGTGAAATTAGACCACCTGCTACATTCTCCAACAGAATGTATATCCTTAGATTGATCTTCCTGATACTATTTTTTAGATCTTCTGCTTGTTTTTTAAGAAGAGAAATATCAGCCTGCTTGGAATCAATTATTTCAGTAACATCTTGAAGGTAGCTCACCCATTGCTCCATTTCAGTTCTCATGTGTCCATGTGAAACTATTTATCATTAAGGATTTGTCGTTTTTTGTAAGTTTCTTTCACATATTGCTGGAAGGACTGTAAGACCTGTCATTCTTAAGGTGGTTCTCCCCACAACGTTTTTCCATTTGCCTTCAATTTTTGCTGTATCTTTTTGTTGGCCTTAAGACCCTGAGCACTTTACCCCTGCTAACCAGCGCTACGGTGCATGTGCCTCTCCCCTAACATGTTGACATTGGTATATACCTGATTGCCATATTTATTTTAACTGTAAGTTCCTTACAAGTTGTTCCCAATGTATCCAGGGCCTGCAATCTATATGCTACTAGTGGGCCTGCAGCACTGCTTGTGCCACCCACACAAGTAGTCTTTCCAAAGCTGTCTCAGGCTTGCCATTGCAGGGATTATGTTGGTTTACTGTCACTTCAACTTGATATTTTAAACCACTTTCCAAGCCTTAAACTCTCCTTTTATTACTGTTGCAGGGATTCTGCTCCTATACAGAACTGTGCATAAAGACTTGGGACCTCAGTGAATTAGGGTGTGCCAAAACTCACCTTAGTACCCAAAATCCCCTACCAGACTAGCATCAGTGTCTCATTGGCTCTTCCAAAATACCAAAGATTAGACAACCCAGAACATGCGACTTAGGTTACCTCAGGAAATGTGGAAAACATGAACTCTCATACCAGTCCAAAGCAGGGAGTAAAAGAAGAAGACACATGCAAGTTTGAAATATTTATTTCTAACGCTGTGTTCTCATGCGCAGCATCTTAGCTAATACAAGCAGACATATTATTAGAAACAAGATTATCAGTATAGTTACTATTCCATAAAATACAAAGGGAGAAAGCATGTTATAATGCTAAATGGAAACAGGTTGAAAAAATATACCTATATTTCACCCTCCTTTGCTAGTAGGTTATTTTATATCTACAGAAGGTCTCTTGGGATTACAAAGGCGGCCCTATACCTCTGGTATTAACAGAAATGGATCACATTAAATTCTGCACCAGCTCTCAGCATACAAATGTTCTCCAAGTGTGTGTAATCATGCCTACGCAGTGCATTATTAAAACGTGCCAATCTCAGAGGTGGCCACAGCTGCATATGTGTAATGTCTAGAACGTTTGCTGATCAGTCCGGCCAAGAACCACTGTGTTGAAATAACCTTGAAGGCCTCGGCACTCACTGTTCAGACTAAGCTTACCAAGCAAGGCTACTAATATAGAAAAATATGTTATTCTCGTGTGAAGCAAAACACTCTGCTAAACTCTAAACATTTAATAAAGTGTGTGCCATGTGGAAAAGGCAGCAGAAAAGAAAAATGGCATTTAAACTTCTAATAAGCTCATGTCAACTTAACACTGTGTGAATGCAAGGCTCAGCCCCACGACACCCTACCTTGATCTGAGCACGGACAAGAAGGAGGCAAATTTTGAACGCAGAGTTCAGGAACAAGAGTCAGAACCAAGTTGAAATTGCCACAGTGAAAAAAACAGGAGCAAACTCCAAAAATTAAAAGTACATCAAACCAAGCAATTTTATCCACGGGGATAGGGAAGTCAATAAGCCTTGGTAGAAAAAAATTAAGATGAGAATTTTCTTTAAAAAAATCTGATGTCCAACATGTGACCTCGGCCATGGAAGAGATAGAACGACAACATATCTCACTCCAACAATGTATATGCAAAGTACGTTGCATCAGCCTCCAACAGGAAGTCATTGTTCTCATCTGAAAACATTTCAGCCATTCAATTTATCAATGGGAAGGAACATACATGTTCCTCAATAACCCGATCCTCTAGCACCATCAGAGGACAACTCAGGTTTATTTCAATGTAACTGGGTCCCAAGAATTCATGCGCCACTGCAAAAACATTTCAACACCTAGGACTCCATGCATCGCTGCAAAGGCCACAATCCCTCCATCAGAACAAAGCAATTCATGAGCAACTAAGGGGCTCATCAGTCAATCATAATCCACATTGGGAAACACCGTATTGCAGAGACACAAATCCAGGGGCCAGTCGAAATCGCAATTCAGGCAATGAAAGACCGGCTGGACGCATGTGAAAAAGGAAAATCGAAACAATAATCCATAAGCTGCTCTCAATGTAGCAAGGGGCAGCGCTCCATAATATTCAAGCATTCGGTTGCAGAGCAGCAACAGCCGTGGCAGATCGTCTTGCAACATAGAACCTGGATCCATTTTGAAATAAACAAAGCAATAAAAGTACGCCTGCAACCAAAGCGAGCATCAAGGGAAACCCACCAAATAGGCTGGAAAAAATGTAATGAAAAAATGCTGGGAACACACCAAATATAGTTTGAAAAGGATGCACAAGGCCAGTACTAACAACTTTGAGCCAGCCCTGTGATGGAGGAAGCATTAAAGATAGTGTGAATTAATTCACCGAAATGCAAGGGAAAATCCTTATTTAATAAAGCATGCACCTCTGTGCGAGTGTTAGCCACATGAAGGACAAATGTTTCACAAGCAGATGTGAGGGCGACTTCTTTTTGAGACAAAAGAGCTCTTATGCCACTCATCTTGTTGAACTCTGCTCTCAAGGTCGGAATCAACAGCCAGATGGAAACCTCCAGCTTCCCATGTGGAAGAGGAAACATTAAATTTTTACAGCAGATTACTCGTTCACTGACTGTACCATGTAAGGAATGCCGGCTAACATCCCACAACAATCCTCATCATTTAAAAGTAAATAACTACGGTTTGCTAGTAATGTGAATGTCGGTATGATAGCAGGCGTCGGTGTACCTTTCAAAACACCGGCTAGATTAGGCGCATTTTGGTTACATGAGCCATGCAAATGGATATTCCTACACACTAATGAGTGGTCCGGTGTTGTTTTGCAATCTCACCATTCAAATAAACCTCTTTTCCCTCTCTCAGGCACCTATAGCTAAAAGGAAGCGACCAAGCTTCATGGAGATAAGCGGTGCCCAGAGGTTCATATCTGTCTATCGCGTAGTACTTCATGCAAGCTTCGAACTTGAATAGAGGGAAAGGTAATGTTATCAACCCATGGACTAGTCACACAGCAGAATTTGTCTTGGCCACAGAAAATGGCAAAGTTTTCCAACTTTTCAATATGTAACATAGAAAAAGTTGCATCCTTCACAGACATAAAACGTTGCTTGTCAGTCAAATTAAAAGGGGCAAACAAAGATGATGTGTTCATGTAGTGCCAGGGCACTTTTCCTGCTTTCAACGTTTACAAAGTCCATGCAAATTGCATAATGGAACGCAATTGATTTTGACCATGATTACAAAACAGAGACATCATCTTGCACAATATCAACAACAGATGAAACAATATTATCTAAAGTGTAAATGCAGGAAGAAAGCTTGTTAATGCTGTTATCTACAACTGCTTGCACCTTTTCTAAATTTGCTTGATCTATAGCTCATAAGCGGGAAGCAGCCTCAATCTGGGACAGCTGTAAATAGCATATATCCACCTTTTGGATCTGCCAGAAGCTGGGCCCTTGACAAAATCATTTAGATCAACATTGTCAGTCAATTTAGACAAATGTAGCTGAACTGACGCTAAAGTGGAATGCTGGTGCCAACTCTGATATAGTTTGCCGACTGAATAGGTAGTCACAGAATGGCCACTTTCAAAACGTGTGGATCCACTCTAACCTGTGTGTAGCCTTGAGCTAAACCCAGAAAACAATATTGGCAACAATCTGCACCTCTGTGCCACAGTATCCAACCATTAGGATCCAAACTGGATATGTTAAAGGAAGAATTAAGCAACAGGGTCTGCAAATCTCTAATAGATAAGTTAGTATTATTATCCCAACCGGGGTATTCTTCCAATTCTGGAAAAGTAGGAGCATTTAATTTTTTAGTAGTAGCCAATCCAAAGCAAGTCATTTGTGAAATTGTAGAATTCAAAAACAACATATGCTTCGGGATGAGACATGCACAATGCAAAGCCTCAGTGCCTTGCACTTGCCAACTTTTAGAACCCCAAACAGATTTAAGATCAATTGTATCCTTCCACAGTTCATAGCCACCAACAGCCAATGGGTCAAGAAAGGACTTAGATTTCTCGGTCATTTTAAAATAAAAGGCATTTGGATTTGACTGATTGAAATCAGTAAAATAGGTGAACCTCTTTAAAAGAGATCTGGAGCTGCCATCAACAGGAACGGGGCAATGTTCCCATTGGGTATAATTAACCATATTCCTCCTGGTGTTTGCCTTTTGCAGGTAGTGATTGCCAAAGTGTTGATAACAATACAAATCATCATAATTCGCTGAGTCTAAATATAAATCCTGAGCATCAAAAGCAGCATAATATGTCAAATTGGAAAACAAAGCCTCTACGGCCTGAACATCCCAATCATCAGAACTTATATTTTGTTTAATTCCACCCCCAATAGAAACCCTTAGGACATTCAGGACATATATAACCTCTGTGGGACCATGGATTTGAAACCTGAAAGCATCCCATACAATCCCATCTAAGATGGGCCAAGCAGTAATGTTTACAAAATCTAGGTCCCTCTTCAATCTGTGTGATGAGGAATGGGGTACCAAAGTTTCATTAATGTGTCGAATAGATGTTCTCTCCTCAACATAGTGTCCGTTGACAAGACGGAAAAAATACACCACAAATCCAATTGACATGAACAAAAAAATTGAAAAAAGCACCAACCAAATGTAGGTCCAAGGAGGAATCAAAAAATGTTTTTTAAACCATGTAGCAAAAAGAGAAACTTTTGAAGGGGTCTTCGATGTGGTAGAGTCAGTGTCAAATGAAAATCTGGACTCAGTAGCCAAACAAGTTTGCAAATCAGGCATCGATAAATCAATGGGGTAAATATATTCAGTCTCATCAAGATGAGCATCAGGCGGGGAACTCAATAAAGGACTGGAAACTACAGGCATCTCAATGGCAACGTCAGACCTGGTGTTAGGAGCCAGAGCCAAAACAGAATGTCTCAGTATAGATGGACAGGGGACCGCAGGCATCATACTAAGAAGAATCGGCCACTCTGTGTAATTTGAAATTGTCAATGGAAATGTACCTTTTCTCTTTACGGCCTGGAAGTGGTGGTAAAATGACTGTTCTTATTCCCTGCACGCCAAGTACAGGAACAGGAGCTCGATAAGAGGGACCAAATTCTCTCTTGTTTTCGATCTTCTCTCGAACCAGTTCTCCAACTCGGGGTAGCCAGCCAACTACCGGATTCTGCAACGCAGCATCAGATGTGGAGGGCAAGTGTCCCTTTGCAAGACTGTCTGTTTTCTCCTGTAGATTCTGTAAAACATGACAATGTTCATCTATGTCAAAGGGGGCAGCAGCCGCCGCCTGGTCTAGACCTTCAAGGACCAGGACGAACATTTTGATACCAAAGAGCATTTCGTATGGGGTTCGCCCACCCAGAGACCTTCTAGGAAGATTATTAAGTGCACGTTGTATGCTATTGAGATGGGCTAGCCAGTTCCTGCCAGTACCTATAAACCTGGCAGTCAAAGGCTGCTTTAAATCTCGGTTCATTAGTTCCACAACTCTATTACCCTCAGGTCTGTATGGAGACGAAAACTTGACTTGGACCCCCAACGAACTCATGGCATCCTTGTACGCCTTAGAGGCGAACGCTGGACCCTGATCCGAATGGAAGGTGCCACAGGCAAAAATTCCCACAAAGACATGCAAGTCTCTTATGACAGTTCGCGAATCAGAGCTGCGGTGTGGCTAGATCCAAACAAAGCGTGTGCAAGAATAAACTGCAACTAAGATGTACTTATACGCAGAATCAGAGGAAAAAGGACCGCAGTGATCTAAATAAACACAACCAAGTGGTCTATTAGAAATGTACAACTGTGTCTGTGGCAGACGCGTTGCAGTTGAAGGCTTTATCTGCTGACAAATGTCACATTGAAGGACATCGTCTTGCGTCTGTTTGTACAGTCCCCGCCACGTTGTTGTAACTGAGATACAGTAGCCGAAATATCTGCATGCATAGACGCAACACCCTCATGGGCAGCTGAATTAGTGTGGGCCTGCGGTCCGCCTTGGGAATCAATCTTTCACCAACATCCGGTATTTTCACATAAGGAACTTTATCGGGACTTAAGTGATGAGAATACTTTGAAGGAAATCCTGTAGGACATTTACTTCCCTTCTTAGTAGCGGTAATTGCTGCCAAGATGCCATCATCAATCTTACTTTTGGAACGTGTAACTGCTGCAACCAAATATATCGAAACTGCTGTTTTTGCGGCCGCATCGGCCAAACTATTGCCAACAGCATGAACTCCCACACGTTGATGACCAAGAGTATGAATTACATACACGAGTGGCAGCTGCTCTTTAAGTTCAGCCACTTGGACCCATAGCATTTTATGTTTTATTGTTCTACCCTTGGAATCACGAAAATCATTCTGAATCCAAAAGAACAGGTTTTCATTCTAAGAATGAACACAGTAGTAAGAGTCACTCACAACGAGAGTAGTCACACCAGGATCAGCGTACTCCAAACATCTGCCAATTGGGCGGTACAGTCCCCTAATGTCTGCGTATGTACGACATCAGACTTGAATTCATCATTCACCTTGGTACCAACCACAATGGCGCAATCTGAAACGTATGTGTGCTTAGACCCATGCGCAACTTGCGCTGAACCATCAGTGTAAATGATACAATGAAAATACTCCAAAGGTCGCATAGTCAACGGAGCAGGATGAACAAACTACCCTTGGAATCACGAAAATCATTCTGAATCAAAAAGAACAGGTTTTCATTCTAAGAATGAACACAGTAGTAAGAGTCACTCACAACGAGAGTAGTCACACCAGGATAAGCGTACTCCAAACATCTGCCAATTGGGCGGTACAGTCCCCTAATGTCTGCGTATGTACGACATCAGACTTGAATTCATCATTCACCTTGGTACCAACCACAATGGCGCAATCTGAAACGTATGTGTGCTTAGACCCATGTGCAACTTGCGCTGAACCATCAGTGTAAATGATACAATGAAAATACTCCAAAGGTCGCATAGTCAACGGAGCAGGATGAACAAACTCATAATGCAAAAACTCTTGGGACTGCAAGGAGGCATCAAAAATGAATGTGACATCCGGAGGTGTCAATGATGAAGCCCATTGTATCCACCGTGGGTGTAAAGCTTTAGAATTAGGTACACTGGCTTTCGTCACTGCCTCTAGTGCAGGATACAGGGCAACAACCAACATGCGTTTTCCCTGCGACAGTGCACTTTCCTTCAGAATCGCCATTTGCACTGCTGTCAAAACTTTTTCCGCAGTGGAAAACCGCATTTCAGCCGAAGTGTACAAGGCTGACTTGTAAGCGATAGGTACTGTGTCATATTCGTTAAAAGTAAGGTATGTGAAACCCACCGCCCCCCGATATGTGTATTATCAACAGGTTGGTGTGGTTATCACGGGTCAGTAAGAATTAAGATTCTAGAAGATCAGCCTGCAAAGATTTCAAAATGGCTGAATGTTCAGGCAGCCAGCATGATTTGGTAAAAGTAGGTTGTATCAAGGCATACAATGGCTTGATACGCTGGGTATATTAGGGAACATATGTATGCCCGAAATTCAAAAATCCCAGCAAGGACTGTAATTTTTTCAGTGTTGCCCATTTCTCCTAGAAATGAGGAGCCAATCCTCGACCTTCATTATTGAGCTCATAGCCCAGGAACAACACTGTGTACTCTGCAATGTGAGACTTTGCAAAGTTGAATTTGTAACCGAAGTCCGCAAAATTACAAATAATGCGGTCAACACAACATAGATGCGCCCAAATTTCGTCGTCTGTGAGATAGATGTCATAAACATACGAACACGCATCTGGGTCTACTCTCTCCAAGAGAGAGACAATACGGGTAGCAAACACACCCGGACTATTCTTTTAGCCCATGGCCAAGCGTTTAAATTGGCGTTGTTTGCCGCCACTGGTAAAACTGGTCCATTGGGAACTCAGACCAGACAGATTGTGGGCAAATAAAACGTTGGATATATGAAGTGTGGTTTTGAACTGTTTACACACAAGACCATCCACTGAAGCAGAGCCGTGGGCATTCTGTACTGCACAGGTACGGCAATGCGAGTTTAAATGCCTGTAATCCAAAACCAAACGGTACAAACCATCAGGCTTGGTCACAGTAAAAAGTGGGTTATTCATAGGTAACACACAAGTTTCAATCACTCCCTGATATTCCAATTGCTCAAGGATTTCCGCAACGGAAGCGTATGCCTCACACAGCATGGGATATTGAGGTTGAGGCTGTGGCATAGACCGTAAAGGAATCTTGTGGTGGGGGGAGAATGTATCCCAACCACAGTGAGTATGGTCTAAAGCCTGCGCAAGGGCCTTAGCCCAATCTTCTGCAAAATTCAGCGCATGCTCCTTGGACACTGCATGCGCAAAACTAGGGAGGATCACCTCCTCCCCTCTCAGAGCTGCAAGAACAAAAGGTGGGGGACAGTCTTCATCCGTTAACAAAATGTCATAGGCAGTTGTAAGTTTTTCCCCAAAACACCCTTTTATGGTACGTTGTATGTCACCTTCAATTTAAAGGTCAATTTCAGAAAGCCTATCAGGGGGAGCTACTCTAATATCAGCTGTCTCTACAACAACAAATTGGTCAGTCGCTGTTACCTTCAGTAGTGGACGCAGGACTTCTCGTACTATGGTAATCTCTGCCGTGCTGTCCAACAACATCAGCGCCCATGTCTGATTCCGAAGCTGTGTTCTCACTATCTGTGGCATATCTCTCTGTTAAAGCGGCACCTTTCTTTTTCTGAATCTGGGGTCTCTTCTGTGAAGAATCGTCCTGCTTGCCCTATCCGTCTTTCGGGCGGGGCTGGTCGCGACTCTGCTGGCAACCCTGACCTCTGCCGCCGCCTCCACCGCCGAACGAAGTGGCAGATGTGTCCTGTAAAGAACGAGGAGAGCGTTGATCAGGAACCTGAAATCGATCAGGTGACTTAATCGTAGTGTGGTCGCGCAAATCATAAACACACTCAGTAGACGCAGGCACTGGTGATGGGGGATGGGACTCCTGTTTCTGTTGCTGTTTCCCCTGTTTGTTATTTCTGTTCCAAATTTGCTTTGGAGCTTTGGGTTGAACGTCCGTGTCAGACTTCGAACCATGAGGTTGTTTTTTTATCTTTAGCAGAAAAGGGCTTGACACCTAAACTATTGCGGCCAATGGTCTTATAAGCCGCCGTAATAATTCTCGGTAACTGTCGGGGTTTGTCGCATCGGGGACTTCGCGCAAAGCATTAGCCACTTGAAAATTCACCGCATCTCCCTTTATATTAGAAAGGACGAGGAGGAGCTACGCGCGCATCCAAGATGGCCGCGTGAGCCCAGGGCTCCCGAGACCCTCGCCACCTCCCGCAATTATCCTGATTTTTATCCCACATCTACGGGCTATTGAAGACGCAACCCAGCTGACATACGAGCTGTTTTCAGAAATCGATTTGGACTCCGGGAACCGAACTTATGATACTCTGAACCTTTGAGGCATGGCCCATGGACACCTCCGGGCCTCAGGTGATCTGAGTGCCCAGGCTGTAATTCAACAACAACGGCGGCGGAGTCTTGGTTGTTGCCCCGAGTTTACTTTCGGTTTCGTTTTTGGATCTTCACTCTCCCGCATCACTATCCTGTCGCAATAGCCCGTGTAGCGCCCGGACCCTGGATTTACTGTGAGCCCAAGGCGGCGTATCTGTGTTCTACGCCGTATGCCCACTAGCTTGCTCTCAGTGATATTGGGTGAAAACGCACAAATCATTTTCACCAGGTCCAGGGCGCTTCCTGGGGGCTTGCCGCCCGACATGGCGGGCAAACCCGACAGCGATAAACGCAAAACCAAGACCCCTCTCCGAGGTGGTCCCGTTCAAACGAACGTCATGGACCGCTACACCCAGCCTAAGGTGTCACCCGGAGGGGCGAATAGGAATCGGGGTGAAGTGACCGACGACCCCGCCATGTTGGCTGATCTTACATTGCAAGATGTCATGGGCGCCATCACTGGTTTGAAGACTTCTATGGACCAATAATATGAGGCCATCGCCCTTAAGCTAGACACAGTGGCCATCGATGTCAATATTATCAGGATGGATTTATCGAAGACCAACGAAAAGGTAAAATCTTTGGACTTAAAGACTTCCAGCCTCACTACGGATGTCGCTGACCTCCATCGGAGGTGCGTAACCTCTGGGCCTCTAATGACCTCTTTAATCGTCGACTGAATGATTTTGAAAGCCGGGCGCGACGCAATACCGTGCGCATCATTGGTGTTCCAGAAAATTCCATGGGCTCTTCCACGGATCTCCTTGTTGAAGACTTCATCCTCACGCATCTTGCTCCTAAAGGCCTAAGCAAATTCTTTGCTGTTGAACGTGCGCATAGAGTTCCGGGTGGTCAGCCAAAAACCGGTGCTCCACCACGCCCGATTATCGCTAGAATCTTCTATTTCAGGGATAGAGAGGCTATCCTGCAGGCCTCGCGAGCGGGTGGCCCGGTGAAGTTTGAGAATACCACTGTGAGCTTCTACCCAGACTTCACACAATCTGTTCAGAAACAGAGGATGGAGTGCCAAGGAGTGAAGCGGAGACTGAGGGACATGGGACTGAAATATGCGATGCTTTTCCCGACCCGACTACGGATAGAATATGAGGACCGGACATTTTTCTTTGATCGCCCGGACAGAGTGAGTGACTGCCTTAATTCCTTGCCTGAGCGACGAGATCGCACGGAACATTCCGGCGGAGCCGAGGGTGGCCAACCTGACCAGGAATGAGCTGTGCTCCCGAGTTACTGACACTGCTTATAATATGTCACAGTGGTTAGACGTCTCCCGTATCACTAAGACTTCTGTGTGTACCCCGAGGTGGCGGGGGGTGGGACTCTTTCCTCCTCTGGGTTTCTTCTTGTAGATTAGTTTCTTGTTAGGGCGACAGGCACACTGCAAGTTGGGGTGGCTTTCGAGTCTAACACAGGGGTGCAGGGTGGGGGGCTTTTGTTTCCTGGGATTGTGGGGGGAGGTTGGGAAGTGTTTGGGGTGTGTTTTGGTTCTTTTTCAAGGCAACGTAATGATTTATTATTTGATTTGGGTGCTGCGCTGCGGGTTGGGAGGGCTCTGCTACCATTTCGAGTGTGGGGGTAGGGGGTTGAGACTTCTAAGTTGGAATGTTAATGGGTTGGGGGATAGGATAAAACGGGGTGTGGTATTGCAATACTTGAAACGTTACTCCCCTGATGTAGTGTTACTGCAGGAAACACATCTGAATGGGAACACTTGTCATTCTATGAATAGACGGGGATACCACCTTGCTGCCCATGCTGGTTTCACCTCCGGTTCCAGGGGGGTGGGTATTCTTGTTCGGAACTCCCTTCCCCTGGAGGTTGACAATGTACTGTGTGACGATAGAGGGCGTTACGCTGCCCTCACTGGTAGGTGGGAAGGGAGGACCATCACGCTGCTTTCTGTCTACGTCCCCCCTGGTTTGCAGTCCTCGACCTTTTCTGATCTGGGGAGGGTGGTTCTGGGACTCCCTGACTGTATGCTGATCGTGGGCGGAGACTTCAATTCTGTTGTTTCTGGTGTGGAAGACCGCCATCCCCCCTGAGATCTTGTGAGGTCCCAATCATGGTTGAGTGGATTCCTGGAAACTCTGGGCTTGATTGACTGTTGGAGGGCGATGCTCCCTGGTCGGACACAGTTTACCTTCCACTCAGGTGCCCATGGCAGCCTGTCCAGGTTAGACTATGTTTTGATGCCGGCAGCACAGGCCTCATTGATAAAGGAGATTAGGCACTTAGCTAGGGGGATTTCGGATCACTCTCCCGTATGGCTTCATATAGACATTAACCCAGGCACTGGGGGTCGAGTGGCTCCGAATAACCCCTGGTATCTTCATAACCCTAAGACCCGTGCTGAACTTGTCAAGTCCCTTGATCACTACTTTCTCGAGAATGAGGGATCCGTGTCCTCTTCTGTCTCATTATGGGAAGCGTTTAAGACGGTCCTTCGTGGAGATGCATTATCATTGATTGCTGGTGCTAAAAAGAGCAGAAATGAGGCGGTGGTCCGACTGGAGGCTGAAATTACTGAACTGGAATGAGAGTTGGAGTTGTGGGTCACTCGAGACAAACTTCATGTCCTTGGTCTCAAACAGTCTGATTATAGGGCCTTGGTGACTCATGCCACTAAACTCATGAGTAGGGAGCGACAGGGGCGGTTGTATGATGTAGGGGACAAGGCTGGGAAATTGATCGCCTGGTTGGACAGAAAGGAGAGAGCGAGTCGTGTAGTTCCGGTGATTGAGAGGCCTGATGGAATGCATGTGACTGATCCGGTTGAGATAGTGTAGTGCTTTGCTGATCATTTTCGTGAGGTCTATTCTCCGGTTTCTGTTAGACCCGAAGAAGACTCTCACCAGTTGTTGAGAGATATTTCACTGCCGTGCCTGTCGGACTCAGACGGGGAGCTGCTTCACGCGCCACTCTCAGTAGACCAGATAGCTACCGCTATACGTTCTCTTCGTTCGGGGAAGGCTATGGGTCCCAATGGTCTACCTATTGAGTTATACAAGTTGCGTCCGGACAGGATTGCACCGTATCTCCGCGGTATGTTAATGGAATCGAGAGATACTGGCTCCCTCCCTTGCGATCAGCGTCTTGCCTCGATAGTAGTTATTCACAAGGAGGGAAAGCCTAGGACTCATTGTACGTCCTACCGACCTATTTCGCTTCTTAACGCGGAGCCAAAGATCCTTGCTAAGGTACTAGCTAACCGCCTTATTAACGTGATTAGTGACTTGATTCATCCGGACCAGTCCGGATTCATCCCGCGCAGTAACACAGCACTGAATTTGAGACGCTTACACGGAGCTCTCGCGAGAGCCCCATATCTTCTGGAGTCGGCCATCTTGGTCTCTCTTGATGCCACGATGGCTTTTGACACCGTGAAGTGGTCATATTTGTGGGCCGCTTTGGCAAAATTCGGCTTTGGTCCTGGCTTTATTGGCTGGGTGAAACTTCTCTATGAGGCTCCGTTGGCACAGGTAGTGGTCAATGGTCGGGTATCCAGTCCCTTCGCTCTGGGAAGAGGTACTCGGCAAGGTTGTCCGTTGTCTCCACTCCTCTTTGCACTCGCCCTGGAGCCTCTGGCTGCATGGTCGCGCTGGGAACCATCGATGAAAGGTATACAGTGGACCCCTGAGTTTGAAGATCGCATATCACTCTATGCGGACGATATTCTGTTGTACCTCACTTCGCCCCAAAAGTCGCTCAATGTGCTGTTTGATGTGTTGATTTCATTCGGACGCAATTCTGGACTTGTGATCAATTGGTCCAAGTCTTGTATATATGTACTCGCGGGTGGCTCCCCTGCATTGCCGCGTGGTTGCCCAATACAGGTTACACAAGAGGGTTTCAAATATTTGGGGATTTTTATCACTTTGGAGCCCGTAGCCAGATATGAGCGTAATTTACTCCCTCCGCTACAACGGTTGCGTTCTCACGTGGTGGGCTGGCGCGACCTTCCTCTGTCCCCCCTCGGACGAGCAACCCTTTTCAAGATGATGTCTCTACCGCGGTTTTTATACGCGCTCCAGAATACGTTTGACGCAATTCCGGCAAAATACTTCCGGGAAGTTGAGAGTCTACAAAGACAGCTGATTTGGGATGGGCGTGCCCGTATCGCCCTCCCTAAACTTACTCTTCCCTGGTATGACGGCGGTATCGCTCTTCCCGATATCAGGCGTTATTATTGGGCCTCTCAATTGAGTGCAATTAATCACTGTATGTATGGTCCGGGTTTGGATCCCGCGTTTGAGATGGATAGGTGGCTGTTACCGGGAGGGAACTATAATAGGGCGCTATACTCTAGATCTGCAATTCGGACGCTTACTGGCCCTACCAAGATCGCCGTGCAGGTGTGGAATTGTGTGAATGCGGCAATGAGGTGGAGCGGGAGACTGACCCGGGCGACCCCCTTGTACGATTCTTGCAAGCTGGGAAGTTTGTGGCGGACGAAAGGCTTTGGGAAATGGGATCTGATTGGTATCAGTAGAGTGGTCGATCTCTGGGTCAAAGATAGGATTAAGACTTTCGAGGTCTTGAAGGCGGAATATGACTTGACTGATCGGGAATTTTTTCGCTATTTACAGATTCATCACGCATTGGGCTCTGTTTTCCCCGTAGGGACCGTTATTCCGGAATCTTCCCCGTTGGAGGATCGGATATTTGACGGATGTGTGCCCGATAGCACGATTTCTTTGATTTATACAAAATTAATTAATGATCGGTCAGACCTGTTAACGCATTTAAGGGAGGTCTGGACCAGAGACGGTTTACTATTAGATGATGAGGACTGGCAATCCGCGATTTCCTCACCCAAGGAGGTCGCGATACCGGCCCGTCTTCGGCTAGTCCAACTCAAGATCTTGCACTGTGTGTATGTTACTGGCCCGCGACTGATTCGAATGGGTTATTCTGCTGATGAGTTATGTATTTGTGGTTGTGGTCAACTTGCTACTTTCCTTCACATCATTTGGGAATGTCCGGAGGTTGCTGTATTTTGGGATAGAGTGCATGCGGTCATGAAAGAGGTTACGGGAGTCGAGATACAACCGGAAGCTAGACGGTGTCTGCTGAATGTGTGTGAACCGAATGACTATGACGTGGCGCAGACCCGATGGGCGACCCTGGCTAACATGATTGCTAAACGAGACATAGCACAGTTGTGGGGCGCTCCCCGCCCGCCGACAGTCTCGGTGTGGAAGGAAAATATGGATTGGTGTATGTTTCGGGAGAAAACGGTGTATGTGGCACGAGGGAGGCCCCAAAAATGGGGGAAAATTTGGAATCAATGGAACTCCTACAGAGGAGATATATGCACACCACCCCTTCCTGAAGTACCCGATGATCCAACTTCTCCCTAATCCTGACGTTCCATGACGTGTTCTGCTCCACATGTTTTAAAATCTTTAGTCTTTTTTAACGAATCTGCCCCCCCTTTGAATTTTTGTTGATTGTCTTGCACTGTATTGCTATTGCCTTTCCCTCCCGCTCAGAAACAGCGCCTGCACTGTAATGTCCTTTTTGCCTTGATTGTTTGTTTTCTTTATATAATAAAAAGAGTTTAAAAAAAAAAGAAAGGACAAGACCGGAAACTAGGTCAAATGAGCCTACGAGTCTCAATCCCAACTCAACCGCAGCCTCCGGTCCGTGTTCATCTTGAACAGGCTTAATGACCGTCGGAAGGACAACCATTGACAGAGTGCAGAAGCACCTCACTTACACTGCCGCAAAAATTCTAACCCATGACTCGCAGTCACCGACCTCTGGTACCAAGTCCTGGGGTAAACTAATTGTAAGAATCCTGTGTTTTTCTACGGGAGTCGAATTAGGAAAAACTGCCTCCAGTTGGTCAAACTTCTCGGCAAGCCAAAAAGGCATATCATCCTTATCCTGGGGACGCTTGCCCATAACCGCATTAACCATCACGGGACTAAGCTTCATTCCGCTCGGTCCAGCTGGAAGAGCCGCAACACCAGGGGCCCCGCCCTGGAAATTGCGGGTGATATATTGAACCAGGGCCCGGATAACACTGATTGCAGAGTTATACAGGGTCCGTAATTCAGCAATGGGGTCTCCCCACATGAGGATGCGGGGTGAAACCAGCCAAAACCGGCAAAGAAGCGCCTGAAATGGACCAAGGACCCAATCTAATCACCGTTACATGGTGGGGAAGGGCGCCATCAAACCAAACATTGTGCTGCCATGCAGAAATCGGAATCTCCTGTGTCCTATAAGGAACATATTCCACGGGCACGGCTGTTTGAGTGTAAATGTGAAACACCTGCGTAGCCGCATCCACTGGAGGAAACATCACCCACGGGTAGAAAATCTCAAATGGGTAAGCAACCTCAGCACTCACTACCAAAATAGCTGCCATGCCCTCCAAACCAACGTTATAAGCTTGCAAATGATTGCGGACCGCAATGCGACTATGCTGCAGTATGTCAACATTAGCCATAGTGACACAGAGAAGAAGCAGTACAATGTAAAATAATGTAGCACAACTGGATAGTAATTCAAAAGGAAACCGTTTTGATAGATTCAAGCTTGAAAAGATCTATGTAACTATAGATAGGTTTATCCAACACCACTGTTAACCGGAAACAATAGCGAAGGTGTTTAGGACTGATAGAAGTACTACTCAAGCATCATGAATTAAGACCACCATCCTTGGGTGCCATGTTGCAGGAATTCTGCTCCTATACAGAACTGTGCTTAGAGACTTGGGACCTCAGTGAATTAGGGTGTGCCAAAACTCTCCTTAGTACCCAAAATCCCCTACAAGACTAGCATCAGTGTCTCATTGGCTCTTCCAAAATACATTTGATTAGACAACCCAGAACATGCGACTTAGTATACCTCAGGCAATGTGGAAAACATGAACACTCTTTCGTTATACTCTCATACCAGTCCAAAACAGGGAGTCAAAGAAGACACATGCAAGTTTGAAATATTTATTTCTAACACTGTGTTCTCATGCGCAGCATCTTAGCTAATACAAGCAGACATATTATTAGAAACAAGATTATCAGCATAGTTACTATTCCATAAAATACAAAGGGAGAAAGCATGTTATAATGCTAAATGGAAACAGGTTTAAAATATACCTATATTTCACCTTCCCTTGCTTGTAGGTTATTTTATATCTACAGAAGGTCTCTTGGGATTACAAAGGCGGCCCCATACCTCTGGTATTAACAGAAATGGATCACATCAGATTCTGCACCAGCTCTCAGCATACAAATGTTCTCCAAATGTGTGTAATCATGCCTACGCAGTGCATTATTAAAACGCGCCAATGTCAGAGGTGGCCACAGCTGCATATGTGTTATGTCTAGAACGTGCGCTGATCAGTGCGAACAACAACCACTGTGTTGAAATAACCTTGAATGCCTAGCCATCACTGTTCAGACTAAGCTTACCAAGCAAGGCTGCTGATATAGAAAAACATGTTATTCTCATGTGAAGTAAAACACTCTCCTAAACTCTAAATATTTAATAAAGTGTGTGCCGTGTGCAAAAGGCAGCAGAAAGGAAAAATGGTGTTTAAACTTCTAACAAGCTCATGTCAACTTAACACTGTGTGAATGCAAGGCTCAGCCCCACGACATTACACACAAGTCACCGCTAAGGTAGGCCTTAGGAAATTCCACTTTTAGAAAGTGGCCATTTCTCTGCTCTTAACTTTGTTCTGGTTACCTGCAGCCTGCCTCCAATATACGTCTGGACTGGGTGATGGCTACCCTTTGTGCATACTCTCTAGACAGCCACAACACAGGAAGGGCTGGGTGTGACTGGGGATACATCTGCATTCATCTGCATACTGATAGCCTTCCTAGGCAGGGAGAGGTTGTCGTGACTGCTTCATCCCTGCTACAAGTTGCAGCAGGGGCGGAGCCATGTGGGTACAAAAGCACCCAATGGGACGGAAGGAGCCCTTCAAGTTCTAGTCGGGTGAGCGTCTCCTTCACGTACAGGTGCACTCGTCTGCTCCTGGGTCATCGTGGCAATTCTCCTGGCTGTTCCTGATTCAACACGTTGGTTCCTCAGGCAGCGGTTTGGCGATTTTCTGTGGTTTCGGCTGCATTTTGTTCTTGAGCGACCACTCCCTAGGGGGCTGTGTTCCGAGCTGCTTCCTCACGGTGTTATTGGCAGTAATCCTACTAAAAGAAAACACAAAGGGAAGAATCCTGAAAAGAATTTAAACAATGTGGAAGGGGTTACGCACTGCAGCATGATACTAAAGCTTGATTTCTAGACCAAGTAATACTTATCTGACTAAGTTCCCATGGCTCAAATGGGTAGCAGTATTCTTTTGTTGCATTGCTCTTGGCTGTGCTGAGGTATAGCAGTCAGTGATTAAAGTTCCTGATGATAAGGAAACAAGACATACATTAGCCTGCATATTTTTGTATTTTTTCGTTATTGTTGCATACTTATACCTTTCATGTCCATTGGATATAGTGTCAATTCCACCATATTTGGCTATATTGCTTTTTCTATTTCATTATTAATGGTGAGCACATTAACAAGCACATTTAAATTACATAAGTGAAAAGCGTATACATTGTGCTTATCTCTATTTTGCTTTTCGTCTTTTCACTGCAGATTTATTTTTGACTCCTGAGGGAAATTCTTTTGGATTCTAGTGGAAGAACAGAGTAAATCAGGTAGAGAAGATAGCTATATGTTTAGGTTCTCTGATTGCAGGGTCACACCCATTTCTAGTGATGAATCCTTGCTGCCCTTCTCACTCCTGGGAATGCTATGTGATAACGGGAAGTCGGGACCAGCTCTTCAGTCCTGTAGAAGCTTCAGGTAATCCTTGCTGCCCTGGTCACACCTGGGCATGCTAAGTGATAGTGGGAAGTGGGGACCAGCTCTTCAGTCCTGTAGAAACTTCAGGTAAGCCCTGATAGAGTTGGTTCACACTTACATTTGAATAGGTTATGTCCTGCCCTCACAAAAAGGCTGATTTACCCCATACTGACAGTCTGGAGCCAGAGGTGGGTTGGAAGAGATCCCTGTGCACTTCAGAGAACTATTTTTAAGTCACCCCCTACATCAAAGTCACTTGTGGGTATAAGTACTATGGCTCTGGACCTCTGCTGAAGTTAAGACTGCTGTAGAGAACGAATTGCCACATTGCTGTGAGTGACTGTTCAGAGGAACTGTTTTTCTGCTTTGCTGTGCTGCCCTGCAGCCTTTGTGATCGCTGCCCTGATGAGGGCAAAGACTGGACCATCTCTCTTGCACCCAGAGTGTCTCCAAAGGCTTGCTGGCTTGCCTCCTGTTCTACTGAAATCTCAGGGACACAAAAGATTTTGCAATCCTGCTGGTGCTACTGGGCTCTTCCATCTGTGAGTCCATACCTTTGCCTAAGGTGCCTCCTTCATTCCTGGGCCTCAGAAGTGGGTTCTGCAGATGTTTTCTTCAAAATCCGAAGAAATGCCTCGACTGGGTGAGAATTTCCACCACATCGCTTTTCAATGCTGATGTGAAGGCTTCTCAAGGATGAAGAATCCACATCGGCACGGCTCTAGGACAACACATTGCATTCACTTCAATGAAGCCCGGCGACTACACAGTGACCCAACTGAGTAGAAATGATAGCAGCATTTTGCCTCGGCATCAAAGCTTTGCTCTATCCAAGGTACTCTTTCAATGGACCCTGCATAGGTTCTGTAGCCAGCCTGCTCTCCATCGCAGTTGGACCGAATGTTGAATTTTCACCTCACTACTTCAGGTACAATTTTGACCGCTTGTAACATTTAAGCAATGTTTTCAAATTTAATCTTTATACATTTATATCTTGTCTCCTACTTATTGGATTTTTGATGTTTGGTTTTGTTTTACTCAGATAAATATTGCCTATTTTTCTAAATGTGTGGAGCTTTTTTTGTGTTTTCATTGAGTTACTGTAATTTAAGTGTTACACAAATACTTTACACGTTGCCTCTTAAGTTAAGCCTGACTGCTAAGGTTCAAGCTAATTGAGGGTAAGCACAGCTTATATTACCGTGTGTATCTGGCTTACCCTGGCTTACCCTGACTAGAGTGGTGGTCCCTACTTGCACAGGGTGCAAACCTCTGCCAACTAGAAACCCCATTTATAACAGAGACTTGATTTCTTTTAAAACAAATTATATAGAGACAGCAGGATTGTATTTAGCAGAAAATGAAAGATGTTTTGTTAGTTCTCTTAATGGAGGTGTTACTAGACTTTTGGTTGTTGATGAATGTTTAGATATATTTGAAGTAGAGGTTTCTTGCTTTTGAACCGTTGAGTCACTCATTGGTTTCAAGGTCAAATGGAGTTTACGTGGTCGGGTTATGCTTGGGAATTGTTTTTGGATGAGAAAGATGTGCTTAATCATTTTTATTTATGTAGTTTAGTGAGTTAAGGCCTTTGTTTTAAATAATAATCAGCAATTTATGGGACAATGAGGAAAGTAACTGCCCTCATAAATGTGTTCAGCAAATTTGAGACTCAGGCTTTCGTAAGATCTTTCTGCAGTAGAACTTTCACCTCCTAAATACTGAGCGGTGCAGAAAAAGAATGATTCCCTTTGGGCTGAGCATTTTGGAGTAGAATCTATGTGACAGTTTTGCAAAAAATTAAAATAAACATTGTTTTGCAGACTCCACACAAGCAAAGCAAGATCTTTTGTTAAATAAATTCACTCCTGTTAAGGCTAAGTGAAGAAGCATGCGAACTTAGAACACTCAAACTCACAAATACATGCCAAGCCCTGTAACTTAAAATAACAGAATCAAAAGACATAAGGGGACCTCAGCAGATCTCACCCTGGCATGCCCTTTGATACCCACTGCACAGCTGGTGTGCACCAGTCTCACATGGGCTTAGAAGCAGGCATAAGAAATTTAAGGAAACAGACCACTAAAAGCTCTGTTTACTTTCCGCATTTTCCACTAACTGGCTTCACTTTACACTGCGCAAGAAATAACATGTGGTTTAAAGAATAACAGTGGGTGAATGGTTCAACTTTATTATGTCATTGTGGGATAAAGGTTGTAATATGCTATTTGCACTACCAATTGCTGAATAAATATCTATGCCTGCATTCAATTTCTATTTTTCATTCATACTATAAAATATCATATCAAGTGCCACATGCATACTCTAATATTATATAGAGAAACCAGTTCTGACAGCTGCTAAATGCTGTACCCTGTCAAATGTGAACAACCGTTTGTAAACAAACATGAGTTTGCCACATCCTCCCTGTTGTCTCTACAGAGCAGAGAAAGGAAAGGCTGCTGTTGCCAGCACTCCCAACACCACTTTCCGAGTCTCTGTGGAGAGAGAGACACATGCTTTATCCTTATCTTTCCATGTCCATGTTGCTGTGTTTTTCCCCTACCTCCCCTGAATCCGTACAGACATTGGTAAAGAGAAATAGAGGCCGCTGCATCACCTTCCGCCTCTTTCCCATGCATTGAGAATACAATCTAAGAACGTTCCCTCGTGACCTATATTACTTTTATCTAATTGAAAATGAATTCAACATGGGCTGGAGTAGAAATAAACAACAACAAACTCCAAAAACATAATCATATTTATAAATCTTCACATTATTTATTAATTTTCTTTGTTTCATCAAAAAATATTTTCATACTTTCTTTTACATATTTTTACATATAAAATTAATGTTATAAACATACACACAATGTTACAATATAATGACATGACATGACATTTTCATGTGTAAACATCATAAACTCCCGGGCAGAGAGAAAAAAAAGGAAAATTCATACAAACTGCCTCACATACTTTCTTCCTCAACTACACTCATACCACATTCATTAATGCATATATCTGGAGCGTGGGAGACAAAGAGTTGTTTTCAATCTCCACGACCATTTAAGGCAACTGCATATAGCAGGATCTGAACACATTTCGGTGGCTCAAGCTCGATGAATGGATAACACCACCTTCCTCAGGACCTTAGCCAGATATCAGACCAATATCGCTACACGCAGGGGATACCTGCAAGGGTATATGTACAATAAATTCACAGCCCATGATTTAACATGGATTATATCGATTGGACCTTTATGCACAGATTAAGATTTGAAAGTGCATTCGCTTGTAACCAGACAAGGTGCATATACATGAACAGTGCAAAACACCGAAAAGTGTGGTCCATATACCATCAAGATATATTGAGTAAGTTTCTATGAGAAACAAGGAGCTCAAATATAGTGGCCTGTCAATTGTGCCAGTAATCAGTATGCTATACTGTTACCCATTAATATTTACAACATTTCCCCTTTCAGTCGCTATGTGCATCATCCAGTCCAAGATGGTGCGACCTACAATGGGTAATAGTCCTTTTTTATTCTTTTTACTGTACACCAGGTGAGCGTACGCCAATGGGATTGCGTCTTTGAGCCTTCTAGTAGAATTACCATTTCAAGATGGCGTTATCTATAAAGGCTTCATTTTATGAATATATTGAGTCCGTTTTTAGGAGAAATAGTAGCAGTAACATGTTAGCGTGCTAGGCTGGCAGTAATTATTGGGCTACACTGTCATCTATTAATATCGACAATACTTCCCTTTCCAGTCCATATGCGCATTACCCAGCCAAAGATGGGGCAACCAATATTTGTGTATTAGTCCTTCGTTAGTGGTTGACGGTACATCACGTGAGAGCGATTAGTTTGCGCACGTTTTGCGATCTTCGAACTGCCTATAAGCGTCGCGACTTTGACTTTCAGTAACCCTTCCTGACACACTGTTTGACTGTCTGCTTGTTGAGCCCATTAGGACTTTTTGCTGCTGGATTAAGGTAAAATGGATTGCTACGTTGTGTAGTTTATACCGTATGGCATTAGGCTTCCATGCATCTTTTTAGAATGGTTAGCGGAGGGTAACAGGAGTCAGTTACCATCATTACTTTGGCGAAAGCCAGTGTTGAATTACTTAAGGTAACTTCTAGCAACCGGGTTTTCCAACCTTTTGGATCAGGCAAATGAATCTTATATGTGTCCTCTATTAAACAGTTTTACATCGGGGCACATTCAGGGTGCCTTAATAAAACGATGGAAGTATAAGCAGATGTATTGCTGTTGAAGTTAGGAAGTTAGTACTCCGACTAAGGAAGGAGGTCTTAAGTGAGCCACTATTTAAGACTCTTGCTTATAAATTGATTATTAAAATATGCTGAAGTGGTATGCAATAGGACTTGTCTCACAGACATATATTGTATAATATACTTGATAACTTCTTTCAGGCATATACATATGTCTTTTTCGTGCCATTAATATAAAGTTTTCTCACATCTGGATTACGACTTTAAATATCTCATTTTTTTATTTTCTTTGTAGCATTGTTGGACTTAGACCAACACACCTTAACATACACTTAATCTGAGATGTTGCCATAATGGATTGGTGCAGTGCAATACAGTAGGACACATAGATCCGATTGAACTGACCCTATAAGGTATGCCGAATAAGATGAGATTAGTATAATAGTAATCAACATCTGTTGGCCACGGCTCAATATCTTTTAATATAAAAAACTTTTTGTCCCACTTGTAGGACGCATTTCTTTGCCGACAATATACTTGCATTTATGCCGCACTCAATGCACAGCGTATAAGAGAAATGTAGGTAAGACGTTAATGACCCTCAGTATATTCCTTACTAGTGGATGCAACCTGGTAATTAGTACTTATGATGCGCATTGCTTTTTCTACCCTAAACAGAGTGCGGCAATAGTACTTAGAAAAAGAGTTGCAAAAGCAAATAACACAATTTCTGGTGGGGTAATATTGGCAGTAAGTATCTTAGAGGAGATTCTATCCTCCCTAAAAAATTCCGCCCACCTTGTAATATAGAGTTATAAATGTAAAATTGATACTTGTATAGCGCACTACTCACCGGCAAGGGTCTCAAGGCGCTTGTATGAATACCGCTGTGGAACCCATCCCGGCCCTCCCTGTGAGGTGTCCACTCCTGGGCACCCTCAAGGTGGAGGCCAGGCATCCTTAGCGTTGTGGGGGCCGTTGTGGAGATTAAGCAAGCTATTGCCCAGAAACAAGCTTCCGGGGACCGGTTTCTGGCATTACAGCCGTCTTCGGCCTGGCTTGCTTGAATCCTGATGGTGCAGTGAGCAAGGGACTCACATCTGAGCATACCCTTCCACACTTGTGGTGGCCAAAACGATTCAAAAAGGGGGTGGTGATGGACAGAGTATCTGAGTTAATCAGAACACTCCTACCCAGTCAACAGATCAGGGCTTGATCCATCACCGTTTTTTAGCTCACTGCACCATCCCAGTTCAGAACCTGGCTACATGCAAATTAGTTTGTCCCTGGCCCAGTGCATCATGGGAACAGGGCAGACCAAACTACCAAGCCAATTCTTTACTGGAAAGGAAACAAGCTTCCGGGGACCGGTTTCTGGCATTACAGCCGTCTTCGGCCTGGCTTGCTTGAATCCTGATGGTGCAGTGAGCAAGGGACTCACATCTGAGCATACCCTTCCACACTTGTGGTGGCCAAAACGATTCAAAAAGGGGGTGGTGATGGACAGAGTATCTGAGTTAATCAGAACACTCCTACCCAGTCAACAGATCAGGGCTTGATCCATCACCGTTTTTTAGCTCACTGCACCATCCCAGTTCAGAACCTGGCTACATGCAAATTAGTTTGTCCCTGGCCCAGTGCATCATGGGAACAGGGCAGACCAAACTACCAAGCCAATTCTTTACTGGAAAGGAAACAAGCTTCCGGGGACCGGTTTCTGGCATTACAGCCGTCTTCGGCCTGGCTTGCTTGAATCCTGATGGTGCAGTGAGCAAGGGACTCACATCTGAGCATACCCTTCCACACTTGTGGTGGCCAAAACGATTCAAAAAGGGGGTGGTGATGGACAGAGTATCTGAGTTAATCAGAACACTCCTACCCAGTCAATAGATCAGGGCTTGATCCATCACCGTTTTTTAGCTCACTGCACCATCCCAGTTCAGAACCTGGCTACATGCAAATTAGTTTGTCCCTGGCCCAGTGCATCATGGGAACAGGGCAGACCAAACTACCAAGCCAATTCTTTACTGGAAAGGAAACAAGCTTCCGGGGACCGGTTTCTGGCATTACAGCCGTCTTCGGCCTGGCTTGCTTGAATCCTGATGGTGCAGTGAGCAAGGGACTCACATCTGAGCATACCCTTCCACACTTGTGGTGGCCAAAACGATTCAAAAAGGGGGTGGTGATGGACCGAGTATCTGAGTTAATCAGAACACTCCTACCCAGTCAACAGATCAGGGCTTGATCCATCACCGTTTTTTAGCTCACTGCACCATCCCAGTTCAGAACCTGGCTACATGCAAATTAGTTTGTCCCTGGCCCAGTGCATCATGGGAACAGGGCAGACCAAACTACCAAGCCAATTCTTTACTGGAAAGGAAACAAGCTTCCGGGGACCGGTTTCTGGCATTAAAGCCGTCTTCGGCCTGGCTTGCTTGAATCCTGATGGTGCAGTGAGCAAGGGACTCACATCTGAGCATACCCTTTCACACTTGTGGTGGCCAAAACGATTCAAAAAGGGGGTAGTGATGGACAGAGTATCTGAGTTAATCAGAACACTCCTACCCAGTCAACAGATCAGGGCTTGATCCATCACCGTTTTTTAGCTCACTGCACCATCCCAGTTCAGAACCTGGCTACATGCAAATTAGTTTGTCCCTGGCCCAGTGCATCATGGGAACAGGGCAGACCAAACTACCAAGCCAATTCTTTACTGGAAAGGAAACAAGCTTCCGGGGACCGGTTTCTGGCATTACAGCCGTCTTCGGCCTGGCTTGCTTGAATCCTGATGGTGCAGTGAGCAAGGGACTCACATCTGAGCATACCCTTCCACACTTGTGGTGGCCAAAACGATTCAAAAAGGGGGTGGTGATGGACAGAGTATCTGAGTTAATCAGAACACTCCTACCCAGTCAACAGATCAGGGCTTGATCCATCACCGTTTTTTAGCTCACTGCACCATCCCAGTTCAGAACCTGGCTACATGCAAATTAGTTTGTCCCTGGCCCAGTGCATCATGGGAACAGGGCAGACCAAACTACCAAGCCAATTCTTTACTGGAAAGGAAACAAGCTTCCGGGGACCGGTTTCTGGCATTACAGCCGTCTTCGGCCTGGCTTGCTTGAATCCTGATGGTGCAGTGAGCAAGGGACTCACATCTGAGCATACCCTTCCACACTTGTGGTGGCCAAAACGATTCAAAAAGGGGGTGGTGATGGACAGAGTATCTGAGTTAATCAGAACACTCCTACCCAGTCAACAGATCAGGGCTTGATCCATCACCGTTTTTTAGCTCACTGCACCATCCCAGTTCAGAACCTGGCTACATGCAAATTAGTTTGTCCCTGGCCCAGTGCATCATGGGAACAGGGCAGACCAAACTACCAAGCCAATTCTTTACTGGAAAGGAAACAAGCTTCCGGGGACCGGTTTCTGGCATTACAGCCGTCTTCGGCCTGGCTTGCTTGAATCCTGATGGTGCAGTGAGCAAGGGACTCACATCTGAGCATACCCTTCCACACTTGTGGTGGCCAAAACGATTCAAAAAGGGGGTGGTGATGGACAGAGTATCTGAGTTAATCAGAACACTCCTACCCAGTCAACAGATCAGGGCTTGATCCATCACCGTTTTTTAGCTCACTGCACCATCCCAGTTCAGAACCTGGCTACATGCAAATTAGTTTGTCCCTGGCCCAGTGCATCATGGGAACAGGGCAGACCAAACTACCAAGCCAATTCTTTACTGGAAAGGAAACAAGCTTCCGGGGACCGGTTTCTGGCATTACAGCCGTCTTCGGCCTGGCTTGCTTGAATCCTGATGGTGCAGTGAGCAAGGGACTCACATCTGAGCATACCCTTCCACACTTGTGGTGGCCAAAACGATTCAAAAAGGGGGTGGTGATGGACAGAGTATCTGAGTTAATCAGAACACTCCTACCCAGTCAACAGATCAGGGCTTGATCCATCACCGTTTTTTAGCTCACTGCACCATCCCAGTTCAGAACCTGGCTACATGCAAATTAGTTTGTCCCTGGCTCAGTGCATCATGGGAACAGGGCAGACCAAACTACCAAGCCAATTCTTTACTGGAAAGGAAACAAGCTTCCGGGGACCGGTTTCTGGCATTACAGCCGTCTTCGGCCTGGCTTGCTTGAATCCTGATGGTGCAGTGAGCAAGGGACTCACATCTGAGCATACCCTTCCACACTTGTGGTGGCCAAAACGATTCAAAAAGGGGGTGGTGATGGACAGAGTATCTGAGTTAATCAGAACACTCCTACCCAGTCAACAGATCAGGGCTTGATCCATCACCGTTTTTTAGCTCACTGCACCATCCCAGTTCAGAACCTGGCTACATGCAAATTAGTTTGTCCCTGGCCCAGTGCATCATGGGAACAGGGCAGACCAAACTACCAAGCCAATTCTTTACTGGAAAGGAAACAAGCTTCCGGGGACCGGTTTCTGGCATTACAGCCGTCTTCGGCCTGGCTTGCTTGAATCCTGATGGTGCAGTGAGCAAGGGACTCACATCTGAGCATACCCTTCCACACTTGTGGTGGCCAAAACGATTCAAAAAGGGGGTGGTGATGGACAGAGTATCTGAGTTAATCAGAACACTCCTACCCAGTCAACAGATCAGGGCTTGATCCATCACCGTTTTTTAGCTCACTGCACCATCCCAGTTCAGAACCTGGCTACATGCAAATTAGTTTGTCCCTGGCCCAGTGCATCATGGGAACAGGGCAGACCAAACTACCAAGCCAATTCTTTACTGGAAAGGAAACAAGCTTCCGGGGACCGGTTTATGGCATTACAGCCGTCTTCGGCCTGGCTTGCTTGAATCCTGATGGTGCAGTGAGCAAGGGACTCACATCTGAGCATACCCTTCCACACTTGTGGTGGCCAAAACGATTCAAAAAGGGGGTGGTGATGGACAGAGTATCTGAGTTAATCAGAACACTCCTACCCAGTCAACAGATCAGGGCTTGATCCATCACCGTTTTTTAGCTCACTGCACCATCCCAGTTCAGAACCTGGCTACATGCAAATTAGTTTGTCCCTGGCCCAGTGCATCATGGGAACAGGGCAGACCAAACTACCAAGCCAATTCTTTACTGGAAAGGAAACAAGCTTCCGGGGACCGGTTTCTGGCATTACAGCCGTCTTCGGCCTGGCTTGCTTGAATCCTGATGGTGCAGTGAGCAAGGGACTCACATCTGAGCATACCCTTCCACACTTGTGGTGGCCAAAACGATTCAAAAAGGGGGTGGTGATGGACAGAGTATCTGAGTTAATCAGAACACTCCTACCCAGTCAACAGATCAGGGCTTGATCCATCACCGTTTCTTAGCTCACTGCACCATCCCAGTTCAGAACCTGGCTACATGCAAATTAGTTTGTCCCTGGCCCAGTGCATCATGGGAACAGGGCAGACCAAACTACCAAGCCAATTCTTTACTAGAAAGGAAACAAGCTTCCGGGGACCGGTGTCTGGCATTACAGCCATCTTCGGCCTGGCTTGCTTGAATCCTGATGGTGCAGTGAGCAAGGGACTCACATCTGAGCATACCCTTCCACACTTGTGGTGGCCAAAACGATTCAAAAAGGGGGTGGTGATGGACAGAGTATCTGAGTTAATCAGAACACTCCTACCCAGTCAACAGATCAGGGCTTGATCCATCACCGTTTTTTAGCTCACTGCACCATCCCAGTTCAGAACCTGGCTACATGCAAATTAGTTTGTCCCTGGCCCAGTGCATCATGGGAACAGGGCAGACCAAACTACCAAGCCAATTCTTTACTGGAAAGGAAACAAGCTTCCGGGGACCGGTTTCTGGCATTACAGCCGTCTTCGGCCTGGCTTGCTTGAATCCTGATGGTGCAGTGAGCAAGGGACTCACATCTGAGCATACCCTTCCACACTTGTGGTGGCCAAAACGATTCAAAAAGGGGGTGGTGATGGACAGAGTATCTGAGTTAATCAGAACACTCCTACCCAGTCAACAGATCAGGGCTTGATCCATCACCGTTTTTTAGCTCACTGCACCATCCCAGTTCAGAACCTGGCTACATGCAAATTAGTTTGTCCCTGGCCCAGTGCATCATGGGAACAGGGCAGACCAAACTACCAAGCCAATTCTTTACTGGAAAGGAAACAAGCTTCCGGGGACCGGTTTCTGGCATTACAGCCGTCTTCGGCCTGGCTTGCTTGAATCCTGATGGTGCAGTGAGCAAGGGACTCACATCTGAGCATACCCTTCCACACTTGTGGTGGC
This sequence comes from Lissotriton helveticus, assembly GCF_964261635.1. Taxonomy (NCBI): domain Eukaryota; kingdom Metazoa; phylum Chordata; class Amphibia; order Caudata; family Salamandridae; genus Lissotriton; species Lissotriton helveticus. The sequence continues at coordinate 668,105,527 of NC_136057.1, forward strand.
CAAAACGATTCAAAAAGGGGGTGGTGATGGACAGAGTATCTGAGTTAATCAGAACACTCCTACCCAGTCAACAGATCAGGGCTTGATCCATCACCGTTTTTTAGCTCACTGCACCATCCCAGTTCAGAACCTGGCTACATGCAAATTAGTTTGTCCCTGGCCCAGTGCATCATGGGAACAGGGCAGACCAAACTACCAAGCCAATTCTTTACTGGAAAGGAAACAAGCTTCCGGGGACCGGTTTCTGGCATTACAGCCGTCTTCGGCCTGGCTTGCTTGAATCCTGATGGTGCAGTGAGCAAGGGACTCACATCTGAGCATACCCTTCCACACTTGTGGTGGCCAAAACGATTCAAAAAGGGGGTGGTGATGGACAGAGTATCTGAGTTAATCAGAACACTCCTACCCAGTCAACAGATCAGGGCTTGATCCATCACCGTTTTTTAGCTCACTGCACCATCCCAGTTCAGAACCTGGCTACATGCAAATTAGTTTGTCCCTGGCCCAGTGCATCATGGGAACAGGGCAGACCAAACTACCAAGCCAATTCTTTACTGGAAAGGAAACAAGCTTCCGGGGACCGGTTTCTGGCATTACAGCCGTCTTCGGCCTGGCTTGCTTGAATCCTGATGGTGCAGTGAGCAAGGGACTCACATCTGAGCATACCCTTCCACACTTGTGGTGGCCAAAACGATTCAAAAAGGGGGTGGTGATGGACAGAGTATCTGAGTTAATCAGAACACTCCTACCCAGTCAACAGATCAGGGCTTGATCCATCACCGTTTTTTAGCTCACTGCACCATCCCAGTTCAGAACCTGGCTACATGCAAATTAGTTTGTCCCTGGCCCAGTGCATCATGGGAACAGGGCAGACCAAACTACCAAGCCAATTCTTTACTGGAAAGGAAACAAGCTTCCGGGGACCGGTTTCTGGCATTACAGCCGTCTTCGGCCTGGCCTGCTTGAATCCTGATGGTGCAGTGAGCAAGGGACTCACATCTGAGCATACCCTTCCACACTTGTGGTGGCCAAAACGATTCAAAAAGGGGGTGGTGATGGACAGAGTATCTGAGTTAATCAGAACACTCCTACCCAGTCAACAGATCAGGGCTTGATCCATCACCGTTTTTTAGCTCACTGCACCATCCCAGTTCAGAACCTGGCTACATGCAAATTAGTTTGTCCCTGGCCCAGTGCATCATGGGAACAGGGCAGACCAAACTACCAAGCCAATTCTTTACTGGAAAGGAAACAAGCTTCCGGGGACCGGTTTCTGGCATTACAGCCGTCTTCGGCCTGGCTTGCTTGAATCCTGATGGTGCAGTGAGCAAGGGACTCACATCTGAGCATACCCTTCCACACTTGTGGTGGCCAAAACGATTCAAAAAGGGGGTGGTGATGGACAGAGTATCTGAGTTAATCAGAACACTCCTACCCAGTCAACAGATCAGGGCTTGATCCATCACCGTTTTTTAGCTCACTGCACCATCCCAGTTCAGAACCTGGCTACATGCAAATTAGTTTGTCCCTGGCCCAGTGCATCATGGGAACAGGGCAGACCAAACTACCAAGCCAATTCTTTACTGGAAAGGAAACAAGCTTCCGGGGACCGGTTTCTGGCATTACAGCCGTCTTCGGCCTGGCTTGCTTGAATCCTGATGGTGCAGTGAGCAAGGGACTCACATCTGAGCATACCCTTCCACACTTGTGGTGGCCAAAACGATTCAAAAAGGGGGTGGTGATGGACAGAGTATCTGAGTTAATCAGAACACTCCTACCCAGTCAACAGATCAGGGCTTGATCCATCACCGTTTTTTAGCTCACTGCACCATCCCAGTTCAGAACCTGGCTACATGCAAATTAGTTTGTCCCTGGCCCAGTGCATCATGGGAACAGGGCAGACCAAACTACCAAGCCAATTCTTTACTGGAAAGGAAACAAGCTTCCGGGGACCGGTTTCTGGCATTACAGCCGTCTTCGGCCTGGCTTGCTTGAATCCTGATGGTGCAGTGAGCAAGGGACTCACATCTGAGCATACCCTTCCACACTTGTGGTGGCCAAAACGATTCAAAAAGGGGGTGGTGATGGACAGAGTATCTGAGTTAATCAGAACACTCCTACCCAGTCAACAGATCAGGGCTTGATCCATCACCGTTTTTTAGCTCACTGCACCATCCCAGTTCAGAACCTGGCTACATGCAAATTAGTTTGTCCCTGGCCCAGTGCATCATGGGAACAGGGCAGACCAAACTACCAAGCCAATTCTTTACTGGAAAGGAAACAAGCTTCCGGGGACCGGTTTCTGGCATTACAGCCGTCTTCGGCCTGGCTTGCTTGAATCCTGATGGTGCAGTGAGCAAGGGACTCACATCTGAGCATACCCTTCCACACTTGTGGTGGCCAAAACGATTCAAAAAGGGGGTGGTGATGGACAGAGTATCTGAGTTAATCAGAACACTCCTACCCAGTCAACAGATCAGGGCTTGATCCATCACCGTTTTTTAGCTCACTGCACCATCCCAGTTCAGAACCTGGCTACATGCAAATTAGTTTGTCCCTGGCCCAGTGCATCATGGGAACAGGGCAGACCAAACTACCAAGCCAATTCTTTACTGGAAAGGAAACAAGCTTCCGGGGACCGGTTTCTGGCATTACAGCCGTCTTCGGCCTGGCCTGCTTGAATCCTGATGGTGCAGTGAGCAAGGGACTCACATCTGAGCATACCCTTCCACACTTGTGGTGGCCAAAACGATTCAAAAAGGGGGTGGTGATGGACAGAGTATCTGAGTTAATCAGAACACTCCTACCCAGTCAACAGATCAGGGCTTGATCCATCACCGTTTTTTAGCTCACTGCACCATCCCAGTTCAGAACCTGGCTACATGCAAATTAGTTTGTCCCTGGCCCAGTGCATCATGGGAACAGGGCAGACCAAACTACCAAGCCAATTCTTTACTGGAAAGGAAACAAGCTTCCGGGGACCGGTTTCTGGCATTACAGCCGTCTTCGGCCTGGCTTGCTTGAATCCTGATGGTGCAGTGAGCAAGGGACTCACATCTGAGCATACCCTTCCACACTTGTGGTGGCCAAAACGATTCAAAAAGGGGGTGGTGATGGACAGAGTATCTGAGTTAATCAGAACACTCCTACCCAGTCAACAGATCAGGGCTTGATCCATCACCGTTTTTTAGCTCACTGCACCATCCCAGTTCAGAACCTGGCTACATGCAAATTAGTTTGTCCCTGGCCCAGTGCATCATGGGAACAGGGCAGACCAAACTACCAAGCCAATTCTTTACTGGAAAGGAAACAAGCTTCCGGGGACCGGTTTCTGGCATTACAGCCGTCTTCGGCCTGGCTTGCTTGAATCCTGATGGTGCAGTGAGCAAGGGACTCACATCTGAGCATACCCTTCCACACTTGTGGTGGCCAAAACGATTCAAAAAGGGGGTGGTGATGGACAGAGTATCTGAGTTAATCAGAACACTCCTACCCAGTCAACAGATCAGGGCTTGATCCATCACCGTTTTTAGCTCACTGCACCATCCCAGTTCAGAACCTGGCTACATGCAAATTAGTTTGTCCCTGGCCCAGTGCATCATGGGAACAGGGCAGACCAAACTACCAAGCCAATTCTTTACTGGAAAGGAAACAAGCTTCCGGGGACCGGTTTCTGGCATTACAGCCGTCTTCGGCCTGGCTTGCTTGAATCCTGATGGTGCAGTGAGCAAGGGACTCACATCTGAGCATACCCTTCCACACTTGTGGTGGCCAAAACGATTCAAAAAGGGGGTGGTGATGGACAGAGTATCTGAGTTAATCAGAACACTCCTACCCAGTCAACAGATGAGGGCTTGATCCATCATCGTTTTTTAGCTCACTGCACCATCCCAGTTCAGAACCTGGCTACATGCAAATTAGTTTGTCCCTGGCCCAGTGCATCATGGGAACAGGGCAGACCAAACTACCAAGCCAATTCTTTACTGGAAAGGAAACAAGCTTCCGGGGACCGGTTTCTGGCATTACAGCCGTCTTCGGCCTGGCTTGCTTGAATCCTGATGGTGCAGTGAGCAAGGGACTCACATCTGAGCATACCCTTCCACACTTGTGGTGGCCAAAACGATTCAAAAAGGGGGTGGTGATGGACAGAGTATCTGAGTTAATCAGAACACTCCTACCCAGTCAACAGATCAGGGCTTGATCCATCACCGTTTTTTAGCTCACTGCACCATCCCAGTTCAGAACCTGGCTACATGCAAATTAGTTTGTCCCTGGCCCAGTGCATCATGGGAACAGGGCAGACCAAACTACCAAGCCAATTCTTTACTGGAAAGGAAACAAGCTTCCGGGGACCGGTTTCTGGCATTACAGCCGTCTTCGGCCTGGCTTGCTTGAATCCTGATGGTGCAGTGAGCAAGGGACTCACATCTGAGCATACCCTTCCACACTTGTGGTGGCCAAAACGATTCAAAAAGGGGGTGGTGATGGACAGAGTATCTGAGTTAATCAGAACACTCCTACCCAGTCAACAGATCAGGGCTTGATCCATCACCGTTTTTTAGCTCACTGCACCATCCCAGTTCAGAACCTGGCTACATGCAAATTAGTTTGTCCCTGGCCCAGTGCATCATGGGAACAGGGCAGACCAAACTACCAAGCCAATTCTTTACTGGAAAGGAAACAAGCTTCCGGGGACCGGTTTCTGGCATTACAGCCGTCTTCGGCCTGGCTTGCTTGAATCCTGATGGTGCAGTGAGCAAGGGACTCACATCTGAGCATACCCTTCCACACTTGTGGTGGCCAAAACGATTCAAAAAGGGGGTGGTGATGGACAGAGTATCTGAGTTAATCAGAACACTCCTACCCAGTCAACAGATCAGGGCTTGATCCATCACCGTTTTTTAGCTCACTGCACCATCCCAGTTCAGAACCTGGCTACATGCAAATTAGTTTGTCCCTGGCCCAGTGCATCATGGGAACAGGGCAGACCAAACTACCAAGCCAATTCTTTACTGGAAAGGAAACAAGCTTCCGGGGACCGGTTTCTGGCATTACAGCCGTCTTCGGCCTGGCTTGCTTGAATCCTGATGGTGCAGTGAGCAAGGGACTCACATCTGAGCATACCCTTCCACACTTGTGGTGGCCAAAACGATTCAAAAAGGGGGTGGTGATGGACAGAGTATCTGAGTTAATCAGAACACTCCTACCCAGTCAACAGATCAGGGCTTGATCCATCACCGTTTTTTAGCTCACTGCACCATCCCAGTTCAGAACCTGGCTACATGCAAATTAGTTTGTCCCTGGCCCAGTGCATCATGGGAACAGGGCAGACCAAACTACCAAGCCAATTCTTTACTGGAAAGGAAACAAGCTTCCGGGGACCGGTTTCTGGCATTACAGCCGTCTTCGGCCTGGCTTGCTTGAATCCTGATGGTGCAGTGAGCAAGGGACTCACATCTGAGCATACCCTTCCACACTTGTGGTGGCCAAAACGATTCAAAAAGGGGGTGGTGATGGACAGAGTATCTGAGTTAATCAGAACACTCCTACCCAGTCAACAGATCAGGGCTTGATCCATCACCGTTTTTTAGCTCACTGCACCATCCCAGTTCAGAACCTGGCTACATGCAAATTAGTTTGTCCCTGGCCCAGTGCATCATGGGAACAGGGCAGACCAAACTACCAAGCCAATTCTTTACTGGAAAGGAAACAAGCTTCCGGGGACCGGTTTCTGGCATTACAGCCGTCTTCGGCCTGGCTTGCTTGAATCCTGATGGTGCAGTGAGCAAGGGACTCACATCTGAGCATACCCTTCCACACTTGTGGTGGCCAAAACGATTCAAAAAGGGGGTGGTGATGGACAGAGTATCTGAGTTAATCAGAACACTCCTACCCAGTCAACAGATCAGGGCTTGATCCATCACCGTTTTTTAGCTCACTGCACCATCCCAGTTCAGAACCTGGCTACATGCAAATTAGTTTGTCCCTGGCCCAGTGCATCATGGGAACAGGGCAGACCAAACTACCAAGCCAATTCTTTACTGGAAAGGAAACAAGCTTCCGGGGACCGGTTTCTGGCATTACAGCCGTCTTCGGCCTGGCTTGCTTGAATCCTGATGGTGCAGTGAGCAAGGGACTCACATCTGAGCATACCCTTCCACACTTGTGGTGGCCAAAACGATTCAAAAAGGGGGTGGTGATGGACAGAGTATCTGAGTTAATCAGAACACTCCTACCCAGTCAACAGATCAGGGCTTGATCCATCACCGTTTTTTAGCTCACTGCACCATCCCAGTTCAGAACCTGGCTACATGCAAATTAGTTTGTCCCTGGCCCAGTGCATCATGGGAACAGGGCAGACCAAACTACCAAGCCAATTCTTTACTGGAAAGGAAACAAGCTTCCGGGGACCGGTTTCTGGCATTACAGCCGTCTTCGGCCTGGCTTGCTTGAATCCTGATGGTGCAGTGAGCAAGGGACTCACATCTGAGCATACCCTTCCACACTTGTGGTGGCCAAAACGATTCAAAAAGGGGGTGGTGATGGACAGAGTATCTGAGTTAATCAGAACACTCCTACCCAGTCAACAGATCAGGGCTTGATCCATCACCGTTTTTTAGCTCACTGCACCATCCCAGTTCAGAACCTGGCTACATGCAAATTAGTTTGTCACTGGCCCAGTGCATCATGGGAACAGGGCAGACCAAACTACCAAGCCAATTCTTTACTGGAAAGGAAACAAGCTTCCGGGGACCGGTTTCTGGCATTACAGCCGTCTTCGGCCTGGCTTGCTTGAATCCTGATGGTGCAGTGAGCAAGGGACTCACATCTGAGCATACCCTTCCACACTTGTGGTGGCCAAAACGATTCAAAAAGGGGGTGGTGATGGACAGAGTATCTGAGTTAATCAGAACACTCCTACCCAGTCAACAGATCAGGGCTTGATCCATCACCGTTTTTTAGCTCACTGCACCATCCCAGTTCAGAACCTGGCTACATGCAAATTAGTTTGTCCCTGGCCCAGTGCATCATGGGAACAGGGCAGACCAAACTACCAAGCCAATTCTTTACTGGAAAGGAAACAAGCTTCCGGGGACCGGTTTCTGGCATTACAGCCGTCTTCGGCCTGGCTTGCTTGAATCCTGATGGTGCAGTGAGCAAGGGACTCACATCTGAGCATACCCTTCCACACTTGTGGTGGCCAAAACGATTCAAAAAGGGGGTGGTGATGGACAGAGTATCTGAGTTAATCAGAACACTCCTACCCAGTCAACAGATCAGGGCTTGATCCATCACCGTTTTTTAGCTCACTGCACCATCCCAGTTCAGAACCTGGCTACATGCAAATTAGTTTGTCCCTGGCCCAGTGCATCATGGGAACAGGGCAGACCAAACTACCAAGCCAATTCTTTACTGGAAAGGAAACAAGCTTCCGGGGACCGGTTTCTGGCATTACAGCCGTCTTCGGCCTGGCTTGCTTGAATCCTGATGGTGCAGTGAGCAAGGGACTCACATCTGAGCATACCCTTCCACACTTGTGGTGGCCAAAACGATTCAAAAAGGGGGTGGTGATGGACAGAGTATCTGAGTTAATCAGAACACTCCTACCCAGTCAACAGATCAGGGCTTGATCCATCACCGTTTTTTAGCTCACTGCACCATCCCAGTTCAGAACCTGGCTACATGCAAATTAGTTTGTCCCTGGCCCAGTGCATCATGGGAACAGGGCAGACCAAACTACCAAGCCAATTCTTTACTGGAAAGGAAACAAGCTTCCGGGGACCGGTTTCTGGCATTACAGCCGTCTTCGGCCTGGCTTGCTTGAATCCTGATGGTGCAGTGAGCAAGGGACTCACATCTGAGCATACCCTTCCACACTTGTGGTGGCCAAAACGATTCAAAAAGGGGGTGGTGATGGACAGAGTATCTGAGTTAATCAGAACACTCCTACCCAGTCAACAGATCAGGGCTTGATCCATCACCGTTTTTTAGCTCACTGCACCATCCCAGTTCAGAACCTGGCTACATGCAAATTAGTTTGTCACTGGCCCAGTGCATCATGGGAACAGGGCAGACCAAACTACCAAGCCAATTCTTTACTGGAAAGGAAACAAGCTTCCGGGGACCGGTTTCTGGCATTACAGCCGTCTTCGGCCTGGCTTGCTTGAATCCTGATGGTGCAGTGAGCAAGGGACTCACATCTGAGCATACCCTTCCACACTTGTGGTGGCCAAAACGATTCAAAAAGGGGGTGGTGATGGACAGAGTATCTGAGTTAATCAGAACACTCCTACCCAGTCAACAGATCAGGGCTTGATCCATCACCGTTTTTTAGCTCACTGCACCATCCCAGTTCAGAACCTGGCTACATGCAAATTAGTTTGTCCCTGGCCCAGTGCATCATGGGAACAGGGCAGACCAAACTACCAAGCCAATTCTTTACTGGAAAGGAAACAAGCTTCCGGGGACCGGTTTCTGGCATTACAGCCGTCTTCGGCCTGGCTTGCTTGAATCCTGATGGTGCAGTGAGCAAGGGACTCACATCTGAGCATACCCTTCCACACTTGTGGTGGCCAAAACGATTCAAAAAGGGGGTGGTGATGGACAGAGTATCTGAGTTAATCAGAACACTCCTACCCAGTCAACAGATCAGGGCTTGATCCATCACCGTTTTTTAGCTCACTGCACCATCCCAGTTCAGAACCTGGCTACATGCAAATTAGTTTGTCCCTGGCCCAGTGCATCATGGGAACAGGGCAGACCAAACTACCAAGCCAATTCTTTACTGGAAAGGAAACAAGCTTCCGGGGACCGGTTTCTGGCATTACAGCCGTCTTCGGCCTGGCTTGCTTGAATCCTGATGGTGCAGTGAGCAAGGGACTCACATCTGAGCATACCCTTCCACACTTGTGGTGGCCAAAACGATTCAAAAAGGGGGTGGTGATGGACAGAGTATCTGAGTTAATCAGAACACTCCTACCCAGTCAACAGATCAGGGCTTGATCCATCACCGTTTTTTAGCTCACTGCACCATCCCAGTTCAGAACCTGGCTACATGCAAATTAGTTTGTCCCTGGCCCAGTGCATCATGGGAACAGGGCAGACCAAACTACCAAGCCAATTCTTTACTGGAAAGGAAACAAGCTTCCGGGGACCGGTTTCTGGCATTACAGCCGTCTTCGGCCTGGCTTGCTTGAATCCTGATGGTGCAGTGAGCAAGGGACTCACATCTGAGCATACCCTTCCACACTTGTGGTGGCCAAAACGATTCAAAAAGGGGGTGGTGATGGACAGAGTATCTGAGTTAATCAGAACACTCCTACCCAGTCAACAGATCAGTAACCATTGAGCCACACTTCTCCATCAGCACACTTTTTGACAATTAGTGGTGTTTTTATTCTGGTCTACTATTTCCTTGTCTTTTTTAAACTGCCTTCTATGGTACACCTGTGGTGGTGGTGTAACAACAATAATTATTTTTGGGATTTTGTTAAAAACCCCTCCCTTAGTAAGTAGGGGCAGGATGATGTGGTTTATATTGATGGTATATGGAACACACTTTTCGGTGTTTTGCACTGTTCGTATATATGTACTGTGTCTGGTTGCAATCTACTGCACTTGTAAATCTTAGTCTGTGCATGAAGGTCCAATCGATATAATGTTTTAAATAATGGGCTGTGAATTTATTTTACTTATACCCTTGCAGGTATCCCCTGGGTGTAGCGATACTGGTCTGATATCTGGCTAAGGTCCTGAGGAAGGTGGTGTTATCCATTCTTCGAGCCAGCAAAACGCGTCAACCATTGCTATTCAGATCCTGCTATATGCAGTTGCTTTAAATGGTCGTGGAGATTGAAAACAACTCTTTGTCTCCCACTCTCCAGATATATGCATTTATGAATGTGGTATGAGTGTAGTTGAGGGGGAATGTATGTGAGGTAGTTTGTATGAATGTTCTTTTTTTCTCTCTACCCTGGGTTTATGATGTTTACACATGAAAATGTCATGTCATGTCATTATATTGTAACATTGTGTGTATATGTTTATAACATTGATTTTATATGTAAAAATATGTTAAAAAAAGTATAAAAGTATTTTGGTAAAACAAAGAAAATGTATAAATAATGTGACGATTTATAAATATGATTATGTTTTTGGAGTTTGTTGTTGTTTAGTTCTGCTTCAGTCCATGTTGAATTCATTTTTAATTAGTTTCTGTTGTTATTTCCCCTCTTCTCCATGACTTCAAAAGTTCTTGCTTAGAGGGGGTCCTCTTATCTTGCATACCATGCCATTGAGAAGCATGTGCATTCCTAGATTGCTGAGGGAAGTAGAAGGCAACATTTGGAAACTGATGGCCCTCTCTAACATAACAACTACTAGTGGGTGATACTGATCTTTATCTGATTTATCTGATATCTCCATGATTATTGAAATAGGGAGAAGGAGAGATTAGAGGAAGGTTAAGGAGGGTGACCAAAAGTCATGTTATATTTCTTTATATTTACACATTGTGAGTGATGGGAAGAGGCAGGAGGTCTCTTATATTTACCTTGGCTTTATTAGTAAGGTGTTGGTGAGTGTCAGAATATTGCAAATATTTTATGTACTGTGTATCTGCCCCTTCAGACATGTCCAGATTCTGTTATTAGCTTGTCAAATGGACAACTAATGGAAACATGGAAAGGAAATGGGCATCATTTACATCATTTACAATAACAAGTTTAAAAATAAATATGGCTAGTATAAACACAGATGATTTTCTTCGTTGGGTTCTGTATGATGCGCACAACACAAACATTGATTATTTTGTTTAAGAAAGCATTTTACCCTTGTTGAAACATTCTAAATTTAATAGAGGCTATTCTCAGCTTCCCTATTCATATTTTTGTTCGGCATGAGTAATATAAAGAATGATAAAGATATAATTTTTACAAATAAAGTATACGTTTTAAAATAATCATTACAATTATAAGACTACAGAAGTAGCAACATAGCGTAATGACAACATTGATAATACAATCACATAAAAAGCTTTTCATACTGTTCTTTTTATTTTAGAAGTGCCCTTCTAAAAATGTAGCACTGCATAACAGTTCTCCATTGTGCGAAGTTTCTGCAAAAGCACCAAACCTTCCCGGTGTTGTTTCAGTTTTAATATGCGTAAGACGGTAACCAAGAAGGAGAACCTAGGCTCTGCATATATTGAGCAAAACAGTACAGGGTGACTAGTGCTTCATTTAGAAACATTATTACATCGATATGGGGATAGGTCATGAGACCATACACATTGCAGAGGTAAGGCAACCTTTAAATGTACTACATTTAGTCTAAATAAAGGGGAGATACAACAGTTGGGCTGGGTTTGAAATCTAGTATAAGTATGGTTCTAAACCTCTTGTAGTTGAGCCCTAGAGTATTTTACCACTGACACCAGGGCCTGTGCCCTCTTCAACCTCATCTCCATACATAAGGTAACACTGTTTCACTGTCCCTCTTTACAATTTAGAATAATAACTTGAGGGTTGTCAAACAAATCTATCAGGCCTAATGATTTAAAGGTTTTCTTCAGGTATAAAAACCAAGGAATCGGGTCAACCGCATCCAAAGATAAACCATCACAGATGCAAGTTCTGACCAGGCGCATCTGGGTTTCCCCAAGTTTTAATCCAGAACATTAGTGGGCAAGTCCCATAAAATCCTCCAAGTAAGAGAGGTCAAATTCCTCATGGTCTATAAAAGTAGCCGCCTCATAGGGGACTGCAAGAAGCTTACACGTTAAATGAGTTTTTACTCGTTAGAACATTCCCATATTTATAAAGCCCCACAGACCTACCTCTGTATGGCCCAGCTTAAATACACTTTTAAATGGATTAATCACCTCCCTAATAAGTTTTTGTCTTAATCTGCGACCAAACCTGAAGATTGCCTCAATGTTACTACTATGTTACTGCAACCTTGCGGATAAAAGAGAGTTCCAATTAGAAGAAGAGCTCAAAAGAATAGCCAAATAGTTAAAATCGTTTACTTTCTCTTTGTTTTTCTCCCATAACAAAGAACTTTGTTAGAGGTTATGATGTATGATTCAGAATCATTTACTTTTACACCTAGCTCTTCCATGATCACATCAAAAACTCAGCCAAAAAAGCGTTTTACACACTTAAACACGTCAAGAAAATTAAACCATTCATTCCCTCTGATGATATAAAGATGGTGGTCCAATCTTTCGTCGTCGCCAAACTGGACTATGGAAATGCCATCCTCACAGGGATGCCGAAACTCACCTCGCCCCCCTTAGATCAGTTCTTAACGTGGCGGCCCAGCTTATAACAGGTGTTAAACAGTTTTAAAAAATCACACCAGCAATCAAGGTTCTCAATTCCCCAGCAGGCCACCATCCATGTGAGTGCTAGCCTTTCCCTATGGGGTTGCAAATTGCGACAGTCTCATTAATATTCACAAGCATGCAACCTGCAACCCCATTGGGAATTGCAAACAGTGTCTCAGACACCTTTGTACATAGCATTTTGCCAGTTGCAAATTGAGACTTGCAATTTGTCGCAATTTGCAAGAGGATGGGCCACAATACCTTCTTGGTTTTTAGTCAAGCAGTGTAAATGCTGTAGCAAGAAGTTCTTCAGATCAGGGGTTTTGAAATGAATCATTTCACAGTGGGCCAGATGTCCAACCGTTTTTTGAGGTTGCAAATGGGTTTAAGGCGTGTTTGCGACCTCAAAAAATGAGTGGTCAATGTACCAACCCTATTTTGCGAGTTGCTAAACAATTAGCGACTCGCAAAATAGGGTTTGTGACTTGCTATTAGGAAGAGGTTTTCAAAGGGCATCCGTTCCTAATAGCGAGTCCAGACCCTTGTATGAATGTTTTGCAACCACAATTGCTGTCGCAAAACACTCGCTGTTTACCACCCTTCTCAGAAGAGTGGTAAGGCACTCGCAAACGGGAAGGGGTCCCCATGCGAACCCTTCCCCTTTGGAAATGCATGTGCAAATATTTTTTAAGAGCAGGTCCCAGGGACCACTGCCTGCCATTAAATTATGAAACTGAAAAGTTTCATATCTATTTTTTAAATGCATCCCATTTTCCTTTAAGGAAAACAGGCTGCATTTAAAAAAATCTGCTTTATTGTCAAAGCAGTCCCAAACATGGTGGTCTGCTGACCCCAGCAGGCCACCATTCCTGGGAGTGCTAGCCATTCCCAATGGAGTCACAACTTGTGACAGCCTCATTAATATTCATGGGCCATGCAACTTGCAACCCTATTGGGAATTGCAAACAGTGTTTCAGACACTGTTGCAAATAGCATTTTGCGACTTTTGAGTCTCAAAATGCCATGGCAGTACATCTGGCCAAGGATCATTTAGAAATCTTAATGGAGTGACCAATCCATCCGACTCTATGTGCAAAAAGGATCTTGTTAATCAAATCATCAAAATGCCCCACTTGTGACCGTATCCAATGAGCAGACTTGTGTTTTATGGCCTCAGCATTTTCATTAACCTGTTTAAAAGAGAAGGGACATTTGCAGAAACAATCACAAAGGGGCGTACAGTCTGGGGGCAACTGAAGGGTCTCTGTGCTATTATGATAAATATTACTTTGCTTCACCAGGGCCTGTTTACTTGCAAAACACCAGTGACTGATTTCCTTTAGTGGGATCTGTTGCTTACCTCTGCCTGGAATTAGACAGGGTGAGTGACCAGCTTGAGTTGTTCCCTCACCATCAGAATTATGTGATAATGTAGCTTAATAACTGACATTATCTTAAGTTCAATTCTATTACAAAAGTCAATTATTAAGGATTCTGTTTTAGTTATAAATTGTTTCAGCATCTCTGTAATAAAAGTCTTAACGTCAATTGAAGCATCTGGTCTGTGATTAAACCCCTCTGCAGGCCCCACCTTTGCTTTGAGTTATATTAACCATTGCAACCTGGGAGTTACTCACTTTCCTTGAGAAACACTCACATTTATATTTCCAAATTACTATTTCTTGTCCTAATAAACTCAGTTACGGCTAAACTGCATTTGTTTAAAATACTAGCTACTGGCTCCATTCATGAATAGTACTGATGTCTTTTCAAAAAAGTGTCTAATTGATTGATTCTGTACAGAAAAGTCTGTGAATTAATATTTGTTTCTTAAAAATTAGTTCCATGTGAGCATTTGCTAAGGTTGTCTTGATTCCCCTGTTCGCATGGACATACAAGGTGCTATTGTGCACTGAGACCACAGCCCAAGGTTATTGATTGAGAGGTCTAAGGTGGGGTGGCACATAGCCGGCAGACAAATAAACGGACAGGAAAGCTTAGATCAATCCCACAGATAGGCACACCAATACTACAATGGTGAAGAGAGATTAATAAAGCACACATGGCCATAAAGTCAGATGCCACATAAGTTACGATCATATAGCCAAACAGAACACAACACACACAGAAATCACACACTCTCCATGCCAGACATCTGGACACGTTACCCTCTGGCCACAAGGTTGGGCCCCACCTGTATTATCCATTAGACAAATATTTATGACTCCAAAGGCAGCAACTCACATTCCTCACCATACAAGGATTAAGGGAACATTTTATTTCCTATGATAAATTGTGTTTAAAAGACCCACAGATCAACTGTAAATTAAGACGCTTCTCAAACCCTATGCCTGTACCTGATCTCCCGGCCCAATGTTTAATTAAACAAACTGTTGCTGTTTTAACAAACAACTCTTGTCTCTTTTTTCCAAAGAATTTTATGTTCAGCCAACAAGACCTTCTCTTTTCAGATGCTTTCCCCCACTGACCCTTTTACTGAGTAAAGTCTGCTTAGCCACAGGAGCTTGTGTCGTGCTTTGAGCTTGCATATTATGCGACTTTGTTGCCTTTTAAATAAAAAATATTTTCCTAGCTTTAGCAGAAAGGAAATGTAAGATCATATCAAGAATAATAAGGATATTAATCAGATTGCCCATACAAATTTTACTCTGGTGGCTAAAGATAGTAGGAAACTAATGAATTCTTGGAGACATCTTCCATTAACGCTCCTAGGTCGATCCAACTTAGTTAAGATGTCTATTTTACCTAGGTTGACCTTTATTTTCAACAGTTTACCACTTTACTTTGATAAAAAAATGATAGCAAAGATGCAGAGCGACATCACCTCATTTATATGGAGGAACAAAATTGCAAGAATTTCTTGGAATAAATTAAGGCGTCGTAGGGAGAAGGGGGGTTTGGCCGGCCCTGACATTCAGATCTATGCTTGGGCCTTTCAGCTGACACATGCCCGAATACTACTCAAAACTCCACCAAATCAGGGTATTGGCTTTATGTTCTCAACACTATTAAAATGTGGAGGTTTAAACCAGATGGGATTTCTATTCAAGTTCGGAGACCCAAAATGTTTTAAGAAAATTAAGTTGAAGGTATTGCAAGGCCTAGCGAGAACCTGGTATAACCTTAGAACCACTACCAAAATAGGCTACCATTCTAACGGTTCTCCTATATGGGATCTTCCTGCTCCTCAGGGCTGGACTAAAGATGCATTGACAAGCCCACTAAAAGATGCTGGAATTTTAACCTGGGGAGATTTGTTTTTTGAGGGGGAAATGCTTACCTGGGAACATCTAGTGAGTAAGGTAGGCCCCAATCTCTCTAGACTTAAATTCCTTCAAATCTCAAGTTGGGCGCAAGCACAAAAATTAGCTCCCACACGTCGTTCACAACGACCTTTGGGAGACAGCAGTCAACTAGAATCTTGCTTACGTGACAACGCTCCAAAAACTAAAGAGGTTTCCCACTTTTACAATTTAATCTTAGAAGAGATAGACGGAATATTCCACCTTCCGGATCAGTTGTGGGGTTCTCTATTGCCTGCAGTAAATGTGAATGAATTATGGTTAACATCTTGTAACGTTCTCTGGGATATTGTTAAACCCGCCTGGCTGCGAAGAAACCACTTTTTTACCCTTCACAGGGCTTACTATTCCCCCCAGAGGTTGTCCAAATTCTCATCAGGTACACCAGTGGTTTGCCCCCGTTGTGGTCAGGTCGCAGCCTCAGTTGCTCATATGTTTTATGACTGCCCACATTTAACATCTTTCTGGCAATCAATAAGCAATAAATTAACATCTTCTATAGGCACCACTGTGAATATAGATCTATGCCTTGTAATTTTTGGAGTAATGGACAAAAAACATAGTGCAAATAACAACCTCTTGTTCTACTCAATGCTGGTGGCCCGACGGGAGATCTGTAGGCGTTAGAAAGAGGCCTCTCCCCCGACATTGCAAGACTGGAGTTCTTCCATGCTTCATATATCGAAATTGGATCTTTCCAGGGGTGGTAAACCTGAAAAAAGAGCTTTCTGGTTGAAACTCGATTGGTCTCATTAACTAGAGCTGGGTTTTTTTTTTTTTTTTTTTTCCCCCCAGTTCCAATGATTATGAAGCCATGTCGCACTCACTTTGCTTTATCACGTCTGTCCTTTTTCTTTAAGGTCAATCAGTGGTAATAGCAATGGTGGAATCTGACTAATGGCAAGCACCATCCAAATAGTACATAAGGGTCTGTGATTAATTGTGAAACTGACATGGCTGTAGGGTCCTGGCGCTCCTTCATTACGATCGACCCCTACCAGTCTTGTACTGAGACAGTATGTCTTTTTCTCAAATCACATTTTCTCAGTCCACTGTACTAATGGGCCAGCCATGGTTGAGATGAGGAGCAAAAAAAAAAAGAACAATAAGGTAAGTATAATATCTATCCCACCCTCAAAGAGGATTATCGAGACAGTCTTCATGAGGCATGCCTCTTTAGTTTCGATTTGCTAAGTCTCTAGCCGTCGTTCACTATTCCTGAGGTGGTTCTAAGGATGTTGCTGTTGGTACATGAGTCGGACAAGGACTAGGTTATATATCAAATGCATTGCATTGGTTTTCAACGTGCCCATCATTATTGTTTGTGCTGGCTCAGTCTTCCATTGGAACAATGAACCCTCTCAGTACAAAAGACTGGCTTTTTGAGATTAGGAACCTGAGTGTAGTGGCTAGTAGAAATATTGGAACAGACAGATTGATTGCAAGGTATTTGACTAAACCATTGGGCAGCTGGGGAAATAGTTTGTTGTTTCGCTATAGGGCTTGTACTGTTAAATATCTGTTATGTTTCCCTCTGTGGTTTGTAATCTCTGTACACTAAGGGGCCCATTAGGGTGTCAGGCGGTGGCACCACCGTGGTGGTGGCAGGGTGGAAAAACAGCTTTTTCTGCCCGCGAACAGCGGTACTCACGTCCGCCACAGTAGGATATCAAAACATAGGTCATTTCCCGTCCGCCGCGGAACGCCGTGCACCACCATCAAAGTGCTCCCGCCACCGCGGCGGTGGAAGCCAATCGAGACTCACCGCCGTGCGGAATGACGTCCGCCCCGCTACACAAATTAGGATGGCCTAAACAAGCAGACGCACCGCAGCGGGGACACAGCCCAACCTGAGCAGGCCCAACTCGACATCGGAGCAAGATACCCAAGACCCGGTCATGAACGCCATGCACCCAGCCCTCCATATGCATCAGGTGATGTATCTCCTACAACACTACCATCAGATGGGCCTCCGCGGACGCCGCCGCAGGTACGCACCCACACAAATACAACACACAACACACAGGCCGACACAGGGTCTAATCACCACACAGACACCCTGCTTGGGGTCACAACACATCCACAAAGGCACTCACACATGACCCACCTGACAACAAGGCACCCCTCAGCATCTGGGACACACATCGACCGCCAACCAGCAGCAACTTCCCGGTCCCGGTCAGGTCGCCGCCGCGGTCAACACAAGCGCACTATGCAGACGGCAGGGCCACTCCAAGGCATTGGCAGGGCACAAACACCACAGGGACACACCACCCCAACCACACAGCAACACAGCCCATCAAGTCACAGGCCAGGTGCCCATCCTGTGCAACCCCATGCACACCAACAAGCAACAAGCACTGCAACAAGCAAGCACAATACACACCCTGCACCACACAACACACAACCAGGGAGACAGCCACTGCGGGAGTGGCTGAAAAGGAACACACAACACCAGTGCCACACACACTGAAGGCTCACAATCCTTGCCAGCACATACACACACAAACAAACACACACCCTGGGTGTAGCCACAAACACAACACACACACAGGGATGCCTCAACAGATGCCTGCACAAGAACAACACACAAACACTACAGGAACACATACTGAACCCCAATATAAACAGACATACCCTGTCAGCCAAACTGGGGAAAGACAATGGGAGCACAGACAAAACAGGAGTTCACAACATCATCAATCAGGAACAAAACACACACACCATAACACAAATCACATAAGAAATGCATCAGGACATAACCCACACTGCCACATCAAACCAACCACAGATGCACATGAAACCCTAATCAACAAACGCCACAGGACATCAGGGGATGCACATCAGGCAATGCCAAGGCCACATACACACAGCACTGCATGCACAACAAGCAGTGTGTGCATAACAAGCACAACAGCCACACACATACATGATTGACACAACCTCATCACACACCCCACAAATCAGCACAGCACAAATACAACAGCACACCCAGGAAGTGAAGCAATACCACAGCCAACACACAGACATCCATCACAACAACTACACATGCACCACTCTGGGATACAAGAGCCAAGCCATCTCCACCAGAGCACTGGGCAGCACACACAGCTGAAGTGCACATGACCACTACAGAATGACTAATAGCACAAGGACAGCACACCTAAACCATTGGGGCAATGTCCAGAGTGGAACAACACTCTTGGCCCAAGAACAGCACCACAAAGCACAAGCTCACAAATGAAGTGATGGGGAGGCACACACACATGGAAACCAAGGGGACAGCTGACATCATAGTGAAATACCCTGCATGTCAGTAGCAGACATGTAAGGGGTGTACCACACACAAATAGAGGGAGGGAAGACCCACAATGGCCAGGCACAAGTGGCACACATAGGGGATGGCTTTACAACACACACACACCATGCCATACAGGAGGAGAAATGTGTGGAGCAGCAGGGCCACACAGTGTACACAAACACACCCAAGACACATTGAGGATCAAACAAACACAACACTGATGTGCAACTCATACCTTTGCACACTTCTAAGTTACCAACACAACAAGGAGGAGTCACACACAACAGAATGGACACACCAACACACAGCACAGTGCACAACAAACAGCTCACACAAGTGCATACAATCTTCTACACAGGGCAAGACAAAACATACAACAGGCACACAACTCCTGGGTGGCACATGTGTGTCTCTCACAATTCAGGGGCACACACATATCCACTACAAACTTACACCCTTCACACTGCACACCTCTGCTACACCATAGACCATGTAGGCCATGGCAGCAGGACTAAGAGCCAACACAAGATGACCATACACATACACGGCTGGGCACACATAAAGGAATCCACACACATACATCATGACATATCCCAGCCTACTTCCAAACCTATGCACAGCATCACACCCTGTGCTGGCAGTGTCCCCCAACCTGACATGTGAACAGTGTAGCCAACAATAGTAAATCACTAAGATAACTGCATGGCAGGTAAAATAGCCATCACAGATTACACCATTATCAGGGTCAGAATGGACTGAAGACCCTGTCACCCCTGTCTAAAAATCTGATGCGTGCAAAGAGCTTTGCAATGTTGAAGTGATACATAGAGCATGGGGCACATCCAATCAAATGCAAACACCAAAAGAACTTTAATCAGCAAGGACACTGACAAAACACACAACAGGAGTAACTGTATTTATTCACATATTGCACTGATGTAGCATTAGAACAATAGTAGACAACAGCGAGGCACAACATGATGATCATATGCAAGATACTATGCACAGCTTAAATACAAACAGGAAGGCCAGTGTTCATAGCACAGGGGAGAGCCCAACACAGCAGAGCAACAGGGCCAGTGTCCATAGCACAGGTGAGACAGCAAGTACATGAGAGGCTGCACAGGGAAGAGTACAGCACAGCAGAGCAACATGGCCAGTGTCCATGGCACAGGTGAGAGCCCAACAGAGCAGAGCAACAGGGCCAGTGTCCATAGCACAGGTGAGACAGCAAGTACATGAGAGGCTGCACAGGGGAGAGTACAGCACAGCAGAGCAATAGGGCCAGTGTCCATGGCACAGGGGAGAGCCCAACACAGCCAGCAGATCAACAGGGCCAGTGTCCATGGCAGGTGAGACAGCAAGTACATGAGAGGCTGCACAGGGGAGAGTACAGCACAGCAGAGCAACAGGACCATTGTCCATGGCACAGGGGAGAGCCCAACACAGCAGAGCAACAGGGCCAGTGTCCATGGCAGGTGAGACAGCAAGTACATGAGAGGCTGCACAGGAGAGAGTACAGCACAGCAAAGCAACAGGGCCAGTGTCCATGGCACAAGTGAGACAGCAAGTACATGAGAGGTGGCACAGGGGAGAGTACAGCACAGCAGAGCAACAGGGCCTGTGTCCATGGCACAGGGGAGAGCCCAACACAGCAGAGCAACAGGGCCAGTGTCCATAGCACAGGTGAGACAGCAAGTACATGAGAGGCTGCACAGGGGAAAGTACAGCACAGCAGAGCAACAGGGCCAGTGTCCATGGCACAGGGGCGCCCAACACAGCAGAGCAACAGGGCCAGTGTCCATGACAGGTAAGGCAGCAAGTACATGAGAGGCTGCACAGGGGAGAGTACAGCACAGCAGAGCAACAGGGCCAGCAACACACCCAGGTTGTAAACAATGGTCAGGACTAGCACACTGGTATGAGGCACAGGCATATGAGGAGGATGTCAACTCACTCCTGGCTGTCATGCGGACTTGGACCTGGCTGTGTGTCCGGGAGATCAGGCCTACTTGACTGGGGTGACAGAGCCCCAGGTGATATGGGCTAACAGTGGCTTGGCAAGCTGGAGGGCTGTGTGGACCAGGTGGCATAATGGCACGTGGAGGTGGAGTCATGCAGACCTCTGACACAGTGTGGGTGGGAGAGGTTTGAGGGGGGCCCTTCCACTTTTTGGGAATATGAAATGGCTTCCCTGTCTTGGGGTTTATGGGAAGTGGTGATGACACAACAGGCACACACACCAACTGTCCCACATCATGTGCTGAAACTGGCACTACCTCTGGTGATGTGCTGGATCCTGCGAAATGCTTGGTCTGGCTACGCCTCTGGACAACCTTCCCCTATGCCAGGTGTACCCCCTACAGTGCCCTCCTTTGCCTTTTTGCCAGGGGTGGTCTCTACAGTGCCCTCCTTTGCCTTTTTGCCAGGGGGGGGGGTCTCTACAGTGCCCTCCTTTGCCTTTTTGCCAGGGGGGGCTCTACAGTGCCTTCCTCCGCCTGCTTCCATGGTCTTGGAATTGGGGTTGATGTGGTGGGTGGATGTATCCCTGTGCTCTTCCTAGGTGTACCCCTGATATGCAACACCTCCTCAGTGGAAACAGACACTGCATGGGTAGGTCTGTGTGAAGTTTTAGTGACAGGAGAGTCTTTTGCTGGTGATGCCTCTGCGGCATGTGAGCCTGATGTCTGCCTCATTACTCTTCTGGCCTTGCTCTTCCATGACTGGCTCTTGTCTGTGCCCTGCTCTTCAGGGGGGATGGTGTCTGTGGGCGGGAGTGCTTGGGTTGTGTCTGTTGTGTGCTCCTTGTGCTGTATTGTTTCGGTGACGCAGGCGAACCGTGGTCACTGTCATCTGATGTGGCCACTGACTGGGGGGTGGACAAAGGCACCTGAGCTGGAATGGGAGCATGTGCCTGTTGAAGGGCAGACGTCACTGTGGATGACAACGCCTGGACTGTACGGTGAAGCCCACCCACGTCAGAGTGTATGCCCTCCATGTATGCAACCACCTGGCCTAATTTCTTGTCATGGTCACTGAAGGCATTGAGCGGAGCGGTCAAGCCCACACAAAGCTGGCGCAGGAGCTCTACACACTCTGCACTGAGGGCAGCCCGGGGGACAGGTGCAGGGGCAGCGGTGCCAGGTGTGAATGTAACTCGTCCCCTCTTAGTGACACGGATACAGGCAGCACCAGAGGAAGTGGATGGGAGGCTGAGCACTGGCCGCTGGGTGGTAGATGATGATGCAGACTCCCCATCTCCTGTGCCTGCCAACATGGATGCATCCCCGCTGGCATCAGATGATGTGGTACTCTGTGTCTCAGCCACGGATTCCCCCTGCATACTTCTGTCCCCCTCAGATGCGCTGGTGGGCTCTGTGTCACTGGCCTCCGCTGCAGCTGTTGTGCTACTCTCACCACCACTGGTTTCTGGCTCATGTTCCTCCGTGGTCTCTTGAGAATCTGCATGAGAGAGAGATACAGGGTTGTGTACGTGTCATCTGGTCACACAAATTCAAATCAATGCAGTACAGGAGAGGCCCAAATCTACATGGTAACCACCACACCCTGCAATCACTGTGCAGCAACACACAACATAGACCACAACAGTGGCTGTAACGCAGAATATCTGCCATGAGTGAGCCATGTTTATGCCACACAGCACTACACCCTGCCCGTATATGGAGTGCACCACACACACAACTTGCCCTGCCCTCACCTAGGGACATGATGTGGGTACAACACCTAATCCCACTGACAGACCTTCAGGGAACTGGAGGGGACAACACACACCTATTATGACATTACAGTCCACAATGCCAAGTAGACTATAGAAAGCACCAGGTGGTAATCTGGGGCACATTGTTGTCAGATGTGAGGACCTCAACAATCATGGTGCATGCAAAGTAGGCATACATGAAGTCACACTCAGAAAGTGGACACTGCTGTTCACCCCATAATAGATTCCCCACACTATCCCAATGATGAATGACCATGTGGAGCCTAACACATCTGGCAATGCGAAAGTACAGCAGGGAGGATCAGCTTAGTAAGGCCAGGGTGACCCCATGCCTGATACAAGCACACATCACAGCAGCCACTCACATTGCACAGCACAGCACAGCAACACATGCACATCACTTGGGTCACCGCTGCCACAGGCCCTGTACACATGCATCCACTCCCAGCAAAAGTCACCCTCCCCAGATACTCACCACCCCTGCCTTGCTGGTGATGCTCCTTCAGACGTGCATCCAGGTCTGGATGAGTCACTGCCAAGATGCGGCCCATCAGTGGAGTCATGCTGCGCCGTGCCAAATGCCCTGTGTGTGTTAGCATCCCCAAGGTCATCTCTTCCACTTGCTTTGCCAGCCGGCTGATGTCGTCCCACCTCTTGTGACAGTGGGTGCGTCGTCTGTTGGATACCCCCAGGGCTCACACCTTTGCTGCAATGGCCCTCCACACGGCCTCACGCTGGAGTACCTTGAGCTGCAGGTATGAGAGAAAAGAAGGGTAAATGACCAGTTACACAGTGTCAGGTACCAATATCTCTCAGTACAGTAGCAAGACACAGACTCAGGACGAATTCTAACCTCCCTTCCTCCAAAACTTGGGGACCCCTCACCAGGGCACTCTGCATGGCCCAAACAGATGTGATTGCATGCACACATTGGGGCGTAGAGGGTCCATGATGATCTCACAAATGCAGGATGCATCAACACAATATGCATCGACAGTGTGCAATTATACAGGGCACAGATGGGGCATATTTATTATTCAGTGTGAAGGAACTGGAGCAAGGAGCATGTAAGACTGGTGAGGTATTCTCGTTTGGGTGGGCAGGCACTGAACCTACTCTCTGGGTCACACTGAGTCAGACAACAGGGGCACACTGAAATATTCACACAAGTAATTACTGGGCTGGCACCTACATGGCTAACATCCGTTGGCTCTGTATCAAAATCTAAATCAGGCCTAAGTTCGGTGTCATGTCCGGATCTCAATTTTCATTTATCGAGAATAACAATACCCGCTAAATCTGCAGTTACCATGAATGAAGTCATCGCATAGTTGCCCTGTAATTTTCTCTTTTGCTGGTAGTAGTTTACCAAGCACAACTGCCTCATTAAGTTTCAGAATTATGGCCTACTCAGACCGCTTGTTCACAGGAGATGATAATCTCATCACAATGAAACGTTTGCATTTCTATTTAAGGGCTGTTTCCTTTCTTTTTAATCCTAGGTGTACTTATATTAAAGCAGGGCTGATCTGTCTTCAATTTGTTTAGTCGAACCAGTTCAATGGCCTGTTATCATTATTAAATTCACAAAATGGTCTAGAAGTATATCTACATCCATGTCTTAATATATGCAGCGGTGGTGTACCTTTGACTGGTGCTTTTTTATAGGAAAGTTGTGTGAGAATTGGGATACCTCTGCACAAATCCATCGTGATTATGTACATATTGTGTGTGTGGGCTGTTCTAAGATCAGCTTGTGGCGTAAGCTTGAAATAAGAAATAAAAACCACCAGCTTGCAAGGTCTGTTCTGCTGATTTGCCAATACTTGTTTCACTTGCTAGGGTACCAAGATGATATACCTATGACTTGGGAGTCATATACTGTCTGACAATCTGCTTTTAGGCTCCTCCTCTCTCACTTTGGAAAGAATGATTAACTTCTTGAGATTCAGTCTGAAGGATCATTATTACAACGAGTTCCAATCAGCAAATAGTTCAGAAATGCACTAATGCAAATAAATGCACTAAATACAAATAATAAAGAAACAGCACAGGTCCAAGTGCATAAAAATGAAGAAAAAGATTTTTCGAATACAAATAAACAAAAAAGGAAAACACAATAGTGCAATCATAACATACAGTAATATGCTCAAACATTTACTCAAATCACTGTAATATCGGAGAAGAAGGAAGCCTTGAATTGTCAGTAGGTTCAGAAATTAATGACTTCTAAGGAGATTGGTTCATTTAATGTGCATATTTGACATTTTCAGTCATAAAAAGGCATTAAGTGGAGCGAGTCCATCCGGGTCTCAAACCGGTAGAATTTTAGAACCGACATCGGAACGGGGCACTATGGGGCCCTATAGTCACATTCTTAACTTTACAGGCAAAGCATTGAGGATTTCTGAACAATTAATGTAAATATTTTATTTTCAGGTGGTCCATGTCAGTGGTTTACTTCCTGTTTAAATTTCAAATGTTGTACCTAATCTTGCACTCCATTAGAGCGTTAGCTATTTCCATAATTCTGTGTTTTTGAATGTTTTTGTTCAGCATTTTACTCTTGTCTGATGCATACTTTGAACAGCCGTGATTGAGAGCTCTGGTGTTCAAGTTCAAGGATGTGCAAGTTCCATGCAGAGCCGGTCAGGGTGTTTGGAGAAAATATTGTTTCCAAAATATTGTCTGGACATAATATTGTGTCAAGAATATCGAGGACAAAAATATTGTGAAGAAAGGTTACTGTGGATAAGCAAGGTTTTAGCATACTTGACTCCACATATGTGTACCGTGACGATATATAAATCTTCAAAGTACGTCGATGTGGCATTAAGAATAGCAAATCTACACTGACCTATTTGTAGTTATCTTCTCGATACTTTGGTTCTAGATATTTTTGACACAGTATTCTGTCCGCACAATATATTTTTATCACCGATATTCTATCTCCGGGGTGTTTTAGGTGTATGTTAGTTGCTGTCTTATTATATATGGATGCAATAACAAAAAACTCAGAGAGACACTAAAATACCAGTCAGGTGACGCAGAAATGTAGTTTACGTGTTTAAGCCATGCCTGTGACCACCTAGGCCATGCCACCCGCAAAAGCGATGAAACACGTGTCGGCTGGCTGTTTTACAAAATAAAGGACTCATCGGACTACTCTACCACTGGGGATCCTATAATTTTCTGATGCTTTGGATATTTGTACTTTGTTCTACATTTGTTACACAACGTGGTATTTACTGTTTGTGAGTGCATAGGGTACCCCCGCATTTTTCTTAGGTTGGTAGTCTTCTCTACTAACTGTTGAGTGGTTTTAAGGGTTCTCCACTCACCCAGTTGCACCACCTCCATACAGCACGCTCAATACCAGTGCGTTCACTTTTGGCAGGGCACCCTTTTCATTTTGACATTAAATCCTTCCAGAATTTCCACTCAACTCAGGGTAGCCGCCACGCACTTATTAACTTTCCTTGTCTAGACTAACCCTAGACCAGATACTTGTTGCCTTATAACATGGACTGTAGCAAAGTGGCAGAAGAACTTTTCGAGAATCTAGCCAAGGGTATGTCCACACAATCGGCTTCCACTAGTACAAATCCCCCACGTAAGGAGGGATTGAAAGAGAAGTTTCTCAAACTAGAGAGACTAAAAAAAACGAGAGAACTCTAAGTGGTGGGACGGAATCACACTTAAACAGTACTTACGACTGAAACGTATTCCGAGAGTCTTAAGAGGTCAGATCTTCCCCACTTATGATGACCTAGATTCAGATCTGATGATTAAATGGGAGGAATCACTCATTAACAACTCAATGACCCTTATGGACTTGTTGATAGAAAGCTCTTAATGCAAAGTCACTAAACTTCAGGTGGAAATTTCGGTCCTTGAGCAAGAAATCAAGGACCTGAATTTTCCCGAAGCGACAGTGAAAAACTATACTATTCTGGATGACATCCTACTTAACCGCATGCGTGCGGGCGGAATTCCGCCCGTACGCTGAGAATTTGTAAAGCGCATGTTACATGACGAGCTGGGCTCGTCATGAGCGTGCGAGGAGGCTACCTCATGACGAGCCCAGCGCGTCATGAGCGTCGAAGGGGTTAAACATCAGTCAGATATAAAGAACAGAAAAGCGAGACAATTGAGGAGAGACGAGTTAGATTACACACAAGGTAGGATTTTTACATACGATAAGAAGTATGGCTCTCTGATCCCTAATACTTCCAACACTGGGAATAGAAATAAGTCAAGCACAGAACCTGCTTCGATTTCCTCTAGTAACACCTCGTTAAACTCAGTTAGTACCAATGGTGGTGACACGAACAACGCAGATAGGGCGGAGCAAGGCAGCTCTGCTTTTTTTTTCGCAAGGTCTTACGTATCAGAAAAGGCAACAGGTATATGCCACAAAGAAACCAATCAGATCCAAAACCCGGAGGGGTAACAGTGGCAAGCACAGAAGGATACAGGAGGAAGCTGAGATCAGGGACCAACAAGAATTAAACAGTACGAGTGCGGAGGAAGTACAAGTTATCAATCTCTCTTCTTTTCATCTCACTCCGGATAGGATTTCACTACTGAGTAAGGGCCTTAACTTCAACCCCTATGCCACAGGTGATATCTGTAAATTAAAGATAGATCTCTTTAAATTTGTGAGACATCTGAAACTAAAGAAACATTTTTTTGGGATGGATAAGAGGGATAAAGAGGCTACTCTGATATCTGCACAGGCTACCACTGACTCGTTATCAATAAAAGACATTCAAACAACATATCTTCTCTTGTCTCTAACTGATATGGAAAATACTCCGTTAGATATGGACAGATTATTAGAAGAGCTGAACATTGAATCAGACTATAGCATTGCCACTGGTCTTAAATCTAAATCTAGATGGATTCCTACCTTACCTGGAGGCAATGCTATTGACAACTTTCACAAACGCGTATTAGAAGATCTTGACAACCTGAATTGCCTGCGCAAAGACAGGATGTTTAAATACAGAGACAACTTAACCCATGGAGAAAGGTTGGCCCTCTCTACATTGATTGAGACTGATACAATCACTATCAGAGAGGCTGACAAGGGGGGCAACGTGGTGGTGATGGACCGCGTTGACTACCAACAAGAGATTCTTGACCAACTAGGGGACAATTCTTGTTATGAGCGCCTGACTTACAACCCAATGGGTCTACTAACACTTGAGATTAACTCCAAATTATTGACAGTCCGGACTCCTTAACGACAATGAATATCTATACCTTAAGGTTTTCAGACCTTCGTATCCTTGGCTCTACACCTTACCCAAGGTACATAAGCATCTCCCTTTCCCACCTGGGAGACCTATAGTGTCTGGTATGGGGGGTCCAACAGAAAGGATCGCTGAATATGTCGATCTTTTCCTTGGTCCCTTGGTGAGAAATCTACCGTCCTATATACGGGAAACTCAGCATATTCTGAGCATCATGACAGACATTCAGTGGCAACCGGGGTCAATACTGGTGACAATGGATGTAGTGTCTTTGTACACCAGTATTAACATGGACCTGGGTATACAGGCGGTGAACAAACTCTTGCATAACAGACCAGCCTCATCGTGGCAACACACTGTCATGTTATCCACAATGATGGAACTTGTTTTGAAAAATTATTTTTTCATTTTCGACCAGACGTGGTATCGTCAAAAGAGAGGGGTGGCGATGGGATCTAAATTTTCACCCTCTTTTGCGAACCTTTTCATGGGTACACTGGATTCTCATTTAATTTGGGGCAGTAAGGGCGCTCAATATATTGACTCCATTATTTTCTGGGGTCGGTCTATCGATGATTGCATTTTATTGTGGTCGGGTTCAGAAGAACTTCTGAACGACTTTTTCAAGCACCTGAATGCCAACACATGGGAAATCCATTTCACAATGAATTTTAGCAAGACACACATTGAGTTTCTTGATGTAGAATTCTATGTTTCTGGAAATTCTTTGCAGAGCAGGCTTTTCAGGAAGTCTACTGCATGCAATGCTATTCTGCATGCGTCCAGCTCACACCCACCACACCAAATCAACTCCATACCCTATGCAGAATTCCTTAGGGCAAGAAGGAATTGCAGTGAGGACTTGGAGTTCAAGAAGTGTCTTAACTGTATGAAAGACAGATTCTCTACGAGAGGTTACCCACTAAATGTAATATGTAAGGCTGAAAAAAGAGTTGGGAAAGTGAAGAGAATTGACACTTTACATGCACTTACATCTCGTCAAACACGGGATAAGACTGTGAGCCTGATTACCGATTTTTTTTTCTTTTTTCTGTCTCTAAGTACCGGTTTCAGGGCCTCCCACAGAGTAACATTGGAGTCTACCGTGCCTTCATTTTCCGCCAAATATACCTTAATGTCCGCTCGGATACCTCTTGGTATTGTCGGGTTTTGCAGATCCCAGGCTGCCAGACGCCAAGAGCCGTATCCCCACCCTGGGCCCGCCCTAGTTTCACATACAGCGGCGAGTGATCCGATATGCCCCTGGCCTTGTATTCTGCCGTGTCGTCTGCCCTCAGGTATTGGCGGGACATGAAGATGTAGTCGAGGCGCGAGAACACCTTGTGCGCCCCGGAGTAGTACGAGTATGCCTGTTGCGTCGGGTGGAGCCACCTCCAGATGTCTGTCAGTCCTACGGCGGACATTCGATTGTAGAGGGTGGTCTGGTGTCCCATTCTAGATACATCACCAGATCTGTCGCACCCTGGGTTCATGATATCGTTAAAGTCTCCCCCTACCACTTGTATCGTATCAGAAGTGTCTAGGAGTATCCGTGTAAGCGCTGTGAGTGTACGGGGCTGTAGTTTAGGTGGCGCATAGACCGAGACTAGCGTGTAAGTGCGTCTGTTCCAGGTGCCCTGCACTCCAGCATATGTCCCTTGTGTATCCAGCCAAGTGCGGGTAATGCAGAATGGAGCTGTTTTTTTAACAATGATTGCCACCCCTCTAGAGTCCGAGGTATATCCCGCATGTGCTAAAACCCTGTGTCTCCCTCTAGCTATAAAGGCGCATAGAGTACCCTTGAGGTGTGTTTCCTGCAGGAAGGCAATGTCTGGGTCAGTCCTTTTAATGTAAGCGTTCACCAGGCCTCTCTTTACTTTTGAGCCCAGACCATTAACATTCCACGTAAGGATAGTTAGTCTCTTATCTCCCTCCCGTTGAGTGACTACGGTACTTGCCATTGTGTGATGTGGTAACTGCGTGCGGCCCGGCACTGTCGTGAACAAGCGGTGAGTGGGTGCAGTTTGTGTTGCTGCATGACTTCGGTAAACTTGTATCCCCCCCAGCCATCCCCCCTTGGCCTCCCACCCGAACTAACTTGGAGACCTGTCCTCCCACCCCACTCCCCAGCTCTTCCCCTTTCCAATCGAGGAGCCAAACAGAAACTACAACCTAAGTCAATTGGAAAATCCCCCTCCCCTCCCCCTCCCCGCCTCCCTCCCCATCCAGTCGTGCCCGGAAACAGGACCAGACTATCCGTAGGAGTAGGCCTGTCGCCCACCCACAAATCCCACCCTTCAGAAAACAGTAAGAATTACAAAGAACAGAAAAGGGGTGCCAACTTGCGTGTGTCCCTAAGGTGTTCTGCCTTCACCATTGTCCAGGTGCACCTGTCAAGAATGCGAGTCTTGCATGTCCAGCACAGAGGCACTGATCTGCCCCGAAGAGTCATGTTCCAACCGGTGAATCGCCTCCACTAGAGGGTGAGCCGAGCCCGGCCCCCCTCCCTCATCCTCCTCACCAGATGTGGGATGTCCCAGGGTTTCCTCCTCGTCCCCTTCTGACCGGACCTCATTCCGGAGGCAGCTGAATCTGGAGCCCGGAATAGGGTCATCTCCCGTCGATGCCGACCTCCCACGCCTCATGTCTCTCGATCCCTGGTCCCGATACGGGGTGGCCTGGGTCTGTTTCTTTACTCTCCGTGCCTTGTTCCTCTGGGGCTTTGGTTGTTCCCATTGAGACCTCTGCTTCACTGATCTGTCCAGCTAAACTCTCCCAACGGTCTCTCTGCTGTTGAGGATGGGACGCTCCTCAAGCCACTGCCACGCATCATCCAGGTGAGGGAAGAATATTGACTTGTCCTTATACAGTACCTTAAGTTTCGCAGGGAAGAGGAGCATGTATGAGATATTCTCAGTTTTGCCTTTACTGCATCGAATGAGCGGCGTTGCTTCTGCACCTCTTGACTATAGTCAGGGAAGATCATTATCATCGTGTTTTCCACCAGGATCTCGCCCATTTTTCGTGCCTCTCGCAGTATCAAGTCTCTGTCAGCGAAGTTCAGGAATCGGGCTATGACCGGCCTCGGTCTCGCCCCTTCAGGCGGTTTGGCCAAGAGGGCCCTATGCGCTCGTTCGATAATAAAGCACGGGGAAAACTGTGCACCAGGGAAAGTCTCTGTCAGCCATTTGCGGAGGAACGACGCCATATTCGTCCCCTCGATTCCTTCTCTAAAGCCCACAAAGCGGAGGTTGTTGCGCCTCGCCCTGTTTTCGGCGTCGTCCACCTTCCACATGAGCTGACGGTGGGAGGCTTGCAATTCCGCCATGTCTCTCTTCAGGGAGGAGACCGACTCCTCGGTGTCACCAATCCTCGTTTCAGTCGCCGTCACCCTGTCGGACAGTTTGCGGAAATCTTGTTCAAGCAATGTCACTTCCGAGCCCACTTCCCCTATTTTGACCTCCAGCGCCGCCCGCGACTCCTGGATATCCATCCTGGAGGCCTGGAT
Source organism: Lissotriton helveticus (assembly GCF_964261635.1). Taxonomy (NCBI): domain Eukaryota; kingdom Metazoa; phylum Chordata; class Amphibia; order Caudata; family Salamandridae; genus Lissotriton; species Lissotriton helveticus. The sequence goes on from NC_136057.1 coordinate 668,136,984, forward strand.
GGCCTCCATCAGCATGGCAGTGTCGGACCGGGTCCCAGTCACCGCCGGAAGCGACTCCTCCTGGCGTCTCGGCGCCGCGAAGTTATCCATGGGCCCTAGCTTCTGGGTTTTGGGGAGCGTATCCCTCTTGCCCATGGCCGTGTGTGGCTTCGGGGATTCCCCCGTCTTCCGTCAAGGGCACACAATGTCCCGGGGGTCCCACGCCGCGTCTCTCCCCTTTTCGTGCGGCGATAGCTGGGTGTATAAGGCCCTAGGCCACACTCGCCTCCACTGCCCCTTGCTGCCACTCTCCCTCGCCGGATATTCCTTCCTCCAGGGGCGAGTGGATGTCAGGGCCAGTCTTCCCGCCCTGCTCGATCTCGCCTCGGTTGCAGTGCAGATCTCGAGCAGCGCGGCAACCGCTACCTATCAAAGCGGATGTCCCTGGGTAGGCGCCAGCGCCACAGAGGGTCGGGGGGGAGAGTCCCCCACCAGGGTGTGAGTGTCCAGAGGTAGGTGCGGCGCCCCCGACCATCTCCACCAGTGCTTATGTTTATCGCTAGCCGACGTCTCCTCGTCCCCGCCGGAGCTATAGGGGCAAGCACCTGCAGGCAATCAGGAATTGGGTTCCCGGCCCGCCATCTTGGTAAAGGGGCCCGCCACAAGGCGCCGTGGGCACTCCCGCCGGGTTCAAAGGCACTCTGCCTTTCTGTCCTGACCTGTGCCTCAGGTGTCCCGCCGCTTCCTAGCCGCCTCCGGAGCACTGCAGCGTCCTCCCGCCGGCAAATCAGGGCTCAGACGCGGCGTCCGCCATGTTGGTAAAGGGCGACCCGTCTCGAATTGCCGCCGCCGCTTTCACCGGGTCCTCAGAGTCGGCCCCACACCCCGGTCCTGGGCGCGGGCCGTTGCCTGCAGGTTTTCTCCTTTCTCCGGTCCTCGCCAGCGGCTCCACTCCGGTCAGTCAGGGCTCCGATGTCGAGGGCGCCATCTTGCCTTCGGGTGAGAGCTCCGCGATTCTCCCGCTGAAGTCGGGATATCCGATGGATTTCGGGCCCGTTTCTGCCCATCGAGCAGTTCTGCGAGTTACGGGAGGGTTTCTGTGCCCGATTGAGGTGTCAGGTGTCCTGGACCATCAGTAAAAAGCCGGATCTTGTGGCAGCACGGCGGGAGCTTCGGCACGGCACGTCCTACCCGGCCATGCTGTTAGCCATGCCTCCCTGATCACTGATTTTAATTCCCTCCTTGGCACATTACGCAAGAGCATGACCAAACACTGGGAGCTTTTAAGATCGGAAAGAGCTATCAGGAATTGTATTTCTGATAAACCACAGATTACCTTCAGGAAAGGGAATACACTTAGGACTGGACTAAGTCCAACAGTTCCTCGCAATACCACCCCCACAACGTGGATTACTCAACACAGTGTGGGATTCTATAAGTGTGGATTTTGTTCCATGTGCAGATTTCTCCGGTCCAAGGGGGGAGTCTTTTACCATCAAAACCAACATAAATTGCACAACTAAATTTGTAGTGTATATTATTGAATGCAACTGTGGTAAATGGTATGTGGGAATCACCATTAGACCCCTCAAGGACAGAATCACTGAACATCTCAGAGCGATTAACAAAAGAGACCCCAAATATCCTGTGGCCTTACATGTCGCCACTTGCCAAAATGAAGAGAGTGATATGCATGTAAGATTTTTTGGCATTGACATGGTCCCACAAGGTGTTAGAGAGGGTAATAGAAAACTAAAGCTACGACGCAGAGAGGCCATGTGGATCATGCGCCTGCGTACGGTGGAGCATGGACTAAATTATGACCAGGAAATGCAGTATTTCTTGGGTGATTGACAATTATACTCAAAAGAATTACTGGTCATTTATAACATCAGGATATAACTTATCACAGATTGAATGCAATTTGGACTCATATACTATATGGATCTTTTCAACCAATAAATTAACTTTAATTTTCTTAAATCATTGACCTTCAGCCTGCAACAAACGTAGCTTGATTCTGCTACATATGTATGCATTTCATCTTCACTTTACTCCTGTTCCTTTTTGTTGTTCTTACCACGAATCATTCTGCTGTATGGACATGTTTTGAGCTTCTTGACCATACTGTTATCGTGTAGCGAGTATCACAACGCTATATCTATCTGTTGACACAATGGAGTTTTGTCAATATTTCTATTGTGAGTTTTTGAAACATGAATATGTTGATTGCATTTTAGCTATCCACAACTTGCATTGTGACATCTCAGCTGTATAATAGCTTACAGTAATGTATTTGAACGATAACATAGATAACATTTGAGACATGATTAAGATTTACTGCACTTCAGATTTACTGCACTTCAGGTTTTCTTTAGTTGCATGTTTAATGTTTTTATTGTAACTTCAACCATTGAACTCGAATGATATCTTAAGCCCTGTATACAACCACATGTGAATGGGACCTGCACGGTGTTCTCACTCGCGTTCACAACATCGCATGTTGCCACGATTTTTGTATTGGGGTCACGATCTAGGAAGTGACTCTGGCAACAATTAGGTATGTTCTTATTGAACTAGTCACAATTGCTACTGCTGTTGACTATCGGTTTTGTTACTGCATTCTTGTTTCCCTGCAGGAAAAGGGTGAGGAGCTACGCGCTCACTTCCGCATTTGCCGTCCTCACTTGACTGAGGTTGCGGTCTAGTCCATACGGGATATGTGATACAATGCGCTCCCTACTTAACGGGCGTGACTTCCGGGTCACGTGTCCACACAGGAACACGGTTGACGGGAGTACGCGGCGTCACTACACTAGCATTCGCCAGGTGAGCTTCTGGTCACCCGAACTTACAGCGTCGTTAATTTTTCGTTTGGGCCAATATTCTCAATCTGAATCAAGAGCTGACACCATCCTGTTTATGGTTTTGTTTCCCAGATTTCGGCACTTTTGGCCTCCTACTTTAGGAGTTGTACCCGACTCCCAGTTATTTGATTCGGCTTGATGCCATCCTAGGTAAGATGATGAGCGAGCACCTATTGTTTATAATCAGATGTTGTGTTTTACGTACTGTTACCACTAATCTAGCGCATGGACCCTCAGATTGATATACTTCTCTGTACTTCACAGAACGGAACTAGATGCCATTAAGACTGCGTGTCCCGTCATCTACGATTTGGATGTTTGCTCCACTTGTCTATTCTTGAGAATAAAATTGCTTGTCGCTATTCATTACTACGTTCTCCGCTACGAAATATAGGGGTAAGCTATTTTGACCACTTCCTCCTGTTTTTTTTGGGATACCGGATATGAGGTTGGGATGTGTTTGTTGAGACAATCTACATCACTCGGGTGATTAGTAGTGACTATGTTGAGGGCACAGGATGATGCCCGTCTAGTTCTGTACTCCTTATGAGATGTAAGGAATCTAGTCACACCGGTATAGATTCTACGATACAATGAGATACTGTTTGACATCGAGAGACATACGGAATGTGTTTTGGTTTTAGGAATTTTACCTTCAATTAGTGAGACAGATAATATCGTGATACTTTGTGTGTTTTTTCTAGCTTCTAAATTTCCCCACTGTTGGATTACAGACAGTGTTGAAGTCACTTCCCAGTTAATTCTTTGCCAAGGTCACGGGCCCAGCTGGATCAGAAGTATCACCAGCTAAGCGGTGAGCAATATACTTTTTATCTGTTATAACGATACATTCTCAATTGCCCTAGCACCCAGAACTATAGGCTAAACTAATGGGTTTTTCCTCCCTTTCTTTATTTCATTATGTTTGTGTTTACAGACCTCCTGGTTCTGACACAGCCACATATAGGTATTTGCCAATTCTATTAGTAGTCATACCCAGACGTCACTTGGTTTCATTTTCACCTTGCACGTAGTGTGAATGTACCATTCACTACTAGTGGCACTTGCAAAATTGGAGGACTCGTAATGCATGTGTTTCTTTTTTTTTTTATTTCTGTAATTTTTTATTGTAGAAAAAAAATATATATTTACATGGAGCATAACATATACATGGGTGGAAGAGAAAAGGAGAGAGAAAAGAGGAGGAAAGAAAGGAGGAGAGACGAGAAGCGCCCGCGGGGGGGGGCGGGGGGTGTTTGTCCAATTGTTCATTTCCTGCTTCCAGTCTTATGACGTAAGTCCAGTTCTCATCGTGCGAGCGCTGTTTGTCCCTCGGTCCCCCTTCTCGGGGTTGAGTTGATTGTTCTTCTCTGTCCCGCCCCCCGGCCACAGGCGGAGGAGATAGAGTAGAGGAGATAGGCGAGGAGGAGTGGTAGTGTTTCGTTTCTCCGGTGTGTGTGTGTTTGGAGGTCTGCTTCCCTGGCTGCTGTTGGTGGGTTGTTGGCCTTGCTGCCTATGGCGGTTTGTGTGATGAGAGGTACCTGTCTAGGGACTCCCACATGCTTGACTGTCTGTGTGTTTTTGGTGAATGTTTCGCTGTGATGGTGTCCGCCCCCCTTAGGAAGGTAACCCAGTTGAGCCATGTCTTAGGTGTGGCTTTCCCCGTGTCTTTCCAATTATACGGAACCGTTTTGACTGCTGCTGTCAGCAGAAGATCTGTAAGGTCTCTGTCTTCTTTGGTTGCTATTGAGGGGGATGTGAACCCTAGTACCAGGCTGTGGAAGTCAAGTTGTAGGGTGGCTCCCATGATCTCGTTTATCAGTGTTTCTATTGTGTCCCAGAAGATTCTGACTTTGGAGCAATGGAAGAGTAGGTGTGCCAGGTCCCCCTTATCTTTGTTGCAGTTCCAGCACCTGTCACTATCGCGGATTCCTATGGCTGACAAGCGGGCGGGGGTCCAGTATGCCTTGTGTATGAGCCAGAATTTTGTCTGGTTCAAAGTTGAGGTGATCTTCCCCCTGGGTGTGGACCTCCATAGCTCCGCCCTTTCCTTCTCGCTCAGTCCTCTGTCCACTAGTGTGCCCCAGTAGGCGTTCACCTTGTCGTTCAGTTTCGTGTATTTTGGTCCTAGGGCCTTGTAGAGGTGTGCAACTTGGTGTCCTAATTTGTTGAGGTTAATGGCGTATTGTATGATGGAGGGTGTTAGTCCGTTCAGGTTTGCCTTACTTATGGCTACCTTAATCTTCAGGAAGTTGTATAGCTCTATGCTTTCTAGATTGTGTTCGGCTTTGAGTATGTCGAAAGTTGCATTTGTGCCTTGTTTGAGTAGGTCGCTAGTCGTCGTGATGCCGTGTTTATACCATGTGTGCATGTTTAAGGTCTTGTCTCTATATTTTATTGTGGGGTTGTGCCATATGGATTCAAGCCGTGTTTTTTTTATGCTTGTGCTCATTATCTTATCTATGCCCAGGAGCGCTTTCCTCGTGCTGCTTAGGATGGGGTTTTCTTTTATTGCCGGGTGACGGGTGGCCGTAAGTAAGGCGATGGGATTCATTCCTTTCAGTAGTTCCCTCTCTAGTGTTAACCACGCCGGGGTGTAGTCTGTGCTAGGTGTGAGCCAGTATAATCCCTGTCTTGCTATGCATGCTGTCTGGAATCTTCTGAAGTTAGTTACGTTTAGGCCTCCCTGGTCTTTTGTCAGTCTGAGTTTGTTTAGGCGTATTCTGGGCTTTTTCCCCCTCCACAGAAAGCTGTTCAGCATTTTGTCTAGTTTCTTGTGGAAGTCTTCTGTGTTTATCAATGGTAGCATATTCAGCATGTAGTTCACCATTGGTGTGAGCATCATTTTAATCGTCTCTACTCTACCCCACCACGTGGTATACTTGGGAGACCAGCTCTCTACTCTCTCCTTTATTTTGTGTAGTACAGCTTGCTCATTATGTTCTAGTGTTGCTCTGAGGTCTCTTTCGAAGAGGAGTCCCAGGTATTTAATGGGTTTATGTTGCCAGGTTAAGCCGGACTGGCCTAGTACCATCTTGGTGGTATGGACGTTCAGAGGTTTGCACTCCGATTTGTCCCTGTTTAGTTTATATCCTGAGACCTGGGCGTACTTCTCTATCGTCTCCATCAGTGCTTTTATTGATCTCTCTGGGTCTTCTGTGATTATTAGCACATTGTCTGCATATGCCGCTAGCTTGAAAGTTTTCCCCCTCTACTGGTATGCCCTTTATGTCTGAGTTGTTCCTGATCATGCTTAGGAGGGGTTCTATCGCTAAGAGGAACAGGGCTGGTGACAGTGGGCATCCTTGCCTGGTCCCCCTTTCTAGGTGTAGTATTTGTGAGGTCCCTCCGTTTAGCACAACTCGTGCTTTGGGGGCATTGTAGAGTGCCATCACCATCTTCCTGTATTGTGGGCCGAACCCGAATTTCAGCATGCACTGGTTCAGGAAGGGCCAGGATACTCTCTCGAACGCCTTCTCAGCGTCAAGGGCTATAATGACCGCAGCGTTGGTGCTCTTAGAGGAGTGATTTATTATATGTCATAGCAGTCTTGTATTATCGTGGGACATTCTGTTCCTGAGGTACCCTACTTGTGAGCAGTGTATGAGCTTGGGTAGGTATGCGTTCAGCCTGGTGTCTAGAATTTTGGCGTATATTTTACAGTCGACGTTGATAAGAGATATTGGTCTGAAATTCTTTGCCTCAGTTGTGTCTTTGCCCTCTTTCGGTATCACTATTATATTGGCTTCTGCCATAGTCGGAGTCATGCGTCCTTGCTGGACACATTTCGTGTAGACCTCTTTCATTGTCGGTCTTAGGATCTCTAGGTATTGTTTGTAGAAGCCGGCCGTGAAGCCGTCAGGGCCTGGTGCTTTGTTGTCCTTGAGGCTCGCTGTGGCTTTCCCTATCTCATCCTCTGTTATGTTCATTTCTAGGGCGTCCCTCTCTTTATCTGATAGCGTTGGTGTGGCAAGGCTTGCTAGGAGTTTTTCCCCCCGTCTCTCTGAAGGGTGTCGTCTTTTGTATAGAGTTCCTCGTAGAAGTTTTTGAACACTTCCAGGATCTTTTTGTTTGCAGTCTGGGATTTGTTGTTCTTGTCTTTGATGGCCCCTATTGAATGCTGTTTCTGTTTCCCTTTGAGGTATGATGCCAGGTTTTTCCCCGCTTTGTTGGCTGTACATAGGTTGATGCCTTTGTATTTATTAATCCAGGTGCCTGCCCTTTCGCTTAGGATTCTGTTTAGTTCGTACTTGCGTTTGGTTAGGGTTGTGAGGGTGTTCTTATCTTCCAGGTCGGTTATGTGTCCCCTTTCTAGGTTCTTAATTTCTGTTTCCAGTTCAGTAATTTTGTTGTTCCTGTCTTTGTTTATCCTCCCTTTTATGCTCATTACTGTCCCTCTGATGGTGGCCTTTAAAGCATCCCATAGCAGGTCTCTCTCTGTCTCGGGGGTGTCATTAATCCTCAGATATTCTTTGATCGCTGTCTCGATCTCTGCCCTGGTTGAGGTCTCGCCCAGCAGACTGTCGTCAAAGCGCCATCTGCGGGTCGGCCTCTCGTTAGGTTTCCCTGAAAGGGTGGTGCTTATGTGAGAGTGATCTGAGATACTCCTCGGGCCAATTTCGGTGTGGTCTATGAGGTGGGTGTGCGTGTCGGATATGAGGATGTGGTCTATCCTGCTGTAGGAGTTATGGGGGTTTGAATAGAAAGTGTACTCTCTAGAATCTGGGTTTTGGAGACGCCATTGGTCCCTGAGGTTGAGTTTGGCGCAGAGGTTTTTCAGGATGTTCCCCTTGTTTGACTTATGGCCCTGTCTGTGTGGGTGTTTGTCAATGGCTGGGTCTAGGACCTGGTTCATATCTCCCGCAACCACCAGGAGTTCTCCTAGCGGGAGGGTGTGTAACTGCGTTTCCACCCTGTCCCAGAAGTCTCTATCGTCGGTGTTGGGGCAGTATATGTTGGCCACATGTATCGTTTCTCCTGCTCTGCCTAGGCTTGTTACTAAGAATCTCCCTTCTGTGTCTGCCTGCGTATTTACTAGCGTTAGTTTTGATTTCTTACTTGTGAAGGGGACCACCCCGTTCTTCTTGTTCTGTGCAGCTGACCCCCATATGTCACCTATCCAGCTAGTCTTGAGGCGAGGAATATCCTCCGATTCTAGTCTGGTCTCTTGCAGTACGTAAATATCGCCTTTGAGTTTCCTCAGGTGCTCTAGTACTTTCCTTCTTTTCACTGGGCTATTGAGACCCTTGACGTTTAAGGATACTATCTTGAGATCAGTAGAGAGGTTGGTGTGCGTGTTGTGTGTCATCTATGATGTCTTGTGTTTGGCATTCTGTGTGGCCTTGGACACTGCGAGGCTCGGTGTCTCCCTTTCCTTAGTCCTTGGCTAGCTTTTGTGTTGTTTTGTTTGTGTCTGTGTTTGTTGCTCCTCGTTGAAGGTGTGGAAGAGTGAAAAGTAGAGTAGTAGAGATAGAAAAGAAAAGTGACCCCATGTGTGTGCTCCCAGCCCCTCCCTGCCCCCCGTGTTCCCCCTACCCCACCCCTCCCCCCCTTACTTGCTGAGTGGGAGTGCGACGACAAAGTTCCTTTTGCTCCGCGTCCTCCCTGAGGTAGAGTTTGTGTGTTGTCCATGGTAAAGTTCTCATTTGGTTTTGCGCTGTAGAGGTAGATTCTGGCGGGCGTGTAAACATGTCTTGAGGTAGTTCCGTCTTTTTTCCTCCGGTAGTCTCACTCCGACAGGGCTGCTCCATCCAGTGAAGCACTCCTTTTGGCTGCTCCTGGGGGTTTAGTATCCGTCTCCTCCATCGTCGGCTTTCGCATGTAGCGCCTCAGGTCCTCTGGGCTTTCAAATGTCATTGTTTTCATTTTGTCTGTGATCCTGAAGCGGGCCGGGCCAGCGAAACTGAAACTGATGTCTTTTTTTCGCAGTGCATCTCTGAGAGCTAGGAAGCCTTTCCTTGTTTCGACCGTTTGTTTTGAATAGTCTTGGGTCAGGACTATCTTGCTGCCTTCCCATGACAGGTTTTGATTCTTTCTGGCAAATGTGAAAATGGCCTCGGTGTGGGATGTTCGCAGTGGGGTGCATATTATCGGTTTGGGGCCCTCCCTGTTGTTGGCTTTCCTGCAGGCACTCTGTACGCCTTCTGCACCTCGAACCTCCTGTCGAAACTGATGCCTGTTAACTTGGGGAACATGTCTTCAAGCATAATTGCGCATGACCCTGCCTTATCCTCCAGTCCTTCTGGCATTCCTAGGATTCTCACATTTCCTCTTCTTGCCCTGTCATCCTGCTCCGCAAGTTGTTTTTGTATGGCTTTTGTTGCTTTTTGACATTCCACTATTACTTTGGAGTTCTCTGCGTTTGTGTCCTCCACGGAGCTGATGCGGCCTTCCGCTACTTCTCATGTTGGTGCTGTGCAGGTCGGCTCTTATTGCCGCCAGTTCGAGCTGCATATTGTCTATCTTAAGTTTAGTTTCCTTCGCCACTGCGTTGCCTTCATTAATTTTCCTGAGGATTGTCTCCAGGGTTGCTGTTTAGCCTTTTATCTTCAGAGGAGAGACCGGCGTCTCTTTCTTTGCTTTTTTGGGGTCCCCCGCTGTTTTCCCATCATTATTGGCCATTGCTCCGATCCCTCTCCTTGACAGGATGCTACCCAGGCGTCCTTCTTTCTGAGCGTAGGTAGGATTGATCGTTGGGGGTGCCCTGGGTGGGTGGTCCCCTGTGTGGGTTCTATACCTGCTCGGTTCTCTTATTTGCCTTGTTCTTGTCTTAGCCTTAGGTCCTGCCAGCGTGTGCTTTGTCTCGTCCGCGGCCGGTTTCGGCTGCTCTTGCTGAGTCTGGTACTACATGCAGCTCTGTGGGCTGCTGCGGCTCTTGGCTGCTTGACCGCTTGCTCTCGGTGTCCGTTGCTATTATGTCGGGGCGGTGTGTGCCTGCGGGCGCCTGTTCAGGAAGTTCTCTGGCAGGTGAGCAGCGCCTTGCGCAAATTTACAGAGAAAGTTCGCTTGTTTTGGCTTTTTGGGCACTCTCCTTCGTGCTTCCACTAGCCCGTTCTTCCTCTTCCTTCGCTTTCCAGTCTGGCTTACTTGGCATGCCTGTGCGGCGCCCTCCCTCGCTCTGACCCTCTTCTTCTTTGACCCTGGCTTTTGGCTCCCCCTCGGGGTCGGATGCTGGGTTGCTTGTTGCCGAGTGGCTGGGTGCCCAGGTGGTGCGGTCTTGCGCCCGTTTTCGGCATGCTCGTGCAGCAATACCTCTGCCTCCCCTTGCCTTGTCCGTTACCTCGTTCCTTGTTGTGGCACCGCCCTTGCCCGGGTTGGTTTCGCTTTCCGCTTACCTCTGCGCCGTCTTGACCCCTTCTCTCGCCTAGCTTGGGGTTGCTGTTCATCCAGGCATATGGGCACAGAGGCAGTGGTGAAGGGAGCTTCTCTTCTGCGCTCCCTTGGGCGTTCACCACTTCCGGTGCTCTTTGTTTACTCCGCCTTATTTCCGGTAATGGCTGCACCCAGGCGGCGCTGGTTTCGTTTTCGCCAGACTTCGCTTGTTGTGCCCGTGGATCTAAAACCAGCAGCTCGTTTCGCTCTTTCTCCTTAGCGAAGCGCACCCCAAGCCCCCCGGTTAGTTCTCCGCTCGTGCGTCGACCTCCGCTGCCCCCCTGCTACGAGTCACGCTCTCTCCTCTCTGCTCCTCTCGTTGCTCACGCTGTACTCACGCTTGCGCTTGCAGGTTTTGTGTTTGTGGAGGCTCGTTGGGGGGTGCGCACAACGGTGGCTTCCTTCTCCTCTCTCTTCTTGTCGCCGCTCGACTTTCGCAGCGGTGTTCTTGTCTTACTCCCGCCATTTCGTCTGTTCGTGTTGCGGGGTCTTCAGGGGTCTTCAGGGTCAAAAACTCTCCGGTATCGCCGATCCTTTTCTCGCGTTTCCTCGATCAGCTTGTGGGCATAAACTTCCCATGCAAGAAACTTGTTCTAGTGATCAGAACAAACTTGTTTGGCTGGTCGTTTTGGCCTTAGTTCGCCTCAGGGTTGCGGAGCGAGTGGACTCAGACAACCGTCCACATTGCCGTCCAAGCCACGCCCCCAATGCATGTGTTTCTAGTAAGAATTTTGGACTGCGCTTTTATGCACAATAGGAGGTCTACCTGTTCCTCCCCAACCTCCATGTTTTGTTTTGAATTGGATGTTCACTTGGTCACTTTGGACACAGCAGCACAATCGTGAGATCACGTGGTAGACACACATTCGACACGAATGCGTTGGTTTGCACTGTTACGTTGCAAAATGTATTATTTTGTGTCACACTAGTGGAAGCAATGACACATGTTCTATCACTATGTAATGTGGCATCTATTTGACTGTATTACTACACATGGGATGCTCCATTGTTACTTATTTGTTGTTTCAGCCCTGAGGATTCGCAAAAGCGATGAAACACGTGCCGGCTGGCTGTTTTACAAAATAAAGGACTCCATCGGACTACTCTCCCACTGGGGATCCTATAATTTTCTGTTGCTTTAGTTCTATGTACTTTGTTCTACATTTGTTACACAACGTGTTATTTACTGTTTGTGAGTGCATAGGGTACCCCCGCATGCCACCCGTTTGGTTCTCTCATCCTCCTTCTTTCATCCCACTTAAAGCCCTGGTCATAAGAGAGGCAACAGACTTTGAGTACTAGAAGTGAGGCTATCAAATGTTCTACATACATATATAAATGAGGACAGAGGAGGGCGCACAAAAATCATTTAAAATGTGAAGGGCTGAAGTGATATTTCATTTGAGGGCCGCTGCTTTCCTCAGTAGGTAGATTTTCTTTAAAAAATCTCACTGGGTTTAAAATGAGCCTCGCTAGGTCTGTCCATTCCTTAATAGTAAATCTCTCTCTTGTGGAAATATTAGTCCCCTCATTCTGGTCTTGGGAATCTTCATAACTCAATTAAATAATTGTAGTAAGTTTCAAAACACTCACACCCACTCACTGCCAGCTTTCTCACCATTCTTCCCTATTTTCCAGTTCTAGGTATCGACACGGGGTGTTCTTCTTGGATTTCCATTACCACGAGGACCTTCACAGACTCCTGTTGCTGCCTGCCTACCCTTTTGCACGCAAGCCACTTTTCGCGACACCCGCTTCGCGGGTGCCGCTCATCCGCCCCCTAAGGCTGCCACTCGCTGGTGTGAGCGGCTCTGCGGTCGGCAGAGAGAGTCACGCGCCCCCAGCTGAGGAACGGCCTGGTGAGAGCACACTCGGCGAGTTAGTGCGTTGAGCCTACCAGGGGGACTGCGAGGACCAGCAGGCTCAGCTCTACACAGCTGGTCCTCTTCCCCCGGCGGCCACGCCCCCAGTCTCCAGCTTACTTCAGACGCGGACAACGCTAGCTGAGTGGGTGTTCTTCTTGGATTTCCATTACCACGAGGACCTTCACAGACTCCTGTTGCTGCCTGCCTACCCTTTTGCACGCAAGCCACTTTTCGCGACACCCGCTTCGCGGGTGCCGCTCATCCGCCCCCTAAGGTGCCACTCGCTGGTGTGAGCGGCTCTGCGGTCGGCAGAGAGAGTCACGCGCTCCCAGCTGAGGAACGGCCTGGTGAGAGCACACTGGGCGAGTTAGTGCGTTGAGCCTACCAGGGGGACTGCAAGGACCAGCAGGCTCAGCTCTACACAGCTGGTCCTCTTCCCCCGGCGGTCACGCCCCCAGCCGCCTCGTATATTACTACAGTGCCAAACAACCGCGACGCGGGACGCGCGCGGGGCGCAGCCCGGGGCAAAGACCGGGCAAAGAGCGGGCCGTTTGAGGCCGTTAGAGGCAGGTAGAGACTGGACTGGGCCTGACCATTTTATTCTACCGCTCCCCTCACAGCCATCATCTTGTTGATTACCTTGTATATCCACTATGGCAACCCGCGAGTTTAGAGACAGACTGGCCAAATCCAAATTGAAAAATGGCACTTTGGATGATTTCATCACTAGGACGCACACCGCAATTGACAATGAAATATCCAAAATGCAGCATAGGGTGTCTATCGAACTAGATGCCGCCAGAAGACTGTCCGTAGAGCTAACTGCCACTAAAAAATCCTCCCAAGGGTCTATTGCGTGGGCTAAAACACCTGATCGCCCACACGGCGCAGCCCCTACCTTGATTGTTACACACGTTGACTTCCATCAGCCGCAAGCGGCTAGTATACCCTCATTGCAGGGGGGATCTTCACCAAAAGCCACCTATTCCCCACAATTCCATCTGGGTGAAACTGCCGAGCTGAAGAAGGTACCTGAGGTAGGCCTATCCTCTACAGCGATAACCAACAAAGCAATGCCATCAAAAGGAGGTAATTCCCCCACGCCAAAAAACGGTCCACATAACAAAAGGAAGCGTAAAAACACCTCGGCATATTCAAGGAAAAAGGCTAAAATAGCAAAAGCCCAGCTTTTAACTAAAGCACCATTTCAGGCTTCTTCAGTTCCCTTCCCAGTGACTACTACTTACTCCTCTGAAATGAGCCCAGAAACTATCCCTCCACACTCGGTAGTCATTCAAGAAAACAATGATCTCACAATAAGAAGCGACACCACCGGAGCTAGGCTCTGCACCATTAGAGGGAAGGACGCTGAGTTTCTAACAATCGTCTGGGAAACACTCAAAAAACTGCTCTCCCCCCTTGAAGTGAGATTCTCACATATAGAAACTCAGCTTCTGGAAATCGAAAAAAGCATCCTAAATTTAGCAACCATTACCATGCAGAATAACAAATCCACTTGTCCGCAAGAAACTTCGCCCCCCACTGCACCACCCGTTCCCACAATCCCAGTTGTTGCTTACTCGCTGGCCCCCGTGAAGGCTAAGTCTCTGGGATCTACCAATGCTACCCCACTTCCCTCCCCTACTGCACCTTCGTCTGCCACCTCTACTGCTACTCCAAAGGTCAAACCAATACCAAAACCTCGGCTCAAGGTAAATACTTATGTCCCAACTAACAGGGCAACGACGACCACCAACCAACCGGCGGCCGAAAATTTACTACCAACCCCATCAGCCATGCCAGGCCAAATGGTATGTTCCTCGTTGGGTCAGTCAAATTCGAGGCCAGATGGCCACAATTCTAACCATCTTTCATCACAGAGAACAAGTACTAACTACATACGCTCCAGGGGTTATGTAGATCTTCCCCCAGAGGTTAGTTCCTATGTTGTAGTGCTCACAGGGGTTACAGAATTGACGTTTAACCAGCAGGAAAACTTTGCCTCATTAAAGAACAAGGTGATCCACTGGTTCAACGTCAATAAGCCAATACCCAACCACCTAAGGAGTAAAATCCTCATGGTGCGTAGGGTACCCTGGGTAGGCACCACGCAAAAGTCCAGTAGTGGCGACTGTGTGATTGTCTCCTTTGAGGATCCAAATACTGCGCATGCCATCTACTCCTGGAATAACTATAGCACAAATTCAACAATAGCAGCCAGACCCCTCACCTACTTTTACCCACCCCGTCCTCATCAAAACCAGGGGGGGAACTGGAGAAGGATTCCGGAGAGGAACGGTACATGGGGTGGGCAAAGTCATCACTGGGCGGACACACTAGGCGGGTGGAATGGGGTACCGATTTCCAATAGATACGGGTGTCTTGAGGAAGTGGATTGACGCCTACATCTGTCAAATACCGCACCCTCAACACCCGTTCGAACAAGCTCTCAGTTCCTTTTTATAGGTCAATCATCAACTCCCACTACACAAATTGTACAGATGGGTTGTCTAATTCCTCCTTCACCATCAAACCCGCTGGAGGCTTACAAATTCACAGTAGGGCTAGGTAGGCGTGATATCACACTATCAAAGTTAGCAAAAACTGAATCTTATACGATTGACAAAGATAGCCCTCCCATACTGTATAGCCCGAAATCGAAGAGTGTCCTATCGGACACTCCTCTTTTTAAACAACAAGGCATACTCTCCCCACATGAATGTACTCAGCCACCAGCTACTAATAATACACCAGTGGCTCCGGGAGTAATTTCCATTCTCTCTTGGAATGTCGCTGGGATAGCCAACAAAGTAGACACGCCTGATTGGGGGGAACTTATCGAAGGGTATGATGTATGCCTTTTTCAAGAGACATGGGCAAGAGAAACATACTCTCGGCTGGGGTTCGCTACCTTTGACATCCAAGCAAAATGGGGAGGAAAGGGCCGCCCATCAGGAGGACTTTCGATCTGGGTTGGGTCCCATTTGGGTTGCAGGGCCATACACCTGGAAACCAACTCCTTGGACTTCCAGTGTGTTTCTCTGGAATGGCCTGGCGGAGGAAAAGTAATATTCATCAATATATACTCAAGACCGGTGGGGGTTGCAGCTACCTCGAGACCAGTTGAGGATCTAGCGCTGTTTCTAGACTCACTCAACCCCCACTTCTCATTAATCGTAGGTGGAGACTTCAATCAGCAGTATGAACCGCTCCCCGACCACCTGGCGGGTATATCTAGTGAAGAGGACGAATTGTGGAATATCCCCACCCTGGCAGATCCATTGGCCAGGGCTTGGACCCCACTTGCTACCCAAATAATGTCCCTCACGCTTAGTCACTCGCTGAGGGCTTGCAACGGCCGGATCAAAGGTGACATCCCGCCTAAATATACCTTTAATAGATTGGGCTATGAGTCGCGAATCGACTACATCATGGTCTCAACCAGGGACTGGGGGAAAGTGAAAGCTTTTGGTGTAATCCCCAGACTCAATAGTGACCACAATTTGCTTTCATTAAAATATGAGCTACTAGGCCCACAAATAGTCAAGGTTGATGAAAATTCCGCACCCCAGGTGGACCTTGCACTATCCAGCAATAGGCGCAGAATAAAATGGGCTAAACTGCTGGAAAACCAAAGCAACATCGGGAGACTTTATGCATCAGTCGTCCCCGCCTTGGAAAAAGTTGAGCGCTGCATGCACCACACAGTTAGTGAATCAGAATCCGATCCCACGGGTAATCCTGTGGTATCTAATTCCTCCCTATATAACCCGGCACAAATGATCGAACTTGGCACCATTCATTCTGAGTTATGCACTAACCTTGCAGAGGTGCTGAACCCAGTGGCCAGGTTAAATAAGTTCAAGCAGAAAAGAGCCACCTGGTTCAATGCTTTCTGCGGGGCAGCAAAAGCTGCACTGCTGAAATCACTTAAAGCGCGAGACACTATTAGTGTAATTAGGGAGAAACGATTAGCCTATAAATTAGCCCTCCGTACTGCCAAAGTAGATTGGGATGAGGAGAATTGGACCAAAATGACAGCTGCCCTTGCATGCCGAGATGCACGGACTTTCTGGCAGATCGTCAGGCACGGCTCAGCTGAACCACTTGCAGCAGTAGAGGCCAATATAGCACCCTCTGTCTGGGAGGAACATTTTAAAAATCTATACAAATCACATAGTAGTGACCAGGTGTTGACCCTTCCTGTAGATGTGTCGTATTCCGCCAATGACAGTGTAGCCGACATCGACGGATTTAGCATGGAGGAGATTACCACGGCAATTACGTCCCTGGCTGCTGGAAAGGCGCCGGGCCTTGACAGGCTCCCAGGCGACCTTTATAAACATGAACCAAGGATATGGGCTCCCTATCTCAGGGTGTTATTTAACTTGATCCTGAAAGGCATGCCAATCCCTCCGACTTGGCCGGGGGCAGAGATAGTCCCCATCTTTAAGAAGGGATCGCCTCTGCTCCCGGCCAACTACAGGCCAATAAGTTTGATTGACGTGTCTCAAAAACTTTTTGCAAAGCTACTGTTAAATCGCTTACACAAGTGGATCAGGGATTTTAATATCCTGAGCCCCTTCCAGGCAGGTTTCAGGGAGAAGGTCTCTACCATCGATCAGGTCTTTCGGCTAGTCCTCATTTACTGGAAAACGGTGCAGTTGGAGGGTGGCAGCCTCTATACTGTATTCGTGGACCTGAGGGCGGCGTTCGACCTGGTCCCCAGGACGAAGCTGTGGGAGGTCCTGGCCAAACTGGGGGTTCCTGAAGGCTTATTGAATATGCTAGTTCGCCTTCACAGTGCCAACTTCGCACAGGTGAGATGTGGCAGGATGGGTGTATTGTCCGAGAGGTTCCCCGTTGGCAGGGGGGTAAGACAGGGTTGTGTGCTTGCACCGACCCTGTTTTGCCTCTATGTCAACGGGGTTATCTCTCACTTGGAGGGGGTACCCAACTCTGATGCTCCAAAATTGGCTGCCACAAGGGTGCCGGCTATCATGTTTGCCGACGACACTCTGTTGCTATCAAAGTCGGCAATGGGTATCCAGCGCATCCTTGATGGCTTTGTGGATTTCTGTGAGGCCCATGGTTTGGAAATTAACGCCATCAAAACTAAATTCATGGTCCTCAATCCCCCACAGAAATTCCACTTTAGCCCCAGCATTGCACACAACAGGCTTGAGAGAGTGAAAACCTTTGAATATCTGGGCATCATTTTAAATGATAAACTAACCTGGAACACTCACCTGGAGAAGGTCCTACTCAAACTGAACCAACACTCGGGGGGCATCATGAAGCTATTGGCGAACAATAAATCCTCAATCAGGCCCATTGGTCCTCCAATGCAGATTTACAAAGCTCAGGCCAAGGGGGCTGCTATCTACGGGTCTGAGCTCTGGGGCCATGTTGGAACATCAGACCTCCTGAAAGTGGAAAATAAATTTATTCGAAATCTTGTTGGACTACCACCTAGCACGCCCCTAGTTCCCCTCAGGATGGATCTAGGTTTATGTCCGCTAGACGACGACTTGGCTTTCCGCCCGCTGGCCTTTTGGCGCAGACTATGGACAACCCCAGAATTGGCCAGTTACAGACAAGGACTCCAGGAGGTCCTTGCTATGCCGGATGTTGGAAAAATCAAATGGCTCAATTTCATCAAACTGGAACTGGAGGGTTTGGGTCTGTCTAAAATGTGGTCCGATCCCTTGTTTACTTGCCAACACATATCAAAAAAGGAGCTAGCTAAGACATACCGTGACAACAAATTATCCTTGCTCCTCAATCAATCCAAACTTGGGATTTTGACTGATTCTTTCATCTCCTTCAAAGCCACTTACAACTTTGAGCCGAGTCTGGATAAAGTTTACCCTCCTCTACTTAGGAAATTATACCTACAGTGGAGACATGGGTCCCTCCCTATCAGAGCATTTACAACTAAATGGAGTGATGATGCAAACAGTACCTGCCCGGCATGTAGATCCTCGGAAGAAACTGAACTTCATATTCTTTTTCTCTGCCCAGTCTACCGAGAGATCCGCAAGTACTGGATTGTCCCTTTATGCAGGAACCTAGGTTTTGTGAAATGTATGGCCGCCTTTAGAGTCCTGAAAACTGATTTGACTGAGCACATTGTGTTTGCGGTGGCTAAGTACCTGGGTGCTGTCTGGCCCATTAAAAGGAAAGGCCTCAGGGCTGGTAACTGACTTTTTTGTACACAGGATATGCTTGCGTAACAAGGCACTGTGCAAAGGCTTGTTTTAAAAACATTTTATCAAACATCAGTTTTAAAATGTATGTTTCTAACGTCTTTTATGGTAAACTTTTACCGAAATAAAGATATTTTGAATTTGAATTTGAATTTTAAGAGCAGCAACAACTATTTGGGTGTATGTTATGATGGAACATTAAACTTTAATGACAGACTGTAAGTTTGCAGCATTTACGAACGCAATTACAAATTCGGTGAATTCATGTATCAAAAAATGAGAAAGCAGATTGGCACACCATTTGTTCACTTTTCTTCCATCTGGAGTAATGTGTTTTAAGAATTTGGAACATGTTATGCCTCATAATATTTTACAAGTGCATGACTTGGACCTTCTACCAATATGGATATTCTTTTGTGCAAAACTAAGACTTGCCAGTGTGGAAATATGATAAATAACTTGGACAGACACAGAATCCAAAGCAGCCCTGCATAATTTTGTCAGCCCCCCCCCCCATACAGTGCATAGGGAAGGTGTCAAGAGCCTGGTCACAGCAAGAGGGCTGGGGGGTTTCCTCCCCATGAACATTTGGGGAAAAAATGAAAAATGGTGTGTTCTACAACACATATTTCATTGTGTATTCAATTGCATTAGTTTTAAAGCATAGTAAATGATAGCCTTACAGTGCATCAGGATATTTGATTCTTTATTGTGGCTCTTCAGTGATTCCCTCTCTATCACCATCCAGCAGTGCCCCTCACCTCTCCATAGCCCCTCTCTCACAGGTATTTCATTTGTTTCATAGCACCTCTCACACCAGTGTTGGGAGTCTGAGCACTTTACATCACACACACCTACAGAGACAATGATCAATACATGAGTATGACTGCTAAGGTCCCACCAAGCATATTACAAGTGTCCTCTCCGCTATGATTTTCTTGGCAGATCCACTGCCATGAAATCCGTGCCAGAGAGGAAACTAAGGGGACTGTGCCTCTGCACCATGTGGATTTATAGAGGGGGGCACAATATTGTATTGTATTGTATTGTAATTGCATTTATATAGCGCTTACTACCCCTGACGAGGCGTCGAAGCGCTTTTTCGGCGGGTAGCACGCTACTCCGGGACCCACAGAGGATTAGTGTTGAATTAGTATAGTGAAACATGCAAGTACATTTTAAGTGGTGGATAAGTTAATCAGTTATTTGGATTTGGAATGATAGCAGAAGGATAGAGTAGGACAAAGGTTCGTATTTATCTATCGCTCGCTTGTTGACGCATGCTATTCAGGGAGCCTATAGAGGATTAGTGGTGAATTAATATGGTGAAATATGAGGTAATTTCAGTGGTGGATATTAGTCTGTTACTTGGAGTGAGAAGGATAGCGGATGGATAAAAGGGGAAGAAAGATTTGCATTCATATAGCACTTGTTACCCCTGATGGGCGTTGAAGCGCTTTTCTGGCGAGTAGCACGCCACTCCGGAACCCATAAAGGATTAGTGTTGAAAATTAGTATAGTATAAATATGAAGTAATTTGAGTAGTAGATATGTTATTCAGTTATTTAGGCAGTATATTAGTATAGTTGAATATGGAATTTGAGAAGTGAAACATGTTAGTCTGTTAATTTTTATTGAAAAAAGGATAGTGGAGGGATAAAAGAGTAAAAGATTTTTTTTTATATATATATTAGTAGTAGGAAGAGGCTTTTGGATGAGTAAAAAGGAGTTTTGGAGGGAAGGAGTCAGAGGGGAGAGTTTAGAAATGTTTGTTTTAGGGGATCGGTGTAGTAAAAAGGTGTCAGATGATGCATGGAGGGTTAGAGTAGGAGAGAGTCTAGAAAAGGTTATTTTGGTGATCATAGTAGTGGTATGGGGTTTGGGATAAATGAGAGAGTGGATGTAGAGGATATATTGATAGATCTATAGGATGCGAGATAGGGTAGTGCATTAGAAGGAGTAGTAGAAAGAAGTTTGAGAGGAGTCTGAAGGTTGGGCTAGAAGATATATTGAGTGAAGTATAGGCTGAGAAATAGGCTAGTGCATTGGAAATGCTAAATTAGAAGAAAGAGATAAGTATATAGATCCATAAGTACATTAAAAATATATAGATACACAAAAAAGTAAGTATATTTAAATTAAATATATTGATAGAGGCACAGGATGAGAGAGAGGGTAGTGCATTGGATATGCTTTTTTTCAGGAGAAAAGTAACAGACACACAGATCCAAGTACATGGATGGTACATAGATGTACAATGGAAGTATGTACATGTAGACCAAAAATGATTTTTATTTATTGATGATTATTATTATTATTATTTTTTTTCTTCTCTTAACAACATAATTGTTTTACATGTTTTATAAAGTAATACACAAAGATAGATACATATCTATAGTGAAAACAAATGCTTATATACAGAGGGATATGCTGTAAATTTCTATTTCCGTATGGTACCTATGTGGGGAAGAGCCAGATCTTGAGTAGTTTTCTGAAGATAAGGTGGTTGTCGGTGGATCTTATGTTGGGGGGTAAAGAGTTCCATAGTTTGGCTGCTTGAACAGAGAAGGATGTGCCACCCATTGTTTTTTTCTTGTATGGTGGGATTTTGAGGCGAGATGCTCCTTTAGAGCGTAGGTTCCTTTGTTGAATGTGTTTGGTGATTTTATTCCTGATGAAGAGTGGTCCTACTCCATGTATTGCTTTGTGGGTAATACAAAGCAGCTTGAACGTGGATCTTCTGGCAACCGGTAACCATAGCAGGGCTTTCAAGGCAGGGGAGATGTGGTCTCGTGGTTTGATATGCAGGAGTAGTCTGGCAGCCGAGTTCTGAATCTGTTGTAGTCTTTTCATGGTCGTTAAAGGTGATCCGTGGTAGAGGCTATTGGCGTAATCGAGTTTGGATAGAACAAGGGAGATGGTAGCTTGGACCTTGTGTGGAAATCCCAAATGAGGGAAAATTAGTCGCAGCGTTTTTATAGTAGCAAAGCTTGATCTTGCTAGTTTATTTACTTGGACATTCATCGACAGCTTGGAGTCCATGGTCATTCCGAGGTTTCTTACTTCCTTCGATACTTTAGGCAGTGATCCCAGTTCATCAGGCCATGCGGCAAGCGGGTTGTAATTTTTCCAATCGCCACACGTGAGTATTTCAGTTTTTGAAGCATTCAATTTGAGATGGCTCCAAGTCATCCACTGATCCACGGCTCTGAGACAGCTGAAAATTGGTGATTTTCCAATGTCTTTGGGGCATTCCAGTTGAAGGAGTATTTGCGTGTCATCTGCATAGTTGTAGCACGTGAGGTGAAATTTATTGATCAGTACTGGTAAATACTTCATGTAGATGTTGAAAAGCATGGGCGAGATGATAGAACCTTGAGGGACCCCTGCTTTTGTGGAGTACGGTTTGGACGAGAAAGGTGGGGTGTGGATGACATTAGTTCTGTTTCGAAGGTAGGACGCGATCCAGTCTAGAGCAGTTCCCTCTATGCCGGCTTCATAAAGTCTTTGTTTCAGAGTGTCATGGTCAACCGTGTCAAAGGCTGCTGAGAGGTCCAAGAGGAGTAGCGCAGCAACCCCGTTGCGGTCAACTGTATTCATTTATGTGTCCCCTCTGTGAGCATGCACACCATTTCCTGAAGGCATGGACTTTACAGTCCATGCCCTGCAGTAACTGTTTCTGGCGTTCCCATTGTGGTGGCCATTTTCAGGGCACCGCCCTGCAAACATCACAACAAAAGCCTGACAGAAACAAGTTACATTTGTAATCTGATGGTCGGCCCGACTACGGCATTGGAGGCGCGGTGGCATTGCAGACCCGGCGCTGCACCGCCAAAGTTGCAATCAATCAATCAAAGTGATTGAAGCACGCTACTCACCCATGAGGGTCTCAAGGTGTTGGGACAGGGGCGGGGCTGCAGCTCCGGTTCACCAGAAGAGCCAGGTCTTGAGTATCTCCCTGAGGTGTGCAGAGTGGGCTAGCGTCTGATGTTGACTGGGAGCTCATTCCAGGCTTTGGCCTCAATGTAGGAGAAGGCTCTTCCACCCACTCTGGTTCTGCGGATGTGCGAGGTTTCTGCTATGGTGAGGTTGGCAGAGCGGAGGTTCCTTTTGGGTACATGGAAGGAGACTCTTTCATTGAGGTATTTGGGTCTGGTGTTGTGGAGGGATTTGTAGGCGTGGGTGAGTAGCTTGAAGGTTACTCTCTTCTCGATGGGGAGCCATTTGAGGTCTCACAGATGTTGGGTGATGTGCTCATGTCGTGGGATGCCGAAGACGAGTCTGGTGGCAGTGTTCGGGATGGTTTGGCATTTACGTACCCCTTAGAAGAATGGAACTTGCTGAAGCTTTATACTAATTGAATCTTAGATTTCCTAAAACAAAAATTCCTAATAACTTTGTAAGAATATTTTACATGTGTGTACTTTAAAATTGTGGCAATAGGTCATACTTGAGACTGAACATGTCTATGAAACAATTTATGACATTCTGACACAAATGCTTAATTAACTTGTACTATACTTGAGTTTACTTACATATTCATCTATTAATTAAGACTCGCTCTCTTTAAATGCATTACGTTTTCTTTAGTCCTTAGGCCTGCACTTTCAATTCGTGTTAGTGAAAAGGGATCTTGCTTCGTTCTCACACATGTAGCTTTCTTGTACTTTCCCATGGACGTTTCTTAAGGAGAATGATACATGTTACAATATCTAAATGGACACCACCGTGCAATTCAAACTTGTCACATTAACACAGGGGAAGCTACAATAATTAATAGTTCTTTGTGGCAAACCTGTGTGACCAGAATGGACAATCAATTCCCATGAACAGTGTGGGATAGAATCTGAAAGTAGCTGCTTCTGCACCTTGTGAGCACACTGCACAGTAACAAAAGGATATCAGTGACAAAAGCAGTAACCCACTGAGCTATACACATAAGATACTGTTCTGTGATCCGCACAGTACATGCTCTTTGTAACAGGCATATTAACCCTCTGTGCTACCTGCGTAGATGAGCCAAAACAGCTACTAAACAAAACTTAATCTCTCTCCAGCAGGTACATTATTCACCAGTTATCTTGGCACTTTCATTGCTGCCTGAAACCTGTTGGACAATGCTGTTAAAACTGCTGCACTGCTATAAAACCGGGCCCCCAGTAACAAAATCACCCCCCCACCCTTCCAGGAAACGCCTGATGCTTGGTACGGCCAGACCGACCTTGATTAACAATTGTTGCTGCTGGTACTCAAAAGCCAGGAGTGGCCCGTGCAGGGAAGAGTGGTGAGGCCAGGTTGGGGGGGGGGGATTCGATTGACTACCACAAGGGAAAATTTAAAAAATAATTAATTTTCCCTCGTTGTTGTCTGTCGACATCCCCCCTGTCCCCCCCCACCCGGCCCACCGCTCGTACCTGCACGGGCCACTGATGTCAAAAGCAAGGTAAGTGTGCAAATTGCTTTTGCAAATATGCACATTTTGCGTGAGCGGCATTTGATCACTTGGACTAAGCTATTTGCAAGTGTGAATACTTTGAAATGCTACATTTTTTCCGGAACTAGACTTAGACTTAAATTAGACTGTCAGGAAAAGTTTGAAAGATCTGCTTCGCATCAAATAACTTGGTATCAATGCGACTTATTCAAAGGTGTTGCATATGGAACAAGAGATTCAGCTGACTTATTGACTTGCATCATTATGTGCTTCAGCAAATATATTTACTTGAGAGACGATGCGTGGTCTTGTGGGAAGGAATATGGTAGGAAAGCTATATTTAAAAGAAGCAAGAACTTACCTAATGTGAAGCATGATCCTTTAGCTGACCATGTAGTCCTTCACAGCAGTGCAGATGTCATTAGGGAGTTGCCTTAAATGGGTTCCATGTTTGAGCTTCTTTTACATCACACTGTCAGACGTGATTTGTGTGCATGCATCCTAACATCTAATCTACGTTGAGCCTGCTCATGTTTCTTATTTCTCCGTTTCTAAACCAGAACCCCTAACTTCAGAATGAGCGAACTGTGAAAGTTTGAGACATTGGTGAGATCTCCACGATGAAATGGTGTCTTTTAATTGCTATTACTGAGGCTCTTAGATATCCCTTGGATACACGGCCCTCATTTATGAGAAATGACGCATCGCTGCGTGAAAGCAGCGATGCGTCACTTCTCAGTGCGCCCTCCTTGCGACATACCTGATGCGTCATATTTAATGTATGACGCATCATGTCGCAAGGAGTTACAGATACATCAGTATTTCTGACGTATCTGTAAGCACAAAAGTGACGCATTGCTGAAGTGTGTCACAAAAGTGACGCAACTCCAGCAATGCGTCCTTTCACACGGGGTAAGCCCCATGTGAAAGGGCCTGCGTCAGTCTTACGCCTGCTGTGAGGCAGGCACAAGATTTTGACGCAACAGCGTCCTAGAAGTGACGCAGTGAAATGTCATAGAGAACGCCCCCCTTGCATACATTATACCTGATGCAGGTATAATGTAGCGCAGGGGTTTACAAACCTGCTTAGATGCGTCACTTTGTAAATAGTGCGCAACAGGGGGCATGTTTTACGCTGCCGATGCGTCACAAAAAGTGGCGCATCGGAAGCACAAAACTGACGCAAGGCCTCATAAATGAGGCCCACAGATCGCATATAACATGAAAGTGTAATTACCTCTTTCTGATGTTTTCAGTCGCCAGCATGAAAATGTTCGCCAATATGTAGTAGTAGGTCCATTGTAAATAAATCCAAGTAATCCAGGAAATAGTGAAGATGTATTTAATTGAGCATCCACCTTCTTGAAGATCAACAATGCAACTGACTTTACTGACTTTTCAAGAAGTAACAAAACACTTTCAAACATATACAAACCAAGCAAGGAACATTGTACATAACACATTCTACATAGAATGAACTAAGAGAATTCCTCAGAGAACTCTCACGGGAGAGTTCCTCAGAGAATTCTCATGTAGTAAACATTCTGTAAATAACACTATACTACACCTCCCTTGCGGTTGACATATGTATTAAATATGTGTTGGAGGCTGCACCTAACTTCCACATTTTGCTCCTAAGCCTCCATAAAGAGTCAGCAAATAAAGCCCTGCCAGAGAGCAGAAAAAGAGGTACAGACAGTGCATGCAGATACTGAAGCAAAGCCATTGCTTCGGCTTGCCATCAGTAACAGTAGCAAGGATGTGGTGGGCCACTATGCTATAACTAAAAAGGAGACCCCAGAGTAGTTTTGGAGTTAAAAAACACATTCATAATTATAAAAATAACTTTTTTCGTAGTACCACAGCACATGCTGCACAATTGATACCCACACAATGCAAAGTTAAGTGCTTCTGGCACTTGATAAAGGAAGAATGTATCCATAGTCGAATATGTGTCCAAATGTTCCATATAATTTCTTTGAATTCCAGATCGCAGTACACTTATGGCATGGTACTTATTACGGTATCCAGTATGTGGCCGGATGATGCCGGTCGTGTTTTTTATAATATGGAACTTCTGGACATGTATTCGACTATGGATACATTCTTCCTTTATCAAATGCCAGAAGTACTTTACTTTATACTGATTAGAGCCCTGATGAAGTTCTAGAAAAGCTATGGAACGAAACATGTTGACTGAAGTTTACTTTTTACAATGAGGAATGTCAATAAAGAAGAATCTTGAAAGTATTATACTGGATGTTGGACTTTTTTTCCTGGTGCACTTCCCCTTAGGGTATAAAACGTGATTTACCTTTATGAAAGGCATATTCTCACTACTTTGGATTCTGTGTACTCTTAGATTGACTTTAATACAGGCCTGCACTTTTCCTATTCTGCCATGTCCAATACTTGTCGAAACTTTTCCGAAACTTGCATTGTTAAGTGTAACTGTTGTTTCCTAGAGATTTCTCATTCGCTTACAAGGACTGTTTGCAAACAAAGTTGACACTTTGGGAACATTTTCTATGGGAAATTGCCCTCTTGAACTCACACATGTGACTGCTGCTAAAGGATCATTGTTTGGAAGTTTACATGTACAGGATTAGCCGAAAAATTATGTGATTAGTACTACCTCTTTCTATATGTGTCTTCCTTATGCCTCATGACAATCATCCTATATGAACACACCAATGGACTGAGTAGTCTGACGCGATGAGGTGACCAAGGAGGTGTTACCCTGAACTGGAGGACTACATTATACATTGATTTGATGAATGGAGATAGACTGCCTTTGATTTACCTGCACTTTTTCACTGGGAACTCTTGCTGACCTTGTTCATGCTCATTCCTTTTGCGTACTTGCTAATTCTTTAGGACTGATGCGTACGCTCTGTGTGCCATGCTTGGATTTCTTCTCGATGGGATACTGCCCATAAACTGTTGTGGCTCAAGTCCTTAATGAACTTTCTAAAGCGCCTTGTCAGTTTATGACAACCCCCAACTAAGTAGATTGTCCTGCACTCCATAGTTCTTAAATGTTTTTTGATGTATGTGCTATGAATTGTTATGGTCAGTAGCATAGGAGTAAAATGATAGGGCAGGAAAATGACCACAAAGGCCAGATCCAATCATTGCAAAATTACATAGATAAATCTATGGACTGCTGTCTTTAGCGCAAGCCCTTTTCACGTAAATGAAAATGGAGAAAAAAGTCATGATTCGCCGAAAGTGATAAAGAAAGTCACAGATGGGCTGATGGGCTGGCTGTAAAGTTAAGAAGGTGAGCAGCTTGGTGAATCGCTAAAGGCATTTAAATACAACGTTTGTGCATTTCTAGAGTGATGTCTGTGCTACTTCATAATGAAAGTCCAGGGAACAAATACATATTCTGGTTCCTGTTAAATCGGGGAAACAAACACTAACACGCCATCAATAGCATTAATCATAATTCGGTGTCAGTGACAAATACAAACTAAGATATCTTGGAGAGAGTCACAAGTATCGAACAACGAAATACTGGTAATCAACATCAGAAATAAAATAATAGGTGTAATGTGAAAAGCAGTGAGGTCTTTAGCAAAGGTCTTTAGTGTCCCAGTGAAATGGGGAAAATCCTTTAAAAACATCACTATTTTTAATAAGTACACCTTCGGCCAGTTAACACATTCAGGCTGCGGGCGACGCATTCAGGCTGATGGTGCCAAAGTATTGCCACAACTGCTAAGTAGTAAGGGAATCATTGATGAGGCTGTGTGTCACTTTTACGCCGCCGGTGCGTCACTTTTTGTGACGCACCAGAGGCGTAAAAAATGCGCCTTGTTGCGCCATATTTACAAAGTGACGCATCTAGGTAGATGTGTCACTTTGTAAACCCCTGCGCCACATTATACCTGTGCCAAGTATAATGTATGCAAGGGGGCGTATTGACGCAAGAAAGGGTCATAGAAGTGACGCAGTGAAATCTATGGGCCTCATTTATGAGGCTGTGCGTCACTTTTACGCCGCTGGTGCGTCACTTTTTGTGACGCACCAGAGGCGTAAAAAATGCGCCTTGTTGCGCCATATTTACAAAGTGACGCATCTAGGTAGATGCGTCACTTTGTAAACCCCTGCGGCACATTATACCTGCGCCAGGTATAATGTATGCAAGGGGGGCGTTTTGACGCAAGAAAGGGTCGTAGAAGTGACACAGTGAAATCTATGTGATTTCACTCCGCCATTTCTAGGATACAAATGCGTCAATTTCCTATGCCTGCCTCACAGCAGGTGTAAGACTAACGCAGGCCCTTTCACATGGGGCTTGCCCCATGTGAAAGGACACATTGCTGGAGTTGTGTCACTTTTGTGACACACTCCAGCAATGCGTCACTTTTGCGCCATACAGATACGTCAGAAATACTGACGTATCTGTAACTCCTTGCGCCATGATGCGTCATACTGTAAATATGACGCATCATTGGTGTCGCAGTGAAAAGTGACGCATCGCTGTTTTCACGCAGCGATGCGTCACTTTTCATAAATGAGGCCCTAAATGTCACCACAGTAGAGGTAATGCAAATAAGAGGGCTTGGTTAGTAAAAAGAACTTTAACATCGAAAGTGAATGTATTATTAAGGACACTTTATTAGCTTATTGCTAGTATTAAAAAGGTATATAGATAATCGTTGTTCTGAATATTCATCACTGCAATCGCCCAGAAGAGGCAGGGTTAACCGTCTGTTCCTGGGCACAGTAAAATAACAACATAAAATAACATCAAATGCTTTAGTACGACTGCAAATCAATGTGCATTGAAAAACTGTGAAAGTGCTGAGGATACTAAAGATGCTGTTTATTTTCCGAATAATCTACCATTTCAGTGATAGGGAAGTGTTTTACGCACTATCAGAAATCATCTTGACTTGATTTAGCAAATCAGACGAGCAGAAAGCAAATGATTCAACAGAAACCTTAGCTTACAAAAATACGGTAAAAAGTTGAAAATGTAGTACATCCACATTAACGGAGAGGATGTGGAGCAGTGATGTATATTCATGCGAAGAACTGGTTAGGAATTCTCTTTGTGGTATTCAAATGTTTTAGTTATAAAGCAGAAAGGGCTGTAGAATCTCTCGATAGACTTTTTCTTGGCACAGATAGGGAGAGCGTCACACTGACATTACAGTGTACACTTAAGAAATACATTTGCTTGGCAGTGCAAGGATGCATATATTTTTTTTATTCCAAGTACTTTTGGCTTTTCCACTTGTTTTGACTTTACTTTTATGAGTTCGAATTTTATGGAACTTTAACTGTTTTGTTTACTTGCAATTCTTTTATTATTTATGGTGTGTGTTTTTGGTGACAGGTTTTACCTGCTGATTGTGTTCCTAATAGACCATTTCGACCAAGTAAAAATGTACGTGCTTGCATTTATTATGCCATACCTAATGAATATTCATGTTGATAGTTCCGCAATGAATATGCATGTTGATAGTTCCGCTTGAGCATATCTTTGCACCTTATAAGCCCCCTACGTGTTTTAAACGTTTCTATTTATTAATTTATTCTTTTCAAAATGCATTTCCTAAGGTGCCATAGCTAGGCTTGAGATGTGCCTGGTTATTCGACGATTGCACCCTATCACGTAAAACACTATTTACATCAATACAAACACATCACAAACTTTGGAAAATAATTTGGGGCCATCAAGAGTCTCTGAGCAGCGTTTATATACTTGAGGGTATATTCTCAAGAATGTGTGATAATTACCGCAATTTAGCTTTACGCAACTCTTCACATCGCAGTCTATTGTGGGAAAATAACACTGTGTTAACGTTGTATTCCCAACACGGCAGTACCATGCTATAGTCCCACGCCAACGCGTCAAATGACCGCGTAAAAATGAACTCAACGCTGAAAAAACACGAAACAAGAACGCGAAAATAGTAGCAATGAGGCCAATCACGGTACAAAAATCAGTGATAACCAGCGACAGGCCTGCAATTCCCACGCGTAATGCGGGAAAATGCACTATAAAAGCAACAAAAAAAAGGGAGAAAAAAAGAAACTGTGTAGCACCATGGATGCACCCTGACTGAGTGCAGAGGCCAACTCGAACCCTCACAAGCCCCACAGACCACCAGCAAGGTACCCTGGGGTCGAGGAAGGCCAAAGAGAAGAGGAAGACGTGTTAAGTTCACAAACTGAAACATGCCAGTCCATCATGGACTACGTGAATGCAGTCGGAGGGTCGAGGAGGGAAATGGAGGAGGTCAAGAGGCGTGGGCATGATGTGAAAAGCCAAACCAAGCAGAAATCCCTGCCAACAGGAAGGCAGCCACGGTGACTGGAGGTGGGAGTACTGTGCTACAGGAGGAGCTGGAGGAAATGGTGGCCACAGTCATCAGTGTGGAGACGGTGCAAGGAGTTGGGAGTCCGGACACAGCTCTATATGACCTGACACAACATCAACAGGGTGAGTAACGACCAGGAACTGGAGGGACGGGGGAAGATGGGCAGAATGGTACACATGCACAATCATGTGTAGCACACTGCACACCCACAATCTTCTTGGATCATTTCCCAGATCCCCGTGGCACACTGCAGCGCACATGCAAACACTGCAGAACAGAGGACACAACTGGGTCCGCTTGTGCATTGAAAATGGCCACTCACACCTGACATAGCAGGAAACTGTGAGATGGAAATGTACGTGTACAACCTCACACCCATCATGTAGTCCAAATGTCCACTCTCCTGCATCAAATACTCCGCTCCTTCAAAACAGTCACAATCTACATTGTCATGCAGTCTGTATGTAAACATGAACAATGCGACAACATACATGTCAACACAATGTCTAAATGCATCTCCCCTTCACATTGCAGAGGGTCTACCAACATCTCCAGCAGAGCAGACCAGACAACTTGGAGACAAGATGGCTGAAAGGAGGGAGCAACGGAGATGAGCTCCGGGTTCTGGGATCACATCCAGTGTAAATCCCGACCGGAGCGACCCCCCTGATCCCCCCTGATAGACGCGGCTCGCAACAGGGTCCCTCTTGCGGGACCGAACCGGGATCCCTTTAACCCCGAGGAACACGGAGGAGGTCATCGGTCCTGGCGGCAGAACCATAAGGGGAAACACCGCCCTCCCCTCCATGACAAGACAGGAGCACAATCCAAAGGCAAGAAGAGGACAGGCACTTACCCGTGCCAGGGACTGGCGGAGAGACGGACCGAAGTGGTCATTGGCAGAAATCTCAGCTCGCAGTAAAGCACGAGCGGCAGTGACGGAATCAGATCCTCGCGATGAAGCACTCGGCGCGTAGACAGTAGTAGACGGAGCGCCGACCTTGAAGAGCAGCCGAGCCGGAAGCGGAGTCTCCTTGCAGGCGGAGGCTGAATTCATCGCAGAGCCGATGCTGCGCTCCTCGCCTTCAGTGAGTGCCTGCTTTTAAAATGGCTGCAAGCTAGATGAAGCCGGATAAAAGAATAGACGCCAAGGCCAGTTTCACCCCTGAAAGCCGCCAGCTTGGGGTCGAATATTAAAGAATCACCACCCGGAAAAGAGTACCGCACCATATCACCGCCAGCGCTGAGCATTCTGAGCCCCAGCGTGCCCTTTTGGCACTGATGACGCCTGACCCTAAAATGGCCGCACCGCCCAGACATCTGCCCTCTCCCAAAGAGCTTGAGTCATATTATTATCAGGTAGTTGTAAAAAGGTTGGTGCCAACAGGTTCATTTGGCGACGTAGCTGCTACTCGCCTGCCTGTTCAACTGTTGCTTGACAATACTCGTACTTTTTGGATAAATGTCGGATAACTCCTCCCGTCTTACCCCCTAGCACCTGGATCTATCCATGTTAGCGTATACTGTGTGACTAAAGTGTCCCAATTCTTGAAGCTGAAACTGATGAACCCAGGAGGATCCTATTGAACTTCGACAGCAACCATACAGCACGACACCTAAGGAAGAAATCTTTTTACCATAGAGGCCGCCTGACCCCAAAATCCGCCCGGACATCTACCCTTTCCTAAGGAGCTCGAAACTTATTGAGGCCCTCCGCAAAGTTGGAGGTCCGGAGCGACCCCCTCCCCCGGGCTGGAGCAGCCCCCTCCCGTGGGACCAGAATCCCCCCTTCCCCCACCCCCCAGGACCTAAAAAGGATAGTCCAATCCAGCTTATGTCCCGGCTAGGGGGGAGCCTGACCCTAAAATGGCCGCTGCACCCAGACACAATCAGACTCAATTAAGAAACACCTGAAGCCCACGGAGAACCAGCATGCCTAGGTCAGGGAGGCCCCGCACCCTGCATCACTCCCTTATTTGAAAAGAACCAAGGGTTCGACATCCCCGGTTCCCCAGCGCCCTGCCCCTAGAGAGGCCTCCTGCTAGCACCTGCTGCAACTGCACCTCCTCCCTGCACCCCCTCCCTCTCCCCTCGCTTAACAGGGTTCCTCAGGAGGGCGTCCCCTCACCTCCGAGCCAACAGATCGCGCCATTAGAGAGACCTCTGAGCGCTCGACCCCACTAAACACCTCCCCGAAGAGACCAGCCTCCACCCGACCCAACATTCCCCAACCCCATTCCTGACGACCGCCTCTTCCCCCTGTCCAGTAAAGATGCCTCCGGCCTCGCATTTGGACACGCACACTTGCCCTACCCCTAACTTCCTGACACCCCACGGACAAAACTCCTTTGCGATATCTTTCCCCCACACTCTCTCCTTTAAAGCGAAAAAAACACTTCAAGCTCAAACTAATTAGACGACATCCCGAAACACTAGTTGTTGACATCTATCACTGCTCATCTAAAGGGCAGTGAAAAATGGACTTCATCTTCCACACTGACAGGATTAACCTCTGGGTCACTATCTTCAACTCTCACCTCCCCATCTCTAAAACTACCATCACATCCCATAGCCAAAAACTAACTGTCTCCCTTCTGAAACACCAGTCCCTAAGTGGAGACATCTCGATTACCATCTTTGAGAATGGCACCATACTAATTTAGGCTAAGGACGAGAACCTTGAATTCTTCGACTTCATCTTCCCCGCTCTAAAGAAAGCAACATCACAAAACGCACAACAGGCATGGCTCACCCCCTCAAGCAACCCCATTCAAGCACTAACCCTCCTGCTCCCGCACGGGCCCGATCCCAGAGCCCACCCCTTCATGTTACGAGAACTCCCTAGCCTAGCCTCCTCCGCAACCGCAGCCCCTCCGACCACCCTCCCCTGCCCCTTCATCCTCCCAACCCAACCTCCAGAGCCACCCTCTCAACCACTACTGCTCCATAGCCTCTCTCCCTCCACTAACCAGTCTGCGCCCAGTTCTCTTTCACCCGTCCAAGGGTGAGTCCGACCTCTAAGCCAACCCTCCTCCCAACCCTTACCCCCGCCAACCCCTAATCAACCAGAACAGAGCTCCCTCACCGGAGTGGACCTTGACCCCCATCCTCAACTAGGCCTCTTCCCCCACCCCCTTGTCACACCGCAGTTGGGCGACATGCCAGAGTCAGCTCCCCAGCCACCTCTGAACCCTTCTAGAATTGACACGGTCAGCAGCCTCTTGACCACAGGGCTCAACTCCTCCCTCCCCCTCCCCCCCGCCCCTCCAGACAAGCTGATGCAATGCCTTGACCTGCTAGAAGCACAGCCCGGGATCCTAGTTCATGGCCTAAAGGAAACTCTTTCCACCCTAGGTAAAATACAGCTGTCAACCCCAGTCTTCGCTACCTCCCACTCCCCCGCTAACGAAGAGAATTGACTCACTACCCCCTACCCAGACCACGGCTCATGCAGGCCCCGGCCCCAACTCATGAAACCCTGGGTGGAATCACGACCAGACAGACCCAGAAGAACTAATCTCAACCTTTCCCCCAGGAAGCGACCACACTCGCCTCATCTTACGACCACTCCATCATCCCCTACCACAAGCTAGCCCCCAAACCAAAGATAACGACGCTGCCCACCTTAGCTCAAACCCCGTCTCTGATATCTTCACCCAAATCCGCAATCCAAGTTATTACTGGTATGGGTAGGGAACCTCCCCACCGTAGAGCCCCCCAACCTCCAGAGAACCTATCCTCTATACCCAGGGCCCTCCCTGACACTTAGAAGCCTAAAGAAGAACCACGCATTAACTGCATGCTCATCAACAGCAGATCCGCTTCCAAACACGCTACTGAAATAGCGGAAGCCATCCTCTCACATGACCTGGATGTAGCCTTCATCACGGAAACCTGGCTAAGCACCCTGTCTTACCCCGCCATGGATATGCTGGTGCCGCCGTGTTTCTCAATCATCCATAAATATAGACCTGGGCACAGAGGGGGTGGCGTAGCAATCATTCACAAGAGTGACCTCTCCATTTCAGAACATCCCTCTTGCCTTTAGAATTCCTTCGAATGCCTATCGGTCATCATCAAATTGCGTACTAAAGAGCCCACTATACTGCCATCTCCTGTACCACCCTCCCAGTAACCACAATGAATTTGGAACACAGCTCTCGGACTTGATCACCCAATGCGCTCTCAGCAACAATGGCAGCTTAATTCTGGGGGACTTCAACCTTAGATGGAACGAAACAAAAAACCCACTCATCCAATCCCCGAATGGACTGCAATCATCTCGGACAAGAAATCAATCACTATTGACTACATCATTCCTGTTGACTGGTCGATCACCACATTATTCTTTTTCATATCAACCATCCGGCCCTTCCCAAACCCCCCACTCTGGCTCCTCCGAAATGGGCCAGGAATACATCCAGAGTGCCTCGAGACAAACTAGAAGAAGGGCTAAGCACGCTCCTTCCAATCGAAGTGGAGCACCTCTCAACCTCTGAACTTACCTCATTCTACCACTCTAACCTGACGCTCACCTTGGACCAACTGGCTCCCCTGAAACTAAAAAAACCCTGAAACACCCGCTATAGGACTTGGTTCACCACTGACATCAATGAGGAAAGAAGACACCTTAGAACCGTAGAAAGAGCTTGGAGGAATAATCCCTCCTTCCTCCATCGTGATCAACTCAAGGCAGCACGCAGAAACTACAACAAGCACATCAAGAACAAAAAGTCATTGTTCTTCTGCCTTGCCCTAAACAATGCTAAAAATTGCCCCAATGAACTCTTTAACATCATTAGGAGCCAAACATCCAAACCGTCAACATCCAATATGACGGCGTTAAAATCGCTTTGTGACAACTTTGCTAGCTTTTTCAATGAAAAAATCACCAAAATAGATCTGGCTCTCAGCACGGACCCCGCCTCCCTCATGGGGACCTCGATACTAGCAACATTAAGCAACCCCCTAGTGAGCTCTCCTACGCTTTGGTCCTCCTTCCGCCCCATCCAGGAAGATGAGATAATCAAGCTGATAGCTGCCGCTAAACCCTCATCCCACTCCCTAGACCAGGTACCCTCGAAACTGATGAAAGACATTAAGCTCACCCTAGCCCCAATCTGGTGCAAGATAATCAACAGTTCACTGAGCACGCGACTAATTCCTGACTGCCTCAAAGTAGGCCAAGTCACTCCGTTACTAAAAAAAAACATGTGGCATATTACCAACGATTAGCGATATTTATCGCTAACGATGCTTAGCAACGAATTTTTTAACGCTAAGCATCGCCGGAAATTATCGCAGAGATAACTTGCTATTAGCAAGGTTTATCTCAGAAGTGATAAAAATCCTCACGCTAACTGCCAAATGAGAGATTATCACTGGAAAACCAGCTATAATCTCTCGAAGTTTGGCGTTAGCTTGATGATAGGGGCTCACAAACTTAGCCATGATATCCACCTTCTATAGGATATCATGGCTAAGTCAGGAAAATACCAGGTGTAAAAAAAAGCAGTGCTAACCGCGGTTAGCGCTGCTTTTTTTATCACGAACAGGGTTAGCGAAATCCTTGATAATAGGAGAAATGTCGCTTAACAATATTTCTCCTATTATTTTTCTCTGGAACGCCCCCTTTGCATCTCATTAGACATGCAAG
The DNA here is from genome assembly GCF_964261635.1 of Lissotriton helveticus. NCBI lineage: Eukaryota > Metazoa > Chordata > Amphibia > Caudata > Salamandridae > Lissotriton > Lissotriton helveticus. The sequence continues at coordinate 668,172,703 of NC_136057.1, forward strand.
GAGAAGCGTAGAGAAAAAGGGTGCTAGCATGCGAATTTGCGTGTTAGCACCCTGTTGCTGATAGGGAGATCATTTTATCTTTGCTTTCTTGGCTTTTAAAGCCAAAAAAGCGGAGATAAATCCCTTGATAATATGCCCCCAGGTCTGGACATTGAGGACATGAACAACTTCAGACCGGTGTCAAACCTTCCACTCCTATCTAAAATTCTCAAAAGATGTGTTCTCCCTCAGTTAACCCAACACCTAGAGAACATCAATCTACTAGACCCTCACCAATCAGGATTCAGAAAGGGATGCAGCACCGAAACCGCAATCTTAAATGTCCTAGACGATCTTCACATGTCTCTCGACTCTGACCAATGCAGCCTTCACATCCTACTTGACCTATCAACCGCGTTCGATACAGTTGACCACTCCCTGCTCCTCAAAGCCCTCCAAGAGCGAGTAGGCATTGAAAGGACGGTACTTAAATGGTTCTCCTCCTTCTTTCACAACCGCTCACAAAGAATAAAAATCAACAACTTCGAGTCCGACCTCTGACCCGTCAGCAGAGGAGTCCCACAAGGGTCAGTTCTCTCTCCTCAACTCTTCAACGTATATATAGAACCCCTCACCATACTTCTAAGGAAGTCTAACATTCCCTTCCACCTCTAAGCGGACGATACACAACTCTACCTGGAAACCACCTCGATCGAAGACATCCACAGACTAAACGTCACGCTCAAAGAGGTCCAACAGTGGCTCTCAATGAACCACCTCAAACTCAACCAAGAGAAAACAGAAGTTCTCCTCATCTCAAATAGAGACAAAAACCCTCAAATCGAGGAATGGCTCAAAGCCTTAGACGCCATGAATGGGGCTCTCACGCCAACGGACTCTGTGAAATCCCTAGGATTACCCTCGACCCCAAGCTGGACATGAAAACACACATCTCAAAAGCCGCAAAATCCGCGTTCCTAAACCTGAAGCTACTGTACAGAATAAAACCCTTCCTACCTCCAAAAGATCTCAAACAGGCCACACAGGCGTTGGTGCTTTCCAGAATCGATTATGGAATCGCAACTTTGACCGGTTCAGCAAAATTTCACTTAGGTCCCCTGACCACAACCCTTAATGCCGCAGCAAGAATGGTCACAGGAATGAAAAAATGTGAGCACCTCTCTCCGGCACTTAGGGAACTGAAGAGGCTTCCTATTGACCAACGAGCCAGCTTTCGCAAAACCTGTCTCACGCATAAAGCCTTGCACAGAGGCAAACCTGAATATCTGGCCGCCAAACTCAAAAGGGCCGGTCAGTCCAGGAACCTCAGAAGCTTCAACACGCTTCTACTCATCCCACTAAGAGCTCGGAAACTAAAAACCGGAACTAAATCCTTGGCGGGTAATGCACCCAAAATTTGGAACTCCATCCCACCTCACATCAGACTGACCACCTCCTTCCTGAAATTCAGGATACTTCTCAAAGCCCTCTTCCTAGAGCGCTCTCAACCGTAAAGGGGAACCCAGAAAGGACTGAAGAAGGTTTCTATCGAAATACCACCACCGGGAGTCATGCTCCGCAACTGTTGTCATTTTGCCGCTGAGTTGGTATACTAAAGTTGTTTCTGTTTTTGTTTTCTTCTCTGCTCTCGTTTCCTGTTCAGGACTTGTTTGCTCACAATTTGTACATGCTGCGAAGCGCTCTGATACCTTCAGGTGATGAAAAAGGGTTCAGGCAGATCAGGTCGTTTTACCCCTTTTCTAGGTTTGCCCGGCGTTAGCCGCTTCTCACCCAACTCACGATTACCAAATAAAGAGGCAGGCGCTGGAGACTGGAAAGCAGGAAACAGGAGTTTATTTCCGACGGAACAGAACACGTCAAATCAGACAACAGGGTATCTTCTCGAGGTGCTCTCCCAAGTTTCTCTACGGCTCCGTCTTTTATACACAGGTTTATGATGTACAAACATTCCTTATTGTAATAAAGACACTTTGAAGTACGAAAAGGCATGTTTGGAATCCGAGCTTCAGGCCTATTCCCATACCGGTCGCTCTGATGTTGTTTTCCCCTCCCAAATGTAACATGTGATTGTAATCTGCAGCCGGACGTCCCAACAGGACACGAGGGCAAGAGGGGGTGGTCAGATCTAAGGTTGGGCAGGCGATAAGATCACGTTTCGCTATGCGGGGCCGGAGGGGGTACATCCACGAGACCTAGTTTTATGATATGGGACTGGATCGAGAGGCCAGGTGTAGCCGGGGGGGGTCATCAGAAGAGAGGAAGGGTGTTCCTGGGAGGAATGCAGGGGTGTCCGTCAGATCTAGGGGTGTGAAGGCCTTGATCAATCACCGCTCCTCTGATGTGAGGTGAGGTCCTACTGTAGGGAGCAATAAACTGCATCTGTTGGACTAGGTGACGGCCTGGGATCAGGCCGGGCAATCGGGCAGGGAGGAAGAGGTTACCAAAAGGGCCTGTTCTATGGGTAGGATGAAAGAGCGAGGGGGCAGGGGTTCAGCACGGAGACAAGGTCGTGTTTAGTGGTGCGTTTATGGCCCGCGCGGGAGAAACCGGGGGCTGTCAGGGCGCGGGGGAATACTCGTGAGGCTGGGGAGTGGGGGGAGAGAGAGAGAGACGCAGGCTATTGGCAGTGGGCAGAGAGGTCATGACACAAAGATGGCTACTATCTATGTTCGTGATGGGGCCTAAAAGGGAACAAGATGGCGGGGCCACTGTTTCGTGACTTTCGCTTTACCTTCAACAGTGGCGAGGGTGAACACAAATGAACGCCGCTTATGTACATATACATTGTCATTTTTAACAGTCGCTGCTTTTTACATAAGATAGGTCATTTCCGTGTTTTATCATAACTGACGGGGTGTACATATAGTCGTGTGTAGTCAATGAAATAGCGTTTGTCAATACTGGTGGACTTGCATATAACCGTGTGCAGTTGATGCGACATACGAGGTGGAATACATATAAATTTACATTTGTCGTATTTAAAAAGTGACCGATGAAACATTTTACAGGCAAAAAGTGGTTGAGGGAGGAATTTAGTCCAATACAAGCAATTAGTCAAGGGGTGTAGAAAGTTACAAAAAAAAGGGGGGGGGGTCTTCGCCACAGTGTCTTTTTAGTAGCGAGTCACCACTGGTAGGCTCTGGTAGTTCGTTTTCTTCCGTTGGCGCTGTTGAGCACCGGCGGTGGAGCTATAGGTCCAGCTCGGATCCTTCTTTACACGTCGCAGGGTGCGATCTGTCTTCTGCTGTTAGACCACAGTCCTGTTTCCTAACTAATCTTTTTAAGGGCGCCTCATGCTGGGCACCCGCATTTCTTTTCTCCTTCCGTGGCAAACCCTATTCTACCTAAATGCTGTTCTTTTTCTCTGAGTCAAAAATCCATGTGAAAGGGAAAGGGGGGGTTTTGTCGGATAATCGAGGGAAGAGAGGGCGGAGTGGGACCAGATCTTTGAGACAAACCAAGGGAGCAAAGGGTGATGCGCAGGCAGGTCCATCAATCGGGCTCAAAGGGGCGGGGACTTCTGGCACGCGTTGGTCAACAAGTAGAGGGCTTCAAGGCAGCCCTCCATTCCTTCATTTTCTGCGTTTGAGAGTGGTGCATCGTCCCGCGTCCCGTTGCTCTGCGGCTCCATCTTAGGTCGAGGTCACACGTGCCTCATGATCTGTGGCCAGGCTGTGCGTCACGTCCGGCCCCTCTCTTCCGGTGCCTGTGTGTCCTTGAATAGGTACAAAACAGGTTTTAGAGAACTGACAAGAGAAGATATTTATACATTTCAATTCCGTCCCAAATCTAAGTAGTTGGGGGTTCGTTCATCGGTCACGGTCAGAAGTTATCACTGTGGAGCATGTATACAGGCATGTCTACTGAGTATGTGCTAAGCCTATTTGGCGTTCATTCATGACGTACAGGGAGAGATCCAACTCTTATTGACTGTGTACTTCACCAAACTCGAAATCGGATCCTTCGGTAGAGACTCGTTTTTCTACCCCAAGCCCTGGCAGTCTTCTATCATCATGAGAGAGGGGTAGAGGCTAAACACTCTTTTCTCGGGGAGCAACAGTTAATCAGGGTCATCAGTTATACCTCGAGTTTATGGAGCTGGGGTCAAGCGGGAGGAACGGGGACGTTTTGGACATCCGTACTTGGGTGCGGAGGGGTGGAGCAATCTGGGCATTGGAGATTGTGTTTCTAACGAGCTGAGAACAGAAGGCCACTGACGTATAGTCCTCCTATAAAAAGGGCCAGATTAGGGGACATCAGTCGTCTTACCTGTCCTTTCCTTCATAGCCAATTCGAGTTCTATTATTTTTACAGAAAGGAGAGGTAGTAACATGGCAAATTACAATCGTTTTAGTTTCTGGCAATTTGTCGAACACCTTTGTGTTTGAAAAACCAATTAGGCTCGTGCCGGCGGGGCACACCGTTACCACACAAAGGAAGAGGGAACAGGGGGACCCTCGGAGAGAGAGTCGTCCGCATTTTAAATGAACTATTTGGTACACGTACGACATGGAGAGAAAGAAAGAGAGAGAGAAACGTGTACAGTAATAGGCCATTTTAGTGCGCACACAACACAAAACAGTAGGGGTCATGTTATATAGAAACACAGACTGGGGGACAACGTAAATCCATATACTACGTACACATGAATTCAGGCGGTGGGGGTACATGTATTTACATACAGAACTCAAGACAAAACATAGAACAGTACTTGGCCAAAGATATTTCCTCCTGCATGCTGCACATCCTTAGTTTCCTATTTAATTCGCCTGGCTGTCTTTTGCTGTTGGCCTCTGTTGCAAATACTTACACTTTCGTCAATTGTTCGGGAACTAACCTGGTCGGGCTAGTACTTATGGTGGGATCTTTGAATCGTTTTTAGCGAATGGGTATCCAGGCTGAGGCAACGGAGGGTGTCAGTTGGGGGAACAATGGGCAACTTCGAGTTTCATGTCGTCAGAATCTACTCGTAGGTGCACGTCATTCTTGGCTGCATTATTCGGGGGCCGGTTGGAGTCATATTTTTGTCATACTGCAATAACCCGCCAAGTTTCTACTTCAGGTCACCCCTCCAGTCGCTGGGTTCAGAGAGAGAGAGATGGTCGTTTCTAAGTAAGGGAGTGTTATATCTATGTCTGTTCGTCGTGTATAGGTACTATGTTCAGACCCCCTTTTTCCCCATTCCATCGGCCGTTCAATCATCACTCAAGTCGTACAAAAACATCTCTCTTATCAGGTCAACGCGTGCAATGTATATCCAGTCGAGTTACACACATCCGGTCATACACGCGTGCATTCATATCACCCAAATCCGCGTTGCTTAGGTCTTCTCCACACTTTAGTAGATGTTCCGATGCGACCTGCAGAAAGAAGGGGAAGAAGAAGGGGTGGGGGCAGCGTTCAAAACACATCCGCTCGCATAAACCAAAAAGGCTTTTACTTACCACGTATTCGACCTATCTCCGCGGGGTGCAGTCCCTTCCATCTCGGCGTTTTAAGCCCAGAGGGACTGGTAGTGCGGGAGGCATAATCATTGATGGACTGTATATTGCCTAGATCACCCACGTGTGGTATTGCGGATCTTGTGTGGGGGGGGGTCGAAACAAATGGGCAGTCAGTGTAAAGTGGGGGTGAACTCGTGTTCTTCCTTCGAGGAGGAGGGGTGGTCTACAGTGGTACCGGGTCTGGCTTAGGGGCATCTGAAACAATGTCCCTGAGATATGTGGCATACAAAGTAAAACAGAACACTGGGACCTTTATCGATTGCCTTATGTTGCACAAAAGTAAAAAAAACACACGCAACAAACTTGGACCATTCACATTTTCAATATTTCTGGGTACTTTGCTTTTTAACCTTTCAGTAATCGACTTGCTTTATTTCGCCTGTATTTTACGTAGATCGGAAACAATGGCTATGTATTCGAACTTACCAATCCAAGAGCTACGACTATATTTGTCTTTCACAAAATCTTTATTTTAAAAAAATGTTGACGTACAAATGCAGGCCTACAACCACGTGGGCCAGCCACGGAGCAGACTGGAACTGTACATGAGGGCATATTTATCTGAGGAAAACATAACTGAGTCGGTGGTCGTTTTATTTCATCAAGGTACGATAAGTGCAATAAAATCATATCGAAAATTCATTGTGGGCAAGTACCATCAGTGTCAAAAAATACTCGTGAGGCTGGGGAGTGGGGGGAGAGAGAGAGAGACGCAGGCTATTGGCAGTGGGCAGAGAGGTCATGACACAAAGATGGCTACTATCTATGTTCGTGATGGGGCCTAAAAGGGAACAAGATGGCGGGGCCACTGTTTCGTGACTTTCGCTTTACCTTCAACAGTGGCGAGGGTGAACACAAATGAACGCCGCTTATGTACATATACATTGTCATTTTTCACAGTCGCTGCTTTTTACATAAGATAGGTCATTTCCGTGTTTTATCATAACTGACGGGGTGTACATATAGTCGTGTGTAGTCAATGAAATAGCGTTTGTCAATACTGGTGGACTTGCATATAACCGTGTGCAGTTGATGCGACATACGAGGTGGAATACATATAAATTTACATTTGTCGTATTTAAAAAGTGACCGATGAAACATTTTACAGGCAAAAAGTGGTTGAGGGAGGAATTTAGTCCAATACAAGCAATTAGTCAAGGGGTGTAGAAAGTTACAAAAAAAAGGGGGGGGGGGTCTTCGCCACAGTGTCTTTTTAGTAGCGAGTCACCACTGGTAGGCTCTGGTAGTTCGTTTTCTTCCGTTGGCGCTGTTGAGCACCGGCGGTGGAGCTATAGGTCCAGCTCGGATCCTTCTTTACACGTCGCAGGGTGCGATCTGTCTTCTGCTGTTAGACCACAGTCCTGTTTCCTAACTAATCTTTTTAAGGGCGCCTCATGCTGGGCACCCGCATTTCTTTTCTCCTTCCGTGGCAAACCCTATTCTACCTAAATGCTGTTCTTTTTCTCTGAGTCAAAAATCCATGTGAAAGGGAAAGGGGGGGTTTTGTCGGATAATCGAGGGAAGAGAGGGCGGAGTGGGACCAGATCTTTGAGACAAACCAAGGGAGCAAAGGGTGATGCGCAGGCAGGTCCATCAATCGGGCTCAAAGGGGCGGGGACTTCTGGCACGCGTTGGTCAACAAGTAGAGGGCTTCAAGGCAGCCCTCCATTCCTTCATTTTCTGCGTTTGAGAGTGGTGCATCGTCCCGCGTCCCGTTGCTCTGCGGCTCCATCTTAGTTCGAGGTCACACGTGCCTCATGATCTGTGGCCAGGCTGTGCGTCACGTCCGGCCCCTCTCTTCCGGTGACTGTGTGTCCTTGAATAGGTACAAAACAGGTTTTAGAGAACTGACAAGAGAAGATATTTATACATTTCAATTCCGTCCCAAATCTAAGTAGTTGGGGGTTCGTTCATCGGTCACGGTCAGAAGTTATCACTGTGGAGCATGTATACAGGCATGTCTACTGAGTATGTGCTAAGCCTATTTGGCGTTCATTCATGACGTACAGGGAGAGATCCAACTCTTATTGACTGTGTACTTCACCAAACTCGAAATCGGATCCTTCGGTAGAGACTCGTTTTTCTACCCCAAGCCCTGGCAGTCTTCTATCATCATGAGAGAGGGGTAGAGGCTAAACACTCTTTTCTCGGGGAGCAACAGTTAATCAGGGTAATCAGTTATACCTCGAGTTTATGGAGCTGGGGTCAAGCGGGAGGAACGGGGACGTTTTGGACATCCGTACTTGGGTGCGGAGGGGTGGAGCAATCTGGGCATTGGAGATTGTGTTTCTAACGAGCTGAGAACAGAAGGCCACTGACGTATAGTCCTCCTATAAAAAGGGCCAGATTAGGGGACATCAGTCGTCTTACCTGTCCTTTCCTTCATAGCCAATTTGAGTTCTATTATTTTTACAGAAAGGAGAGGTAGTAACATGGCAAATTACAATCGTTTTAGTTTCTGGCAATTTGTCGAACACCTTTGTGTTTGAAAAACCAATTAGGCTCGTGCCGGCGGGGCACACCGTTACCACACAAAGGAAGAGGGAACAAGGGGACCCTCGGAGAGAGAGTCGTCCGCATTTTAAATGAACTATTCGGTACACATACGACATGGAGAGAAAGAAATAGAGAGAGAAACGTGTACAATAATAGGCCATTTTAGTGCGCACACAACACAAAACAGTAGGGGTCATGTTATATAGAAACACAGACTGGGGGACAACGTAAATCCATATACTACGTACACATGAATTCAGGCGGTGGGGGTACATGTATTTACATACAGAACTCAAGACAAAACATAGAACAGTACTTGGCCAAAGATATTTCCTCCTGCATGCTGCGCATCCTTAGTTTCCTATTTAATTCGCCTGGCTGTCTTTTGCTGTTGGCCTCTGTTGCAAATACTTACACTTTCGTCAATTGTTCGGGAACTAACCTGGTCGGGCTAGTACTTACGGTGGGATCTTTGAATCGTTTTTAGCGAATGGGTATCCAGGCTGAGGCAACGGAGGGTGTCAGTTGGGGGAACAATGGGCAACTTCGAGTTTCATGTCGTCAGAATCTACTCGTAGGTGCACGTCATTCTTGGCTGCATTATTCGGGGGCCGGTTGGAGTCATATTTTTGTCATACTGCAATAACCCGCCAAGTTTCTACTTCAGGTCACCCCTCCAGTCGCTGGGTTCAGAGAGAGAGAGATGGTCGTTTCTAAGTAAGGGAGTGTTATATCTATGTCTGTTCGTCGTGTATAGGTACTATGTTCAGACCCCCTTTTTCCCCATTCCATCGGCCGTTCAATCATCACTCAAGTCGTACAAAAACATCTCTCTTATCAGGTCAACGCGTGCAACGTATATCCAGTCGAGTTACACACATCCGGTCATACACGCGTGCATTCATATCACCCAAATCCGCGTTGCTTAGGTCTTCTCCACACTTTGATGTTCCGATGCGACCTGCAGAAAGAAGGGGAAGAAGAAGGGGTGGGGGCAGCGTTCAAAACACATCCGCTCGCATAAACCAAAAAGGCTTTTACTTACCACGTATTCGACCTATCTCCGCGGGGTGCAGTCCCTTCCATCTCGGCGTTTTAAGCCCAGAGGGACTGGTAGTGCGGGAGGCATAATCATTGATGGACTGTATATTGCCTAGATCACCCACGTGTGGTATTGCGGATCTTGTGTGGGGGGGGGTCGAAACAAATGGGCAGTCAGTGTAAAGTGGGGGTGAACTCGTGTTCTTCCTTCGAGGAGGAGGGGTGGTCTACAGTGGTACCGGGTCTGGCTTAGGGGCATCTGAAACAATGTCCCTGAGATATGTGGCATACAAAGTAAAACAGAACACTGGGACCTTTATCGATTGCCTTATGTTGCACAAAAGTAAAAAAAACACACGCAACAAACTTGGACCATTCACATTTTCAATATTTCTGGGTACTTTGCTTTTTAACCTTTCAGTAATCGACTTGCTTTATTTCGCCTGTATTTTACGTAGATCGGAAACAATGGCTATGTATTCGAACTTACCAATCCAAGAGCTACGACTATATTTGTCTTTCACAAAATCTTTATTTTAAAAAAATGTTGACGTACAAATGCAGGCCTACAACCACGTGGGCCAGCCACGGAGCAGACTGGAACTGTACATGAGGGCATATTTATCTGAGGAAAACATAACTAAGTCGGTGGTCGTTTTATTTCATCAAGGTACAATAAGTGCAATAAAATCATATCGAAAATTCATTGTGGGCAAGTACCATCAGTGTCAAAAAATTTGAACTTTCAATAATACTGTAATCAATGATGCGTCAGAACTTAATATCAATTCATTGTCCGAATGTTCAAGCAATACTCATCCCCTCCCGCCATTTGCTTCAAAAACTGCATACATATCTCATGATATCAAGTCTGAGCATCCGGAACGCAACGGGGAATTGCGAGTTTCGTTTGTACCGGCGCCATTTTGGGTGGGGTCAGGCGGGTCCAAGTATAGTCAAAAATGTCTCCACCAACTCGGGGTTGGACCAGAATCTCTTTCGGCAGTCCAGAAGTTCCGCTAAGGGGCAACAGAAGGGATCGGTGACATGAACCATTAATCAAAGAAAAGGGAGGGGGCAACAATCTTTCCTACCGGGTCATACTGGTGTTCCACCGGAACTGATCAAATCAGTAGTCTGCAGGATTTTTGGTCATTCAAACTGAGGCTGGCGTCAGCATGAGAGCGCCAACGTCTCGTGGCTACGTCTTGGTCGTTCTGCGGGCAATCATGGCAGTCATTTCCCATCGGGGGGCGGTCGGGGGCCCGCGGAGGTCGAGGGCCCTCCGCAGTTCTCGTAGAATCTTCAAAGCTGAGGAGAACGCCTCTGGACAGGGGCCCATTTTCTGGTTGACAGGCGACCAGGCCAACTTTTCACGCCAGGCCCATTCCTGCAAAGTCGACCGCCATTTTTAGGAGTTCTGCAGCTACCGGCAGTCACTGGATCAAATGAGCAGACGGACTCCAGCCTGCTGGGCGAGGTGTCGTAGCACCGCCACAGTGGACGAGACCCTGCTGGGTGAGTGGAGCGTCGCTATACAGCAAGAGTGGACGAACCCTTTGCCGGGTGCGTGGAGCGTCCCTGCACCGCAAGAGCGGACGAACCCTTTGCCGGGTACGTGGAGCGTTGGGGGTGCAGCTGAGGGGCCTCCACCTGGGGAGGCGGGAGAGGCTCGTCCGTGCCGCCTCTCCCTCCCAGTGCACCCCACGGCGTCTCGCTGACATCTGTTATGGCCGGACCAGGCGATGAAGAAGAGGGGGGGGGTGGGTCGGAGGCATATGCAAGACATCCCCCCCCCGTGGCCTGCAAGGCGCCGGGAGAAGAAGGGAATGGGAGGACCAGTACATTCTGGGTCGGGCCCATGCCTTCTCTGGCCGATGGCGGCCGGCCGCTCTTTGCCACGGCCCCAGGAACGGGTCCCTTGGTTCATCCTGGGGACAGGCCTTGGCGCGTGGTGTCGCCTCCGGACTATTCGCGTAATGGTTTTCCACCCCAGGCCGCCGCCGACGGCTTTTGTAGACTTTCTGACGCCCAAAAACCTACTAGAAAGTAGCCCAAAGTAGCCCGACATTGCTACTTTGGGGAAGGAGGGACAGGAACGGCGTCAAGCAGACGGCGAAATGCATTGTGGGTTTGTTGTTGCAGCCGTTTGCCATGTAAATAGTTGTTTAATATATTTTTGTTCAAATAAAAACGTTTTAACCTGTTACTTTGCTATAGTGTTGTATATTTCTAATATTTGCCTAGGGTTTGTCGTTACTTGGGCGGGGTGGTCGGTGGAGCCGAGCTGTCTCGCAGTCATCATGGCGTTGAGTTCGGTTTTCCTCACTAGTTTCATATTTCCTGAGGGGTTGTTCCTAATGCTTCCATTTCAGTGAGGTTGAAAAGAGATCTCATCAGTGGCCTACTGATTTTACTCGATTCCTTTTGTTTTTCCTAACGATTCTTATGTTCTTTTATTTGCTAGCACGATACAGCGGCTAATCCGCATTTTCTTTATATATGTCCTTTTTATTAGGGGTGTCCTCCGGTGGAGCCAGATGGTCTACTTCTAATAAATGGTCCGGGCTGGACCAACTACTGAGCAATAGGGGGGATATAGGCATGACAGGTTACAACGGGGACAAAAGTCAGCACTACCTATCCTTCACTACTTTGTGGAGACTAGGTAGAATATTTCTATTCTACAGTATTCGCAAATAGGGAATACCCAAAGAGAGAACCAATTCCAAACAGTCAAGTTCGGACAAACAATCAATCAATCAAATGAGGAATAAAATAGGCGCGACGGGTTACAACGGGGGCAAAAGCCTGCGCTACCTACCCTTCACTATCTGCAAAGAGAGAGATCTTCCTGTTCCTCTCTGTTTGTAGGCAGAGAAGATCCTTTCCGAGAACCAATTCCGAACGATCAATGTTCGGTCAAACAATCAATCAGTGGGGGATAAAAATAGGCACGACGGATTACAACGGGGGCAAAGGCCTGCGTTACCTATCCTTCACTATCTGCAAAGACTAAACAGAGTATGGCGACTCTGTGCTTGTTTGCAAATAGAGAATGATCCAAAGAGAACCAATTTCAAAACAATAAATGCTTGGATAACAATCAATCAAATGGAGAGGGAAGTAGGCGCGACGGGTTACAACGGGGGCAAAAGCCTGCGCTACCCACCCTTCACTATCTGCAAAGGGAGAATACTCCTATCCTTCCCCGTTTGTAGACAGAGAATCTCTCAGGACAAAACAATCAAATGCGTAATACTAGTATTTTCCAATGACAATCAAACAATCAATTCGCAATGTGTCGTGTTTACACGACCTTACCCGGACCGTATGGACAGTTTCTCGTCTTCCGTTTCCAGCGCCCGATCATCCTCTATTCTACGTAATTGCTGTGGCACTCCTGATGGTTCCCAGTCAGGACCGTAGATCACTCGAGAGAGGTCTGTTCGGAACCAGTGAAGTTCGGATGATCGGCTGCCAGACAAGGGTCTATCGGGCAGGAGCTCTTCCCGATCGTTGCAGTCGTTCACTCTGTCGTTGGGACCTCTCTCACTGGATCCACGTGTCGCTGATGGGCCCCACGTTTGGGACGCCAATTGATGAAAAAGGGTTCAGGCAGATCAGGTCGTTTTACCCCTTTTCTAGGTTTGCCCGGCGTTAGCCGCTTCTCACCCAACTCACGATTACCAAATAAAGAGGCAAGCGCTGGAGACTGGAAAGCAGGAAACAGGAGTTTATTTCCGATGGAACAGAACACGTCAAATCAGACAACAGGGTATCTTCTCGAGGTGCTCTCCCAAGTTTCTCTACGGCTCCGTCTTTTATACACAGGTTTATGATGTACAAACATTCCTTATTGTAATAAAGACACTTTGAAGTACGAAAAGGCATGTTTGGAATCCCAGCTTCAGGCCTATTCCCATACCGGTCGGTCTGATGTTGTTTTCCCCTCCCAAATGTAACATGTGATTGTAATCTGCAGCCGGACGTCCCAACAGGACACGAGGGCAAGAGGGGGTGGTCAGATCTAAGGTTGGGCAGGCGATAAGATCACGTTTCGCTATGCGGGGCCGGAGGGGGTACATCCACGAGACCTAGTTTTATGATATGGGACTGGGTCGAGAGGCCAGGTGTAGCCGGGGGGGGGTCATCAGAAGAGAGGAAGGGTGTTCCTGGGAGGAATGCAGGGGTGTCGGTCAGATCTAGGGGTGTGAAGGCCTTGATCAATCACCGCTCCTCTGATGTGAGGCGAGGTCCTACTGTAGGGAGCAATAAACTGCATCTGTTGGACTAGGTGACGGCCTGGGATCAGGCCGGGCAATCGGGCAGGGAGGAAGAGGTTACCAAAAGGGCCTGTTCTATGGGTAGGATGAAAGAGCGAGGGGGCAGGGGTTCAGCACGGAGACAAGGTCGTGTTTAGTGGTGCGTTTATGGCCCGCGCGGGAGAAACCGGGTGCTGTCAGGGCGCGGGGGAATACTCGTGAGGCTGGGGAGTGGGGGGAGAGAGAGAGAGACGCAGGCTATTGGCAGTGGGCAGAGAGGTCATGACACAAAGATGGCTACTATCTATGTTCGTGATGGGGCCTAAAAGGGAACAAGATGGCGGGGCCACTGTTTCGTGACTTTCGCTTTACCTTCAACAGTGGCGAGGGTGAACACAAATGAACGCCGCTTATGTACATATACATTGTCATTTTCCACACAGGTCCAGCTAGCGCTATATAAAACTTCAATAAATAAATAAATAAATAAATAAAAAGTGATGCTGAAGAGGACTCCCACACCTTCAACACCGACACCCTACAACATTTCATGGACATATTATGCAATCCACCTCCAGGAACAGGGCAGCTAAGCTGCATCGAGGAGACCCTACCCCTGCACAGACCACACAGCTGGAAGCATCCACCACCACGGCTGGCTCCCAGCACCCCACCGAAGCACACATTGCATTCCAAGGCTAGGTGTTAGACTGCCAGAAGGAGGTGGCCAAACAGATGCGGGTGGGGTTCGAACTCATGGAACCCGAACTAGACCACATACTTGGGTGTCTTAAGTCCCAACAGGGACCACTTACATTCCCCAATGGAGACCCACACTGCAACAGAGACACATGCATCAGCACATTTCCTGTGCTGAGTCACGCCGAAAGCCCCGAGATAATCTATCACACACCCAAGCTGGATTGGATATGCTGCTCCATTCCACTCCTCTTACGTACTGAGTGGGGGACAACAAAGCTACATGTTCAAGGTCCTACCTGCTGCCTGCAGCGAAATGTTTGCGTCCGCTGCATACATCCCAATGTGATGTTGTCGGGCCCGGGGCTCTCATGCATACATTATGCCCACACGGACACACTCAGATAGTTGTGAAACTGGCTTCGGGCACGTGCACCCGGCACCTTTATTGCCAAGGTCACATGTACAGTGATGCCTGTGCTGGATGTGTGTGGGGTGAGTGTAACCCTGCCCTCATGGAGTTGTTGGTGCTGGCAACTTGAACAGAGATCACAATTAAAGCAGAAACACAAGACACAAGCATAAAAGAAACAAACTGTGATGCATCATGGTGGTAGCGGGAGCAAGTGCAGAGGTCACCCAATATGCAATTAGAAGGGTCCGTGAGTTGCAGTGCACTGAGTTAGTGGCACCTGAAGAACTGAGCAGGGTATCAAGCTGATGATGCCACCCACAACAGGTGTGAGCAACTCTGATAGTCTGGCAGTAAGAGTCTTCCGACTCTGGCACTTGTTGGTTGGAGGTGGTCCTGGCGGCGGTGGCATGTGCATCCTGCGCAGATGCAACTTCTGGACAGGTCAGGAATCGATTTGATGTGTGAGCTCAGGTGGAACACAGTTGAGACCGGAGGCTGAGGACATCGCAGGGCCACCAACACATGGCGTTGATGACCCCCAGCCCATTGACCAAGAGGCCAGCCAGTATTCTTTTAGACAGGGTCCATGACTTAAGCTGCACAGAGTTAGTGGCCCCAGATGCACTGCGGCTGGCACAGGCACACCACCATGGGACTGTGACTTGCGTTGCACTGAGGTAGGGCCACAGGAGCTGAGCGGTCCTCGTAGATGTCAAAGGTGAATGTAGCGGAGGGTTGCGGGGGACAATGGAAGGTGTCGATCGAGGGCATGATGTAGAGGGCAGAAGCCGGCCGGAAGAGGCAAATGGAGGAGCGGAATACTACAGACTCGTTTTTGCCACCAAGTCAGTATCACCTACATGATGATGAAGACAACCCCCAGTCCATAGGCTCAGATGCCACCAAAGTACAACCAGAGAGTGTCCATGAATGTCAGGGCACAGACTTAGTGGCACCAGGGCTGAAAGGGGATGCATTCTGCGATGAGGCGTGTACAATGATAGAAACTCTGCCATAAACAAATCAAGACTCAGATCCAACGGTATGGCCTTCTCAACCGCAGTGTAGGCCAGAGACAGGGGTCAGCAGTGGCCTACAGCCACATGTCGTTGGCTCGCCATGCACAGAGTTAGTGAAACCAAACAGTTGTTGTTAGGGTTCGAACACCTCCGTAACAAGGATCCTTTTATCCACAGGACTGAAACGCATCTTCCTCTTACGCCTCTCCTAGCGTGAAATGATACGGACTCTGCCATTGAGAAATCAAATGTGTGACCTACTGGAACGCAGTGTGGGCTGAAGGCAGTAGTCAGCGAGCGATCACAGACATGTGTGCTCGGAATGCTATACACAGACTTGGTGCCACCACATTGAAGGAGTACAGTGATATCAAACGTCCCATGAACATATGAACTGTGCCTTCAGGATATCAAGACTCAGTTCCAAATGTGTGACCTACTTGACCATAGTGTAGGCAGGAGGCAGCGGTGGAGTACGTCAACGAGAAAGGAGTACTGCAGAAAGGAGTACTGCAGGCCTGTGTCGCGGAGTCCGTGATGGTCTGAGGAGGCTGCCAAGGTCGCGGGCCTCGAGCTTGGAGCTTGCACCGGCACGTGGTGGGCCCTCTTTGACACACACCGGTGTCAGCAGGTGAGCAGTGAGGGCTGGGTGCGCAGGGGGGGGGCAAGACGGGTTCGGGGACCTGCGGCCCGGGGTGCAGCAGGTGTACAGGATCGCAGGCAACACCGCTCACAGTGACGTTGTGGGCCTCATGGCGGGGTGAGAGGCGCCGCCCTGGCAGACATGTTGGGCATTCCGGAAGAGAACCACTCCCAGAGTTATGAGCTTTTTATTCACACTTCAACGCTAGCCTGGTGTACGCCAGGCCAGCCCACACCAATCACGCTTACAGGGTGGCATGTAACAAGCTACATTTCCGCGATCTTCCCCACTGGCTGGAGTAACATAGTTGCATCCACTGTCCACTACACTCCAAACAGCAGCAGTGTATGTCAACATTGATATATCTGTGGTCTGCATACTGCAGTCTGTCCAGCACATCCACACCACACTTGGCATTGTGTACCTCCTCATTCATGGGTCACTTGGCCCCTTTGCACGGCATGGGGCACATATAGGACATGTGTGCAGTCAATTGCCTCCAACACGTGGGGGAAGCCATTTATGGCATTGAAGCCTTGCTTGGTCTCCAGCTGTTCCTGGGCATTGTGGGGGAAGTGAAGGTGCTGGGGTATCGAGCTGATGATGGCATCCAAGACAGTTGTGAAGAACTTTGATGGGGCTGGCTGTGAGACTCCTCCGACTCTGCCACTTGTTGGTGAGAAGCTACCTGAGGCTGACAGATGCAGCACAGCCAGTAGCTTTGTCTACGGAGGGATGTTGGTTGTCCGCTGTGTTGGCACCGTCAGCTTGTGGGCAATGATGTTCAGGATGCGGAGGATGGTTGTCCTTTTGAGCCTATAGTGGGCAATGACATCCTCTTGTGTTCATTCTGTGAGGCTGGTGCATTTTCTGAAGGTCTGCTGTCTTTGTCTGTGCTGCCTCTGTGGTAGTCCATGGGGGTCCCTGGGGTAGGGCCTGGGGGTCCCTCGGTGTGGTGGCGGTGTGTGTTGTGGCCCTCTTGGGGCTCTGAGCTGCATGAGCAGTGCCTCCATGGCATCTGTTGTTCTTCAGGTGTGGCTCTGGGCTGGGCTCCCTGTTCTGGTGCAGGTTGTTGTCCGACTTTACACCAGGTCAGAGCAGGTGTTTAATCCCTGCTGCTAACACGATTTATCACCTGTTTGGGGATCTTATCGCTGATCTGGCTGGTCGTTGAGAATGTTGCAGAGTGGTGTTGTTCCAGCTTTTTGCAAGGGGATGCCTACTCTGCATCTCATTAGCGATAATTGCTGGTGTCTTCTGTGGCGATGGTTTTTGGGGCTGATATCACAGGTAAACTAGTGTTATCGGCTATTAGCACCGTCTTGTGAATGGTGAGATACATTTATCGCCACTTTAGCTACGATAAAGTGCCAATAACTCAGCGATAAATACTTGAGAATATGCCCACTGGTCTTCATTTCTAGTCAGGAGATATGTCTGTCTCATGGGCAAAATGTCTTTTTGAGCCTTTCACGAAATTGTCTCATTTGAGCACTAGAATTACCTACCCAACCTGGCGCAGAATAATTTAATCGGTATCAAAGAGCATGGTTATGGACGGAGCATCTGAACCAATCAAACACTCACACCCAGTCAACAGATCTGGGTTTAATCCATCACCGTTCTTTAGCCCACTCTGCCACCCCAGTTCAGACATGGCCATATGCAAATCAGTCTGACCCTGTGCCTCATGGGCACAGTCCAGCCCGAACTGCCAAGCCATGCCTTCCCTGGACCGGAAACAAGCTTCCTAGGACCGGTGTCTGGCATTTCAGCAGTCTTCAGCCAGGCTTGCTTGAATCCAGTGGCAAAGTGAGCAAGGGACTCACGTCTGAGTATACCCTGCCAACTTATGGCGAACAAAGCGGTACAAAAGTGGGTGGTTATGGACTGAGCATCTGAACCAATCAAACACTCACACCCAGTCAACAGATCTGGGTTTAATCCATCACCGTTCCTTAGCCCACTCTGCCACCCCAGTTCCGACATAGCCATATGCAAATCAGTCTGACCCTGTGCCTCATGGGAACAGTCCAGCCCGAACTGCCAAGCCATGCCTTCCCTGGACCGGAAACAAGCTTCCTAGGACCGGTTTCTGGTATTTCAGCCGTCTTCAGCCAGGCTTGCTTGAATCCAGTGGCAAAGTGAGCAAGGGACTCAATTCGCCATAAGTTGGCAGGGTATGTTCAGACGTGAGTCCCTTGCTCACTTTGCCAAAGCAGCCACCGTGACAGGACACAACCACCTCAGATGCATACTACTGAATACCCGCTCCACCCGAAAACATGTCGTCGAACAATGGGACCTGCTCGACACATCCTCCCCGGACGTCGCCTACCTGACAGAGACATGGAGGAACGCCACCTCAGCACATGACATCGCTATAGCCCTCCCGGATGGCTACAAGATCACCCGCAGAGACAGCACCAACGGAGTAGAAGGTGGAATCGCCATCATCCACAAGAATACTATCAGGGCATCAACAAGCACTGACGACACCCTCAGCACCGCTGAACACAAGCGCTTCCAGATCCACACTGATCCCAACACCACCCTCAGAGGAACTCTCATCTACAGACCTCCCTGGACCCCGGCATCAGTTCAGCGACTCCATCACCGACTTTATCAGCACGCACGCCCTCGCCTCCACAGACTACATCATCCTCAGAGACCTTAACTTCCACCTCGAGAACAACAATGATGCCAACTCCACCACCCTGATTGACAATCTTGCCGACCTCGGACTCCGACAGCTCATCACAACACCCGTCCACTCCGCCGGCCACACGCTTAACCCCATCTTCTCTGAAATCTCCCGCATCTCCTTTGGCCACACCACCGAACTTCACCGGACCGACCATCGCTGCATCCACTTCACTTTCGAAAAACTCACCACAGCATCCAACAGATCTCCCGCCCCAGCTTGAGCAAAATCGCCGAAGACCAGCTACATTCTACCCTCGCCCTAAGCCCGTCCGCCGACCCCACCAATCCTGACACCGCCGCCAGCAACCTCAGGCGTTGGATTGACGACTGCGCCAACACTATCGCCCTGATCAAGAAACCCACCAACAGACGCATCAACAAGAAAGCAAGCTGGTTTACCGTGGACCTCCAAACCGCCAAACAAACCTGCCGAAAACTAGAGAAGAAATGGCACCACGAACAGACACCGGAGAACCATGCAGCCCACAAGAATGCCATCCACAGGCACAATCACCTCATCAGATCCGCCGAAAGGGCCTCCTTCGAGGACTGCTTTGACGACAACGCACACAACAGCAAAGAGCTCTTCAACATCGTGAAGGAACTCTCCAACCCCAGCTCCAACATCAATGACATCCCACCATCACAAGACCTGTGCGGCTCCTTTGCCACCTTCTTCCATCGCAAGATCGCAGACTTCCACGACAGCTTTAACAACCTGACCACCCTGACAGCCACCGACACCTCAGACCCCACGGCCACGATCCACATCGAACCCCGGCTCGCCAACATAAACTATGACAACACCGTCAAAATCATGAACACCATCCACTCCGGCTCTCCATCAGACCCTTGCCCACTCCACATCTTCAACAAAGCTAGCGCCATCATCGCACCCCGCCTCCACAAGGCCATCAACATCTCCTTCGATACCAAAACCTTCCCAGAAAGCTGGAAGGACGCCGAGATCAACGCCTTACTCAAGAAACCCAAGGCGGATCTGAGAGACCTCAAGAACTTCTGGCCCATCTCCCTACTCCCTTTACTACCGCACCCTACACACGCCTCCACAATGCAGGGATCCGAGACAAGGCTCTGGAATGGACCACCTCCTTCCTCTCTGGCAAACCCCAGAGCGCCTGCCTCCCCCCTTTCTGCTCTGAAGCCTATGAGATCATCTGCGTAATACCCCAAAGATCATCCTTCAGCCCGACTGTTAGATCTGGGGGTCTCTAGTTGGCAGAGGTAGGTACCAATGTCCAACTATGGATGATTGCTTCTAGTAAGGGTAAGGGGGATACACTTTTTAGATAACCCTTGCTCACCCCCTTGGCAGCTTGGCACGAGCAGACAGGCTTATCAAAGGCAATGTGTAAAGTATTTGTATCAACACTCACAGTAACACAGTGAAAACACCACAAATGGACTCCACACCAGTTTAGAAAAATAAAGTATCTTTATCTAAACTACACAAGTCCAAAACGACAAAAATCCAACATGCACAGTTCAAGGATATGATTTTCAAGGAGTTGTAGGGATTGCCTTAAAATAATCCACAGTTGTGTCACATTTAGCCCAAAGTACCTGTAGATGCGACAAAAGTTCAAAAAGGAACTTGCAGCGTTGAAAAACAAGCAATGCGTCAGTCCTGAGACCCTGGGGAGGCGATGCGACAGCCCCGCTGGACGCAGCGGGAGTGTTGTGACGAATCCGGACTGTATAGGGAGGGATGCAAAACCGTGTATGGATTCCGGTGCGCAGGTTCGTTAGGAAACTTCTCGCAGAGGCACGATGCGATGATCTTCAGGACAGCGACGATCTCAGGTGCGGCGACAATGCGCAGCACAGCGTCGATCTTCTCCTCTCACGGCCCCTCGATGCGATGACTTTGCGACGATGTTCGCAGCGGCGTGATGCGGTCAGCAAGCAAGCTGTGCGACGATCACACCCATCGATGAAAGGCGCAGCGACGGTCTCGATATTCGAGGTGGCTGGAATTTCCTCGCACTGTCGAGGATGCGCTCCACAAGCAAACGATGAGCGAAAATTGCAGATTGTCTTCTCTTCTCCTTGTCCAGCTTCCCAAACAGCAGGCACAACTTCCAGAGGCCTCACAATTGGATCAAGCACTCTATGAAGGGCAGAACTCCTGCAGCAGAGTTCAGGGGGAAGCTGGGGGTGAAGTCCTTTTGTTCCTGGGACTTCTCAACAGGAGGCCAGCTCTCCTCAGGCCCTTGGAGATCTCTTTAAGCAAAGGGACACAGCACACAGCAACGTTCTTCCCCTCTCCTTGTCAGCAAAGCAACTGCAGGTCAGTGCACAAGCACACAGAAAGACAGCCCTTCTTCTTCAGTCTTCCAGCTTTCTACTTGGCAGATGTTCCTTCTTGATTCCAGGATGATCTAATTTTCTGAAGCCTGGATAGCCCTTTTTATACTAATATTCTCTTTATTCTCTGAGGGCAGAGAGGCCTTGGCCTATTCCAAACCAGTTCTGGTCAGTCCTGGAGCACTTTGTTTACCTGACTCCTCCTTTCCTTTGACAGAGTGGGACAGGGTCGTCAGCCGCCCAGCAGGAGGTGGAGCCAGCATTGTGGAAGACAAGCACAGCCATATTCAGGACCAGGTGCTATCCCCTCCTGCCACTCAAGATACAGATGAAGCTATTCAGCCTAGGGATGCCTCACTCAGCCCTTTGAAGCCAACCCAGTTCCTGTCACTCACAAACCAGACCACTCAATTCACAAACAGGCCAAGGCACACAAAAAGGTCAGACAAGAAAACAGCCACTTTCTAAAAGTGTGATTTTCAACCACAGGATTTAAAAAACATCCTTCCTAAACGATGTGTTATTTGTAAGGGGCTGTGATGGGCCCTAGGCCCACATGCTAGCAGGCACACAATCACTGATGCAGGACACACTGGAGGTCTGGTGCAACTGGCCCAGAGCACGTGCGCTCGGCCTCTTTTATTGATGCTGTGTCACATGACCTGTGACATCAGTGGTGGGTGGGTGTTAAGTGTGAATACAGGCTTCAGCACTAGACTGCTAACTTATTCTGGGCATTACATCCCTTTCCAAATTGGTTAAAAATTAAACCAAACAGAAAAAGTCCAAAACCTGTGGTGGAAAGAAAACACAGAAAATAACACTGGACTTGCGTTTTCAAAATGAGTCTCTTTGGCTGCTTGCAGTTATCGGAGGCACAGTCCGCAGTTGTTCGGCGGGTTTTTTCCTTGGCTGTGCTGTCGGTCTGCTGTTCTCAGCCCTGCCTTTGCTTTGCTCCGTCAGTGATGAGAGATAACCAGATGATACAGGTGTTGACAGTTTTCTGGTTTTGTTCTCTCTTCTGGCTTCGTTATATTCTTCCGGGCAGGCTTTCATGTTGACTCTTGGCAGATGAGTAGAGTAGGTGCACACATCCCTCTCACTAGGATGCCCCTCTCGCCGGTATTCCTCTCTCACCAGATGTCCGGGAGGACCTCTTTGCCAGGCGTCCACTGGACTGGTGTCTTCGGTCGTGGTGCTCCACCATAGCCTTCGGGCCGTGAGCAGGGCGCTCCTCGAGCTTCACCGTCGTGTCCTAGTTCCACCTGAAGGTTGGGTTGTAGACTCTTCTCATCGCTCGCGAGGCTTTCATCCCCTTGGGTCCTGCAGACGTGCATCGATAGACCTGTCTCCCGTGCGGGACTTGCTGCCACCAGAGTCCCTCGAGGCCTCCGATTCTGGTTTGTCACGGGCTGGTGCGATGTAGGTCAGGTCCTCAACCTCCAGAGGCCTGAGTAGTCTCGTCATCCAACTCTTCCGCTCAAACCACAGAGGTTGATGTCGCCAACCGTCTAGCTTGCTCTCTTCTGCGATCGCCATGTGGATGGATGGCTCGTAGGTGGTTGTCTTTGGTCTGCACTGCCGGTGCTCTTGCCAGGCTGGTCTTCCTTTGCACTCAGGTGTTCCAGTGCTTGTCACTTTGCTTCTTTCCGCAGGGGCGACTTCTTCTTGCAGTGGCAGCTTTCCATTCCGATTTCTCCTTTCTTCCTTTCTTGGGTGGCGGTGTGCCGCTACGATCATTCTTCTTCTCTTCTCCTTTTCTCACGACGTACCCTGGTCCCTTTTCCTTCATCTTCTCTGGCCAGGCTTCCTCATGCAGTTGCGCACTCTGCACGTGTCATCCTGGTCTTGTCCTAGGACACTGTCTTCTTGTCACTCACTTCCAGGGTTAGCGTTGCGACCTTTTCTACTGTTCCTTCTTAATTTTCATTTTGGCGTCACGCCCTTCTTCTCCTTGTTCCTTCTTGCGACGTGATCTGGTCACGGTACTGCCTTGGCCTTCCCCGCCAGTCTTCTCCAGGTAGCGTGCACTCCACCTGTGTCTCTCTGTTCTGGGCATGGCTCTCAGACATTGGTCTTTTCTTCTAGTGACTGGACCGGTTGTCGCCATCTTCTCGGTTGATTCTTTTCTTTCCTTGGCAACCATCCTGGGTGTTCGGCTTTCATCTTCGGCATGAGTAGTCATGCTGTGCTATCTTTTCCTGGTCGCTATTCACCGTCCCGGTGTCCTTGGCGCGTCGCTGTGTAGCGTCACTTTGGCGCGCCTGATTCCTGGTTCTCCTGGCACGTTCCGTCGCAGTGCTGCACGGTCCTGTCGTGCGGGGTGTGGAATTCTTGCACTCCTGTCGCATTCTTGTGCGGTCTCCTGGCGTTTTCCTCACGTTTTTCTGGAGAATACCTGCGCTGTCTCCTGGCGTCTTCCTCACGCTTGCCGGATAGCACCTGTCGCTTCTGGCGTCGCGGTGCTGACCTTCATTCCTCGCTCTCCTCTTTGAGCACTTTGGGCACTCCTGGTGCTTTCTTGCACTTGACCACGGTCACTGCTCTTTCACTTACGCAGCTCCTGGCCGTGTCGCACTATAGATCCTCCTCTTACTCTTTGCGGCACTCCTGGTGCTTTCTTGCACTTGACCACGGTCACTGCTCTTTCACTTACGCAGCTCCTGGCCGTGTCGCACTTTAGATCCTCCTCTTACTCCTTGCGGCATTCCTGGTGCTTTCTTGCACTTGACCACGGTCACTGCTCTCTCACTTACGCAGCTCCTGGCCGTGTCGCACTTTAGATCCTCCTCTTACTCCTTGCGGTGGCGTCGACAGCCACTGTTACTCTGCTCCTTTGTTCATCCGTGTCGTCGGGTACTTGATGCTTTGGATCGACTCGCCTGTGTCCACAAGACGTCACTGCTCTCTCCGTCGTGTGATTATGGCTGTCCTTCCCTAGGAATTCTTCTAGTGCTTCCTTGCACTTTGTGGCGCGTTCCTCTTTTCTTGCGAGTAGCCACCTGACCAGCAGGTGGATCTCCGTCAGTCTCTGGGCGTCACTTGTGGGGGTTCTTGTGTTGGATGGGCTTTCTTTACTTGTCGTAGGCTTGTCTCATTTTGACCTCCTTCAGTAGAGTGGTAATGCCACTGACCGTTCTCCCTTTGTTTTCCCTCACCTGGCCGTAGACACAGTCCAACTTCCTCCTGCCCTTCAGACGGGCGTCGCTGCACATAATCTGTCCTTCACTTGAGCAACACCTGGATATGTGTCTCCATTAGGTGTTTTGGTGACATTTTCCCTGCTTTGTGTGTTTGCACTGTAATCTCTCCTGGCGTGCAGTACTCGGAAACGGCCACCGGGTGGCAGGGGAGCGTTTCCAGCTACGGACGGCAATCTCGTCTCCCCAACACGGTGTTTCACTCCTTCACCTGCGCTGGGCACCCAGCACCTCCTCGAGGCTGGGACGCACGACTTTGGGCACTATCTCCCACGGATGCCTGCAGCACTGTGCACCACTGGGGGCCATGCAGGAGAGCACATGCACGTCCAGTGCCTTCGGTGTCCGGATCGGTCCCAGCAGCTTTGTTCCCGCTGCTGGCGCTTCACTCCTGCTGGGGATCTAAGAGGTGGGTGTACTTTTCTTTTCTCTTCCTGCGGCCACATCCAGCACTTTGTCTCCTTCCGCTCTGCCCGCGGCAGCCTGTCACCGTCCTCGCGCGGGCAGGAGAGAGGTGGGGGGGGCACAGTCCTCTTGTTTAGCGGCCGCAGGCCGCACTGTCTACTGCATTTTCGGCGCTAGCCGTACACGGTGTCTTGCCTCTTCCCTTTTCTGTTCTCGGGGATTAGTAGCGCTTGGGACGGCTCACTCCCTCCGGCCGCAGACAGATTACCGCTTTGCTGGTCTTGGCGCCCGGCAGCTTCCCTTCAATGCGGGTGGGCACCGCTTCAACCATTCGGCGCCTGGCAGCTTCCTTCACGCTGCGGGCGTTCTGTTAAAGTTTTCCACTCCGCCGCCGCACTTCACACACGCGGCGGGGGACGCTTCAGGCAGGCCGCGGGTGGCCTCCGCTGGCGCTGTTTTCATTAAATATCATTCGCCCTCGCCGCGGCCGCCTCTCGTCACACGCGGCGCGGCGGGGGACAGCAGACGCAGCAAGCAGGCCGCGGGTGGGCTCCGTGAGCCTTGCTTAATTATTGTCAACTTCTGGGGCACAGTACATGTGTGTAGTTCATTGCGGGTGGGCTCCGCTTACATTGCCGGTCACGGCTGGGGCTCACCTTCGGCCGACGGGCCTCCTCTCACGCGGGTGGACACCGCATGGCTCTCTCTTCGCCCCAGGCAGGGGGCACACACGCGCCGGGCACAGGGTGAGATCACCTCTTCCTTCTCCTCTAGGCCCGAGGCTCTTGACACGCCTCGTGGGCCTCGCGGCGGCCGGCTGCTTTCTTCGGGGGTGTCCCTTTACTCCTGGCAGCTCCCCTTTCCTTTTTCTTCACGATGTTTTCTCGGCTGGCACGCGTGGCATCGCGTTACCGCCTCGTCGCCATTGTAAGGGGCTGTGATGGGCCCTAGGCCCACATGCTAGCAGGCACACAATCACTGATGCAGGACACACTGGAGGTCTGGTGCAACTGGCCCAGAGCACGTGCGCTCGGCCTCTTTTATTGATGCTGTGTCACATGACCTGTGACATCAGTGGTGGGTGGGTGTTAAGTGTGAATACAGGCTTCAGCACTAGACTGCTAACTTATTCTGGGCATTACATCATTAAATTCTGAGTTCAGGGATACCAGACTTTAATTTTCCATCTTGCTCCTATGGGAAGATATGCAGGTAAACATTATACACAGCATTCCCCATTATAGCCTATGGGCAAGATAGCCTTTGAATAGTGAAAAACAAAATTGGCAGTATTTCACTATCAGAGCATGTTACCTACATTAGTACATGCTCTACCTTTCACATAGTCTGCAAGCTGTCCAGGGGGGTACCTTGGGCCTTCCATAGGAGTTTCCAATATGCACAGAAAGGGAAGGGTTAGTCCTGGCCAGTGGGGACACTGGTCAGGTCAGCATGGCAGTTAACAACTGCACACAGGCACTGCGTTGGCAAGCCTGAGACACCATTTTAGGGCAACTCATGTGGGTGGCACAATCAGTCTTGCAGGCCCACTAGTAGCATTTGAATCACCAGCCCCGGCATACTCAGTGCACTTTACTAGGGACTTCATGGTAACACAAACATGCCAATCATGGGTAACCAATCACAATAACAATTTACCTAGGGAGCACTTGCACTTTGACACCTGGAAATCGTTACAGTACATTTTTCATTTATTATGTTCTTGTTTTACTAGAAGGTATTGTAGGATTAAAGAGGGTGTATTATTATGAAAGTCATCTTGAAATGCCTTCTACCTTGAGCCTGATGTAGACATACATTGGTGTGAACAGTGATCAAAACATTTTCATCACAAAGAAGGACTCATTTTTTCCATCTTTTTTTAGTCATATGTAATTATTACATTTTTTTTTCATGTTGCAGAAAGTTGTCTTCCCCAGCTCATATACCTAAAATATATAAACACTATTTGGTTAAATGTGTCGCCACTTTAAATGGAATCAACAGCTGAAAAGCACAGCAAGGTTTTCAAATTTGAAGCCATTTAAGTTTGAAATATTTTTTGTTTGAATCTAGAGGTTATGCAGCAAATTGTGAATTGTGTGGTAAATGTGACAAATTCACATTTACTCGTATTTAGAAAAGAATATGGTGGTGGTGCACATTTTTGTGTATTTGATGCATTAGAAACACCTTTGTAGTGTAGGATATGACATAATATATATTGGTGATATACAATTTACACAAACAAAATACAGATTGGTGCCGTACTCGTGTGTTAAGCAAAGATGCGTTAATGCTTTGAAGAGATTTTACAAAAAAAAACCTCTAAATTGCTTTAAACCGGAACGACTCTAAACGGGGCATTTAAACGAACATAGAATAGCCTATTGGTAAAACTTTTTTATAAGGAAATAAAACGGTAATTGGAAGTTGCACATGACTGACTACTTCAGGTTCTCTGAATGACTAAATATTAAATCATGGAATCTGTTTTAAGGTTACTTTTATTGCAGCAAATAAATAAAAGGTCCGCTTGTGCACTAAGGTGAAAAATATGCTTATTCAACAACTGTTGCTATCCACTAAATGGCCTTTGATATGGCTTGAAACAATAATAATTCTTCGTGTATTTTAATTTAGCTGTCAAAATCATTTCATTGCAATACTGGTTGTTGACAGGCATTATATTAACTGACACATTGAAGACTATTTATGAAGTTGATTTGAAATTTTATGACCATTTCAATTTCCATTGCAAATCATGTAGAATCTTTTTCAAACATACAAAGAAAGCATACCATTTAAAAGAAACATTGCATTGGCATATAAACGGTGACATTTCAATGTCACTTGACGATTTTCTTTATTAGTTAAAGTGGAAAATAGCGTTGATATATGGTAAAATCACTACACTTTGCAAATTGCAATAAGGCAACGGCACATGAGCGCACAATGGAAAACAGGAGCCAGAAAACTGACATTCAATATGAAACTTATGCAGACTCTCTGTTTATATTTTCTTGTCGGGGGCAGATGTGTGGCAGCGTGGCACGACATATGAGAGGTTTTCGACGCTGTTTTAACACTAACCTTACTGACAATTAAAGTATCGACTCGTTGAAGGAACATAACGGTCTCTCACTAATGAACTTTAAAAGGGTAATGATAGTATCATCAAGACATCTTTATTCGACCACAAGGGGATCATAAAAGTACAGAAATAAATTCAAAATTCATAATCAGTATAAAAGAACCAACAAAAACAAACTTACATCGCATATAGCTGCAATATGTAACTGAGTGTAGCATAACAGATTTCTGGGTAGCCAAGTATTGTAACAATAATCCCTCATAATGTGATTTAAAGTGACCGTGCAGGGGAACTGGGCTTAAGAACCGAGCTCTCTTCGAGCCATCAATGTGCAAAACAGCATAAAGTGCACAGTGGACTAAGTGAAACCAGCGTCACACGGACACTTCATATCCAGATTAACCAAAGAAACAGCCAGGGGACAGTCAACTAGATGATGAATTATGTTTAGTTGCAATCTTGTCAGATACAATTTATTTTGTGGGTTGCTTATCCAAGATAAATAGGCAAGAGTTCCGGAGGTAATAAAAATGTGCATGCAATTAGTGATAGCTCAAGAGGGAAGAGACTTTTCAATTATGTTTTTTTTTCTCTATGTGATGCAAAGGCCTCTTTCACCCATCCTTTCATTTGTGGGCATATATTTTCTGGGAAGTTAAAAAGGGCACTCAGACCTAGGTTGTAAAAGCCCTTCTTCAGGTAAGTCATCCATGGGATGGCAGTCGTATTATCAAGGTTAAAACAATCCTTAGCACTTGTCTAGAAAAGCCAGTCCAATGGGTGCGTCATCATTTTACCCATAATAAGAAGGGTACTATACCAATTGAGTCTTCTAAAAAGCACATCCATAATTCTCCATGTGTGATAAAATTTGGTGTAGTTTTTGGTGAAGCTAGACGTCTGCATAAAAACGTATTTTCTACAGTCTGTAGCTTCCTTGGAGCTGTATAACGCCACACTCCTGCTCCATAGGAACCAAGAGATAAACTTTTACTTTTTTACATCTGTATCATCTCCCTAATAGGTTTGTGGTTTTTTTTTCTCGCAAACCGCAGGATCAAATCCCCAGCTACTTACATCTTTTGTGATCTCTGATTAAGCAAACTGTCCCAGGACCCATTTGTTCCAATCAGAAGGCCTGAATAGTTAACTGTAGATACCTTTTCTATTGAGGTTCCTCCAATATTAAAGTGCTTAGTCTTCGTCCATTTGGGGCCACAAGTCATTAAAAGGACTTCTGGTGATTTACCTTAAGATTTACGGTATTCATAAAATCGTTAAACCCGTTTAATACACTTTGTAAACCATTTGCAGTTAGCCCCCCAAAAATTATGTCATCTACATACAAAAGACCAGGTACTGTGTCTTTACTACAGGCCCCTTAATAAGGGTCCATAGAATTTATAAAAAATAAAAAACAAGATCGGAGCCATGATACATCCCTGCTTCACTCCTTTGTTCACCTTTATTGGTTTGGTATAATCCCCATTTAATGTATATCGTACTTTGATAATTGTGTCACAATGCATATGCTTAATCAGATCCAACAATGGGAGATCCACACCGCCTATTCCATTAATGGGCATAGTTTCTCTCTATCATCTAAAACAAAAGCACAGGAGAGGCCCATAATGGCCATATGAAGGGTACCTCTCTTGGCTTTGACATACTTTCCCCAAATACCATTTAGGGTTAAAGCTTGTTCTACCATCCCTAAACATGGTCAAATTCATATTGCAGAGGTGAAAAAAAGGAGTCTGCCTAATTCTCCAATTTTTCTAAAACAACCCACCCTAAAATCCTAGCCATACTGATATGATATTGGGTGATAGCAGGCTGGGGAAACTCTGGTCGCTCTTTTTAAGGAGTGGGATAATTATGGCCTCACTCCAGGACTCGACTAGATTAACCCTCACTGCTGCCCACAGGACATTCATTAATAGAGAGGCCCAGAAGTCAGTATACTGCTTAAAAAGGTTAACTGGGGCCCCATCAGGACCTGGGGCCTTACCACTTGCTGCGGAATAAATGGCTACAGTGACAGATCAACTAGCCATTCCTCAGTTATTGGCTGTCAGTCAGGCCTTGTCGCCCTATCATGAGTAATTCTCCCTTGATCTAAATGAAAAACTAGTGAAAAGTGATTAAACCAGTCCTGTTCAAGGATGTGATTCTCCCTACCATTACTGCACTAAGATACACACCTTGGAGAAAGCCCAACAGAGAGATGTGGTCATCTCTAGAAAGCTTCCTAGACCCGTATGCGAAACGAAACAGCGAATTGTTCTAATTGTTATATGTGTATCTTGTGTCAAAGAAAAACATTGAAAATATATATTTTTTTAAAAAGGGTTATACGAAAAAAAGTCTGGTTTACCACCTTCGAGAACAATCTGTTATTTCTCAGGTTAGCCGCCTTTTCTAGATCGTCCCAGGCCTTGGTTCTGATCTCTTGTCTCCTTTTTTCCAAAGTTGTCCTACAGTTTTTTCTAACAGCCCTAGTGTCTTCTACGTTTCGAGGCACTTTATGGATTGTTTTTAAATGTTTAGAGTTGCTGTCCACTTAGGACAAAACCAGGCGGTAACAAGGCATTCTTTCACTAGCTTGGGTGTTTGCAATTTGGATGTAAAACCCCCCAGGATCTTTTCTGGGGCAATATCCTGAGAAAGACAGGTAGTAATATCAATAATGGCTTTTCTAGTCATATTATGGAAGAACTTGTCTGTGCTTATGTTCCTCCCATTA
This sequence comes from Lissotriton helveticus, assembly GCF_964261635.1. NCBI lineage: Eukaryota > Metazoa > Chordata > Amphibia > Caudata > Salamandridae > Lissotriton > Lissotriton helveticus. Next base: position 668,203,264 of record NC_136057.1, read on the forward strand.
ATTCGGATCCCCTTGTTTATTGTGTTATTTTCGGGGATCCTGTTGGTTGCCAGTCTCCCTACTGACAGACTGAACTTAAAACCTAACCAAACAGATTATGGTCACCAAACGGTAGCGTGAACAACTCATAGTGCGTGAGTTGATTGCATGGTCTGCTGTAAAATATACAAAATATATTATGCTCCCTTCTCCTCTACCTGTAAACGTTGGATGGCTTGGCTCACCCTGGTTGCAATAGTGTGAGGCACGGTCGAGATTATGTGTTAAAATTAACTGGTTTAAAGATTCAACAAAGGCTGCGTGTTTAAAATGGTTCACAACATCCCCTCATAGATTTAGGAATCTACAGTTGCATTTCCCACTAAAAGGGCATTTAGTAATGTTAAAATCCCCTTTCCACATAATTGAGATTGCTGGTTTCTTTCCACAGAGTCTCACAATGACCTGCCCAATTCATGTGCATTCTCCACAGGCTGTGTAGAAAAAAATTAAAAAATAATAGTTTACAACAATCAATTTAAAAAAATCTCTCACTTGCAATATCCGGATTTGATAACATGGTCTTGTGAGCATGACTTTGACTGAAAGATTTTTAATAGCGCATGAAACAAAAATAACTAGGCCTCCTTTTCCCTTCCCTGCTGGTGACTTAGTATCTTGTGAACTGTATGATTTAGATCCATTGATGGAAATCAACTGGCAATATTTTCTGACAACATACAATGTCATTGTTTTGAAGGAACATCAGTCAGTCCTCATTTTTAGGTCTCGCCTGCCGATGCGCTTGCGCATTCAAGCTGGCGAGAGATATAGGGGCTTATCCAGAGTTTAAGCAAAGTGGCGATTTGATGCAGTGCACGTGCGCTTTTAGGTCAATGAGCAAGCGCAATGAGTTAAAATGCGCATGCACAGCATCAAATCACCAGCCAGCTGTTCCCCAGCAGCTCTTCAAAGGATTTCTCTTCCCCTAATTATTCACGGCCGTCCGGCTGTACTTTCACTTTCACGGCCGGCAGGCCGTGTCTCGTTTTTTTTTTAGTTTAAACACAACTCCGGGCTTGTCTTTAATAACGCTACCCCCGCCCTCTCACTCGAGCTGCTTGAAATGCATCCTCTCCTTCCCCATGCTCTGTCACGAGCTCTGCCCCCCAGTGTCCTCTCTACCAGCCTCCTCCTTTCCCCAGCGTTCACCCCCCTCCTCGCTAGCCTCTGTCTCATTTTTTTTTTACTTTAAACACAACTCCGGGCTTTCACAGCCGGTAGGCCGTGTCTCGTTTTTTCTTTACTTTAAACACAACTCCGGGCTTGTCTTTAATAACGCTACCCCCGCCCTCTCACTCAAGCTGCTTGAAATGCCTCCTCTCCTTCCCCATGCTCTATCATGAGCCTCTGCCCCCCGAGTGTCCTCTCTACCAGCCTCCTCCTTTCCCCAGCGCTCACCCCCCTCCTCGCTAGCCTCCTTCTATGCAACCCCCCCTTTCTCACCATCCTCTCCCATGTGGTGCTCTTTCCTCCCACTGCTCTCCCTCACTAGCCGCTCCTTTTCCATTTACCTCGTCCACTGGTTTTCTTCAGTAGCATTTTCCCGGATCCCTCCTTTTGCAACAACCCAGACCTCCCCGTTTCTCCCCCTCCCCAGCCGTCTACTTTAACCTCCACCCCCGCCTCTTGTGCACTCTCCCCTTTGTGGCTCCACCTAGCAGCCCCCTGCCCAGACCATGTCACTACTCCTCTTTATCTCTCGCCTCAAACCGCTCTCCCTCACAAACTTTGTTAGGACCTCCTGCCCTCCACGTGCTGACTCATTTGCCCCTCCCCCCCTTTTGCCTCCGTCATGTTCCTCGTGGTAGAACCATCTATTCGCTAACCCCGCCCACCTAAACACGTCCTCACCTTCACCCCCTTCACTGTATTCCAGGTGTTCATTGGTTTCCTGCTCTCCCTCAGAGCCTCCTCTCCACCCCCTCCACTGCTGCTCTTCCACACTAGCCCCTCGCGGCTCCTCTTCTGCACTCTCGCACTGTGGTAGTCCCTCACCACCTCACTCCTCCTGTAGCTTTGGTTTCCTGCTCACCCTCAGTGCCTGCTCTCCACCCCCTCCCCTGCTCCTCTTCCACACCAGCACCCCGCTGCTCCTCTTCTGCACTCTCGCGATGTGGCAGTCCCTCACTAGCTCACTCCTTTAGCTTTGGTTTCCTGCTCGCCCTCGATGCCTGCTCTCCACCCCCTCCCCTGCTCCTCTTCCACACTAGCCACTCGAGGCTCCTCTTCTGCACTCTCACCCTGTGGCAGTCCCTCACTACCTCACTCCTCCTGTAGCTTTAGTTGCCTGCTCTGCCTCAGAGACTCCTCTCCCCCCCTCCCTGCTTCTCTTTCACATCAGCCACCTCACATGCTCTCCTCTCTGCCCTCGCAAGCTCACTCCTGTACCTTAAGCGTCTTGCTGTCCCTCAGTGCCATCTCGTTTGCACCCTTCCATGTTGCTCTTCCACACCACCCACTCACCTGCCCCCCCTCGCCAGCCCCCTCTTGTGCGCTGATCCCCAGAGCCTCCTTGTGTGCCCCTTTCTTCTCTCGCCAGCCTCCGCGTGCGTCGTCCTCTGCCCTCATGAGCTCTCCCTCTCCTGCCTCCTCTGTGCCCGCTACCCCCGCCCTCTCACTCGAGCTGCTTGAAATGCCTCCTCTCCTTCCCCATGTTCTGTCACGAGCCTCTGCCCCGTGTCCTCTCTAGCAGCCTCCTCCTTTCCCCAGTGCTCACCCCCCTCCTCGCTAGCCTCCTTCTATGCAACCCCCCCTTTCTCACCATCCTCTCCCATGTTGTACTCTTTCCTCCCACTGCTCTCCCTCACTAGCCGCTCTTTTTCCATTTACCTCGTCCACTGGTTTTTCCTCAGTAGCATTTTCCCGGATCCCTCGTTTTGCACCAACCCAGACCTCCCCGTATCTCCCCCTCCCCAGCCGTCTACTTTAACCTCCACCCCCGCCTCTTGTGCACTATCCCATTTGTAAAAACTTAATTAATACTTTTCCACATCAAAAGCTCAAACTTTTCTATTGCGAGACCTATTGCATTTCCAATGCTTGTTTGATTTACTCCTAAAGTCGGCAATATTCCAACAAAGTAATTGAAAGCCTGGCCCAGTCACGAGTTTGGACTCTGCTTTCGTTGGAGTGTACTTGGGTGAAGCAAGAAGTGGCTCTTCAGTAGCAGGCTCCTGTTGGATGGAATCCCTCAGTCAGAATTGAAAGCCTGGCCCATTCACAAGGTCAGACTCCGCTACCATTGGAGGGTACTTGGATGGAACGAGAAGTGGCTCTGCTGTAGCAGGCTCCCAATTGGCTGGTCTGATTCAAAAGTCAATCATTTCATGAAATCGATTTGCGTGGACATAAATAACCCGAGGGGTCATATTTAGAGAATGTCTGTTCCATTGATTAGTCCGGGGGACGGGGGGTAAAAAAGCCCTAATAGGTAGTTGTTTTCTTGCTAGAAGTTAAGTTTGCAGAGCTCATGAGAGATAGCAAAATATGGACAAGCTCTGGGTCCTTCAAATTTAAGACTATACAATCTTCTTCAGCATACTTCACAGAGGGGCCAACCCAAAATACTCTGCGAGCCATGATCATCTTATCAACGGTAACAATGTCACAGTCTGTGTTTCTTCTACACCAGTGGGCAGCTTTGTTAATAAGAATTTGGCGGGATTCCTGTGTGTCTGTCGCTAAGCAGGGGGCCCCAAATAAAACTATTGTATATAGAGTGCTCTCTCGAGGTAGATGGAGGCTGTCAGAGGCTTCTAGAGGATGGGACATAAAAACTGTCTGATGTCGGAGTGACACGTTGTTTAGTCCCAAGGTGGAACTTGCTCTATCTCTTGAAATCTGGGAATTAACACATTATTTAGCGGTTTCCGTCTAATCTGCTGACCCTTGATTATAGTCGCACCTTAAGGGGCTACCAGCCTGCTCCTTGAAATATGATCTAGGGTCGTGTCCTGCGGCAGTTGAGGATGAACCTGTTATTCAGGTTTGTTGGAAGGGAGAGGAACTGGAACCTGGGTAATTGGACTCTCTCGCGAAGGTTCTGTTTGTTGCCTTTTTTTGTATTTCCAGAAGGGATGCAAGAACAACTTCTGTTTTCCCCAGGCGAAACAATATAGGTTTCAGATAGTCTGTTATAATGTTAGTGATCTTAGGATAACATTCATAAAAAAATACTTGTAGTCCCTGACCAATCGGCGAGATATTTCCACCCTGAGCTGGACTAGGTGTACATTTTTGATTACCCAGGCATTGTTTCTTGGAAGAGGTGCCCAATTCAGCCCTTTTTCTTCCCCCGCCCCCTTTGGCCTTTGTATTTTCAACTATACCCTCAATCTGTATTCCAGTTACAGTCTGATGGTGACTGGTAGGGTGATCACAAAGAGGGGTGTCAGATGAGACACCTGGCTATCATCGACCCCTTCTTGGTCTTGGCCCATACCAGTGGAAGAAAGACACAACGCTCATTCTGCTGGTTCTATTTACTTGTTCAAAACTCCAGCAGCCTGTTGGAGAAACCCATCAAGAGTGGTACCAGGAAGTCAAGGCGCAGAGATTGTCTTGAGCCTCCCCATCCCACCAATAAATTATTCAGTGGTTTAATTATTCCCAAAAAATACACAGAGGACAAGCAATACTTATGCAGAATTTAAACAGATGGGATTGATTTGTGTAAATGATGCAGGTCATAAAAGACAGTAACTTACAGAGTCCATTGACTACCAGTATTCCTTCTATGCTGGAACCACGAGGGGGGACCAGCTTCTTACGCCAGGGCCATGGGGGTCGAGGCAGCACTTTGAGGGCGTTAGTGGTGCTTCCCCCTTGCAGGTGCAGCGATGTGCCCTGGGACAGTGAATCCCACCAAGGCGAGTAAAGCAGGCAGCGCTCTGGAAATCTCGCCCCGGGGGAGAGGCAGTGCTTTAAGTGCATTAGTGGTGCCTCCCCCCCTTGCAGGAGCAGCAGTGTGCCCTGGGACAGCGAGTTCCACCATTGTGAGTGCAGCAGGTGGCGGTCTGGAAGTCCAGAGCGCGGGGGTGGAGGCAGTGCTTTGAGTGCATTAGTGGTGCCTCCCCCCCCTTGCAGGAGCAGCAGTTGTGGAAGGTCTAGTTGCACCTCATATAAGACCCTGAGACAGGTATGCTGTATTGATATAACCTTTATTTACTACAATGTATATGAGGGAAAGAGCACTGGGCGTCTGCAGTGTCTCGCGCAGTGCCGGGCTCTCTGAAGCGCGTGAACCGCCGTTCGGGCTTGCGCAGTCCTCATGGACGCGTCAGTGCGTGTTGCGTCACACGCACGGGCTGTAGCGTCTAGAACGCTAACACCACATATCTCCCTTTTTTCCATAAGGAAGGTGACAGTTCAATGTTCAATGTTCAATTATTCAAAGTCTCTTAGATGCAAGGGTCTGACCACCAATCTCCCAGCGCGCGTGCGTCTTACCGGAGTGGAGGTTCTTCTCAGCAGCTCTAGGATGGGGCTCTCTACCTTTCCTCCCACTTGATCTTGTCCTGCTCTCCCAGGCATTGCTTCCACTCTCGCTGACGTTTCTTTTCCACTGGTCTCGACTGGGTCTCCCCTGTCCATGCTCACATCTTCAGTTCCTATGCTTACTCCTCCTGGCTCTTCTTCTCCATTTCCTCCTTCTATTGCCTGACCGGGCATGTCGTTGCCATTCTCCTCCGGCCACTTCACTATCTTGTTGACTTTGGCCATGCGATCCTGTGACCACACTTTGCCATCACTAAGGAGTGCCGCTCTGCTGTACACTTCCTCCACTTGTAGGAGTGAGCTGTACTTACTCTCCCCTTTCTTCTTCAGGACAGCATGTTTTACTCTCACCCACTCCCCTTTTTCCAACGAAGAGCTTTGTACTTTCTTCCTTCGATTGTAGTGGTCCGTGTACACTTTCTGTGCTCTTTGCAAGTTGTGTTGGACTACAGCAGGTGACCACTTGCTGGTGATCGTTTTTTCTCTCCACGCCACATTGTCCTTCGTGAACGGGTGCCTGCCTCTGAGAATCTGAAAGGGACTGTACCCTGTCGTGGTGGGGGTAATTCTATACGCCCACAGCATTCTTTGAACCTCTGTTTCCAGTCTTTTCCTTGCATTATGGTGGCTTGAATTGATCCCATCAGCACACGATTGAATCTTTCCACTTGCCCATTACAGGCGGGATGATACACTGACGTGTGTTTGGACTTGATTCCATTCCTTTCCATGTATCTTTGCCATTTCTCTGATGTGAACTGTGGGCCATTGTCCGTCAGGATGGTCCTGGGGATACCTTCCCTCAAAAACACAGAGGTGAGGATTTGATTACGACTTCCGCATCCATCTCTTCCTGTACATGCACCTCAGGCCACTTTGAATACTTGTCCACCAGCACACACAAGTACTTGGCTATCCCTTGCCCATCCAATATCGGTCCTAGGATGTCGACAGCTATATCTTCCCATGGATCACCTGGTTGTTCAAAACTGCCCACTGCTGGTCTTAATGGCTTGAGTACTTTATCTGACTCCTGGCATTGGTTGCAGTCCCTGACATGTCTCTCAACTGTGATGTCCATCCCTGGCCACCAGTACATCTGCTTCACTCTTGACTTAGTCTTCACTATGCCGAGGTGACCTTCGTGCAGTTGGTTTAGCAATGTGGGGATCAGCTCCTGTGGGGGTATTACCTTGTCTCCTCGGTACAGAAATGTTCCTGAGTCACTTATGGACAACTCCTCTCTCACCTCAAACAGTTTCTTGAGTTCTTCCGTCAGTTTTTTCTTGTCCGGCCACCCATTGACTAAGTGTCTCTTTGTCTCCTCCAAGGTCTTATCTTTGTCATATGCTTGGGCCCATTCTTGCATACTTATCGCCTTCTCCACATCTTCCATTACTGCTACCATTTCTTCGTTCTCCTCAGCGGGGGCTGGTGCTTCCTCCATGCCCGACGCACTGCTAAGGTAGTCTGCTACCTTGTTGCGCGTACCTGGGATGTACTCAACATCATATGTGTACTCCAATAGCTTGAGCGTCATCTTGGCTATCCGCGGGGTGGCCGTAGCATGACCACTTGAGGTCAGCACCTTGACAAGTGGCTTATGGTCGGTTTGCAGGCGGAACCTCGTGCCCCACAGGAACTGCCGGAACTTGCCCATGGCCCATACGACCGCCAGCATTTCTTTCTCAATTACACTGAACTTCTGCTCAGTGGCTGACAGTGCTCTGGACGCAAAGCTGAGCGTTTCGACTGTGTTATTCTCTCTTTGTTGAGCAAGGACTGCTCCCAGTCCTTTTTCGCTGGCGTCTGTGGTGAGGATGCTGACTCCCGTTGGGTCATGACCCTGCAACGGCACAGCCTGGCTGATGTCCTTCTTCAGCTCATCGAACTCCTTCTGAGCTGCACTATCCCAGAGAAACAACGCCTTGTCCCTGACCAGTTGTCGCAGGCCGTGCGTCTTCGTCGCAAAATGCTGGACGAACTTGCTATAGTACTCGGCCATCCCCAGAAATGACCGTACCTCATCTTTGTTGTTGGGGGCCCTGGCATCGCAGATTGCTCTCACATTGTCTTTCTTGGGCGTGATTCCTTGTCCACTTATTTCGTGCCCTAGATAGGTAACAGAAGTCATACCAAAACGGCACTTCTCCCATTCCACTGTGAGTCCTCTTCCTTGCAATACGCTCAGCACTTGGTCCAGTTTGGAATCGTGGTCCTTGCGATCCATCCCCATCACTAGGATGTCGTCTTGGAAGTATTGGATGCCTTTGACGTCTCTGAACAGGCGATGCATCAGTTTTTGGAAAACCGCCGCTGCGGATGCCAGCCCGAAGGGCATCCTGCGGAATCGGTAGCACCCATAGGGGGTGATGAAGGATGTCAGCTTCCTGCTGGACGGGTGGAGTTCAATCTGGTGGTACGCTGACGTGAGATCAACGGTGGAGAACCATTGCACACCCCTGGTTTTTGCTAGCATCTCTTCTATTCTGGGGAGGGGGAACTTCTCCACCACCAAGCATTTATCAAGCTCGCGTAAGTCCACACACAGACGCACTTTCCCGTTGGGCTTCCTGGCAACTACAAGGGGAGCCAACCACTCTGAGCTGTCGATGGGCTCTATGATCCCCTGCTCTTCCAGTCGGGACAATTCTTGTTGGACTGCCTCTCTCACTGCGATGGGTACATTGCGGACCTTGTGGGACACTGGTTGGGAGTTTTCCTTGAGCACGATTTTATACATGAATTTCTCCAATTTGCCCACTTTACCTCCAAAGACTTTGGGATATTCTCTTCTCACTCTATCCAAGTCAGGCCACTGCTCATCGTCTGTCAGGAGAATTTGTTCTTTGCCACCTGGGTCTAGTTTGATCCCCAAGTCTCCTTGGTCTCTCCACCCTAGCACAGAGGGGCCTCTCTCAGCTACATATAGCTTGCAGGTCGCTTTCCGTCCTCGGAATTCGAATAGGAGGCTCCGGTACCCCACCATGGGGATCAGGTTTTCCGTGTAGGATACCGGTCTGATGTCCGGTGGATTGAGGTGTGGGCCTAGGCTCGGACTGAAGTCCCCTTCCCACACTGATCTCTGTACGATGGAGTATGGAGAACCTGAGTCAATCGCTATCTTGATTTTCACTCCACCTATCAGCATTTCAGCTCGCGGCTTGTCGGATCGCTGAGTGTCGACGCCTAGTACTTGCTCCTCGATGCATAGCACTTCGTCATCCTCGTCTGACTCCTCCCCAGCGCCTCCATCTTGCGGTTGATGAGCTATGTATTTTACCATTGTCTTCTTCTCCTTCTTGCGGCACATTTTCTCGTAGTGGCCGATCAGGCCACAAAACATGCATTTCGCGCGAAAAGCGGGGCAGCGTTTGTCTTGAGCTGAGTGGTTTGCACTGCCACACCTGTAGCATGACGATCCAGTGGCTGAGGACTGTCTTCCTGCTTGTCCCGATTTTCCCGCCCATTTGCTGGGTGCACGGTCATCTCCCGGTGCCATCGTGTATCTATTCGCGGTTCTGCGTCATCAATTTTGTTGACCATTACTCTTTGCGCACTTTCCTTCTTTGCAGCTTCTGCGCACCTCTTGGAGAGCTCAGCTTTCTTCACCATTGCAATCACTTCTTTCAACGTGGCTTCACCGCGGGCCCATAGTTTGTCCTGCACATTCTTGTTGGTGGTGTGCATTACTATCTGGTCTTTAATGAAATCTTCTTCCATGTTTCCATATTTGCACGTGACAGCAAGTCTCCTCAAGGCCGCTACGTAGTCGTCAACTGACTCCCCTTCACCCTGTTTCCTTTGCTGGAAGTTGAACCAGTAAATGGAGACGCATACGGCCGGGCGGTAATGGGCGTCCAAGTCCTCTAAGGCCTGCTTGAAGATATCGGCGTCAGCTGCTTGAAGTGGCGCAGACGCGATATTCTTGAACACTCTTATGCCCTCCGGGCCCAGGTTGTGTAGCAATATCCGCCTCCGTCTCACCGGGGGGAACTCATCTGTGGATTCGTCCTCCAGGGCTTCTAGGTAGTGCCGAAGTACTCCCTCCAGTCCGACCTCTTCATCTGGGGTTCTCCTGGCCTAGGTAGGAACGGGATTGGGGCCGTGAGTGATGACGCCTGACCGCTCATTTTGATCTGTCCCTCTGGCCCTTCCGCTTGGTTCCTGGGGCTGCCTGGTGCGCTGTTGTCTCCTTCCTGACGTCTGGGGCTGCTAGGAGCGCTGGCACTTTCAGCTAGCGACGTTGTGGCGCTGGGTACGCTCCTACCCGCTCCCTCGTGGGCACCCTTCTCAGCCAGGTTCTTAGGTGGGGTGATTGCGCGTGCCCACAGTGCTTCTGCGCAGGTTGCCTTGCTTTTTCTGACCTGCTATGTGTCTATTTCTTCTCCGTGCCTCTGTCACGCTCTTCCCTCTGTTCTGTAGGTACTCTGTCCGTCTCTTCACGTGCTGCAGGTGAATAGAGTAGGGGTTTTGTGTTCTGGGGTTCCCCTGGGCTTCCACCGCCTCTGCGTCGTCAGGTGCAGTTCCTTCTCGTTTTCTGTGGATAGATCCCACTCCTCGTCGCCACTGTGGAAGGTCTAGTTGCACCTCATATAAGACCCTGAGATAGGTATGCTGTATTGATATAACCTTTGTTTACTACAATGTATATGAGGGGAAGAGCGCCGGGCGTCTGCAGTGTCTCGCGCAGTGCTGGGCTCTCTGAAGCGCGCGAACCGCCGTTCGCGCATGCGCAGTCCTCATGGACGCGTCAGTGCGTGTTGCGTCACACGCACGGGCTGTAGCGTCTAGAACGCTAACACCACAGCAGTGTGCCCTGGGTCAGCAAGTCCCACCAGGGCGAGTGCAGCAGGTGGCGGTCTGTAAGTCCAGTGCCGCGGGGGTGGAGGCAGTGCTTTGAGTGCATTAGTGGTGCCTCCTCCCTTACAGGAATAGTGGTGTGCCCTGGGGCAGCGAGTCCCACCTGGGCGAGTGAAGGAGTGGCGGTCTGGAAGTAGTAAAAGTAATCCGTTCCGTCATTTGAGCATCACAGCAAGCTAAGTTTGTGATGAGAGTTATGTTACTGCTCAGTAGTAATAGTATTGAAGGTTAGAACGAGGATGAAAAAAAACAGCTTTATGAAGTGAAAGAAGAGAAATACAGAAAGGCCAGAGTGAGCTGGCCACAGGTCCGGACTGCCCTTTTTAGTGGCCATTTCCACCATGGGTTGGAGCCATTGGACACAGTGTTAAACGCAGAAAGCTGCAGCAGGTGCATCTGCCACTTTCTGGTGCTTTCCCAGGAAATTACCGAAGGGACAGGGGGGCTACAGGAATGAGAGAGACAGAGAGAAGCAGAGAGGTATGAGAGAGATGGAGAGAGACGAGAGACGAAGAAGAGAGCAGGGCTGGTTTGAATATTTTTATCAGGGCTGTTTTTAGTTCCCACTACGGCCTTGGCTGGGTAAAGTGATTGAAGACCTGCAAAAGAGACATTTGGATGTAAAGAAATTAGGAAGAATGTGAAAGAGTGGAGAGGTAACAGAGAAACACGGAGAAAGATGTAAAACTGTAATGAAGAAAATAAATGGGGATGAAAAAAATTGAGCTAGAAGTGATACTGTTTGCCAGAGGGGACTGACTTGAAAGTCAATATAATCTGTCGCTTGCTGTGCAGGAATACCTTCCTGCTACATAGCATTATGTTGACATTTCTTTCATAGTACAATATAAACAGAATAATTAAATATGTACGAAACTGCGCCACAAACTATTGCGCCTACCAGCCCTTTGCACTGCCTGAAAATATTCCTGCTGATGTTCAAACATTATAGCACAGCATATCGCATAACATAGCAGCCTGCAATATGTATCACGACTGCATGAATGGTATTTAATAATAACTCGTTTATATGTATGACATCAGTTAAGACCTGTTCGTTTTATTAAAAGTACACACATACACACACTTTTTCTTTATTACTTGCTTACAGGGACTTTCAGTCATCCTTCTTCATCCATTGGCCTTTTGTTCCATCATTCACATTTTTTGTTCCACTCACTACGGTATGGAGCAATGGGTCAGCCCACGTCAGCAAATGGCTTACTTCACACTAAGGGGTCCATTAGGATGTCAGGCGGTGGCACCACTGCGGTGCTGGCGGTCCGGAAAAACACATTTTCCTCCTGCGAGCAGCGGCAAACACGTCCACCATAGTAGTATTGCCAAACATAGGTCAATTCCCGTCTGCCGCGGAGCGACATGCACCGCAATCAAAGTGCGCCCGCCACCGCGGCGGTGGGAGCCAATGGACACTCACTGCTGTGTGGAATGACGTCGGCCCAGCTCCACAAATTAGGATGCCCCAAACAAGCAGACGCACCGCAGTGGAGACGCTGCACAATCAGAGACGGCGGACGCTCGACAGCGAAGCCCGAAACCAGAGTCCCGGTACCCTCCACCTGGTCATGACCGCCATGGACCCAGCTCTACTCGTGTTCCCGGTGCTGTACCTGTTTCATCACTATCAACTCATGGCCCGCCGCGGACGCCGCCGCAGGTACGCAACTACACAAATACAACTCACAACGCACATGCTGACACAGGGTCCAAATCGACAACAGACATCATGCTGGGGCAGTAACACATCCACTAGGGCACCCACATATGACCCACCTGCCACCAAGTCACCCCTCTGCATCCTGGACACACATCGTTGGCGATCATGCAACAATGTCCCGGTCACGTCACCGCAGCGGTGAATACAAGGGAATACTTGCGCACAATGCAGAAGGCAGGGCCAATCCAAGACATGGGCAGGGCACCAAGATCTCAGGGACACATCTCCTCCCAACACACATCAGCACACCCCATGAAGGCACAGGCCATGTGCCTATCCTGTGCACAACAAGCTAGCTGAATCCACACCCTGCACCACACAACAAACAACCAGGGAGACAGACACTGTATGAGTAGCTGCACAGGAACATACAACACACAGCACAGTGCCATGGGAACTCACACACCACAACACCACCACACACATGGAAAAAAACATGAGTACAAGCACAAAATGATCACCTACAAGGAACACACATACACATGGATACACAGCCTGCACAGTCACACATACATACCACACAGTGACACACAGACGCCAAAATGCAAACAGCAAATGAGCACAACAAATCAGCAAGCCAAAGTGGGATGTCCACAAATGGAAGGCCATGGAGACACACAACAAGCATGTGCACATCATATGCAAGACAAGGAACACAGAACGCCCCCTCAGACCATCAAACCACACATGGCTGGTACAGTTAGTGAAGTCAAACCACAAGCACCACTGTGCAACAACACAGGGAGACAGCAAGGCATACCAGGTAAAGGCACAAGGAACAAAGGCAGGACTGGTAGTCAAACTGGGAACAGCCACACATGCATACAGCCACCTCACAGGAGTACACCAGCAGGACAACACACAGGGCCCATATACATACTCCATTACTGACAAACACCAGGAGGAATGTACACACATACCCCCTCACGACAGCAGCACACAACACCAGTGCGACACAAACTGAAGGCTGCCAATACTTGCCAGTCCATACACACAAATACAAACACACACCCTGGGTGTAGCCACAAACATCACACACAGGGATGCCACAGCAGATGTCTGCATAAAAACATCACACATAACCCAAATGAAACACACACAGAATCACAACAAAAACAGACATACCCTGTCAGCAAAACTGTGGCAAGCCAATGGGAGCACAGACACAACAGGAGTGCACAACCTCATCAGTCAAGTAAAAAGCGCACACAACATACCACAAATCACACAAGAAGTGCACCATCTCAGAACAACACAGCCACATCAAAACAACTACAGATGCACAGGCTAAACAAACTGAACAAACACTGAAGGACATCAGGGGATGCACATCAGGCAATGTCAAGGCCACACATACACAGCACTGAACGTACAACAAGCAGTGTGTGCACACCAAGCATACCACTCACACACATGAGTAACACAACAGCACACCCAGAAAGTGATGCGACAACACAGCCAACACACATACATCCAACACAACCACAACAGATGCACAGATCTGGGACACAATGGTGGAATCAAATTGAACCTAGCACTGGCCAGCACACACAGCTGAACAGCAGATGAGCATCCATGACTGCCAACCCGCACAAGAACACCACAAAGTAACAATTAGTGTAAGAACATGAGTGGTACATAGCCCCAGCCCAAAGCAATGCACCACACTGCACAATGTTACAAATTTAGTGATGAGGAGGCACATACACACACACAAAGCAAGAGGTCAGCCGACATCCAAGTGAAGTGTACTGCACATCATCAGTGGACATGGCAGGAATGCTCAAAACACAATCAGAGGGAGCCCAGGCTTACGAAGAGTAGGCAAAAGATGCACACATAGGGGATGGCACTACACCACACACACCATGCCAAACATGAGGATAAAAGGCAGCTTGTGCCTGCAATGCCTGAGAAACACAACCACAGTGGCAGTGTTTAGCAGCAGGTCTGCACAGTCTACACAAACATAAACAAGACACATGGATGGACAAACAAACAAGACACTGATGTGCCAGTCATACACTCTGCACACTCGCAAGTGACTAAAACAACAAGTAGGAGTCAGACAGAACAGCATGGACATACCAACACACTGCACACCTCTTGACAACCCAAGAGCACACATCTCATGTAGGCCATGGGACCATGATGACGGGCCATCACAAGATGTCCATATACATACACAGCTGGGCACACAGAAAGGAATAACACACATACATGATGACATTGCCCAGCCTGCATGCACACCTGTGAACAGAGTCACACACACTCTGTGCTGGCAGTATCCCCCAACCTGACATGTGAACAATGTAGCCAACAATTTAAAACCTGGAAAATGAGAACTGCAACACAGGTTAAACTGACACCACAGATGCCCCAAGTATCAGTGTCAGAAATAACTGAAGTCCCTTTCACCACTGTGACAAAAGAGTAGGCAAGCAAAGACCTTGGCAATGTTCAAGTGCCACAAAGAGCATGGAGCACAGCCAAACACATGCACACACAAAACTACCTTTATTCAGTAAGGACACTGAAAAAACAGACAACAGGAGTAACTGTTTTTATTCACATGTTGCATAGATAGGCACCAACAGCAGAGAAGAGCAAGGCACAAAATGCACAGCAAATCCATGGTAATCTGACGAGGCAAGGGAAAAACTGGAAGGCCAGTGAGCAGTTCAGGGTGCACAGCAAGTACACAAGAGGCTGCACAGGGAGGAGTCCAACACAGCAGAGCAACAGGGCCAGTGTCCAGGGCAAAGTTCACAGCAAGTACATGGGAGGCTGCACAGGGAGGGGTCCAACACAGCAGAGCAACAGGGCCAGTGTCCAGGGCAAAGTTCACAGCAAGTATATGAGAGGCTGCACAGGGAGGAGTCCAACACAGCAGAGCCAGTGGGCCAGTGGGCAGGGCAAAGTGCACATCAAGTACATGAGAGGCTGCACAGGGAATAGTCCAACACAGCAGAGCAACAGGGCCAGTGGGCAGTCCAGGGTGCACAGCAAGTACACAAGAGGCTGCACAGGGAGGAGTGCTGGTTGTGTGTCGGGGACATCAGGAGCACCCGCTTGGGGAGAGAGGGCCCCAGGTGAGGTAGGGCTATCAGTGGCTTGGCAAGCCGGAGGGCTGCTTGGACCAGGTGGTGTTGTGGCACGTGGAGGTGGAGTCATGCAGACCTGAGACACAATGTGGGTCAGAGAGGTTTGAGGGGTGCCTTTCCACTTCTTGGGAATGCGAAATGGCTTCCCTGCGGAATGCTTCATCTGGCTACGCCTCTTGCCCTCCTTCCCCTGTTTGCTAGGTGTAACCCCTACAGTGCCCTTCTTTCCCTGTTTGCCAGGTGTAGCCCTTACAGTGCCCTCCTTCACCTGCTTGACTGGGCTTGGAATGAGAGTCAATGTGGTGGGGGAATGTGGCCCTGAGCCCTTCCTAGGTGTACCCTTGCCATACAACACCTCCTCAGTGGGCACATAAACTGCGCGCCTTGCTTTGCATGAAGTTTTAGGGACAGGAGAGTCCTTAGCTGGGGATGCCTCCGAGGCATGTGAGCCTGAGGTCTGCTTCTTTGCTCTTTGGGCCTTGCTTTTCCCTGACAGGCTCTTGTCTTTGCATTCTGGGCTGGCATTGCTCTTCAGTGGGGTTGGTGTCTGCGGGCGGGAGCGCTTGGTTAGTTTCTGCTGGGTGCTCCTTGTGCTGTATCGTGATTGTGACGTATGTGAACCATGATCACTATCATCAGATGTGGCCACTAACTGGGGGGTGGACAAAGGCCCAGGAGCAGGAATGGGAGTATGTGTCTGTTGAAGGGCTGACCACTGTGGATGACAAAGCCTGGACAGTACGGTGCAGCCAACCGACGTCGGAGTGTATGCCCTCCATGTAGGCAACCACCTGGGCTAATTTTTTGTCATGGTCACTGAAGGCCATGAGGAGGGCTGTCTGCCCCACACAAAGCTGGTGCAGGAGCTCAACAGACTCAGCACTGAGGGCAGGTCAGGTGCAGGGGCAGCGGTGCCAGGTGTGAATGTAACTCGTCCGCTCTTACTGACACAGATACAGGCAGCACCAGAGGGAGTGGATGGGAGGGTGGGCACTGGCCGCTGTGTGGTAGAAGATGATGCAGAGTCTCCATTCCATGTGACCGCCAACATGGATGCATCTCCGCTGTCATCAGATGATGTGGTACTTTAGGTCTCAGGCAGGGATTCCTCCTGCATACTCCGGTCCCCCTCTGAGGCGCTGGTGACCTCTGTGTCACTGGGCTCCTGTGCAGCTGTGGTTATAGTCTCACCCCCACTGGTGTCTGGCTCCTGTCCCTCCGTGACCACTGACGAATCTGCATGAGTGAGAGATGCAGGGTCAGGTTAGTGGCATCAACAAGACAAAGCAATGCAATCAATACAGTACAAAAGATGCCCAAATCTACCTGTTGCACACCACACTCTGCAATCACATTGCAGCAACTCTCTACATAGACCACATCAGTGCATGTAACCCTGATCACCTGTCATGACTGAGCCATGTTAAGGCCACACAGCACAACACCCTGCACGTGGCTGAAGTCTACCAGACACACAACTTGCTCTGCCCACACCTACAGACATGATGTGGGCACACCACTTGTTGCCACTGACAGATCTTGAGGGAACAGGATGGGACAACACAGACACCTATTACGACATGACAGTTCACAATGGCAAATAGCCCGTGCAAAACACCATGTTGTACTCTTCGGCCCAAAGACTAGTGCACATTTTTGTCAGATGTCTCGGACTCAACATTCATGGTGTATGCAATGTACACATAGATGTAGTCATATTCAGATTGGGAACACTGTCTTACACTCCCAAATCAAATCCCCAGACTACCCAAATGCTGAATGACCATGAAGAGCACAACACATACGGCAATCGGACTGCACAGCAGGAAGGATCAGTTTGGACAAATGCATGACACTACCACCCAACACAGCAGCCACTTATATGACACTCCACTGCACCACTCCATACACATCACATAGGCCACCATTGGCACAGGCCCTGTACACATGTGTCTGCTCCCAGCTAAAGTCAGCCTCCCCAAATACTTATCCCTGCCTTGCTGCTGATGCTCATTCAGACGTGCATCCAGCTCAGGATGAGTCACTGCCAAGATGCGGCCCATCAGTGGTGTCATGCTGCGCCGTGCCAACCGCCCAGTGCGAGGAAGCAGCCCTAAGGTCATCTCTGCCATGTTCTTTGCCAGCTGGCTGATGTCGTCCCACCTCTTGCGGCAGTGGGTGCGCCGTTGGTTAGATAGCCCCGGAGCACGCACCTTTGCTGCAATGGCCCTCCACACTACCTTATTCTGGTGTACCTTGAGCTGTAGGCATGGGAGACAAGGGGGGGAAATTATCAGTGACACAGTGTAATTTACCAACATCTATCAGTACAGTAACAAGACACAGACTCATTACCAAATCTAATCTCTGTCCATCCGACCTTGGGGTACATCTCACATGGGCACTCTGCATGGGCTAAGCTGATGTGATTGAATGAATTTATGAGGGAGTACTGAGTCCCTGCACATTTCACAGACATGCAGGATGACATCATTGAACCCCCTATTTGGCTTGCACACATCACCTGTCCTATGGATGTCTGGCCACAACATAGATCACATATCGAACTGTGTCTGTGGGTTGACTCACTGTGTGCAAGACTGTGCAGCACTCAATGTGCATGCCCTGTGAATATATAATTATGTCATGTGTGTGGCATTGGGGGACATGGACTCTCCAACAAAATATAGATCTACACTAGTGTGGGTTTGTGCAGTTATACAGGGCAGAGATTGTGCCTAGTTGGATTGCACTGTGAGAAAATAGGGGTAAGTACACAGTAAGTGCAGTGATCTGATCTCGTCTTGGTGGGCATGCACTGTGCAGAGCATCGGGGCTCACACGGAGTTGGACAACCGGGGCACACATAGCCATTCAGCCAAGCAATTTCTGTCCTGGGACCTGCATGGCCAACATACTGGGTCTCTGTATGGCTGACAATGCAACACACTTCACACAGACCTACAACTGCAGGAAGGGAAACCTGTGACATTGGGACACACACTCCTTCCCCCTGGAGACAGCATGTTTGTCAGTGCATGACACAACCCCACACCCTCAGGCAGATACTGAAGCAGTCCAACGACATGTGTGCCCCCCGCCCTACACCTCCGTCTGTGATTACTTACCATGACATTAGGGGCACCATATCGCCTTGGGTACTGTGCGAGCACTTCGTCCACCAGGACCTCCAGCTCCTCGCTTGTGAATGGACTGGCACGTATCTTCCCTGTCCTTGCTATCCCTGTGGACATGAAACACCTGTGGTTGAATTGGGTGGTAATAGGTCTCAGGCAGCAGTCCCTGAAGGCAGCAGCAGATGAGGGCTCTCAGGCAGCAGTCCCTGGAGGCAGCAGCAGAAGAGGGTCTCAGGCATCAGTCCATGAAGGCAGCAGCAGGTGAGGGGTCTCTGGCAGCAGGCTCTGTGAGCAGTGGAAATGTGAGGCTCACTCCCACACATATAAAGACCCCTGTGGTCGTGCCAAAGGTGCCAAGCTGCAACAATTGGTTGTGCAGGCCTGCCTCATTCAAAAGCATTCAATGACCGCCTCCACGGTGGCGGTGCACGCCTACCGCGATTATCAAAACTGCATTATGCCACCACAAACATCGATCCCATTGGCTCCAGGGAATGTACCATGGCGGTGATGCACCACAGGGGCCCGGGGTACTCTACCGCGATGGTGCATCTTTCAAAAGCATCCAATGACCGCCTCCGCGGTGCACGCCTACTGCGATTTACAAAATTACATCATGCTACCGCAAACATCGATCACATTCGCTGTAGGGCATGCTTCATGGCGGTGAGACACCGCCGGTGCCAGGCGGTAGCTACCACAATTTGGGTGGTGGAACAAGCCAACCGCCATCTTCCCATGCCCCTATGGCTATCACTACAGCACTTTTACGTATGGGGGGTGCTGGTGACACACCGCTGGGGCCAGGCGGAAGCTACCGCGATTTGGGTGGCTGAGTATGCAAACCGCCATCTTTCCATGTCCCTATGGATATCACTACCACACTTGTGTGTATGAGTGGGTGCTGGTGACACACCGCTGGGGCCAGTCGGTAGCTACCGCGATTTGGGCCACATAAAATGGCAATGTCCATCGTGAACACTTCAACAGTGCACAGTGGCCAAATGGTGAAGGGAACAATGCCAATGTTTCATTGACTCCAAAGGTGCCTACATGTGCCATGGTTGTGTATGTGTGATGTACATTGGTCTGTGGTCCCTAACATGTCACAAATGCATTAGACGATTGATACGGCAGGACAGAGTTGTAGAGGCCTCTACAATGTGTACACATATCAATGTGTTGTGGGGCAGTGATGACCTCGGCAAGGCTTGTCTTCCTGTATGATTTAGTTACTTACTTGTGCTAATCTGTCTGCTCATACATGCAATTGTCAGTTCACCGCCAACTGTGGTCATTGTGTTGTGGAGGTGTGGCAAGTTGGAATGATGCATTGAGGTGTGACTGGTACAGCAGATGAGTATGAGACAGTGGTATTGAATTATAGCACATTGGCTGGATGCCACGCTCCCAGGCGTGTTTATTTGAAATGTGGCCATGAAACTGTGAATTCACATTGACCAATGTGGTGTTTGAGGCACTTGTGTATTGTAAATAGAGAGGTGTGCCCTCTGTGTGGCAAAATGTTCACCCATGTGACCTTGTGTGTCACTCATTTGTCAAGTCAGTCTGTGTTTATCCTGTGTCATCCTGTACAGGATATGCTGTGGCCATCTCATGATGGATGTCATTGACATGTGTCCACTTTGATCTCAACTAGGATGAGGCCAAATCTGATTTGTCACTTGACACTGCTGGAGGACATGGAGGATGTGGCGATCATTTGCAAATTCCGTCTAGATAGAGCCACCTTGAAGACCCTTTGTGATATGTTGGAGCCCCACTTTCAGCCTCGCCGGACATATCCAACAGCTTTCACCCCAACTTATAAAGTGATGGCAGCCCTCCATTTTTTTGCCACGGGATCGTTCCAGGAGACCATGGCCAGTGCTGGTGGGATGTCTCAACCGATATTCAGCATGGTGCTGCGTGATGTTCTGTCCACCATGATGAGATACAAGGACAGATATATCCATTTCCCAAGGGCTGCTGAATTGGCAGCTGTTGAAGGGAGACTTTTATCCCCTTGAGCACATCCCCCATGTTGTTGTTGCCATAGATTGCACACATGTTGGTCTTGTGCCACCACAGGCAAGTGAGCACATTTTTGTAATCAAAAACATTACCACTCCGTCAATGTGCAGGTGATGTGCCTGGCAGATATGATCATCCTGCATGTGTGTGTCAGATTCCCCGGATCAGCCCATGACTCCTACGTCCTGAGGAGTAGCATTGTGCCACGGCTGATGGCTAATCTGCTTCCCGAGCGTGCATGGATTGTGGGTGAGTATGGCTAGTTGTATGGGGTGCTGGGTGTGTGACCTGCTGACCTCTGCCTGTGCAACATTGCTATGTCTATTTGTCATACCTAGGTGACTCTGCATATTCCAGCTGTCCATTGCTACTGAGCCCACTGCAGAATCCCAGGACCCAGCTGATATCCGATACAATGAGGCCCATGGGAGGACACGTCGTGTGGTGGAGTGTACTTTTGGTCTGCTCAAGTCCGGTTTCCGCTGCCTGGACAAAACCGGAGGTGCACTGGCATACTCGCCCAGGAAGATATGTCAGATGGTAGTGGCATGCTGCATGCTCCACAACCTGGCCATTCGCAAGCAGATTCCCCTGCTCCTGGATGATGATGAGGACCCAAGGCACCGCCTGCACAACAACCTGAGTCCAGTTATGAGGACAGTGGAGAGGAGGAAGGTGGTGGCATGCATCAACAGCTCATCACCCGCTACTTCACTTGAAGGTGGGTGACGAAGTCCAACATATACATTGTCGGGTGAGATTGCTGTTGTCGTGAAGGGCTATGTGAAAAACAGCCAGATGTAAAGTCACCTGTGTGTGGATATGTGACTATGACATGTCATCTGTGAAAGTATACGGGACGTGTATGTTGACACTTTTTGAACATTGTGTTGTCAGCATATTGGTTTATGTAGATGGTTGGTGTAGTGCACTGTCTGTGATGCCAAACTCACACCAGCGCATGTTGTTCTGTTGTGTTTCCCTAGGTGCCTCAAACTACTCCTTGCCTGAATATAGTACATACTTCTGATACATTATAGACATTTCGAAGACAGTACATCCTGCACTAAAGACAATTCTGACACAAAGACAGTGTGTAAGGTATTTTATTTCGAAAGTTGACATGTGAGGGGTGTGGCCAGATATACATGGAGCTAATGATGGGGCAGTGAGTTGACAGTCACGTTAAATGAGAAGTCAGAGTGCCTACCACTTTGATGTGGTGACCCAGTGCAACAAACAGATGGCATTCACAAGGACAGTCCAAACAGTCAATGCAGTGCGGAAGTGGGTTGCCCTCAGGGCTGGCTCCTTGACTGGCGTTTGGCTGGTACTTTGCCTCCAGAGACTCCGAGGCTCTTCTTCAGACGGCCCCTTGGTTGCTTGGTTTGGGGGGCCCTGCTATGGTTCCAGCAGTGTCTGAGGACTCACCCCTCTCTTTGGCCGCAGGAGAGGATGGTGAACTGTCATCCTGCGGCAAAACAGAGGGGGGTGGAGGTGTTGGTTGGGACGCAGACCTGTCCCTCAGTAACGCTACTTGCTGGCCCATGAGGTCCACCAGTTGTCCAATGCGTGAGTCGATGGACCTCATCAGCAGGATGAGCTCGCGTAGAAGATCGTCCGACCTGCCACTCTGTCCCTGGGCTTGTTCGTATGCCCCAAGGACTCTGGTGATGTGTTCCAGGCATGGGGTCCCAGCCTCCTGGTGTCTGGGGGTGACCCTGGCCCTCCCACCTGCCCTGCTGCCACGGACCTATTGACTCACCACTGTGGGTCCCCGCACGCTCTCTCTGCCATCCTCAGTTGTTGGTGTGGGTTGGAAACCCCCTGGGACAGGGAGGGTGTTGCTGGTGGCAGTGTTGGTGGCTGTGGACGCACAGGCTGTAACAGCAGGGGTCTGCTGTGCAGTTGGTGTTGCGGCAGACGCGGTGGTGTGGAGGATGGGGTCCTGGGACCTCTTGCTCCCTGGCACACCAGATGGGTCGGCCTCAAGCTCATCCTCCAGAACATCCTGGAAGTCTACATCTGAGAGTCCAGGTACCAGGGGGAGAGACTCGCTCTGCTGGTCGTTGGTGTTGTCCTCAGCAGTTAAGTTCTTGGTCACCTGTGGATTAGATGGGGAATGGTCATTGTTGTGCACTCTGTAAGCATTCTGTTAGCTGTGTGTCATGCACTGTCTGTACACTACCTAATTGACTGATCTTCACCTGATTTGCTATGTGCACTACTGTATCTCGTGACATGGTGCAGAAGTACATATATTACTTGTACATGTTGTAATGTATCAATGCATACCATGCAAATTGTACTGGAGTTATGTTCACAGGGACCTGTTGCCATGTATGGACCAGCACATAATCCTTTTTATTATTGTCACCTTGTTGATTTGTCTGACCTGGCAGACGTCACATCTGGCCATGGACTGGCCAGTGTATTGTACTGCATGGCTTTTACCTATCATATACAGATTTATATTTATGCTCCCACACATGCTTCCTAAATATTGTAAAGGTCCTTGCTGATTGGTGCACTCATCAGTGTGTGCTGTGCATGGTTGTGCCCAGTCTTCCTTGTGCATGTACATTGGTGTGTCACTCTTTGTTATCTGGGACAGTTCCCTTTGCTTACCTGTGTGCACACTGTGCGTGTCATGCGGGATCGGTGTGCATATTTGTGCAATGAGACTGCTGGTGTTGCCATATGTCATGCTTTGATTAGTGAGAAATATGTGGGTGTACAAACAGCCTACCGACCTGTTAGTTGATGGTGAACACTGCAATGGCTTCAAACTGCTTGTGGGTGGGAGGGAGTGCTCCATCTTGCTCAGCTAGGATACAAGGGTACTTAGCGGGAGTAGGATTGCAGGCCTCCCACCCCTAAACAGCACAACCTGGGAAGTTGGCTAACTACCTGTTAGATGTGGGAGAACAATGCAGTTGCTGAAACATGTTTCTGGGTGGGTGGGGAGTGTTCCATCCTTCTCAGGGGTGGGATGAGGGGGAATGTTGGGAGTTGTAGTGCAGGTCTCAAATACACCCACACCCCGCCCTGGGAAGATGGCTACCTACCTGTTGGTTTGTTTGATGAACACTGCAATGGCTGCCACATGCTTGTGGGTGGGGGAGTGCTCTATCCTGCTGGGGTGTGAGCCCGGGAGCATGCTGGGAGTAGTTGTGCAGGCCTCCCACCCCCTAACACCCTCCCAGCCAAGATGGCTATCTACCTGTTAGGTGAAGGTAAACACTGCAATGGCTGCCACATGATTGTGGGTGGGAGGAAGTGCTCCATCATGCTGATGTGTGGGCCAGGGAGCATGCTGAGAGTAGTTGTGCAGGCCTCCCACCCGCAAACACCCTCCCAGCCAAGATGGCTACCTACCTGTTAGTTTGTTTGGTGAACACTGCAATGGCTTCCAACTGCTTGTGGATGGGGGAGTGCTATATCCTGCTGGGGTGTGGGCCAGGGAGCATGCTCATTGTAGTTGTGCAGGCCTCCCACCCCCAAACACCCTACCAGCCAAGATGGCTACCTACCTGTTAGGTGAAGGTGAACACTGCAATGGCTGCCACATGCTTGTGGGCGGGCGGGAGTGCTCTATCCTGCAGGGGTGTGGGCCAGCGAGCATGCTGGGAGTAGTTGTGCAGGCCTCCCCCCCAAACACCCTCCCAGGCAAGATGGCTACCTACCTGTTAGTTTGTTTGGTGAACACTGCAATGGCTTCCAACTGCTTGTGGGTGGGGGAGTGCTCTATCCTGCTGGGGTGTGTGCTTTGGAGCATGCTGGGAGTAGTTGTGCAGACTTCCCACACCAAACACCCTCCCAGGCAAGATGGCTACCTTCCTGTTAGGTGAAGGTGAACACTGCAATGGCTGCCACATGCTTGCGAGAGGGAGGGAGTGCTCTATCCTGCAGGGGTGTGGGCCAGGGGGCATGCTGGGAGTAGTTGTGCAGGTCTCCCACCCCAAACACCCTCTCAGCCAAGATGGCTACCTACCTGTTAGTTAGTTTGGTGAACACTGCAATGGCTTCCAACTGCTTGTGGGTAGGGGAGTGCTCTATCCTGTTGGGGTGTGTGGTTTGGAGCATGCTTTGAGTAGTTGTGCATGCCTCCCACCCCCAAACACCCTCCCAGGCAAGATGGCAACCTTCCCGTTAGGTGAAGGTGAACACTGCAATGGCTGCCACATGCTTGCGGGTGGGAGGGAGTGCTCTATCCTGCAAGGGCATGGGCCAGGAGCATGATGGGAGTAGTTGTGCAGGCCCCCCACCCCCAAACACCCTCTCAGCCAAGATGGCTACCTACCTGTTATTTAGTTTGGTGAACACTGCAATGGCTTCCAACTGCTTGTGGGTGGGGAAGTGCTCTATCCTGCTGGGGTGTGGGCCAGGGAGCATGCTGGAAGCAGCTGTGCAGGCCTCCCACCCCAAACACACTCCCAGCCAAGATGGCTACCTACCTGTTAGGTGAAGGTAAACACTGAAATGGCTGCCACATGCTTGTGGTTGGTAGGTAGTGCTCTATCCTGCTGGGGTGTGGGCCAGGGAGCATGATGGGAGTAGTTGTGCAGGCCTCCCACCCCCAAACACCCTCCCAGCCAAGATGGCTACCTACCTGTTAGGTGAAGGTGAACACTGCAACGGCTGCCACATGCTTGTGGGTAGGAGGGAGTGCTCTACCCTGCAGGGGTGTGGGCCAGGGAGCACACTGGGAGTAGTTGTGCAGGCCTCCCACCCCCAAACACCCTCCCATGCTAGATGGCTACCTCCATGTTAGTTTGTTTGGTGAACACTGCAATGGCTTCCAACTGCTTGCGGCCAATGTTGTGGAGCTGGAGTTGCATTGCCCCTTGGCGTCGTGCCTGCAGTTGATGGATGCTCAGCATCCGGTGCTCTATGCTCTGCCCTGGCATGCGCACAGCCATCCCCCTCCTGCCGCTGCGTGCTGTGCTCTGCTGGCGAACCCTGCCATGCCTGCTGTGCTGCCTGGCCACAGTGGGTGTGCGCACTGTCTCCGCACTAGCAGCATCAGATGTTGAGGGTCCCGCTGGTGGTGGTGTTGCGGTTGACAATGGTGCAGCGCCTGATGGTGCTGGCGCAGATGGTGCTGGTCTGGCAGCAGGGATTGGTGCAGCGCCGGATGGTGCTGGCGCAGATGGTGCTGGTCTGGCAGCAGGGATTGGTGCAGCGCCTGATGGTGCAGGATGTGTGGCTGTTGGCACCTCCTCTGCATCCTCTGGTGCCTCGTCTATGTGCAGCCTGTCGCTGTCACTGCTGTTGTTGTCAGCGCCACCTGTGAGGGGAAGTGGACCTAGATTAATTGCATGTATCTGTCACACGTGCAGTTGCTACATGCATGCTGGCTGACATTCCCTGACTGGCTGTGGCATTGCGTACTTTGGGACATGTCTGGTTGCATTGGGGTTTTTGTACATTGTGGGCAGACTACATGTCCCACAATGCTTTTGGGCATGACCTAATGTGCATGGATTGCATGACTTGGGTTGATTATGGGAGGCTATAGGGTCATGGCCATTGTCAGGGGACAGGGTCGCAGTCGCATGCCACTTACCTTGGCTGTCTTGGGTGGGTCGGGATGAGTCCAGAGTGATGACCCCTATACACGCCTCTGGCTCAAGTGTGTCCTCCACACGGTCCTCCAAGGGGGTGTTGGGAGGGACTGTAGGATCTCCACCTCCAGTAGCCAGGCTCTCGCCCAGCCTCTCTGCCACCCTCTCCTTGGCACGACCTCGGAGGTCGTACCACCTCCTTTTTAGCTCCTCGAGCGACCTGTGTGTCGCGCCCACAGCGTTGACTTTTGCGCCAATCCCCAGCCATTGTCGGCGTTTCTCCGCTTCAGGCATCCTCCTGGAGTCCTTTCCAAATAGTTTTGTGTAGTTTTCTACCACTCCCTCTATCAGGTGCTCCAACTCCTACTCACTAAATGTGAGCTTCCGCTTGCGCCCGGTGTCACTGGGCCCTGGTGCTGCATCCTCTGCCATTGCTGCAGTCACAAAAGAGAGGATTTCAAAGTTTGGAGGTGTTCTGGAAGGAGCTCTTTGAGATGCAGCCTCGAGATCTGCCTCACTGTTCTGTTTGGGGGTGGGAACTGCCAGCTTCCTGGTTGTGATGTCATCACTGTGCTCAAAAAGCGACATCCCGTTTTAGCGATCTCGCTATTAGGGAGATCGCATTTAGCGAACTCGCTAATAGCGATATCGCAATTCCTACACGGATTTTGACGGAAATAGCGATTTTCCAGCGATTTTTTAAAATTCGCTAACGCTTTTTGCGGCCGCGTGCGAATCGCTTTATTTTCTTGCAGATTTTGACGAATGCCGGTCTGCGAATTCTCAATTGCGATTCGCTGTCAATCGCTATTTAGAATTCACAGAATTCGGTTTTCATGAATCAGGCTGTATGTGCTTTCTCTGAGTCCATGGGGACCTCAGAAGTGTATTCCTGTGGTGATTAGGGCACAAGAAGAATATTTTACAAACTTTTAAATACTTTTCCTCCAGTACAAGTAGGACCCACTAGAAAAAAATACTAGATCAGCAGTTTCACAGCATTGTTTAGGATTTCAGCTTTCTCCCGTATGGAGATCCCCACAGCTCAGAATAAGTGACAAAGTCCTATTGTGCTATGTTCGGAGAGAAATCTTGAAAAGCATCAGGACCCCAGCAGTCAGTCAATAGGAGGAGTCAGAAGTCCCAACTCTCTAAGACCCTTGGAGGCTTCCCTTCTGCCACCCTAAATACAGCTGCGGACTGGTAAGATCTACTTTTTGTTTAATATTTAGTGTGTGCCTGTATGTATGTATCTATGTATATATGTGTATTAGTGTTTGCTGTGGATGAGTGTGTATGCATGTGTACGTGCTTGTGAATAGTGGGTGTATGTGTGCATGGTTGTGAATGCATGGGTGTGAGTGAGTGTGCATGCAGATGGGTGAGTGTGAGCATGCATGTGTGTGCGTGTGTGGCCTGTTCTCCCTCACACCTGCTCAAATTACTGGTTGTCACTGCCTAAACTGGCAAGGAGTCAAAAACGCCTTGCTTGGGTCATAGGATATTGCATGAGATTGCTCTGAGAACCCTTCGGATTACTTCTCCCAAAGCACCAAACTGGACCCCTTCAGTTGGTTCCGCTGGTCAATTTTTAACGGTTACTTTTAAACTACAAATTATTTAGGGAAAATTCCAGCTCGCCCAGTGCCATGGAAATCCCGTACTTTGCATCATCGATGTGAAGCTGAATTCAGAAATTTCTATATACTTTCAAACCTCACTTTTACTTCCAAGAACTCTATGTATTCCGCGGGATATTCCACTTCCCTCACCATCACTTCTGTGAAAGCCTTGAAGCAATTTTTAGTTTGTACTAACAATGAACCAAAATTAAATATAAATCTAACAAATTATTTATTGCCATGTAAAACCATACTTTACGGCTATTGACTATGCCTGTGTGTAAACTTCCAACTCCGTGTGGAACTACAAAGCCTGAAAAATGACTTATATGTTCAATCATGCAATGGTGTTTCTCTATTTGTACAGTAGGTGGGGGAGAGAAGAAAGGATGTGCATCAATATCCGTTCTGTCATAGAAGGAATAATGTGCTCATTCATGGAATGGCTATGCAGTCTTTGTTCCTCAGTGTAGGAGGTGCGAAAGCTATTTGGCAATATCCGATCTAGCATAACATTTGGAAGTGAAAAAGAATAACGTGTTCTTTCATGCAATGTCAGTTCAATATTTGTACATTAGTGCGTGTGTGTGGGCTGGTGGCGAATGATCACAATAGAGAATCATATTATTTTGAAATGTAAAAAATTATGCGTTCGAATTAAGGTGGTGTATGTTACACTGAGTCAATTGCAGAAGTCAGAGCATATAAAAATACGTTAGTTCAAATCCACGGGTATATTATCAGTGAGTATTATTTTGCACAACATTTTCAATAAATGGGGTACTTTTCTTAAAACAAAAATAAACAAAAGTCACTTCCTCTTTTCGAGAGGAAATCTTATTGTTTAACAACGATATACACATATCTATAGTTAGGTCAGATTTTATTTTTGTTGTCACAAGGTGACAGTTGTATTCAAGCGGAAAACTCACTTACAAGAACATTTATTTCCTCGTTCGGCCTTAAAGTACCGAAGGAATGCCTTTGATGTCATGACCCCTGCAGCTAAGCAACCCGCAGAAGGCGATGTTCTGCAAACAGAGCGGGCCAGTAGATACAATGAATGACAAGGGAAATGATTAACCGTACGGGGCTGTGCAGATCAAAGAAAGCACCTGAAGATGAAAAACAAACAACATACTTGAAGTAAGCTGTAAGGTTGTAATTGTAGATATTTTTGCATCACTTGCGAAGAATGCTCAAAATCTTCTGGCTAGAATAACTATGGGGCATATTAGCAAGAACCTCATTAAAATTATCGCAGTTTTAAAAACGGCGATAATGGGCTTGCTAATATGCGTTATAGAATTCCAATAGAAGCCCAAGTTAGATGTGCAGGACATCTAACCTGGGCTTCTATTGGAATTCTATAATGCATATTAGCAAGCCCATCATCGCAGTTTTAGCGGCAGTTTCCTGCCGCTAAAACAAGCGATAATTTTACCAAGGTTCTTCCTAATATGCCCCAATGTTTCTCATCCAATATTCTAACGAGAAAGCCATTATATTATGTGCGGGGTGTGTGTGGGTCAGCCCTCGGGGGAGTGGCTGGCAGAAATACTAGACTGTGTCCAGCAGGGCACAACATTCCTCCCAAATTTTATTAAAACAAAAAACAACAAACAAGAGTCCAACCTATGGGGGGCGTGGCTTAGCGCCCGAGACGGATGGAGGTTCCGGGGTAGAGCTCCGTTCACACCGGAGATTTTTGGCGGTTCCAGCCCTCCCTAACAACCATGCTGCGCAGCAGACGGCACCGGAGCACTTCGAGCTTCCTTTAAGCTGTTTGCCGCCTCCAGACTCCCTCGACTTCGCCCAGCAGCTCCCGTTATGTTCCGGTCGCGGCTCTGCTTTGGCCGCGACCGCCATTTTGGACATATCTGACGGCGTTCGTCTGAGGAGCGAGTCTGCGACGCATGCAGCCTTCTGACACCGGCGCATTATTGGAATTGCCCAATTCCTTCAGGAAATGAAGATAACCCAATACAGGCTTCACAGGTGACTCTATTTTATTTTTGGAATCGTTTTTTTTTATTTCTACCTGGATTGTTGTCTCCTCCTCAGCTTTGGCAGCCATCTTAGGCGTTACACTACGTCAACCTGTTCAACGCTTCCAGTGCAAACCTTGCTCTCCTCATTCTCATTGTACTGATTTACCAATTTTTTCTGGCTTCTCTTTGGATCTCACCCTGACTCCTCCTCCTATTGACTTTGCTGGTCTTTCCTAACACCTGCAGTGCTTTCAATTCGGTCTGTACCTCACTGGTGACCCTTTCTGTCTCTGGTTTCATGGCGGAGTGTTCTGGCAAAACCCCCAAACGTAATTTTATTAAAAATTCAAAACTCTTCACTGCGTTGGCTCATTTAGAAGCTTCCGCAGATCCCTCCATTTGTGAACCATCTTTAACCATGGATGCTCCTCCTCAACCAGGACCGAAAATTAATCCCAAGAGGCTGAAACAGAACCCACCATCTCCCCCAAAGCCTACATCAGTCATTTCAATGGAGCTTCTCCTTGAGGAAATAAGAGCACTACGTCCCTTTATGGAGGAGACAAATTCCAAGCTGCAAACATTAACTGATAATTGGTCCTTAATGGATACCAGGGTCTCCACGGTGGAAAAGACTGTCTCATCTCTCCAGGAAGCCGCCACCAAGGTGGTCCACATGGATACGCGGATCTCGTCACTCCAGAAGCAGGTGGAGGTCCTTGAAAACAGGAATAGACGCAATAACCTACGTCTCTACGGCCTGAAGGTAGGTTGCGAGGGGAATGATCCCATTGCCTTCTTTAAATCCTTCTTGCCCAAGCTTTTTCCCCGAGGGCACCTCTCTTAATATTCAACGAGCACATAGGCTTGGTCGAGCTCCCTCTACTATCTCTCCTGCGACGAAGCCTAGAGGTGTAATAATGTACTTTCTTGAATATACAGATTTGCTGAAGGTTCTCCTAGCAGCTAAAGCTATACCTCATCTTACTTGGTCAGGTTCCACCTTATTTTTTGCCCAAGATTACGCCAAAGCTACTGCCTCACGTCGTAAAGCATTTCTTGACATGAGAGCGGATCTGCGTTCTATTGGAGCCAGATATGGTCTTTTTCACCCTTGCTTATTCAAAGTCACTCATAATAACAAGACCATGACTTTTGAGGATCCTCTTTGACTTCGAAGTTTTCTGAATTCCTGTGTGTCTGCTGATATGGAGTTTTCCGGCCCCTCCTCTGCATTTCCACCTTGACTCTCGTTATTACTATTTTCTGATTACTTTGATACTCATGGTTCCTAGTTTTATCTATGCTGTTGTGTTTTTAACTCCACAGGTTCCTCAGTTGTTTGCATAACTTTCTTGTTCATCGCCTGCACTGGTTTATTACATGTTCTTAATATGTTTAATCTTGTTTTTTGCCTGAAATTATGCCGTTTGCTTGTTTCTAATCTCATTGTTTTTCTTATCTCTTGCAGATTATTTTTCTGTGTTCCGTCATATCTCTCCGGTTGGACGTCTTGTGGCCCCGTATACCTGTCCTCCGTTGGTTGGCCTTTCCTCCCTCCTCTCATCTCCATTTTTTCTCCTCTGTGTCCTGCCCTTTGCCATACTCATTCCCCAACATCCTCTGTAAGTACCTCCCTGCATTTTCCTTTTCCATTGTTGACATGATCCCTATTGTTTCGCCTGTTCTCGTCTTGATTTTTTCTTTGTTACTATTGGATATTTTGGTGTCGCTCTTTCTTAGGTTGCTCCTGATCTTCTTTTTGATTTCCCTACCTCATTCTCTTACTGTTCTTCAGCTGCTTCTCTCTTTTTCTAGTTTTTTTCTGCAATTCTCTTCTATATCATCTTTTCTCCCCTCTTTCTTAACTTTACACTCACTCTCCTGTAATTTTTTACTATTTCCTCCCTCTTTTCTTGTCTTTTCACTTCATATTGCCTTCTCTTCTTCTTGGCTCATTCATGGCCTCCCCTCTTTATTCCAATGCTTTCCCTCTTTATTGCTTTTCTGTACTGAGTTTTTCCTATTTTTTATCTTCATGGCAATTTTACTCTCTATGTTTTTACACTCAATTTTCATACTTTTCCTATTTTCCTTCTTTCCCTGCTCTAAAATTTCATTAATCCACCTTATACTCATTTACAAAGCTTTGTTATGCTTCTTTATCTTCCTCGTACTCTCTTTTCTTATCTTTAATTGATGTCTGTACGAATTGTCTCTTGGAATGTTAAAGGCTTAAATTCTCCTATTTAGAGGCAAAGAATTCTTTCCCATTTAGCCAAACTTAATGTAGATATAGCCTTCTTACAAGAAACCCACTTATCTGACCTTGAAGCTGCTAAACTGAAAAGGGGTTGGGTGGGAGCTGTTTTCTCTGCCCCTGGTGATGGTAAGAGAAACGGTGTTTCCTTGTTAGTACGCAGGACTTTTTCCCATTCTGTTTTGACGTCTGAATTTGACCCTGATGGCAGATGGTTATTTGTCAAACTCTCTTCGAAAGGTACTCCATTTTCCCTTCTCAATGTTTATGCCCCCACTGGTGGAGATTCTGCCTTTTGGTCTTCATTTTCCACTCGTATCACTGAATGCATTGCTGACAATTTTATTCTAGCAGGTGATTGCAATCTACCCCTGGATCCCTTCTTGGATAGACACTCCAAGTCATTTTTTGTCCCTAACAAATCACACAAAATGTTCTCACATGCTATCTCCCAGCATAAACGTATTGATGCTTGAAGATTATGTAACCCCACTTCCAAAGAATTCACTTTTTACTCCCCAGTTCATCATTCGCAATCACGCATCGATGATGTTTTTCTCTCTCACCATCTGTCCCAAACCCTTACCCGAGCTGATATTGGCCCCATCTTGCTGTCTGATCATGCCCCGGTTACGATCAACATTGACATCCTACCTAAATCATCTGGCCCGAAGAGATGGCGTTTCAATAACTCCCTCCTTCTTGATCCCAAGTTTACTTCCTCCTTCATTGATTTTTCATTTGAATTTTTTAACATTAATGATACACCCTCCTTGGCAAAACATACTATTTGGGATGCATATAAGGCCGCAGCGAGAGCTTTCATTATCAGCCATGTAACTGCAAAACGAAAGTCTGCCCGCAAGTACACCAATGATCTCTTACTCCAGATTAAAAATTTAGAACATGCATTTTACACCTCCCACTCCCAAGAGAGTTTGACTGCCCTTGTTAATGCCAAGATGAAGTTTAACAAACAATCTACAGAGGATGCTTCTTTGTATTTATTAAAGTCCAGTTCGAAATTCTATGGTGGGAAAAACAAAGCGGGGAAGATTCTTGCTAATTATTTGAAAGTTAAGCAAAACAAACTGAATATTGAAGCTGTATTTGATGTTAATTCTGTCCTCAAGCATAAAGACGCTGATATTTTGGGGGAATTTTCTCGCTTCTACTCCACACTTTACTCCTCTGAAACCCAACCTTCTGTTGACTCCCTTAATACCTTTTTTACTACCATCCGACCGCCCTCAAACTTCCCTGTTGACTTATCTGAACTTGAAACTCCCATCTCTCCTCATGAATTACACACCGCACTTCATTCCCTCAAGAAAGACAAAGCTCCAGGCCCAGACGGTTTTACAGTCGAATTCTATTTACATTTCGAGACTCTACTATTACCCAAGCTGTATTCCCTCCTTGATTCTTTCACAGCTGCTGGTGCCTCCTCTGGAACCTTTTCCGAGGCACACATATGCATCATACCCAAGGAGGGCAAAGATACCCAACACTGCAAAAATTATAGGCCAATATCATTAGTTAACATCGACTATAAAATTTACGCCAAATCCCTTGCCATTAGATTAGATCCCTTCCTCCCAGAACTTCTTGGCCCCGAACAGTCCGGCTTTGTCAAAGGTCGTTACATCACCGATAATACCAGGTTAGTTTTCAATATCCTCTCCAAATCGTCACGCCTTACTGATCCCCTGGCGGCCATTGCTTTAGATGCCGAGAAGGCTTTCGATAGAGTTGAATGGCCTTTCCTTTTTTCTGCTTTAAAATGGTTTGGATTTGGCCCCCATTTCATTTCTCTCATCTCTTTCCTTTACTCTAATCCTAGAGCAGCAGTTTGTGCTAATGGTCTGATTTCTCCCTTTTTTGATTTACGCAGAGGGGTTCGTCAAGGTTGCCCCCTTTCTCCATTCCTCTTTAACCTAGCCTTAGAGCCTTTCCTCTCCAGACTCCGCCAAAACCCAAATATTCATGGTTTTCTCACCCCCCACGCACATGTAAAACTTGCCGCTTATGCGGACGACATTCTCCTTTTTATATCCAGACCTTTGCTTTCCATTCCTGCATTCCTCGATGAAGTTCATACTTACTCTCAACTTTCGGGGTATAAGTTAAACAATGATAAGTGCGAAATTCTCCCTCTTACCAAATTCACTTTCAAACCCGACTTTGAAGCTTCCCATTTCACTTGGAGCCCAGCCCCTATTAAGTACCTCGGTCTGCATATTACCCCTTCCCTCTCTGACACTATTTCACTCTGTCTCACTAAATGCACTCAAAAATTGTCTGACCTTACCTCCAGATGGCACCCTCTTTACCTCTCATGGTGGGGACGTCTCGATACTATCAAAATGATGCTATCCCCTATAGTCCTATACATCATTTCCAACATTCCCCTCCCAATCCCTGCCAAGTTCTTCAAGAAAATTAACACCATTCTTTCCTCCTTCTTGTGGTCCGGGAAGAAATCACGAATGTCCTTATTCAGGTTACGTCTTCCCAAATCGGAAGGTGGGGTAAATTTTCCAAATTTCCCTGATTATCACAAAGCCTTCCTCCTGAAGCAAGCTTCCCTTTAGTTGAAAGATCCTACCACCCCTTCTCCCGTCTGGGTTGAACTTGAACGCCTCTTTATTTCGCCTTTCTCTTTTGCTGAGTATCTGTCCTTCTCTCGGAAACCCCATCACCTTTCAACTCCTATACACAAATACACTACCAAACTACTGTTATGCACCTCCCCGGCCCCTCCTTCCTCAATCCCAGAACTCCTCAATACTACTATCTGGCACAATAACAGTGTCCTTATTAATCAGAAGCCTTTTTATTGGAAGACTTGGTCGGAGCGGGGTCTGATTTGGGTTTCCCAACTCTTCCTTGGTTCTGATTTTAGATCTTTTTCAGATCTCAGTCGGACTTTCTCTCTCCCTCCCTCTTTTGCTCGTAAATATCTAATCCTCAAAACTGCGATAACATTTGCCTACGATTCCCTCCCCTGTCCTACTACTTCCACTAGCTCACCGATTCCGACCTTGCCACTCCACTCCCTTTTACTTTCAGATCCTACAGCATCTTCCATCTACCAATACTTGCATAGAACCCCCTCCCCCGCCTGAAATCTACAGTGGAGGAGCAGTGGGAATCTGATTTTGCTCTCTCATGGCCTGTTTCTCTTTGGGACAAAATCTGGACTAAACTTCGCAAAGCCTCTAGATCTGCCTCCCTCACGCAAACACTATTCTTTATATATAATCGGCTCCTGTTCACACCATCTATGCTGCATAAAAGGTTCCCTTTGACCCCAGATACCTGCTGGTCCTGTTCCGCTCCTCAAGCCACGTTATTTCACATGCTCTTCTCCTGCCCCCTCACACACGCTTTCTGGCTCCAGGTCTGGAATCAAATCAATACCATCTTCCACACTAAAACTCCCTTTGCCTCTGAAAACATTTTCTTGGGTAGCCTGTCTTCCATTTGGGATAATGTTGAGTCAAATACTCGCATTATCGACTTATTGTTAGCTGTTGGTTTCCAACAGATTACAGTCAATTGGAAGAACTATAATAACATCACGTTTAAGGCCTGGTGGTACAATGTCTGTCACAACCATAGACTTGACACAGCTTTTGTTCACCCGCTATCTCTCGCCCCGAAGAGACATGACTTATGGCTTCCAGGAACTTTATATCTAGATATTTGTGCAAAGCGCTCCTTTCACTTACCCCCTCTTCAACAAGAGGTTTCTAAACCCCCTTAAATGCCTTCTCATTCCTTTACCTTCTTCACAGTCATTTTTCTTTTTATCATCCCCATCTTGAACATTACCCATCATTGTGTTACTTATCTGATAGCTTTGTAAATCTCATATTTGCCTTTTCATTGTTATGCCTCAATCCTACAATTGTAATTTGCTTTATTTACTCTTGACAACATGTTTTTATTTCATTTTGTTTTATGTATTGACACCTCCTTATATCCTAATAAAATTATTTGAACTGAAAAAAGGGTCCAACCTATGGGAAGGAATGGGAAGACAACTAAAAATAACTGAAGTCTCACAGTTCAGAGATGTAGCTCGCAGGACAGTGGTGGACAGGTGCAGCTGGGAGCACCAGGGCATCTTGGCACATATCCATACTTTATCCAAGCGTATCTGGACATGAACACAGTGCTGATGAAGTCCGGACCTTTCAACTTGTCAGTTGAGTGATAGTCCACCTATGTGATGTTCACCGGTCCAGCGTACTCTTGCTGTGAGGAATATAGTGTCTTATTGTTCAAAATAAGTACCTCAGGACAGTAGGTGGAGTCCATTGTGGAACACCTGATGATGATGTCGCTTGATCCCTTGACGACAGTCTTGGCATTCTGTGACCTGTTGATGTCTCGATTGTATGGCCTGGGTACTTCCTGGAATCCACTGGTGGGGCAAGGTAAAGTCCATCTCTCATGCTCGGGGAGGCCGCTTGGATGAGTTGCCCTGGGACTGCATATGGGCTCTGACTCTGGAGCCACCACCTAGTAACTCGTGCAAACTTCAGGGGTGGATGTGTCCTGGTCAATATGCTCTCGCTATCAGGATATGTGGCACTTAAATAGATGGTCACTGTATCTTCAGATCATCGCTCTGTATGGTAACGGTGCAGGACTCGTCGTGGTACTTGATGCTCACGGGATGGAAGTGATGCACATGATAAATGATGAAGTGGCTGCCATGAGATGACTGATGACAGGTGATGATGACTGGCAGTGTTTGGGGTGACTGGTGAACCTTTGACATCAGGAAACTCGTTGTACGCTTGGTAGCTGCTCTTCTTGTTTGGCATGTGTGTGTGCAAACTGGGATGCCCTTTTCTTTAATCAGCCGGCGATAGGTGGCTGAAGGTCATTCTGGTACCCTGTTGTTGACTTTTACTGCAAACGTTTTGTCGTCTGCTTTCCTGAAATAGGAATGTCACCCTCCTATATCTCTCCACTCCTTATCTTCTCTGAAATATGGCGACAGGCCACCTAATGCAGGTTGCTTCTTGCTGCAGTGGCATGTTGCTGTAGTAGCATCGTGCTGCATTGGCATTGTGTTGCAGTTGCATCATACTGCTGTGGCATCATTCTACAGTGGCATCTTGCTGCAGTAGCGTCTTGCTGCAGTAGCATCTGGTTGCAGTGGCATCTTGCTGCAGTGGCATCGTGTTGCAATGGCATTGTGCTGCAGTGGCATCATGCTGCAGTAGTCACGCAATGCAGGTTGCTTCAACACATGCTCTGAAGAGTGGCGAAAGGCAACAAAACGCAGGTCTGCAACCCAATACAAACGTGACCAATAAGATTTGCCCCGTTATCTGTCCAGATCACCCGAGGCAATCCATAATGTGGGAAGTACTCCTTGATCAGAGCCTTTGATGTTGCTAGAGCAGTGTTTTCTTTAGTCGGGTAGGCCTCCACCCATTTACTAAAGGCGCACACCACGACCAGGACATATTTTAGTTTATTCACACGCTCCAGTTGGATATAATCCATTTGGAGCACCTCAAAAGGCAAAGATGGTGGTGCAAAGTACCCACCGAGGACAGGTTCCCTGCCTCCAGGATTATGTCGTAACCAAACCATGCAATATTGAACCAAATGAGCAGCAGTCTTGGGATGTTAGGATTATTCCACACAGGATCCAAAAGTGCACAAATGCCTTTCGCCCCGATGTGTGCTGAGCAATGTGCCATGGTTACTACAGCATTAACCAATACATTGGGCAACAACCACCTCTGTTTTTCCGTCAGATCAGCCCAACAATCGGGAGTTGCTTCTTTCTGTATCTCTCGGACACTCTCCATAGTGTTGTCAAACATCTCTGTTTCCGCAACCCACCTAGCAGACGTAGTTACAAACATTGAAGACAATTTAGATTTGGCAGTTTCCTTCACTACCTGATCGGCAAAAGCATTTACCTCACCTACTGCATCTACCACTGTCTTATGTGCACTGCATTTAACTACAGCCACCTTCTCTGGTAATGTCAATGCTGTTAGTAATCGTAAAATCAAAGGGCCATGTTGTATTCTTTGACCATGGGAAGTGAGAAAACCTCTCTCTGCCCACAGCCGGCTAAAACTATGAGCCACGCCGAAGGCGCATTGGCTATCTGTGTAAATGTTTACTCTCAATCCTTCACTCAACTCCCAGGCCCGAAGCAATGCCACTAACTCAGCTACCTGTGCTGACGGATAGGGTACTCAAGAAGCCTCAACTACAGTGTGGAGGGTCGTAATCGCATATGCAGCTGTCGTCGTGACATCTGGTAACTTGAAGCAAGAGCCATCCACATACAATTCCCCTTGGGGGTCAGATAGAGGAATGTCTCTGAGATCTACCCGTCCCTTCGTCTCTACTTCGGTCCGAAATATACAATCATGTACGTCATTATTTTTCTCATCCGAAGGGAGGGGTAGTAATGTGGTAGGATTCAGAGTGGCACACCGCTTAATTGTAATATGGGGAGCAAACAAGGTCAATTCATATCCAGTAAGACGTGCCCTCGTAAGGTACTGGGTCTTCGTTTTGTTCAATAATGTGTCCACAGCGTGCTGTACCATCACTGTGAGGTCAGTATTCAGAACGAGCCCTTCCACTGTCAAATGGCCACCCCGACTGCAGCAATAGACCTTAAACAGCTAGGAAGTGCTCTGGCGACGTTATCCAACCCCGCCGAGATATAAGCACAAGGCCTTTGCTTACCACCAAATCCTTGTGTTAACACAGAAAGCGAACAACCGTCCGCCTCGTGTACATAAGGCACAAAAGGTTTTCGGTAGACAGGAGTACCCAAGACGGGTGGAGAACAAAGCGCAGATTTCAAGGAGTAAAAAGTTTCCTGACACTCATCAGTCCAGGGTAGAGGTTCATTCATGCACATCTTTAGTGCTTAAGTTAGTCAGAAGAGAAAAATTAGGGGTCCATTGGCGATAGTAAGAGGTTATGCCAAGAAATGCATGAACATCACGTTGAGTACGAGGTACAGACATATTAGAGATGGTAGTCACACGTTCAGCGGTTAGTCTCCTCCCCTCTTTCGACAGTAGATGACCAAGATAAGTCACCACCTGTCGACAATATTGGAATTTGGAGAGGGATACATTATTACCATTGGCTGCCAAGTGAGACAGCAATTTAACAGTGGCTTCCTTCTAACCTTCCTCAGTATCAGAAGCCACCAACAGATCGTCTATATACTGGAGGAGCACATTACCAGGTGGCAGGGTCAAATCATCCAATACTGCTTTCAAAGCCTGACTATAAATGCTAGGACTCTCGGTATACCCCTGGGGGCGCTGCAAAACCGGAAGCTGCGCCCAGATAAGGAGAAGCCGAAAATATGATGGCTATCAGGAAGGTTCGGAATGCTAAAGAAAGCATTCTTTAGATCGATAACTGAGAAAAACTTGGCAGTGGGAGGAATCATAGTGAGAATAGTAGTGATGTCAGAAACCACAGGGTACTGCGGCACCACTATTTTATTAACTTCTCACAGGTCAATTACAAAACGGTAGGTATCAACATGGTCGTGATCACTTCCAACAGGGGCCTTTTTCAAAATCGCCAATATAGGACTATTGCATACATTGGCAGTCGTTTCGTCCACTACACCCTTATTGATCAAGTCTGGGATAATAGCGAGTAGAGCCTTTTCAACAGCCGGTGAAATTTTGTACTGAGGTATACGTGGTAAACGAGCATTTGGTTTTAGGGTGACAGAAACAGGCGGAATTTTCAATAGACCGACATCTGTATC
Organism: Lissotriton helveticus; assembly: GCF_964261635.1. NCBI lineage: Eukaryota > Metazoa > Chordata > Amphibia > Caudata > Salamandridae > Lissotriton > Lissotriton helveticus. The sequence goes on from NC_136057.1 coordinate 668,242,913, forward strand.
CCCGGTCGCCCACCAGGTCGATGGGATAGCAGCGAGCTCCGGAGGGAGGGGTTCATTTTTAGCAAAACATTGCATTGTATGTCTACCAGGGGATTGTATAGTCAGATAAACACCGTCAGGGGAACAATGAATCTTCGTATGAAGTTTCTTTAACAAATTCAACCCTAATAGTTTTTCTCCGCAATGCGAAGTTAACAAAAAAAGGGAGTCCACTGTGACCGAACCAATTGTAAACGGAAGGGGTTTAGAAATGGGGCTCACCACCGGAATTCCAGAAAATCCCACAGAAACATTATTCTGCCCGGACATAGCAGCCCCTGGAACCAGCGAACGAGCAAAAGAACTATTCATCGCACCCGTATCAACTAGAAAGTTTTCAGAAGTCCCCATCAACCGCCCTCTCACATAAGGACCTTGCTGATCAATGGGTACTGACACCTGGCCCCCACTCTGTCTGTGGATGTCCTATTTGTAAGCATACCCTTCGGTCCCATCCATTACACAGTCTTCATTGTAATACTGCCTGCCTCTCGGATTATCAAAGTAATTCTTCTTTGGCTCACCGTGCGTTGCTTCCTCTCTTCGCATATCACTGTGATCCACACCACCTTGACCTCTCCCTCTTACTGCCCCAATGGACACTGAGCTCGCCAATGCCCTTCCTGGTTACAGTAAGCGCATTGGTTTATTCCTAAAGCAACAACTCGACCTCCGCCTCATCCAGTTCCCGTCCCCCTCAGGACAGACCCTTTACCGCCTCTCTCTCTGCCTCGTCCCCTGATGACTTGCTGTAACAATACTCGTGTCTTAAGATACTTCGCTTTCTTTTCCGACCTATCCTTGCTCTCATTTTCCCTGTGCTCGTAATACTGAGCCATGCTCAGTATAACCGAAGGTGTAGAAGTGGTCCAAGTACTTTCGGCAGCTTGTAGCCGCGCTGAGATCTCGGGTAACAAATTTGTCAGAAAACGATTAATGAATAATCGTATACCACCTTCCACTGACAAGTCCTGTCCACTAAAATCAATGAACACACCCTCAAATCTGGTAAATAAATCTGAAACAAAGAATGCATGTAGGTAATAATCCGACCCGGCAAGGCCAATATTTCTGGTTTAGGCTTATCATCAGGCTTTTGATCCTTATCCCATTCTTTAACACCATTACCGCGGGGCTAATTTCCCCGTGGCGCGGGGGGGGGGGAGGGGTGCCGCGCACGGCGCCGCGGTGCTGATGACGAGCTTGGCTCGTCATGCATCACGGTGGCTGTGTGCTGAGCTCGTCATGGCCACGCCCGCTCAATGGAACACCCAGCACAGCGGGGTAATTATCCCCGCATGGGCGTTCCGCGGAGGCCATGACGAGCTCAGCTCATCACCAGCACACGGCCACCGTGCTGCATGACGAGCTGAGCTTATCATCAGCATGCAAGGAGTTAATCTGATCCCAAGTCCCTCTCAATTCTGCGGCATGATCCTGATCATGTACCTAATGCCACACTACAACAGGGCATAGTAAACCAAAAAATAAATCTATGTCAGCCAGGGTCATAACAGCCGAAGAGGCGGACTTGGTAAGCAGTCTGGGAGTTGTGACTTCAGGGAAAGGACCTCACTCCTTTTCCAAGGCTCCTGAAATCGTGCTTCCACACGAGGTCTAGTTACTTGATCTTGATCATTTCTTAATTCTGGTATTTTGGGATGGTAAATAAGATGAACTTCCCGCATAGGATGCTGAGAATCCCATTTTGAATAATTTCAGGTGCACTCGCCCTCGATATTTCAATAAAATCTCGACATTCCTGTACACATCTTCCAACCCTAATTCAAACTTATGAGACCGGTCCAGAATATCATACATCACTTGAGGGGCTCTTATGTCCGGGAAACACTGTTCCCATAAGGAAATAAGGTGTGTGGCCATATGCTCCAGGGCGTGCTGCTGCATAACGGGCTCATAGTCTCCAAGGGTACTCCATATATCAGTTATAGTATAAATGGTGTTCCGCATCCATTGGGATGCCTGATTCGCAATAGCCTGTTTGTCAACCAACCCTACTGCTGATTGAGTAAACAGCCGTCACGTGCCAAGATCCCCCGGGTCACGAGAGGGAGTTGGGTCGGCCAGGGTGGGGGTCGTACTCGAAGACTGAGAAGCCCAAGCTGGAGTCGGGGATGACAAAAAAACTGGGGACATAGTGGGAGAGGACAACACTTCGGGCATGAGAGTAGCCAACCTAAATTCTGAGGGAGACAAAACAGAAGAAGTTCCCAAAGGGGCGGGGGAAGAGGATAAAACGGGTGCTGGAGCTGCTGGAGCGGAGGCTGTAGTCAAAGGGACCGCGGGATATATGTGTTGAGGAACATAAGGGGAGTTGGACGCACATCTAATAACTCCTGTATCTCATCCTCTGGCTCAGCCCTAGTTACATAGCTTTTATCCACCTGCAACCTGAATTGTCTATTCGTGCAGTCAATATTTTTCTCAGTCTGATCTTTATTATTAGCTATAGCTTTCTGGGTAATCGTCTGACCTCCTTTCATTTTACATAACTTCTCTTCCCTGATGCGTCTACGCTTTGCTTCTTTTTGCCACATATTCAAAGAATCAAACATTGCCTGCCGACTACGCTTGGAGAATAACCGATCCTGCAGGAAATGCATCTTTTTCTCATCAAAGGACCCGGTTAAGAGCCATTGTAATTCCACATTGTTTTTGCTATACTTATGCCACAGCGCATTAAACAGAATGGGTGAAATACCATGTTTAACATACATATCATAACATGGGCTACCTTCTGGCGGGGCAGGCTGACTTTCATCCAATCGCGTGCCTTTTTGGCGACAGCAACATCCAAAACATAACTTACTGAAACACAGCATCCTGATGTACTAACAGTTAAATCTCATTAAAAAAAAACAATCTTTCAAACATGGCCATGTCCATACACTCTCAACATCTCATTCAAATAAAAAAACACATACAAAACAATACATACATAGATGTACTCAGAAAGAATTTTCAAAACGACATGCCTTTTCCAAACAAAAGAACGGAGCCCGTCAACTTCCGTTCATGGAGAACTAATCAATTCAGTTTCCAGACCAACAGATACCAAAAGCAGGCAGTCCAAAGACTACCAAGAGACCGTCGGATAGGGGATAACCACAGACCGACCTATAGACCATCCCGCGATCTTCCTGGTTCACCCTCAGGACTATTCTGACTAAGCCCACTGCCTTAGCGTCGCTTCAGATGTGTCCCAAAGGCTACCCAGGTACAACCAAAGGCTTTTCCGAGAGCTTTCCGTCCGGGTGCGCACCATACGTGCCACACCTGGGCGTCCGATCGAAGTCTCTATTACTCACCAAACAAGTCCGTGGAGCATCTGCCCGTGCAGCCACCCTGCTGCCCCGTCAGACCCCCAAAGTCCTCCATGGCACGACGACCACCAAATCCAATACAGTTAACTGCTTCAGAGCAAAGTTCACTCACCTGGTGCACACAGGTACTGTTGCGTATTCTCCACTGCCAACTCCTGAAGACCAACACGGTCAGCTCCTGGGTTACGCCCGTAGGACTCCGGCGAAGGGTCACTAGCAGCTGGGGTTCCCTGATCGCAAGAGCGGAATAAGTCAAAATTTCCGGTCAGTCCACCCACTCCACCAGGGCTCCCCTTTCTTTGTCTTTCTACCCGGTTACGGGAGGACGACCCTATCGCGGAGTCCCACCAGAGTCGCCAACTGACGTACCATAAAAATAACATAAGGAGCTATACCTACCAATAGCCCCAATACCAATTACCAAATAACCAGTCAGTTGGCAGTGAAGAAAGTTCAATCCTTTATTATGCAAAATACTTTATAGAGAAGCCTCTCCAACCTTCACCCATCAGGTGCGCGTAGAAGACTGCTGGCTTACATTCAAAACAGCACATATATACTTTCAGCACAATAGATGAAGTCACCGTAAATGGAAATACACTACTTGGCTCTTGGGCCCCGAGGAATGACCACATATGGCATACATGATTAGTTCAAAGCTCTGCTTAGTTATAATTGGGGAGGTCAGGAGGGGTGACTACCCTTCGTCCCGCTGCCCGGGAGTGCAGGTACGGCACCTTCAGGAATGCGCTAATCACACCCAAAGCCAGATGCGACCTTGAGTCCCAGGACAGAGGAAGAATGGTGTGCATTCAGCTGCTCTCAGTAACTCAACTGAACTGGGGCCTGACAACTATTGAAGAGTAACCCGTGATCACTGCTCAGGCCTGGCACAGGCAGAGAAAAAAGATGGCGTCTGTATGGTTCTCGGCCTACTCGATGTAAACAGAACACATGAACTGCATATACCCTTATCAACTAACTAAAACAGATACAGGTTAGGCATTATGCATATAAAACGAAAAGAATATATAGATACAACATGCTAACACAATATATTACCTACTGGCGGTCACCAGTAGGTAGTTATAGTTAGGACCTAGTTTCCATAGGAAATCCTTAACATTCTATTTGGATTAACTTTGGCCCTGGTGGTTGAATCTTTGCGAATTTCTCAAAGAAGATGGCTCGGTCCGCTGCGCTCCTTCCCTGAAAGTTTGGGGGGGATTGGTGAAGTGGGGGCTGAGATAAAAGGGGGGTCACAAAATGTGTTTTCTCCATGTTATTTTCCATAGGACGTTTAGACACGGCTACAGGTCGAACGGCTGAATGGATTTATAAGAAATTTGGCAAAACTGTAGAGTCCGGCTCGCAGATTACGCTTTTTTTGGAATGGTGTAAATCTGTTCAGTAGTTGCTGAGAAAATTAAAGTTAAAGTCAATTATATATCTATAAGCGCGCACGGGTGCGCGCACTCAAGCGGCTGCGCGCGAGCGGAATTTTTTTTGTTGCTGCGTGACGTCTGTTAACGTTCGATTCGAAGGAAATCAGGAAGTGTTGACCGCCATTTTGTCACTGCGAGTAAATATATTGTCATTTCAAAGCGTTGGAACATGGAAAGGGGAGAAGGTAGAGATTGTTTTGCTGCGTAGGTTCTCTCAGGGTGTGCAGTAAGGCCCTTAAACGCGAATATATATATATATTTTTTTTTTTTTAAAGTTGCGGGGTGCGCGCACTCGGGCGCGCACACCTATTTACAAGAGTGTGAAAATGGAGATAAATCAGAAGTTTGAGTGCTTTGATATAAGGTGGCTCTGAAAAGAGCCCTTGTGTTAATTGAGTTTTTTCTGCATTTATAAGTAAGTACCGATGCAGAGTCTGATGTTGCAGAGGAAGATTCTGTTTCCCTCATCCGTGAAATGAACACCATCTGTCCTATAGATGTCTTGCATGTGGTAACGCAAGTTGTTGTGGTAAATAGAACCCATGCTATAATCTCTGAGGAAAGCAGAAACAGATTTATTAACATGTCTCCTTGCTTTCTCAATTTGTGCACAATGTTGATTGGACCAATTCCATTTCTGTCTTTGGCATATATTGCAATATACCAAGGCATTTCGAGGAAAAAGTGTCATCAATTGTCGAAAGGTGTCTTTTAGAAGCATTTCCAGACCTACCCCAGTCAATGTGCCTAGATCGTTCCCACCACAGTGCACAATTATAAGGTCTGGTTCTGGGAGATGCATAAAAGTTTTCACCAATGGTATTAATTGGTGACATCTTAATCCTCTTTGCCCAATCCACGTTATCTGCACATTTGGTAAATCAAGGTTGGAAATTCGTCTGCTTGCTGCATATTTTCCACTCCAGTGAATATAGCTGTGTCCTAAAAGCCAAACCTTCATTTTCAAGGCAGATGCACTCGTACTCCGATGGGTTCTGGAAGTGGAATGGCAGCTAGAAGCTGAAAGTCAGGATAAAAAAATGGATGAAGCTTGGTGTGGTTGAAAAACGAAAAATGATTGGTTGATTCTAATACGTGAAGATTGAAGACTACGTTGTATGTTAATGTTATGTAAAAGAAAAAGTAGTATTGGGTGTGAAAAAAATGACATATAACAGAGCTGTGGATAGGCAGGTGTTTCTGGAGGGAAAACAGTGTTGTTAGTTTGCTGTAGAACGTTCAGATATGAACTTTTGACCTGTGCCTTCAGCCAGGTGCAGAATGAGGTGTTACCATGGAAACAGTCAGAGATGGCAGTGGGTGATGGGTGACTTTTATGTGACATTGAAAATATTGTGAGGGACAACCAACTGAAATGTAAATTTGAATACAAAATTTTGCCGGAGGAAATATGATTGGCTGAAGAGACATATATGAGTCTGTATTGACTGGATATCTGTGCCATTGAATTTTGGTTGCAGTGATAGCAGCATAATTGAGACTTCCGTCAAACGAATATCTATTTTGTGACTGTCACTGTTGTACATCGTACAAAGCATTGGTAACGGTAAGTCTGTAACTGTTTGTTTTGTCATGTACCGTAAAATATGGTTTACTCACAAACAATGATTGATTTTCCTCATAGTTTGAAACTAAACTCATTTTTGGCTGTCATAATGTGTTGTATAAAATATGTTTAATATAAAGAGTAATTATTTGTGTGATTTTGAAGCCTTTATATATAATGAGAGAAGTTGTTTATGAAGTGAAAAAATGATATTAGCAGAGAGACAGATAATGCAGATAGAGAGAGAAATGGTAAATTACATGTGATACCGTCGTGAAAAAATGTTAATGGTTAATGAATTCGTAAACTTTCTGTCACACGACAAAATTAGAGTGCGGTTTCTGGACGCGGCCTGCATTGGTGGGTGTAGGGTGAGAGGGGCAGGTGGTTGAGTGAAATAAAATGAAAAGTTGGTATATTACATGTGATACCGTGTTGAAAAAGTGGTAATGTTTAATGAATTCTTAAAGTTTGTGTCAGACGACAAAATTATAGTGCGGTTTGTGGCCGCGGCCTGCGATGGTGGGCGTAGGGTGAGAAGGGCAGGTGGTCGAGTAAAATAAAATGAAAAGTTGGTACATTACATGTGATATCGTCTTGAAAAAGTGGTAATGCTTAATGAATTCTTAAACTTTCTGACAGACGACAAAATTACATTGTAGTTTGTGGGCGCGGCTTGCACTGCTGGGGTGAGAGGGGGAGGTGGTTGAGTAAAATAAAATGAAAAGTAAAATGCTAATGGTTAATGAATTCGTAAACTTTCTGTCACACGACAAAATTAGAGTGCGGTTTCTGGACGCGGCCTGCATTGGTGGGCGTAGGGTGAGAAGGGCAGGTGGTCGAGTAAAATAAAATGAAAAGTTGGTACATTACATGTGATACCGTCTTCAAAAAGTGGTAATGCTTAATGAATTCTTAAACTTTCTGGCAGACGACAAAATTACATTGTAGTTTGTGGCCGCGGCTTGTACTGGTGGGGTGAGAGGGGGAGGTGGTCGAGTAAAATAAAATGAAAAGTTCTGACCATGAGATTGTACACAGATTTGTGCAGTAAATGTGTTCGTAAATTGAGGTACCAAACGGAGTATAAAAATATCTCTCTCACTCCTGCTGTTTGACTGCATCTTCATCTTCATCTGCCTTCTGTTTTCCGTCTCCGTTGCCCTGTGTTATCTTATTGTGTGTGTGTCTGTCTGTGTCTGTCTTCAGTCCGGGCTGAGGAACTTTGCTGTGGAGGCACACACAGATAGTCGCATCAAAGTAGTTGGAACGTTTTCAAAAAACTGTTTATATAATTGAAATGCTTTTTTGAAGCGCTAGTGAATGTTTTCTTTCAGAATTACCGCTCGGTTGCTTCCATAGAGCAGAGGGTATGTTGTATTTCACTACTTAGTGCCTCTGCATCTGCACTCTGTTCTCTGGTGGCTGGCGGAGAAGTGTTTGTTATTGTGGAGATTAAAGCGTGATAAGGAGTGAAATACGACATAGCGTCTGCTCTGTAGAAGCGTGGGAGCAGTGATTAACACTGAGTGAAGCGGAACTGCGACGGTGCTTGAGAAGAGTAATAAATTATTTTTTTACAGAGGTACAACTGTCTGCATGGTGCGCGACCTACTAAGAAAGGGTTCACGGGCTGGTATAGGCCTGTGGGTTCTAGTATGAGTAAATCAGGTCGACAAAAGAAAATATTAAGTTAGTATAGCTGAAGTTACGTGGAACACATGAATACTGTTTCAGTATACAATCATTTTAGTTGAGATTATGGATTAAAAGAGAGAATGTGTATATTTGAAATGTTTATTCAGAAATGCACTGTTTTCAAGGCAAGTTTCTAATCTAATAGGAGTAGAGACATTGCAAAAAGCAAAGTAATCGGTATAGTCAGTAGTACATAGAATACAAACGGTATAGTTGATGAAAAATGAATATGGTTTTGCAAAATTAATTATACACTCTTATGAGGAAGTATATTATATTTTAATAAATGGAAGAAGGTCTCTGGCCTTTCAGTTTAGGAACGATACATGAAAATGCTAGTGGTTAGACATTATGTCTTTATCAATCAGCTCTCTGCATGCGAAGCACTATCACGTTTCTGTTATGCTATTGTGTAAGGGAAAAAAAACGGGCCAAAACCGACAAAATGGCGAGAGGTGCATGTATGTAATCAAAATATTTTAGTTTATGGAAAATTAAATGATCAGAGGTGTCTGAGGCGGAATTAAGCAGTTCAAATGCGAAATTGCGTTTACAGTTATAAAAAACTCATTCTATATTTACACATTAATTAGGGCACATATAGCATATATTAGCGAGTTTTGGTTCGAGTACGTTTGAAATAACATAAGATAAGATATACAATAGAATTGTGGAGATTAGACTTTAATAAAAAATAAAGTTCAAAATCGAGTAGGTGAAGAAAAAAAATTTAGTCCACATAAAAGATCAAAATTTAACCAGTAGGAAATCATAATGTGCACTGTTAGTAAAGCCAATAGGTCTGTTCATGTTAAGAAAATATCCAAGAAAACGTGAAAAAGATAGGGAGGCAAAACGAAATGTGGACGTCAATGGCTTGCATAACAGTCAACCCAGGATTGTATAGGCAAAGTAGGCAGCAACTGCTTCTAACAGGAAGTCACTGTTATGATCCGAAAACATGTCAGCCATCCAATTGAAAAGAGGAAAGCAGCATTCATGATCTGTTATTACCGGAGCCTCTAGTACCATCAGAGGACAGCTCGGTGGGTTTTCAATGTAGCTGTCTGTCAGGAAATCTTGCGCCGCTGCGAATATATCCCAATGACCCAGAACTCCTTGTATCGCTGCAAAGGCCATAATCCCTCCGTTGCAACAAAACTGTTCATGATCAATTAACGGATTCATGAGATGATTGTAATTCACTTCAGGAGGTACCAAGTTGCAGAGACATAAGTCCAGGGCCCACATGAAATCACAGCTCAGGCAATGAAATACAGGCTGCACACAGGTGAAATAGGAATATCGAAATGATAATCGATATGAAGTATTCAGAGTCGAGAGTGCTAAGATGCCGTAGTAGTCAAGCATCTTCTGGCGAAATAGTTCTAAGTGTTCCGGCTTGTTTGCGAAGACAGGAGGGACATCCATTTTGAAATAAACGAGATGGGAACACAAACGTCGCAGCACTGGCAGTTCAACAGGAAGTCCACAGAAATAGGTCGTAGAGCATGGAGTGAAGAGTAGCAGAATGACTTGATATAATTTTTGGCAGTCCGGTCACTAAACAATTGCTTAATAGTTATAAAAAAAATAGCCTGTCTTGAAGTGGAGGATGCGTTTAAAATTAAGGGAGTCACCTCAGTACATTGTAAAGGAAGGCCACTCTTTTATAAGGAATGGTGTTGTCTGTGAATATTAGCTAAGTGAAAGATATGTTCGCGAACAGATGCTACGCTGACTTCTTTTTGTGACAATAAGGCTGTTGTTCATGTCTTGTGATTCAAGGCCGGAATTTGCTGCCAGATGGAAATATCAAGGTTCAAATGCGTGGGGTAGATAAACTACATTCTTAAAGGGAAGCAAATGCAGAGTGATTTTTACCGCGTAAGCTTTGTCGTTTAAAAAGTCATAGTGATTTTCATTATATGTAAAAAATAATATCACTGATGAAGAATGAAAAAAAATCGTTATAATAATAGGCACTGGTGTATTTTTGGAAAGATATGCAACATTACAGGGATTCCACTTAAATAAGTCATGTAATTGAAAGTGCCTGCATGTGGACGACTAAATACATGTTTAGGCGTTTAATATGCAGCTTTGAAAAAAAACGTGCGTTTGTTTTAAAAATGAAATGTAAAGGTTTAGAGCAGGAGTTTCCAAAGCGGTCGTGGAGGGCTAGATGCATGGCAGATTAAAAAAATTACTACATGTTTTTCAATGGGGTTATCTTAAACATATGGGGGCATATTACCAAGCAATAGCGATAATTATCGCTATTGCTTGGTTAGAGACAAAAATGTACCGCTGCGCTGCGGCAAATTTTATCGCAGATAAACCTTGGTATTACCAAGGTTTATCGCAAATGCGATAAAAAACGGCCGCAATGCATGAATATCGCTGAAAAGTCAGTAATATTTATGCATTACCGAGCTAATGCTCTTAGCCATGTTATGCACCTCCCATTGGATAACATGGCTAAGAACTGCTCAGGGCAGGTGTTAGCTTTTGGAGATATTCGCGCCTAGCACGAATATCTCCAAAAGTTGGTAATAGGAGATAGCGATGTTAGCGACTGTTTCCAGTCGCTAACATCTTGGCACGCCCACTTTGCATGTCATTAGTGATAAATATCACTGACATGCAAAGTGGGGCCAAAGATGGTCGCTTTCTCCTACTAGCTGTCGCTAACTGGTGTTAGCGACAGCTAGGTAATAGGGAGATAATTTTATCTCCGCTTTCTTGGCTTTTAAAGCCAAACAAGCGGAGATAAACCCCCTTGATAATATGCCCCTCGTTTCTTTATCTACTGTGCAGTTTTTCTGCATGTTGCCTATTCTTTGATTTTTACTGTTGCTGTGTCTTATACATTTTCCAGGGGCGGGTATAGGGTCATGGCAGCCCTGGGCAGGGAGCGTAGGTAGGGGGCTCTGTAACAGGGGGTTTGGGCGGGGCGGAGCATGCAGCCCACTGAAGAGGGGGGTGGATCAAGGTGTTTGGAAGTGGAACAGAGGCAGAGCACGCCAAATTCCTGCCATGGTCCGCTACGCAAATATGTATGCATCCTTAGAGGATTATTATATTAAGGATATATATTAATATGGTGGCTCCTGGGGTTTGGTAGTCCTGTGCAGGTGTACTGCTTGCATATGCCCATGGTTGGCCCTGTATTTTCTGTCTATGCACTTGTTCTCCGTCACATGGGCTTTTAGTTATGAAGGCCTTGTGTCGCTGGTGCATCAGTTTTAACATGGGAAAAAGTGACATATCTGTGGCGCAATGGTTTCATAAATGAGACATTTTGTATCTTATTGTAATGATAGAGAATCTTGGGGAATTTATCTGTTATGCTTGTTCTTTGCTATAATGGCTCTATGTTGTGTAAGAAATAAGTCTGTAATAAGTTAATTACATTTTATTATTTTCTTTTTTACAGTGTTTGTTGCTGAAAAGCAACAACCTGCCTTCTGAATTACAGAATTTGAGGAATTATATTCTTTTTTTCAGGTGAGTTGGTATTTTTGCATAGGCAATTTTTTTGGGTGCACATGAAAATAATGAAGAAGATTTTTTTAAATGTTTGTAAAATTTCATTTTGGAATATGATTTTATCTTGAATTATTCACATGGGTTGTATCTGCTTATACTAGATATGTATTTTGAGATATTCTCCACTGACAGTTGAAATTATCTTTTAATGGGCTTGGTGCATGTGTTCTTTTTGATGGAGTTCAGATTTACGGATCATTGGAGTATAATTCTTTCATGTTTCCATTACTTAAATCTTGTGAAGTGCTCATGATTTTTGAAATCTTGTTGCATTATGTTTGGCAGTTTTTCTCTTTTATTTACAAAGAGGTATTATGATATGGTTCTAGGTGTGATGGGTATCTTTCCTGCATATCTGTGATTATACTATGTATAGGCATTGTTTTACATATTCATGCAGAGGTTTATTATGAGGTTGTTCTTCATGCTTAGTATGACATTTTGTATATGCTATGACTTTTACATGGTGAGTATGCTGTTGAAACATAAAAGGAACTGTCTCTGTGGGAAGTAGTAATCTGTTAAGTGAATGCTATGGTTTGTATAGTGTGAGCCTTCTCTTCAGAGTGCATATAGTTTACATAGCTCTTTGTACTGGTGAACTGAAAAAATGGGTCTCTAAAAATTAATTCTACAGATTATCAATATTTGTGATATTTAGAAAATCGAAAAAGAAATTTTACAGTAAAATGTCTTTTAACAACAGTAATTATTTAATGGAAAAAAAGATCAGTGTTAATGTTTATGGTTATATTGCCAATTTCTTTTCAAAACAAGAGGAACGTGGTATCTTAAAATATATAGAGTTAATAAGTTAGAAATTATAAAAATATATGTAGTTTAAAAATTAGTAAAGGTACTTTTAAGTTATACATTTATGAAAAAAGATATAATTTAGTCTCTATATTTTTTTAAAAGGATACAGAAGAATAAACTGAGTCTAGTTATGGAGAATTCCTCAGAAGAGAAACAAATTCATTTTGAAATCATTAACGAAGTGATGGAGGAAATTTTAGACGCAGTCTTTGAAGAGGAAATAGATGAAAAAAATTATTTTATGGACATGTCTTTAGACTCCGCTTACCTAGAGATTGTAGAAGGAGATGAGGACTTTGGACTTGAAGAAGTCCCTGATGATATAATGGTGGAAGTTCTACAAAATTATGAAGATTTAAATAAATAAAAAAAATTTGATAGTAAAGCATTCTTGAAGACAGTTTTCTTGTCCTATTCGTCGTTGATGTGCTTTAGGAGAGTGATAAGACATGTTCTCATGAAGTGTAAAAGAGATTGTAGTAAAAAAGATTAAAACATCTATGATGACCCATAGTTCTTGAAAAAAGTGTACTGTTTGTATGCTTTAAAAATTAGAATTAAAAACTGTCTATAATGTTAAAACAGATATGGAGTGTGATAAAATTAAGAACCAACATTCACTACAGGATTTCCTACTCTGTTCAGAGACTTTCTGTTATTTTCTTTATTCTACTTAGAAAATTATTCTGTGGTTTAAATTTGTACGTTATATGCTAGTAGTCAACTATAATATTTGTTATGTTTGTGTTTTACAGATTGAGAATTTCATCAAAATCTTAAATTAAGATGCCGACCAGAACTGAAAAAAGAAAGCTCTATAAACGGACTTACAATTTGAAGAAGAAAGGAATTGAAGAAGTATCAAAAGAACATAGGACGGATAAAAAGAAGAGTGCTCCTGGTAAGCAAACCAAAAAGTTTTTGAGAGCAATATGTGGAAGGAAAAATGTTAGTATTGAAGTGCACAAGGAAAAAAGTATACCAGTATCGAGAAGGAGACATGGAACCAAAGATAAAAATGTTTCTGGAATCAGGAGACAGGAAAATCTGTACAGTAAAACTCGGATGAATCAATTTAGCCAAATCAGGAAGCGTATGTTTTACAACAGAGTAGTTTCGAATTTATTACAAAAGGAGAAAGTTTCTAAAAGAAGATCTGCTTTTCTTAAGAAGAAACAATATATAGAGGGTATTGTTGAGCGCGCGTTTGAGACAAAAAGAAAATTATTTATTTTAGTACTTAATAGAATAAATACGCTAAATAAGGCAATACGAGTTTTAAAAGCTAAAAGTAAATGGAAGAGACACATAAATAGGAGTAATTTTTGTAAAGTGTTTTCTGGGAAGTGGATGCATACTTCAACGTCTGAACCATTTTTTAATGAAGAGAGTTACTTTCAAAGTAACGATTTGTTGCATGCAGTTGACACCAGTGGTCGAGGATACGAGGTGAAGGAGGGATGTGTAATTGAGAAAGAGAAAATTGTGGTTAGAAATGCAGAAGAGGTGATGGCTGGAGAAGCTTCAGGGGGACGTGCTAATGTTCCTGTTTACAGTTGGAATTGTAGTAGCATTTGTAGTGTACGACAGGATTCAATTGATTTCTTTTGCAATTTCTTACGTAAGTACACTAAAGAAAGTCTTAGAAAAAAATTTGTTATGTTGCAAGAATTAGATCATTGCAGAGTGCGAGAAAAAATAGGTCTGCAAGGTCATTCTCTGGCTTGTCTTTCTAAAAAAATATGCCAGAGTGTGTTTCATCACTTCAGGATGTTAGCAGTGCATCATACTAAAATGAGAAAATTGGTGAGAAAGTTGTATTATGCAAAAAGTCCAGCACTTAAACTTAAACAGTTAAATAGTGCTCTTTTGTATGGATGTGAATGAGATGTTAAGAAGATTTGTGCAGAAATTGAGGTAAGTTATTTTGGTCCAGAGGAAGGTAATGCAGAAACTGATATAATTATAGAAGGACATGTGTTAGAAAATGTTGGACATGTTAATATTGAAAATTTTGAACAGGAAATAATAAAAATTAAGGTAATTACAGGTGAGAAACCAAATTTTTCTTGTGTCTGTTGTCGACGCATTCATTACAAAAGTCAAACTAGGTTAGTTGATTTATATTTAAAAAGTGAAGATGAAAGTAATGGTCAATGAAAAGATTTTGCAACTTATTTGTTGGTGGAAAACTATTTTGATTTGGGTTTTGAGCAACGTATTTGTAAATATTGCTATAATAAATTAAATGAAAATAAAATGCCTGCTAGAGCTGTTCATAATAATCTAGAGTTGATAAATATTCCATCAGAATTGATGGATTTAAATACTTATGAGACTATTCTGATCCAATGTGTACATCCTTTTCAGGCTATTGTTCGTATGGAGCCTAAGACTGGTAAATTAAATCCTTCAGATTTACAAAGAGGATTAAAGGGTAGAGTTGTATATTTGCCACTTGATTTAAAAACAATATGGAAACAATTGGTGTTGAAAATGTAGAAGAGGAACCTCTAGTTATTCTAGTTAATGGTGTACCTACAAAGAGTAAGAAAATCTCGCAAGATTTAGTGGATGTTAGAAAAGTCAAAAAGGCAACGTTGTATTTAGTTCAAAACAATAAGTACTATAAAGATGTATACGTAGAAGAAGAAGATGTAAGTGAAGAAGAGGAGAGTGATTTGTCTATTGGACAAATTGAAAAAGTTGACCTATCCAGAAGTGAAGAAATTTATGAACATTACAGTGTTCATCCACTGCATTCCAAAGAAGCAATAGGGAATGCTAATGAATTATTTCAGATGAAAAAGGCGAAAGGAAATCCTATTAGTGTGTGGGAAGAAAGTTTGGAAGGTCGTTGTTTCCCACAGTTATTCCCTACAGGTGAAGGTACACGATATGATGATCGACCTATGCAGATTCCTGCATCTGAATACCGGACAACAAGATTATATGCAGAAGATCCGAGGTTTCGCCAATGCATTCCATATTTGTTTCATCTTCTGTTTGAGAGTGACTTATCTGGTCTCTCTTATGCAGTAAATCATATCTTAAAAAGTGGAGTTCATCTGCATAATATTTCAGCAAAGGAATTTATGGATAAAGTGCAACAGAAAGATAGTGTTTTGGATTCACACCTAATTAATTTAATGGCTTGTCAGCGTGGTACTAATGAGTATTAGTACCGTCGTCATGGAGATTTGAAGTGCATGCTTAGAAACTTAGGAGCACCAACATGGTTTTTAACTCTAAGCTGTGCAGAGTATGCTTGGGAAGATTTACTTGAATTTCTTCAGGAGGCGAATGCAAACATAGAAAATATAAACTACAAGACACCTGGAGAACTGTGTTCGTTAGATCCGGTTAATGTTTGCAGATATTTTAATCATAGATTTGAAGCTATGATGTCTTTTCTTACAAACAAGAAAAATCCGCCTCTTGGTGAAGTACTGGATTTCTTTTGGAGAAAAGAATACCAAGCAAGAGGTGCTCCTCATATTCATATGCTGTTATGGATCAAGGATGCTCCTAAATTTGGAGGAGACTCGGATGAGACTGTACTGTCTTTTATTGAACAGTATGCCACTTGTGACATACCTAATAGTACAACTGATAAGGACTTAAGAGGAAAAGTGTTACGCTTTCAAAGTCATCGTTGTGGAAAATATTGTCGGCAAAAATTCAAATCAAAGAGTAAATTCTACACCAAATGTCGTTTTGGATTTGCACGACCGGTACTTTCAAAAGGAAGAGTCAACAATTTGATGTCATCTTTGCGACATAACATCAGAAGAAGGTCACCTAAAAATACGTACAATTTAAGAAGAGGTGAAGAATCCAAATATATAAATGACTATAACCCAGTCATTTTGTCCATGTGGAATGCTAACATGGACATACAATATGTTGCAGACAACTCTATTGCTGTGGCTCGATATGTAACGTCTCAAATCACAAAATCTGAAAAGGCGGAACTGAAGGAGATGTGGGAAGACATTTCTCATGAAAAGAGCCTAAGCAAGAAATTGTATACGTACAGTTTGAAGATGTTGTCTCATCGAGAAATTGGAGCATATGAATGTTGTGACCGATTATCATCAGCAAGTCTTTATGCTAATTTAAGGACTATTCTCTGGGTGAGTTTGGGTCTTGCAGAAACACGAAACCGTGTTCTAAAACCTGTGCAAGAAATTGAATATTTAGCCCAGAAAGAACCAAACAGTACAGACATTCTGAAAACAAATATGTTGGATACATACTATCCAAATAGAAGTACTCTTCTAGAAAACATTTGTCTGTATGAAATACTTCAAAACTACACTTTTAAAAGGAATGTTACAGAGAACATTGATAAAGGTGTATATGCTGTAATTGGACAAGAAGGATGTCTGGTGAAGCAAAGAAAAGGACACTTGATTAATCATAGGAAACTGAGTTGCGAAACAGCTGACAAAAGAGAATTTTACTATTTTGCTCTTTTGCAACTCTTTAAACCATGGCGTAGAGAAGAGGAACTACTTGGGGACTTTGATAGTTATGAAGATTCATTCAATGCATCTAAAAGTAGTATTGAATGTACTGTTTTTAGTAATTATCTGCAAATGTTGAATGATGAAATAGAGCAAGAAGTGACAATTGCAGCGGAGATTGCTAGAGATAGTTCACAAGATAGTCAAAGTTCGGCTTCATTAAGTCAAGATCCACTGGGACAACCAATTATCCAAAATGAAGCAGCCACTGCCATGGATGAGGTGGAAAGAGCAATGCAGCAAGGTCAAGAGGAAGTAATCAACTTAGAAGAATTAAAGAAGCAATTTAATATTGAGCAAAGACAGATATATGATGAAGTGACAAAGCACATTGAGCATGGCTTTCATCATGAGAGAAAAGATTGCTCATGTATGTCATTTGAACCTATTCGATTATATGTAAGTGGAGAAGCTGGAACTGGTAAAAGTTTCCTAATTAAAGGAATTACTACATATTTACAGCAAAGAACTCAGTCAACACTGTCGTGTGTTGTTACTGCTCCAACTGGATTGGCAGCACATAATATTAAAGGTATTACTTTACATCGTTTACTGATGCTGCCAGTTGAACATGAAAATAAATTACAATATCACAAGCTATCTGGAGAAGCTTGTTTTGAAGTTTCTAGAGTGCTTAAAAAATGAAACTTCTTATTATTGATGAAGTAAGCATGGTATCTAATTTAATGCTTGCTTTTGTACATTTAAGAATGCAACAGATACTTAAGACAGAGTATGATGTGTTATTTGGAGGTAAACATGTCATAGTTTTTGGAGATCTACTCCAACTAACTCCAGTGAAAGGACAACCTGTATTTGAAACTGTTACGCATGAGGAGACTAGAAAGTGCCTGGGCAGTATTGGAAATGTTAATATATGGTCACATTTCAAATATACTGAACTGATTCAAAATATGCGACAGGCAAAGGATACTAAACATGGAAATATTCTTCAAGATATCAGGATTGGAAAACTAACTGAAGATGCGAAACACACTCTACGAACACGATTACTTTCCAAGCTGTTTCCTAATGAAGATAATGTACCTGAGAAAATATATAGTAAAGAGGTAGCAGATAAATCAGTGATATGCTTGATGCCAACTGTGAAAGAATGTTCAGTTTTTAATGAGAAAATGTTGAATTTAGAAAATCAACAAATTAGGAAACTGGAAGCTAAAGATAGAATAGAGCATGAAGGTAGTACTATTGTTTTGTCTGAAAAGTTGAAGTTAAAATTGGATTCTCTTCAAAAAAGTATATCTAAAACTGCTGGTTTAGAGAAAAATCTGTATGTATGTTTAAATTGTCGGATAATTTTAAGGAGAAATTTACATGTAGAAAGAGGATTGGTAAATGGAGCAATGGGTAATGTTGTTGGTTTTGTTAATTATACAAATAGAGATGAGATTGAATTTTTAAGAATAAAATTTGATGGAATTGAGGAAGTTCAGCAAATTAGTCGCTGTTCAAATCGTTTTTTGCTTGTGAAAGACTTATATGTCCGTCGGAAACAATTTCCAATTTGTTTGGCATATGCAGTGACTATTCACAAATCTCAAGGTTTAAGTGTAGATTGTGCTTTGGTAAATATTGGAAGCACTGTATTCAAAGAGGGTATGGCATATGTTGCTTTATCGCGAGTTAGAACTTTATGTGGACTTTATTTAATTGATTATGATGAGACAAAGATTAGTGCAGATTTAAATTGTGTGAAGGAGTATAATAGGTTAAGAAGAGAATATGCTCCAAGTTTACCTCAATATCCTTTAATTGAAAGGCGTATGGTTGGTCAGAAAAGGAAAAATGAGGAGAAATGTGCTGAAGTAGTTGAGAAACGACGAAAAAAAGATGTAGATGTTGTTGGTAGGCATAAGAAAACGGTTAGTATTGAAGAGATTGTTGGATTTAAGTTTGAAAACAGGTCTGGTGTCAACTGTTATGCAAATGTAGTAGTTAATGTTGTTTTTTTTCTAAAAAATGTTAGGGAACAGATTGTAGAAAATCAGGAGCAAACATTTTGCTATTCCTTAAATTCTATATTTGAAAAATGTAGTAGTGGTGAAAGTGAAGTAGGAAGTGTTTCAGAACTAAGGAATATTTTAGACAAATGTGCAGGAGTAAATCAATTTTCACAGAATATTCAGCAAGATTGTCAGGAATTTATTATGTATATGTTTACAGTTTTGGAAGATGAAGGTGTAGATATTGATAATCTTTTTGGCCTTTCTTATAAATGGGAACATAACTGTGATAATTGCTCATTTTCAAGTAGTACTGATATACACAGTGAAAGATTTATATATTTAACATTACCAGACTGTAAAGAAGTGTCTTTTAATAAACTAGTTAAAGATGCGCATCAGAACATGGTCTGTTCTCAATGTAAGTCTGAAATGTTATCAACTTTATTTATCCATAGATATGGACAATATGTAATATTAATGTTTCAACGATGCAGAGCTGATGGGAGTAAATTGTCAACTTTAATTAAAATTTTTGTGGCTACTCAAGTATCTATTTCTAGACGAACATTTGTAACTGTAGCCATTATTTTTCATGAAGGGCCTTCCACATCATCAGGACATTATACAGCTTATTTGAAGTGTGGAAGTGGCTGGACGCTTTGCAATGATACCCAATTGACTTTTAAGAAACGTTTGCCTTTTGCCTTAACTAACTCCTATCTGCTATTTTTGGAACCCAAATTTCAGTAGAATCACTTGCTGTAGGAAGATTAATACTGTAAAGATATGAAACTTTCTTGTTTACAAATATCATGTGACTGAGGGTCTACAAATCTATAAATGAAATTTGTGTTTGGTATAGTGATAACATCAGGTAGAAATTTAGTTAATGTTTGGTGGTATAAAGCATGTTACCCATTTTTACTGTAAAGGTTCACAAAAGAATAGATAAGATTAAGATTAAGAAATTTCAGAAAAAAACTTCTTAACTCATAGTATTTGGCCATGTAGAAAAATATGAGAGAAGAAAATGAGTACTTTAGATAATTATTTTAGAACATATATGGACGCAAGTTTTTGGGAGAGGTATTTAAAAGGTAATGAGTTAACTTATACAATTTGGCCATGCGGAAAGGTATGAGAGAAGAAAATGTATACTTAAGATAGATTTTTATAGGAGATACTTGCACTGTGTTTTTTTGAGATATATTTAAAAATAGGTCGTATAGTTTAATTAGTTTGTAACTGTGGAAGATGTAGTGTGCTTACTCAAGAAATTGCGAATTTGAGAAAAACATTTAAGATATGTTTTTTTCAGGTATTTATAATATGTATGGAGATTTTGGATGGGTTTTTTAAACACAATCATTTTGATTGTGTTTTTTTTCCCCGCTGTTATATGATGATTAATATTGAAATCACTGTTTATAGTGAAAATCAATGTATTCTGAGGACAGCAAAAATAAACCATTTAATATGTTGTTTGAGTTATTTTGTTACATTGAATTTAGAAATATGTATTATAACATATTTTTTTACTGTCTTCCACAGATATTATATTTATAAGGTAAGTACAACTAATAACATCCGAGAGTTTTCTCTGCCTCTCTCTTATTGACTCCTACTTTTTTATATTTTATGAAATGTACATTATAATCTTATTTTTACTTTTCTTCCACAGGTACTACGTTTTTAAAAGAAATTTACTTTACTTTTTTATTATTTTTTAGGTAAGTATAAAAAATAAAGAAACTTTTACATCACTGTGTCATTTCTTTGTCTATCCTGCTTAAAGCAATGTCATGTTTAATATAAGCACTTCCACATAGGATTGGGTGCATTGTTATAAGGCATGCTTTAAAAGTGATTTAATGAAATGAGCGACATTTCACTGAGTGAGTTCAGCTACACTGATATATGAAAACATTGGTGGGAAATGATATTAAATGTTACATGTTGTTCTTTCCAGGAGTTTATGTTCTTTGCTGCAGTGGCAATTCTGCCACAGCATTAGGGGGCCGGGGGGCAGAGTGGTACTTCTATGCTCATGATAGAGCTACTCCTTCATGAGCCACGGTTGAGATCTGTTCATGATACAGTGGTTCTGTCATGGCTCTGCTTAGTCAATAGAACGTGTCATGGAGGCGCAATATTAGTGCTGTGCAAGCACAGCAGCAAGCCCATGACAAAACTGGTCCATCCCGAGGACAGCTGAGGCAATGCTCGTGATGGAGCGGCTCTGTCATGAGCATGGAAGGACTTAACAGGTGTTAAAAAAACCTGAGGGGTCTCTTCAAAGAGAGTGTTGGTTGTAATTTAAAGGGCACTTTAAAACACATTGTGGCAGCTTTATGTTGACGTTGCGTCTCTTTGCACCACAATTTCGTCAGTTTATTTAATACAATGACAGTGGAAATAATGTACCATATTTACAACGTTATGGATCTAGGAGATATGTCACATTCTAAAGCCCTGCACCATAAGGAAGTGTTCCTCTGAAGGAATGCGTCTTGAAAGTGGCTGACTGTAATGCATGATATTTCACTCAGTGACTTTCAGACCTATGCTGTTTCAAAACTGTGCATGTGCTTGAAGCAGGTGTAGGTATTGACGCAGTATTGTGAATATAGTGCATTGGTGAGCCTTGCTGGAGCTGCATCACACTTGCGATGCAACTCTAGCAATGTATTACTTTTTGAGCATAGATGTGTTACGCATCTATGGTGTTTTTTGTACCATGGTGCGCCACATTTCAAATGTGGCACACCATGGGTAACGGAGCACTAGCATACTGTGGTGCACATTAACTGGTGCATATCTGGGTATGAAGTAGTTAACATAAATCTGCCCCATAGGTTACAAATCCACGTTTAGTAGAGTGTTCGGCCTTTGTAGTGTTATGTTTTTTCTGTTATTCTATGTAGGTATGTAATATTGCAAGATTTTTGTCACGAAAAAGAAGCCATGAGTATTGGGTTTGTGAAAGATTGCAAGATTTTTAAAATTAAAAAGCAAGAACCATGGCATTGTTTAATATAGCATTGTAAATACTTATCTTTAATAATGATGAGAGAGTAAAAAAAGGTTAACCTGATGTTTTAAAATTATTCAGAGGCTTCTTTAGAGGAAGTGTTCTATATGATTGTAGCGTGGGTGTTTGACTTTTTTATAGGTAATAGAATGCATTTTGTATGCTGTAGCAGGAGGAGTACTACATGCTTGAATATTCTTCAGTGCTTATTTTCATTTGGTAAGTGGTATTGAGACCGACAGAGAACTTCAATGGATCGGAGGGGCTGTTCCTGTGCATCTGGAGGACTGCCAAGCCGTTGCAGCAGTGGGAGTGAGGCCTCTCACAGGGGCTTAGCGCAGCTCCTTTTGATGCTCACAATTGCAGATAACAGGGTAGAGATGTCTGTGGAATTTATAGATGGTTAGTCACACTAGAGTGTGGGCGGCGCCCCTAGCACTTCATTACGGCACACAGGGGAGCTGCGTTGCACAGTTTGAGAATCAGAGACTTAGGAGATAAACCTTCATAATAGGAAGGCTTCTAAGTGATAAAAATCGCCGGTGCTCGGCGTTAAAAATATCACTGCTATCGGTGGAATTTTCCACGGTGTTAGTGCTTCAACAGAAATGGGAACACATATCTGATAGAAAATCCTGTAACAATCTCAGTATTTCACATTATCGCGTGAAAAGAAAGTCTTTCGAAAGATGTTGAACGTTGTTCTCTTTTGAGAGTAGAAAAGATAGTGAGAGAAGTGGGTGGAGTTCTCCGTGTAAATTGCAGAATAGAAACTACTAAGAACCAATTGGAAGTGTTGTTTTCAAGTCACATGACTTCACATGCGCGTCTCAGGACGTGTACGGGGTGATAGTATCTGGTCATGTACGCCATTTGGAAGTAGCGGTCTAATTCAGCGAAGTTTCAAAACGTGAAAAGGAGTAAATCCAAACATATCCGGATTTAATATATCTTTTGAGCTCGATTCAAGCATACAACTGTTAAAGTATAAAACCTTTTATATTTTTTTTTAAAATACCAAGGTGTGTACATTCGGTCACGCACGAAAGTTTAAAAAGACATTCGGCCCCATTTAATTAAAATTTTCATAATAATAAAAAAGAAGCCTAGGTTTAGTGTCTTTGACGTAGTATAAGTTCTTTGATGGGTCTATGAAGAAATTTAATAAGTTGCAATTGCAAAGTTTTCACGAAATATATAGGCGGGTGCGCGCACGCGGTCGCGCACGAACGAAAGGCAAAAAAGCGGAGATAAACCCCCTTTATAATATGCTCCTGGAGCTGTTTTTGGTACAATGAGTTAGTTCTGAAAAGAACTTTTTTTTTTCTAAACAACTGTTATGTTGTTTTTGATTTTTTAAACTTGCAACAACATTTTCAAGTGTGACACAGGATCAAAATGAAATGAAGAAATGTATCTTTTCTCGGGGCATTTATGACTCTCAATTTTTAGTTTAGTAAGAACGAGGCTCTGCTCTCCGTACAGAAGAATTTCTCCACACTCGTTGCATTTCATGTGCACCTTTGCAAGATATGGTCTCAAGTCCATCACAGCACTCGATGGAGATACAGGTCGTCCACCAGAAGATGTGCTGGCCACCTCTGATGGTAATAGCGTGGCCAGGGCTCTTGTCGATGCCTTTGCAAATTCCACAGGGTGCACTTGTTTGACATACCGCACCATGGTATGTATGGAAAAGGAATATTTTTTTCTTGGATTTCCTCTTGAGAGAACCGAATTGCATATCGTGCAGGTAAATTTTGGCGCATTCACTTTCTTTTGTTCTTCAGGATAAGTGAAAAATTGCCAAATAAAAGATTCCTTTTTTCTTTTTAAAGGTAGTCGCTCATTTCCTTCAGATTCGGAAGATGAATGCGGGGCGGCAGCCATTTCAGCAAAGTCTTCCGAAGGGTGTTGAACGTCGTTCTCTTTTGAGAGTAGAAAAGATAGTGAGAGAAGTGGGTGGAGTTCTCCGTGTAAATTGCAGAATAGAAACTACTAAGAACCAATTGGAAGTGTTGTTTTCAAGTCACATGACTTCACATGCGCGTCTCAGGACGTGTACGCGGTGAAAGTATCTGGTCACGTACGCCATTTGGAAGTAGCGGTCTAATTCAGCGAAGTTTCAAAACGTGAAAAGGAGTAAATCCAAACATATCCGGATTTAATATATCTTCTGAGCTCGATTCAAGCATACAATTGTTAAAGTATAAAACCTTTTATATTTTTTTTTTAAATACCAAGGTGTGTACATTCGGTCACACACGAAAGTTTAAAAAGACATTCGGCTCCATTTAATGAAAATGTTCATAATATTAAAAAAGAAGCCTAGGTTTAGTCTCTTTGACGTAGTATAAGTTCTTTGATGGGTCTATGAAGAAATTCAATAAGTTCAGATTGCAAAGTTTTCACGAAATATATAGGCGGGTGCGCGCAGTCGGTCGCGCACGAAAGCCTGGAAATGCGCTATCCATTTTATTGAGAACTGTTGCCGAGAGTGCGCACACCGGGTCGTGCACGAAAGTTTAGAAAGGCTATTTTTATTTACAGGCAAATTTTAATGCGTTGAAAAAAAGGCAAGGTACAGACTTTCTAATTCTGTATCGCTTTACAAGGAGTCTCTATGCAACTTGAACAGTGAAGAAAACGGCTTGTTTCTGAAAAAAATATTGCCAGAACTTTATTGACAAAAGTATAGGTTGTATACACGAGATATTTCTGAATTAGCATTTTAAAAACCAATGAAATTCACTGAAAAAACCATAGGTTTTACACACGTTATAGTTAGGAAGTAGCATTTACAAAACCTATGAAATTCACTGAAAAAACTATAGGTTTGACACCAGTTATAGTTAGCTGGAAATTTTACTGATATAAAACCAATGAAATTCCACGTTATAGTTAGTTGGACTCACTATAACTTGCGCGTGTAATGCACTGCTGATGACGTCACATATTACATCACTCATGACATCACTGATGACACCATCCTTGTGACACAGTGACAGACCTCCTTTCACTGTAATCTAACCCTTGAAACGCATATTCAAAAATAGATACTAAAATGTTCAAAAAAATGGAGATACCCATACCAGTTACAACAACCAATTCAATAATTCCACCATCTATATACACATGCACTAATTCACCAACAGTTCTATATAGTCAGTCATACATATATTCACTAATCATATGTAGTGATACACGTACACATCCTGTTACACACCGACAGTCATCCAAAAGTTATTCACACAAATACTCACACATGCAAATAAACTATTGAACATCCATTTATTTGCATAAACAGCTATATACACACTACCACTTTACTTCTAAGGAAACTTACACATACTTACTCTCTTAAAAAATCACTTATAGAAACACATACTAATTTAAACAGGAACTCTTACAATCCCTCACTCTCACATATAGTCACTTATATACATCAATATTCACATATACTACATTAAAACATATGTAGTTACTGATAAAGACACTAATAAGACAGTCATTCACTCACTAACACAGACATATGCACACTAATCCACCCATACAGTCGTGCACATATGCTGTCTTCAAAACACATACAAACAGAGACTCAGTCATTCTTGCATCTATGTAGTAAGTAATACCCCCACCAAACCATGCAAACACTCATACTGATACTAAGAAAAACATCTAATAACCTATATACATACACATGTACCTACTCATCAACCCATGCAGCCACTTATACACAAAGTGAAACACTAATACATATATTTAAATATTTAAGCATTACTCAGTAATATATGTATTCACTAAGATATTCAATAATATATACATATATAACACATATTTATTTTTCAGAAAGACACACATTCACTGGATGGTGTCATCAGTGATGTCATGAGTGATGTAATATGTGACGTCATCAGCAGTGCATTACACGCGCAAGTTATAGTGAGTCCAACTAACTATAACGTGGAATTTCATTGGTTTTATATCAGTAAAATTTCCAGCTAACTATAACTGGTGTCAAACCTATAGTTTTTTCAGTGAATTTCATAGGTTTTGTAAATGCTACTTCCTAACTATAACGTGTGTAAAACCTATGGTTTTTTCAGTGAATATATATATATATATATATATATATATATATATATAGGTAATACTGCTAATATAGGGGAAATCGGATTTTTATCCCTCAGCGACAGCAACCATTGGGGTGCCGAGAATGGGGAAGACCTGAGTAGGCACCCTCACTACGGGCTATGCCACAATCCGGAGCCAGGTACCAGGCTGAGAGACTTGGTGTGCTAAGGGCTCCCAGAGGAAGGCCAACCATGGTTGATGCTGGGGGACTGATACAGAAGGCGGTCTCCGGAAGTGGCCTGAGTGACATTCTGTTGTGGGATTGGTTAAAGTTGTTGGGTTGGATGGGATGTAGTGAGCCACCCAGCCACTGCAATACTTTGTAGGGCACACAACTCCCTGGGCCGGGCGCGGACCGGGGAGTATATAATAAAAGGTGACGTCAGCGCACGTATCTGACAGCACAAATGGAGCACCAGAGTAGACGTTCCTTATTGCCTCTCCGCCGTCATTAGCTAGGCCTGACTTGACCCCTAACCCTTAGAAGATGGTTGTAGCCCAGACAGCACTCCCTAGGGACTGCCTGTTTCCCCCCCAGCAGCAACGAGTGACGGGACCCCAGCCCGGAGTGCAACATCAGTGTCACACCGATCGGCAGCATGCAGTGGTGGCAGATGGACACCAGGGGTCGTACAGCTATCTCTTGGCCAGGCTGAACTTTCCATATAAGCTGCTGCCCTCGTTGTAAAACAGAGAGCGAGGGTCTGTAGCAGCCCTGCCGGAACTCGGTGAGTTTAAATTGTGATTACTGTTAGCTTATGCTTCACTTATGCTAGTCTGTCATTTATCAAACAGTTAAGTGTTACATTGGGGCTTACCTCGCCCTGTCATGCTGTGGCACCCTTACACTGTTCTGATGATGTGGGGCCTGTTAATGAGCTGCTCACCCTGGTAGCAATCTTATAGGCCTTGATGATGCTGCTGGACACCCGTTGCTGTAAGCGCAATTGCAGGCCTCTGTACAGCACTTGTGTGCGTCCTTTAAGTGCTAGGGATGGCTTCCACAACTTTTCCTGTTGGTGGGGTGCTGCAGTCCGCTGCTCATGCACTTGTCAGCACGTCTCTCATCCGGGCGATGCTGGCACTATGATAGCAGCATAGGGGGGAATCGGCAGACAGGCTGTCTCGCGCTATGGCTTCCGCAACTCTCTCTTTCCCCATAGGGGGAAGGACAGACAGCGCAGGGCTGACAATGCCGGTGCTGGCCTTTCTCAGTGCTTGCGCAGCCTGGCAGTGGGGTGGTGGACTTCAAGGCCAGACAATGCCAGTGGTGCCTGTTCTGTGCCAGGCTAATTGCTTGGCTTCCCCTCACCTTGCGGGAGTCCGGACTGGTTCCGTTCTCTGCACCAGCTCTCCTTTTCTCACTGCCCAGTCTCTCAGCTGGCAAAGGACTGAGGGGACATCAGACTGTAGATGGCAAAACAGTCTCTTCTTACACTTCTTTCACATTGACGAGATGTTGCCCCTCTCTCTCTATGGGCTGTTATGCTGTAAGTAGGTGCGGGGTGTCTTATACTGGGATCCCACCCCAACAGATAATTGCGTAGTGTGCTCAGCAGACACACGGGGTTAGAACCCCTCGTTGCCATTTCTAGTTGTGAGTCCTAGGCACACATACTGCAGGAAGGAAGACACAGACACTTGTGTATGGTACTGGAAACTAGCCACGAGCATGTGCACTCGGGCTCTTTTATTTGTGGGATCACCTGATTGGTGATGCCCATGTTGGATGGGTGAGGGGGTGTGTATGTGGGCCAGCCATCAGGGGAGTGGCTGACAAAAACACTAGACTGTGTCCAGCAGGACACAACAGAGATGTGTCATTTTTTATGCATTCTTCCAACTTGCGGATCTCCCTTACCTCCCTATTTCTTAATGCCATACGACATAGTCATCATCACAGTGTGATCAGTGTGCAAGGTAACTGTGTGAGTGGAGAGGAAAGATAGTAAGTCAAAGGTTTTCTGCAAGGATGACCTAACTCTATTGAAGCTCCTGGATGTGCTTAGAGGGATCATTATCCCATTGGTATGTTAATGCCAGCCTTTGTGAGCATACTTAAAGCATCCTCCTATGTTACTTTTGGTCTATATGCTCTCCTTATAGTAGTTTCATATTTTGCAGAAGCTGCAAATTTAAATTGTATTATTGTATTTATATTTTTGAAAACATACCAAATAAAGTAACATTAATGTATCCTAAATGATTATGCTGATGCTGCAACTTATTTGCTCTTCAAATAGCCCCCAAGCACTTTGCTTGTTAAGGCAGTGGCACACATGTTTCGTTTAAGAATTCAAATTCTAATAAAAACTGAAATTTCTCCCTTTTATTAATTCTAGTCCCAAACCCTATTTTTTAAGGTCAGGAATTAGCCAAGACCTGTTGATGTTACTGACAAGCCTGTCTGTGCCCATTCGTGCCTCTACCGCACCCAGCACCAGGAACCCTGGTCCAGTCACCACTCAGTGATACTCCACAGCAGTCCTAAGTCAACAGAAAGGATACTGCAGCAATTAGAAGGCCATCCAGTCAAGGGCCTCAATGAACCCATGCCCCTGCCACATATACAAATTAGGAAAATCACCAATCAGAACCTCCCTGGCCAACATCATCAACACCTTAATCTCATCTGCCACATTCCCAGATGAATAAAAACTTACATAAATCAATGCCCTCCTCAAGAAGTCCACAGCTAACTCAAGTCAACTGAGCAACTCCCGATCCATCTCCCTGCTTCCCTATCAAGCCAAAGTGATTGAGAAGACCATCAACAAGCAACTCGCAACCCACCTCAAGGGTCCCGCCCCTGAAGTGTACAGTGCTGGCAGTCGGAGCCTTTGCATCCCCCGGGCTACCCAGCAGTTGTGCTGTGCTGGGGCACCTCCTCCCGGTATTCCTAAGGTTGTAGGCGGCCGAGGGCCGGTGCGTTACGCGGCGGTCAGCGGGAGAGGCAGCGAGACAAGTCCTACCACACCACCATCTTGGCCACGCCCACTAAAATATTGTAAAAATGTATTCTCACATTTAACAAACTTTTAAACTGTTCTCTTTACTGTAGAAAAATCTCTGACCTGGTGATGGAGACCTTTGCCTACATATGTGGAGAGGAGTTGGCCTAACGCCTAAGGCAGTCGACCTCAAATCTGGGGAACCAGGTTCGAGTCTCGGCAATGACGCTGAACATCCTGTGATTCTGGGCAAATCACTTTATCTCCACGTGCCTAACAAAAATGAATGTGTACTCATGTAACGCAACTAGTGCTATGTAAAGCGCTCTGATACCTGATACCTGATACTGACATTCATTAACATCAAGAGCTGTGAGAGAAGGACGAATTAAACCTTTATAGACCTGCTCTCTTCCTGTTTATGAATGTGGGACTGTACCTCTGTTACATTTTTAGGTCTAGCATTAGCCAAGACCTTTTGATTTAAAAAAATATGTATATGTATACTATTGCTATTTAAAGGGACTTTCTGCCAGCTGTCTTCATCCATTGTTCTGTTGCGGTTTCATTCACATTTTGCATTCACCCACAACAGCACACAGCATGGGGCAGGGGGTCAGTCCTCTTCAGCCACTGTATAACGTCACTTTCAATGACTGCATTATGATATTTTTTCAAGGAGCATACCCGTACACAAGGATGTTCTCTTCAGTGGATAATTGACAGAATATCAGAAACAGTAATTGTGTGTGGACTTAATATTGTGTCAAAAATAGTGAGGACCAAAGTATCAAGACAGTAAGTGCAAATAGGTAATTATAGATTTACTAGTCTTTTAGCCCACATTTACGTTCCTTGAAATTATATATATCTTAAGATGTGGTGTTATATATAGTAAAACTTTGCTCACCTATTGAAACTTACCTTCACAATATTTGTGTCCTCGATTTTCTTGGCATGATATTTTGGTCTACGATATTTCTGTTTCCGATATTCTGTCTTAATACCAACAGGATTCTTTCTACCAGCTCTTCTATGTTAGACACATGACACATTCTTTCTGTTTCAGTTCCTGTCTCCTGGTAATGGTGCTGTAAATTCATTTTGGGGTGGCCTTTGTTTGTCTGACTGCTGCTATTGTAAGTTGCCAATGTTGGCAAGGGTGCAAGTAATAGTTACATTAGGGCACAAGTTATAGTTGCTAGAGTTAACTTTGACTTGTGAATTTTAGTGTTTTCTTTTCGGTTAAAACATTAAGATGTCACTGAAATTTTCCCTTAATGATAAAATCAGTTTCACCTTTGTTTTTTTCAGTGATTTTCTATTTTATTACCATAGATTAAGCCAACCCTGTGCGGTGCACAGAGGGGTTAGCCACAGGGCCTGGCCTTACCTTTGCCTCCGCCTGGGTGGGAGCAGCATTTTCAAACTCCTCCCACCAGGTGGGAATAAAGTGGAGTTCCCTACCTGGTATAATGTAGGCAGGGTATGCCCTCACTCTTCTGGGCAGGGAACCACAGTGCCCCAGTGGTGGGCTCCCAGGAACCCTGTATAGTATCACACGCTGCGATGTGGGGTCCATTGGGTGGGTATCACCACAGGGAAAGGGGTGTGCAGCCCCCTCCCCTTTTTTATTTTTTGTGGCCCCAGGGGTGGTGATCCCAGGGCCCAGTAGAGGCTTGAGAAGGGTTAGCCCTGCATGCAACCTTCCCCATCCAAGGACAGTTGGCCCCATGTGATGGGGTCCCTGAGGTCAATCAGTGGCTCGGGATGTGGGCTGCAGCCTCCCTCCCTAAAATTTGCATTTGACCCAAGGGGATGGGGTCCCCGGGGCCTGGAATGGCTCAGGAAGGGTGGCCCTATTAAGGTTTACCTCAACATAACTATAAATCCCTCAGGCCCTGGCTCACCCTGGGGGTTGATATTATTATATTTAAAATTCCAGCAAACGTTTTCTTCTGAAAGTCAAGATCCAGCTGGAGTTCTGCGTTAGTCCAATTGAATCTTAACTTTTTTTTATTTTTCTTTATTTTGGCCCTAGGGGCTTTCTCTGGTACACTCATTGGAATGAGAAGGACAGAGTATCCCTACCCTACCCCTTATATCTTTTTTTAATTTTAAAGTTTAGGACAGGGGATAGGTTCTTGAGTCCTGTAACAGCTGCTTGCAAATTTTTTCTTCATGTCGCAGGCAACAAACCAATGGACGCGCTGCGGCGGCACTGTAACTCCTGTGGAAGAGATTTGGCCAAGGGAAACAAGCCCCTTGGGCCAATCAGAACCACTGCTAAAGTGCTAGTGTTCTCTTTTCTAAACATGGAAGAATTGGCTTAAACCTAATTGTCATCTTTAGTTTATGAATAAGTCCCTAGTATAGTAGTACTTCATGGATCCAGGGACTGTAAATTAAGCACTACAAGTGGGCCTGCATCACTTTATTTTTCACCCACTTACATAGCCCTGTAGACATTTCTTAGTCCTGCCCTTTCAGCTTATGTGTGCAATTTTAAACTGCCATTTTGACCTGACAAAATGAACCTTTTGCCAGGCCCAGATCTTCCTTATCAAATCATGTAAGGCACCCCTAGGGTAGGATCTGGACAGACCAGAGGGCAGGGTGCAGTGTATTTAAAAAATGGGACGTGTAATTGTAAGTTTTACATGTCCTCATAGTAAAACCCTCTGAAATGTGTTTTTCACCACAATTTTGGAGTTACATTATTATATTTAATAAGCTGTAACTACCAAATGGGAATAAGTAAACAGTTTCTGTTTGGTGTCTTTGGAATTGTAATCAAGAATCCTTTTTTTTATAGTAAAGTGAAACGCTTGGTTACAATTTTTAGAAATTTGGCATTTTCCTACCTTATCCATTTAGTGCCTGCAATTTATCTCTTGGTCAAATGACTGGGTGTAGTTGGCAGTCAGTCTTTGTGAATTCCCCCTAGCCAGCCACATGCAAAAGACAGCTGAGTGTGCCTGGATGGGCCATCACTGGCAGGAGGGGAGGAGGGATTTAGGCACAGCCCCACTTACACCTTAAAAGTCTGTGTCTACCTTCGCACAATAGACTGCATAATCCCCTGTAGTTAGTCTACCTCCATGGCATGTGAGGCAGGAAATATATGCACTGCAAAGGGTAACCTCTAGAAGATTTGCCAACTTCAAAAGAGGCTCCAGGTATACATATTGGACCTCAGGCACCTACTGTTCCATCCACTCCTGGTCCTGTGGCTATGACAGAAGAAGGGCTGTTGTGCTGCTTTGCTGCCAGAAGGACTGCCACTCTGCTTACTTGCTACTCTGGTGACCCACTGTCCTGCTTGCTGAGAAGGATGAAGTGATTTTAAGGGTCAGTCAGCTGGCCTCCTATTCTGAGCTACAGGGAAATACCAAGCTCCTCCAGAGGCTCCCTGCAACTGCCCAGCCGCATGCACCCTATACCTGCAACAGGACCAGCCTGAACCCTGGTGGTCTCTGCTGGAGTGAGTTTCTGACCCCCAGGTGGTGCCTCTTAGGTCTGGGCCCTTAGTGTGGCTCAGTCGAACTCACCTGCTGTAAGATTATGGGCACTTCATGAATGCGAACTGGCTCATTCATACAAAGGCCATGCCGTCCACGCAGGTCACCATCATGAAATTCTGGTAAACCAACTCTTCTTGCTTCAGCAACATGAGGCTCCATCCCCGGCCGTCTGCGAAACCTACAGGATCTTCAAGCTACAGCAACGCCAATGTGCGAATCCTGGCTGGCTAGTCGTGCTACTTTAGACAACCGCAACACTCTCTCTGCTCCTCATCCTCAGTCTCGCACACCCAGATAACAGCAAGTGACAGTATGGGCTTTTTGGCACTATTTTAACTCCAATCTTTAAAACAGCATATTTCTGTTTCTACAGATTGGATTTTTGTCATTTTGGGGTCGGTTTTACTTTTTTCTAATGTGGTGTGGGATTGTACTTGTGTTGTGCTTACAATTTATAAGTGTTTGAAGTGTTACACAAACATTTTACACATTTTACACACAGTTAAGCTTGACTACTCTGTGCCAAGCTATCATAGGAATTTTCTGGAATAGCTATTTTTAGTGATTGTGTGCATTATTGATGACGGACTTGAATGTAAAAGATTTATAAATGAATGAAAACGATTTATAAAGTACACAGAAGGAGACAAATAAAAGGAGCTGGCTGATGGCTGTTATAGAGTGAACAGCCAGGTATTTAATCCTTACAGAATAAGGTGTGAGATTGAAGGCTGGAAATTGATGGGGGAAGAGAGTTCCACAACGTGGATGCCCCCTCTGAGAAAGCCCTTCTCCCCATCTTGATCTCCTGTACCTAGGCGTTATTAAAAGATATTTGCCTGAAGATCAAAGCTGTCTACAGGGAATGCCGTTTTGAAATAGATCCCTGAGTTGTTGAAGGCCTCTGTTGTTAAGGGCGTTGTGAACCAGGCAGAGGGCCTTAAAGGTAATTCACTTGTCAATTCGCAAGACAGACTGGGATTTCAGGATCGAAGGGCGAATATCGAAAGGTAAGTGCATATAGGGAAGTATTAATTTACTATTCTTAATGCCACATCTTTGTCCCTAAAAATATATGGATGTGGATGGAGTTAGGTACATAACTTTTTTACATACTTACCTTTCAATATTTTGTCTATAATATTGAGCCTTCCACTACAGTCTATGTATTCGATATTCAGGATCCCCATCCTGTATTTACCCACTCCCGGAATTACCAAATCAAGAAGTACTGGTAATTCTGGGGGCAAAGAATAATCAGCAATTATGGCTAGTTCCTGATGTCCACTAAGAAGGAAGACATTAAAAGAAGTTGTTATTGTGAGTCTGATTGCCCAGTTAATACTCATTTTGCCCTAGACTTTCAATAACAAATTTTTTCTGCTGAAAGCATGCAGTAAACATATACGCAGTGTTCCCACAAATCTCTTAATTCATAAAGGGCAGGTGGCTGCCATTGCCAGCACCATCAGTATGAAGTTTCCACAAGTACGGAGGGCCTCATATATGAAAATTGATGCATCGCTGCGAGAAAACAGCGATGCGTCGCTTTTAATTGTGCCCTCCTTCCGACACCAGTGATGCGTCATATTTACAGGATGATGCATCATGTCGCAAGGAGTTACAGATACGTCAGTATTTCTGACGTATCTGTAGGCGCAAAAATTATGCATTGCTGGAGTGTGTCACAAAAGTGACGCAACTCCAGCAATCGGTCATTACACATAGGCAAGTCCCATGTGCCTGTACCCTCACCACTGGCAAAGGGCAGAGGGGTGAGTGATGTATGCCAGGGCAGTGGTTTGTCAACTCTTCACTTTTCTCTGCACAAAGACACGCAGCTTGCAAAGGCAGTGTGTGTGTGTCAGGGTACAGGGCCTCTAAGGGGTGCACAATAAGTGCTGAGGCCCTTAGAGGCCTTCTCTGTTCACAGTGCCCTGGGTACCTATGGTACCATTTACCAGGGGCTGACATGTGGCCAGAGATGATAATTGGGTTTAGGCTTCAATGCAGTTTTAGGGAAGGAACAAACCCCCAGATTCATCATTGTCCCGTTTTGCGAGTCCTTAATGGCGATTATTAAGGAATCGCTATTAAAGACTCGCAAAACGGGATTCATGTAGAAATCGCAAAAAAATTTGCGATTTCTACAGCTTCCTTATTTGCGATTAATATTCGCAAATAAGGATGCGATTTCAAGGGTGCCAGGGGTGTCCAAAGGACACCCTGTAGCACCCCTGAAATGAAAATGTAGACTGATGTTGCGCACACACATGTCCAAAGTTTTCGCTATTTACCACGAAGTCAGACTTCGCGGTAAATAGCGGCCAAAAATTGCGAATTCGCAATTCTGAAATGGTTCATGAATTGCATTTAAGGAATCTCAAATTGAGATTCCTTAAATGCGATCGCAATTTGAAAAATCGACATTATTTGCAATTTTTCAAATTGCGAGTTCATGAACCATTGATGAATCTCAAATGCCATTTTTGCGGGCGCAAACGGCCGATTTTTGCGATTCGCACCGTTTGCGCTCGCAAAAATGCTTGATGAATCTACCTGAAAGGCCCTGGGTCCCTAATTAGCAGGAGCCCAGCACACACTCAGTCAAAGAACATCAACAATTCATCAGAATGTGGGGGCATACCATGCAAGAAAGAGGGCACTTTCTCACACAACCCCCCCAAATGAAAGATGATGAGACTAACCTTGCCCTAGAGAGTCTTCATTGTCTTAGTGGAAGAACCTGGAAAGTCCATCTGATTTGGCATGGGCAGTCCCAGGTCTGTGTTCCACTTCAAAGTCCATTCCTTGTAGGGAGATAGACCAATTCAACAATTTAGGTTTGTTATCCCTTCATTTGCATTAGCCATCTGAGAGGCCTTAGATCAGTTTGAACTAAGAAGTGGGTACCAAACAAGTATGGTCTCAACTTCTTAAGGGACCAAACCACAGCAAAGGCCTCCCTCTCAATGGCACTCCAACGCTGCTCCCTAGGGAGAAGCCTTCTGCTTATAAAAGCAACAGGTTGGCCTTGTCCTTCATCTTTGGTGTGGGATAGGACCGTTCCTATCCCTAGCTCAGAGGCATCAATCTGCACTTTGAACTGCTTGGCATAATCTGGAGCTTTCAGAACTGGTGCTGAGTTCAAGTTCAAGTTCAAGTTCAGAAATTTGTATAGCGCACTACTCACCCATAGGGTCTCAAGGCGCTTGTGGGAGGGGGTGCTTTATTTATCGAATAGCCAGGTCCTTTCTGAAGGAAATGTGGTTCTGTGTGAGGCGGAGGTGAGTGGGGAGAGTGTTCCAGGTCTTGGCCGCCAGGTAGGAGAAGGATCTTCCTCCCATGGTGGATCTGTGGATGTGCGGAATTGAGGCAAGCGCTTGGTTGGAGGATCTTAGTTGGCGGGTGGGTGTGTAGAAGGACAGTCGTGTGTTGAGGCATTCGGGTCCTAGTTTCTAGAGGGCCTTGTGAGCGTGGGTGAGGAGACGGAACGTTATTCTCTTGTTGACGGGAAGCCAGTGGAGGTCTTTCAGGTGGCCGGTAATGTGAGCTTCGCGAGGGATGACCAATATGAGTCTGGCCGATGCATTTTGGATGCGTTGGAGTTTTTTCTGTAATTTGGCTGTGGTTCCGGCGTAGAGGGTGTTTCCATAGTCCAGTCGGCTAGTGACCAGTGCGTGGGTGACCGTCTTTCTTGTTTCGGTGGGGATCCAACGGAAGATTTTTTGAGCATACGGAGTACGTTGAAGCAAGAGGATGAAACTGCGTTGACTTGTCTGGTCATCGAGAGGGAGGAGTCTAGGATGAAGCCCAGGTTGCGTGCGTGGTCTGTGGGTATGGGTGCTGTGCCCAGGGCCGATGGCCACCAAGAGTCGTCCCAGGCAGAGGGTGAAGTTCCTAGGATGAGAACTTCCGTTTTGTCTGAGTTAAGTTTTAGGCGGCTGTTTTTCATCCATTCGGCTACTTCTTTCATGCCTTCATGAAGATTGGTTTTGGCGGTGTTAGGGTCTTTGGTGAGGGAAAGGATCAGCTGGGTATTGTCAGCGTAGGAGATGATGTTGAGGTTGTGTTGTCGCGCGATGGATGCGAGGGGACTCATGTAAACGTTGAAGAGGGTGGGACTGAGTGATGATCCTTGTGGGACTCCGCAGATGACTTCGGTGGCCTCTGATTTGAATGGGGGGAGTCGGACTCTCTGGGTTCTCCCGGCGAGGAACGAGATGATCCAGTCCAAGGCTTTTCCTTGTATTCCGACGTTGCTGAGGCGTTGTATGAGGGTGCTATGACAGACTGTGTCGAAGGCGGCGGAGAGGTCGAGTAGGATGAGGGCAGCTGTTTCTCCGTTGTCCAGTAGCGTTCGGATGTCATCTGTCGCTGCAATGAGGGCAGTTTCGGTGCTGTGTTTGGCTCGAAAGCTGGACTGTGAGGGGTCGAGGGAGTTGTTGGATTCAAGGAAGGCGGCGAGCTGGCTATTGACGGCTTTCTCAATGACTTTGGCAGGGAAAGGGAGGAGGGAAATGGGGCGGTAGTTCTTAAGTTCAGATGGGTCAGCTGTGGGTTTCTTCAGGAGGGCAGTGAGTTTGGCGTGTTTCCAGCTTTCTGGGAAGGTAGCGGAGTTGAAGGAGCAGTTGATGACATCACGGAGATGGGGTGCGATGATGGAGTCTGCTTTGTTGAAGATGTGGTGGGGACAGGGGTCGGTTGGCGAGCCTGAATGGATGGATTTCATTAGGCGGATGGTGTCTTCAGTGGTGATTGGGTTCCAGGCGTTAAGGTTGTTAGGGAGCGGTTCGGGTTTGGAGGTGTGTGAGGTGGGCTGTTCTTTCGAAATGTTCTTAAAGCTGTTATGTATGTCGGCGATTTTGTTGTAGAAGAAAGAGGATAACGAGTCGCAGAGGTCTTGGGAGGGAGTAATGTCGTTTGAGGCTGCGGTGGGGTTGGTAAATTCTTTGACGATGTTGAATAGTTCCTTGCTGTTGTGGGCGTTGTTGTCGAGTCGATCCTTGAAAGCTGATTTCTTGGTGGATCGGAGCAATTGGTGGTGTTTGCGGGTGGCTGCCTTGAGGGTGGTCAGGTTGTCAGTGGTTGGGTTTTTTCTCCATGTTTTTTCGAGAGTACGGCATAGTTTCTTGGAATTCTTAAGGTCATCGTTGAACCAGGGGGCCTTTTTGCTACCTTGTTTGATCTGCTGGTTTTTTAGGGGTGCTAATTCGTCAGCGCTGTGAGTGATCCATTGTTTGAGTTTGGTGGCAGCTTCGTTTGGGTCCGATGAGAGGGCTGGAGGGTTTTGGTTGAGCGATGTGATGAGTTGGTCGGTGGTGATTTTGTTCCAGTTTCTTCGAGGAATAGGTTGTGGGGGGTTGTGAGTCTTGGTAGTTTTGTAGCTGAAGTGAACACAGCTGTGGTCCGTCCAATGGAGAGCTGTATGATTGAAGGAGATGTGTTTGCTGGAGGTGAAGATAGGGTCGAGCGTGTGTCCGGCTAAGTGGGTGGGGTGTCAACAAGTTGTTTGGATCCGAGATTGGCCAGGTTGTCCAGAAGGGTGGTGGTGTTGCAGTCGTTTTTCTTTTCTAGGTGGAAATTGAAGTCTCCCAGTAGAATGTAGTTTTTGGAGGGGAGGGTATGTGGGCTGATGAAGTCAGTGATGCCTTCGCTGAATTGTTTACCGGTTCCTGGTGGTCTGTAGATGAGGGTGCCTCTAAGTGTGGTCCTGGAGTCGGTGTGGATCTGGAAGTGGAGGTGTTCGGCGGTTGCAAGGTAGTCGTCGAAGCTGGTCGTGATTCTGATGGTGTTCTTATGGACGATGGCGATGCCGCCTCCTGTTTGGTTGGTACGGTCTTTTCGGATGATCTTGTATGCGTCCGGGATGGCGATGGCGACGTCGGGTGCTGATGATGCGTTCATCCAGGTTTCTGTGAGGAAGGCGATGTCCGGTGACGCAGTGTCGAGTAGGTCCCAGAGTTCTGTGGCGTGTTTGTGGATCGAGCGGGTGTTTAGCTGGATGCATTTCAGGTGGTTAGAGTCGGAGCTGTTTTTGGAGGTCGTGGATTTGCTGTGGGTCTTGATGCAGGCGAACTTGCAGGAGTGGCATGTGAAGGGACCGTGGGTACGCCCTGGGGCAGCTTCGTAGCATTGTGGTGTGCGTCCGGGGTTAAGGGCTAAAAGGGTGGCGGCATCATACGTTATGCGGGAGGAATGTGGTTTGCGGGGGCCAGGGGGTCTGGCGCTGGGCGCGGTCCAGGCACGGACGGGCGTAGACGGGCTTACCTTTGGCGCACCTTCGGCGCGCATGGGGCGCGACCGCTGCGCGTGGACGCTGCGCGGGAAAGCATCTGTCATATGTGGATAGTGGGGGGAAGGGGCGAGGGAGGGTCAGCTGGGAGGCGGGAGCGAGGCTGAGAGGACGGGGCTCCGAATCACAATAACAACAAGATGGCAGCAAATTGAAACCGGGAACAGGAAGGGGCACACAGAGAAATAGAGGATCTGTAAACACTCTCTGAAGAAAGCGCTACAAATTTAAATGCATAAAAGCGAGCAATGCTTAATTAGGATCAAGGCTATGAAACTAAACAATGAGCCTGCGCAAATGATTCCACAATTAATATGAAGCACTCGATTAAGCTTCTACAAATATAGCACTATGGCAAGCAAGCTTCTTTCAGTATAGCGCTATGTCAAGCAGCAGCTAGCGGACACGATTGCAAAGAGCAAAGCAATGAATGCAGCCAACGATACCACTGAGGAGCAGGGAGCGTGGGGAGCGACCGCTTCTGGAAGCGCCAGGACGGTCAAAAGCCTGTTGGCAACTAACTGTCCATTTAACCTTCTTGGGCATTTTTCAGAGGTGAGTTCTGTGAGGGGAGTCACAATGGACTCACATCCCTTCACAAACCTCCTGTAGTTCCCAGTCAAGCCAAGGAATGCCCTGACTTGGGTCTGGTTTGCTGAAGCTGCCCAGTCCAGGATGGCCTGGATCTTGGGCTGTAAGGGCTATACCTGGCCTCTACCAACAAGGTGGCCCAAGTACACCACAGTGCCCTGCCCTATATGGCATTTGGATGCCTTTATAGTTAAGCCTGCAGTTTGCAGTTTGCATGGCTTTTAAAAACCTTCCCAAGGTGGATCAGGTGATCCTGCCAGGTGGAACTAAAGACAGCAATATCATCAAGATCATCAAGATAAGCTGCCCAATTGAATTTTATAAAATCTTTTCCAAAGAGCTGACTCCCTTTTTGGCTAAACTATTTAATACATTAAATTGGGAGGCACTGTTCCCCCTAGCTTTAAGGAGTCTATCATCATTAATTTTGTCAAAGAGGGAAGAACCATAAGGATGTTAATTCTTATAGGCCGATTAGCC
The DNA here is from genome assembly GCF_964261635.1 of Lissotriton helveticus. Lineage (NCBI taxonomy): Eukaryota > Metazoa > Chordata > Amphibia > Caudata > Salamandridae > Lissotriton > Lissotriton helveticus. The sequence continues at coordinate 668,282,876 of NC_136057.1, forward strand.
TCCTCAATGCCGATTTTAAGATTTTAATGAAAATATGGCGTTTTACTCCGATCGCCTGGGCTTAATTTATTCCAATTAGTCCGGGTTTGTGGCAGGGAGATCAATGTCCTCTAATACGGGGTTTTTAATCCAGGCCCTTGATTTTTCTACAAACAACAAAACTCCAACTCCAGTTACAATGGTCGCTTTCAGTCAATTTGAATTGATCGGCGGATATAAAATAAACCAAAACAAAACCGAGGTTTTAACATTGAATATGGTCTGTAATTTTTTACCCTTAAATTTAAAAACCCAAGCCCTGAAGGCAGAACCTTTTAGATATTTAGGTATATACGTCTCCAATCAATGTGAACAATTATTTAGTTTGAACTATTTAGCGATGCGTAACAAAATTAATATTTTGTCCGACAAGTTGACTCTTCTACCGTTAACTCTGATTGGCTGCGTAGCACTCATCAAAATGTCTATTCTTCCATTATTGTTTATTCTTTTTATAAATGTACCGCTTAAGAATAACTTCCATACTTTAAAGAGATTGAGTCAATGATCAGGGACGTTGTATAGAATAGGAAAGCCTCTAGGGTTAAGCTGCCCATATAACAGTTGGGAACCGCTCAGGGGGGTTTAGCGCTACCAAATATTCATACTTATTATATGGCAGCGATCTTGGATTTGCCAGCATGTTTACTAGAACCTAATGGTCTATTAGATATGTTTTTTTATGACAGAATGATCCAGGAGTCTGGATCGCAAGTTCCTACATTTTTAAAAACATCTAAATTACCAAAAAAGACCCGATACAAGACTGTTTGAGACTTCTCCAATAGACTACAGCCCTTCTTTAAACAGGCTGGGTCTGCTAGTTTTTATTATTTGATAATTAGAGGAGTGTAAACTCTCTGGGCTTCAAATCCACTCCAGCAGGCTCAAAAGATGGAAAGACTGCGGTCTAGGAGAATTGGATCTCTTCCTTACCTCACGGAAACTAATCAACTGGCAAGAGGTCTTAGATAGATCTGATAATCGACTAAAACCGGGGGTTTTGGAGTATCTCCATATTGTAAACTTTATATATAAATATAATCGGTTATCATGTGGGATGCCATCAGTACAGGCTAATGCCGTATATAAAGCCAAATTGAAGGGGGTGGAAAATGTGTATACCTTACAGAGAAAGGGTGAAGAGTCCCCCCTAGTTGAAGAAGTTCTGGCCAAAATAACCCGTGAAACTAACTGTTCCTTCTCGTGGCAGGAGTGGGAGGATATGGGGCTGGAGTGGGAGGATATTGCCCCGCTATGAAGTAAGGCCCTTAGAGCAGCCTATTTTAAAAGAATGGCCTTTTTATCTAAGTGGTTAGCCTATTTCACCCCAAAAGCTCTTAATAAACGTTTTCCGGGAGTGGAAAATAAATGTTTTCATTGTCAAGCTCGAGGAGAGGGCGATTGGCTACATATATTTTTTACATGTCCAAAACTTGAAACATTTTGACGTTAGATCTTTTTGTCAATCAGTCAGGCCAATAATAAGTTGCTTGACCCCGAGGCCGAGGTGGCTCTTTATGGCATCTCCAAAAAAAGGTCTGATCTGACCAAAGCCAAAGAGACATACACGGCAATCTGTTCCCTAGTAGCTCGTTTCCTAAACCTCCAAAATTGGAGGTCTGAGGATGTACCATCTTACTGAAAATGGGTGAACAAAATGCTAAGGACAAGGAGGTTTGAAGAGGTCTATGTCAAGAGTGTCGATGCAATGAAAAAGTGTACTAATGTTTGGAAGTTCTCTGATATCTGCGAATCTATGACTGATATTTAGCACTTTAGAACTCAGCACTTTATATTTTTGTGGGCTCAAGGACAGTCACGATTGCACTTTAATATTGCAGGGCTCTTTTGCCTAGATAGAGTGTTAACTCTATTAAGGAATACGATCTATATTGGGGGCAAAGGTAAACAACCACAATAATGATGTTTAACCCTGCAATATTTTAGTATGAAGCACTGATAGCACTTTTGAAATTAGGACAGTAGGAACATTAGCACTTGGCACTTTCTTTTTATATGTTTTAGGGAAGATAAGAATGATATTTTAATGTAGCGGGGCTTCTTGATTGGATAGAATGTTTATTCGTTTAATAAATATGACCTGTATTGGGGTAAAGGTAAAAAACAACAATAATTAATGCTATTGGTCAACCCTGCTGTATTTTAACTTTTCGCACTGTTAGCACTTTAGAAATCATGGTAGTAGGAACATTGTTTTTTTTCTGTTTCTTGATAATGTTATTGATCAAAAGATCTTTCCAGATTTAGCTTGTCTTTCTTATAGTTTTTTAGTATTCCCGATCATTGATTATTGTGTTTTGTATGAATTGCCCATCTGCTCTGCTCAATAAGAAAAAGAAAAAAAAGATAAGCTACACTAAAGGACGCCAACCCAGCAAGGACTTGATTCACCAACCTCTGGAAGGTGGCAGGGGCATTCTTTAAACCAAAGGGCATATCAGTGAACTGATAGTGCCCATCAGGTGTGGAGAATGCTGTTTTTCTTTTGCTCCTGGGGCCATGCCAATCTGCCAGTATCCTGCAGTTAAGTCAAAGGTACTTAGAAATGTGGCTGCCCCCAATTTGTCTATCAACTCATCTGTTCTTAGGATAGGGTGAGCATCTGTCTTGGTGACAGAGTTGAGTCTTCTTTAGTCCACACAGAACCTCATTTCTCTCTTTCTACCCTGTGGATGAGGTTTGGGGACCAGAACCCTTGGGCTGGCCCAGGGGCTCTCAGAGGGTTCAATAACCCCTACTCCAGCATCTTGCTGACTTCAGCTTTGATGCTTTCCTTGACTTGGTCTGACTATCGATAGATCTGGTTTTTGACAGGTGCACTGTCACCAGTGTCCACATTATGGGTACACCAGTGTGTCAGACCAGGGAAAAGAGTTTAGCATACTGTTGTAAGACTTGCTTGCAGACAGTCTGCTGTTGGAAAGAGTGTCCGCAAAGACAACTCCATCTACTGACCCATCTTTTGGGCTGTATGAGAGGAGATCGGGGAGAGGTTCACTCTCTGCTTCCTGTTCCCCATCAGTCACCATCAGCAGGGTGATGTCAGTCCTGTCATTGTAGAGCTTGAGGCGGTTCACATGGATAACCCGTTCGGGTGTCCTGCTTGTGCCCAGGTCAACTAAGTAGGTGACTTCATTTTTTTTCTAGGATAGGGTAAAGACCACTCCATCTATCTTGGAGTGCCCTTGGTGCCACGGGCTCCAAAACCCACACCTGTTGCCCAGGTTGAAATTCATACAGTGCAGCCTTTTGGTCATACCAGTGCTTCTGATGCTCCTGGCTGGCCTCAAGATTCTTGGATGCCTTTTCCATGTACTCAGCCATTCTGGACCTTAGGCCAAGCACCTAGTCCACAATTCCTTGTTTGGGTTCTTAGAGAGGCCTCTCCCAACCCTCTTTCACAAGACAGAGTGGTCCCCTCACAGGATGGCAAAACAGAAGTTCAAAGGGGGAAACCCTACTCCCTTCTGTGGCATTTCTCTATAATTGATTGATTGATTAATGTTTATTGTTTTTAGTTAATAAAAACCATCACAATACAAATAAGGTTTAAATAGATTGTTAAAAGGATGTTACTCATTCTTCGTTAAAACATTAATATATATTAGTATATCACATAACATCAGTTACAAAAAAAAATGGTATAAATATATTCAGGGACTAATTGCAGTTTTCAACATGTTATTTGTGTGGGGTATGCAGGTGATGTAGCAAACATGATTCAAAGGTTCTAGATGTCGTCGTTTGCTACAATTATGACCTCTATCATGTCATATACTGTTATAGCCTGCGTTTTTGGATACTCCTTGCAAGCCTGTTTTACGGCTTTGTCGTGGAATTGCAAAAACGTCACCAATTTACAGTTTAGCCGAGGGTCAGTAGACTCCAAGCTCCTCATGATTGCTATTCTGCATGTACGGATCCCTCACTCATTGAATAAGAACTTTAAATGTATTAACGCGCATTCATCATTTCGGGGCATATACAGACCAGATGCACAAAGTCCTCTTCTGTGGCGTCACATAATCTACTTGTATTTGGTCCATTGTATCGCCAAAGTGTTTTTTTCTGATAAAGACGGCAAATCCCCTAGGCGCATGGCCAATAGTTATTTCTTAAAGTGCACCGGATAAGTTAACTGAAGGTAAGTTGAAGGTTGCAGTGTGACATACGTTTGGATGGTCATCCATGCATGGGCTCGTCGTGAAAAAATACTTTTATTCTCTATCAGTGAATGAATTTTTGCCGCTTTGTTCATGGCCTGGCAAAAAGTGGGATGCAGCAATTTTAAGTCTCACAGATCACCCGCATTTATTAATTGTAATGATGAAAACAAGTATTTGCTATGAGTTGAATTAGCATCATTGACCAAGGCTTCCCATAATGCGTTAACTAAAACACTCGATTGATTTCTCTATGAGCAAAAAGCAGACATGGTAAAAGGACATCCGATCTCCTCTTGAGCTTTTCAGGGGGCCCCATGATCATGCCTATCAATGTCTTGTTGAATCTCTCAACAAGGCCATTGGTTTGTGGGTGATATGGCATAGTAAATTTGTACCGCACCCCATATTCCTTCCACGTGTGTTTTAGATAAACAGACATGAAGTTGGAACCTCTGTCTGAAACCACCTCCTTGGGAAATCCTACCCTGGTGAAGCCACAAATGAGGGCCTTGGCTACTGCAGGAGCTGTAGTAGTCCTAAGTGGAATTGCTTCAGGGTACCTAGTAGCAAGATCCACTACCACTAGAATGAATTTGTTCCCTGAGGCTGTTGGAGGCTCAAGAGAACTCTTTATGTCTACACCTACCTTTCAAAGGGAACCCCCATCACAGGCAGTGGTATCAGGGGGGCCTTTTGGTGGCCACCTGTCATGCCGCTGGCTTGACAGATAACACAGGAGCTGACAAACCCCTTCACCTTTTGGTGCATCTGGGGCCAGTAAAAGTGGCTAACTAGCCTTTCCCAAGTCTTGGTTGTCCCAGATGTCCAGCTAGGGTGATGTCATGAGCTAAAAGGTATGCAGTCAAAATATCGAGTTTTTAATATCGACTAGACACAATATCGAGTAAAAATATCGAATGGAAATAATATCGACTAGACATAATATAGACAACAAAAATATCGACTAGAAAATTTTAATATCGAATAGAATGGACATAATATCGAATAAAAAATATAGAATGGACATAATATCTACTAGACATAATATAGACTACAAAAATATCGAATTTAAGGTAAGTTAATATTATTTATTATTTTTTGTGTAATATAATTCTGTAGCGGGTTGTGGGTTTATAGGGGAATAGGGTGGGAAGTAATTTAATTATAATTAATTAAATATGTTAATTTATTTATTGTTATTCATTTAGGATTAATTGTTAATTAATTATTAATTGGTAATTAATTAAAATATAATTGGTAATTAATTATAATTGATTAATTGATAAATATGTTAATTTTAGTAATTTATTTTCTGTAGCGGGTTGTGGGTTTATAGGGGAATAGGGTGGGAAGTAATGTAATTATAATTATTTAAATATGTTAATCTGTTTATTGTTATTTATTCAGAATTAATTGTTAATTAATTATTAATTGGTAATTAATTAAAATATAATTGGTAATTAATTATAATTGATTAATTGATAAATATGTGGAGAAGTGTGGCTCAATGGTTAGAGCGGCAGACCCTGATGCAGAGGTCTAGCCCGGGACCAGGGTTCAATTCCCTGCCTCGGCGGGTCTTGGGCTCAAAATTCCACGGACCTGATAATTCTCGCCTCGGTGCGTATTCCAATCATGGAGTCCCACTCTGCAACTCTGGACAATAGCGTGGTTAATCTCCACAACCGCCCCCACAACGCTAAGGATGCCTGGCCTCCACCTTGGGGGTACCCAGGAGTTGACACCTCACAGGGAAAGCCAGGATGGGTTCCACAGCGGTATTCGTACAAGCGCCTTGAGACCCTTGCGGGTGAGTAGTGCGCTATACAAGTATCAATTTACAATTTTCGTAATTTATTTTCTGTAGCGGCTTATGGGTTTATAGGTTAATAGGATGGGAAGTAATGTAATTATAATTAATTAATTATGTTAATTTGTTTATTGTTATTTATTTAGAATTAATTGTTAATTAATTATTAATTGGTAATTAATTAAAATACAATTGGTAAATCATTTTAATTGATTAATTGATCAATATGTTAATTTTAGTAATTTATTTTCTGTTTCGGGTTGTGGGTTTATAGGGGAAGAGGTGGGAAGTAATTTAATTGTAAGTAATTATATTAATTAAATATTTTTTGTGTCAAATTTTTATTTATTTTTATATTGTAAATTAATTTATTGGTAATTGGTAAATAAGTAGTATTAGTAGGTAATTTTTATTAGTTAATTTTTATTTGTAATTTCAATTGAATAATTAATATATTTTATACAATTTTAAAATAATTTAATTATTTTGTAATTGAAATTAATATTTATGTTATTTATATTTATATATGAAGTATTTACTTTCCCTACTATTGCACTCACTGGAGTGGGAATAGTAATTTTTACCCCTATGCTATCCAACGCTTTCCCTACTGTTGCACTCTCTGGAGTTGGAATAGTAATTTTTACCCCTACGCTATCCATCGCTTTCCCTACTGTTGCACTCTCTGGAGTGGGAATAGTAATTTTTATTCCTACGCTATCCAACGCTTTCCCTACTGTTGCATTCTCTGTAGTTGGAATAGTAATTCTTACCCCTACGCTATCCAACGCTTTCCCTATTGTTGCACTCTCTGGAGTAGGAATAGTAATTTTTACCCCTACGCTATCCAACGCTTTCCCTACTGTTGCACTCACTGGAGTGGGAATAGTAATTTAAACCCCTACGCTATCCAACGCTTTCCCTACTGTTGCACTCTCTGGAGTTGGAATAGTAATTTTTACCCCTAGGGTATCCAACGCTTTCCCTACTGTTGCACACTCTAGAGTAGGAATAGTAAATTTTACCCCTACGCTATCCAACGCTTTCCCTACTGTTGCACTCACTGGATTGGGAATAGTAATTTAAACCCCTATGCTATCCAACGCTTTCCCTACTGTTGCACTCTCTGGAGTGGGAATAGTTATTTTTACTCCTACGCTATCCAACGCTTTCCACTACTGTTGCACTCACTGGAGTGGGAATAGTAATTTTTACCCCGACGCTATCCAATGCTTTCCTTACTGTTGCTCTCTTTTGGAGTGGTAATAGTAATTTTTACCCTCTCACTATCCAACGCTTGCCCTACTGTTGCACTTTCTGGAGTTGGAATAGTAATTTTTAACCTAATGCTATGCAACGCTTTCCCTACTGTTGCACTCACTGGAGTGGGAATAGTAACTTTTTAACCTTACGCTATCCAACGCTTTCCCTACTGTTGCACTCTCTGGAGTTGGAATAGTAATTTTTACCCCTAGGGTATCCAACGCTTTCCCTACTGTTGCACACTCTAGAGTAGGAATAGTAAATTTTACCCCTACGCTATCCAACGCTTTCCCTACTGTTGCACTCACTGGATTGGGAATAGTAATTTAAACCCCTACGCTATCCAACGCTTTCCCTACTGTTGCACTCTCTGGAGTTGGAATAGTAATTTTTACCCCTAGGGTATCCAACGCTTTCCCTACTGTTGCACACTCTAGAGTAGGAATAGTAAATTTTACCCCTACGCTATTCAACGCTTTCCCTACTGTTGCACTCACTGGATTGGGAATAGTAATTTAAACCCCTATGCTATCCAACGCTTTCCCTACTGTTGCACTCTCTGGAGTGGGAATAGTTATTTTTACTCCTACGCTATCCAACACTTTCCCTACTGTTGCACTCTCTGGAGTGGGAATAGTTATTTAAACCCCTACACTATCCAACGTTTTCCCTACTGTTATACTCTCTGGAGTTGGAATAGTAATTTTTACCCCTCCGCTATCCAACGCTTTCCCTACTGTTGCACTCACTGGAGTGGGAATAGTAATTTAAACCCCTACGCTAGCCAACACTTTCCCTACTGTTGCACTCCCTGGAGTTGGAATAGTAATTGTTACCCCTACGCTATCCAACGCTTTCCCTACTGTTGCACTCTCTGGAGTAGGAATAGTAATTTTTACCCCTACGCTATCCAACGCTTTCCCTACTGTTGCACTCACTGGAGTGGGAATAGTAATTTAAACCCCTACGCTATCCAACGCTTTCCCTACTGTTGCACTCTCTGGAGTTAGAATAGTAATTTTTACCCCTGCGCTATCCAAAGCTTTCCCTACTGTTGCACTCCCAGGAGTGGGAATAGTAATTTTTACTCCTACGCTATCCAACACTTTCCCTACTGTTGCACTCTCTGGAGTGGGAATAGTTTTTTAAAACCCTACGCTATCCAACGTTTTCCCTACTGTTGCACTCTCTGGAGTTGGAATAGTAATTTTTACCCCTACGCTATCCAACACTTTCCCTACTGTTGCACTCACTGGTGTGAGAATAGTAATTTTTACTCCTACGCTATCCAACACTTTCCCTACTGTTGCAGTCTCTGAAGTGGGAATAGTTATTTAAACCCCTACGCTATCCAATGCTTTCCCTACTGTTGCACTCTCTGGAGTGGGAATAGTAATTTTTACCCCTACGCTATCCAATGCTTTCCCTACTGTTGCTCTCTTTGGAGTGGTAATAGTAATTTTTACCCTCTCACTATCCAACGCTTGCCCTACTGTTGCACTCTCTGGAGTTGGAATAGTAATTTTTAACCTTTCGCTATCCAACGCTTTCCCTACTGTTGCGCTCTCTGGAGTGGGAATAGTAATCTTTATCCCTACACTATCCAACGCTTTCCCTACTGTTGTACTCTCTGGATTGGAGTGTGAATAGTAAATGTAACCCTCTCGCTATACTACGGCAAAAATATTGTATATGTTTTGTTAATAATATATATATATATATATATATATATGTTGTAATTTTTTTAAGTTACATTAATTATTTATTAATTTTAAGTTGATTTAAGTATTTTAAGTATGTTTACATTTATTATATTTATATATATATATATTTGTAGATAGGAAGTCGATATTCTGGCATTCTATATTTTTACCTCGATATTTTGGCAAGTCGATATTTTGACTGTCGATATTCTGTCAGGGATCCGAGCTAAAATTAGGAGGAACTCCCTGTACTTCTGTGGCACTACCACTCGCCTGGAGGCTCCAGGATTGGGATTTCTTGCCTCAGTGTACAGTAATCCCTCTTCCCAATAAATTCTGTAGGTACCACTGACATCTCCCTTTGCTTCTGAAACAGCTTGCTGCCTCATGCTTCCAAGAGTGGGTCAGTCTTGCTGACCCTGGCACAGCTCTTCCCTGGGCCCAAGAGTTCAACCTGGTAAGGGTCAAGCTACATAGGCTCAGTTCCCTCTGGGTGTCCAAGTCCTCTCCCTGGGGAGAGGGGTCCTGATCTGTTTGCTGTACAGAAGTTGGTTCCCCAGTCTTCTTACCTTTTCTCCTGGTAGGTTGGGCCATACTTTCAGGCTCCAACAATATTTCTTCACCCTGCCTTTTGCTCTGTGCTCTTGTTTTTACACACACTAATTCAGGGATATCCAGCATTGCTGCATGCGTTTTTAGTTCAACCTCAGCCCAGGCTGAGGTTTCCAGGTCATTGCCAAGCAGACATGCAACTGGTAGCTTTGGAGAGCCCACTACCTGTTTCAGGCCAGTAACTCCGCCCCAGTCTAATGTCACCATACCAAATACATGATTAGTGGTAACACTGTCAGCATTGGTGACTGGGTAAGTATACCCAATAAAATATTGGTCAGAGGAAGCCAGTGTGTCTCTCACCATAGTGACACTGGCACCTGTATCCCTCAGAGCCCCTATCATAGTTCCATTGATCCAAGGGTACTGTAAATATTTCTTTATGTTGGGTGGCCACACAGCTTACAGTGGCAAACTCAACTCCCCCCTCTGAAAACTAGAACTACTTCAGTGTGCAACCTGATTTGCTCTGGGCACACAGTTGATCCCATCTGTAGACTTGCTACACCAGAAGTAGATGCATTTGTTGACTTAGGGGCCTTATTGCTAGGGCAAGACCTGTCTACAGTTGTGTAACAACTTCTTACAGTTGTTACACAAGGCCTTTGAAGGATCAACGTTCTTTCCCCTATAGGGCTGTGGCGTATAGGGAGTAGTTTAGGACCCCCGTGTAGGTTTTTGGGGCCCTTTGGAAGACTCAGATCTTTTATCTTGGGGATTCTCACCACCTTTAACCTGGGGAGGTTTTGTAACCACTTTCTTCTGGTCACCCGCAGTGGTTGTCCTTGTCACCTTAGTCATGACCCAGTGGTCTGCCTTCTTTCACAATTACTGGGGAGAAATTAGACCTAGGTCTACCAAATGCTGATGTAACTTTTCATTTTTGCAAGTACTTAATATATGTTCCTTCATAAACAAATTGTAAAGTCCAGTAAAGTCATGCACATTGTGTCCAGTACACCAACCATCCAGTGTCTTTACTGAGTAGTCTACAAAATCAGTCTAGGACTGGTTCTGGGTGTTGTGAGCCCTTCAAATCTAATTATGTGCTCCTCAGTGGTGAGTCCAAATACCTCAATCAGAGTTTTCTTTATGAGATCATAGGACCCTGCTTCTGGCCCAGAGAGGGTCAGACGCCTGTCTCTGCAGTTACCAGAGAACAGTTCCCACAGGAGTGCCCCCCAGAGAGGTTTCTTCACCTTTCTCATGTCACAAGCCCTCTCAAAGGCTGTGAAACATTTGGTGATGTTATTACCCTCCTCAAATTTAGGGACACTCCCTTTGAGGATTTTAGAATCATAAGATTGCTCTTTGTTCTTGTTATTTTTATTGCTGCCACCATTGATGGGTGCTAAACCCATCTCTTTCCTTTCTTTTTCCAGAGCCGGGAGTCTGGACTTTGGTTCCAATCTTTTGGCCAACCTTGCTAAAAAGCTGTCCTCCTAATTGGGGTTGTCCCCAATGTCCTCACCGGGGCCTCAGCCACCTGTGTGGCCCCTAGGTCCCCAGGGGTTTACGTTTGGAATTAAGGGTATGGGGACCCTTTCCTCCCTAGGGATTATTGGAGGGGGATTCCTAGCCCTCTTATCCTCATCCCCTTTGTCATCTGATTGGTCATCACCATGTTCAGATGGTAGGGCCTTGGCATACTCAGCCAGGTGGTCCTAGAGCCCTTGTTTGGTTGGATGCTGGCCCATTGGTATATTTTAAATTTTACATAAGGACCTTATCTCCTTCAAAGGCAGGTATAGATAAGGGGTGAGGTCGAGCTCCTCAACCATGTCCTGCATGTTAGGGTTATCTTCACTAATAGCTGGGTTCTGTTTGTGAGACATTCTAACAAAGTTCTACCCCCCCACCCTTGACTATAGTGACTTTTTATTTTCTAAAATTCTAAAGGGACTTAAGCAAGGCCCTAACAAGACTTTTAGCAGTTTAAGAGTTCTGTTGTGTGATCAGGTGGTAACCAAGTAGTTCAAGAAAGGCAAATTGTATATCCCACCGCTCATCCACCAATGTAAGAAATTGGCTCTATATATACTGCACCAAAATGCGGCACAGTGTGTATAGAGTCCAAGGGTCTCCAGAGGTTTGGCAGAGGTTAAACTTAGATAGAACCTTACTCTCTAAAGTGGTAGCCAGGTCGAGCAGTAAGGCAGTATCAGAGGACAGTATTAGGCATGTGATGTATACACTCAGTCAGCAAATTAATTCACACACTCAAGAACTAAACTGTAGGACAATTGTTTTTATATAGAATATACAGTTGTTTTATTTCCAGAACCAAGCAAGCCTGGTACAAGTAAGCATATAAATACTTTTCAGCTACAAGATGCTGTTGTTCAATACTTTCAAAATACAGTACGACTTGCACCAATTCAAGTTTACAAGGGTTGCAAAGTAATGCACAAACTTAGTAGACTCAGTACATAGGAATCAATAGGCTTTTTCAGTAAAAATGCAATTAATTACTTTTCGGATTACTTTTACTAACCCAGTGCTGGATCCTATATTCAGCACTGGGGCATTTCCTGGAAACAGTTGAGTAAATGCGTATTTTTTTTTTTTTTTTTTATTGTTTTCTGTTTTATTGCAAGCAGATCAGGTTGCCAACATTTCCAAACAAATACAGATAAAAGCAATTACAGTTGGTACATTGCATTTCGATGCATGCCATGAAGGTTCCCACCAAAATATTGCATAAGGAACTAGCGCGAAAAAAAAAACAAAAAAAGAAATATACAAAATACAATCAATATGTCTCTACCCCATTTCGCCCTCCATCCAACGCTCAATCGGCGACCATAATTTTATGCCTAATGCTCTTTTTTTGCGTCCTTTCGTTCTATAAATAGCCCGCTCTAAAGTAAACATAGCCAGCAGACGTGCCCTCCATTAAAAAAAAGATGGCGTGTCTGAGCTAATCCAGTCTTGAGTGACGCATGAGCGTAAGATTACCATAGCAATAAATATTAACTTCCTATGGTCCTCAGCAAAATCTGCCGAGGAGACTCCAATCAATACAAGCTCTGAAGTCAGAACTACTGGGGTACCAAGTAACATAGAGAGAAAGTTTGGATTTCAGATAATATTAGGGATAGATGCGGACAGAGGAAAAACATATGCATGGTGTCCGCAGCGTGCAGACCGCATCTACTGCATGAGGTGCCGACAGAAGTTCCCCATTTGGATATTTTAGCTGGGGTGTAATACAGGTCAAACAACACCATATAATGTTGTGTCCGACTTCTTCCCGATAATAGAATTAGCAAATTTAATAGATTCCTCGATCTTAATATGATCTACTCCCATTTTCTCAGCTCAACTGTGTTGCCTAGCCAGTAGATCATCTGGGGAGAAAGCCAAAAATAAATTATAGATAAAACCAATCTTCCTTTTATTATACAAAGAATCAATCAAAGGAATCCGCTGCAATCCTGCGCGTTCCTGAGAGCTTAATGAATTGAGCAGACTATGCGACTGAAGATATTTAAGATAATCAGCATTCGTGAGCTCAAAATTAGTCTGTAGCTCCTGAAAAGATACCATATGATCATTCTGCCAAAGGTCACTCAAGTATAGAATACCATGATTAGGCCATCTTCTCAAATTGCTATCACTACCAGCAAATGAGAAGATATGTGGAGACGCCAAGGGGGTGTATCGCGTGATTTTAGGAATATCAGTGATACGCCTAATATGTTATCAAGCCCTGAATGCTGTTTTTAAGATCTTAAATTTTGTTTTTTGTGGTAGCTGGGCTCGGCCATTTTTAGCAACCATCCCCTAGCCTCTATCCTTAGGGCCAGCTCATAGATAGAAGGTGCATGCGCATCTGAGATCGGCGCCTTATCTCCAATTATTAAGGGAGTGATGAATTGCATCACCGAAGCGAGATAATAAATTAAGAAATATGGAATGCCCCATCCCCCCATGCCTTTGGAAGTATCATTTTCTGGTAGGCTCTCCGATGACGCTTATATCCCCATAAAAATCTTCCTGTCTTTCTCTCTATTGTTTGAAAATTGAAAGAGGAAACTCTAAAGGAATACATCGAAATAGATAGGCAGAATAAGCATTTTTAACACATTGTTTCTCCCGTAGAGTGACAAATGTAAGTGGTTAATACGTTTGAGTGTAGCATTAGACTTTTTGATAATAGGATTGACATTTAATTCTGGGATCTGTGATATTGGAGATGTGATCTTAACCTCCAGATACGTCGCTGTGGATACTATGGGGCATATTACCAAGCAATAGCGATAATTATTGCTATTGCTTGGTTAGAGACAAAATTTTACCGCTAAGCTGCGGCGATTTTTATCGCAGATAAACCTTGGTATTACCAAGGTTTATCGCAAATGCGATAAAAAACGGCCGCAATGCATGAATATCACTGAAAAGTCAGCGATATTCATGCATAACCGAGCTAATGCTCTTAGCCATGTTATCCACCTCCCATTGGATAACATGGCTAAGAACTGCTCAGGGCAGGTGTTAGCTTTTGGAGATATTCGCGCTTAGCGCGAATATCTCCAAAAGTTGGTAATAGGAGATAGCGATGTTAGCGACTGTTTCCAGTCGCTAACATCTTGGCACGCCCACTTTGCATATCATTAGTGATAAATATCACTGACATGCACAGTGGGGCCCAAGATGGTCGCTATCTCCTACTAGCTGTCGCTAACTGGTGTTAGCGACAGCTAGGTAATAGGGAGATCATTTTATCTCCGCTTTCTTGGCTTTTAAAGCCAAAAAAGCGGAGATAAACCCCCTTGATAATATGCCCCTATATTAGGCAGTGCCGGGGGCGACTGACCAGTAAACAGGATTTGTGTCTTTGACAGGTTCAGCTTGTAGCCAGAGAAGGCACCAAACTGAATAGCCAGTTCCTCTATCTTTGGGAAAGCTTTTACAGTATCCGTGGTAATAACCACCACGTCATCCGCATAGGCCAATACCCTATAAGGTGTACCTGCCACCAACACTGGTGTTATCTCCTCCGCATGATTTAGTTCATTAAGAAGAACATCAGTATATATTCCAAACAGTAGCGGGGAGGCTGGACACCCTTGTCTTGTTCCTCTGTAGATGGGAAACGGAGTAGATTTATTTGACCCAATTTTTAAGCAAGATGATGGTGCTAAACACTAACCCTGGGCTTAAAACTTCGCTACGCTGACAGAGCATGCAAAGTTTGTACCTATACGCACTTTGCAAATTGCACGTAGTACAGTACCAAAACTGTGCTTAATCACGTAGCGTAGCATCTAAATCAACAATATTCTCAGATACTTTGAAAAAGCAATTTTACATGCTTAACAGCATATAACGAATTCACAAAATTGAACTTTTACAACAAAAAACATTAGGTAATGAGAGAGCTGATGATTTTGGGGTCCCCCCCTAACCTAGGGGGAGCACCACGCAGATGCCTTGAATACAAAGAGCATAAACAAAAAGCACATTTTGTTGAACTTCAGTGGTGATCCCATAATTTTAGGACCACCCCAAGCACAGTTATTGGCAAAAAAATAATCCCAACCAAAGGCCCTGCTAAGCATTATGGGACGAGATTAGCAGTGGCAGTGAATATTATAGCATCCAATATCAAAATAATTCTACAAGGAGCTGCAGTTCACCTAGTTGTTACTAGATGTCCCTCACGAGTCAAATGCAAAGCATTGAAATTATTCTTACATCAAGCTGCAGTTCCACTGGTCGTCCCAAGATGTCCCTCACGAGTCAAATGCAAAACCATTGAAACCCTTTCATCAAGCATTTGCATTTGACTCGTGAGGGACATCTAGTAACCACCAGTTGAACTGCAGCTCTTTGTAGAATTCTTTTGATATTGTATACTATATAATATTCACTGCCCACTGCTAATCTCATCCCATAATGCTTTGCAGGGCCTTTGGTTGGGAATGTTTTTTTGCCAATAACCGTGTTTGGGTTTGTCTTAAGAGCATGGGACCACAATTAAATCGTTCAATAAGATGTGCTTTTTTGCTTTCAAGGCATCTGTTTGGTACTCGCCCTAGGTTAGGGAGGATCCCAAAATCATCACATCTCCCACTGCTTGCTAATTTTTTCAGTTTCACTATTGTGAAAGTACTATATGCACTTGAGCATATAAAGATAGAAACTTTTATTTTATCATATCTGGTCATGTACAGGAAGCTTTTTGCAATTATTTTGCAATTTTTGCACAGTATAGACAAATATACAGTGTCTTGAGCTAGCTATGCAGACTATGTGTACTACACAAAGTTTACAGTATACTACGTGATGCTACGTGTAGTGCTGCTACGCAAACTACACCCAGGCTTACTATATACAGAGTTTTCACAGCCCTGATTATACCTGGTCCAAACCCCTTATAAGACAGGATATCCCAGAGGTACTCCCAGGGCACCCTGTCAAATGCCTTCTCGGCATCTAACAGGGTGACTCCTATGGGTGTATTTGTACACTCGGCCCAGTCCAGCAAAGCAATTACTCTCTGGGCATGATCCGAGGCATCGCGATTAGGGATAAACCCATGTTGCCAGGGAGAGACTAAGCTAGAGATTACAGATGATAAGCGAATAATATTTTAGAGAAGGCCTTGCTGTCAGCATTAATGAGTGAGATGGGATGGGTCTATAAGAAGCTGGATTAAGTGGTGATTTGTCCTTTTTAATAAATGCCATTATGATTGATTGTCTCCACGAAAGGGGGGCAGTCCCTTTCTGTGCCTCCAAAAAAGTGGTTAATAGATCTTGTTTTAACACATTTCTAAACATTCGATAGAATTCTAAGGGAATCCCGTCAGGTCCCATGGCTTTACCCATAGGAAGAGATAGTAATGCTGAGTCAATTTCTTCCCATGACATATCTGCATCTAAGATCAGGGCCTGCTCAGATGATAGTTTTGAAATATTATCACGTGACATAAAGTTCAAAAATTACTCATCAGAATAGTCTAAGGTGTCCTGTTCATAAAGTTTACTATAAAATTGCCGAAACACCTCTAGGATCTCTTCCGCTTCAGTATGGATCTGACCGGCCTCATCCTTGATTGCGCCAATAAAATTTGATGCCTCTCTTTGTATGGTCTTTTTTGCCAAGATTCTCCCAGAATGCTCCCCCATTTCATAAATCTGTGTCCGCATTACTGCTGCCTGTTCGGCCAATTTAGATGCAAAGACTTCGTAAAGCTTTGCTTTATAAATAGCTAGTGTTGTTTTAATACCTTCGATATCCTGATTAGATGTAATAGCTGATGCTAACTACTCTTTGCACTCCCGTACTGCTTTGAAATGATGATCCATTTTGTCCCGCATAATTTTCTGCTTTTTAATCGAGTAAGCTAAGGACTCCCCTCTCACCCCCGCTTTAAAAGCGTCCCACACTATTGGAGGGGATGCACTTCCTCTATTAAATTTCAGAAATTCCGTTATCCATTTACCCATATGTTCTAAATATATTGGATCCTCCAATAGTTTCCTGTCAAAAGACCATGATATGAAGCTGACGGCAGTACCAGCCTCACTTTTAAGCTCAATCAATATTGGATTATGAACCGAAATTACTCGCGGAAATATCTCCAGTGCAGTATTGGTTAAAAGTGGAGAATTCATAAAAAAATAATCCAAGCGCACCATCTTCTGATGCGGGGCGGAGAAAAATGTATAGACAGGTGAGGAGGGATTTTTAGTGTATCCAACATCAGACAGTCCTAACTCCATCACTATGCCTTTTAATGCCTTATAAGTCTTTCTCTTTAAACCAACATATGGAGCATTGCTATAAATATCCAATCCACCTTGTAAGTGTATATTAAAGTCACCGCAGAATATTAACGGGGAAGGCCATTGAGCTAATTCTAAGCTTAAGAAATTCAGAATTTCTGGATCATCTACGTTAGGAGCATAGATTGAGCAAATAGTCTATATTTTATTGTCAATAATAATCTCCGCTATAACCCATCTGCCATATTGGTCAACCTTGATACGCTTAGGGCGCCCTAGCCCTCTCTTAATGAGAATTTCCACCCCTTTCGTTGTCATACCTTGATGGGTACATCCCACCACATACATTCCCAAACCATTTAAAAGATGCTTGTCATTCCAAGTGAGATGCGTTTCTTGCAAACAAAGTATGTCAATACGCATACTGTGAATCATTTGTGTGCACACCCCCCTTTTTTCTTTATTATTGAGTCCACATATGTTCCCCGAGAAGATCCTTAATTTGCCCACCATAGTAATTTATTCAAGTTTACCCAAGCTGAACCCCGAATAGCTTTTGTGCGACATGTTCTTTGTAAAGATCCCAACCTTAGTGTTACATAATTCATTGTAAACACAGAATCCATTTGATATTCAACTTCATATTCAAATGACTCCAAATTTTTTCCGCCTGACCTTGCTTGCCCCATTCCTACCACCCTGCCCCCCCTCCGGCCACCCCCACACCCCTCCCAACCCCCCTCCCACTGAAGGGCAAAGGGACTAAAAAGTCCCTCAAATTGATGACGTGAGATGCAACTTGTGTCTCGCCATTCAATCTCCTATACATTACCCAGCTAGACAAAATATTTAGCACCCAATCAATTGTGGAGGTGTAAACAAAAATGGTTAGTAAATATCCGAAACAACACTAGTCTGCCTAGAGCTCATGACTTATGATTCAAAGATACCAGAGATTAATATCCTAGTCATAAAATACATGAATACCTCCACAATCACATTGATCAAATAGTCAAATGGCCTTATAGCCAACTAAATCATAATGTACTTAATAGTTCTTTCGCAGCCCCCTCAGACGTTAAAAAGTATGATCTTTCTTTATATATAATTTTCAGTTTAGAGGGGGGCCTGGGTGCCCTTCGCCTGGAAAGACGGGATTAACTGACGAAATTGCCAGCGCTGTTGTACAGTAGCATGGCAATAGTCGGGTCGAACAAAAAAGTCCAGGCCTTTCCCCCTGCGTTTCCTATCAGGTCTAGCTAAATCATAAAGAGCCTCCCTAGCCAAGAAATTGTTCAGGGAAATCAATATGGCTCTGGGCTTAGCATTTGAATCAGATCTGATGTTCTTTTGGAATGGGAATCTATGAGCCCTTTGGAGTTCCATATCCCATTTCCATTGCGTGAGCTCTGGAAAAGCATCTGTGAAGAGATCAATAACAAATTGTCTAATGTTCCCCCCTTCACTTCCTTCAGGAATGCCTAGAATTCGTAGATTGTTCCTACGTGATCTATTTTCGAGGTCCACCAGTTTCAAGTTGATCTCCTCTTTTAACCCCTCCAGCGAAGATACCTGAGTTTTCTGCTGTGTCATTGAATCTTCAATTGTCGATATCCGCGCTTCCGCTTCCAGCATTCTGGCGGATACCTCATTACAAGTTTTGCCCACCCGACGTAGATTATTTTGGAGGCGACGAACCGCCCCCTGGGTGCGCATATTCTCTGTCCTGGTCTCCTCCCTATGCTGGAGCATTAACTGATATAATGTGTTTAGAGTCACGTCAGGAATTGAGGAGTCCACAAAAGCATTAGAAGAAGGAGATAAGGAAGAAGATTCACCAGTGGCTCCCTGAATCGTGAGTACCGTATGCTCGTCAGCGCCCCAGTCTAGTCTATCCGGTGACTCATCTAGATCACTCTCTGAGTCATGTGGGAAGCTGTGTACGCTCTTGCCGCTCCCCTCATCCCCCCATTCTCTGCCCCCTTCAGCAACACCATCAAAGCTACCGGTTTGCAAAGCAGTGGATAAGTCCGACATTGAGTAGAATTGACATGCAGAATCAGTTGAGTCAACATCCTCATGCAGATTCGGCGGCTCTGGTACTCCCTGTATATGATTGCTCGGAGATGGGACTTGCTGAGCCATAGATATAACATCCTTGCTTAATACATACGACTCAGTCTGTAAATGTAACTCTACTCCAATACTCTCATTGCTAACTTGCACCGTCAATGGACGCTCTTTTCCAGTCTCAATATTGCTCAAAACAGCAGAGGGGACAGACAGACTAATACTGACGTTGTTGTTAGATGGTATAGAGCTATCAACTAATACTGGGTCTTTACCCGCCAAGATCACTGGTTGTTGTTGTTGGATATGAAGTTGCTCTGCATTACGACCTTTGTCGCTGGCAACGTTAGTAGTCTTTTTCATAAACATTCCATGGATCTTGGGAATAACACCATTACCAGTTCCAGCACTACGAGTCCCAGAATGCACCTGTGATGCCTGTGATACTGGTGATACCGGTCTTGCTGGGGCGGCCTGCTCTGAACCAAGTACAGAGGATTCCACTGTAAAGTTCCCTATCCCATCTGTGGCAAGAGATTTACTTTGGGCGGCTAATTTTCTAGCTTGGCTTACCGTCGGTGTAGCACTGCCACCAGCCTTTCCCACTTCCTGTGCCGCCGCAGTTACTGCTCGGGTCTTCGGCTTTTGATTCTTAAGAACCATCCTAACTTCCTGTGAGCCGGGGAGCCGACGTGCCGATATTCTGCTCGCCTCTGTTCCGTGAGAGCTCTCCCAGTATCCACACTGTTTCAAAGTCCCGTAGCGTTCAAGGATGCCTCCCACACAAGCTGACCGCCGCCACGCTACCTGGAGCAAAAGCTGGAAGCAACCCCAGAGATCACGCCGCATCCCGTGAACATGCGCCAGGTACAGCAGATTCAGATTTTAATACACCGGATTCTCTCACTCTGCATTATCCACTGAAAGAAAGCATGCCAGGGTCCGCTCTAATCCTGTCTAGCCCGATGGAGAAATAGTGAACGGCAAGACCGCTACCGCTGCTGCTCACTCAGACGCCCTTGCGTCTGCCATCTTGCCCCTCCTCCCCAATGCATTTTAGTTTAAACGTTGTTTTTCTTTCTCAGTGCTGGATACCTAGATTCAGCACTGGGATATTTCCTGCAAACAGTTGAGAAAATTCGTTTTGGTTAATTGTGTGATTTTTAAGCAATATTCTTAGTTTCCAAAAGTCTACACAAACTTTTTGGGAGAAAAAGTGTCAATGTTACTCTATGAGGAAAAACAGGTTATCGGTTTTGAGGTAAGTAATCGGTCTTTTGAATTAGGGTTATGGGGTTAGACTCAGGGGTCTCCCAGAGTCTGTGTTGTTGCAGTCTCAGTGGCACTGAGGCGGCTGGGTGCAGAGTGTTGAGGCCCAATGTTATCCTATGGAGGATAGGGAGACTCCGGTTGGTGGCTGCTGGCAAGCAGGCCACGGGGTTGTGGGAGCAAAGCTCTTAGGGTTAAGCTCAGGGCAAGTTAAGGGCCAAGTTAGCACAAAAGGGGCACGCTCAGTGGCACTAGGGCAGCCGGGTGCAGGGTGCTATTTTGAGATCGGGTAACCTGTTGATTTCAATGGAGATTCTCCCGACAAAGAAACACTGCAGGCTCGGGGACAAGGATCTTCCAGGAGCGACCACCACTTCAAGGGGTAAGTAGGGATGTTGAGGGTTGATTAGGCACCGCTGGGATGGACACACAAGGCCGTGGGGCGTCTGGTGCAGGGGTGCCTTGGGACATCAGATTTTCTTACCCAATCTGGTCGCAGTAGGAGGGGTCCTCTGGATTAAGGCTGCAGGCTTTGTCTGGGGGCTTGAGGCAGGTCAGGGGTCACCAGATCTCAGGTCAGGATCGCTGGGGGATCTCTTCATGGTATTTTTCCACTCGAGCTCAGGCCGGGTTCGGCGGGTGCAGAGTGGGCTGGATTTGCAGTTCCTGGCTGGCACCAGAAGCTGCAGTTCAAACACGCCCGGTGTTCACGGGAGAAACAGCATGGAAAGTGAAGGCAGGCAGGTCCTGTGGGGTTTTTGAGGTTGCTGGCCGCTGGACACAGCAGGGTTTTGCAGGAGCAGATTCGAGGGGAGACAGGCCTGTAGGGCTGGGGCCAAGCCAGTGGGCGTCGTCCTCTTGTTAGCTCTGCACGGCTTCTCGTCCTTCTCCTTCTCTTCTTTTTCTTGAGGTTGCTGGATCTAAGGAAGGAAGGTTCAGGGTGCCGCTAAATACTAAATTTAGGGGTGTTACAGGTAGGTAAAGGGCAGGGACCAATTGGTCCCGTCCCTGGGATGGGTACACCCCCTATTCTGCCACTCTCCAGTGGGAGGGGGCAGGAGACTGTCCCTGGTTGGCTGGGTCCCCCATCCTTAAGATGGCAGGGAATCGAGGTTGTGCTTCACCTGACCTCCCCCACCTTAGGGGTGGAGTTGGCAGAGGTGGGCACACCTCTCTTCCTCACTTGTTTTTCCCAGCCGTTTCTCCCACCCAAAGTTGGGGGTAGAACCAGTGGGGACCAGTTGCTGAAAGCTGCAAATGGTCTGGAGAGGCTCACAAAGGCGGCATGCCTTTGAAGCCTCTCCTTCGTGAACTCTGCCCTTCCTGGGGAGGGGAGGCTTGGGATTTCGTCCCAGGATGTGCATAGTTTCAGGCACCCGAGAGCAGCAAGCTCTCGACCACCAAGGGGTCCAGAAACATATCTGGTGGTGGCACCCTAGGCAGCCACTCAGTCAGGTCACTAGAGGTTGTTCGAGTTTCAGGGGGCACCTCTAAGATGCCCTCTGTGTGCACTTTACATTAAATCCCACACTGGCAGCAGTGTGGTTTTAATGTGCTGAGAAGTTTGATACCCAAACTTCCAAGTCTTCAGTGTAGCCATTATGGTGCTGTGGAGTTCGTAATGACAAACTCCCAGCACCATATACTCTTAATGGCAGCACTGCACTTTCAGTGCCCAGGAATGGACCTCTGTACTGTAGGGGTACAGGGCTCATGCACCGGTACCCTCACCACTGGCATAGGGCACCCAGCCTGGCATTGAGATACAGTCATTTCTTTACCATACAAAGACACGTAAAAACCATATTACAGCCATTTTACTAATATTCATGTTCAGACTTGATTAGACACCCTTGCCAAAATTAAATCAGCGCCTGACAATCTTTGAGCACCCCAACCCCTCAGGTTCATTCTTCATCCCATTTCCTTTCATAAAAGTAATATTTTGACCACATAAACCTCGTAGCAGGCTTCCATCGAATCTTATTCAGGAGACACCAAAACTAAAAAAACATCACAAACCGTTCACATTTTTTCTCAGGCTACACCACATACAATCTGGAAATCCACACCGCCCTCTCTGTGCTGGAGGTAAATCTCTTTCTTTTTTTAATGTTTCAAGTTATTTTTATTTGCTTCATTTAATAAAAACAATTGCAAATTACATCAAAGGTTACAAACTCAATCGGTGTAAAATGGAATGAAATAAAAAAGTTATGCATCACAAAATTCAGCTTATACCATAAAAATCCCAATAAAACATGATTATCATAAATATGTAGTATAAAAATGACTACTGATATAAACTAGTGTAGAATCTTTATAAGTTCATCTGTGTATCCACCTCTTTAATCCTTATGTGCAATGCAGAGTAATAAAATATGGGTAAGCACATAAATCATATGTTTTGCCAAGTTGTGTACATGGATAATTCAATTAACTGGCAGTACAATTCAATGCAGTGGCTTCCTAGCACACACATATTCCATTCATTTGACAAAATTACATGAGAGTTGTGGGTGCACAAAAAAGTTTTGGGTTCTTCCCACAAGCCCTACAAGATCATTTTTTAAGGTATTAAAGTGATTGTACAGAAAGTGTCTACATGCATCAATCAAGTTAGGGCAAACACAGATTTCTTCTTTATATCAACATATGCAAAAAATTTGTGTTGGACAGGTGTGTTTCCAAGGTGGAATCATGTATTTTGTGGGAATAACACCCATTCTTACCATAATGAACTTTAACTTTATGTAATAGGAATACTAAAGGGCAAATTACGAGTCTTGTGGTCCAATGACTGCCAGGCTCATGGGGGTGCGGAGGCGGCAGTTTATTATGACAAGGGCGGTCAGGCTGCTCTGGAACTGCATCAACCACCAGAGATCAGAAATCCCTAGTGATGGGGCGGCAGTCTTGTAGCCGCAATATGCCTGGTGAGACCACTGGGTCCCACCATATTACGAGTTTCCTCTCTGCAACGGTTTTCATGGCGGTTCCACCACCATGAAAACCGTGGCAGAGGGGAAACATAGGAGGCCCTACACTGCCCCCTATAGCCACTGGGCCATGGGGTGCATTCAGGGGAGCACATTTTTCCCCCAGTGTGCATGCACCCCAGTATCTGCAGGGCATGGACTGCAGCAGTCCCTGTCGTGCAGGTACTGATTTTGAATTTCACATTGTGGTGCATATTTAATAGGCACTGCAGTGGGAATGCCAAAGAACCACCCGCCAGACCAGGAGAAAACTCCTAATATGGCGGGCGGTTCAACCTTGGATTTGGCAGTGCAGGAGTGGGGCAGTCCCGCTCCTGCACTGCCAAACTCGTAATCAGGCTCTAAGTGTTCAAGAAAGACTGGTATGGGCAGATGTAAGAATTTGTAAGCATCCACGCATGAGCTCTCTTTGCAAATTGGTTTTTGTCCTGCGAGTGAGAGACAACTCTAACTGACCTGTTTAGCACTTTCTTTAAAGAAGGCCTGAGATGGAAGATGCCAATAATTAAGTAAGCCCTAGGGTGCTCAATGCAGAGGTCAGATGCTCTACCAAATAAGTATTTTCTTTAGCAGTTCGAAATTTTGCCCAGACTCAAGAGGCCAAGGAATGGTCTGGAGCTCATGCGATTTTTGGGGAAAATATAATAAACGCAAATTCCAAGTGGAACTCGACCTGAGAAGTGTTGGGCTGCAGTCTGAAAAGGTGTCTATAGATATTCTCTTGAAGTGTCTCCAAAAGCTTAAGTTACGCCCACCTATTATTTCTGATCCATAAATAAGCGATGGTATGAATTTAGCCTTGATAGTCTTGATAAAGGGAAGCAGTGTTGGACTTCTCAAATTATTCTGCAGTGATTTAAATGTAGATAGAAGAGGACTTGCTCTTTGTTTTAACCCCTTCAGTGCTGCGCACATTTTCGCGCTGTGCGGGCGATTTAAATAGTTGGCGGATTTTGGATGGCCCCTGGCCATTCTCCACACACGCCCACCGTGACGCATGACGGCCGGGGGGCGTCGGGCGCACCGAAGGGGTTAATACCCATTGGTAACTTTATTTCGGTCAGATGACCATAAAAGTGCACATAAAATACATCAGCACAGTCAATAAAACAATAAATAGTCATAAAATGTTAAAACAGAATTAAACTACAAGTTATCAAGATAGAAATAGAAACAATAAGTAGAACAGTTAAGTTAAAAAAGTTTGTCTTCTACGCCACATGCTAAGAAGATAACGGGAAACCGCAAACACAATGGGAGGATGGGTATCCCAAATCCCAAATTCTTACAGATAGGGATCAGCCAACATTTTCTGATTTCAGAGTAGGCAGGGCAGAAAAACAGTTATGAGTTATATTCTCATTTTTGTGATTACATGCAGGGCAAACTTCATTTTTATCTTTTAACCATCTAGATGTAAAAGACCTGATAGGTAAAGTGCCGTGTCTTAGCTGGAGATATAACTTTCGAGCAAACGGCGGTTCAATTTTGAACCGCCGATTTTAGATTCAGATTTGACTAAGAGGAATTCAGAAGTCAACCTACCCAGTGATGTAGAGCTCGATAGTATCTGAGGGTTCAGCGTGCGTATGTGAGAAAGAAGTTCCTTCTTTGATGTCCCAAGGCAATAATTCTCGGGGTTTCCCACAGTCCCAAAAGACCTAATCGGGTACTAACCACACGAATGTGCTGAAGCCATGGGATTTTTTTATATACAAGAAGAGGCAAAATCTCAGAGAACTCCGCTCTATAGGCGGCCAGTTCGGGGACTGACCACAACCTCTTCCAGTACATAATTGGCCTTGCACTGATGATCTCTTCTATTGGGACCATGCCAAGGTCCAATCTAAGAGGGATCAGGGGCGTACTAGGCGGTAACCCAACTAGATGTCTCACAAAAGAGTTCTCTACCGTTTTGAGGTTCATTATCTGCTTATGCCCCCAAAGTTCAGCCCCATAGATTGCCGCCATTCTAGCCTGGCGGCAATATATTTCCAGAGCAGGGGACACCGGCTTAAAGGTTGACTCCCTAAAAACTTTGCTTACACCTCCCGCAAGCTGGGATAACTTAAGTGTAGACTTAGCAGTCTGCACGTCCCAATCAAAATTATCAGTTAGGGTAACACCCAGATAAACAAATGTTTTAACCCTTTCAAGGGGAGTGCCATGTAAGACCGGATTTGGGCGTACCCACTTAGGGGGATTAAAAATCATGAACTTAGTTTTTCCCAAATTGATTTCCAGTCCCCGAAGCTCACAGAACTCCACAAATCTGTCCAGTGTTTTTTGAATGCCCGATGATGTTCTAGACAACAGCAAAGTGTTGTCTGCGAACATTAGAGCGGGCACTCGACCCGTGGCCAACTTGGGGGCATCGTTATTGACCACACCATTCAAATGTTCCACAAGGCCATTGATGTAGAGGCTGAATAGTGTGGCTGCCAACACGCACCCTTGGCGAACTCCTTTTTGGACAGGGAATTGGTCTGTGAGTTCGCCATGCCTACCACACCTGACCTGGGCAAAGTTGCTTACATGAAGCCTATATAGTACATTTAATAGGTATAGTGGAAGTCCCAAGTCTGCCAGCACCTTCCACAGTTTATCACGCGGAAGCAGATCAAATGCCGCCCGCAGGTGCACAAACACAAGGTAGAGGCTGCCACCCTCTACCTTTGCTGTTTTCCAGTGCAGAACCTGCAGGCGAAATATCTGGTCTAGGGTAGATATACCGGACCTAAATCCTGCCTGAAATATAGAAAGGATCCCATTCTCTTCGATCCATCCAAGAATCCTATCAAGGATGACCCTCCCCATCAGCTTTTGTGATGTGTCAATTAAGCTGATGGGTCTATAATTAGAGGGGGTTAACGGGCAGCCCTTTTTTAATAAAGGGACAATTTCTGCTCCTAATCAAGTGGGGGGCAGGTCATCTCCCTGCAAAATGCCATTAAATAAAACAACCAAATAAGGAGCCCAAATTTTAGGTTGTGTCCTAAATAGATCCCCGGAAGTTTATCCAATCCTGGAGCCTTATTAGGGAGCAATTTACCTATGGCCATCTCAACCTCGAGCAAAGTGAAGGGCTCGGTTGGAGCGAGGAGCGTAGGGGCTTCAATCAACCGTCCACGCTCCTCAGCCCCATCAACACCATGCAATTGCTGGGGTTCAGGGGTATTAACAAGCGAGGCATCAAAATCAGGTATACCATATAGAGCAGCAAAGTGACTTTCCCAAATTGTGGGAGCAATGTTGGGAGCGAGCGCCTGAGTATGCCCACTGAGTCCAGTTGCAACTATTGACCAGAATAGTTTGGAATCTTTGCACCTAAGTGCAGATCCCATCTCCTCCCACATTGTGGATTCCCATTCCCTTTTCGCCTCACAGATTGCCTTTTTATATGTAGTGCGATGCACCTTAATGGCCTCAGTATCATTAGTTTTTAGTGCTATGAGCAAGGCCTTTTTTGGCCTTCCGACAGGAAGCGTTAAACCATCGGGAAGTCGAAGTCAGGGGAATGTTTGCCCTTCTAACAGGGTAAAGGATATCTTTCAATATGGCAACCAGTTGGTTATGTATCTCAGTTGCCCTGCCCAAATGGCCAGATTTCCCCATCTCTTAAATGAGCGGGATAATGGTCTCATATAATTCAGCATGTTTAGTAATCAACGCTTGTAAATCAGGCCATTTAACCCTACGCCTACAATTTGTTATTGTTAGTGGCACAGTGACACAGTGCTCAACCGAAGTTGAGGCTTTCAGACCAAAACTCCCCGGTTTTAGGGACAAAACTAGGGCATTATGGTCACTGTCAAACCTTTCAATAACCCTAAATTCATGCAGCCTATCCCAATGCCTAGCCTCAATAAAAATATAATCGATTATTGAGGGCTGGTTTAGTCGGTTAAACATGGCTCTCCCTGGTCTGTCAGGCTCCACCCTCCCATTGCATGCTCGTAATGATGTAACTAGCGCAAATGATTGCAATTGCAAAACGAGAGGGGTCCATACCTTGACCTGAGGGGACAGTGACTCTGGGATAGCCCAAAGCAAGTCCTCATCGTCTGGATCACCGAAGTTCGGGTCCATAAGGGGTTCGAAATGACAATTGAAGTCTCCACCCAAAATTAATGAGGTGGAGGAGTCAATCGAATACATGAAGGTCAGCAATGTTTCAATGACTTCTGACTCAAGACCCCGCCTGACTGGCCTTGAATATACATTAATCAAAGCAATATTTGGCCCATTGGGCAAGGTCAACAAAACACACTGGACATCCAATGAGTTAGTTGGGATTGATGTTGCCTTCACTCCCAGGTGTGTGCCAACTCATATGGACACGTGACACAAAGGGATGTACAAAAGTTCCCCGGGAAGAGTGACGGAGAGAGGTGTGTGTGCTAGTAAGTGGGGGGAATCCCCTTGTTGGAACTAGAACCCTCACACACCCAGCAAGCTAGGTGTCATGCTTCATCATATGGGCTCTGCTCCTCGTCAGACTGGCGCTGCAATGTCTGACGGGCTCCCGAAACCGGGGCTCTTTATCGGAGATCTTCTGTTCCCGCCATATGGTGCATGCGTGTGAGAGGGCCTGGGGAGTGTGGTCGTGACGTGAATTTTAAATTAAAAAAGGTGATCAGTCCACATATTAAATTTATTCTCGTAGTAGACTCCCTTGGTTAAAAACAAAGGATGGTGGTGTGGGAGGGGAGAGACAATTACCCTGACACTATTAGAGTGAATTGGACTACTAACCTCAATTATCGGTCAACATGTTTCTTGCCTGATGGCAATTCTTCAGGACCTAATAGAATCGTACCACACTGTGAAAATTGTAGTGAAAACTATATAAATATATACACAAAAGTGAAGGGTCAAAAACTTGCAGGCAGGTATACGACCGTATTTAGTCAGTAATACCAGGATGCAGGCCAGTCGGTCCTGCTGCAGTGTGGATGCCCTAAACAGGATCCCTGATGGACCTCTCAGTCTGCTCCCGTGGGACCGGCTGGGGAGGTATGGTACCTTCGGCGGCAGCAGTCCGGGCCGATTCACCTACCCCACGAGCAGCGTCATTATCCAGACGCTGCTCGTGGGGTAGGTGAATCGGCCCGGACTGCTGCCGCCGAAGGTACCATACCTCCCCAGCCGGTCCCACGGGAGCAGACTGAGAGGTCCATCAGGGATCCTGTTTAGGGCATCCACACTGCAGCAGGACCGACTGGCCTGCATCCTGGTATTACTGACTAAATACGGTCGTATACCTGCCTGCAAGTTTTTGACCCTTCACTTTTGTGTATATATTTATATAGTTTTCACTACAATTTTCACAGTGTGGTACGATTCTATTAGGTCCTGAAGAATTGCCATCAGGCAAGAAACATGTTGACCGATAATTGAGGGTAGTAGTCCAATTCACTCTAATAGTGTCAGGGTAATTGTCTCTCCCCTCCCACACCACCATCCTTTGTTTTTAACCAAGGGAGTCTACTACGAGAATAAATTTAATATGTGGACTGACTCACCTTTTTTAATTTAAAATTCACGTCACGACCACACTCCCCAGGCCCTCTCACACGCATGCACCATATGGCGGGAACAGAAGATCTCCGATAAAGAGCCCCGGTTTCGGGAGCCCGTCAGACATTGCAGCGCCAGTCTGACGAGGAGCAGAGCCCATATGATGAAGCATGACACCTAGCTTGCTGGGTGTGTGAGGGTTCTAGTTCCAACAAGGGGATTCCCCCCACTTACTAGCACACACACCTCTCTCCGTCACTCTTCCCGGGGAACTTTTGTACATCCCTTTGTGTCACGAGTCTATAGGACGAGTACACTGGACCCCGTAAAATATTGTCCTATCCTAGTCCCTCCCCTTTGTATTGAAACTCATATGGACAACCAGCCCGAGGGCCTACCCCGATCACCCATACTTGCCAAAATATCATAAGTTGCAAAACCCTGGGCTACACTTTCTTTTAACGCCCAGGTTTCTTGCAGCATACAAATGTCGTGGGAGGCCATAAAGGAGCCCCACTCTGTAATGGGCAATTTACTCTTAAGTCCCGCCACATTCCAGGATAACATTTTGACGTGGCCATCAACCGGATCTTGCTTGGTATGTTCGAAATCTAAGGGATCAGGAAAATCATTTGAAGCAGAGGAGGTAGCTCCTACACCTTGGTCAAGTTCACATTTCAGTGGGTGTTGATTATCAGAAAAAGAGACAATTATGGGCTGGGTGGTTTGTTCGGTGACCAACTCTTTTGGGGAAAGATTCGATTTTGCATTAACAGCTAAGTTATCAGTAGTAAGTAGCATATTAATGAGAGGCACTGTTTGTCAATCGCAATCATCAAAGCCTGAGAAAGCATTGAATCTATTTGCCACTTCCAGCGGGGTAAACGGCAACAGATGTTCCATCATCCTATTTCTATTTCCATAACTCCTAAATGGTACAGTATCCCACCCAGGCAAGTCATCAAAATTCACAGGATTAAATGCATGCATCCTTTGCCGTTTGTTGAAGGGCATAGTGAGATTAGTGTGCAAGCAAGATGGTGCCCCGGGGTATGTTATAGGGGTCACTAAGGATCTTGGATAGAAATAGGTCAATTCACACGGAACAATTGAGTTTCCGGCATTCCCAGGAAACCAATTTAGAATATATCTAACGGCTTCAGGATCTCTGAAATTAATTACAATTAGGTCTCCCTTTATGTCTTTAGCTCTGCTTCCCAACCATTGGAGTCGCCGGACATGGAGGATATCACCATTAATATTATAGGGAAGTGGCCGATTTTGGCTAAGCCAGTGTATGTTTTGTTTTTTAACTGAGAGAACCCTTCCCTCTTTCCATCTGCTAATGTGGGGACTCCCGTAAGGACAACCACATAAGGTACCGCTTCTGGGGGTAATTCAACTTGACGGCCCCTATGGTTCCCTGCCCTGACGGGGCTAGTGCTTCCCCTCTCATCTCGATTTTCTCCTGTGTAAGATTTTTTATTATCTACCTTCTGTACTTGACTAATATCAAGAGATGACGATTTTTGGAGTACATTGGAGGGTATTGCCCTATGCTGTTTAGAGCCTGTAGGCTTGTTGGATTTATTTACACTTTTATGAGGAGCAGGAATAGGAGTTAGCACTGTTGCTACAACGGGCGGTGCTGGCTTCGCGAGGTCCTTGGTTGACCCAGCTTTGTTACTAATAGCCAGCTCTAAATTCCCCAACCGTTGCTCAATCCTCTTCAACCTCTCTATTATAGGTAATACAGATGACCTAATTAAATGTTCCAAGGCTTCCAATGGGGCAGCAGACAGTGCTTCCATTGGTAGGCAATGTGGAGGAATGGCTAAGCCTGATGACGTTAGTACAGGTGTTATAGGAACTTTTGGAATTGGTACAATTGCTATGGGGTCCGTTAAAGTTGGCACAATTAATTCGATAGTGTTTGTGGTTTTACCAAAATCAGAATGACTAATCTTTGTTCTTGGCTGGTCACCACCCCTCTTCCGTCTTTTACTAGGTGGTGGGCCAGGAACTTTAAGCATCCCTGATTTCTTGTTCCTCTTCTTAGCAATCCTAACTACTGGCAAAGGTGGCTCAACTGGCACATCTGATCCTATAGTAGAATTACTACTAGGAAGAGATATGACATTTGTGTACAGATCGTTGGACACATCAGGTGAGGGAGATGTGTCTCGCAGGAGCAAGGGAATGCTATCTAGCTATCTATTAAAAGAGGATCATCAGTTTCGATATGGGAGCTTACATCAAGTAGAGTAGTATGTTTCACAAGGTTCAAAGGTGGTCTATTTTTCATACCTTCAACAGAGCGTCGCCGCTCTGCGCGGCGTGCAGACAATACGCTCTCCCTTTCTATGTCAGAAACAACCTTAGTGAAGTAACTATCCAATGTACCTTTACTAGTTCCTCCTGACTCCACCAGTGGGGGTTTTTCGGGGTTCAAGGACATGGTTACACAGTCAAAGAGCTCAAACAATTAGTCCTTAGAAAAATATTAGGGAATAAGCCCAGCCCAGCCTCCTCTGGCCTCCTCTGGCCTTAGAGGGCCCACCCTTTGCCCGGGCTTCGCCCGGCTCGTCCCGCATTTCTGGTGCTAATTTGAAGCACCTGGTCGGCTCTGGGTGTTGCCGTCGATGTTCAAGGTCCCCCACTGCCTTATGGGAGATGTAGTCAAATAGGCAGTGACTACTCGCTGGTCCCAATGCGAGCATTTCCCGCAAAGCGGGAAACGCAAGGAGTAGCTGCTTGTGGCGTCCAGTGGGGTTTTTTAAAAGTCAGCCCCTATTCCAAAGTCCTGCTTTGGCTACTGCTCTCACGCTGTGTCTCTGCGAAAAAGGTTTCCCAAAAGTTCTTCCTCCGGTGCTAATTTGAAGCACCTGGTCGGCTCTGGGCGTTGCCGGTGATGTTCAAGGTCTCCCACTGCCTTATGAGAGATGTAATCAAATAGGCAGTGACTACTCGCTGGTCCCAATGCGAGCGTTTCCCGCGAAGCGGGAAATGCGAGGAGTAGCTGCTTGTGGCGTCCAGTGGGGTTTTTTAAAAGTCAGCCCCTATTCCAAAGTCCTGCTTTGGCTACTGCTCTCACGCTGTGTCTCTGCGAAAAAGGTTTCCCTTACTTGGGTTTAATACTTGGAAATAAGGAGAAAACTGAAGTTGATGATCAAAAAGTTCTCCTCGGTATGTATACATCTTGGTTGTGTCTAATATTTCATCCAGGTACCAGGCGAAGGTCTTTTTCCTCCGCTCGCAACCAAAAACAATTACTTTGATTTCCTGATGTTTATTTTCACCCTTTGTTCTATTTCATATTCAAAAACACCTGAAACACCTTTTGTATGACAGTCATCACTCTTCTTTGTCATAAGGTCTCCCAATTTGCTGTGTTAGCAATGGACTTGTCTTTCCTCTTTTGGGTTCCACTGCTGCTGTTGCTTTTCAGCCACATGTTTAAAGTCTAAAGGCTTCATTTATGAAAACTGTTGCATTGCTGCGTGAAAACAGCGATGCAACAGTTTTCACTGCACCCTCCCTGCGATACGATGGATGCACTGCATTTAATTTATGGCGCTCCATATTACAACAAGTTACAGATACGTCAGTATTTCTGATGTATTTGTAAGGGCAGTAATGATGCATTGCCGGAGTGTGTCACAAAAGTGACGCAACTCCAGCAATGTGTCCTTTTACATGGGGAAGCCCCATGTGTAACAGCCTGCATCAGTTTTATGTCTGCTGTGAGGCAGATGTAAGATTTTAAAAAGTGGGGTCCTAGAAGAGGCTTTTTACTTGGGAGCACCCCACCTGCATACATTATACTTAATGCTGATGTAATGTAGCGCAGGTCTTTACAAAGTGACGCATCTGCTTAGATGCTTAGATGTATCATTGGTAAATAGGGTGCAGCATGGCATATTTTTTAAGCTGCTGGTGCGTCACAAAAAGTGAGACTAACGGCAGCACGAAAGTGTCGCAAAGCCTCATAAATATGGCCCTAAATCTATGGTTTTTGCCTGAATTTGAGACGTATTCTCTTTCTGTGCACTGTAGATTGGAGCTATTTTGTATATATAAATCTTTTCTAATGTACTTACCTTTGTACTATCTACTGACCTTTGAAAAGTGCCCAGACCTTTCCCTGAATACTGGTTAGTGGTAAAGTGAAATACAAGTAACATTATACTTA
Organism: Lissotriton helveticus; assembly: GCF_964261635.1. NCBI lineage: Eukaryota > Metazoa > Chordata > Amphibia > Caudata > Salamandridae > Lissotriton > Lissotriton helveticus. The sequence continues at coordinate 668,316,279 of NC_136057.1, forward strand.
GTTATCTACGGAATCGTGTCATGAAACGAATGTAGACATGTAAGTTCATGTAAAGTTGAAGCAAAACATGCACTTAGGCATTGGAATCCCTAAAGCAATCAAGACACAAAAAATTCTTGCATGATATTTCAGATGCTGTTGTTTGATAGGCGTTTTCTCATGCTCCATTTGGTCTTTATTAGGCTTGCACTACGGTGCGTAGTTAGTGATAATGTTGTAATCGGAGAACAATATGTATAAAAGCATTGCATTTTTAAAGTACCATGCTACAAGTCTAAATCAATGTTATCATGCACATCAGAAATGCTAGTACGTTATGGCTTGATAGTTCCAAAAACTCAATTTTGATCAAATACGTGCAGGCATTTAATTAGATGGTAAGATTTGTTTTTATGGCTACATGCAACAACAGAATGTTTTATTATTAGGACACATGGCTCATAGAAAGAATGTAGTTTGCACTGAAATGGCAATCGATGTATTTTTGTTCATTTGAGTTAACAAGGACATTAAACTTGGGCTGGAGAAGGAAAAAAACAGGCCTGGAACAAAAGTTCATACCACCCACACTCTTGTTTTTTGTTTTATGTGTTGTCTCTTCTCTCTTGTGTCTCCTCTCTCTATATATCAATGTAATGTGATGAAATATGTGAGGGTACAAGCAGTTTATGTCAGCCCTCGCCCTGTACTGCTTGTATCCTCACATATTACATCACTCACGATTTGTTCAGTGACTGCGTTGATACCATCCCCAATGACATCTGAACTGACATCATTTTAATCAGTCTCTCCTTATTGAAAGAGCTTGGCCTGTATTGGTCCCACACTTGCCCAAGCACTACTCTTTTTCCTATTTGATGGCTGAACAGGGGAACCTGCACGATCCATGCAAGTAACAGCAGTGCGGCGATGGGGCTGCAGGGGAGGGGGGGTATTTCGAGGTACAATACGGAGTAAAAGTCTATTACTTATTTGATTTTCTCTCTGCATCTTCCCTCGAAATCCCCCCCCATACAGCCGCGGCCCATGGAGGGAGTTGCAGTGGGGCAGATAGGCGGGGCGGGGGGTGATAAACACCGGAATATGGATGATTGCAGGTAAGTAAACAATTAAATTAATAAAAACGAATTTCGTAGCATGCCCTACATCGCATTTGGCAATCATCCATATTCCGGTGTTTATCACACCCCACCCTGCCCCTCCCCCGCCCCACCTGTCTGCCCCACTGCAATCCCTCCACGGGCCGCGGCTGCCCCCATACCCCCCACATGTGGCCCCACCGCTGTTACCTGCACGGACCACGGCGGAGAAGAACTTTAAGAATTAAATTCTGACCTGACATCTATTTTTTACCAATAACAGAGGGTCTTGTTAAAGCATCCAAAACAAGAGAAAGCACCCCTAGAATTTTATACAAGCTGAATGTTCATTCTCAGGAATTTAAGAGTGTATTCAACAATGTGTGTGCAGGAGGGTCTAGGTCTATGAGGATTAAATCCAAGGGGATTGTAGTACTTGTTTCTAATAATTTGCATCCGTGCTGAGTGAGTGCAATTGCTCAGCACTTTACCTTCCCAGAATTATTTCTATTGCCCCATGGACCGACATATTCTCAAGCACAGACAGGGGAACTTGGGCTACTGAAGAAGGAGGTGCTGCTGTACTTCGAATTTCCTGCAGAGGTCTATTTTTTGGGGAAAACATGAAATTGGAGGGAGGCCCTTAAGCATCTGACATACAACATTTATTTTTAATTGTCATTGTATTTATTGATTTATGGCACATTATTCTGTAAACGAGCCTAAACATGAACAGGGGGCTAACTTACCAAAGGAACCCATCTCAGTAAGAAAAAACGTAGCTGAGAATTTCACGTCAGCACAAAGGCACTCCGCAGTGTTTTCCTCCTTTTTGAGAGTGAAAGATCGCACCCGCCTTCATTAGCTATTATTATGAACAGATATTTGTATTATAGCAGAGAAACCCCCTTCAAAAACACAAGGAAATCAGTTGAAACATCAGGAAGTACTTTCACAAATATAGTTTTTCAGGGGAGCCACATTCATTCCAATGGAGCCCACAGCATGACTTACCTCACCCTCCTCTCTCCCACGAATATATGATCTTACAACGCTAACAAGTACCACGCATGGCATTACTACGCGAATTTTACTTTGCATGTGTCTTTACCGCGCAGCATTTTACAACGCATGTTTTTACACGCAATAATAATGTTACGAAACATCTCACGTCCCATTGAAATTTACATAATGATACTGTTAGGCTACATAATTATTCAAAACTGCAGTACGAAGCAAAAGATCGATGTTTTAAACAGTAAAAAACTACAGATTCCCTTACATTTAATATTTCTATTTTTCATAATGCGCTTAAATAATACCTTTATTAACAAGGTTTAGATTCTTATCTGACCCCTGTACGTCTTTCACCATCAGCCCTTTCTTCCACCTACCACGGAAACAAGCGTCAAAACACGTCTATCAAAACTGATAAAGGACTTCTATTATGACGTACATGTCTTCTTGTTGGTGAGGCTCTTTCCTTTTTTGTTTTGAGGCACTGTAGAGCGTTTTTTTTAAGTTTTCTTCTAATTTATTTTTTAATATCCGCTTGTTTATTTGTGGGGGGGAGACCCCCTCAGCCCCCCCAAGCCCCTGGTTTTTTTTTTGACCTTTTACTTATACGACACGCAAGACGAAGGAACGAAATCTGGAAGTAATTAAATTTGCGTGGTAATGACGGTCGTGGAATGCACCCGCGTTGAAAAGACGTTTGCGTGGTAAGTGTGCCGTAGTAAACGTTACGCGTGGTAATGCCTTCGTAGTAAATGATGTTTCCCCTCTCCCACCACACGCAGAGCACAACCCAAGCACTCACTTCAAGCTGGTGCCTAAGATTTTGCCAGCTGTCTCCTTTTCATCGGTGGGCTTAAGCTCGGGCATGGAAGACAGCTATCAAAAATAACTGAACCTGTGTAGAAATCTGTGGGGAACCTGTATGCTGTAAAAGCATCAGCATGGTTGGCCATCTCTGCTCTGAGAAGTGAAAGGAGTGCATAGAGCACGTACCCGACAATCTAACAATCCCAACATCAACATCTAAACCTTAGATATGAACAAAACTGTTGTTTTGAATGTTGCAGAAACATTAATGAGCGACACCTATTCCCACTGTGTACTACAGTTAAGGGTTTGGATTTTTGTTAGCGTTTTCATGAACTGTAAGAAGTGTTTTGCATATGAAATTAACAAAGAATGATAAAACATGGTTAGTAAATTATTGGCCAGAGTTGAAGTCTTATGATATATGAAAACAATAGCAATCTAAGCTCCTCGTCTTTATTCCCATTAAGGTCTCTGGCCTGCTATCATTCTCTCTCTAGATTCTGACATCATCTGCCACCTATTATATATCTCTGCAATATTTTACATTTTAAGGAACAATTACTTCCTGCTTATAAACTGCCATGATAGGTATCCATTTTAACCGAACCATTTGCTGTTCCTAAATATCTAAGTAACTTTTGCCTAAATTTCGTCTGCTGTTCACGGCTACAATTCTTGAAAAAGAAGATAATAGACAACTTTCCCTACAATACTTGATTTGATCCATTCCAGCATCAGTCCCCTTAATGAGACTGAACCCACTCTGCTTTCAGTTATAAGGTGATTTAAGACATTTTATGGACCAAGGGGATAAGTCAGCTCTAACTCTACTTGAGCTGAATGCTGCCTTTGGACACAGTCTCCCATGGCATCTTTAATCAATTAATCAATCAATATAACATTTATAGAAATGGCAAAACACCTGTGAGGGTCTTGCGATGCTGCACCTTGAACTAATACCTTAGGCAAGTGGGCATTCAAGAGTTGATTATTGAATGGATTAAATCCTTCCTCTCGTTCAGCCCTAGACAGTGTATTTGCCTCCTTTCCAATATTTTTATAAACCTCTGCCTAGTGAGTTTTTGCAGGTGTCATCCCTCACTCCTACTCTTTGCCACCTTTGCATCTGCTCACTGGGGACTCTCATCAGATTGTTAGATGTTCCACTTTATTTTTGCACTAATTATACCAAAACTAACCTATTCATGTGGCATATACGGACAGCAAGGTTAATGGAAAGAGAACTCCAGACTACTATGTTTCTTTGGTTGTAAATGTAAAGCTTCTTTATTGCATTTTCTCTAAAGACAAGTACTCCATAGTTCTTAACTTGTCCTGATTTCGAGTCTTTCTCTCGTCCTTCTGCTTGTTCTTTGTTGTTGACAATGCTTCTTTGCTTCTCTTTCAGGTGCTTCCTTCAGGGAGACCGGACGTGACATGTATGTCTTTATCCTTTTCTACTTCTTTTATTTTTCTCACCGTTTTATTATACCTTCTTTAGTTCTTTTAGGTGCCTCTTTTCTTATTTCACTTTCCTCATCTTGTTTTTATCTCGCTATCTATTTTTCTTGTAGTATTAACTACATTTCTTCTGCTCATCTGTTCCTGCGTGTAGTAAGAATCTTATAAAAAGACAAAGTAATAAAGTATTTCCAAGAAATAAACAAAACCGCCTTCACAACCATAAACAGTTATTCACGTGATGGAAATCTTACCTGATTAACTTGGGTGACCAAACTTAGGCACTTGACACAATAAAAGGAGGAACAAAATGCACATAGTGACTCTAACTTCCGTTGTATAACTACTTATTACCCAAATAAATGTTAGCACTTTTCACTTCCTCTACCATTCTGCCAGGAATGCTTCCTCCACAGTCGCATGGGGGAATTATCCTGGTCAATCCCAGCTCCATGTGTGGCTGGAGCAGGGTTTCTCTCCGCTTGGGAAGCATTGTGGCTGAAGTTGTTGCCTCCTGCTGTAGTTCCATGGACATCTAAAGGATTTTGAGGGCCCTGGCCCCCTGTTCAGAACAGATTTGAATTTACAATAAAATTTCAGCCTGTTCATGCCCTCTTTGGGCAGGTCACAAACACTGACTAGTCCAAATTCTAAAAGATGTTCCAGCTAATATCCAAAGATAGTGATGAGTGTTTCCACTTTTGTACTATAGCAGCAGCTCACTAATATTATGGAAATAATTTCTGTGACCCACTGCCTTTTCTCATATGTGAGGTCCTATTTTGAACTAAAATAAAAAAAATATGGTGTTGAAAAACAATTAAAATATTTCTTTGCAAAATGTCTGCAATAGACTCCCACACCTTACCCATAATAAATGTCAATTTGAGGAAAATGGTATTAAAACAATCTATGTTTAACAATTATTTAAGGCCACCAGAATAGGATTGTGTGGAGAACAGAGCCAGATCTATCAGGGGGCTCCCTGAAAGGCTGGAGCCCTGCGACAGAGCCCACTTTGCCCATGTCTTAAAATGTCACTGTGTATTTCAACTCCTCATCTCATTCGAGTTTGTTTGTACTCTCCTGGGTTTGCCAACAGTTGAGCCATGACTTTTCTCTGCTTGCTGATTCTTCCAGCATCTCCCGTTCTGTTTCTTCCTGCAGTACTTCCTCCTCTTTTTTTGTCTTTTTTCTTTCCACTTCCTGTTCTCTTTTCTATAATAGAAATCTGAGTCCTTTGTCTATTTCCATGTTTTTTTTCTGTCTTCTTATTTGTCCTTCGGCTCTCTGTAATAATTTTCATCTGTTTGTTTCTTTTACAGAAAGCTTTATGAGGGACCCAACCCAGCTCATCAATGACATCTTTGGTACATGTGGGTTCCCTTCTTGCTCCTGTCCGTCCCTCCACTCATCACCCATTTAGAGAGAATATTGAGGACATCCATTGCAGATCTAAAACATACCAGTGATTAAAGTAAAGTGCTGCCTGGGAAAAAGGACATTTAAAAAAAACATTTTTGGTCCTCATCTCACCTATCAAGCCTCTGCGGGTCTTATGAAGCCGCCTTTGTGATCTGTGGCCCCTACGGCTTACCGCACTCGCTTGGGTCGTCCGACCGGTCCCTTTTTTGTGAGGGAACCTGGTGTAATCATTAGACCAATTATATTAATCTTAAATTTTGGCCCCATCTCACAAAAGGGTGCCATATGTTTATTAGCTTATCTTCTGCGCCCTCATAGCCTAGACGAGCCATGGACAATGAGGCTTTAAGCCAGTCTTCCCTTTGTGGGGGTAGGGGATCTTTCCACCTCCTGCAAACTTCCCTTCTGGCCAACAAAATCAAATAAATTAATAGGCCTCTGTCCTTCTGAGAGAGGGTCTGACTGAGACAGCCATCATCACCCCAAAACACTAATGACATGTTAATCTCTATGGGGGTGTTAAAGATATCTCGAATGTTGTCACCCACCTCGGTCCAAAATTTTTCAAGTGCTGGACACTCAAAGAAGATATGTAAGTCATTAGCAAGAGGTAGTGAACATCTGGGGCATTTAGGGGCTGGTTCTGGGGCAAACTTGACGATTTTTGCGGGAGTATAATAAAGCCTGTTAATAACAAAAAAATTTTTTTTTTTAGACAAGCGGGCTTGACATATTTATACAAAATCTTTAAAGAGGGCTCATACAAGGACTCTATTGATGGACCAAGGGGAGTTTCCATCCACACTGCAACTACAGGGGGGGTCTCGTGATCCTCAGTTTCCAACAAGTTGTTATACCATATAGAGATTTCCTTCTTAATTGGGAGGATAGATTGCCACAACCCTTCAATCTCTCTATTCCCACTGACCTCCTCCTTTTCTGCATCGTACCATGATACTAACTGTAGATATTTGAATCTGGAGAGCCCTGGCCAGATCTTTGCCCTCAGGTACTCCCATGGATGTATCCCCCCGGAGTCTACAAGTTCGGCCCAGATGGTGATGCCTGCCCTTCTTATGGGCAACGCCAAACTGTCCATTAGGCAGTCCGGTGTTCCCGGTGTATCCCAAACAGGGGCACTGTCTGAATAGTATCCCATGCCCGAGCTTTGTCTGAGCCTATGCCATAGCTCCAAGGCCGCCCTCAGAACCTTCAGACGTACCCGCTTGATAAATTTTGGTGATCCAAACTTATATAGAAAAGCCTCACCGTCGCCTCCTCCCTCTACTCTCGCCATTTCTCCCAACAGCCTGCCCCAAGCTGACTCCCCTGGTTTCACAAGTAGCATCCGTATGCTTTTAAACTGGAATGCTGCAGCGTATAACCTCACGTCGGGAAGAGCAAGCCCGCCTTTCTTTAGTCAGCGCCTACATTTTTTCCACGCCAGACGAACCCCTTTGTCTCCCCAGACAAAGCTCCCAATCTTACTCTGTACCTTCATTAAACTTTTTTTCGAGAATGTTAATGGTATGGAAGAAAAAAGGTAAGACAGCTTGGGGAGAATGACCATCTTTACCAAGTTGGTTTTTCCGTAAATAGTTAAGGGAAGGTTCCTCCATCTACTGAATAGGCCGTCAATTTCCTTTATGACCCTGTTAAGATTAAGCTCAGGTATCTTCTCTAAGTCCTTTACTACGTAGATCCCCAGATATCTCAGCTCAGCGCTGACTCTCCCCGACCACTCCAGATTCCAACACATCACCTCTGTCTTGGTTTTATTGACTGGATACCCGGATAGGGACCCAAACTCGCACAAAAGCTCCTCCACCTTCGGGATCGCTGCCTCTGGGTCACTTGTGTACAGTATTAGGTCGTCGGCGTAGAGAGCTATTTTGGAACTGTATTGTTCGGATCTAAAAGGATAGATTGAATCATCCAGTCTCAGCGCCTGTGCCAATGGTTCCATGTATATATTAAATAAAAGAGGCGAGATCGGACACCCCTACCTGGTTCCTCTCTGGATGTTAAAACTCGGCGTAAGGAGCCCATTTAGCAGGATTCGGGCGGAGGCACCCTGATAGCAGTTCTGCAAGGTTCGAATAAAGATTGAGCCAAACGCCATTGCCCTCAGAACCTCCAAAAGGTACACCCAGCAGACAAGGCTTTTGACAGAGTCTGCTGAGAAAAAGGAAATTTTGACAATCTAGACACACAGAGAAGGCCAGGAGGCAGACCAGATCAACGTATACTTGATTTGCCTGATCGCTTTATTGCTAAATTGCTACTTATAATACAGAGGGAAGACAAAAATTAGGATGAAATAATAGCTTGTAAACAAAAGCCTACAGAAGTAGTCTCAGACTATTTTACTAGGATGGAGGAAATATTCAGGGCTCACAGTGGTCAGGACTTGGCATTTGTAACAGGGAAAAGAATGCTTCCTGACAAACTTGCGAATAATTGGATGAAAGAATTATGGGATGATTGAAGTGTCAGAGAGCACCTGGCCAACTAAAGCACCTGCTGACCTTTTGGTAATTGCTACGTATTAAGTGAATTACCAAAAAGTTAATAAAGAAAAGAATGATAAGATAATTTAAGAATTGAAAACGAAGGTTTTACTGCAGCTAGCTTTCCCAGATAGGGGAGGACAAATGGGCATGGGAAATGTGAGGGGAGGAAGAGGTGGAGGAGGGGATGGCAGATCCTCATCGGTTCCTGTGCAGCTACACAGAGCAGGATAAGGCCAAAATCAATGGGCCTATTTTTTAGAGGAAGGTCATCAGAACAGTGAATGTCTAGTCTGTAGGTGAGAATTGTTGTGAGAGGAAGAGGTAGCTCGCTGCCGAAGGATACAGGAAAAGGTGGCACAAATAGGCAAGATTTCATAAAGTGTCAGAATGACAATAGACATCAGAATTAATTTGATGGCCAACAAGTTGACAAAAGTTTCAATTATGTTCACATTGATTACAATACCTTTGTGTATTCACAACAGGAGAGCGATGGAAAGTGTGGAAAGAGGGTCATGATTTCAGTTAATCAAGCAGATCCATATGTCAGAATGGGTATCGAAGAGGAAGTACGTGACTTTATTGCTGATACGGGTGCCACTCGCACCTCTGTGCTTCATGACCAATTTCCAGGAGCTCCCCTCTCCGGCACAATGAATACATCAGTGAGATTCTCTGCTATCCCCATTCACAGCCCCATCTCCAAATCCCTACATGTTACTATAGGTCCCTTCACCACCTCTGCTCCATTGTGCTCATGTACAAATTGTGCTGAGAACTTATTAGGCCTGGAACTATTGAAAAGACTGAATGCTAACATTATAGGCCTCATTAGGATGTCGGTCGGAGAGGATCAGAGCGGCAGTCCGATTCTCCTAATCCGTGTTGGAACCTATGTTTCTGACCGACTCGGAAACCTTTCTGACCGACCGATTATGACGGAAAGGTAAGCATTTTGTCAGTCAAAATTGGTTCCGATCGGCATTCAAAAACTCTGAGTCGGTCAAATCCAAATCGTAAAGCTCTACGGACCGCGTTTCCGACCGACTTATTACAAAGTCAGATTTGGACACCCTTTCCAAATAGGTCTGTCTGACATGGAACAGCTGTCAGAAACTGACTTTGTGGGCCTGTTGCAGGTCCCCCTTCATCCTAAGGACTCCGGTTGGGACCCATGGGATTACCCAAGGGACCACCCTTTAAAACCATGCACAGCGTGACAGGCACTATGGGGTGCCCACAGCAGGGGGCAGGATTTTCTGCAACCACACCATTTTTCGATGGGAGCCTGTGTTGACAGTCGGAACACAGGCTCCCATTGAAATCAATGGGAGGTTTTCCAAACGGTGCTTGGAAGCATCGTAATTGGTCTTCGGACACGGCAAAAGCGAGTCAGTCAGAACTGATTCCAACAAGGAGTTGGTCGGTTTGCTTTCCAACTGAAATCGTAATGAGGCCCATATTGTGCACCTGATGATGTTTTTATTTTTAATGGCTTCTGATAACTGTAGCAAATGGTGGCAATGACCAATAGTACTCACCCACCACCAGAATTAGAAGTGATTGATAAAATAGTCTGTGTATCAGGAAAAAATAATGTTGGTAAAATGTACATATATCCCACAGTAATAACTTTAAACAAGGTGTTCCCTTATCTCGCATTCCCCAATACAAAACATCCCGGGAGGGAGAGGAAGGTCTCAAAGATGTTATCTCTGATTTAATATATAAGGGTAAAATAAAGGAAATTAAAGGTAGCCCATGTAACAGTCCTTTACTTCCTGTCCTTAAAAAAACCACAGAGGGAATACCTGATAAATATAGATTAGTGATTGATCCGCGAGCCATTAACAAAGTTGTAGTACCCTAAGATCCTGTTGTTCCTGACATGAATTCTATTTTTACCATGATCCCATCTTGAGCCAAATATTTTACCATGCTTGATTTGAAAAATGCATTTTTTAGTCTGACTATTGAAAACAAAAGTTAACTCCTTTTCTAATGTTCCTAGGGCATTGCTTTACAATTACTAGAGCACCCCAGGGATATAGAGAAAGTCCTAGCATATACAGTCAAGCTTTGAATAAACAATTAGCCCTTTATACCCCCTCTAATGACTCTGTATTACTCTACTACATTGATGATCTGTTGACTGCCTCAGATACAAAGGAAGGTTGTAAACAGCCAATCAAACAGCTAGATCTGAATGCAGTCTAATGTATGTTGCAGGACCAGCTAGATGGCTCCTTGAAGTACCGATATTTAACAATACCTTAGAATGTGTTAGAGAGAGACAACAGGAACCTACCATGCAAGAGAAAGAGACAAGGCAGACGTATGGTAGATTAGATGATGCCGGATGATTGGTAGAATTGTCAGACAAGCAGAGATGGATGCTCCCAAATTATTATGTCAACGCAGATGTTACTATGGCTAGAGCCCTGCACATATCAGCATGAAGGGATTAACTAAGAAATTAGATGATGTTTGATTGAATCCCTTGATAATAATAATAATAATAATAATAATAATAAGGGAAATTTATAAATGTGCCTGGTTACGCGCACCGGCGTGTCCCCACGCTATGGTGAGTGGTGGTGGCAGAGTCACCCCAACCGGCAGCGGACCCAGCCTACCGGGTGTACAGATATGTTTTAAGTTTCTTCCTGAATCTGGGCTCAGAGAGCTCCAGGCGCAGTTCCTTTGGCAGACCATTCCAGCTCTTGGCAACCAAGTACCTGAAGGACCTACCCCCATACGTGCTTTTTTCACCTTGGGGACCTTCAGTAGCCCTGAGCCAGAAGAGCGCAGGGCGCGCGGAGGCTCATACCGAGTAACCAGGTCATCTAACGGTGCAGGTGCCTTCCCGCACAGAATGTGGTGGCATGTGCAAAGAGCCTTAAAGTCAACCCTACTTTTTACTGGAAGCCAGTGGAGTGCTTGGAGGGCTGTCTTTGAAGGCAATCTCTTCGGAAGCCTCAAGACCAGATGAGCCGCTGCATTTTGCAGCACTTGAAGATGGCTGATGACCTTGCCCGTTGCCCCCAGATAGAGCAGGTTGCCATAATCTAATCGTGATGTTACGAGGGCATGTACCAGCGTCTTCCGAGCTGCCGTGGGAAGTAGATCGAGAACTTTCCGAAGGCTTTTCAGGACACCGAAGCATACCCCCACCACCCAGCCTATCTGAGGTCCGAATGTTAGGTCCGCATTCAGCCATACCCCAAGGTTTCTAGCTTCCTGGCAGGGTGTAGGAGTCTCCCCCAGGCAGGATGGCGACCATGCCGATGACCACACCGATGAGCCCCCCCCACCACGAGCACCTCGGTCTTGCTGCCGTTCAACCTCAGGCAGTTGGAAGACATCCAGGTAGCCAACTCCTGCATGCAGGCTCTGAAGCTGTCCGCAGCATGACCGGGCGCGCGTGAAAGCAAGATGACAAGCTGCGTGTCATCGGCATAAGACACTATGTGCAGCCCATAGCTTTGGACAATGGCTGCCACCGGGGAGACGTACAGATTGAATAAGGTTGGGCTCAGGGACGAGCCCTGCGGTACGCCCTGAGCCAAACTAATCTCCCTCGAGTAGCAGTCTCCCTGTCTGACCTGAAAGCCTCTACCTATCAGAAAGGACTGGATCCATTTTAGCGCAGCCCCTGAGATCCCACCAACATTCAGACACTGTAGCAAGGTGGTATGAGCTACAGTGTTGACGGTCCAGGAGAATCAGGGCCATGGTCTGGCCCTCGTCCACTCCCTGGCGGATGGTCTCAACCGCCATGAGTAGCACCGACTCGGTAGAGTGGCGTGGCCGGAATCCAAACTTGGAATCGTGTAGGAGGCTGGCCTCCTCCACGAAATCCATCAGCTGGATGTTCACGGTTTTCTCCGCCACCTTAGCCATATACGGTAACAAAGAGATAGGCCGGAGGTTCTCTAATTTCTCGAAGCTGATGTTCGGCTTCTTTTGGAGGAGGAGAACCATCGCCTGTTTCCAATCTCTTGGTACCGTATTGGACCTAAAGGAGACTTCCAGAACATGTCCATTGTAGGGTTCCAAAGCCGCAAGGCTACCAAATAGCCGTTTAGGCGTTGTAGGATCCTTGGGGGAGCCAGATTTTACTGAGCCACAGATCTGTATGAGCTCCTCAGGGGGTGGGATGACAAAATTAGTCAGCACATATTGCTCCCCCCTTCCCCTCGAATTCTCCCTAAACTCAGGCCCCGTTATAGGTTGGCTTGGGAAGGAAGAGTAGATTTTTTCTACTTTTTTGGCAAAGAAGTCCGCAATACGATTGCAAGCGTGCACCGAGCAATCAACTGGTACCGCAGAGGACTTCCCAACCGAAAGAGTTTTATAGATAGAAAACAATTCTTTCGTAGAGTTCTCCGCCTCCCTAATCCTATTGGCATAGTAAGCTGCCTTAGCCTTCTTAATTAATCCATGGTAAAACCGTCTCCTTACTACATATACCTGTTTGGCCTGATTGCTGAAAGTCACCCGCCACTGCCTTTCTGAGCGTGTACAATCTGCCTTTGCTGCCCGAAGTGCATCGCTATACCACGGGGCCATTCTCTGAATACGACGGCACGCTTTTATCCGGGAGAGTGGGGCAGTACAATCTAGCGCCTCAATAATGCGCTTGTTCAAATTCATGTTAGCAGTGTCCACATCAGCCCCCCCTGGATCCTCCCCTCTGATAAGTGCTTCACTAAACTTTGCTTGAGAAAAGGTGGCCCCTCTCCGACTAGGATAGTTAAGTGGTGCCTGTTCTGGCAGTCTAATGCCTGGAATCCACACCAAGAAGGGCCCTAGGTGATGGTCCAACCAGGGGACTGGGATCGGAGTTAGGGCATCCACTCCCCCCCAGTTGGCAAATATGGGGTCCAATAAGTGGCCTCGCTGGTGGGTAGGATCTTTTACTTTTTGATCCAACTGAAGGGCATGCAGCTCTTGACAGAGATCCATGGCCGCTGTATCCGTGGGAGCCGACAGATGCAGATTTAGATCCCCTAGTACCAGGAACTTATCTCTGCGCAAAGCCGCCTCTGTAATACCCTCTACCAGGCTATCCCCAAACCTGGCATGAGGGCCAGGCGGTCTATAGATGAGAAAGCCCTTCAATGTGTACCCTCCATTCACCTTGATGGTAAAAGCACCTGCCTCACTATCCATAATTACTGTTTGCTCTAAATGTCAGCACAGCCGTTGCTTAGCTACAATAGCTATACCCCCACCTCTGCCGATAGGTCTATCGTGCCTGACCATAGTGTATCCTTCAGGTAGAGCCTCAGTTACATCTGGTGCAGAATCCCCATCCAACCAAGTTTCAGTGAGGAACAGTAGATCCCACTGCCGCTCAGTGATCAGATCGTAGACATCCAGTTTATGCCTACGCAAAGAGCGAACATTGAGCAGACCACAAGACAGCTCCGTGTGCTCACTATCAGCCTCCTTTCCTAAATAGTAGGCAAACTGACAATGTCTGCATCCCTCATTCTCATCCACCCTCATGCTATGTAAGCAGGAGCTAGTAATATCGGTTCGGAGGGTAAGAAGCTGAGCCCTACTCCAATGCATGTAGCTTTCTGGCGGACCAGGGTTTATGGCCTGGACCGTGCCCGGCCCCGGACGGCCGAAGACGGGCTTAACTTAGGCACAACTTCGGCGCACCTTCATCGCGCCCGCTGCGCTCGTCCGCTGCGCTGCCGAGTAGGCATCCTCCTTTTATCCCCCCACAGCGTCAGCAACACTAGAGCGCTGCCCGTCCTCCCCAGCGCACCGGAAGTGGCTTGCTCGGACCTTCCACGCCCTCTGCTCGAACGAACGGTGCTAATCACCGGCATCAGAACGAGGCGGGAAGGAGGAAACGAGCCAAGCCCTCCTGCGCGATGTTCCTGCCACTGCAACTGCCTTCAGGTAAAAGACCTCAGCAGTGCACAGTGCCCCCAATAAAAGTTAAGAGTCACCGTAAGATGACAGCACACAAAGGAAGCCTGAGCGCTCTCCTCCTAATGGCCCTCGCTTTTAAAATCAGCTTTAAAATAGCAATAGTCCGCTTTAAAACAGCATCAACACATGTAGTACTCGCGCCGTCAAAGCAGCAGAGACACTGCCACTGTCCGCTCACCACCACCGGGGCCCGGAATCCAGTGCCTTTTATCCCCCCACAGCATCAGCAACACTAGAGCGCTGCCAGTCCTCCACTGCGCACCGGAAGTGGCTTGCTCGGACCTTCCCCGTCCTCTGCTCGAACTGTGCTAATCACCGGCGTCAGAACAAGGCGGGAAGGAGGAAACGAGCCAAGCCCTCCTGCGCGATGTTCCTGTCACTGCAACTGCCTTCAGGTAAAAGACTTCAGCAGTGCACAGTGCCCCAAATAAAAGTTAAGAGTCACCGTAAGATGACAGCACACAAAGGAAGCCTGAGCGCTCTCATCCTAATGCCCCTCGCTTTTAGCCCAAACTGCTGCCTCTTGGGTCAAGAATTGTATTATTTATGCAATGCATAATGCGAGTAAAGGCAGCATTGCACAACCAGGACATTTTGCCCCACCAGACCTCCCGTTTGAGAGTCTCCAGGTGGACTTCATTGAAATGGAATGAGCAGGCAAACTGAAGTTTGTTTTGAATTTGAATTTAAAATTATTTATTTAGCGCGCTTTTACCGAGCGGTTTTATGGCGCTTTTGAGCTACGACCAGCAACAGCAGCAGGGGAGATTTAGGCAGCAAAAGCACAGGAAAAAAGAAAGGTTTTAAGGTTCTTTCGGAACTCTATATAGGAAGATAAAGTGCGGAGTCGCACCGGAAGAGAATTAAAAAAGGCTGGGGCAAGAACCGCAAATTTTGCTCCACCAGCTTTTTTCTTTTTGAAACGGGGGGTGACCAGAAGTGCCATATGAGTGGAGCGAAGATCTCTGCCCGGCAAGTAAGGCTTGATGGCTGAGCATATGAACGCAGGGGCGGTGCCCATTCTGGCCTGAAAAGTGAGGCAGCCAAGTTTGAATAAGGCTCGCTCTCTCACAGGCAGCCAGTGTAATGCCTGCAACAAAGGAGTAACACGATGAAATGTGGGCAGGCCATAGGTCAGGCGAGCAGCCTGGTTCTGCACTAGTTGCAGGCGGTGAATGGCATAGGTCGGCGCGCCATTGTAGATTATGTTACCATAATCAAGGCGCGAGAGCACCATTGCCATCATGATGACTTTTAGAGCCGGGAGAGAGAAAAAGCGGGAGATCTTCCTGATTGTCCTAAGGGAAAAGAAACAAGAGGACACCACGGAACTAACTTGGGAGTGAACAGAAAGTTGTGAATTAAGAAAAATCCCGAGAGTTTTAACTTTGGGGACCGGGAGTGGTGGAGCACCAAGTGATGAAGGCCAATAAGAGGGAGACCAGGGACTGCAACCACCTCCGGTCAAGACCAACTCTGTCTTGTCCGGGTTGAGTTTGAGGTGGTTGCAGTTCATCCAGTCCTGAATGAACAACATAACTGTTTGAACATTCAGGGCGGATGAAGGGGGTGGGAAAGGTTAAAAATTAGCTGGAGGTCATCGGCGTAATTAAACACCGTGACCTCGAGCTGCTGCAGCATAAAAATGAGGGGGTAGATATATAAATTAAACAAAAGAGGGGAGAGTGAAGAACCCTGGGGAACCCCACACTCAACCTTGCGGGAGGCAGCAATGAAACCAGTGAGATGGACCGCCTGGGCCCTCTCGCTCAGGAAGGACTCGAGCCAAGCGAAGGCTAAACCCTCTACGCCCGCCGCCCTGACACGGGTGAGGAGGATGGAGTGGTCCACCGTGTCAAAAGCGGCGGACAGATCTAAGAGAATGAGGGCTTGCGAGAGGTTGGTGTCGATGCCTTCACGTAGCCGTTCCATCACTGAGATCACCACCTTCTCCGTAGAGTGGAGGGGCCGAAAGCCCGCCTGACAAGGGGAGAGGCAGTGATTTGTCTCCACGTGAGTGCTCAGGGTCCTGGTGGCATGTGTTTCTAAAACCTTTCCCAGGTAAGGCAAGAGGGAGATGGGGCGATAATTGGAAGGGGATGAGGGATCGGCGCCAGCCTTTTTTAGAATTGGGATGACAGCCGCAAACTTGTGAAAATTAGGAACAACACCATTACTGAGTGAGTCATTGAGGAGTGTGAGGGGCGGGATAGGACAGGCTAGAAAGATTTCTCTAAGAATGTGAGCAGGAGCGAAGTCCAGGGGGGAACCTGACTTCACCCGTTGGAGCAGTGGAAAGAGTGTGGCCTTGGTTAAGAGGGGAAAATTGGTTAATTTGGAAGTGGTGGAAGGGGGAGAGAAATTGATAAATGTAAGTGAAGGGAGAGGGATGTTGGTTTTGATCTGTGCGACCTTCTCAATGAAGAGCGCATTGAGCGAGTCGCATAAAGATTGGGAGGGGGGAATTGTAGCCGTAGCTCTGTCGGATGAGGCAAGTTCATGCACCGTGGCAAAAATGTCTTTAGATTGGGACTCCGCTGTCAGAATCCTATTAGAGTAGAACTCAGTTTTAGCGTCAAGAATGCCTTTTTTGTAGATCCGAAGAACAGATAGGTAGGTGGTTTTAAGCGCTGGACAGTATGCTTTTCTCCATGCACGCTCGGATCTCCGTGCAGCCAACTTCTTCTCCTTAAGATCTGAGGTGAACCATCGGTTGGCTGCATGGGCTCGCTTGACGGTGATTCGTCTCAAAGGAGCGAATTCATCGCCCGCTTGAGTCAGCCAGTTGTTGATGGAGGCCAGCTGAGCCGGGGCTGCAAGACCTAAAAGATCAGGGCTGGTTTTAGCCAGAGACGAGCAGAGGGACGGCATATCGGCCTTGCCCCATTTCCTAATCCAGATGTTCTTCTGGAGCACGGGTTTGGCCTCAGGGGCTAGGGCAAGGGCAAATGAAATAAGCGAATGGTCTGACCAAGGGCAGGGAGAAATAGTGGGGGGTGTGGTGGGAATGTTCAGGGTCCAGATCTGATCCAGCGTGTGACCCTGTATGTGAGTGGAACTGTGAATGTGAGGGGTGAAATTAAGGCTGGTCATGAGATCCGTGAACTCCTTAGATAGGGAGCTTTCAGCAGGATCGTTTGGCCAGAAGTTAAGGTCCCCTAGGACTAGCACTGATGAGTTATTTATTGCCAGTGTAGCCAAGAGGTCCTGGAGGCTGGAGACAAAGGAAGGAGTAGAATGAGGGGGACGGTTAATAAGAACAGAGGTCAGAGGGGTCTGATGAGAGGTCGAGCGTGTTACCAAATAGTCTACATCGGGAATGGGAGGGAAGGGAAGGACCTGAAAATGAAGCTCAGTACGAGCTATCAAGGCCACTCCTCCACCTCTCCTGCCCTCTGGGCGGTCCGCTCGATTGGCGGAGTATGAGGGGGGCAGTGCAGCTAGAACATTCGGCAATGAGTCTGCCTTGAACCAGGTCTCCGTTAAAAACAGGAGATCTGGTTCGTGTGTATCGATGTAATCAAACAGCTCATACTGATGGTTAACCGCCGACCTAGTGTTCAAGAGCGTGGCCGTGGTATTATAAACAGGAGTATAGGGGTTGGAGGGGGGGGGAAATGTGCGGGGGAGCAGCAGGCAGAGAGATCAACTGTGATATGATCGCAGGTGGTGTGCAAGAAGGGGAAGAAGACAAACCAAGATGGGTCAGATGGTCAGCAACAGAGGGTCCAATGGCACCGGGGTTCCAGTATGAGCAAAGTTGGGATGGTGAGTAAGTAAGTAAAGGGGTATGTTGAAGTGCCCCTTGCCCCGGCCAGCCGCGGACGGGCGCAGATGGGCCCGACTCTGGCGTGACTCCGGCGCGCCTATGTCGCGCCCGCTGCGCTCGTCCGCTGCGCTGACACATGTGGGCGGTTTAAATGGAGGAGTAGCGTGGGGGGAGTGGCGTGGGTGGGGTTTGCCGATCCTGCCCAAGCCAAGATGGCGGCCGCGGCCGCTGTGAGCCCGCGATGACAATCAGCCCACAGTCGGCCACGCACAGCCCCTAGAAGCAAAGATGAAGGTTAGTAACCTGTTGATTTTCAGGGCAGGTTAGTGCATACATAAAAACGATCAGCTAAAACATTTACAAAAGCGTATCACCGCTCGCAATCAGCGTGACAGAATGCGCTTGATTAAAACAACACAGCAACCATCCAGCTACTGCCAGCAAGCCCACTGCCACCGGGCTGCTCGTAATTTTGGTTGTGGTCTGTGCCTTTAGCAGATGGGTAGAGGCCTATGCCCTGAAGGATACCACTATATTAGAAAAGAGGGGTCCCAGACTGGCAGAGAAAGAAAAATCAAAATAGAATCATGGAAATCCAGAGAAGCAAATTGAGAGTACAGTGTTTTAATTCACAAAGTACTCAGCCATAATGTCAGTTATACATTTATATACAAGAATCATCAAATTTCAATTTTAATTGTGCCCAAAGTAGAGGGGGAAGAGAGGAGGGTTTGTGCGGTGAAGGGGTTTGCGTAGGATAATGAAGAAGATTCTACCACTAAAGTGCAAGTCAAAAAATGTCATTATTCACAGATACATTATTATAATGGCTTTCAAACGGAAGCCAAACAGACATGCCACAATGGGTCAGAAGAGTCCTATAGCCAAGCTCCCATAAAGCTGAAACATTGTTGCTTGGGGGTAGAAGCTGGTCTCAAGGGGGTTAGATAGTCTACGTTTCGACCCTGTTGTATGTAGGGGGATGTATGACATTACAACGCATGCTTTTACATCACATGCCTTTACAACGCAAGTAATACAACGCAGTCCATTACAACGCATAGTGCTTTGGGGTGCTGGATAGTAAATAGTTTAATTTACTATTCCAACTCCAGTCCCCGTGGACACTAGGGAAGGTTATTGGATAGTAAATTAACCTATTCCCTATCCTAGAGCGCCCCCCAGAGCAATGCGTTGTAATAGTTTGCGTTGTAATGGTTGCGTTGTAAAGGCTCTGCGATGTAAAAGTTGCATTGTAAAGGTTGTTTACCATGTAGGGTATTTTTCCTTACAGGGCGGGTCCTCTTCAGGACAGGAGGGGAGAATTGGGCTGGTTTCCTACAGGATGGTATAGAAAAAGGTATGAATCAAAGGGGGGGTCTAAAAATCCCATTAGTACAGAAGTAAGTACATTAATTGACTCCATAATTAAAAAACACACCACATCCATGAAGGACTCATTGGCACTGTGTACCACGGACCAACTTGCTTTACTGTGCGTCATAGTGGAAGTGCAGAGTGCACAAAGGCTAAAAACATACTATACATGACATAACGATCCTAGCATTGTTAATTGGAAACCTAAAACTGAGTATACCTAAGAGTGCATGTGTGTCCGTACCAAACACTATATAGGACACATTAATTCAAAAAGGGAGGACTAATGAATTTTAAAAAAAGGGGAAGCGATCACACGAAGGTGGAAAACCACATGGTAAATACATGGTAAATACGGTCAATGGTCCTATTGTGGACCGAAACAAAACACAGAGTGATTTGTTCCGCGGTCATAATCTAGCATACACTCGGTACAAAGTTGTCATAAGAGGTTTCGCGATTACCTTATACAATGAGCCGATCACGGTGTAATAGAAGTAATCATGCGATGGCACATCGCAAGCCGTTGTATCACCGGGGGCTGTCATCATTTTAACGCCGGACCAGGCCGGCCATATCACCATGAAACGACAAATCTATAAAAGAGGAGTTGTTAATTTTAGACTCGGGTTCCATAATTATCAAAGGCTGACCATCAAAAGGTGACCTGCTTTTACCTCGTATTTGGAAAGGACCCAGAAGGATCCTATCTCGGTAGTAATATCTCAAAAGGCGGAAGTGCCCAGTATCATTCCGCCCTCGTCTGGAAAGACAAGTTGTTCCATGTTAGATAAAGAACATAAATAGCGGGGGACAGGGGCGGCCAGTTCTAGTACGATAACGCACTTTACCTGATAAGTCTGCAAGATGTCAGAAAGGACGGGTGCCAGCGGATGAATCACGTTGTCCCGTCTAATGGCATCGCAGCCTAAACGCCAAATGCCTAATGGAGTTTCTAGGGGGCGTGGCTAAACCCAATCATGGAAAAAGTGGAAAGACTACGCGATCAAGAAACGCTAAAGCTCCCGTGTTAGCCTCACAAATGGTGTGCACCTGCCACACAGGGTAGTGAGGCATCATGGAGAAGAAGTATTATTAAAAACAATCTCTTGTAAATGTCACAAAAATTTTAACAGTAAAAATCAATATATTTCATTACATACAGGCCAGTTGGATACTTGCCAGGTGGATTTGTAAAACAATTGTCGCAAAGATATCCTATGCAATAGAAAAAAAATCACAAGATGGTGTCATAATCATTTTGAGTGGGATCTGGTGCAAACCTGCCGCACAGGGTAGTTTAGGGCGCTTCGTCCATTCTTGTTGTTAAAGCACATCTGAGTACTGCCTTTTTGAAAGTATAGAAGAAAGCTCAGAGACAGTAGTAGTACAGTGATAGAGGCTAGACTGATTATAAGTTGGCCAGTTGTGCAAAACTACTATCAGATTCATTCAGGCCACTGTGAATAGAATCAAAGAGAGTTATCCATTTGAGTTCTCTGATGTTCAGAATAGGACCAATGTTACCTCCCCTGGGGCCAAGGGAGACGTGTTCAAGGACAATCCATCGAAGGCAATCGGGGGAATGTCCAGTTTCCATACAGTGTTCAACCATCGGTGCTCCCAGCACTTTACATCTTATGCGACTGCAATGTTGTAAAATTCGCATTTTTATTTTTTGTTGCATTTGGCCAACATAAATCAAATTGCAGGGGCAAATGATGCAATAAATGACGTCAGAGGTGTTACAGTTCGTGTATGATTTAAGTGGGATACGATGGTGTTCGAATAGAAATTCTTTTGTTTGGTTGGTGTATGCACAGGCTTTGCAATTGCCGCATTTAAAGTGACCAAGGACAGGAGGGAGGTTTCAGAGTGATGTTATTGTTGTAGCTGGCGGTGTCTCCAAAAAGGAACGGACCACATGGTCCCGGATGTTTTTCGCCTTTTTGAAGGAGTGCATGGGTGGGCTATTGGTGCCTAGATCTTCAGAGACCAAATTCCAATGTTTATTAATTGTTTTTTTAATGTCATTGCTCTTGGTAGAAAAAGTGGTTACACAAATCAAACGCTGTTCCTTTTTCTCTACACGTTCCTTTGGTTGTAGCAACACTTCTCGTGGATTGAACCATGCTCTTTTTCTTGCTTTTTTTATTAGCCTTCTGGGATAGCCACGTTCTATAAGATGATCCATCAGGTTACTTGATTCATCTATGTAGTCCTCCTTCCTTGAGCAGTTGCGCTGAATTCTAAGAAACTGCCCAAAGGGTATGTTGTCCCGAAGACCTCTTGGGTGGTGGCTAGAATATTGTAATAGCGAATTAGGCTCGGCCGGTTTTCTAAAGAGGGTCGTGTGCAGAACATCTGACTCTGCTATGATTGACAGATCAAGTCAGTTGCCCACTACTTGCTGGGCAGCTGACAACAAGAACAGGGCCTAAACGCTGCAGTGGGCACTAAGAGCTGCACAGCTGTGTAAGGCCTGGCACCTCTGTGCCACTTCTGTCCCTCTCAGGGACTCTCACTGGAACTGCACCTAAACGGTGCAGCTGCCCACTACTTGCTGGGCAGCTGTATATCAGTCAAGGCAAAGAGGGAATGGGCTCTCACTAGCCCGTAGGAACAACTGAGTGTGCCCCCTGGAGCCTTCTGGCTCTTCAAAACAAATATGTGCAGGCAGGAGCCACACGGGGCTCTGTAAATAAAGATGTCCCCCACAACACTGTAGCTGCCCTCTCCTACGTGGGGCAATTTATAGAATACTGGCAAAAACGTTTGGAGCGGCCCGCTGCCATCCAGGGCCCCTCAAAATTCCACCAATATACTGTGCCTCGATCAGGCACTGACCCCCAAGACGTTGGAGCCACGTGGGCTTGGAAACAACAGGCTATAACTGTTGGGGCGGCCCTCTGCCATCTGGCGCCACTCTAAATGTACAGCCACACTGTGCCTCGATCAGGCACCAACACTCAGCCACACGGCGCACCCAGCCCTTGCTTACTCACTGGGCTGCTCAGGGGTGCTCCTCCTCGTGTGACAACCTCTTTTTACGGCGCGGGGACAAAGGCAGGCTCCGTCTCCTCTGAGGAGCCCGTGAGGCTCCCTCTGCACGCTCCTTCACCCGGTTCCCCTCTGGGGACACGGGACTCTGCAGGGGAGCCCGCGAGGCTCCAACCAACTCTCCTTTTGTGGCACGGGGCTTCCCTGTCCCTCTTGGGAGCCCCGCGCTGCTACTGACGGCCGCTGCCGCCTTCTCACTTCACCTGGGCCCCCTCCAGGGACCCGGGACTTCCACCTGGAGCCGGCGAGGCTCCGGGCAGATCTCGGCGGCGGGCGGGACTTCCTGTCTTTCAACAGAAGTCCCGCCCCAGGCATCGGCTGTCTGACTTCCGGTTTTGCCGCTGCCGCGGCGGGGAGACTTTCCCCGGGCACAACGAGGGGTAGGCTCCCTCTGTAAGAATAAAGAGCGGGGTGGGCACCCGCTTTGCACTCCATTTCAGAAGCGGACATAATCGGGGTGGTCACCCGAAATATAAATAATTAAATCAGCGGGTGGGCACCCGCAGTGGAACCATTTTCGGGGGAATCCCTACGCCGGGGATTCCCTCAGGGCAAGGGGCAGCTCAGCGCTGCCAAGCAAAAATAAAGCGCTCCCAGAGGGAAAGGCAGCGCAGGGAGAACTAGGGGCATCAAAAGAAACTAAGCCAGCACTCACAAGGTGCTGGGGCAGCCCCAAAGTCTCTCCCAGGTCCAGGAAATAATTATGCGAATAGCAGGGTCCCAAGAGAAAGTTCATCAGGCATCCAGGGGCTGGGCTGGGCCAAGGGAGCAGCAGCATGCCCCTGGTAGATTCAAGTAAGAACAAGAACATTTTCATGGGGTCACAGCCCCTCTTTTATACACAGAAAGCCTATGTTTTCAAAGGTGCAGGCAAGGGGCGAATCGGATGCAACTAGTTTGTGAGCACTTTGTTTTGCTCAGCCCCTCTGCCTATTCACAGGATGGGTCAGGGGCATCAGACAGACCACAGGAGGTGGAGCCAGCATTGTGGAGGGACAGCCCAGCCCTATTCATGTCCCAGGTGCACTCCTCCCTTCCATCAACATGCAGATCTCTCCATTCACCACCAGGGCAGACCCATCCTGACTCCTGGAGCCAGGTACACCAGCCAGCTCCAGCCAATCACAAGCCAGACAGTCAATTCACATTTACTGCACAGACATGCCAACTTCTAGAAGTGGCACTTCTCCACTAGACACAATAAACCGCGCACATCATCGTGCAGCATTTAATCACACGAGTTCGCTCATACCAAACTTGACCCTGCACTCCCCACACATTAGGAACTACCATGGACACACATATCCCCATGCATTCCTATGGGAGGGCAGGCCACTCTTACCACACATACAGAGAGAGCGCACGCAGTTTACACTGGGCCACAGTGAAAAAGTGCGCAGAGGCCTAAAATCACCAACACCAGGTTACAGAAACAGGCTAGGAAAATGCAAAAAGTTTCGGGGTGAACCGTCCAAAATAGCCAAGCCCAAAAATGTTATCAAAAAGGGAGGTGTATCCAAGGACTCGAAAATGCAATATGTGTCATGTTTGGGTTTCAAATTATTTTCATGGCTACAGAAATTAGATAGTCTGTCCTCGCTGCCTTTCACGAGGCGTGACGTCACAGCATACGTGCATGCGGCAATTTACTAACGCTGCACATGGCTGTTAACCTCACAGCTAGGCAGAACGGAGCAGCGCGAGGTTGTGGTGACCCTTGATGGAGGTAAGATCTCTGGCGTTTTTTGACATATCCAGATACGGTGGAAACTGTGTGGAAAGCAATCGGTTTCCTAACCACCCCTATTTTGCTTGATTTTTCACTACACGAAGACAGCGACCTGACCTGGCCTGTTTGTTCTGAAGCACGGATGCCAATTAACTAGCCCGTGCATGTAAGTCATCACCCTCTTTAAATTACGTTGTTTGATACTTGGTGATTTGATTGCATAGGCACTAGCGGATGTTACCTGAGAGCCACCGCTTTTTATCCTTGTCTGTAGTAATGGAAGACGTATGATGGAATCTGACAGAGTTATATAGCAGGGATTGAATTACCACGCTTGAACTCCGATGACAAGTGAGTGACAGCGCACACCCTGCGTAGTTACATCTTATTTGACTTTGGCAATTTGAAGGGGCTAATTACACGCCCCCCCTCCTTTTTCTGTTTTATCCTCTGTAGCACTGAGATGACCGTGATGGCATCTGATTGAGCTTGACTTCTAGGAGCTTGACAAACTCTAAATAACAAGTACGTTATCATCTATGATCCAGTTTTTATGGATCTTGAGTATTTCTATTGAACGTTCTTGAAGTACTCTCCAACCCTGTCTTACAGGTTGTTCACGTTCTCCTGCCCTCGGTGAGAGCCGGACGGCCCAACTTTCCATGGTGAATGAATAATTAAACCTTTGGTTTTACATGTCTTGTGGCGCTCTGGCTCGGTTTTAAATTCATTTTCTAATGTCTTATCAGTAAAACTTATTTCACCTCATTTTCACAGAAATTCATGCCCTTGGGTCCCTCTTTGTCCTGATGAAGACCCCGCTTTAAGGTTTCACGTATACCTTCCTTTATATTTTGGGGTCGAAACGTCGACGGCTACAACTACACACCAGCCGACGCAACCAACACTACTATTATTAAATATTGGCGGCGGTAGCATGGTGTTATGCTAAATTGTAGAGCGTTAGTTGCTCCATCTTTGTATACTGGCTCAGTGATCTGAAGCCAGGTCCATGTTTTTTCTATGCGCTCTTATGTGTTGATACTATTGCTTGCACTATGACCAATTCTGCACATCCCTCTTCTCTCACATTATCACCCCATCCCACCCTTCTTTCCCTGGGGCACTCTTAATAGTTGTGTTGCCAGAGTAATATATGCAGCTTGAATAATATATTGTGAATAAATAACAGTGTGTTGAATGAATTGATTGTTTACTTTTTTAAAAAATGTTCTTTAAATATTTATTGTGTACTCTTGATACTTCCCACTGGGATCCCCTCTTTAAGTATCATACAGCACCCAGGTCCCAGTGACTTTATTCGGTAAAAACCCCCCTTGTCTAACATAGCCCAAGCAGGGCACAGAGTTCATGCAGTATGTCCCAAAAATGCTGGAACGTCCAGCGTTTAGTAACAGTAACCCGCCGCATACCAAATGATGCCATGGATATGTGGCAAACTGTGCCTCAAAGTGATAGAGATGGCGATAAATGTCAAGCTTGAGTCACACTCATATACACACAAACTTTAAAAAGGTAACCTGAATAGGGACCTACTGGTTGTGTAGCAATTCTTCACAACATGGGTTGCTCCAACGAGGTAGTCCCTGTGGTCCCACTCTAGAAGTTAGTTTGGAAAAATAAGGATGAGCCTGAGCCGTCCAAGTGTACTTGGTTGATTGATGTAGCTTTCCCCCAATCCCCTCCGACTTATTTCATAAAGGGGTACCACCCTCCAATTCACCTTACGCTCCTTCTTGAGAGTAGCGGATATTGCTGTGAATGGCTGTTAACCCTTGTAAGTACTGTGTGTTGCCAATTGGCCATGCTTTTGGGGGAAGCTTAAGGAGAGCAGCTGATTGGACATCGTAGCGGCAGTGTTCTGAGCCGTGCGTGTCTCATGAGGCTTTGTGGCTAATCCCCCATGTCACAATCATTCTCAATGGTCTGAAAGGTCTTGCTTCCTAATTAGTTATGTACTATTGTGGCTTCTGCTTGTCAAATCAAATTAAGTTGCCCTGTTCATTCCTTGCTGTGACGACATGGCTCTGACAAGGGCAGGATATGTCGTGTGTCGTGGGGCTGTTGTTAGGGCCCGGGCTGATACTGACCAGGTTGGTACTGGTAAGGCTGGTGATCAGGCTTGTGTCATTTGTCAACATCCCATGGCCAGTTTATGAATCATGTTCTCCTGTGTATCTAGATAACACTTGTGTTATCTTGTGTTTGTTTGGCATCACGTGTATTTAGTTACAAGCTTGGTTACTTACTGCTTGTTTTTATCAATGATTGTTGTAATTATTTATGAGTGTTAAAACATGCTCTCTTATATGCCCTACGGGGAGAATTAACTTGTTTGTACACCGAGGCACTTTAAGTGCACCAGCATGCTTCACAACACGTGCCATTAACTGTCAACAAACTACATTCTAGGCACGTTTGACAACGCCCTTAGATTGGCTATAAATAGCCACACCCAGCGAGACGTGGCGCTTAGCTTTTTGCCTTCACCACTCAGGACACGCTTGGAGACTCAGCTAATCGGACCACAAGTCCCTTCATCTGCTACTTGATCAACGCACTGCAGCAACGAGATCGGCGCGTCTGCTCTTATCCGGTATTTTCTCTGCTGGAAGCCGGCTTCAGCGAGGAACAGCATCTGCAGCAGGAAGCACTGGGCTAAGTGTTGTTTTCTAAGTCCTCTGCTTGGCATCTCACGTTAATTTAATGACATTGCGTGAATAGTGACTTTGTTTTGACTTCAAGCACAAAGGTCTAAGATGACATTAGACTTTTTGAACAATCGTTTGGGTGACATTAGAAATCGTTTTTGTTGAGTAATTATTCATGAATGTCAGCAATACCCTTGTTAATTAAAGGTACACCACAACCAAGGTGAGTGTAATTCAAAAAACATATAATGTTGATGTTAGGAAACAAAACACCAGAGTATAATACATTATTTTTTAAGTTCTAGATTGTGTTAGATTAATCATTAATCACTGTAAGTGTGTACACATGCATAGAACACACTTGAGTGTGGTGTTGGTGGTTAATCATTCCTTTTACACCTAGGTTGAAGACGAACGCTACTCCTGAGTATAAGAACTCGGATCATGGCTGGTCCAGGTGGCAGACAGTGGCAGTATCTTCTCTTCCTGTTCTTCTCTCATCCCACTCCCCTTCCCTTTTGGGACAGCTGCTAGGGCTCATGTACAATAGGTACCAGGGAGAGCTGTTTCAGGCGGGCTGAGGACATAGCATCACCTTTACAGATACTCATGGATTTCAGGTGAGTGGCTGGTCTCACATCTGCCAAGCCACAAGAACTGAAGTACGTGTCTTTGCAATAACCTATCATCACAAACAGATTTACATATATTTCTATTTTGCAGCCTATATGAGAAGACAAGCAATATCTACCATAAACCAATTTTAAAGAAAATGAACTTCAAGCAGTGTCAGGTAGCATTATATTTCCTAAAACCACTCCCTGACCCTTTGGTCTGCTATGTAGTTGCGTCATTCCTATGGGCCTGTATGAGGAAGAGGAAAGGGATAGAGCGTAGATTTCCGAGTCTGCAAAACAATACTACAAGCATCTAGACTGGGTATATGAAATGGTTCTTTCTTTTTAAATGTTTTTAACGTTTCTTCATCTTTATTTAAAACAAAAAAAGTGATGACATTTTTTGTAAGTTCAAAAGACGGAATTTCGAAATAATTCTAATATGAACTATTTATGATCTTTTTATATGATCAAATAAAGATGAATGAATGAATGAACTGAAGTCTGTCCGGGTGATAGATCTCCCTGTTGATCAAGCTACCTCCTTACAGGAACAGTCCAAGGCATTTGAATGTACTACAACAGGAGGTAGCAGTTCTGAAACAGACCAATCATGCCTTACAGTGTGAATTGCAAATATATAAACCACAGGAGTTGCCCTGGGATACTACTACAGTGAAGGACGTAATTGCACAGATTGTGCACCTTCCTACAGACAGTGCAGAATTTATTGACTTGGTGGTCCGGCTGGATGACCGTCTTGGGGAGCGTAGAGGTAAAAAACATGTGGAGATCTCGCACGGATGCTTATAGTTAAATTGAGTAAAAAGAACACCATAGTAACACCCCTTCCCCTGACTCCTCAGAACCATTGCAAATCGGTATTGTCATGCGACCACTTTCAAAAGATGAGAAAGACCGAAAAAGATGCCTAAATGTATGTCTTTACTGCATCGTGCAGGACACTTTGCCCTGGATTGTTTAAATAAAACTCCTTCTCGAAAACCTATAGTTGTCAGGATACTCCATTGCTTGCCATAGACACAGTCGGAAAACTCCCAGGCCTGATAAGGACGGAGGCCACCTTATTACGTACACTGGGTGACACTACCTCACATCATTGCCTGGCAAACTCCCTAACTCCTACACCACGCCATCTTACTCTAATTGTTACCTTGATTTTTTCAAACCAAATGCGAAAGGTAATACCTATTCTATTAGATTCTGGAGCCACAGGAAATGTTGTGGATATAGGTTTAGCACACACTCTTAATATTCCCACCATCAAATTAGAGACCACCAAACCTGTAAGAGCTGTTGACGGATCTGAATTATCTTCCGATTTGATCTTGCATCAAACAACACCTTTGACTATGCTGTGTGCAGATGGACACTCCAAATCAATTCAGTTTGATCTGATAGATACCCCTGTTTTTTTAGCCATATTAGGAATACCTTGGCTCCAATTGCATAACCCAAAAATCAACTGGGTTAAATGCACACTCATGCTAGATTATACGCACTACTGGCATGCTTATTATGCAAATAGACAGCATTTTGTTACTCCGTTGCATTGTGCCTCCATACAGGAGACACCAACACCTATACTTTCTACAGACATCAGTAATACCTTACCAACTATTTATGAGGATCTCCAGGACGTGTTTTCTGAAAAGCAGGCAACTCAATTACCTCCCCACAGGTCATAGGACTGCTGAATCGACTTGATTCCGGGAGCCACTTTACCATGTAGCAGAGTATATGCCCTGTCCGAACCGGAAACCCTGTATTTGAAAAAATACCTTGATGAACTTTTATTAAAAGGGTTTATCAGACATTCTATATCGCCTGTTAGTTCCCCACTTTTCTTTGTCCCGGAAAAGAACAATGAACTTCATGCCTGCATCGACTATTGTGCCATAAATAGAGTCACTGTTAAAAAAAGGTATCCCCTCCCACTGATACCAGTTCTTCTTGACCAAGTGCGCCAATCTACCATCTTTATTAAATTGGATTGGCGAGGTGCATATCATTTAATAAGGGTAAAAGCCTGAGATGAGTGGATAACCGCCTTCCAGACAAAATTTGGTTTATTCGAGTACACCGTGATGCCCTTCGGGCAGTGCAATGCACCCGCAGCTTTACAATTTTTTATTAATGAAATACTACATGACTTCTTAAACGTGTTTGTCATCTGCTACATTGATGACATTCTCATTTATTCATCCTCAACTGAAGAGCATATTGGTCAAGTTAGATCAGGGTTACAACGAATGTAAGAACACAATCTCTTTGCCAAATTAGACAAGTGTGTCTTTCATACCACTAACATCAAATTCTTAGGTTATGTGATTACTCCCAAAGGCATTGCCATGGACCATTCAAAGGTGCAGGTCATCTTACGATGGGAAACTCTAAAATACATTCAACGATTCCTGGACTTCGCCAATTTTTACCTGTGCTTCATTCCCCACTTCTCATCAATTGTTTCTCCCATTACCCACCTTCTAAAGAATGGAGTAAAATGTCATTGGTCTCCTGAGGCGGAATGAGCATTTCAGATATTAAAGAAAACCTTTACAGAAGCTCCCATCTTGCATCATCCAGATCCCTCTCAACCCTTCTATGTGGAAGCGGATGCTTCCCAAGTAGCTGTCGCGGGAGTCCTTTCTCAAAGAGATTCTGATTCAGGACATTCTCATCCAGTGGCCTATTTTTCTAAAAAACTCTTGCCACCTGAGCAGAATTATAGAGTGGCTAAAAGAGAACTGTTAGCAATAAAGCTAGCATTTCAGGAATGGCGACACAACTTATTAGGGGCTCGCTATACTGTCACTATTTATTCTAACCACCGTAATCTTCAATTTTATAAAAACGTCAAGGCATTAACACCATGCCAACTTTGTTGGCTCTTGTTTTTCAACAAATTTGACTTTGAAATCACTTACAGGTCAGGGAAGGATCAACAGAAAGCTGACACACTATCAAGTGTAAGTTACCCCAATTTGGACACAACAGTAACCCCATCTGATTCCATTATTCCTGAACATAAAATTGTTGCCTTATGCACTTCCCAAGACTTCTTAACACAAGTACAACAAGCACTACTTACTGAACCTCTACCTTCTAAAGTCACCAAAAAAGAGAATTTAGCATATTATGAAAACCGTCTGTACATCCCTACACAACCTTTACGGGAGGCTGTCCGGCATTGGAATCATGACACCTCCCTAGCCTGTCATCCTGGCTTTACAAAAACCCTGGAACTTTGTCTGCGTGGATTTTGGTGGCTCTCCATAGTAACGGATGTTATAGAACACGGGTACTCATAGTACGGCCCGCGGGCCGTCAGCGGTCCGGCAAGCCTTCCAGTGCGACCCGCGGACCTTGCAGACATGTACCTGTGTTCTATTTATTTTTTGTGTCTGCGAACACCACCGGTTGTTGATTTATGGGGTGCTAAGAAGAGGTCAAATACAACAAGGCCTCATTAACAATTAAATGGTCTTTTAAAGACCTGTGAAGTACTCCGGTGATTGGCAACAAGGGGGCTTTGATCCGACTGCTCGGGGGGGGGGGGTTCCCCTGACAGCTGTGACCCCCAGGCCAAGTGGTGGGACACCAATCCTACAAAGCACATTCTGAAAGAAAACGAGCAGGCTTTTACATTAGGGGGGGCTGTCTCTGGGCTGGTGACGGGGACGTGTAGACACAGTATGTGTGCACTGCTAGAGAGACAAACAGGGCAAAAGACAGACATGGGCAGAGACAGACATGAGCAGAGACAGGCAGGGGCAGAGACAGACAGGGGTAGGGGCAGATAGAGGCAGAGGCAGATAGGGGCAGAGTGCAGAGACAGATAGGGGCAGAGACAGATAGGGGCAGAGCCAGATAGGGGCAGATAGAGGCAGAGACAGGGACAGACAGATAGAGGCAGATACAGATAGAGGTAGAGTCAGATAGGGGCAAAGACAGATAGGGACAGAGACAGATAGGGGCAGGGGCAGATAGAGGCAGGGGCAGAAGAAAGAGGCTGGGGCAGATAGAGGCAGAGACAGGGACAGACGACAGGGACAGACTGGCAGAGACAGATGGAGGTAAAGACAGATAGGGGCAGAGACTGATAGGGGCAGAGACAGATAGGGGCAGATAGAGGCAGGGGCGGATAGAGGCAGGGGCAGATAGAGGCAGATACAGGGACAGTCTGGCAGAGACAGATAGGGGCAGAGACAGATAGGGGCAGAGACAGATAGGGGCAGAGACAGACAGGAGCAGAGACAGATAGGGGCAGAGACCGATAGGGGCAGAGACCGATAGGGGCAGAGACCGATAGGGGCAGAGACTGGGACAGACTGACAGAAGAAAAGACAGATAAGGGCAAAGACCGATAGGGGCTGAGACCGATAGGGGCAGACACAGATAGGGGCAGGGGCAGAAAAAGGCAGGGACAGATAGAGGCAGGGGCAGATAGAGGCAGAGACAGGGACAGACTGATAGAGGCAGAGACAGATAGGGGCATAGACCGATAGGGGCAGAGACCGATAGGGGGAGAGACCGGGACAGACTGACATAGGCAGAGACAGATAAGGGCAAAGGCCGATAGGGGCAGAGGCCAATAGGGGCAGAGACAGATAGAGGCAGGGGAAGATAGAGGCAGGGGCAGATAGAGGCAGAGACAGGGACAGACTGATAGAGGCAGAGACAGATAGAGGCAAAGACAGATAGGGGCAGAGACAGATAGGGGCAGAGACAGATAGGTGCAGAGACAGATAGAGGCAAGGGCAGATAGAGACAGGGGCAGATATAGGCAGAGACAGGGACAGACAGATAGAGGCAGATACAGATAGAGGTAGAGACAGATAGGGGCAAAGACAGATAGGGATAGAGACAGATAGGGGCAGGGGCAAATAGAGGCAGGGGCAGAAAGAGGCTGGGGCAGATAGAGGCAGAGACAGGGACAGACTGGCAGAGACAGATGGAGGTAGAGACAGATGGGGCAGAGACTGATAGGGGCAGAGACAGATAGGGGCAGATAGAGGCAGGGGCAGATAGAGGCAGTTACAGGGACAGTCTGGCAGAGACAGATAGGGGCAGAGACAGATAGGAGCAGAGACAGATAGGGGCAGAGACAGACAGGAGCAGAGACAGATAGGGGCAGAGACCGATAGGGGCAGAGACCGATAGGGGCAGAGACTGGGACAGACTGACAGAGGAAAAGACAGATAAGGGCAAAGACCGATAGGGGCTGAGACCGATAGGGGCAGACACAGATAGGGGCAGGGGCAGAAAAAGGCAGGGACAGATAGAGGCAGGGGCAGATAGAGGCAGAGACAGGGACAGACTGATAGAGGCAGAGACAGATAGGGGCAGAGACTGATAGGGGCTGAGACCGATAGGGGCAGAGACCGGGACAGACTGACATAGGCAGAGACAGATAAGGGCAAAGACCGATAGGGGCAGAGGCCAATAGGGGCAGAGACAGATAGAGGCAGGGGAAAGATAGAGGCAGGGGCAGATAGAGGCAGAGACAGGGACAGACTGATAGAGGCAGAGACAGATAGAGGCAGAGACAGATAGGGGCAGAGACAGATAGGGGCAGAGACAGATAGGTGCAGAGACAAATAGAGGCAAGGGCAGATAGAGGCAGGGGCAGATAGAGGCAGAGACAGGGACAGACTGGCAGAGACAGATAGGGGCAGAGACAGATAGGGGCAGAGACAGATAGGAGCAGAGACAGATAGGGGCAGAGACAGATGGGGCAGAGACCGATAGGGGCAGAGACCGGGAGAGACTGACAGAGGCAGAGACAGATAGGGGCAAAGACCAATATGGGCAGAGACAGATAGGGGCAGAGACCGATAGGGGCAGAAACAGACAGACATAGACAGATAGAGGCAGTGGAGGAGACAGAGAGGAGGAGACAGAGACGGACGGAGACAGTGACAGAGGGAGACAGAGACAGAGGGAGACAGAGGGAGACAGAGACGGAGAGAGACAAAGGGAGAAATAGATGGAGGGAGACAGAGAGGGAGGGAGACAGAGAGTGAGGGAGACAGAGAGGGAGGGAGACAGAGACGGAGGGAGACAGAGGGAGAGAGAGTGAGGGAGACAGACAGAGTGAGACAGAGGGAGAGAGAGGGAGTGAGACAGACAGACAGAGGGAGACAGAAGGAGGGAGACAGACAGACAGAGAGAGAGGGAGGGAGACAGACAGACAGACAGACAGACAGACAGAGTGAGTGAGTAAGTGAGTGAGTGAGAGTGAGTGTGAGTGAGTGTGAGTGAATGAGTGTGTGAGCGTGTGAGTGTGTGTGTGTGTGTGAGTGTGTGAGTGTGTGTGTGGGTGTGTGAGTGTGTGTGAGTGTGTGTGTGAGTGTGTGTGTGTGTGTGTGTGTGCGTGAGTGTGTGTGTGTGTGTGAGTGTGTGAGTGTGTGTGTGGGTGTGTGAGTGTGTGTGAGTGTGTGTGTGAGTGAGTGTGTGAGTGTGTGAGTGTGTGTGTGAGTGAGTGTGTGTGTGAGTGTGTGAGTGAGTGTGTGAGTGAGTGTGTGAGCGAGTGTGTGAGTGAGCAAGATGTGTATGCCAGGTCTGGTGGCTCAGTAGACGAAGGTGTCTGTTGCAGGGGCCTGTGTTCAATCTCATGGTCAGTTTTTTTTGCTGCTCTACCCCCGCCCCCTCCCCCACTGACCCCGCCCCCACCAGTGCGGCCCTCGGCCACAAGCCACACTGTAAACTTCGCCCCGAGAGAAAGTTTGTGAGTACCCATGTTATAGAATATGTACAATCGTGCCAACTTGTACGCTGTCAAAAGCTTCCCATGTTGCTCCTGCCGGACTCTTGCAACCCATGCCAATACACCCCATGACCTGGCATACTTTCAGTATGCATTTCAACACGGATATCCCTATGTCTAATGGGTATTCTTTCATATGGGTGGAAGTGGATTATTCAACAAAGATGGCACATTTTCACCCATTAAAACATATGCCCTCAGCTAAAGAGTTAGCTACATTATTTACCCAACAAATAGTGAAAGCACATGGAGTTCCGACCACCATTATCTCCGATTGGGGACCCTAATTTCTTTCTAGATTCTGGAGTCACTTCTGTTCATCCTTGAACATCGATATTCATCTGTCCTCGGCCTATCACCCCCAGACTAATGGGTAAACCGAAAGGTTGAACCAAGCAATGGAGCAAATTTTGCCTTGCTTTCTATCTACATGGACTGCAGAATAGGAAAAGGCCTTACCCATGGTAGAGTTTGTGCATAATAACACCATCCATGCACTCAGCTACAGGAGTTTCCCCTTTCTTTTTTTTACTAGGGTATCATCCTCGAATGCTCCCGATAACATCAACCTCTGTAGTTACCCAAATTCCAGCAGTCCAAGAACACCATAAGAGCTTACTACGCATTCACACCCAGGCTCAACAGTATTTGGCAACATATCAAAAACATATGAAAACTGAGGCAGATAAATATAGACAACCAGCTCCATTGTACGCGATTGGCAATCAGTTCTGGCTTTCCACCGAGAATTTACGACTGGCTGGATCACTAAATTACATCCAAGATACTTGGGTCTGTTTACAATTACAAGATTGATTAACCCAGTCACTGTAGAATTAGAGCTCCCTATTCACTTTCGGATACATCCGGTGTTTCATGTTTCCCTGATTAGGCCCTACTCTTCCACTACTTGGGATGGCCAACCACCACCCCCATTAAGATTGATAATCACTGGGAATTTGAAGTAGCTAAGGTACTTGATTTAAAACGTGTGCAGGGGTTCTACACCATCTCTTGGCGTGGAAAGGGTATGGATCAGAGGAGAATTCCTGGAAGCCTGCATCTTCTGTTCATGCCCCCCGACTGGTGGGATTGTTTCATCTACGAAATCCCACTAAAAGACGACCAGTGGTAGACTCTTTGAGGGGGAGGACTGTTAGGGCCCGGGCTGATACTGACCAGGCTGGTACTGGTAAGGCTGGTTATCAGGCTTGAGTCATTTGTCAACATTCCCATGGCCAGTTTAGGAATCATGTTCTCCTGTTTATCTAGATACAAATTGTGTTATCTTGTGCTTGTTTGGAATCACATGTATCTAGTTACAAGCTTGGTTACTCACTACTTGTTTTTATCAATGCTCGTTATAATTATTCAAGCACATTTATGAGTGTTAAAACATGCTCTCTCATATGCCCCATGGGAAGCATTAACTTGTTTGTACAGCGAAGCACTTGAAATGCACAAGCACGCTTCATAACACGTGCCATAAACTGTCAACATACAACGTTCTAGACATGTTCGACAACACACTTAGATTGGCTATAAATTGCCACACCAAGTGAGACGCAGTGCTTGGCTTTTTGCCTTCAACACTCGGGACACGCTTGGAGACTCAGCTGATCGGACCGTGAGTCTCTTTATCTGCTACTAGATCAACGCGCTGCAGCAATGGAGATCGGCGCATCTGCTCTTTTCCAGGTTTTTCTCTGCTGGAAGCCGGCTTCAGCGAGGAACAGCTTCGGGGGCAGGAAGCACTGAACTAAGTGTTGTTATCTAAGTCCTCTGCTTGGCATCTCAAGTTCATTTGATGACATTGTGTGAAATGTGACTTTGTTTTGACTTCAAGCACAACGGTCTAAGATGACATTAGACTTTTTGAACAATCTTTTGGGTGACATTAGAAAATCTTTTTTGTAGAGTAATTATTCATGAATGCCAGCAACACCCTTGTTAAAGATACGTACACCACGACCAAGGTGAGTGTAATTCAAAAAACATAATACTTTGATGTTAGGAAACAAAACACAGGAGTATAATATATTGTTTTTTGTGTTCTAGATTGTTTTAGATTAATCATTAATCACTGTAAGTGTATACACACGCATCAAGACTCTTGAGAGAAAAAGCCACTTTGGTTGATGTTACTGAACACGTATTACTCACAGTAGAATCGAGGTAATTTCTAGAACCACAAATATTTTCTATTGATATAGATCACACGTGAGTGTAGTGATGGTGGGTAATCATTCCTTTTACACCTAGGTTGAAGACCAACGCTACTCCTGCTTATAAGAATCCTGGCTGGTCCAGGTGGCAGATGGTGGCCTTATCTTTTCTTCTTGTTTTTCTCTCATCCCACTCCCCTTCTCTTTTTGGACAGCTGCCAGGGCTCCTGTACAATCGGCAGCACTGAGAGCTGTTTCAGGCGACTTGAGTACATAGCCCTTACAGATGCTCCTAGATTTCAGGTGAGTGACTGGTCTCACATCTGACAGCTGTTTGACTACACCCCCATGTCAGCATTATTGTCGAGGTCTAAGAGGACTTGCCTCTTGCTATTGTGCCCATTGCTCGTCAAATCAAAGTAGGGTACCTCACTTGTGTGTTGCAATGGCGACGTGGCTCTGCCGAGGACTGGATGACCCTGCCTCCTGATTGGTTCTGTTGCCACTTGACTCGTTCCAAATAGAGAAGGTTTTATCCATCAGTGTGTTGCCTTGGCAACATGACTCTTAAAACAGAAACCATAGTCCATATTTGTTTGTCAATAAATTCAGTGTGTTCTATAAATATTTTTACCCTGCTCTAAAAGAAAAAGGGCAGAAGGTTGGATAACAAAGTTCGCCCTTGTTGTGCCTCACTGTGGAGTTGTGGTGCTCATTTCCAATGGAAAAGAAACTACACATAATTGTCATGAACTCTTCTTTCTATGATGACCCAGCATAACCTTGATGCAGATCAGGATAAAGAGTATGACAATTGTTAGTAAAGGGCTCATACTTTTTTCCAAAAAATGTTATTTCACCCTCTGACTCACAGATTCATTGGTGTAAGTGCCTCTTAAACGTGGATGGTTGATCTTTAAGAAATGTTGCTGCTGAGTGCGTCAACTAGTCCTGATCTGTAGAAGTCAAAGGGTAATATTATTACCATTGCTGTAGTCTCGTGTACCACGGTATATTCTCATTCAACGCTGTTTTATGGATCGCTAGCCGGTATATCCATTGTTCTTTTTCAAAGAGCAGATCTTATGTGTTCTCAGTGGGCTGTTTAATTTATTGTATGACTACCCACTTCATATCATTTGTTGTGTGCCCAGTTCTTAAGAAGTGGTCTGTCATTCTTGTGGTGTTTCACCTACTTCCTATGTTACTGTGATACTCACAGATTTGTGGTTTTATCTTTCTAGTGGTCAACCTCACATATTGGAGGTTGCATGGGCAGGATATTATCCAGCCGGCCCCTATAGTTGAGTACTGTTATCTTTGTTTGCGTGTTCTTCTGTGGGCGGGTTCATACAGGGCAGACTTTTAAGCTGTTAGTCTTTTTAAATGAAAACAAGGATTTTTCCCTGTTTTAGGGGGCTCTATGGTATATATTTAAGATATATAATTTTTTGGGTGAATTGTAAATATTTTGTTGATTTAATATATTTTTATTTAATTTAAATATCTGTCTTACAAGCTTTGGGTTTATTTAAAGCAATTGTTTTATGTTTTATGTGAAAAGTCATTTTTTTATTCATTAATAATTAATTTGGTGATACTACTGTGCTCAACATTGTGTGGATCAATATGTTTGACATATTCTATGTTTATTTAAATAATATTTTTGTTTAGGATGTATGTAAAAACGTAAATTTCTAACAACGATCTTTGTGTTCCTGACATATATGGAGTCAATATTTTTGTTTATCATATATTTGGGGGCTGATTACGATGACAGTGGGACCGCCACCATCGGACCCATGATAGCCACTCGTCATATGTCAATGACTGGCGGATGTGTGGTAGTCGGAAAAGACTGACTTCCACACATCCGACATGCTCCTTGAGCCCGCTGCAATGCAAAACATAGGCATTGCGACCGCCGTTGTGGTGGGCGGATTGAAATGCCTGTCGGGACCACCGACAGCCTGTCAGGTGGTCCCGATTCCCAATAGAGTGGTGGGCGGACGTAAGTACCCCCGCCATCCTAAGCAGCCCCTTGCTTTCTGTTATTTTTGTGTTTCGATATTTGATAGATCAATATTGTGTCAGTGATCCACACAAGCTCTAAAAGGATTTGCCAAGGGGATTAAAGAATGCTAAAAAAAAAGTGGCAACAATAATAATCTGTCAGCTCACATATAGCAAAACCTTTCTACAGTCTGTAACACAGTAATCTACCCATAAAACGTATTTGCTTTAACATATGGTTTTCCCAATAAGTAAGACAAGCCTACTGCCTTTTGTCATAGCTTTATGTGACAAACGGATCACACCTATTGCATCTAATGCAATGTTTCCAATTAACCAGTGTAGCCTATAGTCTTTACAATTGACCAGTCATCATAACCAATTCAGTGCCACTGCATTAATTATACACCGACAGCCATCTGGCATATAGTGATGAAATTACAAATGTATACAAAAGTACATTTTGTAAAGCAATATGAAACTCCTCCTAAAAGAGATTAACCAGGATTGTCACCGTTGAAATGGTCTACACTCAGGGTTTGGCAGAGAGGTTGCTCAGCACCAAACCCCTGCCTAATACAGTAATCTGTGAGATTGCTTGTTACAAAATAGCTACCAACAGCCTTTAACACAGTGTAATAGCAATCCACACTTGAAGATCTATTGGTGTTAACGATATCTTTCATAATAAATAAGCAATTCATGCTGACTTTCTCATATCTTTTTATATTACAGAGATAAGACCTATGCCATTGGACATATGTTTTCCCAGTGAACCAATCAGGTCTGTGGTCATTATTATTAATTTGTCACTGTAACAAACTCATGCCCACTTTAATGAACGTAATCTGTTTTACAATGCAACCATCACATTACAGAGATGTACAAACTAATATAAAATCCCTCCTAAAATGACCCAACAATGTACATCACAGTGCAAATCTTCTAATCCCATTATTTGCCATAACAGGTAGACAACACAAAAACCATTCCATACTACAGTAATCTGTGAGATTCCAATTAACAAAACGTATGTTTCTATCCTTTAACACAGTACAATAATAATCTACTTTCAAAGGCCTATTGCCTTTAAGATATGTTTTTCACAATAAAAATGTCAGAGGTAGGTAGTGCCTTTGTCTTATAAAAAGCAGATCGGACTGATTGAATCAGACACAGTTTTTCCCAGAGCCCATCAAACTTATCACTGTAACTAACTCAGTCTTACTGTATTGACCATAAACCTTCTCAAAAGGCAAACTTTGGGCATACATTCAAAACTAACAAATTACAGATGGAAAAACAATATTCACCCCTAAGGTCTGATAAGGAAGATTATCACAGTGCACATTTCCCAATTTAAGGCTTTGTCAGACAAAGGTAACAACACCAAAACCATTACTTATTATGGTAATCTGTGAAATGACATGCAACAAAATAGCAGTCTACAGAAATTTAACAGTGTAATAATAATCACCCTGAAAGTCCTATTGACTTTAGCATATGTGTTTCATGATAAATAGGCCATGCCATTTTTGTAATATTTCATAATAAAGATTTCGGACTTTTTGCTCTAGTTACTCATTTGTCACCATAACCAACACAGTCCTCCTATGTTGATCATGCATTTTGACTTGTGTAATACAAGTACTCCTTTTCAGTGGAACTGTACAACCTCTGTCCAACCAAATTCTGTACTCAACATGCGAACAGAGATAAAGCTGCTCTCTCATAGTGCTTCTTTCTGAAACGTCGTTTTCTGTTGTACACATAAAATATAGAAAAAGCTGCATTGTGAAGCAGTCCTAAAAAGGAAGAAATGGATGGTAAAAGCCAGTATTCCATGAATGAACATAGTAATTTAATGGGGGAAGGTATATTTTGGCTCATGGATGAGGATTTAAATAAAGAATAGCTGTGGTTGGGATGAGCAGGATTGGGGGTGGTATTAATATTTTTCTATATATTGGTTTTGCATCAAGCAGAACGCTGGTAGTAACTAGACAGCAGGTGTGGAATAGTATTCTGTTAAAAAGAAAGCATTCGAATGGGACATATATATCAGAACAAATTATTCTACAATTTGATTTTTTTTACAAGACTGAAGTTTGGCATAATGTGTGTTCATTTTCTATTGCATAGTTATTTAATTTCAGCAATATTTGGTTCAAGCAGGTTCAAGAAGTAAGCTGAAACCGTTTCAAGGTGTTAAAAGGTTTAAGGAATGTCAAGCAGTGAAATAAACCAATCATTGTTAATACCAAAATGTTTGGCCTGTGACTAAAACGTGTTGATGCTTCCTCCCATGCCATGAATAATCCATCTATTCATACTCTCATTCTTTATCAATGCACTCAGTGACTCACTCCTGTATTCATGCACATTATTATCTACCGATTGAGATAATCTTGTGTTCACCCACTGGCCAATCCACAATAACATGCTCACAAATTTGCCTTTCATTGTGGAGGAACTTCTGATTTTATTAGCCACACATACTATGTCAATATGTATACTTTGAATGTGTGTGTGTTAGTGTGTGTGACTTTTATGGATTATGACCATGACTGTACGTCTTTGCTTGAAACTTTTTACAATTGCTAAGAGACACTGTGATTGGACCTTTTTCTGCATGTCTTTAATCTTCACCCAGAGCTTGGGAGGCTGCGAGCTGCGAAACAGTGGAAGGCTTTTCTATGATTTGTAAAATGGCAAGACCATTTTCTCAGAGAATATTGTCAGCCAGGAATTTGTGCACGACAAGAGCAGGCGATTGGACAAGGACATCTCTGGTAATGAAAGCAGCAAGAAATGTATGTCGTAGAGGGGATTCTTGTATTGAAAAAAAACGCAGCCATTGGTCATATGTATTGATTCTTTGGCCTCTGATATTTTAGAGGTTTTCTCAAGTCTAAGTATTTCTGCTAGGGCAATCATGCTAAATCTGTCAGGACCAAGATGGTCAGGTAAGCTCTGTTGGTTCAATAACGAGTGTAGAGTCACCAACTATAGGCTTTGAGACGTTCTGAGTGGTAGAAGATCAGGAAAGTATCATGGATGCAATACTAGATTATAGAAAGGCTATTAAGAAAAGGAAATTTGAACTAAAGGAGAAGAGGTGGACATGCCTAGTTTCTACATGTCAGGAAAAAGATACAAGAGGGTTCAGTGAGACCGTTACTAGTAAACAGTCTTTCCTACATTCATCCGATGGCCCAGGGTCTAATATCACTCCAGATAATGTGTGATATATTTTAAACAGATCTACTCATCGGAACCAAGCCTCATGACTGAGCCTGCTGAGGAGCCCCCACAGTATCCTCTGGAAATCTCCTTTGAGAATGCAGAAGTCACTAGTGCTATCATGGCTAGCCCAGTCAATAAGGCCTCTGGGCTGGACTGGGTGCTCCTGGAATTGTATACGGTAAACATTGAGCTATGGGTCCCTCTTATTACCAGTGTTTTAAATGCTTCTATCTCTGTTAAAATTCCAAATTCATGGAAATGTTTAACAATAGATTTGTTTTTTATGAAGGTTAATAGACAGGATCCTTGTTGCTACAGACCCATATCACTGTTGGACTCTACAGTGAAGATTGTGGGGCATGTCATCTTAAATCGAAATGAGGCCTATGCGCGGAATAACAATGCCCTTTGTCCGGTGCAATGTGGTTTCAGGGAAGGCTTGGGTACTACAGAACAACACTTAAATCTTAACTTTATCATTGAGAAGTTTCGTACAGCAAAGAAAGGAACACATTATTTACCCTTCACAGATTTAGGTAGCGCATTTGACACGGTAAACCAGACCACGTTTTGAGATATCTTATCCCGTATTGGTATGCCTTCTCTTCTGGTCGTTTTCTTGCAGGCCTTGTATATGGGGGTCAGAGCTTTTGTTAGGTACGGTACTGAGGGTAAATGTATCAAATCTTTTCATCTCTCCCGAGGAATTTGACGAGGCAGTGTCCTGGCCCCATTTTATTTTTACTGTATGTTAATGACCTTAACTCTTTTTTTTGTTTCTAATAGAAAGTATATGCCTAAAGTCAAATCTGAACTTATCCCTGCTGATAATGCAGTCCTGCCCTGCACTCCCAATGGCTTTAGGGTTCTTGTTGATGCATTTGTCAGATTCATGGATGGATTACATCTTGATTAGAATATCTCTAAGATACATTATATGGTGTGTGGATGGCAGACATGCATAACAAGGCCACTCTCAATCAAGGGAAAAATAATTGGGAGGGTCAGTAAGATCCCTCATTTGGGCATTACGTTTGATGGGCAGAATTGTTGGACACCATGTATTTCTAATTGCTGCTTGTGCTTTAATCAATCCTGAAGCATACTATTCCAGTTTGCTTCTAGTTTTGTCACCAAACCTATCCTGCCCCAGCTGGATGTATATAAGTTGAAGTGGCTTCCTGTTTTGATGTATGGGGTAGGTATATTCGGATATCAAGATTGTATAAGACTCCGCTTCTGTAGAAGGCGGCTGGGATTGGCCACAGGAGCCCACTAATTTCTTTATGCACAAAAAACTGGAACTAGCGTACATGGAAGATACGATTAGATTTTCCCCTTTGATTTTATGTATGTTGGCATG
Source organism: Lissotriton helveticus (assembly GCF_964261635.1). Taxonomy (NCBI): domain Eukaryota; kingdom Metazoa; phylum Chordata; class Amphibia; order Caudata; family Salamandridae; genus Lissotriton; species Lissotriton helveticus. The sequence continues at coordinate 668,359,337 of NC_136057.1, forward strand.
GAGCAATTGATATACTGCTATCAAACACAATGTGATATTGGATTGTTTAGGTTTTGAGTATGGCCATAAGATCCTGTGGCTTGTCCACGTACAGCAGATCACATATTCACTGGTCAGACCAGAGTTGTATACCTCCCCTCAAGCGCTAAGTAAGGGAGAGCGCTCAAAGATTATGCAACTATTAGTTATGCACACAGCAGTAGCCAGTGAGAGGGAGGCCCCGGGCAAAAATTTCCCCAAGAGATTATTTGGTCAATAAAACCAGTGGCAGACCCGAGCCATATCATTTACTTGTGAGGAATCTATGGAAAAGGCCTATGTTAAAGAAATTCTGAATACGCTCAACTACAAGCCATCTCTACTTCTTAGCTGGATAGTTTGATCCAACTCTTTTGCAGCCATGCCCTTGTGATGGTATTAGAAATTAGAGCATTTAACTCTATTTTGTACATATTATGCACCATTTTGACATAGATACTTGTTGTCCATTCTCAGAACTTGCAGTTTCCGCCAATACAGGCCAGCCTTATTCAATCTTTGAATATATTCTATATTGGTGAAATACAGCAAATATTTAGCATAACCAGATTATAACAAAAAGTGTACCTATGGATTCAATGATTTTTAATGTCCTAAATGATTTTGCATTTTGATGCCATGTCACCATTTACTATTTATGTGTTTCCTTTTATTTATTTAGAGTTTTATAGAGCGTGAACCAGACCCGTGGGAGTATCATTGCGCTTTTCAGGATTAACAGGTGGTATACAAAAGACTTAGGAGGGGTGGATACAATTGGGAGAAAAACAGGTAGATACATTATTCCAAAAAACAAGCAGCTTTAATCCCTGGATACATATGGGATAAAACAGGTAGCTACATTATGCAAAAAAAAAAGAAGAAGCAGTTTCAAAGTGCCGGGTAGGTATCATCCGGAAAGACCATGGATAATGCCATAATAGAGGTGGAACAAAATCAATGAGGTGAATGTAATGCCAGCGTTAGGAGAGAAATTTGTCCATTAGGAAAGTTTTGGCCTCTTTTTTGAAGCGTGCCTAAGAGGGAAGCCTTCTTATGGCGGGCGGGAGTGAGTTCCTATTTCTTAGAGCGGCCCCAGAGAAGTCCCAATTGTATGTTTTTTTTTATGCAAGCATGCCGGTTTGAGCAAAAGGTCTCTGGCAGACCCGGACTTTCTGGTCTATGCCGGGGAATCGGAGTATAGAGCCTTTTTGGATTCTGACCTCAAGAGGAAGCCATTTTAGTGCTTTCAGGTGGGGAGAGATGTGGTTGAATTTCTTTGAACCACATAGGAGTCTGGTGGTGGCGTTGAGGCAGGCTTTCAATGGGGCCGAAGAGCTCTTGGATAGACCTGCGAGGGGAGAGCATTCATATTCTAGTCTGGAGATGACTAGTGCCTGGATTGCCATTTTTAGGGCGGAAGTGTCAACAAAGTATTTCAGGTTTCTTAGGTAGCGCAGGTTAAATCTGGCGGTTTTGACTCTTGAGTTGATATGGTCATGCATATTTAAGCTGCAGTCTAGGGTTATTCCAAGGGATTTAGCAGAGTCCACAGTGGTAGGGGGGCAGTTTAATGCTGTGATAGCCTTGACCTATTCTTGAATGTCTGGGTTGGTTTTGGTTGGGGAGATTAGAAGAAATTCCATGTTTTTGCATTACGTTCGAGCTAGTTAGAGGTGAGCCAATGCACAGTCAGCTTTAAGGCCTCATTCAGGAAGAGAAGATCCCCAGGAGAAGAGATTTTAATGTAGATCTGTGTGTCATAGGCATACATTTCGTAGGCGATATTGGCGGTGCGTCGCACCTCTGTGAGTGGTTAAAGGTAAAGATTGAAAAGGGTTGGGGACAGCGTTGATCCTTGGGGGACTCTAACTGTGATCGGAGCGGATAAGTTACAGTCGATTAGGATTCTCTGTGAGCGATTCTGGTAGAAGGACCTAAGCCATTCGAGAATGGTGCTATTCAATCCCATCCTGTGTTTGAGGCGTTCAAGGAGTGTTTCGTGGTTAACCGTATCGAAAGCCGAGGATAGGTCTAGGAGGATTAGGAGACAGGTTTTGCCTTGGTCAAGGGCTTGGAGGGCATCATCCACGATGTGGAGGAGGGTGGTTTCAGTGCTGTGTCCAGGTCTGAAACCGGATTGGAAGTCATCTAGTATGTGGGAGTTGGTGATGTGTTGGCTCAACTGCTGTTGCACACATTACTCCAGACCTTTCGCTAATAGTGGGATGTTGGACATAGGTCTATGGTATGAGTGGGCATATTTGGCAGAGTACCACTACACGAAATTCTGCTGAATTGATCAAAACTCCATGAATTCCACTCCACAACTCCATTCCATCCCACCACAATTAATACAACTGAAACCTCACATACCCTTGGTAAAACAAGCAACTCTGTTATTAGATGCTAAAATGCCTATACTCATCTCACAAAAGTGAAAATGAAAATTCAGCAAGTAGTGAGAGAGGTGATGATTTTGGGGTCCTTCCCAACCTATGGAGAGGACCAAGCAGTTGAGACACTCAAGAGTTGTAGTATTATAAATAAGTAGTTAGATGTTAGCTAATATGGATTAATTTATCATTTCAACAATATTGCATGTTTATCAAGTCTTCGATTATGACCTCCTGATTCAGTATTTGAATATAAATAATCAATGGAAGTGACTACAACAGATTTGGTAAGTAACCATTAGGTGTGAACATTAGCACCACATATGTAGAAAGATTAGCTAATGTGAATAATTTATCATTTCAGCCATCCCTATATATTTATTGAGTCCCCGATTTTGACCTCCTGATCAAGTATTTGAATATAAGCAAATAAGCAAAGGAAGTGAGATAATAGATCTGGTGAGTAATCACTAGGCGCGATCATTAGCGCCATATATGTAGAAAGATTAACTTTTTAGATTTTCAATTTATTTCATTACATGAGGCGTTCCATTCAATTCCTAGGTTACTCAAGCCCCGGGGTTCATCCGTAAAAGCACGGGATGAAGATCGTGATTACACTCTTGATAATGGAGGTATGCACAATCTTGTTACTCTAAAGGAGTGGATATAGGTTATATATATAAGACCTATAGAAGATATGTATGGTCATATTAAGAAAATGAACGGGAAATATCCATACCTTTAAATATATCCCTTTATTCGTTGAAACCAGAGAGGCGGTTTAGTTGAGTTTCTATCCTTTTTAGATTGGAATGGATGTTCTGTTGGAGAATATACAGCAAATAAATTGGATAAAGGTGAATCATTCAGCCATAACTTAGTGCTTAGATAGAGTATAACTCTGGAAGTATAATGAATTGATATACCTAAGACCATCTTTGTGGTGCTAAAGGGATAGGTCCAGTGATACATAGTGTTTTTACACTATAAAACTAGTATGAACAATAAAGATCTGTACAAGTTTACGCAAGTTTTAAATCATGTCTACAAAATTAGTATCCTAGTCTATCTAATTGCAAATCTTTGGGGTAAACATATAAACCCTAATAGCAAAAAAGAGAGGAGAATGAAATTGCTATAGGCATTTTGTGTATAGATAACATCACAATATGGGTGCAATGAGAGATTGTGGGTCATGTGTTCACAAGTTTTGTATTAATAATCATTGTTGTGGTTCACAGCAGGGTTCAAACTTTTGAGCTTTTTGACCATGTATATAAGGGAGGGTGGTAGTCTGTACAGAGACACATTGATGTTATTGTTGTAGTTTGCACTGAAGCTTTAGACCACTAAAGTATTTTAAATAAAATAATATAAAAAATTCTCATTCTAGTAAACCACTGGCATGATAACCCTGAAGAAGGCTTTGCCGAAACATGTTGGTAGTTAACAACTGTAACCAGTGTTTTTGAAATCTGCATATATGTTGTGTCTTGTTTGCAGGATTCAGACAAATCCTTGTAGATTGGCCTTGACTGTTCTATTTATACCAGCTGAAGTTACTTATACGTTTCGGGTTATATCATACATTGTAATATTCTGTGGTGTAAATATGTACAAAGGATCTATATTGTGTGTTTTATGAAAAGAATAATTTATCATCAATATATTTATGTATGTTTTTCTAAATCTAAAATAATTTGAAGAAAAAGAGAAGTGAAATAGAAAGGAAAAATGTTTTATTTTATAACAGTAGTATTGTCTGTATAATTTGATATTTGGGTCTAAGGTTTATTTGCTTCACATTATATTATTGTGCACTGTCCCCAGTGCAAAATCGCTTTCCGAAATAGAGGACCAAGCAGATGTCTTGAACACAAAGACCACATCATGCGGAAATGATTCGGTGGTGGTCCGATCCTCCCCGGACCACCCCAAGTACAGGTATGGGCAAAAATACAATTCAACCAAAGGCCCTGCAAAGTATTATGGGACCATATTCTAGAGTGTAGTGAATATTATAGTATCCAATATCAAAGCATTCCTCAAGGGGCAGGATCTTGGGCACAGCTGAGAGCTAATACTATAATATTCACTAAACTTTAGAATCTCCCCCCATAATGCTATGCTGGGCCTTTGGTTGGCATTGTAAGTAAGTAAGTAAAAAATATATTGTTTTTGAATAATTAAAACCATTACAAAAAATACATTTTAATGCACATTTCGTCAGTAAAAATCTTAAAAAGAGAGATCTTAATTATTAGAAAATACAGTAGTTTATAAAATGAGGGTTTGAGGAGTGTCCATAAGTCATTATTTTTTGTCTGAGCCACCGACATCTTGGTTTGTTAGTTTGAGCACCACTAGTTTCAAAAATTTTACCAACATCCCATTTAATAGCGGGAGTCTTGGATCAAAGCATGCAAGGACTGCTTGTCTCCGTGTGCGTATTCTGTATTCGTTAAAAGTTGTTTTTAGGAGAGCTACTCTTTCCTCTTTTAACTTCGAGCAGGAGCATAGCAAATGTTCGATATCTTCTTTCCCTGCACCGCATAACCTGCATATTGCCCCACAGTTCCTTCTCAGCCATGGTTGTAGATGGGGTATGCTGGTAAAATTCCTAGCCAATGTTTTAGGAAGGCTTCTTTTGATTTCCTGCAATACCCCAATCCAAAGTAAGCCTGTAACCCGGGTGATTTATATGTGCTCAGAATCATCCAGGCGTGGCGCCTATGGGCAAATGTGTCTTTGTCCTCTAAGAAAGAGTGTCTCTTTATGCTCTTATTTACTACGTGCTTAAATTGTACATGCGGTAGTGGAGTTTCCCATAGTTCTTTTAGTCCTGTAATAGCCAGTGACTCCTCTAAGTACTTTTTCCCGGCATTTTGGAGCAGCTGCACACATCTTGCCAGAGCTGGTGGTTCAGTATGTTCTCGGGTGAATTCTTTATTTTGTACCAACACTTAATGTACGATCCTCTCCTTGCTAGCAGTTGTTTCGTTAGTCCAAATTCTTACCGGATCTGGGCTTGTGAGGTGTAAGATGGTAGATTTAAGAGGAGTCTATACGCTTTTGAAATGATAGTGTCCAGCAATATCGCATCTGTGCCTCTCAATGCTTCACTGCCATAGGTAATGGATGACTGTATTTTAACTTCGGGCAACACGAAGCAATGGTAGAAAAGTGGGACCGGTCAGCTTGGTTTTAAGTTGTCTAAGTGTTGTTGCAATCAGCATGCCTTTTCTCTTTGTGGCCTCAAGGTGGTTTGAGAAGTGGCCTCCTTTGTCAACTATAACGCCAAGATATTTGTATTCAAAGCAGTTCGCGATGGCCTTTGTTCCAAGTAACCAGGAGTGGGACTTTTTATTCCCAGTTATTGACAGTACTTTAGTTTTGTCAATGTTTACTTCGAGTAGGTTCTCTTCAGCGTATCCATGCAGTGTGTTGATGAGATGTTGTAGTCCTACTTTGGTGTGACTAACCAGGACCACATCATCTGCATAGGATATGCTAGGCGGGGTTGACCCCCTAGTTGGGGGGCATGCGCATTGCAGGCTTCTAGAATAGGTGGCAGATCGACTGTAAATAAGTTAAAAAGGGTCCCGCTAAAACGCACCCCTGCTTGAGGTCTTTTGTAGTTGGTATGCGCCTCGAGAGATGGGTGCCATTCCCAGGCTTCACCGGAACCCATGTATTATAATGAAGTTCGATCAAAAGGTTTAAATGAGAAGCTGGTTCCCCCAGAGAGCTAATTTTCTCCAAGGATTGGCTCGATTGACATTGTCGGAAGCCGCTTAGAAGTCCACAAAGCAAAAGTGAAGGGTTTGTTTGTTCAGTTTTGTTTTGTCAATAAGTAGTGATATTGCCAGGAGGTTTGTTGTAGTTCTGGCGTCTCTGCAAAATCCTGTTTGGCTGGGTGGAATTATATTGTACTTGGTTGCCCATTCGATCAGCTGTGGCAGTAGAAGCCCCGCAAAGTATTTTGCCTCAATGTCCAGTAAGGCTATCAGCCGCTAATTTTTTGGTAAGGTTCTGTCCCCTGCTCTGTATATTGGTGATATAATTGAGCCCTTCCATGATGCTGGGAGGCGCCCGGAATGGCTGACCGACATGTAAAGCGGGGTCAGAGATTTTGCCCAGTGTTCCGGATCAAATTTGAAGAGGGCTGGGGGAATTCCATTTGGCCCTGGTGCTCCGTCTTTCCTTCCTTTGGAAATTAGTTTCCTATTTGTAACAGCTTTGATTTCAATTTCTGCTTTTTCATATGGTTTTACTGTTTGTAAAGGATAGGCCTCCTGGACGTCCTGAAGCGTGTTTGTTCCAACAGCCTGTTTGTTGAAGTGAGTGTCCAAAAAGGATTACCAGGATTTATCAGTTATATGTGATGTTAGTCCACCATGTTTTGGATTTAAAAATGTGTTCAGTGTGGACCAGAATCGGGCACTATTGTTTCCCTTAGAGTCGTAATGTAGTTTAGCCCAAAAATCTTCTTCGTTGGATTTTTTGATCTCCCACTTAAGTTTCTTAAGATCAGCCTGGTGCTTGCGAAGCTGTTGGAAAAGGCCACTTTCCCCTGGGCTTATTCTCAGTAACCTTAGTGATTTGTTTATCACTTTTTTTGTGATTTTTCAATGCCAATTTCAGGGTGCTTGAAATCTTCCCTGTGACTGTGAGGACGAAAGACGGGAGGTGCCGTACTGTAGTTGAATATGAATTCGCAAATTCGGCCGTAAAGGTTTCCCATAGAGTGCTTGGGTTACCCATGGGATAGTTTAAGCTGTTTAGTTGTAATTTTGCTGCTAGAAGTACCTCCCTAGTATTTGCAACAGAAGATTTAATTCTTTTGAGATTTAAGGTGTGACAGGCATGTGATCCTGTTGGATTGAGAAAAGTTAAATCCGGAGAGGCAAGAATGGAAACTTCCTGGGGACGATGGTCAATATCCCCCTAGTCTCCTAGGCTTAAGCCTAGTATGTGATGAAACAATGGAAGGGACACTAGCGTATAATCTATTGTGGAGGTTACGTTGCCTGAGTGGAATGAAGCAACAGATGGTGAATCGTCAGCAAATCTTCCATTTAAAACCCTCATGCCGATGTGCTCCAGGTCTCCTAACAGATTTTGCCCCAGCTTGCGGGTTTTTCCCTGGCAACTAAAGGATTGGGTTGGAATATTCCAGTAGTAAGACTGGGCTGTGTGTCCTTGTTTGTGGAGGAGCCTAGAATATATTGGTTGAAGTCCCCAGACAGAATGAAATTAGAGGGGGTATGCATAGTCATTAATTGATGTAGATGGTCCATTAGAGATTTCGACTCCTGTTTCTTATTTTTTGGATTGATATAGATGTTAGTCAGCAGCACCTCTTCTTTTTTCCCGCTAAGGTTTAGTTTAATCTGAACAGTGTTTATGGCCGGTGGGAGTTTAATTCCTGCGTGCTGGGAATTTTTGTGATTTTACTGTAGGCAGCTAAACCACCCGCTAGCCGACCGAATTTGCTTTTCCTTATGGCAGGAGAGTGATAGCAAGAGTAGCCTTCTATATGGACGGGCTCCTCCAGCCATGTTTCCTGAAATAGGATAATGTCAAATGATTTTACGTATTGAAGGAATTCGGTGTCTGTTGCCTTATTGTTGTGCCCGTTTAGGTTCCATGAGCACAATTTCAGTAGCGCAATATCCAAGCTCAAACCCATCCCTTTTTGGTTGCCTGTCATTGTGGGTAACTCAAGGTGTTAATTGCTCTGAATGGCCGGAGATCGTCTGGGTTGTATGAATTATAAACCATTATACTCTTTTGGGTGTTCGTTGCCTGAGTTTTTGGTGGTGATCATCCCAGGGCTCCCCTGAGCACTGACGTGGTCTTGGAGGTTTTCTCAGTTGGTCCGTACCATGGTCTCTCGAGCAGGGGGAACGGATATCCTGTGTTGTGGAGTAGGGCAGATTGGATCCTCCATGCTTTGAGGGTGGTTTGCTCCTCCAGGATTTTGTTTGCAATTTGGGACGACCTCCAGGTTGCTTTTGTAGCTTCCAAATCCTGTGTTTTGTCGATTTTTATGAATTCTACTGAAAGGTGCAATGAGAGATTGTGTGTCATGTGTTCACAAGTTTTGTATTAATAATCATTGTTAAAACTTTTGAGCTTTTTTTCCATGTATATAAGGGAGGGTGGTAGTCTGTACAGAGACACATTGATGTTATTGTTGTAATTTGCACTGACGCTTTAGACCACTGAAGTATTTTAAATAAAATTTAAAAAAAATGTTCTCATTCTAGTAAACCACTGGTATGAAAACCCTGAAGAAGGCTTTGCCGAAACGTGTTGCTAGTTAACAACTGTAACCAGTGTTTTTGAAATCGGCATATATGTTGTGTCTTGACTGTTCTATTTATACCAGCTGAAGATACTTATACTTTTCAGGTTATATCATACATTGTAATATTCTGTGGTGTAAATATGTACAAGGGATCTAGAATGTGTGTTTTATGAAAAGAATAATTTATCATGAATGTATTTATGTATGTTTTTCTAAATCTAAAATAATTTGAAGAAAAAAAGAAGTGAAATAAAAAGGAAAAATGTTTTATTTTATAACAGTAGTATTGTCTGTATAATTTAATATTTGGGTCTAAGGTTTAATTGTTTCACATTATAATATTGTGCACTGTCCCCAGTGCAAAATCTCTTTCTGATATAGAGGACCAAGCAGATGTCTTGAACACAAAGACCACATCATGCGGAAATGATTTGGTGGTGGTCCGATCCTCCTAGGACTACCCCAAGTACAGGTATGGGCAAAAATACAATCCAACCAAAGGCCCTGCAAAGCATTATGGTACCATATTCTAGAGTGCAGTGAATATTATAGTATCCGATATCAAAACATTCCTCAAGGGGCAGGCTCTCGGGCTAAGCTGAGAGCTAATACTATAATATTCACTAAACTTTAGAATCTCCGCCATAATGCTTTGCTGGGCCTTTGGTTGGCATTTTATTTTTGCCCATAACTTTGCTTGAGGTGGTCCTGGGAGGATGGGACCCCCACCAAATTGCTCAGCATGATATGCTCTTTGTGTTCAAGGCATTTTCTTGCCCTTCCCCTAGTTAAGGGATGACCCCAAAATCATCAACTCTCTCATTGCCTGATGTTTTTCAAAGTTCACTTTTGTGATTTGGTTATATGTTTTTACCATGTAAAGGTAAAGTTGATTTACCAAAAGGTTGTAGGTAACTCCATTGTGTACCAGAGTGGAAATTCCTGCATGAATTATGTGTTCTCAATGAAATGAGTAGTTACCATATCTCTGTAAATTCCGCTTTCGGAGCGGATTTCATTGACCAGAGTTAGTCTATAAGTGTCAGGGGATGCAGGATCCAGCGTAGGTTTCATTCAGATGGGGACAACTTGCTCGGCTTTAAGAGAGTCAGGTATTGTTCCCTGTAGGAGGGATGCATTGATTATTGCAGTCCAAGAAGGGATGATAGCTTGAGAGGCGGCCGCTAGGCAGTTAGAGAGGAGAGGATTGTTGTAAAGATTGTTCAGGTTTAAGGAGAATAGAATTTTTGAGACAGAGTGTTCGTCATATACTTTGAAGTTGGACCAATTCACTAGGTTTTTGGGTGAAATCTGGGAGGGCAGCACGGATAGAAGAGGTAGAGCCGGCATGGTTTAATATCAATATTTATTGTTTGATGGATTTTTTTTCTTTTATGATGATTTTTTGATTGTCGAATAAAGATTTACAGAGAAAGTCGTATGGACCTTTCTTATTTGACAAGGAGACGGGTTAAGGTGCTATCATTTACATTAATTACTATAACTGGGAAGACTCATTGGAACTGCATAGGAAATGGCAAAGAGAATTAAAATACATTTAAAGGATTTTAATCAACAAACTAGTTTAAAACAGATCATGAATTTAATTGTATTCACATGTAGTTAACATTATTGCAGTCTAAAAGTCATTATTCAGATTGAAATAAATTTGCACATTTGTAAGAAATAAACATGTAATGCAAAATAAGCAGCAAGTGTGATCCATACAGGAAATAATCTAAATTAAAGAAGGTTTGGGTGAGAATAGTATTCAAACAAACTAAGTAAGGTGTCAGCTTCATAAAACCTAATGAAGGTTTTGGATGAGAGAATGCATAGGAATAAAGCCTTAGCATTCAGTCAGTGGAAATTTGCAGCAACTGGAAGGGACGTCTCCCCTCAAAGTCAGCAAGCATTATGAAGATCCGCCCTACCCTAATCTAAGAAACACAAGCTATCATAATTCGAAAAAAACTCTAGTTGCAACAATTCTCTCTGTTTCTACTCCAATCAGCCTTCTCCTGTTAGACCTGTCATGCTTAGAGTGGTCTTCCCCAAGTTGTTTCCTACTAACCTCCATTTTGCTGTATCTTTTTGTTGGCCTTAGGACTCTCAGCACTTTATCACTTCTAACCAATGCAAAAGTTCATGTGTTTTTCCCCTAAACATGGTGACATTGGTGTATATCTGATTGGCATATTTAGTATACCTGTAGATCACTTCTAAAGTGGTATATCATATACCCACGGCCTATAATCTAAATGCTACTAGTGCGTCTACAGAACTGATTGTGCCACCCACACAATTAGCCTTTCACACCTGTCTTAGGCCCGCGTGGTGGCGTGACCTGTTTGTGCAATTTACTGCCACTACCACTTGGCATTTAAAACCCCTTGGCAAGCCTTCAACTCTACTTTTATTACACATAGGTCACCCCTAAGGTAGGCCCTAGGTAGCCCTAGGGGCAGGATGCTGTGCAAGTAAAAGGTAGGACATATACGTTTAAGTTTTACATTTCCGGGTAGTGACAAACAACTAAATTCATTTTTCACTACTGTGAGGCTTAATCCTCTTCAAGCCTAGCATTGGGAATTCCTTACAAAAAATCTTTAAGCTGTAATTCCTGATTAGGAAAGAGTATCTAACTCATGGTTCATATGTTTAGAATGGTAATGATGAATCCTATTTAGTTAGAAAGTTGGATCTGACATTACTACTTTAGAAATGCCCCTTTTTGAGAGTGGCCATTTCTCTGCTCTTAAACTATGCTCTGTGTGCCTGCAGCCTGTCTCCAAAACATGTCTGGGCTGGGTGAGAGCTATCCTTAGTTTATTCCCTCTAGATAGTCACAAATGCAGGAAGGGTGAGTATGACAGAGGACTCATCTGCATTTTGAAAGCCTTCCTGGGCAGGAAGGAGGAGAGGGAGCTCACGCTTACATCTGAATAAGCTATGTCATGTTCCCACACAAAGGACTGATTACCCCCCACAGATAGCCTGGCAGATGGAGCTAAGACAAAAGGGGACATGTGTACTTCAAGAAGCTGCTTTTAAGTCGCTCCCACTTTAAAGGCACTCTTGGAATAAGTGCTGGGGCTCTGCCCCTACCTAATTAGTACACTACTGGACCTGGGAAGCACTCTGTTGGAGTAAAGGCTGCTGTGCTTAAGGTTTGCCACTTTGCGTGGACAGTTCTGAGGAACTGCTCTCTGTTTTGCTGAGCTGCATTGTTTTCTGCTGATCTCAGGTCTTCTGAGGACAAGGACTGGACCCATCTCACTTGAAACCAGAATGACTACAGGGGCTTGCGGGCTTGTCTCTGTATTCTGAAGTCTCAGAGTCATAAAATACTGACTGCAATACTGCTGGTGCTGCTGACTTTTGCCATCTGTAAGTCCTACCTTTGCATGAGTTGCCCCCTCCATTCTTGGGACCCAGAAGTGAGTTTTGCAGCTGTTTTACTACAAAACCATTGCATTGTCACCATTGCGCCTGTAAAAATGAAGGCATTGACCTGTACGGCTGGCACAGTGCCAAACCCAAGATATCTCTGTGTGGCTCGGCGATGACTCAGCACCGATCTGAAGACCTGCCATCAAGGTTTGACTCTGACACAGCAGAGATCCAAGGCCTGACTACGTGGCTCGACATCGATGCATTGACCCAACTGTGTGAATCGGAACCGATGCATCTGACCCTCTATGACGATCTTTGCTCCATCCAAGGTACTTTTTCAGCAGACCCTGTGCAGGGACCGTAGCCGGCGTGCCCATTATAGCGGTGGGTCTGAACTTTGGATTTACCCAGGTCCCTTGCAACCTTAAGTAACCTTTTAGCAGTGTTAACTCCTAAGCACTGTTTTTAATGAATTCTATAAAAATGTATACCTCAACTTCTTCTAGTTGGATTTTTATCTTTCATGTCTGGTTTTACTCAGCTATATATTATCTATTTGTCCAATACTGTGTGGAGTCTTTTTATGATGAATTCATTGTTACTGAGTCTGTGTGTTGCTCCAGTACCTTACACATTGCCTCTTAGATTAAGCCTTTCTGCTCTCTGCCAAGCTACCAGAGGGTGAGCACAGGTTAATTTAAAGTGTGTATTCAGCTCACCTGACTAGGGTGCAAATCTCTGCCATCTAGAGACCCAATTCCTAACTTCACCAAACTCTGGGAGCAGGTAAACTCCCCAGTTTCACACGTCTTTACTAAGGTAATTCATAATTATGTCCTTGAATTGTTACTTTAAACAGAATCTTATGGCTCAGACAGCTCTTCCGACTAGTCATGCTTCCTGGCATCTTCCTTTCCTTCCAGTGAGAACCTTACTAAATGTTGTCTAATACATAACAACTGCCTATTCATTAGCTAATAGACTGCTTCTATAAAAAGTACAGCTTCTGCAGTAGGAAGAAAGAGAAAATCATCTTGTGCAAACCAAAGTAAACAGGTCTATTAGCTTTAAACGTGTGAAGTCGACATTGAAAATGGCATCAGCAACTTCATTCATTAGGATATGTTAATTTGAGTATTTGATTATAGTGTTTAAGTTTGATTGCCTACTATAATGTTTGTGTTAAATGAGTACATGGTTTTTAACGTTATCAATTGCACTATGCTGATAATTACATTTAATGAGCAGAATAAGGTGTCTCGCTCTAGCAGTTACAATGGTAAAAAAAAGTACTGAATCAGCCCAGCTAGAAACCAAAATTGATTGAAAGAGTGATCCTCTCGGGTAAACAGAACGTACAACGTCATCACATCGAGATAATGGCCTTCTTAGATGAGTGAATAGCCCCTCATTATTCAGTGGTAATTAGTTCTGGCTGTTTCAAAATTATGGGCTGTAGATGGAAAGTCACACTTTGGGTAGATTAAACAATGTCTCCCCTATCAATGTGCCCCAGAAGAAATATCAACATGTGGAAGAGCCAAAACCCTTTCTCAGTACTGTTTCTTAAATCTCTTTCCACAAACGGTTAAGTAGTAGTTGCATTGTCAAAGCAGAACCAAAGAAACATAAAATACTAGGCACATCATTCTTCGTTAAATGTATTCAACAAACTAAAAAAAATGCTTAATATAAAAAGCATCTATTTTGAGGTACCTGTACCAAGTGAAACTCGTAGTGAATATGCTGGACTGGCCCTTACGTGCCCACCGTGCACGTTTTGTAATTGATCAAATTTAAAGTATGTGCCAGTGGCAGTCTTGAAAAATGAACTAAAAGCTGAATACTAAAATATTTGCTAGGTGAAATCTGCTTCCTAAAGTCAAAAACACCACCAACCCTTGTTTCAGAGAAGCAAAGAGTCAGCCTTATATGTCATAAACAAATATTTATTTGATGTTTTCAAAAAAATTGCAACCCCTTGGCATGGTAACACACAGGGCCTAAAATCCCGCATATTTTATTGGGTGTCTTGGGGAAACATCTCATAAAATAGCTACATAAATATGAATTCTAATAGAGTTTTAAAAAAGCATCATATGCAATGAAGGAAAAGTAATTTTTATTCAATAGCTAAAAAAGTATCAGTCAACAATGAGAATGATTTTCAGCAAACAATTGATAAGGGTGGTGTCATAGACGACGAGAGTGAGAGAGCGCAAACTGACCTAAATGTATGAGTGCATCACACTTACCCGTAGTAAGCACAAATCATGAGGAGAAATGCCATGAGTGCTAATAGTATCTGAAATTATATTCTGAATGTATAGCTAATGTAGAGATTTAAGTAGAAGTGGAACTAATACAGAAATGTGTGACACTATATGATTTTATTAGATGTGATTATTTCTGAATCCATGTCGTGTAGCTGTTAAAATGTAAGATGGTATGTGGTTAAACGCAGAATGTGGTAGGCCTCAGGGCCAGAGCTAAAAGGGAAGGTGTTTCTTTTCACGACATAGATTGTACTAATGTTTTGGTCATTGCATTAATGGGCCATGATTTATAGATGTGTTTACTGAATAATAGAATAAGAGTATTAACATGCTTTAATTAATGAAGAAGTTGAATGCTATAATCATTATGAGAAATATTGTAGGCCTGAAATGTTTTAACATTGATTTACACGTACATGTCTGGGCCGAGAAATGTTGCAAGCCTTTTTGGAAGTCTATGAGAGTTGGGTTCTTGGCTGCAGATGTCTGTCTGCAAGAGAAAAGGGGGAATCCAATTATAAATGAATGAATAGAGGTCTGTTCAGTAGACGGCCCAGACATGGAGGAGGGTTCTGGAATGTTTAAGGGGTATCAGCGGGCCGGAGAAGAGTCTGAGAAGCAAGGTCAACTCCAACGTATGAGGCCCAATACAAAGCAGCATGGAAAAAGCCAGAAGCTACACCACGTGAGGGGCGTCTCATGAGGGGCGTCTCAAATGTTGTTGACTGTTTTGTATTAGGGACAGCACCCCTGGGTGGAGTTAGAGCAGATACCTGAGGACCCTTTAGAGAGCGGATGGGTAGGCAGAGAGGGGTCATGACTGGAGAACTATAGGTTTTCACCAAGAGACTTAGAGTGAGTGACTTCCCTTGGGGGTCATTCACTGCTGACACCTTTGTTAGGTTGGGATTTGGTTAAGTAGGGATACCATCTAGAGCAGGGTAGGGACAGCCTAACCTGTGCGTTTTCCTCCAACTTAAATGAAGGAGAGATATGCGTCAATGCTGATAGCTTTATTATTCTTAGAACTTGTGTTAGTAATTTCCGTTGCTCGTCTGAGGGCTTTCAGAGAGCACATGTATATAGTTGGACCTGTGTATCTCGTGAATCTCATTCTGAGATGCCTGTATTTGCAGCTTATCCTATCCTTACAATAAACTTTTGAAAGCTAGAAGTTGTTTGTGATCTTTTGGAGCGGGGTCCTTTATTGGGTGAACTGGCTTGGTAACAGGGGCACTTTCTTCCTCAAAGACAGGCAACAAAGGTTCAGTCGACCAGATCGAGGTTTGGATCAATAGTGATAAGGTATCGATCAAAATCTCGCCCTACCAGTTGGTAGCTATAGAGGATGGTTGCCTTCTTGAGGACGGTGACCTAGGCCAGGTTAGCTTACCCCAAGGCCCCTAGAAATCGATGATCGGAAGAACCGCCCGCCGAAGAAGATCCGGATGACGTGAGACAGAAAAAGCAGCAGTATCGGTCGAGAGTGAGTATAAAGGGTCATGCGTGTTAGATTGCGGTGTTTTTGTATTGTATCTATGTTGTAATGTCTGGCGGAGTTGAATGTCTGTAGAGTGACTGTGGAACAGGTTGTGAGCGCGCGCAACCGGTGGAAATCTTAAGTTCAAGGAGAGCTTAAGTGGTTCGGGTGTATCGAACACCCAGAGTAATTGTCAAATAGTGTGAAGGGGGTCATGAGGTACCATTGATCACCCGAAAGACCGAGATAGGGGGAACGTAAGAGTGAGTGCGTGAGTAACGGACGCTGGTCGGAGGTTACTGTGTGTGTAAGCAACCTATCAGAGAGACGATAGACATTTCGTCAGTTGTGTTGACAATTACATATAGACTGTGGACGTACAGTCGAGGGAAGTGACCGCTTGGTCGGAAGTAGTCATTTTTCGGTGTATGAATGGGACGCATGCATGACCGGGAGACGAGTTGAGAAAGGAGGGGTGCTGCTGCGAAGCGGAGAAAAGTGACGTCAGGAAGTGTCGCGACGTGATTGGCCGACCGGAGAAAGACCGCGCTGTGATAGGCCAGCTAGCAAAGACGTCAGAAAGTGTCGCGACGTGATTGGCCGACTGGAGAAAGACCGCGCTGCGATAGGCCAAGTTAGCAAAGCCGCGACAGGATTGGTGGATTGTCATCAGGAAGTAAACAGAGTAGCGAGGCTGGATATCGTGCGCATAATTATGAAGTGTTTTAAATGGCTGAGAGCGGTGTTTAAAAAAGAGAAGCGGGGATCGTATGAAGGGGAAGAAGCCCCGCCGGAGGGTACGCCGGCTCGTTACATGGCAGTGAATGTTGGGTTGCATACGATCCTTTGGATATCAGAGTGGAGTAAGATCACGGAAGGAAATGAGGAACTGACGTTCCCGAAGTACGGGACGTTCAGATTAGAGGTGTTACATCGATTAAAATCAGTCATGACCTCAATGAGACCCTTGCCTAGACCGACCCAGTTTGAAGCTCTTGATGCATGGATTAGGGCAGCGCATGAAAAGAATATGAACAGACGACAAGAAAGGGTGAAACGATCGGTAAGGGCAGTGCAGGATGCCAGGTGGGATGCGGATGCTAAAAGATGGAGAGTGCATAACATGGAAGTAAATAAACTGTACCCGGTGTTAGAGGTGCCCGATAATAAAAGCCCCCTAGAAGAAGATGATGAGAGCGAAACAGAGGACAGCCTGATAAACAGACTATTGACAGACAGGCCACCCCCGTATAATAGAGCAGGGGGAGAGGTCGAGCATAGTGAAAGAGAAAAGGGGGGCAATGCAGGAGAGCATGGACCGCTTCCCAGTTCAGAGTGGGATCCTGAGGCAAAGAAAGAGCTGTCCCAGCCTAGTCAGGTGCAACAGGTAGTCGGGAGGTTTGTGGTACAAAGAGCGCCGGAAACGGAGAGCGCCACATCCTACGCATTACCAGATGCACTACAGGTACCTGTTACCATAGGTCCTATAATATCGATATATGACCAAGAGAGAGCAAGAGGGGAAGAACGGGTACGGAAGGACAGAGAAAGAGCAGGGACGGCAAGGAGGAACGATACGATTAATTCCCCAAGTCAGATGCCGATACCAAGAGAGTGGAGCACCCCGATGCACACAGCAGGGGACCCAGGAGGGGATCCCGGGGGCCCTAGATGGCCAGTGGATCTGAGGGGATCTGGACGAAAATCCTTTCAAGAGCTAAATGAGTACATGAAGAAGTGGGATGAGGCAGTGGAGGCTCACAAGAGCATCATAGCTGCAGAAGCTGAAAGGGAAAGTCAGGACAGCAGAGCTCGGACTCACTGCGGGGCTGGGGAGAGCAGCCCGGAGTGGGACTGTAGAGAGAGGGATAGTAGGGGAGTCACCCATTGGGCCCGGAGTAGAGGTAGAACAGACCTGGAAAACGGGGGCCCCGGGAATGGGAGGGTGGCGCGCCCAATACTCAGTGAAGAGGAGAGGAGAGCGCAAGAGTACAGAAACAGCTTTAAGTGTCCACACTGTGTGCCCGGCACCAGAGAACTGAATGGGAGTTGTGAGAGGTCGCACCATAGTCCCTGTGATGACGGAAATGAGCGCAGCCCAGGGAATATGGGGAACCAGGAAGGATCGTATCGGATACTGAGCGATACTAGGCAAAGGGAGAGTAGCGACCAGAGGGAAAATAACAGAGAGGCGTACGGTGAAAGGAGAGAAGAAGAAGAGAGTGGGCAGAGCAAGAGTGGGGGTAACAGGCCCGTGTTCCATCACCTTCCAAGATCGGATGGCCGAGCATGGGACCTGGAGAGATGGGAGCAAGGGAGAGCACTCATTAACTCTCCCGAGCCCAAACGTAGAGCACGGAGTTGGGATGGTAGGGAGACTAGTGAGCCCCCTTCGAAAGACATATTGCGAGCTGAGATAAAAGCCAAGAGACTCGATGTCGCCAGCTTAAGGTCAGACCTGGATGACATGATAGATGGTACCCTGCCTTTAGAAAGAATGGAAATGTATGAGCAAGATGAAATACTGTATATGGCAAAGGACATTACTCGAAAAGCGAGAGCAATCCATGAGAAGTTAGTCGAACTAGCAGGCAAATATATGGTGGACCTGTCAAGAACCAAAGCATTACAGGGTAACCACAGGCTACATTACACAGATCGAGACCTAGATGAGAGGAGAACGATTGGGCTGAAAACGCACATAAGGGAACTGATCACTGGAATAAGGACATGGAGGGCACTAGATAAGTGGGAAGAGAGGTGGTCCAAGAAAGGGACCGTCAGGAGAAGCACGCTTGGTATGACACCAGGAGGACTGCAGGGAATAGAAGCATACCCTTTGCGTGAAGTCGCAAATGGGAACTATGTGCATGTCCCTTGGAGTAGGGGAGATTTAGCTGCTTTTACCACTTCCTTCCCCAAATTGCGGGAAAACCCAGTGGAGTGGTACAAGCAAGTCGAGAGATTTGTAAAAATCTCAAAGGTCCTATGGATAGATCTGAACACGCTGTTCGACATTGTAGTACCAGGAGATCTGTGGACAGCATGCAAGGTTAGCGCTGAGTGGCCCACAACGGAGCCGGAGAGAGATGCTAAGACTAATGGGCCGTCCGAGATTGTGATGGCAAAATTCGAGAGAGTGATGACTTGGCTGAAAGAGAAAGTGCCAATGCAAGACATAGATTGGGTCAGAATAGACCGAACCAGACAGGAACCCAAAGAGACCGTCCACGAATATTACGAGAGATTACTGAAGGCGTTTAAACAGTATAGCGGCCTGGATGTAATGGATCCAAAAGACATAGGGCAATTCCTGTCCAAGTTCGTCCTGGGACTGAGACCGGATATTAGTTTAATGATTCAGCAACACTTGATTTGTTGGCAAAGTAAACCCCTAGACGAAATACTGAGATATGCCAGGTACTGCTGTGATGAGATAGACTCCAAGGCTAAGAAACTAAAAGAAAAGTTGATGGTGGTACAGATGCAGGCAGCAGGGAAGGGGGGACAGCAGCAACAGCAGCAAGGAACAGGTACAGGAGGAAAGAAGCAGTACAGTCAGAACAAGGGCAATGAGGAGAGTTCCACCTTTAGACCCAGATTAGACATAGCTGCCTTGAAGAAAACGACTAGGTGCCACCAGTGTAACGAGGTGGGGCATTGGAAACGCGAGTGTCCCTACAATGTAGAGATAGGAGAACAAGAGATAGAGGAGGAAGAGGTCCAGAGCGCGCCTACAAGAGGGGTGACGCCATACCAGGGAAAGGTGCTCAAAGGGGGGGGGGCTCCTCCCCGAGCCCAGTTCCCGCAACCTCCTCGAGTAGGGACTATGGGTAAGACCTATAGACAGATGCCCCTGTTTGTAGAAGGAGAAGAGTGCTATTATGTGGACCCATTAACCGGACAGAGAGTGGAAAGAGAAGACTGCACCCTCGGGGCAGCCTTAGAGGTGGACCAGAGGGGACCCTATGTCGAAGCAGAAGTAGCAGGGTGCCCTACGACATTTCTGGTGGACACAGGAGCCACTAGATCCACGATCAGATCAGCTGCAGTTCCAGATCTGCCCATGTCTGGAGAGACCATACAAGTGGTGGGGGTCGCAAACAGGAGAATAACCAGCCAATTGACAGAACCGGTACAGGTGAAAATAGGGAAGTACAGCGATGAGCACCAGTTTGTGGTTTGCGATTCAAGTCCTGTGTGTCTGCTAGGGAGAGACCTGTTGTGTAAATTGAATTGTACTATATACTGTACACCTCAGGGAGTGGAGGTATTGACCAATGATGATGACGCAGATTTCAAAGTTGCAAACTCAAGAATATGCGTGGAGCTGTACCCTACTTTGACAGTAGATGAGCTCCCCTGGGACTTGAGAGAGACAGTGGCACCAGAAGTATGGGATTTCACTGGGGAAGAGATAGGATTGGTCAAAGGGGTGGACCCAGTGAAAATTGTAGTGAAACCGCATGCTGAGTTCCCAAGAACACCCCAATATAAATTGACTCCAGAAACGATTGCAGGCATAAAACCCGTGATCGAGTCCATGATTAAACAGGGAATACTGAAAGAAATCGTGGGTAGTCCATGCAACTCCCCGATTATGGGTCTGCAGAAACCAAATGGGAAATTTCGGATAGTACAGGACCTTCGAAAGATTAATAACATAGTCGTTTCGTGTTGTCCAGTGGTACCGAATCCATCAGTGATACTGTTTCAGATTCCATTCCAAGCTGAGTGGTTCACTGTGATTGATCTTTGTCAGGCTTTCTTTTCGATCCCTCTGGACGAAGAAAGCCATTTTCTTTTCGCATTTAAGCTGGAAGGTCGCGTCCTAACATGGTGTCGCATTCCTCAGGGGTATACAGAGAGCCCATCGATCTTTAACCAGCTTTTGAAGAAAAATCTTGAAAGTCTAGTGCTGCCCCAGAAGTCAGTTCTGGTCCAGTACATAGACGACCTCCTCGTGGCGTCAGAAACAGAAGAAGCTTGCAGGGAGGACTCCATTGCTTTGTTAAATCACCTAGCTGCCAATGGGCACAAGGTGTCCCCGGGAAAATTGCAGTACTGCCTGACAGAAGTGCAGTACTTGGGACACAGAATAGAGAAAGGCAAACGAAAGGTGTCACCAGACAGGATAGAGGCGATCATGAAAATGAATGCGCCTAAGACACAGAGAGAGGTCAGGATGTTCCTAGGGATGGTGGGTTATTGCCGACAGTGGATCGCGAACTTTTCACTGAAAGCAAAGCCCTTGCAAAAACTGACGCACAAGGAGGTGAGCGATCCGGTACCATGGGACAAAGACTGTTTGATGGCATTCCTACAGCTGCGAGAGGACCTGTGTCGTGCTCCGGCATTGGGAATGCCTGATTACAATAAACCATTTTTGCTTTACTGTTGTGAGAGAGAAGGTTGCGCGTTGTCTGTGTTAGTCCAAATCCATGGGAATGCCCGTAGACCAGTTGCTTATTTCTCGGCTACTTTAGACCCAGTAGCCGCAGCGTTGCCCGGATGTCTCAAATCCGTTGCTGCAACGGGTGTCAGCATTGAAAGATGTGAAAATATCGTCATGGGGCACCCGTTAGAGGTGTGCGTGCCCCATTCTGTTGAACTGTTGATGACCAGGACCAAAACACAGCATCTGACCAACAGCAGGCTCACGCGCTATGAGCAAGTTATTCTTGCTGCAGAGAATGTGACCCTCAAGAGATGCTCTGTTTTGAACCCTGCCACCTTGATGCCACTCCCAAATGATATCGAGGATGATGATGAATGTACAGACCATGACTGCCTCGATGTGACTGAACTATGCACCAAACCCAGACCCGACATCGTAGATGAGCCACTGACCGACCCAGACGAAATTTTCTTTGTCGATGGCTCATGTGTAAGAGACGAGGTTGGGCAGTTGAGAGCAGCTTATGCTGTTTGTACAATTACTGGAGTTGTGGAAGCTGGGTGCCTGGAAGGAGTACACTCCGCTCAGGTAGCCGAGATTATTGCCTTGACACGTGCTTGCTTGGCAAGCAATCAAATTCGAGTCACCATATACACCGACAGCCAATATGGTTATGGGGTGGTTCATGATTACGGGCAGTTATGGTCTCAAAGAGGGTTCATGACCTCTTCAGGCTCTCCCATTCGCAATGGAGAGTTTGTGCGCCTGTTGTTAGAGGCGTTGCAATGCCCAGCAGGTATCGCAGTTGTAAAGTGCACCGCACATACCAGAAATGAGGACTTCGTTTCGAAAGGCAATAGATATGCTGATGAAGTTGCGCGGTATTGCGCAGAACAAGGGTACTCTTTCACAGAGGTGGAAGTGGGTGGAATAAATGTAAGGACTGAATTAGCCATGATATTGGAAACTGTTGATACTTGGGATGAACTGTCAAACATGCAAGAAAATGCTCCTGATTTTGAAAAAGAAACATGGGAAAAGGCAGGATGTGTAATGGGTGAGTCCCATTTTTGGGTCTCAGCAGACGGCAGAGCAGTGTTGCCCAATGAGATGGTGAGTCCAATGGCCAGACTCATACATGGTCCCGTACACTTAGGGAGAGATGCTATGCTGAGAGTGTTTAGACAGACTTGGTACAATCCTAAGTTTAGAATAGCAGCAGAAGCAGTGTGCCAGCGTTGTGTGACCTGTCAGCAGCTGAACGTAGGAAAAAGAACACCAGTTGCACTGAGTCACATAGGAAGGTCTGGAGGTCCATTCAATCGAATGCAGATAGATTTCATTGAAATGCCGAGGTGCAACCGCCTCTGCTATGTCCTGGTGGTTGTTTGTGTATTCTCCAGATGGGTTGAGGCATACCCTACACGTAGGTGCGACACCCTCACAGTGGCTAAGTTACTGCTTAGGGAACTCATTCCGCGCTTCGGGGTGCCGGCCTCTTTGGAATCAGATAGGGGAACGCATTTTAACAGCGAGCTTGTGAAAATGATTTGTGTAGCTCTGAATATCGATCAGAAGTTGCATTGCAGTTACCGACCAGAAGCCTCAGGAATTGTGGAGCAGATCAATGGCACGATCAAAGCTCGAATTGCCAAAGTGTGCTCCTCAACGACCCTGAGTTGGCCTGACGCCCTGCCATTGGTCCTCATGAGCCTTCGTAGTACCCCAGACAGAAGAACGGGGTTGTCACCACATGAGGTGTTAATGGGGAGAGCAATGAGGCTGCCATCTGTCCCAACTACTGCACTGTTAAATATCACAGATGATATGATCCTGGACTATTGTAAGGGGCTGTCTGACGCCATACATTCTGTGTCCCTTCAGGTGCAGGCTGCCGAGGTTCCATCGTGCCAGGGCCCGTGCCATGACCTGTACCCTGGGGACTGGGTCCTGGTGAAAAAACATGTGAGAAGAAGCTGCCTGGATGTTCGTTGGCGTGGGCCCTTCCAGATCATCCTGATCACGAACACGGCTGTGAAGGTGGGAGGCCTGCCCAATTGGATCCACGCGTCACATACGCGAAGGGTTCCAGCACCTCGGGAAGAAACAGCTCCTCTCTCGGATAGACGTCCAGCAGAGGACCGAGAAGCCATAGAGGGGGCTAGCCAAGCTGTAGAGGTGCCAGCGGAAGCAGGGAACGAGTCTGACCAAGCTGAGGACGGTCAGTACAACAGCGAAACAGACGACGCTACAGAAGGAGAAAGTAGCTGGGAGTACGAGTCAGACACTGACAGGTCTGACAGAGAGCGAGAACAGACAAGAAGGAGAAGGAGTAGAAGGGCACGTGGAGAAGCTAATTGGCCGCAAAGAAGGAGCTCTAGCCTGAGGTCAACTCCAGAGGTAACCCTTCCTCCGATATCAGAAGACTCAGACCCGGAAGAAGGTGCTCAGGGCGCTGAAGCACCGGACCGAAGAAGGTCAAGAAGAGTGCGTGTGCCTAACAGAAGATACTCCACACCTGAGTGGACATATCTGGCGACAAATGTCTGTGAAACAGGAGACAGGGAGGATCCGAGCGGTGGTGGTGTCCAGTTCTGAGCCCATCGTCACCGTGGAAATACGACTGTTGGTACCCGGAGTCGAACAAGAAGGGTCACTAACATTCATGCTCCCCAGACCTCCCCGCCTCAGCAAGTTAAAACACATGTTTCTCTCAGAATTGCAATTCCCCGACTTTGGTACAACGATAACAGCCCATGAAGAGCACAATCTTCGTTTGGAAATACTGAACTTTGCTATCGAAGCTGCAGGCACAAACTTGATAGTAGACTGTTAAAGGACTTTGTAAATAAAGCGAGCAGAAAAAGAAGATTACCTAGCGCCCAGGAAGCAGAGAATTTTAGGGAACTTCCCTTGAGTTGATGGAGAAGGGCTAGGGTTGTCTTTATTGAACTGTTAAAGGACTTTTGCGAAGAAGGTTGTCAGCTTCCAGTTGTGTGGATTCTAAAGACAAAAGGATTAAAAGGAGACTGTAAAGGAACGAGAAGAAAAGAACTTTTTGCCAAGATAAGAGAGAGCCATATTGTCTGACGAAATGGAAGCCGGCACCCAGAACCGCAGAGCTAAATGTATAATAGGTACACTAATAGTAGGAGTGATAATATTAATAGCTTTAGTGGTAACAATTTCTTATGTAAAGGGACATGAGGAAGAGGCGAAGGTAACTGATGTGAAATCTGTAGAAACGCTTACACCCACTGTTGCTGGTGAGAAAAGGGAAAACACTCAAGAGAAAGCGTTATTAGCTGCAGAAGCCCGCAGGTTACACGTAGATGAGTCCCAAGGAGACTTTAGGTCAAATGCTTATGCTAAACTCTTATATGAATACGTGGATGCCATGGAGGTTAAGGACTGTTACGTCTGCATGCAGTTGCCGGCGTCTGTAGATGAAGGCATTAGATATCATCACCTCCCGCTGACATATGGCATTACATGTAGCTTATTGCTTAGTATATTTTATGAGAGAGATAGTTTTGAATACTATTTCTCCAACTATGATTCAGTGTTGCCAGAAGTCCCAAATTATAAGCAGATGAACAAATGGGACTACTGGAAGAGTGAAGACAGATTGGCCAAGTTCTTCATTCCTTGGATTACCTTAGATACTTCACATGCCCGTAGAAATAACCTGACATGCAAGGTGTCAGAAGTCGAGAAGAAGTTCATAGGGCAGGTGGATGATCGTTACAGGAGACAAAAGATTTTGAAAAAATCAGGACAATGGAAAACAGATTGGACCGAGGAAGAGAAGGCACACAAGAGAAAGGGTAGTAGTGGTCCAATAGCGTTAGATAAGACGCAGAGAGGAAAGCTATGTCTTCACCGAGCCAAAACGTATTATGAAAATGTATACGTGGGAGAAGTCAGCTGTGAACATGCTTTCAATATAGAGTACTATACTAAGGATTTCCTGAAGGGAATGCAAGTGATTCCAAATGTGTATTTTGTATGTGGAAGAAATGCCTACGTGAGGCTACCTGACAACTGGTATGGATCATGTTACCTAGCAATTGTCTTCCCCAAAATATATCATGCACAAGACTTAGTGATCATCGAGGGCAAGACATCATCGAGGGGAAGGAGAGATATAGGAGATGCATAAATGGTTGGAGATGTCTTTGGAGCTATGTTCCCTCTTTTGGGACTAATCCTTAATGATGTTAAAATTAGACGACTGGCAACAGTTGTCGACAGGTTGTCTGCCAGCACTGCTCAGTCCTTAATGCTGGTAGAAGGAGAGATGCAATCGATAAGGGCTATGGTTCTTCAGAACCGTCTTGCGTTAGATGTCCTACTAGCAAAAGAGGGCGGAGTCTGTAAGGCTTTGAAGGTCCAGGAATGTTGTACTTACATTCCAGACAATTCGAAGCCCCTTGAGAAAGTTATTAGGAACATAACTGATATTCACAAAGAGATCGAAGACTTGAGTAGAGAAAATGTCTGGGAAAAGGTGGGCCACGGAATGAGTGAAGTTGGAGGGTGGATTTCCGCCTTAGGCAAAAGCTTTGTGTGGTATATACTAAAACCTGTCATCATAATATTGATCTGTGGGATCATATTGTGGGGATTGGTGAGGGTATTCAAATGGTACAGAGCAAGAAGGTCAGAAAGGGCCCAAAGAGAGCAGCTGCAGAGATTGGCTGCCATACAAGATAATCAGTACAGGAGTCTGAGGGCTCTGGAAGCGCAGAGACAAGTTATGCTAGCAATAACTACAGTTTAAATGTTAGTGATGACCCCGAGAGGTCATCAAAGGGGGGAACTGAGAGAGCGCAAACTGACCTAAATGTATGAGTGCATCACACTTACCCGTAGTAAGCACAAATCATGAGGAGAAATGCCATGAGTGCTAATAGTATCTGAAATTATATTCTGAATGTATAGCTAATGTAGAGATTTAAGTAGAAGTGGAACTAATACAGAAATGTGTGACACTATATGATTTTATTAGATGTGATTATTTCTGAATCCATGTCGTGTAGCTGTTAAAATGTAAGATGGTATGTGGTTAAACGCAGAATGTGGTAGGCCTCAGGGCCAGAGCTAAAAGGGAAGGTGTTTCTTTTCACGACATAGATTGTACTAATGTTTTGGTCATTGCATTAATGGGCCATGATTTATAGATGTGTTTACTGAATAATAGAATAAGAGTATTAACATGCTTTAATTAATGAAGAAGTTGAATGCTATAATCATTATGAGAAATATTGTAGGCCTGAAATGTTTTAACATTGATTTACACGTACATGTCTGGGCCGAGAAATGTTGCAAGCCTTTTTGGAAGTCTATGAGAGTTGGGTTCTTGGCTGCAGATGTCTGTCTGCAAGAGAAAAGGGGGAATCCAATTATAAATGAATGAATAGAGGTCTGTTCAGTAGACGGCCCAGACATGGAGGAGGGTTCTGGAATGTTTAAGGGGTATCAGCGGGCCGGAGAAGAGTCTGAGAAGCAAGGTCAACTCCAACGTATGAGGCCCAATACAAAGCAGCATGGAAAAAGCCAGAAGCTACACCACGTGAGGGGCGTCTCATGAGGGGCGTCTCAAATGTTGTTGACTGTTTTGTATTAGGGACAGCACCCCTGGGTGGAGTTAGAGCAGATACCTGAGGACCCTTTAGAGAGCGGATGGGTAGGCAGAGAGGGGTCATGACTGGAGAACTATAGGTTTTCACCAAGAGACTTAGAGTGAGTGACTTCCCTTGGGGGTCATTCACTGCTGACACCTTTGTTAGGTTGGGATTTGGTTAAGTAGGGATACCATCTAGAGCAGGGTAGGGACAGCCTAACCTGTGCGTTTTCCTCCAACTTAAATGAAGGAGAGATATGCGTCAATGCTGATAGCTTTATTATTCTTAGAACTTGTGTTAGTAATTTCCGTTGCTCGTCTGAGGGCTTTCAGAGAGCACATGTATATAGTTGGACCTGTGTATCTCGTGAATCTCATTCTGAGATGCCTGTATTTGCAGCTTATCCTATCCTTACAATAAACTTTTGAAAGCTAGAAGTTGTTTGTGATCTTTTGGAGCGGGGTCCTTTATTGGGTGAACTGGCTTGGTAACAGGGGCACTTTCTTCCTCAAAGACAGGCAACAAAGGTTCAGTCGACCAGATCGAGGTTTGGATCAATAGTGATAAGGTATCGATCAAAATCTCGCCCTACCAAGAGTGAAGCTTGGGTCGCCTGTGCTGGCAGTAAGTACAATGATTTGCAAATATTGACAGTGCATACGTGTGTTTGATGTAATTTTCATATAAGCAGTGGCGGATGGCATGGCTCGCGGGGGTAAGGCGGGCACAGGGAAGGGTTGGCCCGGGGGGCGCAGTGTAGAAAAAAATATATAAAAAATAAACACTTACCTTGCTGATGGGTCCTGCCTCTCTGCTCCTGCTCTCCTTGTCGGACTCGAGGAACAGGAAGCACAGCTAGATTCCCTTGACCCAGTCTCAGCTGACCCATCACAATGCTGCAATACAGTGTTGTGATTGGTAAGCACTGAGCAATCTCAATGCTGCAAAACAGTGTTGTGATTAGTCTGAGCTTCCCGGTTCGATGCTCAGCCAGGGATTCGGAGCCTGGGCCTGTTCTTCATGCAGGCTGTAATGCAGCCTACATGGAGAACAGGGGAAATGTGAATGACTGTTTGGGCAGCCCGAGAGAGCTGGCCAACAGTCATTTGCACTTAAGAGTGGGCAAACCACTACACCCCCGCTCCGAGAGCAGAGCAGCCCCGTCCATCCGCCCACCTGCAAAGCAGCACGGAAACATAAAATGATAATAACTCAAAGTAATCACCATTTTATGTTTCCTAAAAAGCAGTGGGCGACGCTCCTCTGCCTTTGTGGAGGAGCCACCCCTGCATATAAGTAACATTTGTAAATTTTAAAAAAAGCGCTTGGTAAATTGCAGTTTTTCATTTTTTCATCTAACATTATTATTATTTTTTTTATTTTTTTATTTAAGCGTTCACAGCAAAATTGCAAGTCAAAATTGACAGGTACAAAATGCAAATACATTACCAATACCTTAAAAAAAAAAAACAAAGCAGACCAATTTCTGTTTTTCCTTCAAAATCCATAAACATTTCATCTTCCATTCTTAATCCTCATAGTAATCTCGGAACGCACTCCATATTTTTATGCCCAATCTTTTTTTCCTTAAACCCTTGATAGAAAAGAGTCCCCACTCCAAATTGTACATACTAAGCATTTCAGCACGCCAATTATGAAAAACAGGTGGTTGTTCCTGAAGCCACTCAGTGGCTATGCATAAACGTGCTACAGTCATTGCAAAGAAAAGAAAACACCGATGTTGATATAAAGGCTCAGCTACTCTGTCCTTTGGTATTTTCCCCAGTAACAACATAGCCGGAGTGATAACTAAAGGCATTCTAATTACAAGGGATAAGAACTTTTCAAGATCAGTAATAAAACATTGGAGTTTGGCACAGCTATAAAAAATATGAACACTTTCCGCATCATCCGCACTACACCGAAAACACTTGCCATCATTCCCTCCTAACATTATTTTTTTAAGGCGTGTTAATTATTTTTCAGCTTTTTTCTCCTTCTTTCAGTTAAACACCTTTAAGTACACTGTGAGAAGAAGAAAAAAAACAGGATGATTTTTAATGTGGTAATAGAAGAGCAGTGGATTACCGGACCCAATTACAGCAAATATATTTAAAGACGGGCAATTTTTTTTCATCAAAAAGCTCTAAGTGAGGGAGGCTTCAGTAGTGCATGAGTCAAACAAAGGCTCAAATAGAAAGAATCCCCTTTATTCACAAGTACCCAAATGAAACTTGTGTTACCTGTGACAGACAAAAAGACCCTCTCATGACTGGATGCGCAGTGCTGGCGTGGAGGAGCCAAGGAAGAGCCATGTAAAACATAAACTCACTTCCCTTATGCCCTCTACCTCTTGGTTTATGTATCTTACACATTATATCTCTTTCCTGCTATTTATCCAAACAATCCACCATCTAACTCTTCCCCAGAAATAGCTTGGGCCCATACCATACAGGCTCATCGTCCTTTCTGTGACACGATGCACCAGAAACCGGGTCCACCGGCAGCAGACTGGGACTGTGTGCCTATGTTAGAACTGGGTGTCTCTACTTGGCAGCGGTAGGTACCACTGTCCAAATAGGGACCCTTCCTTCTAGTCAGGGTAAGAAGGATGCACTCTTTAGATAACCCCTGCTCACCCCCTTGGTAGCTTGGCACGAGCAGTCAGGCTTATCAAAGGCAATGTGCTAAGTATTTGTACCAACACTCACAGTAGCACAGTGAAAATACCAAAAACTGACTCCACAACAGTTTAGAAAAATAAAGGTATTTAATCTAAACTACACAAGACCAAAACAACAAAAATCCAACATACACAGTTCAAGTATATGGTTTCAAAAGCGTTCCTAAGGTTGCGTTAAAATAATCAACAGTTGCATCACGTTTTAGCCAAAAGTACAGTTAGATGCGACAAAAGTTCCAAGTAAAAGCTGCAGCGTTGGAAAACAAGCGATGCGTCACTCCTGAGACCCTGAGCAGGTGATTCGACAGCCCCGCTGGACGCAGCGGGCATGTTGCGATGAATCTGGTCTGTATGCAGAGGGAGGCGATATCTTGTATGGATTCCAGTGCGCAGGTTCCATAGGAAGCATCTTGCAAAGGCACGATGCGACGATCTTCGGGATGGCGGTGATCTCAGGTGTCGCGGCGATGCACAGGGTCGATCTTCTCCTCTCGTGGCCCCTCAATGCGATGGCTCTGCGACGATACTCACAGTGACGTGATGCGGTCTGCAAGCTAGCGGTGTGGTGATCTTACCGAGCGACTAAAGGCTCTGCGAAGATACTGGCAGTGGTGGTAAACTTCCCGCACCAGAGCGATATGTTCCGCAAGCAAAGGATGCATCAGTTCTTGCAGCGGCAACAGGCGCAGCGACGATCTCGATTTCCACGGCGGCGGGAATTTCCTTGCACTGTCGGGGATGCACTCCACAAGCGAGCGCTGCGTGAAAATTTGCAGATTGTCTTAGTTTCTCATTGTCCAGCTTTCCAAACAACAGGTACAACTTCCAGAGGCACCACAACTGGACCAATCACTCTAGGAAGGACAGAACTCTCTCAGTAGAGTTCAGGGGGAAGCTGGGGGTGAAGTCCTTTTGTTCCTGGGACTTCTTAACAGGGACCCAGCTCTTTTCAATTCATTGGATATCTCTTCAAGCAAGGGGACACAGCACAAAGCAAAGTCCTTTCCCTCTCCTTGGCAGCAAAGCAACTGCAGGTCAGCCCACAAGTACACGGCAGGACAGTCCTTCCTCTTCAGTCTTCCATCTTTCTCCTTGGCAGAAGTTCCTTCTTGATTCCAGGATGATCTAAAGTTCAGTGGTCTGGGGTCCTGTACTTATACCCCAAAAAGTCTTTGTTCTCTTTGTGCAGGAGGGCTCGGAGCCCGGTCCAAACCAGTTCTGGAGCACTCTGTGTACATGTCTCCTTCTTTCCTTTCACAGTGCAGATCAGAAACATCAGACGCCCCTCAGGAGATGGAGCCAGCATTGTGGAGGGAAAGCACAGCCCTTGAGCACTTTGCTGACATGATTCCTTCTCTCCTTTCACAGTGCAGGGCAGAGACATCAGACGCACCACAGGGGTGAGCCAGCACTGTGGGGGGCAGGCACAGTCCTATTCAGGTCCCAGGTGCAACTTCTCCCTCTCATCTAGATGCAGATCTCTCTATTCACCACTGGGCGGAATCATTCTGTCTCCTGGAATCCCCCAGCCCTGTCACTCACAAACCAGACAGTCAATTCACAAACAGCCAAAGGCAATCAGAAAGGTCAGACAAGAAAGCAGCCACTTTCTAAAAGGGCCGCTTTCTAACACAGGATTTAATAACCATCCTTCCTAAAAGATTTTTTATTAAACTTTGAGTTCAGGGATACCAGACTTCAATTTCCTATCTTGCTCCTATGAGAAGGTATGCAGATAAACATTATACACAGCATTCCCCAGTACAGCCGATGGGCAAGATAGCCTTTCAATAGTAAAAAACGAAAATGGCTGTAAATTACTACCAGAGCATGTCACCCACACTAGTACATGCTCTACCTTTCACCTACACTACACCCTGCCCAAGGGGGTACCTTGGGCCCTCCATAAGGGTTACCAATATGCACAGAAAGGGAAAGGTTAGGCCTGGTCAGTGGGGGCACTGACCAGGAGGAAATGGCAGTTCACAGACTGCACACAGGCACTGTGGTGGCAGCCTTGAGACACCATTTTAGGAATACTCATGTGGGTGGCACAATCAGTGCTGCAGGCCCACTAGTAGCATATGTATCACCAGCCCTGGCACACTCAGTGCACTTTTACTAGGGACTTCTTGGTGATACAAATATGCCAATCATGGATAACCAATTACAATAACAATGTACACAGAGAGCATATGCACTTTAGCACTGGTCAGCAGTGGTAAAGTGCCCAGAGTCCTAATGCCAACAACCACAGGTCAGGAAAAACAAGGGAGGAAGAAGCAAAAAGTTTGGGGATAACCCTGCAAACTGGGCCTTTTCCAACTGCCTATTACAGTGAATGTACTATTCAAAGTCCAAGTGTGAACCTTACACCATAGCCCATCTCCAAGTGGTGCCATCATGGGATGCACTGACTGTGTGTCATCTATATGTGGCACACAAAAATCAGTGTTCCTTCTAACAGCTTCTTTGCCGTAAGCACCCGTGTCTGTAATATGGCGTGGGTGCAATGGGAAGGGATTCCTGCAATCATGGTATTTTATAGAAAAAATCTCTAATATTAGAAAGCAAGGTTAAAATGAAGACATTGGCCCCCCTAACTGCTTAGATAGACTTACATAAAGAGAGACAATACTCTACCCAGAGCTGGCTTCTTACTGAGCTCCACTAGAGGAGGTCATAAGTATAAGGCAAAGTAGTCCTATCCCTTGGCTCCGATATATAAAACAACTTTCAGGAACTATTGGTCTAAGCACATACTGTTCAAACACATCCTTGATAGGGAAGAGGTGTGGCGCCGCGGCAAGGGCGACTGACTCCGGAATCTGGGGATCACGGTTCGATCCCCGGCACCGGCGGCAGATTAGCCCAGCACCATGTGACTCTGGGCAATAGCTTGCTTAATCTTCCCGACGGCCCCCAGCGCCTAGAGACCCTAACGGGTGATTGTGCGCTTTACAAATGTGGATATTATTATTATTGATAAACAGGAATACTAAGGTAGGTGTCAAGGAGAAATATTGGGTCCATATATACAATACACATCACCAAAATGCCAGGTCGGGTGGGTTGCTTAAAGAGTTTTTGCCTTTCAAACCCTCCCTTCAACTTGAAAAGTACATGGAAGCATATGTTTCTCCTTTAGCAGGTGCCCTGCTTGTAAAGCTTAGAGTGGGTATGCTGCAGGCACATAGCTTTACAGCCAACTGGGATTCCAGTGTCTCTAGAACATTAAATTGCTCTTTCTGTTCCTACAAGCTCGAAGATTAGAGTCATATTATATTCTTTTGCCCAGTTTATGATAGACCCAAGAGGACCTAGATTAAACCTACTTGCATCTCCATAGGTACAAAGAAACTATAGAGAAGCATATTGATTCCTAAGGACAGACTGTAGCAAAGGCAGTCTACTAGGATTGGCAGCTACCTACAAGCCATTTGGCGCATAAGAAAAGCAGTGGGTTTACAATTATAATGTTATAGTCACTTGCACTTTATATCTGCCAACTGTTTTTATCTTTGTTGCTTTATGAATTCACTTTTGAGGGATGGCGTAAAGTCATTTATGGTGAATGTATTTAATGTTTTTATAATGTTTTTATTTAGTATGATATGTCTTATAGGCTTTGCCCGAAATAAACATTATTGAATTAATGACTTACACAAAAGAGCATACAATCACCCTTCAGAGAGGAAATGATGGCAAAGTTAAACTAGTTTATCCCTTTTTCCAGAAGTGGACTTCACAATATATATGACACAAGGTCATTCTTTGGGCTCGTCATTGGACCCTTGTCCTGGCACATATTTTAAATAATGTATGCCTTATTTTCATGGACATCATTTTGGGGTTGTAGCTGTGACCTCTAGCGTTCTCCCTGCTACTCCTGGCACTTCCTTTGTGACCCCTGGCCTCAGAGGAGTAAAGTTGTGTTCCCTTTAAGGCCAGGGATCAAAAAGGAAATGCCAGGAGTAGCAGGGAGCAAGCTAGAGTTCACAGCTGCGACCCCTGACTACCCCCAAATGACGTCCATGCTTGTTTGATAAACTGTAATGTCGTGAACACCAGCAGATCCTGTTGAAGTTCTTCTATTTCCATAATTTGGGTGCTCTGATTTCATACTGTGCCTATCCTCAGACTCGCGTATCTCTATCATGGAGAGTGTGAAGTTTTCACGACATTTGTAGAAATGTTATTATCAAGTCTGCCTAAGCTCGTCTGCTTTCATGCCCCCTTACTGTTTACATGTTTTGATTTATTTTAGTTACACAGTCATATAATAGATATGTGAATTGAGATGACAAGTCACCATGATTGTTTAGTCTTGTAGCCTTGTTGATACTTTTGTGATTACAAGTTCTGTATTTGTTTTCATAATATAATATATCATTGGCGATCAGGTATACAGTGTGATCCATCTTGAGAAACTCAAATATGGGCTTGATATTTATTGCTTTAGCTAAAATTATGATTCACAAGAACTCAGTAGCCATGTTAGAAAAGTTATTGCTGTTTTTAATGACCATGATATGCTTGGTTACATTTCCTTTCGGATTCTGTGTAGTTATCATTGATAGTTAATGCACTAGTTTAAAACTTTAAAATACATTTTTTAAACATATGTCACTTTTGCTAGGGCTGTTTATAAAAGAGGCTTTGGAGTTACACTGTGGCCCTGCACTCATCTTGTCAGACTGATTGTTACCACAACACACTTCATGTGCATTACTACTGCACAGTGGGTTGTGTATGAGTTGCAGTCATTTTGATTTCTAATTTGTATTGATGCATTGACTAAGGGCCTGATTATGAGTTTGGCGGTGTAAGAGTGGACTGCCTTGCCACCGCCCTGCTCCCACACCACCAAACTCGTCTGCACACCGTCCGCCAGATTGAGAGTTAATTCTTGGTCTGGTGGTCGGTGCTTTGGCTGTCCCATGGAGGTGCCTATTACAAAGGCACTGCAATGGGAGTGCCATAGCACAGTCCCGCATGGCACGAGTTGTGAAGTCCATGCTGTGCAGGAACTGGGCTTTCATGCAGGCAGGGGGCCCCCCTGGATGCATTTCCTAACCCAGAGGCAACAGGGGGCTATGAAGGACCTCTTTAGTTCCCTGATAGCCACAGTTATCATGGTGGGCTCACCACAATGAAAACTGTGGCTGTGAGGAAACTCATAATATGCTTGGCAGTGCTGCAGGGGCGCCACCAGCATATTGCTGGGCCAGAACGCCTCCCCACAGCTAAGGGATCATGGATCCTTGGCAGTTGTGGTGCTCCTGTGGCAGTGGGACTGCTGCCCTCATAATGCAGCAGTCTGACAGCCAGTGTGACGGTTGCTGCCACACCACCGTGAGTTTGGCGGTCCAATGAACCTCCACCTCTGAGGGGCACCCTAGATCATATCAAGGTACAGTAGAGATCTTTTGAAATCTCACAGTGTACTTCCAAAAACTTGTGAGAACAAAACCACCCATTGGAATTCTCACGATGATGGGAATTTACAGCCAAGCTCTTAACCTGTCCTGTACCTACATGCTTATTACTAGCGTAGTGTTGTTCCAGGCTTGGATGGGGATGATTTGCATAATATTTCTGCATACAAAGACCCCTTTTTGCCTTTACAGAAAATCATTTACAAACCCCTAGTCCTGACTCTTGGCACACTGTTGAAGGTTCCTCCACACACACCTTGCAGAAAGACACTTTATATATTGGCTGTGTCTTCATGTTTTGTATATACAAAAAAAGCAATAGAAGAAAGAATATAAAGAACATATATGACAATCTGATGCTCTTCTTTGGGATACTTTTCTACTATTTTATCATGTAGATTTTTAGCAACTCATAAGCATTGAGGCCAATGTGACTTAATTAGGAGATCTCTCTATTATGACAGCCCAGGTAATCATTTGCTGCTCCTTCTCCTACCATTTTACGGCACAGTAGCGTGGTGTCTAAGACGTCAATGATTTGCCTAGTGACAGTATTTAGAAAACATTTGGTATTTGGAACGCCTTCCACATTTTGTATGTGGTTTAAGTTGTTTTAGGCATGCTACAGGGTTTAAGTATATGTCTAAGTTTTCTTTCGGCTTCAATCACTGCCAAAAAAGAATACTATACACTGAGTTTCAGAAATGTATCTTGGCACCCTAAACAAGATATGCAATCATGATTTCAAGCAATTCATACAAGCAACAGAGAGGAGTAAATCAAACGCGTTCTTGGCAAATCCCTGCGCTTAATAATGACAGCGCCACTGTAAATGGGCGACAGGGTTTCAGAATTACCCGAAAATGTAAGTGTTTTACTTTTTTTGACGTTTCTTGAGTCCAATCTGATAAACCTGTGATTGATGCTGTCAGCTCCTTTCTACTTCATAAAACCACAGCGTATGTATAACTTCTGACTGCGTTCGGTGGTAGCAGCAATGCCAACAATCTTTCCACAGCTAGGCAGAGCGGGAACGGTCACGCAGTCTGGAGCAGACGTTTCATCCCATTACCAGGTGGCACCAACCTCCTGAGTACAGATATGTTAGCACTGGAGCTTTTAGACAAAGGAGCTGTTTCAATTTTGTTTGCTTAGTGTTGGCTTCCTGCCAAAGAACACAGAGCAGAGGCAGAGTGGGAAAATAGAGCAGGATTGTCTCGCACACAACAATGAATTATTGATAGGCGTCTACTGTGCCAGCGTCCAGGTAGGCTAGACTCGTTACTTGCGTTATAAAAATGCAGAGCATTGACAGAGACAGAATTGATTCACATTCTTCCTTTCATCATTAAGGGGAATTTCGTACTGTTTACAATCCTATTCTATACATGAATATTAATACACACTAATGTATATGCTCGTGCAGCCTTCGTTTGAAAATGTGTCAAAGAACGGCATTAAAGCAGAAACAACAAAATAAAACAACCCTAACAATTAAATGTGATTTTCTAATCATGTCACATTAACCCGCCGGCTGCTGATATTTACACACGATGGCACTGACACCACCACGGATTGTTCCAGACTGATCAGAAGAGCTTTTGATTCTGTATGCTGGTATTTCTTTTGTGTTTGCATAAATCCATGTATTAGCAACTGCAACTCTTGTTGTATATTGGAGGGATCAGTTTATACATTTGGCCTGGGTACTGTAGGCACTCAGAGCTCTACATGTGCCAACTCAATACACATGACCGTTTCACTTGTGTCTGGGTTTTCATTGGTGAAAAGATCTGTGTGTGGGTGTTTGTGTGCATCTATTAGACCTGGCATCTTTTGGCTTGTCTTTTAGCTTCTGGCCTCCTTTTTTTATTGTGTGCTGGACTTCGTTTTTTTACTTGTGTTTGGGCACTTTACTACTGCTGGCCCGTGCTAAACTGCATGAGCTCTGTGTCTAAAATGTAATGGCATTTGGTTTCTCCATGATTGACACTTTTTTTTTACTAA
The DNA here is from genome assembly GCF_964261635.1 of Lissotriton helveticus. Taxonomy (NCBI): domain Eukaryota; kingdom Metazoa; phylum Chordata; class Amphibia; order Caudata; family Salamandridae; genus Lissotriton; species Lissotriton helveticus. Next base: position 668,396,372 of record NC_136057.1, read on the forward strand.
TAAGTCCCTCATACAGTGCACTATGTGTGCCCAGGCCCTATAAACAGAATGCTACCAGTAGGCCTACAGCACTGATTGTGCCACCCACATGAGTAGCCCTCCAAACGTGTCTCAGGCCTGTCACTACAGAGCCTGTGTGCGCAGTTTTTAACTGCCATGCCGACCAGGCAAGTACACCTACTTGCTGTGCCCAAACTTTCCCTTTTGCTACATGTAAATTGTCCCCAAGGTAAGCCCAAGGTATCCCCTGGGTAGCCGCTGTGTGAGTCTTGAGCAGTGCTTCAGCGAAGTCTGTGGCCCTGTGGTTTGACATTGACGCAGTGGAATCGATGCACCGCCCTGTGACATCGACGCATTATCGACACAACATTGTGTTTAGGGCCCAAGGTCTTGCACCTGCAACTGACACATCACCTCCCTGTGCCCAGCCTCCTCCCCGGGCATTAGTGGCTCAAAAACCTTGCACCACCGCCAGGAACTGATGCGTCACTTTGCTACAGTGACCCCTCACCTCCTTTGTGCAATGCATCGTGCCAACAACCTGCATAACAGTAAGACTCAGACGTATCACCTGTCTTCATGATGCCTCGCCTCCTCTGTGCCTCGCACTGTCTTTGACTTTGTGATGCATCGAAGGTACTATACCTGGGTCTATGTGACTCCTGTAGCCGACCCGTGCTCCATAGCAGTCAGACTGAACTTGTGGATTTGTCTCAGTTAAGCGCCACCAAATAGTCCCAGTTGGAGCTGTTGTTTTTTAAATCCTATAACTGCATTTAATATTGAAGACTTCGTATCTTGACTTGTGTATGTTGGATTTTTATCGTTCTGGCCCTGTTTTACTCAGATACATATTGTCCATTTTCTAAACTGGTGTGGAGTACTTTTGGGGAATTTCACTATGTTACTGTGTGGGTGTGCTCAAATACTTTACATATTGCCTCTTTAGTTTAGCCTGACTGCTCTTTGACAAGCTACCTAAGGTTGAGCACAGGTAAACTTAGGGGCCTATTTATGAGCCCTTGCATCAATTTTGCCCCGCCGGTGCATCACTTTTTGCCCAAACTTTCCCTTTTGCTACAGGTAAATTGCCCCCAAGGTAAGCCCCAGGTATCCCCTAGGTAGCCGCTGTGTCTGCCTCGAGCAGTGCTTCACCGAAGTCTGTGGCCCCTCTGGTTTTACATTGACACCGTGGAATCGACGCATTATCGACACCACATTGCCTTTAGGGCCCACGGTCTTCCACCCACTTTTTGTGATGCACCAGCAAGGTAAAAAATGCGCCATGTTGCGTCATATTTACAAAGTGACTCATCTAGGTAGATGCGTCCCTTTGTAAAGCCCTGCGCCACATTATACCTGCGCCAGGTATAATGTATGCAGGGTGAGCATTCTGACACAAGTAAGCATCGTAGAAGTGACACAGTGAAATCTATGAGATTGCACTGCGTCACTTCTAAGATGCAAATGCATCAATATCTTATGCCTGCCTCATAGAAGGATTAAGACTGATACAAACCCATCTCACATGGGACTTGCCCATGTGTAATGACCCATTGTTGTAGTTGCGTCATTTTTGTGACACACTCCAGCAATGTCTCATTTTTGCGCCTACCGATATGTCAGAAATACTGACGTATCTGTAACTCCTTGCGACATGATGAGTCATACTGTAAATATGACGCATCATTAGTGTCGCAAGGAGGGCGCAATGAAAAGTAATGCATCGTTGTTTTCACGCAGCGATGCGTTACTTTTCATAAATGAGGCCCTTAGTGTGTACTACATTTATTCTGACTAGAGTGTGGGTCCATACTTGAACAGGGTGTAAAACACTGACAACTAGAGACCATATTTCTTGCAATAGCAATGCATTTAACCCACACTCATCATACACATGCATGCACTTGAAATCACCTCTAGAAAGTATTATATGTAGGGATTTGCAACAAATAAGATTATCTTGTGCTAAGGTGCCTCTGGAAAGCCAAATTCTTTCCAAAGGCTCAATTTGGCCTCATGCCAGAGCACAGTGCCAAAAGCAAAGTGCACACCGAAGTTCAGTTTAAACATAATTTCTGAACCAACCCTCATATACTGTTGCGCAAAAAAAAACAATTTTTATTTCCACATCCAGGGCCGGATCACAAAACCTTTTATAATGGAACTAGTTCATGTCCTGTGTGGTATGTTAAGGTACTGCTTAAGCCAAATGCCTTTTAACACCATGTTATGAAATCAGGATTCTGTATGTGGTAATGTGCAACTAAAACGTTCGTCTAAATTTGTGGTATGACGTTTGGTTGTGGTAGCGATGTGTTTTGGTGTATTTTTGTGCTGCTATGTTGTTGTGCTGCATTATTGAAATGTGATTATGTTGTGTTGCACTGTGGTATTCCACTCTGAATTGAATGTTTTATTGTGATGCTGTTATGCTTTAATCGTGCTGGTGTATTACTTTGTGTATGCTAAGCTGTTATGTTCAGTTGTTTACCTCAGATATGTCAACAAATATTGCTGCATTTACAGCCAAAAGCAGAAATTTACTTCTGATTAAGCCGGTAAAATAGCACTGCTCAAGCTCTTGAAATTGCTTAAGATGTCTGTAAACCTAAAAACTGTGCACAAACATTGTCGTAAGATAGCACTTCCAGTGCTCACATGATTAGGTATTCAGGAGCAACACCTAGGGCCCAGGACTCACTCCAGCAAAGTCCACAAGAAAGTTTCAATCCTCATCCAGTAACTACTGGTCAGCTGGGCACTTGGTGTGTCCATAAAGCCTCACAGGAGGTCAGACAATTGACCCTTGGAGTCCACTTCATTAGCATGGGTACAAGAGAGAAGCAGGTCTAGACTTTCTAGGCCTCTCTTAGGTCATGGACAGCAGGTCAATTTTTCGTTCATATTCTCTGCATGTCCGGAAAGTGTTTAGAGGAAGCTGATCTAGGATTCCATATTTATGGTTCACAATAGCTATTGAGTGGGTATAACTGCAAACAATTCCTCAGTGCACACAGCTCCTAAAATCCAAGATGGGGAAAACCCCTCCTCCTTTGTGCAGAGCTATTGCATTCAGGGAAATTAGAAGTGCTCTCATCTATGGTCACTCAAATCTGGGTCTGGCGGTAGCTTCCCTCCCACTGAGCCATCCTGAATGGGTGTACAAATGGTTGCCTTCCCCAGTCTCATCTAACATATCCCTGTGAAAGAGTAGGCCCTTTCAAGTTAATGATGTTCCTAGGTCCACCCTACCTGACCTTCTTACAAGGAGAAGAAAAACACCTCCCTAGACCCTGGCAATTATCCTTGCTCTAGGTGCAGTTTTAACACCTCATTAAGGCCAAGCACATTCTTGGCAGCTGCAGGCAGTCTAATGCAATTAGCCTCCAGGAAGAGCTTCAGGCTGGAAAAAGGTACTTTCTAAAAGTTACTTTTCCTGTCAAAGAAAATAGCTTTTGAGGGTGTTGAACCTGACATCCCTGGTATGGTTTTACCCCAATGGTTTACCTTCCATCTCCTGTTTTTGATGACTTTGTTTTTGCTGGCTTTAGGACTCTCTAGCCCATATGGCTGCTAACCAGTGCTAAAGTGCTTGTACTCTCTGCTTTAAACATGGTAAATTGGCTTACACTCAATCAGCACATTTAGTTTAATTGAAAGTCCATCGTAAAGTGGTACTACATGTACCCAGGGCCTGAAAATCAAATGCTACTAGTAGGCCTGCCATTAAGGATAATGTGGTAACCCTGTAACCCTCAGAACCTGGGTATGTATGCAAAATAAAAACAGTGGTTATGTCGGGTTATGCCTTTGTAGTATGATGCCCCAACAAAAACAGTGGTTATGTCAGTGGTTATGTGGAAGTAAACACGTATAGTTAGTTTCTAATGTACTTAATAGGTGTTATGAAAATTCCATTAATCAATAATGAAACAAACACACAAACACATAACGTTACACTGAGTTCAGGGAATGAGTTCCTTTTTATTCTTTAGATAAATCAGTCAAATTATATACGGCTGTCCAACACAATAAAGCACGTGGGACTGTGAAGCAATTAGTGACTGATCGTGTTTAGTGACAAGGTGCTGTACACAAATAATAACATATATAACACATATTTACACATATGGACGAAATTTTACACAGATGTCCAACATTAGATGCATAGACCACAGCAGGATAATGTGTTCCTTATTCTAGTTGTGGGGTTGCGTGGACAAGTTGAACTAACAACATTGACGTTTCGACCCTAAGATGTGGTGCTGATTCTTAAGAATCTTTAGCGGGTCTTCATCAGGACAGGAAAGGAAACGATAGCCTAGTGGCAAGGAAGTGTAGTGATTTGCTTCCTTCTATTCTACTTGTAGCTGTTCAATGCAGATGTAAATCTCAAGTCATCACCAGAGGGTGGAATGGGGTTGAGTGCCGTTGTAGCGATCACCAAGTCTAGAGCAGGTCAGGAGGGCGATGTCCTCGTCCGTCTTGTGCTTGCAATGAATGACTAGTGGGCCTACAGCACTAATTGTGCCACCCACCGAAGTAGCCAATGCAGCCTTTGTGGAAAGTTTATCCAGCCAAATAAATCTTGGCAAAATAAACCTTTTGGCAGGCTAATCCTTCCTTTTGTATACATATAATTCACCCCTACGGTAGGCCCTGTACAGCCCTGAGGGCATGGTGCAGTGTATGTAAATGGTTAGACTTGTACTAGTAGGTTTTACATATTCTGGTAGTAAAAAACTCACACATTTGCTTTTCACTACTGCAAGGACCACCTCTCCTTTAACATAACATTGGGTTGCCTTATTACATGTAATAATTTCTAACTTTCAATTGGGAGCAAGATGGAATGTCGAGTTTGGTGTATAAGAATTGTAATTGAAAAGCCTCTTAAATTCTAAAGTTGGAATTTAAGTCACAGTTCTGAACATGCCCCTTTTACAAAGTTTGCATTTTCGTGTCCTTACCATGTGATGCTTGCAGCCTTCATCCAGGGTCACATGGCTAGCTATAGCTGGCAGTTAGTCTTTGTGTATTGCTCTCAGACAGAGACAAAAGAAAATCGGTGTTGACGGGATGGGCCTTCTCTGACTTGATGAGGGGGGAGGAGCTGTCACCAACCACACTTACATATCACAAAGACTTTGAATGAGCGAGCTCACAAAGGGTTTGACACTAGTCTTCTGTGACCCCAGACAAGCTGCGGGCAAGGAGGCAGGAAATTCCAAACACCACTGGGGGTGTAACCCTTCTGAACCTTCTCCTACATTCAAAGTGGGCACCATGTATAAATAATGGACCCTCAGATTCAACTCCTCAGTACACCCACCTCTGAACATGTGGAAGAAACCGAAGGACTGCTGTGCTGCTGTGCAAGAAGGACTGCTACACTGTTGCCCTGTTGCCTGAGTGAAACGGACTTGGCTTGCACCATGAACATGGGGCCAGTAAAGTGACTCCAATGGCTAGTTTGCTGTCTTCCTGATGAGTGCCTCAGGAACAGAAAAGACTCCAACTCCCTTGAATCCAGCACCTGGACTCTGTATGCTGTGAGTCATTCCACCCAAGGAGTGCCACCCCAGTCCAGGACAATTAGAAGTGGGCCTAAAGGTGCTCTGCCAGCCCAGCTGTTATCCTGCAGTCGGAACTGACACAGCACAATGCAACTACTCTCAGCTCCACTTCAAAACCATTACAGCATGACTCATCCCTGACACCGAGTCTCACAGCACATTGCAGCCGGCAATATCCTCTGAACCCCCGCTACACGAAACAGCCTTGGCGCAGGCTTTTTCGCATCTCAAGCCAATGGCTGACAGCATCCTTGACGACAACGCAGAACATTCTGCAGCACACTTAGAAAGAGGAAAATACCTATGAGGATTGTTTAACTGCAGGAAAGTGCCCCTTCCCACACAGAAACATTCCTGACTATAAAAAAGGCACCCTTGCACTACGGTGCAAGGGTACCTGCATTGGCGATAGGCAGCAGATTTCGCGCCAGTGCAGCAGAGTGCAGGAATGCACCATATAATGTTAAATACAGCACATTCCTGCCATCTTCTTTTCATGCAGTGCAGTGCATTTAGGTGACTTGCTATGTTGCATTGAGTGAAATATTGATAAATAGGGGCCAAAGTGTTTAAAAATGTCTACTTTAAACATAGGAAAAAACCTACCAGATTTGCTTCCAAACTTCAGTTTCATGATTTTGTGACCTTGAAGATTTGGCTATGCAGACATCGGCTTGTAGATTGGAATGCCATTCGTAGTGACTCATTATCTGCAGTAAGTGCTTGAACATTGCAGCTTTAGTAAGGATGCTGACATCAACGCATCACAGCAGAGTAAGAATTTCAAATTCTAATTCAAGGATGGTTCCAGGTCGAATTTACAAACATATGATGACAGAAAATTGAGATTAATGTCTTGAACGATTGCCCTACACGCAGTTGGACTGGCCTACAGGGCAATCAGACAGTGACCGAAGAGCTGGTGTAATAGGTCAGTGTGTGGGCTGGTTTTTTAAAGGTTTTGTGGTCTGGCGAGCAGGATATTATTGTTTGTTTCCCTGACATTACTACAAATATTACCTATAGCATGCACAAATGCATGCAACTTCCTATACCATGCAAAATACCTATATAACATGTCTTTGCAAGTTAAAAACTGCCCTACGTGCAAATGTCGGCCTCATTTTTAGCAATCTGCGTCGCAAATTGGGCTTCTTATATTTTGGAGGCCGAGCTTATTTTCTGTCCCAGTCTGACCTTGTTCCTACAATCTGTGCATATAAACCGTAGAACATATCTGTAAGTTCCTTTCATAGGAGACTCTCCCTAAAATAGCATTTGCAAATCGCCGTGTTTTATATTGGACTGGAAATTATTAAGGGATTTGTTGTAGAATGTGCGGTGAAATGAGTTTACTTTACGGCTCTCTGATAGAACGCCAACAGTATATCCCCTGGAATGGAGAAAGGCAATTTGAATCCTATATGCAACCCAGGATCCGTCCACATGTAATTCCTTTCGATGTGTCTGTCTGCAAAGTCCTCTGTACAGAGTGTAACTGAATATGCCTAAAAATATTTAATTTTAATTGCATGTTCAAAACAAATATTGAGAAATAATAAATGGAGGTCAGCAATATACATGAATATACATGAAAAATCTGTATATAAATGACATTGGTACTTCAGTATTTAATACTTTACTATAATTGAGTTTTGACATGGTAAATCCTGCTGCCGGAGCCATTAATTTGAAATTTAGATTACTAAGCATAGTTAATACTGCTGTTTCTGTAATGAAGTGGGCCGCTAGCTCTTCAGCTATTCCTAACTAGCTTCTCTTCAAATAACCCATCAACTAGCCTTTGACATTATTCCTCTATATTGTCCCAAACTCCTTGGGTGACATGCCGATAAAATGGTCAAAAACTGGTTGGGATATTATCAGAAAGGATATGAAATGGGCCCATCCATCAAGATGGTATATAGTAGGGGTTATCGATTATGGTCAAAAATAACAATTACAATTATAAGTAGGAAAAGGTTACAAAAATGGGCACAGGGAGAGCCATCCACATAAAAAACATGGGAAATGATAAAAACAACAGAAAAAGGACAGATGTCAAAAGTAGAGATCAGGTCCAAGAAGGAAGGGGCCCCTACGGGTGTGCAGTAATTAGAAGAAAATATTTGACTATCAATGGAAAATGCAATTTTTGCTTTACTTAGCACTAATTGGATAATCTACACAAAAGTAAATAAGAACACATTAATCCGGCTTCGTTGCAAAGAGGACATCACATTTCAACTAGATACAACTATGGGGTAACAAACGAAAGGGAAGGGGTCAAAGAAAATGATGCCCATATTTAAGAAGCCTTTGCATTCTCCTTGCGTCCTTTAAGGCGACATAGGAGGAATGTCTTTGCTTTGCTTGGTGTAAATCTGTTAAATACTGTTAGAGATATCAGCATTTAATAGCAGGAGCAGGCATGCTTTGAAGAGCTAAAGTAGAGATATCAGGAGAAGGCTGCAGCTGAATGAAGCAGTTGGTAGAAAGGAAAGCAGATTAAATGGAGGACAGGACCTGGTTTAAGAAAATAAAGTCTTTGATTGGATGGTATAAAAAATGTGGTATCTAAAAGGAGGTAGTCATGCAATATGGAAAGTAAGCTGATCTGTGACTCGCTCTGGATAATTTGAATTAGGGGCTTGAAAGAAGTGTTGTCCATAATTTATGTTTGGTTGTTAGAAGCCTCTCTGTGGGTTGGAATAGTGATTTACATATGTACATGTATGAAAGAATGGTGCCGGATGCTGTGACAATGACAAGGGCAGCAAGTCAATACGTCTGCAATATGTTGTTGAACAATAAACACATCTCTTTAAAACCCAAGTTAGTGTGTGAATTCTGTTTCACTAAGAAAAAAAAGGTTACAGGAATGTTATAGATAGTTACATATTTTTCCCATACAAACCATAGAAATTCAGCAGTTATAGTTATACTTATCTGAAGAAACTATAACTCGTACTGTTAAGTAGGTTAAGGCCACAATTTTTATTTTATTAACATAACTATAACTGCTGAATTTCTACAGATTTGTCTCAGTAAAACATAAACCTAACTATACCATCCCTGTAACTATTTTCTTTCACTGAATACATTTTAATATATATATTTCAGTTAGTGGGTGTGTGAGTAGTTGCATGGGTGTTTGAGTGGGTGTATATGTTGTTGTGTGGTTGTGTGAGTGAGTGAGTGTGTGAGTCCTTCTGTGGATGATGTCATCAGTGTTGTCATTTGAGATATCAATATCATCAGTGACGTCCCTGACCATGTCATGAGTGATGTAATACATGAGGTCATATTTAGTGCATAGCTGAGGCGTAAGTAGTAGTTAGCTCAGGGAACAATAACTTCTGAATTTCAATGATTTTGGATGAGTGAAATCTGAACCTAACTATAACATCCCTGTAACATTTATTTTTTTAAGTGAATATACATATGAACAAGGGCACAGGGTGCTCGAAACGCGTTGCAGAGAGAGTTAATAAAAGATCTTACCTGCCATATGTATCCGGGTCCGTCTCTCTCTGTTCACCAGCAAGGAGCGTGGAGGTTCTGAGAGTGTGTTTGGAAGAAATATATGTATGTATGTATGAATATATGTATGAATGTATGTATGAGTGTATATATATATATATATAGATATATATAGATATATATAGATATATATATATATATATATATATATATATATATATATATATATATATATATATATATCTATATATATATATATATATCTCAAAACAATACCCTTGCAGGCATAGAGTGATGCATAAATTATGCAAAAAGAAGGAGAGAACTCTTGGTAGTTCCAAGTTTAGGTGGAAGGTAGCTCCTGTAAAGAGCACCCTCAACACCAGCGACACTCCAAATTTGCTCACCTCAAATGTCTGCTTTTCTATCAAAGTTTTTAAGCATAGGATTAGCACAGTGATAACCACGCCGAGATTGAAATGGACAAAGTCTTTTGCCATTTGTACAGCAAAGTCTTTTAGCATAGGATTAGCACAGTGCTATCCTCGCCGAGCTGTAAAATGACAAAAGCCATTTACACTCCAGGCACAGTATTACAGCTTTGGATTGGTAAAATACCATCCAAGCCAACCTGAAATGAATAAAAGCAACCCCTGGCATGTGTTTTGCTGTCATTACAGCTTTTCAGAGAGGTTTAGCTTTGTCCAGATACAAGGGAGCACCCAGTATAAGTCAGCCATCCTAATGTGCCCCTTAGTTGTTCTTCCAACTTTATTAAGTTTGTTACATCTTCTTGAGCTTGATGCATTGACTGTTTTGAGAACTATCTCTAGCAATCTCAGCTGCAATTGTAGCTTTTTGATCAATTTCATCGTTCAACATTTTCACATAATTTGCAAAAGCACTGCATTGTATGCTATCTTTACAAGCAATAAAGGAATTTTCATGGCTCTGGAAATCTCCAAGTAATTTCAGTTCTGAACGCCATGGTTTGAATAGTTGTAAAAGGGCTAAATAGTAAAATTCCCTTTTATCAGCAGTGTCAAACTCAGCTTCCTGTGATTAATCAAATTTCCTTTTGTTTGTTTCACCAAACATCCTTCGGAACCAATGACTCCATATTTTCCATCATTGATGTTCTCTGTAGTATTCCGCTTAAAAGTGTAGTTTTGCAGCACTTCATAGAGACACATGTTCCCAAGATGATGACTTCTGTTTGGGTAACATGGGTCCAATATATTCATTTTCAAAATATCTGTACTTTCTGGATCTTTTGCTGCTAAATATTCAATTTCTTGTACAGATTTCAGTACTCAATTTCGCATTGCTGCAAGACCTAGACTCACATAAATGATTCTTCTAGATTTGGAGTATAGACTTGCAGATTATAACCGATCTGAGCATTCATATGCTCTGATTTATCGATGCGATAACATCTTCAAACTGAAACTGTATAATTTCTTACTTAGAGTCTTCTCGTGAGAATTCTCTTCCCACATTTCTTTCAATTCCGTCTTTTCTGATTTGATTTTGTAATATAAGATGTTACATATCGAGCAACAACAATAGAATTGTCCGCAACATATTGAATATCCATGTTAGCATTCCTCATAGACAAAATAACTGGATTGTAGTCATTTATATACTTTGACTCTTCATTTCTTCTTAAGTTGTAGGTATTTTTTGGAGTCTTTCTTGTGATAGTATGTCGCAAAGATGACATAAAACTGTTCACTCTTCCTTTGGATATTACAGGACATGGAAATCCAAAACGACATTTGGTGTAGAACTTCTCCTTAGATTTGTACTTTCATCTACAGTATTTTCCACATCGGTGGCTTTGGAATCGTAACCCTTGTGCTCTTAAGTTGTTTTCTTCTGTGCTTTTGGGTACAGCACATACTGCATACTGTTCAATAAAACTCAAAACAGTATCATCCGCATCTGTTCCAAATTTGGGAGCGTCCTTAATCCATAACAGCATATGTATATGAGGAGCACCTCTTGCTTGATACTCCTTTCTCCAAAAGAATTCCACAACTTCTCCAAGAGGAGGATTTTTTTAATTGCAGATAAAAGGCATCATAGCCTCAAATCTATGATTGAAATACCAGCATACATTAATTAGGATCCAAAGAGCACAATTCTCCAGGTGTCTTGTATTCAATATTTTTTATATTAGAATTTGCCTCACGAAGAAATTCTAGTAAATCATCCCAAGCGTACTCCGCACAGCTTAGGGTAAGGAACCATGTTGGAGTTCCTAATTTTCGTAGCATACATTTCAGTTCTCCATGACGACGGTACCAATATTCATTAGTGCCACGCTGACATGCCATCAAATTAATGAGCTGAGACTCTAGATGATCATCTCTCTGGTGCACTTTATCCATAAAATCTTTTGCAGATACATTTTGCAGATGTATTCCAGTTTTTAGAATATGGTTGCTGCATATGAAAGTCCAGACAAGTCACTTTCAAACAAAAGATGAAATATATAAGGGATACATTGTCGAAATCTAGAATATTCTGCATATAATCTTGTTGTCTGATATCCAGCTGCAGGAATCTGCACAGGACGTTCATCATATCGTCCTCCTTTTCCAGTTGGGAACAACTGTGGAAAACAACAAGCTTCCAAGCTCTCTTCCCGTACACTCATGGGAGTTCTTTTTGCTATTTTCATTTGGAAAAAATCAATAGTGTTCCCCATCACTTCTTTTGAATGAAGTGGATGCACACTGTAATGTTCATAGATTTCTTCACATCTTAACATATCCACTTTTTCAATTTGTCCACTTGACGTTTCAGTATCTTCTGCTAAAACTATTTCTTCTTCGCCCATATAAACATCCTTATAGTATGTATTGTTCTTTATCAAATACAATGTTGCCTTTTGCACTTTCCTAACATTCACTAACTCCTGCCAGATTTTCTTATTCTTAGTCGGCAGACCATTAACAAGAATAACTAGTGGTTCACTTTCTACACTCTCTACACCAATAGTTTCAATATTTGTATTTAAATCTAAAGGTAAATACACAACTCTTCCTTTTAATCATCTTTGTAAATCTGAAGGAGGCAATTTACCTTTTTTAGGCTCCATACAAACAATAGCCAGAAACGGGTGCACACATTGAATAAGAATAGACTCATAGGAGTTTAAATCTATCAATTCTGGAGGAATAGCAACCAACTCTAGATTATTATGAACAGCTCTAGCGGGCATTTTATTCTCATCTAATTTGTTATAACAATATTTACAAATACGTTGATCAGAACCCAAATAAAAACAATTCTCTACCAACAAATAACTTGCAAATTCTTTCCACGTATCATTATTTTCTTTTTCACTTTTTAAATACAGCTCAAGACTCCTAGTCTGATTTTTGTAGTGAGTTTGGCGACAACAAATGCAAGAATAATTTGGCCTTTCACCTGAAATCACCTTAAACTTTGTAATTTCATTTTTAAAAATGTCTGTACAACTATGTTCAACATTCTCTACAACATTTCCTTCTATTAATGTCTCAGTTTCTGCACTCTCTTGTTCAGCACCAAAGTAACAAAACTCGATATCATCACAAACCTTCTTCACATCTGATACGCAAAAGAGCCTGTTTAACTCATTTAACTTTAGTGCTGGACTTTTTGCATAATACAATCTTCTCACTAACGTCCGCATTTGAGTATGATGTACTATCAACATCAACATCCTGATATGGTGAAAACACTTTGACATACTTTCCTAGAAAGACAAGCCAAAGAATGACCATGCAAACCAGTATATTTTCTCACACTGAAAGGGTCTATTCCTTGCAACAGCTTCATCTTTTGTTTAACACTGTTTTTACAATATGCATGTAAGAAATTGTGTAATTTATCAATAGATTCTTGTTGTACACTACAAATACTACTACAATCCCAAATGTACACTGGGGCTTTAGGACGTCTGTCTAGAACTTCATCAGCTATCACTTCTTCTGCATTTCTAGGAACCATTTGCTCTTTCTCAAGTGGACAACCATTTTTAACCTCATAAGCTCAACCACTGGTGTCAACTGCATGCAACAAATTATTGCTCTGTAAATAACTCTCTTCATTAAAAAAAGGCTCAGAACTTGAAGAGTGTTTCCATTCCCTTAAAAAAATCACAAAAATTACTTCGGTTTATTACTCTTTTCCTCTTACTTTTGGTCTTCATTAAATGGATTGGTTTATCTAGTGATCAAATTCTGTTTAATACTAAAATGAAGAGTTTCCTCTTTATTTCAAATGCCTTTTCAACAATGGATTCTATATGCTTCCTCTTTTAATAAAATTGTGTTCTCTTTCTATATTTCTTTGTTTGTATTAGTAAATTATGAACTGCTCTATTGTAAAATATTTTTTTCGCAATTCTTTATATTGATTTTCTCTTATTTTACTATAAGCTGTATCTTTTGTTTTTTCATTGCCTTTTTTTCCTTTCCTATTGTTTGCAGTTTTTTTTATGCTTAGAACATTTTCACTTCTTTGCACAATTGCATATTTTTTCTAAATCTAGTGATATATTTTATGAAGTCTTTTGTGGTCTTACCAGAAACTTTTTTCTTTTTAGCCACATTATGTTGGTCTTCCAATACTTGTGGTTGAGTTTTTTCAAGTAAGTATCCTTTTTCTGACCTTTTGTTCTTCTTTGTTTCTCTGGCATGATAACTTTATTTTAAAGATGATAATCAGTATCTGCAAAAAATAAACATAGATAAGAACTTATTAACAACTTAAAAAAATTATACATTTTTAATACTATTCAAACACTTCTCATATAAATTCTGACTAAAAAATTGGAGCCGTGAAACACAACTGTGAAGGCTGTAAGAGCACTACATACAGAGTGCATAGCAGTTTGAAGCACTCCATAACACTAAAACCTGAAGCACACTATGAGTACATGCATATTTACTAAATGATCACAATACTAGAAGGAAAGACACTGAGGGAATTCATACTTGGTTCACTTTTACATTAGTAAATACAATACTACATGGTACATAAACAATCACTATGGTTTTGCAACAGTACAGATTTAGAATTTAGAGTAGTGCAGTGTTGTTTGTCTAGTGTAGGGAGTCATGCTGAGGTACTGTTCTAGGGTAGTGCAGTGGTATTTCAGTAGTGTAGGAGATCGTGCTGGCATAGATTAACGGTTTTGGGTAGTGTAATAGTGTTTCAATAGTGTAGAGAATCGTGCTAAAGTAGTGTTTTAGAGTTTAGGATACTACACTGGTGTTTGGGTAGTGTAGGAGGTCATGCTGGGATAGATTTAACGTTTAGGGTACGGCAATGGTGTTTGGATAGTATATGGGGTCATGCTGGGATACTCTTCTAGGATAGTGCAGTGGTGTTTATCTAGTGTATGGGGTCATGCTAGGGATAGTGTTTTAGGTTTTAAGGTAGTGCAGGGATTTTTGTGTAATGTAGGGGGTCATGCTGGGGTAGTGCAATGGCGTTTGAGTAGGGTAGTAGGTCATGCTGGGGTAGTGTTCTAGGGTAGTGCAGTGGTGTTTATGTAGTGTATGGGGACATAATAGGGATAGTGTTTTAGGGTTTAAGGTGCTGTAGTGGTGTTTGTGTAGTGTATGGTGTAGTGTTTTAGGGTAGTTCAGTAGTGTTTGGGTAGTGTAGGGGGTCATGCTGGGGTAGTGTTCTAGGATACTACAGCCGTATTTGGGTAGTGTAGGAGGTAGTGCTGGGGTAGGTTTAAAGTTTAGGGTAGTGCAATGGTGTTTGAGTAGCGTAAAGGGTCATGCTGGGTATTGTTTTAGTGTTTAGGGTAGTACAGTGGTGTTTATGTAGTGTAGTGGGTCGTTCTAGAGGTACATTTAGTGTTTAGAGTAGAGCACTGATCTTTGTGTAGTGTAGAGGGTCGTGCTGTGGTAGTGTTTTAGGGTAGTGCAGTTGTGTTTGGATAGTGTAGGGGGTCATGCTGGTGTAGATTTAAGGTTTAGGGTAGTGCAATGGTGTTTGGGTACTGAAGTGGCTCATGCTGATATACCCCCAGATTCATCATGCTCCTCTTTTGCGAGTCTTTAATAGCGATTATTAAGGAATTGCTATTAAAGACTCACAAAACGGGATGCATGTAGTAATCGCAAAATTCATAGCGATTTCTACATCTTCCTTATTTGCGATGCGCAAATTGCTAGCGAATCGCAAATAGGGATGCAATTTCAAGGGTGCCAGGGTGTCCAAAGGACACCCTGTAGCACCCCTGAAAGGGTGATTTACACTGGTGTTGCGCACACACATGTCCAAAGGACATGTGTGTGTGTAACATCCAACTTAGAAAAATGCACTAAAGTGTATATTTCTAAGTTTTCGCTATTTACCACGAAGTTACACTTCGCGGTAAATAGCGGCCCAATATTGCGATTTCGCAATTTTTAAATGGTTCATTAGTAGCATTTAAGGAATCTCTAATTGAGATTCCTTAAATGCGATCGCAATTTGATAAATCGCAATTATTTGTGATTTTTCAAATTGCGAGTTCATGAACCATTGATGAATGTCAAATGCCATTTTTGCGGGCGCAAACGGCCGATTTTTGCGATTCGCACCGTTTGCGCTCTCAAAAATGCTTGATGAATCTACCTGATAGTGTTTTAGAGTTTAGGGTGGTGCAGTGGTGAATGGGTAGTGTAGGAGGTTGTGCTTGGGTAGTGTTCTAAGGTAGTGCGATGGTGTTTATGTAGTGTTCAGGATCATGGTAAGGATAAAGTTTTAGGTTTTAACATAGTGCAGTTGTGTTTGTGTAATATAGGGGGTCGTGCTGGGGTAGTGTTCTAGGAAAGTACAGTGGTGTTTGGGTATTGTAGGAGGTCGTGGTGGGGTAGATTTAAGGTTTAGGGTAGTGCAATCGTGTTTGGGTAGTGTAGTGAGTCATGCTGGTATAGTGTTTTAGAGTTTAAGGTAGTGCAGTGGTGAATGGGTACTGTAGGTAATCATGCTGGAGGTAGATTAAGGGTATAGGATAGTGCACTGGTCTTTCTGTAGTGTAGGTAATGATGCTAGGGATAGTGTCTCTGCAAGAGTGCATGTATTTATATATCTGCAAACATATAAAGTAACAAAATCATTCTCTCAATTTGTGATTCTAGACAAATAACAGTATTTCTTGTAAATCGAGTAATAGGGTAGTACAGTTGTGTTTGGGTAGTGTAGGACATTGTATTGGGTTAGTGTTATAGGGTAGTGTTGTGGTGTTTATGTAATGTACAGGGTAATGATACGGATAGTGTTTAGGGTTTAAGGTAGAGCAGTGGTGTTTGTGTAGTGCAGGGGGTAGTGCTGGGGTAGTGTTCTAGGAAAGTACAGTGGTGTTTGGGTAGTGTAAAGGATTGTGCTCAGGTGGGTTTAAGGTTCAGGGTAGTGCACTGGAGTTTGGGTAGTATAGGGGGACATACTGGGATAGTGCTCTAAGGTAGTTCAGTAGTGTTTGAGTAGTGTAGACTGTCATGCTGTGGTAGATTTAAATTTTAGGATATTGCAATGGAGTTTGGGAAGGGTAGGGGATTGTGCTTGGGTCGTTTCTTACTATTTAGTTTAGTGCAGTAGTGAATGGGTAGTGTAGGGGGTCGTGCTGGGGGTAGATTTGGGGTTTAGGGTTGTGCAGTTGTGTTTATGTACTGTACGAGATTGTGCTGAATTTGTCATTTAAGGTAGTACAGTGGTATTTGTCTAGTGTAGAGGGTTGTGCTGGAGCAATGTTCTAGGGAAGTACAGTGGTGTTTGGTTAGTGTAGGAGGGTCTGCTGGGGTAGATTTAAGGTTTAGGGTAGTAAAGTGGTGAATAGGTAGTGTAGGTGGTCACGCTGGAGGTAGATTAAAGGTTTAAAGTAGTGCAGTGGTGTGTGGGTAATATAGGAAATCATACTGGTGGAATTGTCACTAAAAGACTACATGTACTTATTTGTCTGCGAAAACATCAAGCATGCACTCCATATATTTCAGAACTGCATTTTACTATTAATATTAAACTCATTTTGGAAACACATAACCAATGACTATTTTCTAATTCTACCAAAATGTGAGAACACAATACGTTTGTAACCAATTACATGTCGGGAAACACATGAATTACCAAAATGCTTCTCTCAGAGTGATTCCTAAATGCACAGACGCATTGTGTGATTCTTGGGAAATAACAATATTTCGTATAAATGCGGTAGTAGGATACTATGGTGGTATTTGGGTAGTGTAAAGGGTCCTGCTGTGATAGTTTTCAGCTTTAGAGTAGTGAAATGGTGTTTAGGTACTTTAGGGAGTCATACTGGGGTAGTGCTCTTGCATAGTGCAGTGGTGTTTATGTAACATAGGTGATCATGCTAGGGATAGCGTTTTAAGGTTTAAGGTAGTGCAGTGGTGTTTGTGTAGTGTAGGGGGTTGTGGTAGGGACTGTTCTAGGAAATAAAGTGGTGTTTGGGTAGAGTACCAGGTTGGGCTGGGGTAGATTTAAGGTTTAGGATAGTAAAGTGGTGAATAGGTAGTTCAGGTGATCATGCATGAGGTATATTAAGAGTTTACAGTAATGCAGTGGTGTTTGGGTACTGTAGGAAATTATACTGGGGTAGTGTCACTGCAAGACTACATGTACCTTTTTTTCTGCCAAAACATCAAGCATGCATTTCATATATTTCAGAACTGCATTTTACTTTTAATACTAAACTCATTTTCGAAACACATAACCAATGATTATTTTCTAATTCTACCAAAATGTGACAAAACAATACATTTTTAACTAATTACATGTCGGGAAACACATAAACTACACACATGCTTCTCTCAGAGTGATTCCTAAATGCATAGACTCACTGTGTGATTCTACTCAAGCAACTCTATACGTTGCTTTTTACAAAAACACATTTACCACTCAACAAGACTTTAGTTAACTCTGCACAAAATGTTTTACTACTCCTTAGTATAGAGTGCTTCTATCAGTATAATTCCTGAATGCACACAAGACTCACTGTGACACTCTAGACAACCAACTCTATCCATTGCATTTTACCAAAACACATTTCATAGTCTACAATCAGTACTGCATTTTAATGTAGAAACGTGAGCCATTTTTGCAAATAAATAAAAATAACTGGTTTCTAATTCTACCAAAACATGAGAACAGCATAGTTATCTGTCTGCAAGCACATAAAATACACAAATGCTTATCTCAGGACAAACACATTAGTCTGATTAAAATTAAAATGAACCACATACATTCCCTCACAAATTATTAACTCACCTTTCAAATTGTTTTGTAGAATAAGAAGTATATCAGTCACACAGCAGATTTCCTTATACAGAATCTCTGGTTGAAACAGCTCTCAAGAGAACCAAATAACGGCACAGTTTCCCTCTCATTTTGAACACATATACAGCTTCACATCAAATTACATTGCTTCCCTCATTAATTCAAAAGCAAACACACATTCAGGCACAAGTCTGAACCAAGGACTACCTCTTTGTCAAATTTGATGTAATTCCGTTCGGCAGTTCGGGCTGTAGCTGCGGCTAAAGGTCCTATGGGAAATTGCATGGGTAAAACGCGTTTTGGGACCCCCATTTTTTCTCGGCCCCCGCTTGACCAATCCCCCCAAACTTTAAGGGAAGTAGCAGAACTGAGCTGGCCAAAAGTTTGGAAAATTTTACGCAGATTGATCAACCGGCCCCAAAGTTATTCCAAATAGAATGTTGCAGATTTTCTATGGATAGTAGGCGCTAACTATAACTACCTACTGGCGATCGCCAGTAGGTAATATATATATATATGTATATATATATATATTACCTACTGGCGGTCGCCAGTAGGTATATATAGTTAGGATTTTTTCTCTATGGGATTTTTGAAAATTGTATGTCTAATAACTTTGGCGTTTGTGGACGGAATTGGCTGAAATTTTCAGGAAAATGGCACATTTTGTTTCTGAGCAGCCCTTGAAAATTTGGGGGGGGTTCCTCAAGGGGGTGCAGAGAAAAAAGGGGGGTCCCAAAACGTGTTTTTAACATTGAGTTTTCCATAGGGCGGTTGGCCTCACTTTTAGCCCGAACGGCTGAATGGATTTGCACGAAACTTGGCAAAATTGTAGGGACTGGTAGCCCGATGTGCCTTTGCTAGGTCTCAATATATGTGCTCCAGTGGATTTTGAGAAATTAACGTTCAAAAAAAGATATATATCTGTAACAGCGGACCGGGCAGCGCTCCGGTTCGCGGACTTTTCGCGGTACGGAGCTTTGTGAAGCGAAGCTGATTGGTTCTCCGGCGTCTGTGAACATTCCAAACAGTCCGTAGCGGCCGCCATCTTGTCTCTCGGTAGGATCGAGAGACAAGAGGAGGCCAAAGCGAAGGGGCAAATGACCATAAGGGGGCATAGTAGATCCTCGCTGACCCCCTAGGTTTGATGTGGAGGTTTTAAAAGGGCCCCGCGGGGCAAAAAAAATAAATAATAATAATAATCGAACGGCTGAATGGATTTGCACGAAACTTGGTAAAATATTAGGGACTGGTAGCCCGATGTGCCTTTGCTAGGTCTCAATATATGTGCTCCAGTGGATTTTGAGAAATTAACGTTCAAAAAAAGATATATATCTGTAACAGCGCTCCGCTTCGCGTAACGGAGGTTTGCGAAGCTGATTGGTTCTCCGGCGTCTGTAAACATTGCAAACAGTCCGTAGCGGCCGCCATCTTGTCTCTCGGTAGGATCGAGAGACAAGAGGAGGCCAAAGCGAAGGGGCAAATGACCATAAGGGGGCATAGTAGATCCTCCTTGACCTCTTAGGTTTGATGTGGAGGTTTTAAAAGGGCCCTGCGGGGCAAAAAAAATAATAATAATAATAATCGAACGGCTGAATGGATTTGCACGAAACTTGGCAAAATTGTAGGGACTGGTAGCTCGATGTGCCTTTGCTAGGTCTCAATATATGTGCTTCAGTGGATTTTGAGAAATTAACGTTCAAAAACAAGATATATATCTGTAACAGCGCTCCGCTTCGCGGAGATAAAATTATATCTATATTACCTAGCTGTTGCTAACACCAGTTAGCGACGGCTAGTAGGAGATAGCGACCATCTTGGGCCCCACTTTGCATGTGAGTGATATTTATCACTAATGACATGCAAAGTGGGCATGCCAAGATGTTAGCGACTGGAAACAGTCGCTAACATCGCTATCTCCTATTATCAACTTTTGGAAATATTCGCGATAAGCGCGAATATCTCCAAAAGCTAGCACCTGCCCTGAGCAGTTCTTAGCCATGTTATCCAATGGAAGGTGGATAACATGGCTAAGAGCATTAGCTCGGTAATGCATGAATATCGCTGAGTTTTCAGCGATATTAATGCATTGCGGTCGTTTTTTATCGTATTTGCGATAAACCTTGATAATAGCAAGGTTTATCTGCGATAATTTCTGACGATGCTTAGCGGTAAAAAAATCGTTGCTAAGCATCGTTAGGGATAAATATCGCTTAACTTTGGTAATATGCCCCAACGTCTGTTAACGTTCGATTCGAAGGAAATCAGGAAGTGTTGAAAAACATTGTCTGCGCCATCTTGTCTTTTTTCAAATGCCACACTTTTGTCGTGCACGGCAGTCATTTTAGATGCCTTGACCAGACCCACTCTGTGCACGCTGTCGATCCTTAGCATGGCTCCCCACCCTCGCAAGCATCTCCCCCAGGCAGTGGTCACCCCCGCTCTCTGTCTTATGCATGGGTAATAAATCTCCCCCCATCTGCGCTGCTCTTCCCTGAGAATCACACCCTGTGCCCGCCCGACACCTCCCTTTCGCCCTATTCACTACCGCACCCTCTGACACTCCTTTTCCTCTGTGTCCGATTGTCCAGGCCGGTCCTAGGGTATCAGCTAGCCCTGCAGATGTAGTTTATGGCCCCAGCTGTAAAGAATCACCCCTCTTCAAAGGAGTTATAGTAGATCAAGGCCCACACTCGATGAGATCCGTCACAGCAGACGCGTTCCTATTATCTGAAAACCATCCTGTATTGTGATTGGGGAGGGGACCGAGCCTGAAGCGGAAGATTCCAGGGATGACTCTTTGTACATCAAAGTTTTTACAATTATGTGTCACATTAAAAATATATAGCACTCCGACAAAGTAGTAAGATTATAAAACTTTAATAACTTATAAATATATACAAGAAAACAAAAACAGTAATAACATATAAACATTTTTAGGGAAAAACAACGAAGTAGCGGTCGGCTGTGCGAATAGTCCCAACGCAGCACAACGTCCAGATTTCTGGCGTGGGGCGTCGCGGGGGGTGGGTCATCAGTAGCAAACTGTTGTGCGAATAGTTCCAAGGCAGCAGAACGATGGCACCAAGGTGATGTCCAGTAAGTTGCCGCACTGGTTTTGGTATCCTACAATGCTGCTCCGAATAACGGCGTGGGGCGCCCCGGGGGAGGCGGCGTGAACGGGCCTCTCCAGGTGGAGTCTCATCTGTTGTAGTGGGGCGCCCCTTTACCAATTCAGTTGCCATTCCGTCCGTTTTTGGTCCACTGTGTCAAAAGCCGCAATTCAGCTGAGTTGCGCCCACTCTTGCGGTGCAGCGATAGGCGGCTGTCACAGGACTCTCAAAATGGCGGCAGGCTGTTTCCTTTTTGGGCCTGGTCCACTGAAATGGCCCTGGGACACCTTGGAAATCGGACGCTTGTCTGCTAGTTCTTGGACCCCATTCTCGAAAGCGTCCCCTCCGCCTTGAGGATTCATCAAAAGTTTTGGGGGCCCCCGACTCCTGTAGGCTTCTGGTGGGGAGCGGCTGCCATGATTGCTCGCGGAATGACCACGACGGAGCTACGAGATGGTGGTGCTCTCATGCTGACGCCAGCTTCAGTCTGAAACATCCAGAAACAAGGTGGGGCTTTCATTGTTTGGGAAAAAAAAAAGTTTTCATCCAATGAAAAGTGTTGTTTTTAGGTCATATGATCAAGCCTTCCATCATTAGGAAACCAAAAGTAAAATGAACCAATGAAAAGTTTTATAAACAAGTCACATGACCTGTTATGCGGCAGAGGGTATAAAATGCGGAGAAAATACGTTGGCACGTGAGGCGGCGTCAGTAGCGGACCGATGTGCGAATAGGCCGAAGGCAGCACAACGCGCCAAGATCCGGATGGCACCGAGGTGGTGTCTAGTAAGTTGCCGCACTGGTGTGGCCATCCTACAATGTTGAAAGTCGGCGTGGGGCGCCCCGTTGGCCTGTGAGATGGCGTCAGTAGCGGACCGATGTGCGAATGGGGCCAAAGGCAGCGCAACAATGTTTTCTGAATAGAAGACACCACAAGGCGCTGAGATGCCAAGATCCGAATGGCACCGAGGTGGTGTCTAGCAAGTTGTGGCACTGGTGTGGCCATCCTACAATGGTAAAAGTCGGCGTGGGGCGCCCTGTTGGCCTGTGAGATGGCGTCAGTAGCGGACCGATGTGCGAATGGGGCCAAAGGCAGCGCAACAATATTTTCGGAATAGAAGACACCACAAGGCGCTGAGATGCCAAGATCCGGATGGCACCGAGGTGGTGTCTAGCAAGTTGTGGCACTGGTGTGGCCATCCTACAATGGTAAAAGTCGGCGTGGGGCGCCCTGTTGGCCTGTGAGATGGTGTCAGTAGCGGACTGATGTGCGAATGGGGCCAAAGGCAGCGCAACAATATTTTCTGACTGACACCACAAGGCGCTGAGATGCCAAGATCCGGATGGCACCGAGGTGATGTCTAGCAAGTTGCTGTACTGGTGTGGCCATCCTACAATGGTAAAAGTCGGCGTGGGGCGCCCTGTTGGCCTGTGAGATGGTGTCAGTTGCGGACCGATGTGCGAATGGGGCCAAAGGCAGCGCAACAATATTTTCTGTATGGAAGATACCACTAGGCGTTGAGATGCCAAGATCCGGATGGCACCGAGGTGATGTCTAGCAAGTTGCTGTACTGGTGTGGTCATCCTACAATGCTGAAACTCGGCGTGGGGCGCCCCATTAGCCTGTGAGATGGCGTCAGTAGCGGACCGATGTGTGAATAGGCCGGAATCAGCACAAGGCGCCAAGATCCGGATGTCACCGTGGTGGTTTCATAGTTGAGAGGCACTTCATCTGCAGTGGGGCGCCGAGATCCGGATGGCACCGAGGTGATGTCTAGCAAGTTGCTGTACTGGTGTGGTCATCCTACAATGCTGAAACTCGGCGTGGGGCGCCCCATTAGCCTGTGAGATGGCGTCAGTAGCGGACCGATGTGCGAATAGTCCGAAGGCAGCACAACGCGCCAAGATCCGGATGGCACCGATCCTACAATGTTAAAAGTCGGCGTGGGGCGCCCCGTTGGCCTGTGAGATGGCGTCAGTAGCGGACCGATGTGCGAATGGGGCCAAAGGCAGCGCAACAATATTTTCCGAATAGAAGACACAACTAGGCGTTGAGATGCCAAAATCCGGATGGCACCGAGGTGGTGTCTAGCAAGTTGCCGCACTGGTGTGGCCATCCTACAATACTGCTCCGAATAACGGCGTGGGGTGCCCGAAGGGGGGGGGGGCGGCGTGAACGGGCCTTCCTAGGTGGAGGCTCGTCTGCTGTAGCCCCTTTACCGTTTCAGTTGCCATTCAGCTGAGTTTCGGCTGCTCTTGATGCTACAGCGACAGGCGGCTGCAACAGGACTCTCAAAATGGCGGCCTGTTCTTTGGATTTGGGCCTGGTCCACTAAAATGGCCCTGGGACACCTTAGAACTCGGACGCTCGTTTTTTTTTTCCTTTCCTGTACATGCAAAAAAAGGTAAATGCCCGGTACGTTACACGCTTCATCTGCCACGATGAACTCTCCAGAGGAACCGTAAAAAAATATAGTTATGGTAACTATACCATGCATCGTCATATGGAGAGGTGGCACCAATTAATTATAGTGCTGCATAAAAGAGAGATTTGGAGGAGAACCCCTGACCTGCTAGTACATTCATCAAAGAAGTGGCACTGACAGCATCAGAGGCAAGGGAAACGGTCCCAAATATTTAGAAGAACTTTGGAAAGATTAAAATGACATGTTTAGATTGTGGCAAATTAATTTCATGTGGACAGATGAGTGTTACTCTAATAAATACAGCATATGAACATCATCATAGTCGATGGTTGGTAGAGACATTTTGACTATATCCTGGATCTGCCCGTCCTCGCCCAAAATGGCGCCGGAATAAATGGGACTCGTAACTCCTTGTTGTGTACTGGTTGCAGAACCTTGAAATCACGAGATACGTATGCAGTTTTGAAGCACATGGCGGGCGGGGACGAGAATTGATTGAATATTTCGACATCCCTATTGATATTAAGTTCTGATGTGTTATTGATTACTGTACTATTGAAAGTTCGAATTAACGTCACCCATGGTACTTGCCCGCAAATGTATATCTAGATAATTTTATTGTAACTGGCCCTGTCGTATTTTAATTATAAAATGTACGTCCACCGATTCCGTAACTGTTAGACACGTTAGTTCTTGCAACCTAATGGCCCGCCCGTTACGTTCCTCTACAGTGTAAATGTCTACTCATCATATACGATTACAGTTTGCTCCGTGGCCGGCCCACGTGGTTATAGGCTCGTATTTGTATAATGAAATTTTCACAATAAAGGTTTTTAAAAGAAAACATGGTAGTAGTATATTGTTGGACT
This sequence comes from Lissotriton helveticus, assembly GCF_964261635.1. Classification (NCBI taxonomy): domain Eukaryota; kingdom Metazoa; phylum Chordata; class Amphibia; order Caudata; family Salamandridae; genus Lissotriton; species Lissotriton helveticus. The sequence goes on from NC_136057.1 coordinate 668,421,130, forward strand.
TTGGCCCTTAGGGCAGGTTCACCCCTAGACTTTTTGCTTGAAATGGTGACCTGGAGATGGTGATTTTTGGATACTGCGCACTTTCACTGTGTCCCAGTGGAAAGTGCGTGCGCACTCTGAGTGCATGTGCTGAGCTAGGCCTGCCCGCCCATAGGAATGCATGGGGAATGTATGTGTCCCTGGTAGTTCCTGATGCGTGGGGTGTACAGGCTTGAGTCTGGTATGTGTGAACTCGTGAGAGTGAATGCTGCGAGATGGTGTATGCAGCATGTATGTGTCTAGTAGCGAAGCGCCATTTCTAGACATGGCTGTACGTGTGCTGTGAGGGTGCTGGCGTGTGATTGGCTGGAGCTGGCTGGGATGCCAGGCTCCAGGAAGTCTGTGTGGGTCTGCCCCGGTGGTGAGTGGGAGATTAGCATGAGTGATGTGTGGGAGGAGTGTACCTGTGTCCTGGATGGGCTGGGTTTTCCCCACACAATGCTGGCTCCGCCCCCCTGTGGTGTGACTGATGACCCAAGCCCTGCCAGTGAATAGAATGGGTGGTTGGGCCATCAAGAGTGCTCCAGAACCAGCTGCGACTGGTTCTGCCCCCACCCTGCACCTAAAGACAAAGGGAAAAGGTGTATAAAAGAGGGGCTGTGACCCCATGAAAATGTTCTTGTTTGCTGCTTGAATCTGCCAGGGGCGTGCTGCTGCTTGGGCTCAGGGATGGCTTGCCTCCCTGAGCCCTGCCCAGCCCCAGGCTTGCTGATGGCCCCCTGAAGGACTTGCTGTTGCCCTAGCACCTGGGAGCGCTTTGGATTTCCCCTGTAGCGCTTGAGAGCGCTTTGTTGCCCCTCTAGCGCTGGGAGCGCTGAGATTGCCTGCCTAGCGCTTGGAAACGCTGGATTTTACCCCTAGCGCCTGGGAGCGCTTTTTGCTGCTGTTTAGCGCTTACGAGCGCTTATTTGTGCCTGCAGCGCTTGGGAGCGCTGTGGTCTGCAGAGGCCGGTGCCCACCCGGCATCCGATCGCCCCGTGTGGCGAGTTGACAGCGCGGGTGCCACCCCGCTTATTGCTGTGGTGTTGTGCCGATTTATTGATCTACGAGGGAGCCCACTCCTCGGATCATCTGGGAGCCCGCCTGCCTGCCTGAAACGGGCCGCCGCGCTGCCCGCGACGACCCGGAAGTGTTCCGGCCGGCCGGCCAATCAGAGCGCGGCCCCGGGAGAAGCAACCGGAAGTTCCGCCTCGCCGCCGGGAGAGGAGAGCCCAGCAGCGAGGAGAGCAGAGAAAAGGTGCCGGCAAGGCTCCGTCGCGGTGAGGAGAGCCCCGCCGCCCAGGAGAGCCCCGGGACCAGCGGGAGAGACCCGCCTCCGCTGGAGAGCCCAGCGCGAACCCGGTAGGTGCCTGCAGGAGAGGGGGGAGCGTCGGGACACATTGCCGGTGTCCGCCCCGCCCCCTCTCTGTAGCGCGACCTCGCGCCTTTGTGTTTTGAGCCTGAGGGCTCAGGGGGCACTTGTGAGCGACCCGAGTCCCCAAGAGGGGGACTCCAACCCGAGCCAGAGAGGCTCCACCGAGAGAAAGCACCTCCGCGTTTGTGGAGCCACGAGGTGCCCCGGGGGCACCAGTAGCGTTAGAGCCCAGCGAGGCTCTTGGCCAGCATTATTGCTTTGGGTCCCCAGAGCGAGGGACCCCCCAGCCCAGCGAGGCTGTACCTTTCTGTTGCTGGAGCCCTGAGAGGCTCAGCAGCCCCCCTTGCTGGTGAGAGAGCCTAAGAGAGGCTCACCAGTGCCACAGTTGTGGTTCTTTGAGCCCAGAGAGGCTCCAACTTTGCGCTAACTTTCCCTGCTCCAGTTGCCCAGCACTTTGTGGGCAACTGCCACGTTTAGGCCCTGACATTGGGACACCGGGACAGTCACAGGTGGTGACAGGTGAGTTTGGGGAAATTGGTATTTGTTCTGCACCTCTGAATGTATTGATTATGCGTCATGTGCCTTTACACCTCTGAATGTTACGGCATCATGTGTTTTGCTTACACCTCTGAATGGGTAGATTATTCATCATGTGTTCTCCTTGTCCTTTTACACCTCTGAATGTTACGACATCATGTGTGTTGCTTTTGCACCCCTACAGGTAGTGTGACGTGTAGGTGGTTGTTTTCTCCCTAGTACAGGTGGTGCTAGTGAGGCCCTGTTACCAGTAATGACTGGTTGTATGCTATTACTGAAAGTATTGCTTTATTACGGAAGGTATTGCTAAAGTGCTATTACTGAAAGTATTGCTTTATTACTGAAGGTATTGCTTTATTTCGGAAAGTATTATTTCTGAAAGTGCTACTTCTGATTCCTGACAGTGGTCCAGGTGGCCCTGTCTTGTACATATCCCCTGTAAATTCTGCCCGTGCCTCTGGCACATTGTAAAGTGTGTGTTTTATCTAATGTGTTTTGGTGTAATACAAAGGCTATTATTTTTATATAACCTTGTGTGGAGTTTCCTTTGTGGTGGGCCTTTGGTTGTTGTTGCTGGGGTGCGTGCGCAAATACTTAGCCTACATCGCCTCCAAGTTTAGCCTTGCTGCTCGCGCCACGTTACCTAGAGGGTGAGTAGGGGTTATCTTGGTGTGTAACTCCCTTGCCCTGACTTGGGGGTGGTGGTCTCTGACTGACTTTGGCGAAAGCCCTGGCCAGCCGGGGATCCCATTTCCAACATTGGCGGCAAGCGGTGGGATCAGGATTTGTGTTTGCGTTGTACCTTAGTAGCAGCTGGCTGCACCACAAAGCTCTGCATTTTAGATAAAAACATTTTGGGGATTATTGTATGGAGTTTGCTAAAAATGTCATTTCTGTGGAAATGTGTTTCTTGTGCACTTTGAGTTAGGTGTCCCTAGCTCGGGAGGGTAGATCATCCCCCTAAGTGCAGTGTGTTTTCTGGATTCACCAGAAGGGTGGGATCCAGTGGTGGCAGCATAAGTGTGTCCAGTGCATGTGTCCCCCGTCCCTGCCCTAGAGTAATGGTACCTGTGTCAAGTGTGGTCAGGTTGAGAAGTCAGGGGTGGTAGAAACTGCCTTACCAGTCTGGGGAGGGGTGTGTGTGGATGAATGGTGTGTGGCACTGGATGTGTTTGTGAGTTCTCTGGATGGGGAGCTTGCTGAATGCTAGTTTTGTTCAGATACCTAAGTCCTGTGTGTTGAACTTTTCCCAAGAACGTCTGCAGATAGTGGAGCCTGCTTTTTGATTTCTGTGGTCTGTTGAGAGACAGAATTTTGGAGTTGGTAATGTTCTGGGAGGAGAGAGGCATAGGGGATGGAGTGATTCCAAAAGGAGTGTCTGAGGTGTCTTCCAGCCCAGCGTGGTGGAAGAGGTTCAGTGTAGCCCAGCTAGGTCTCGGTGTAGGGGCTCACGTCCTGTCTCAAGAGGAGAAGGAGTGGGTGGGACTGCATGTCTCCAGGTGCCCGAAACCCAGTGTCAGGGCCTGGAGTGTTTCTGAAGGGAACATCAGGTCGGGGGCCTAGGCTGTACCAATAGGTCATTTGAGGAGGATCTTCCAGAGTGTCTGGAGAACGTGGAACCTCTGTAACCAGGGTTCCAGTAGTTCTGGTGTCTGGCAGTACCGCTCCAGTTGGGAGGGTGCAGAAGTCCAGATGGAGGGGTGCGAGGGGGATAGGTTCCCCAGTGGAAGAACCAGTGGGTCAGGGGCCAACCAGAACGGTTGTGTCGCCAGGGAGTGACCATGGTGATGCCACTTCTGTCCTGAGTGTCAGGCAGACTTGTACACGACACATTGGTTGTGTCACCCTCAAAGAAGTCCTGGTGCGCCAGGCATCTGACCAAAGGGTACGTCCCTCGGTTGGGGAGCCAGTAGCCGGTGTTTCCGGATCTGGACGTCAGGGCAACTGTATGTAGTGTCCTGAAGTTACAAGAGGGAACTCCTGCCTGATGAGAAGGAACCGGGTAAGCTGTATGGGGTATTGACCTGCAGTGGTTGCCTTGCTGCTGAAGGAGGAGAGAAAGTCTTAGATTTTTGTTTCCAACTTGTAGAAGTCCTGGTGCGCCAGGCATCTAACCAAAGGGTAGCGTCCCTAGGTTGGGGAGCCAGGGTCAGGTGTTGCCTGTCCTGGACGGCAGGGCGACTGTAGCCAGTGTCCTGGCCGGTTTGTCTTCTAGGGGTACCCCTGTGAACACAGGTGGGGCTCATCTTAAGTGAAGAGACCCTGTGTTTCCCAGAAGGGGTGGTACAGGCCTAGCAGGGATCTTTAGGATTCTTGGCTGAGTGTTGTGGTACTACCCTGAGAGCAGGTGGGGCCTACCTTAAGTGGAGGGACCCTGTTCTACAGTGGGAGGGTGCAGAACTCTGGAAGGGGGTCAGAGGAAGTCTGACCCCTGTGCATCCGGGGAATTTGAATCCCAGGTGGTAAACCAGTTAAGGGAGCTGTGACTCAGTCATGACCACCCTGGTGTCCTGTAGGCACCGCACTGAGCAACGTCCCCCTCGAGCAACGCCGCCTCTGCGCTCACCGACGTCGTCTCGACGCCGTCAACGAGCCATAGGATGCACCGCAACTGGGGGGCACCGCGGCGTGCAACGCCTCGCTACACCGTTCTGGTGGTGGTCTGACTGTGGTCACTGCTGCTGAGGAAGACAGGTCCTAAACTGGTGGGAGAGTTGTGTTCTGGAGGGTGCTTCAGAAATAGAGGTAGGGTGGGGCATTCCTGCCTGTGACCTCTGGTCAGCCTGAGGGTGCGGACCCTAGGTTGAAGGATCAGTGGTAGTTTGGAACTAGACTGAGAAAGGGAGTGGAGAATGGCTATTGTAGGCCAGGGGTTACTACCCCCCACTCTGTGGATGGGCATGGACCAGTGGTATCTGGGTGGCCTAGGGCCTGGTCCTGGCCGTGGACAGCTTGGGAGTACCAGTGGGGTAGCCCAGTTGGTCCAGACAGTGTGTTTAGAAGGAATCCCATGGGTTCACCGTGGCGTAGAACAGGAGGGTGTCCCTGCAGTTGCGGGCCTGCGTCCGTGTTCTATCGCCCCAAGCAGGGAAGTCCATCACGGTGGTGATTGGTCTCCCCTGCGTTTTGGCTGGAAGGGGGTTATGTTGGACTTTGGCCCTTAGGGCAGGTTCACCCCTAGACTTTTTGCTTGAAATGGTGACCTGGAGATGGTGATTTTTGGATACTGCGCACTTTCACTGTGTCCCAGTGGAAAGTGCGTGCGCACTCTGAGTGCATGTGCTGAGCTAGGCCTGCCCGCCCATAGGAATGCATGGGGAATGTATGTGTCCCTGGTAGTTCCTGATGCGTGGGTTGTACAGGCTTGAGTCTGGTATGTGTGAACTCGTGAGAGTGAATGCTGCGAGATGGTGTATGCAGCATGTATGTGTCTAGTAGCGAAGCGCCATTTCTAGACATGGCTGTACGTGTGCTGTGAGGGTGCTGGCGTGTGATTGGCTGGAGCTGGCTGGGATGCCAGGCTCCAGGAAGTCTGTGTGGGTCTGCCCCGGTGGTGAGTGGGAGATTAGCATGAGTGATGTGTGGGAGGAGTGTACCTGTGTCCTGGATGGGCTGGGTTTTCCCCACACAATGCTGGCTCCGCCCCCCTGTGGTGTGACTGATGACCCAAGCCCTGCCAGTGAATAGAATGGGTGGTTGGGCCATCAAGAGTGCTCCAGAACCAGCTGCGACTGGTTCTGCCCCCACCCTGCACCTAAAGACAAAGGGAAAAGGTGTATAAAAGAGGGGCTGTGACCCCATGAAAATGTTCTTGTTTGCTGCTTGAATCTGCCAGGGGCGTGCTGCTGCTTGGGCTCAGGGATGGCTTGCCTCCCTGAGCCCTGCCCAGCCCCTGGCTTGCTGATGGCCCCCTGAAGGACTTGCTGTTGCCCTAGCACCTGGGAGCGCTTTGGATTTCCCCTGTAGCGCTTGAGAGCGCTTTGTTGCCCCTCTAGCGCTGGGAGCGCTGAGATTGCCTGCCTAGCGCTTGGAAACGCTGGATTTTACCCCTAGCGCCTGGGAGCGCTTTTTGCTGCTGTTTAGCGCTTACGAGCGCTTATTTGTGCCTGCAGCGCTTGGGAGCGCTGTGGTCTGCAGAGGCCGGTGCCCACCCGGCATCCGATCGCCCCGTGTGGCGAGTTGACAGCGCGGGTGCCACCCCGCTTATTGCTGTGGTGTTGTGCCGATTTATTGATCTACGAGGGAGCCCACTCCTCGGATCATCTGGGAGCCCGCCTGCCTGCCTGAAACGGGCCGCCGCGCTGCCCGCGACGACCCGGAAGTGTTCCGGCCGGCCGGCCAATCAGAGCGCGGCCCCGGGAGAAGCAACCGGAAGTTCCGCCTCGCCGCCGGGAGAGGAGAGCCCAGCAGCGAGGAGAGCAGAGAAAAGGTGCCGGCAAGGCTCCGTCGCGGTGAGGAGAGCCCCGCCGCCCAGGAGAGCCCCGGGACCAGCGGGAGAGACCCGCCTCCGCTGGAGAGCCCAGCGCGAACCCGGTAGGTGCCTGCAGGAGAGGGGGGAGCGTCGGGACACATTGCCGGTGTCCGCCCCGCCCCCTCTCTGTAGCGCGACCTCGCGCCTTTGTGTTTTGAGCCTGAGGGCTCAGGGGGCACTTGTGAGCGACCCGAGTCCCCAAGAGGGGGACTCCAACCCGAGCCAGAGAGGCTCCACCGAGAGAAAGCACCTCCGCGTTTGTGGAGCCACGAGGTGCCCCGGGGGCACCAGTAGCGTTAGAGCCCAGCGAGGCTCTTGGCCAGCATTATTGCTTTGGGTCCCCAGAGCGAGGGACCCCCCAGCCCAGCGAGGCTGTACCTTTCTGTTGCTGGAGCCCTGAGAGGCTCAGCAGCCCCCCTTGCTGGTGAGAGAGCCTAAGAGAGGCTCACCAGTGCCACAGTTGTGGTTCTTTGAGCCCAGAGAGGCTCCAACTTTGCGCTAACTTTCCCTGCTCCAGTTGCCCAGCACTTTGTGGGCAACTGCCACGTTTAGGCCCTGACATTGGGACACCGGGACAGTCACAGGTGGTGACTGGTGAGTTTGGGGAAATTGGTATTTGTTCTGCACCTCTGAATGTATTGATTATGCGTCATGTGCCTTTACACCTCTGAATGTTACGGCATCATGTGTTTTGCTTACACCTCTGAATGGGTAGATTATTCATCATGTGTTCTCCTTGTCCTTTTACACCTCTGAATGTTACGACATCATGTGTGTTGCTTTTGCACCCCTACAGGTAGTGTGACGTGTAGGTGGTTGTTTTCTCCCTAGTACAGGTGGTGCTAGTGAGGCCCTGTTACCAGTAATGACTGGTTGTATGCTATTACTGAAAGTATTGCTTTATTACGGAAGGTATTGCTAAAGTGCTATTACTGAAAGTATTGCTTTATTACTGAAGGTATTGCTTTATTTCGGAAAGTATTATTTCTGAAAGTGCTACTTCTGATTCCTGACAGTGGTCCAGGTGGCCCTGTCTTGTACATATCCCCTGTAAATTCTGCCCGTGCCTCTGGCACATTGTAAAGTGTGTGTTTTATCTAATGTGTTTTGGTGTAATACAAAGGCTATTATTTTTATATAACCTTGTGTGGAGTTTCCTTTGTGGTGGGCCTTTGGTTGTTGTTGCTGGGGTGCGTGCGCAAATACTTAGCCTACATCGCCTCCAAGTTTAGCCTTGCTGCTCGCGCCACGTTACCTAGAGGGTGAGTAGGGGTTATCTTGGTGTGTAACTCCCTTGCCCTGACTTGGGGGTGGTGGTCTCTGACTGACTTTGGCGAAAGCCCTGGCCAGCCGGGGATCCCATTTCCAACATATATACATTGGTAAAGTTTTTAATAATAGTCACTGTTTTAGAATCATTAAAAGGCAAGTGAAATAAAGCAGACCAATTACATGAAGGGTAAAAGGTATAATACGAAGGAACGCAGTAAAGATAAATGGTCAAGGGCTGTTGTGTTTTCTATTCCTGCAACATAAAGTGATCGATAAGAATCTCATATTCAGGCGTATCGGCGACTAAGACAGCAGGTCGACCCTCTTTTGCTTAACGGCTCCGTCATGGGACGAAGAAACGCTCTTTTTCTCGAAAAAAGAATATATTTTACTTGCAGGACAGTTGTTAATTTTCCGGGAAAGTACATTAGCCTGGAACATTATAACATATATTTAAGAAAAAATAATGTTCGGAAGTAATAAAAAGCGTAATTTTTAGGTCATATGACCAAGCCTTTCATCATTAGAATAAGAAAAGTAAAATGAACCAATGAAAAGTTTTATTAACAAGTCACATGACTTGTTATGCTTACGTTACGCGCTGCGCGCCCCGGATGACTTCCGGATGCGCTAACGCGGCGCGTCATATGACGCATTACGCGACAACGCAGGTCCAGAATATAGTCAAAATGTCTCCACCAACCAGCGGTCGGAACACAACCCCTTTCAGCAGGCTAAATAGTTCTGTTAAATGACAACAGAAGGGACAGGCAACAAGAACCATTAGTCAAAGAGGGGAGGGCTAGTTCTTCTCTACCGGGTTACATTGGGGCGCTACCGGAACTGATCGAATTGGTAGTCTACAGTGTTTCTGGATGTTTCAGACTGAAGCTGGGGTTAGCATGAGAGCAGCACCATTTCGTAGCTCCGTCGTGGCCAATCCGCAACCAATCATGGCAGCCGCTCTTTATCGTTATTTTGGGCAGGGTGGGTGGCGGAGCCGAGCTGTTTTGCAGCCATCATTGTGTGGAGTTCAGTTCATTTCACTAGTTTTGTATTTGTCATGAGGGGTTGTTCCTAATGTTTCTATTTTAGCGAGGTCAAAAAGAGATCCCATTAGTGGCCTACTGATTTTGCTCGATTCCTTTTCTTTTTTTTTACACGATTTTTCGTTATCTGCAAAGACTAAACAGAGTATTGCGACTCTGTGTTTGTTTGTAAATAGAGAATGAACCAAAGAGAACCAATTCTAAAACAGTAAATACTTGGATAACAATCAATCAAATGGAGAGAGAAGCAGGCACGACGTATTACAACGGGGGCAAAGGCCTGCGTTAACTACCCTTCACTATGTGCAAAGAGAGAGTACTCCTAATAGAAATGAGGGGGGGGGCACCATTCAAAGCAGATCAGTGTGCATAAACACGAAAATGTTTTCACTTACCACATACTTGACATTCGACAGCTTATGATATTTGCTATTAAAAAAACATTGAAATTCACTGAAAAAAACATAGGTTATAGACCATATATAGTTAGGAATTAGCATTTACAAAACCTTGAAAATTCACTGAAAAAACCATAGGTTATAGACCATATATAGTTAGGAATTAGCATTTAAAAAACCTTATTTTACTCACACAAAACCATTGAAATTCCATATATAGTTAGTTGCACTAACTATATATCGCGCACCCGCAATCCACTGCTGATGATGTCACATATTACATCATTCATGACATGGTCAGTGACATCACTGATGACATCACTGATGACATCTCAAATGACATCACTGATGACATCACTGATGACATCTCATTTGACATCAATGACCACATCACTGATGATATCATTCATGTGACAATACAATGCATCTCCTCACATTTTAATATAACCCAGTGTTAAATACAGAGTATAATTTTTGAAACCATTGACACACCAATACTAGTTACTACATACGTACTCACTGATTCCTACGTCTACACACACATTCACTCATTCACCCATACAATCATTCATACATACAATCACTCATCTTTACAACACTATCATATGCACTCATACACCTATACAGACACTCACACTCTGCCACTCATCCATGGAGTTACTCACACACCTAGTCAGTCCTGTAAAGAATCAATCACACTTCCATTTTCTTGTCTATACACTTAAACATAGAGCACCTTACATTTTCAAACATATACTAACACATACTTACTTTCTTATACAATCATTGATACAAGTACACATTGATCTGCACAGAGTCACACACCTCCCAGCCAGCCACACACACACACTCAGTCTCCCATACAAATACTTGGACAATCAATCAATAACCCATATAGTTAATCATATAGCTACTGATCAACACATGCAGCAGTTTACAGAACAACAGACATAATGATGCACAAATTAAGACAGTTTAGTCACTAACCCATGCACTCAGTGAGACACATTTAATCACTCACTCATACATTCAGTCATGCACCTACTAAATCCTTCGTCCAGACAGTTATACATCTACTCATTCTTCAATATGTAAAACATATTTAAACTTTACAGAAACACACAGTCACTGGATGATGTCATCAGTGATGTCATCAGTGATGTCATTTGAGATGTCATCAGTGATGTCATCAGTGATGTCACTGACCATGTCATGAATGATGTAATATGTGACATCATCAGCAGTGGATTGCGGGTGCGCGATATATAGTTAGTGCAACTAACTATATATGGAATTTCAATGGTTTTGTGTGAGTAAAAAAGGTTTTTTAAATGCTAATTCCTAACTATATATGGTCTATAACCTATGGTTTTTTCAGTGAATTTTCAAGGTTTTGTAAATGCTAATTCCTAACTATATATGGTCTATAACCTATGGTTTTTTCAGTGAATTACCTACTGGCGGTCGCCAGTAGGTATATATAGTTAGGATTTTTTCCCTATGGGATTTTTGAAAATTCTATGTCTAATAACTTTGGCGTTTGTGGACGGAATTGGCTGAAATTTTCAGCAAAATGGAACATTTTGTTTCTGAGCAGCCCCTGGAAATTTGGGGGGAGTTGGTCCAGGGGGGGCCGAGAAAAAAGGGGGGTCCCAAAACGTGTTTTTAACATTGAGTTTTCCATAGGGCGGTTAGCCTCACTTTTAGCCAGAACGGCTGAATGGATTTGCATGAAACTTGGCAAAATTGTAGGGACTGTTAGCCCGATGTGCCTTTTGTAGGTCTCAATATATGTGCTACAGTGGATTTTGAGAAATTAACGTTCAAAAAAAGATATATATCTAGAGCCGCGCCTGGAGCGCTCCTCCGTACGCGTACCGGGGAGCGCTTCAGGCGCGCAACGCGACTTGCGCACGGCAAGCTGATTGGTTCTCGGGTGTCTGGAAACATTCGAAACAGTCCGCAGCGGCCGCCATCTTGTGTCTCGGTAGGATTGAGACACAAGAGGTGGCAAAAATCAAAGGGGGAAATGAGCAAGAGGGGGCAGGGTACACACCCCCTGACCCCCTAGGTTTCATGTGGGGGCCATAAAAGGCTCCCACGGGTGAAAAAAAAAATTTAAAAAAAAAACGATTTTCGCGGGGGTGAGCGCCCGGTACGCGCACCGGGGAGCGTACGGGGGAGCGTACCATGGAGATTAAAAATGACAGACTTTAAAAAAAATAAAGCTTCTTTTTAAAAATTGGAGGTAGTTCTGAAAAGAACTTTTTTTTTCATTTTGTTGTTTTATATATTTTTTTTTTTTGTTTTTTTTGTTTTATATTTTTTTAGACTTTTTAAAACAATTTTATATTTTTTTTGGATTTTTTTCAAGGGAAAAACAAAAACAAGGATTCCAAAACTGCTCAACAGGAGCAAAAAAAATTGAAAATTTAGGGACTGGAAGAGCAGCGGTGTTGCTGTTTCTTTAGGGCAATCAGTTCAACACTCTGCTCCCCATAGCAGAGCAGTTCGTCACACTCTGCGCACAAAAATTTGATGCCCGCAAACACCGGCTGAATGTTAGGGATCATTCTTCCACGGGGTGGTCCCGAAGGTGTTGCTCCACCAGTGGAGGTGCTGCCGCCATCTGTTGGTACATTCCGTGCCAGCTCTCTGACACTCTCCCTGGCAAAGTTGTTAGGGTGTCTTCTTTTGACATGCCGGATCAAATTGGCATTGCCAAAACTATATTTTTTCAGAGGATTGCCTCTGGATAAACTACTCCCACATATTTTGCATGTTACTTTGGGAGCGTTGACTTTTTTCTGTCCTTCTGGGATGTCGTAAAATTTCCAGATGAAATGGGTTTTTTTCTTTTGCTGAGGAGGGTCCTCATCTAAAAATCCCTCTGAATCACTGCTGGATGACTCTCTTGCAGCCATTGCTGGAGATCAGAAAAGTAGGAGATAGAGTAGACACAACAGCTCTTGCTCTCTCCAAGTACAAAGCAATAGTGAGAGAATTGGGTGGGTTTCACACAATTTGGAAAAAAAAAAGTTCTGAACCAATGAAAAGTGTTATTTTAAAGTCACATGGTTTGACGCGCTTACGCTACGCGCCCGGGGCGCGCCCCGGGCGTGTATCGTAAGCGCATCGGGGCGCTTACGTTGCGCGATCGTATGCGCTTCCAGGTGCGCTTACGCGGTGCGTCATAAGACGCATCTCGCGATACGTGTCTTATGACGCAAGGCGTGGCGGCTACGCGATACGTCACGATGTTGTTTTCGTTCTCGGCAATAGCGCTTCCGGGACGCGCATTAGTACGCGCCCTGGGGCGCGCCGCAAGATTGCGCTTACCCGTGCGTTCACCTGTCCGCGCCCCGGGAGCGCACTAAAAATAATATTAAAAAAAAAATAAAAAAATAATAAAATATAAAATTAGATTTAAAATGTATTATTTTTATAAAGATTTGCTATTAAAAAACCTATGAAATTCACTGAAAAAACCATAGGTTATAGACCATATATAGTTAGGAATTAGCATTTACAAAACCTTGAAAATTCACTGAAAAAACCATTGGTTATAGACCATATATAGTTAGGAATTAGCATTTAAAAAACCTTATTTTACTCACACAAAACCATTGAAATTCCATATATAGTTAGTTGCACTAACTATATATCGCGCACCCGCAATCCACTGCTGATGATGTCACATATTACATCATTCATGACATGGTCAGTGACATCACTGATGACATCACTGATGACATCTCAAATGACATCACTGATGACATCACTGATGACATCTCAAATGACATCACTGATGACATCATGACACACCAATACCAGTTACTACATACGCACTCACTGATTCCTACGTCTACACACACATTCACTCATTCACCCATACAATCACTCATACATACAGTCACTCATTATTACAACACTATCATATGCACTCATACACCTAGTCAGTCCTGTGAAGAATCAATCACACTTCGATTTCCTCATCTATAGTTAAACACAGAACACCATACTTTTCACACATATACTAACACATACTTACTCTCTTATACAATCACTGATACAAGTACACATTGATATGCACAGAGTCACACACCTCCCAGCCAGCCACACACACACTCAGTCTTCCATACATCCAGTCATTCTTCAATATGTAAAACGTATTTAAACTTTACAAAAACACACAGACACTAGATGATGTCATCAGTGATGTCACTGACCATGTCATGAATGATGTAATATGTGACATCATCAGCAGTGGATTGCGGGTGCGCGATATATAGTTAGTGCAACTAACTATATATGGAATTTCAATGGTTTTGTGTGAGTAAAATAAGGTTTTTTAAATGCTAATTCCTAACTATATATGGTCTATAACCAATGGTTTTTTCAGTGAATTTTCAAGGTTTTGTAAATGCTAATTCCTAACTATATATGGTCTATAACCTATGGTTTTTTCAGTGAATATATATATATATATACACAGAGAATATTAGTGTCTGTTAAATGTGATGAAGTTTAACTATTAGTGTTTTTTATAGTCCTCATTCAGCAACATTTTGAATTTGGAGGTGTTGAGGGCCCTTCTGTTCCATCTATTGGGATCTCTCCTGGGTAAATGCATCATATGCGTTGAGAGTTGTCTCTTTCCCTTTCCTTTTTGGGCCCCTGTTTGTCCAGTTCCAGTACAAATCGAATCTGGGCGGAGCTAGTCACTCTGACCACTCCTTCAAGTTTCCACTTGAGAGCTTTATTACAATGGCTAATCATTGGACCTTGCCATGTATGTCCCCTTCTTTAACTAAGTTGGTTATAGTTTTCCCAAATACTCCAGAAATTATGTATTTTACCCGTATTCCTGCTTTTTTACTCTGTTTTTTAGGTATATTTTTCACCCATTTAATACATATTTCTCTTCTTCCTAAAAGTATCAATATGAAGAGAATATTTTTTTGATCTTTACTTATCTTATCGTTATTTGGATTTTGTTGACTTACCCCAAAGATAACCAGGTCTATACTCACATCCACCTACTGACCCAACACCTTGGATAAGGTCTTACCCGTCTCGCTCTAAAATTCCTTGAGTTGGGGGCACTGCCAAAACATGTGGAGGTCATCTGCGCCAACCTTCCCACACTTGGGGCAGCTTCTGGTTTTTTGGCTGCTGATATTTGATAGCCTCTTTGGCGTCCAGTATGCTCTGTGTGTAGTGAATAAGTGGGGTTTTCTCAGAGTAGCAGACTTCACAATTTGCCAACAGGTAGCCATTAATACTTGCCATTCATGTTGGATGTCCAGCTCCGACAGTTCTCTCCCCAGATCTTGTCTAGAATTTTATACTCTTTTTCCCCTTCTTGAATTAGGTCCCAGTACCAGTAAGGTTTTTTTTTTGTTAATCTTATTTCCCTGCATCATTTCCTCTATATTCCCATTCCCATTTCCAGTTTTGTTTTCGTTCTGGTGTAGAGTAGTTCCTATCAGGTACATGCATCATTGTTGCCGTTTGCGATTCCTTAATTGCGAAAATTAAGAAATCGGAATTAAGGAATCGCAAACGGCCATGCATCAAAAAATCGCAATTTGTTTAGCGATTCCTTATTATTCCTTAATTGCGATTCACAATTTGCGAATCGCAATTAAGGAATCCCTTCCCATTGATTCCTATGGGCCAAAAGGCCCATAGTAATGAATGGGAAGACAATCTCAATTTGAGATTCACAATTAGCTAATCGCAAATTGAGATTGCGATTTCAAGGGTGCAGGGGTGTCCAAAAGACACCCTGTTGCATCCCTGAAATCAATCTATGCACATATGTTGTGCACACACATGCCCTAAGGGCATGTGCGTGCACAACATGACAGTTTGAAAAAAGCAAAAAAATGCATTTTTTAGATTTTTCGCAAATTACCATGAGGTCCTACCTCATGGTAATTTTTTCCCTCCTAATTGCGAATTCGCAATTTTTAAAGATGTCATGCATTGCATTTAAGGAATCGCAAATTGCGATTCCTTAAATGCAATCGCATTTTTTGAAATCGCAAAAAATAGCGATTTCTTGTATTTTTGTTTGATGCATCCCAAATAGTGATTTAGGAATCGCAAACGGCCGATTTTTGCGATTCGCACCGTTTGCGATTCCTAAATCGCTTGATGCATGTGGCTGCTTATTCCCAATAGGCTCTGCGCATTGGAATATTATAAACAGCAGTGTAGACGTAGGACTGAGGTCGACTAGGTCTCTACTGACTATATTAGACTTAATTAGTTTTGCCAGCTAGCTCAGAGGTCACTAGAAACTTTCTCGAATGTTCAGGAAAGAGTTAACTCTCCGGATTTAGACAAGAAGGGATTAGCTTCTGACAACCACATAAACATGACAACTTTGCTCCCTCAGAATAAAGAGTGTATCTCTAGAGTCGTGTGAAAACAATAGACAGTTATTTCACTCAGTCAATCGTGCATACTTAGTTTCACCAGAGAGCAGAGAAATAGAGAGACAGGCGTTTTCAATAAAAGGTGTTATTTATTGAGCAGTCTTCTTTCTCATGCAAGAGAAATGAATTGCCACAATTGCAATACTTATCATAAAGTAAAGTGCGTACAGTAAAAGGAGTATTATAAAATAATACTGTAAAAGCATTGATATGGTTTCTTAGCCATATGATACTTTAAAATGGATAAAATATATACATACATAAAAACATTGACTAACGTACTCAATTGGTGCTTCTAATCCACGCCTACCCCGGTGTACCTGACCTAAGCCTCATACGTGGGAAGGAGTAAGTAAGTTGCAGTTTAAGATAAGTTGGGTTTTTGCCAAGGATCTGAATCAAGAATTCTCTTAAGGGTTTAGTCAGCTCCGTAGCTTGGTAATAGAATGTAGGAGGTCTTTCTCAGGACTTGATATCCCAGCAACCCGCAAGGGTGGCTGGAAACACCAGAGCTGGATTTTCTCGGCTGGAGAAAAAGACAGCGTCTTTCTCAGTGCGTCATGAGGGAGGGGCGGCGTCCTTCAGCTCCTCGCATCAGCTGGGCTTCCGGGCAAGTAGATAGCTGCTCTGCTCCAAACCACTGTGTGTTTGCTTAAGGCAACGTTGGTATATTTAAAATAATAATAATTCAGAGTTTTTAAAGCGCCTGGTTACACCTGTCGGTGTGTCCCCGCGCTATCAGGACAGAGCAGCAGCTAAGAAAGGAAACGCAAGACATGCGCCGGTACATTAGGGCTTAGGGACAGGAGGGTTTTCAGCTCTTTCCGGAACAACACCTCAGATGGCTCCACACGGAGCTTCTGTGGGAGAGAGTTCCATCTTTGTGCAGCTAAGTAGCGAAAAGAGCGTCCTCCCATTCTTGCCCTGTTAATTCTAGGGACCAAGAACAGGCCTGCGCCCATGGAACGCAGGAGCCGGGTAGGCTTATAAGGAGAAAGCAGAGAGCGCAAAAAAACGGGCCCCTTTCCATGGGCAATCCTGTGACTGATACAGAGTGCATTGAATTCTATGCGTTCCCTTACAGGGAGCCAATGCAGTGTCTCCAAGGCTCTTTTTGAAGAGGCTCTCCTGGGAAGCTGTAGCACCAATCGCGCAGCTGCGTTCTGGATACGCTGTAGTCTTAGAGTACAGCTTGCATTAGCTCCCAGGTAGAGGACATTCCCATAGTCCAGCCTGGAAGTAACCAAGGCATGGACCAGGGCCCCTCTGGCAGACGCTGGGAGAAGGTCAAGTGTCTTTCTTAGACTGCGGAGGACTCCAAAGCGTGTCCCTGCGACACGCTGAGTATGGTAATCATAGGACATTCTGGAATCCAACCACATGCTCAGGTTTTTAACTTGATCCTTGGGGACAGGTAATGGGCCCAATGCCTGAGGCCACCAGGCAGAGGTCCACACCGAGGGGGACTTACCGACAATGAGCACCTCGATTTTGTCCCCGTTCAGCCTGAGGCAGTTTTTTGCCATCCATCCTGCCAGATCTTGAAGGCAGGATGCAAATCTACTGGCTGCATGATCAGCTGGCTGTGACAAAGCCACAACCAGCTGAGTATCATCGGCATAGGTTACTACCTCTATCCCATACTGCTCAGTGATAGTAGCCACTGGCGCTACATACAAGTTCAACAGGGTAGGGCTGAGGCTGGAACCCTGGGGAACACCCTGCTTAAGATCCAGAACCTCTGACCTATATGCACCCTGTTCCACTTAGAAGCTGCGGTCATGGAGGAAAGATTCCAACCATGACCAGGCTCTCCCAGTCACTCCACTTTTCCTCAGACACTGTAGCAGAGTATGGTGAGCTACAGTGTCGAACGCAGTGCTGAGATCAAGAAGACTCAGCGCTGCTGTCTGACCCTCATCTACCAATTTCCTCAATGCCTCTGTGGAAAAGAGAAGGGCAGATTCAGTGGAGTGGAAGGCACGGAAGCCAGCCTGGGAAGAATGGTAGAGCCTGTGCGCCTCGATGTGAGTCGTCAATTGTTGGTTTACCAGTTTTTCGGCTATTTTAGAGAAGTAGGGGAGGAGGGAGATCGGACGTAGATTGTTAAGTTGAGTGATACTGATTTGTGGCTTTTTCTTAAGCGGAAGTACAACAGCCTGCTTCCATGTTTTCGGCACCTTGCCGGAGTCGAATGACAGAGCTAAGATATGCTTAACATAAGGTGCCAGTACCTCCATGCTGCCACGCAGAATTTTGGCAGGGGCTGGATCCCTGGGGGAGCCTGATTTGACCCTGCTCGCTACTGCTACTAGCGTAGCCTCATCCGGGACTGAGTATATGCTGATGCAGTCCTCCTCCAAGATAGCACCTTCCATTGGCTGGTCACCGCTGAGGCCAGTCCTGGCCTCTTTAGGATAGGTGGTATAAATATCTTGCACTTTCTTGTGGAAGAAAACGGCAATTTGGTTGCATAGTTGTACAGAAGAATCTACTTGTTCGCTTCTAGAAGCCAGCACTCAGCCTTGTCAATACGATCAGTGAAGTAAATTGAGCGGGTGTTCCTAATCAAGGCGTGGTAGCGTCTAAGGCTGTCTTTGTTGGCATTACCTGCCTCTGGAAGATAGCCCTTTCTCCAAGCTCTTTCCATAAGTTTACATGCTGTTTTAGTTTCTTTCAGCTCAGCATTAAACCAGGGAGCTGATTTAGTTTGGCGCAGTGGACCATTCATCGACCAGGGGGCGGTCAGATCTATGGCTATCTCAATGCGTTTATCGAGTACCGCGCAAGCTTCCTCAATAGTCGCACCTAGCCCATCCGGGGCACACCCCTGTTTTAGGCTGGCATGAAACTTGTCCAAAGAAAATTTAGCCCACTTCCTCTGCTTCTTTTTAGTGTCACTACCATTCTTCGGGTTACTGCCCTCCGTGAATTTAAAACAGAAAGGAACTAAATAATGATCTGTCCAGATCATCGGGACCGGGCACCCGGCCTTAATGCCCTCCCAAATGCAAAAGAGGGGATCCAGTTGATGACCTAACCGATGAGTAGGAAGTGTCAACTGCAATATCAATTGCATAGTCGATAACTCTTGGCATACCTCTTGGGCAGCCATATTAGATCCATCGTTAAAATGCATATTGAGATCGCCAAGTAAAAGAAATTGATCATATCTCATGGCAGGGGATAGCAAATTGCATATTAAGCTCTCCACAAACTTGCTGCTGCTACCCGGGGGTCTATAGATTAAGAGGCCTTTAATAATTGTATTGCTGGTCACAGTTATAGAGAACATCCCTGTCTCACTGCCCACTATGCTAGCAGGCTCAATAGTGCAGATAATATTGTCCCTGTGGATCAGTGCAATCCCACCCCCCCTTCCGCGGGGTCTATCCTGCCTACAAATGCCATATCCCTGGGGCAGGGCCTCTAGTATTTCAGGTTCTGACTCCCCATCGAGCCATGTCTCTGTTAAAAAAAGAATGTCTAGATTGTTATCCAGCAATAGGTCCCGCACTTCCATGTTATGTTTTTTTAAAGACCTACAGTTAAGCAGTGCGCAGACAACTTCCTTAGTAGTACCTGCCACTTGGACATCGCCTTTCAACTTAACACCACAGTGCTTACAAACACTTACAGCAACCCCCCTGCTGGGATCCAGTCCATGGGTACACTGAGGGCTGATCGTCAAACATAGATCGATCAGCTGTTGCCGAGTATAGACCAGGTTTGACCCCAAACCGCCAGCGGTTCTGGCCCCAGGCCCCGTCCGGCCGCGGATGGGCGCAACGGGCTTGCCTTAGGCGCGCCCACTGCGCTCGTCCGCTGCGCGTCCGGTTCATAAGTGGCTAAATACCCTTCCTTCCGGCCGACGACTAGACCGCGTCCTGCCTGAAGTAGGGATTCTGAGGACTAATAGTTGCCGCCCTCCGCACAAACGGCATAGCAGCTGCGGCGGACCGGGGTCGGCAAGAATGGTAAGTGTTTAAAATGTCCCCAACAGTATAAGTCACAGTGCCCCAACTCACAGCCTAAAATAGTAACAATGAAAATATTTCACAAGTTTTAAAACGCTGAGCACAAGAGCACAAGAGTTGCACACTATACAGATTTTATCAAATAAAACCAATTCACTGGCGCTAAAGAAATGCGGCGCCTCCAGGCTACTCACAGTCCGCTGCGCGATGGTTCCAACCTTGCCTAAATACCCTTCCTTCCGGCGGACGACTAGAACGCGTCCTGCCGGAAGTAGGGATTCTGAGGGCTAATGGTTGCCATCCTCCGCACAAACGGTACAGCAGCCACGGCGGACCGGGGTCGGCAAGGATGGTAAGTGTTTAAAATGTCCCCAACAGTATAAGTCACAGTGCCCCAACTCACAGCCTAATATAGTAACAATTAAAATAATTCACAAGTTTTAAAATGCTGAGCACAAGAGCACAAGAGTTGCACACTATACAGATTTTATCAAATAAGAACCAATTCACTGGCGCTTAAGAAATGCGGCGCCTCCACCTCCACCTGAAAGGTGCCGGGTTTGACGTAAGATTGGACATAAGACGTCACCAAGAACTAACAGTTCTTTCTTGACTCTAGGAGTTCTTGTGCAAATCAAAACAAGAGCAGGGGGATTTCCCGGGCTGCTGGAGACTTGGTTTGTACGCGTTGTACTTTCTAGGAGTCTAGGGGAGTAGCCTTGCTGTATTTGACTGCATGGGCTATTACTAAATATGGATATGATTCTTATGCCTTTATAAGGATATTATTTATTATAGCCATATAAAGGCATACATCGGGAATATCGAATTAGGGTCCTAGATAGAAACACAACACTGACTCTTGACCCAGCTAGTCAGTTGGTAGTACTTGAATCTTGAAAGTGTTCCTTTTGTTGTCTCATTTAAGACTTCCCAATCTACAGCAGTGTTTTGGTCTATTAACAGGCCCCATTTTTTGATATTGTTTTCTCTCAAGGGATTCACTAGCCTGTCTCTGAGGCATTCTGGGGTCCTGGGAGAGTCCCAAATTGGTGCAAACTTACTATAATACGGGATGTTCAGTACTCTTCTCATTTGGTACCAAAGACTTGCTGCGGACCTGAAGGTCTTCAACTTTATCTTCTTGAAATACTTGGGGTGAACAAATTTGTACAAGTAGTGACTTCCGTCCTTCTTAACTAGAGCCTGCAGATGAATGGGGTATAAGTCAAAATTGTTCAATAATTTCCTGATATTTTAAAATTGAAACACCCTACAATATTCCTTGTTTCTACTTAACTTCCTCTATGCAATTCTTGCCCCTTTGGCCGCCCAAATGAAGCTGTTTAGTTCTCCCTGTAGTTTTTTATGGGGTCCACTTTAAATTGCAGAGGGATGGTACTAAACAAGTATTTAAACTTTGGGAGTATCACCATCTTGATTATATTTGATCTCCCCATAAATGTCAACGGAAGGCCTCCTCATACTGTTAGTAGTTTCCTCACTTCTTTATGTACCCTGCCAAAGTTAACACTCCCTATTTCTTCTATGTTTGTTGTAAGATGTATCCCTAGGTACTTAGGGGCATATTAGCAACAAATAGTGATAATTATCGCTAAATGTGCTTGCCGCTTTTTTGTTTATTGCCGGATATTATCGCAGAGATAACATGCTATTAGCAACGTTTATCTCTAAATCGATAAAATATCCGGCGATAGCGGCTCAATGTGTGAATATCGCTGGAAATCCAGCGATATTCAGGCATCATCGCTACTGGGGACTTAACCTGATTATCCACCTCCCATTGGATATACAGGTTATGAAGTGGTCTCAGCAGGCGTTAGGTTTTGGCAATAATCGCGCTGAGTGCGAGTTTTTTTATCGCTTCGCCTGCCTTGCTAATAGGCGATAGCTGTGTTAGCAACTGCTTTCAGTCACTAACAGGTTGGGTACGCCCACTTTGCATGTCATTAGCGATAAATATCGCTGACATGCAAAGCGGGCCCCGAACATGTAGCTATCACCTACAAGCTGTCGCTAACTGCTGTTAGCGACAGCTTGCTAATAGGGCCCTAAACATATCGCCGCTTTCACGGGAAAAAGTCCAGCTAAAGCGGCGATATCACCCTTATTAATATGCCCCTTAATTTTTTCCTTCACCAATTGGTTCCGGGAGTTGTTATACAATGCTAAATATTTCCCTCAGGGCCTATATATGATTTCATTCAGACATTGTTCATATTCATTTGAACAGACATCAGAATACAACAGTGATACATGTGATCATCTCGTTGTTATTTTTTATTTTATCCAAACTTGTTTCCCTCTTTTTTTTTTAAAACACATATTTTTTTCTTCTTTTTAGATGATTCATTTCAAAAACATTTTACACATAGACATTTCTTTAATTCTCAATGGTTATAAATCCATCTACATTGATAAAAGTTTTTTTCCATAAATACACAAAACAGTATAACAAAAAATATACTTTTATAGAAAGAAACATATACAATCTCCATGGTTAGAATTTAATAAATACAAGCATACTACCAATCATTCAGATTCAACCACTTTCACACCTAACACAAACATACAATATCTGTACACCGTTGAGTCTAATGTGAGGCCAGGAAAATTTATGCCACAACTGGAACCACAGTGCCCAGTTCAGGGTCGACGCGTGTTTCGGTGGAATTCAGGTGTTGATACCACCTTCCTCAGGACCTATCCAGATAACTGCTCCAAACTTTCATTTGACCAGGGAATCAATAATTTTAATTGTTGTCACATGTAATTCTCATTAACCTCCAAGGTAGATTCCAGACAACATCGTCTCACGGGTGTGTTTGCAAGCAGACTTGTTTACAATTATCCTAAAAACATAGGATGATCTTGCTGTAGTGATCTTTTTATAATACTTCTTTTTCGTCAATACATGCATTAGTGGGATGCGGGTACCTCTTACATTTCCGTCCTCAGTTAGGTTTGAAGATATCTCTCTGTCGGCTGCTCGATACCACCGCAAACAAACTAGGGAGTTGTTATTCCATTAGAGAATCTCAGACTTTTATTGATTTACTAGATATGGTTTGTGCAAACATATGCGTCCACCCATCAGATTTGTAAGTATTCTTGCCCATTCTTCCTTCACCAAATATGTCTCTTGTAGTATCATTATCATTATCACACAGTCTACAATCTTCAAATATGCCAGGATCTTTGCCCTTTGTTTCCTTATCCATAGGCCATTGACATTCCATGACATGATGTTAACTGCCATTCAGTTGTTTTCTTTGGTTTTGTTGAGTTGAATTTAGTTTTGAAGTGCTATCCTTTGTGTCTCCTAAGGGATTTTCTGGGACCCTTTCTCCCTCATACTGCTTTAATTTGGACTTTTTTTTCCTTTTTCTTCCCCATTTCGCTCCCCATCTAGTGCGCTTTTTTTGTCTTTTAAATGTTTTCTGAGTGCTTCTCTTGACTTCCTCCCCCTCCTGGAGGAGCCTCCACTTTTCTTCTCTTGGGCATCAATCTGCCCTTTGGAGCTCTTTACCCTCATAATGCTTTAGTTTCTTGTATTCTATTCCATTTTATGCTTGCACTTTAATGCGTTCTATAAAGCACTCCACCTCCTTGGGGTCCCTTATATTTTGCATTTTGATTTCCCACATTATTCTCAGTGAGGCCAGAAAACGCATCTGCACTGTTGCCTCTAGCGTTCTTAGTGGATGTATGATGTTACAACACATACTTTTACAACGCATACCTTTACAACGCATTTTGTACAACGCAACATCCATTACAACGCATTCCATTACAACGCATGCCATTACAACGAAATTTAAAAAACTACATTTACAACGCATTCCATTACAACGCACACTACCTTTACAACGCATACCATTACAACACATTACATTACATTGCATGTTTGGTAAGTATTGGATAGTGTAGGGGTAAAATTTACTATTCTAACTCCAGGGGGTGCAACAGTAGGGTAAGTGTTGGATAGTGTAGGGGTAAAAATTACTATTCTAACTCCAGGGGGTGCAACAGTAGGGTAAGTGTTGGATGGTAATGTTATGCGTTGTAATGGTATGCGTTGTAATGACTGAGTTGTAATGACATGCGTTGTAGTGGTGTGCGTTGTAGTGTCATGCGTTGTAATGGTTGCGTTGTAAATGCATGCGTTGTAATGGATGTTGCATTGTAAAAGTTTAGTTGTAATGGTAGTGCGTTGTAAAAGTTGCATTGTAAAGGTTGTTTCCTCTTCTTAGTTGTTGCATAAGCTGTCCCGGCTCCCATTTTCTATCTAGGGTCAACTTTAAGACGCCAGATCTAATTTTGCAAGACCAGTTGTCTTTTGTGAATAATCCTGCCTTCGCTTAGGATCCTCTCTTTTAGCGTATACGTTTTGAAGTTGGCCAAAATTTTCCTTGGGTTTTTCCTTGCTTTTTCTTTCCCAAATGGGTATCGGTGGATTATTTGGATGTCTCCTGAGCGGTCTGCCGTCTTTGTCCAGTAGATTATATCTTCCAGTAACTTGGTTGTGAAGTTTTTATCATCCTTCCCTTCCAGACCTTCTGGAACCTTAAGAATTCTGAGAGTGTTCATTCTGGCTTAGGTTTCCAGACATTCCATTTTGTCCCTGATCTCATTTTCTTTACCTTTCAGTAGGTCAATTTCTTTTTTGTTTTTCTCGACTTGCTTGTTCAGCACCTCTACATCTAATTCCACCAATGTTACCCTATCAATTAGCCTGTTTATCTTTAGGTCCCGCACTTCGCAAGCTTCCTGTATTGTTACTTGATTTTTTTCTGAGGTTGCGAAGTTGGACCTCATCTCTTTCATCATCATCTCCATCATTATTTCCATGCTATTTGCTTCCTCATGACTCTTTTGGTTCTCGGGTTTGTCTGTTGGCTAGGCTGTGCTGTATCCTCCTTCTCTGTCCTACGTCTCTGCCTGTGTTTCCTTGGTCAGTTCTGTAGCTGATTTCTGCTGGTCTACTGTCATTAACATGTTGAACTGTCACCACCCATTTTTGCTGTATTTGCTTCGTCCTCACCAATGCTCTCCTTCTGATCCTATCCAGATCTGTGTTATTAACTTTCTGTTTCTGTTTTGGGGTTACAGTGTCTATGTTCAGTCTCTCCTTTAGAAGAGTGTGTGACTCCTTGGTTAGCAACTGCCTACTCCTTAAACTGTGACCACCTTCCTCCTTTTTTATTTGCAATATGTCTAGTGAAGGTTGTGTGGGTTGGGGGAAGGGCTGCAATGTCTTTTGGTCTCCTGCCCTCTTCAACACGTATTTCCTCAGCTGCCCCTTTAGCGTTTACTAGGCAGTTTGACCCCTCCAAGTTGTTTGTGTATTTAGCTCCCTGACCTCTCCTCTCAGTGTAGCAAAACCCTCTACCCCTCGCACTCACCCTCTCCTGTTGGTTCCTTGGTTCCTGCTGTCTCCTGATAACTCCAGCCACACTTCCTACTGGTACTCCTTCCATGGCGCAAAGACAACTGCAACAATCCTGCCTCCCTCCTGGTGAGACCGATTTTTTTCCTTCGGAACAGCACTCTCGCGGGCGCCCTCCTGTTGGTTCAGCATGCCGTGGCCACTTTTGCCCACACACTGCAAGTTGTGATTGTGCAACTGCGCCGCTCCTCCTCAGGCTGAAGGCCGGACTGACCAGCCGGGCTAGCGGGCAATCCCCCGGGAAGCTAGACCCCTGGAGGCCGGTTTCGGTCCCCAGGAGACCGGTTTCACTCGACGGAAGTGGTGATGAGTTACGTAGCCTGCAGCAACTTGCAATGTTGCCAGTTTGAGATTTTTTGTGAGCTGAAACAGAGCGAGCACATCAGACATCAGAAAAGAGGTCAGAGAAGCGCATGAAAGACAGCCCAAGTCATGCATTCCCAGAGCATGCTATTACTGTAATGCGCTTGGCTACCGAAACAGACACTCGGGGTACGCTACATGGGTACCTACATACACATCGTCCTCATGGTTATTGCAAACTTTGAGCGGGGCTCACAGTATGCATCTGCAACTGTTTTTTTCTTGACAGGAGCAGCGGGCATTTGGTTGAAGTGCATTTCCCTTTATTTTTGGAGAGAAGCATTTCTTTTCTCTGCGTCTTTTAGGTGCGTGCAGGCAGCTTTGTTTAATTCACCAGCGTGTGTGAACGTTTGACAGCAACTGTAAAGGAAAACATTTTGCTTAGATTGGGTTCGACCGGCTTTAGAGAGAAATGTTTGCACGTGTTGTAACATTTGTCTTTAGCTTGTGCTCCTTCTGCCGAGATTTGAGACTGTGGAACCTGTACCCTTGTTAATCCGTTAAAATACCCACACTTCGAATCCCAGAATGCAATGTAAAATCGTGGCCTGAATCAGAGAGTTATGCAAGTCACTGAAAAACTAACATTGCAGCTATGCTCAATGTGTGTACCTGATGATTTGTTGTTTATTCTGGAGGAATCATTAGTAGATAATAAATGTCCTGCTTGGATTTGGAGTAGTTGATTTAGAGACGTGCTGTAAGGGGAGGACGTTCTTGGTGTAAATGGGGGCTGAATTTATCATTTTTGCCAGGGCTGCTTGAAGCTCCCAGTCCGTCCCTGCTCAGGCTCCACGTTCTCCCTTCTGTCTTTCCGCGATGCGGCCCCCGGGGAAAGCAGGTCGGCAGACCAGTCTTTTCCCCGGGGTGTTCGCGCGATATTTAGGACAGGCAGGAAGTAGTTAGGGGGTTAGGTCAGGGGTGGGAGGGGTTAGGCGGTTATTTAAGGGGACAGGAGGGGGAAGGACTTCCTCTTCCTGTCCCCGGTGCCTCAGGGAAAGAAGTTAGTTTTAGTCGGAGCTCTAGGTAGGCAGTGTGTGATTCAGGGATTTTGGTCGTTTTCTGGTGCCCCAGAGCGACGTATTAGGCAGGTTTATCGGTGTTTAGTTAGGTGGGCTGTCATTTAGACGAATTTCCAGCGTTTAGCCCCTGGTGTCCCGGTGCGGCGCGCGGCTGTGCTGAATCTCACGCATGTCGCGGACGGGTCGGGGTTGCCAAACCTCACGCATCTCGCGGACGGGCTGGAATTGAGGGTGCCAAACCTCACGCATCTCGCGGACGGTCAGAAAACTCTGAAAGAGGTATGGCAACGCCTGATGCGGAGGCGGTGAGGGCTGCACTACTTGTGCTTGGCCGGACGGGGAGGACGGACCTCCTCCAGCCCGGTGTCCTGGACCAGGCATGGGTCGGGATGACCCGCACGCCCCGGTCGGCATCGGCGGGGGTGGCTGCGGTTGTCGCAGCATGCATGGATGAGCCCATTGGGGCTCGGGAAGACGCGTCTAAGAGGGCGAGGGGCAAAAAACAGCAGAAGGTGCCCAAGAAAGGGGAGAGGCGGCTGAGCCTCCCAGCAAAGATCGAGGCCAAGGAAGCGGTTCCCGGTGAGGACGGTGGGGCGGACGAGACTCCACTGGCATTACGTGCCGGGGGGTCGGGGAGCGTGGGCCAGCTAGTGGGGTACGATGAGAGCAGTGAGGGCAGCGGGGGGAGGACCTGGGTGAGTGGGAGGTGGCGGCTGGTGAGGATTTCACGCTCACGCTGTCTGGGGGGAGTCTGGGGGGGAGGAGGAGTTCACCATCCTGGAGCAACCGGTCGACCTTTCGGGGGGCCGGAAAGGGGTTGTTATGCAGCAGGGTTCCAAGGGCAAGGGCCCCCTGAAGGCGCAGCAGCAGAGCGGGGCGGGGGGTGCTGCGGCACCCGTGTCCGGGCGGGTAGGCCTGGGGAAGCCTGGGCTGTCGTCCATGTATGACAGGTGGGAGCACATGTCCGAGGAGGAGAGGGCCCGCGATCAGCGTCGCGTCATTGCCGAATATGAGAAGGAGTGGCAGCGCTTCTGCGAGGCCAGGGAGGCGAAGGCTGGCGGGGTGCTCAAGGGCAATGGGGCCCTGGCGACTGCGCGTGGCAGGGGGGCAACTGGAGGTAGAGGCAGGGGGGCCCCTGGGACACGTGGGCAGTGGGTCTGGGTGGAAGGTTCAAGGACTGCCTTGACGGATCAGAGACCTGTTGGCACCGGGGCCTCCCCGAGCGCATACGGCTCGGGGGGGGTGGGCACAATCCAGCGGGGTCAGCTGGCAGAGGCCAGGGTGGGCCGGCGGGGCGCAAAACGGCCTCCAAACGCCGGAACGAAGAAGCAGGGGGGTCCGCGGCGGCCTGCCCTCCATCGAGGGAGCGGGCACCAACGATGCTGGAATGCGAGTTTATGCCTGGAGTGGAAGGGAAGGGGGCTAAGAGAGTGGTTACGGAAGTGGTGCCGCTGGATGTTCAGGATGAGTGGTTGGATTATGAGGATGAGGAGGATGAGTTGTAAGAGGGAGAGTTGCGAGAGTCTGAGTGTGTGGACAGGGCTAAGGTGGCATCTGCCACGGTCGGTGTTTCCCATGAGGCACGAGATGGCGCCAGTCGGGCCAGCAAGGGGACCATGAAGCCGGCGGACGCACGGCGATGGGAGATGGACGCTCCTGCAACCTTGTCAGGTGAGGGCGCTTGGTGGGACGCATGGACTGAAGGGGAGAAAGGAGGGAGGAAGAAGCCCTGCCGGTCGGTGGGGGTGGGGGATGGGTCTGTGCGGACGGGGTCCCATGTTGGGACGGAGTCGGTGGCGGCTGCTGGGGGGAAGCAGGTCACGACGGCCAGTGCGCAAACGGACAAAGTGGAGGATTTGGGGGTAAGGAGGATGGAGTTGAGAAGCTCCGAAAGAAATTGCCATACATGGGGTTGGCGATGCCCCTGGGTTCTCATTTGTCTGAAAAAACGAGAGGGAAGATTTGGAAGCATGAATATGTGGATGTGTTTAAGCTGCTACATAGAGAGATTCAGGCGAAGGAGGGGTCTAAGGAAGAGGAATGGGAGTTGACCAGGCGGCCGAGGGTGCCGGTAACGATGGAGAATTGGACATCGGCTTTCTTGATTTACGCGAGTATATATTGTGAGAAGCATGGTGATCGGGCGACTGCTCTGTTCAAGTATATGGACGTGATCAGGAAGGCGCAGCTGCATTTCGGGGGTTTTGCTTGGCTGAGCTACGACGAGGAGTTTAGGGCCAGGGTCAGCGTCAATCCAGACAAGCCGTGGGGGGAGGTGGACCAGGAACTCTGGATTTAATGGATGTCTTCGACGCAGGCGGCAGCTTCCACTCATACGGCTAGCGGTCTTCCGGTGACTTATCGGTCTTTTCAGTCGCGCCCCGCCCAGTCTGGGGCCGGTAGTCAAGGAGGTGCAGGTAGTCTGGGAAACCAGGCGGTGTGGTCAGGGGCTTCGGGACAGCAGTACAAGCCAGTGTCTTCGGGAGCCTGTTGGGGGTTCAATAAAGGTTTCTGCAACCGCACCTCTTGTAAGTTCAAGCATGAGTGTTCGAAGTGCGGGGGACGGCACGCAGTCACACAGTGCCTCACGTTGGCCTCGCCGTCAGAGCAGTGGAAACTTGCCAAGGGTAGGGGGCAGCCTGGGCCGAAGGGCCCATACTCCAGTTAGGATGGAGGCCATGTGTCCATGGCTCTCCCGGTACCCTGATAAGGAAGCGGCGTTGCGTTTATATTGAGGTTTCATGGAAGGTTTCCGGATTGGTTATCAGGGGCCGAGGAAGAGATGTTGGGCTGAGAACTTGCGGTCCGCCAAGGAGTTGCCGGAGGTGGTGGCACGTAAATTGGAGAAGGAGGTTTTGGAGGGCAGGATTGCGGGTCCTTTTGCAGACTGGCCAATGTCGGATCTCATTGTTTCACCTCTTGGGGTGGTGCCCAATAAAGAGCCTGGGGAGTTTCGATTGATTCATCACTTGTCCTGGCCGGAAGGAGGGTCGGTGAATGATTTAATTGCGGAGGAGGACTCTAGAGTGCTGTATGCGTCAGTGGATGATGCCATAGGCTTGGTGAGGTCCTGTGGGAAGGGGGCTGAGTTGGCCAAGTGTGACATCAAGTCGGCCTTTCGCCTCCTCCCCATTCATCCGGCGGATTTTCCCCTGTTGGGCATGCGGTTTGCCGGGTCTATCTTCGTGGACATGGTTCTGCCGATGGGTTATGCGATTTCCTGCGCGCTTTTCGAGACTTTCAGCTCCTTTTTGCAGTGGGCCTTTGTGGACCGCAGTGGACATCGGCTGGTGTCCCACTATTTGGATGACTTTCTGTTTGTGGGCGCGGGTCGCTCCGGCGCTTGTATAGAGGTTTTGCAGCAGTTTCAGTTGTTGGCGCAGGAGTTTGGGGTGCCGTTGGCGCCGGAGAAGACGGAAGGGCCTAGTTGTTGCCTGACTTTTCCTGGGATTGAGTTGGATTCGGTGGCTTGGCAGGCGCGTCTACCGGTGCGGAAGGTGGCGGAGATGCAGGAGGCTTTGAGAAGTGCGATCGAGGTCCGGAAGCTTGAGTTGAGGTCTGTGCAGCGCTTGTTGGGGTTGTTGACCTTAGCTTGCAGGGTTGTGAGGGCCGGGAGGACATTTTGTAGGCGGCTCGGCATGGCCGTGTGGGGGTCGGCCCTCCCACACCACAGGATCAGGATCACGCTGGGTGTCCGTCGGACTTGCGAGTGTGGCTGGTTTTCCTGGAAGATTTCAATGGTGTGTCCTTGGATTTTGCGCGCGACAGGATGGTGTGGCAGGTCCAACTTTACTCGGACGCGGCGGGTGCGGCTGGTTTCGGGATTTTCTGGGACGGCCGCTGGTGTGTGGAGCAGTGGCCAGCTCATTGGCTGCGCCAGGGCAGGAGCATTGCGTTTTTGGAGTTTTTCCCCTTGTTGGTGGCATTGTTGGTGTGGGGCCCGGAGTTCAGGAACAGGTCTGTGTTGTTTCATGTGGACAATATGACTGTAGTGGACTTGGTGAACAACCAAAAGGCGAGGGACCTGCGAGTGCTGCGCTTGCTGCGAAGTTTCATGCTGCTGTGTCTGCGTTTCAATGTGCTGTTTCGCGCGCAACATGTGCCTGGCGTGAGTAACGAAATTGCGGATGCGTTATCTCGTTCGCAGTGGCAGCGCTTCAGGGAGCTGGCGCCGGGAGCGGAAGCTTGCAAGACCAAGGTGCCGGAGGGTATCTGGGCCTGGGGGGAGTGAGAGTGGTTGGGTTGGTTGAGAGGTAGATAGCGGAGTCCACTAGGCGGGCGTACAGGTTGGCGTGGGCTGAGTTTGGGTCCTTGGTGGGGGGAGAGATGGGAGTGGAAGGATGTCCAGGGAGGAGTGTGAGCGGGGGTGGTGCAATTTGTGTTGGATTGCATGGATAAAGGGCTATCACAAACAACAATTGCTGGCAAGTTGGCAGGAGTTTCTTTCTACAGCATGGTGTTTTTGGGTTTTGATCCGGCTAGGACGGATCTGCTGAGTCGAATGTTGAAGGGTTGGGGTCGGTGAGGGCGGAAATGGGTGGGGGGGAACTGCCGCGTGAGGCGGTTACGTTTGATTTGTTGGAGCAAGTTTTAAGGGAGTTGCGTTTCTGTTGTTATGATGGGGAAGATGTGGCGCTGTTTTGCCTATGCATGATTTGGATGTTTTTTGGTGCCTTTCGGGTGTCGGAGTTGCTTGGGACATGTGGGGTGCCGGGTCGGATGTTTGCGGATGTGCGTGTTGATGGGGTTCGGGTGGGCATATGGTTGGGACGTTCCAAGACTGACCAGTTGGGTCGGGGCAAATGGGTGTGGCTGTCGGAGAGTGGGTGTGAGGGTGTGTGCCCGGTGCGAGAGTGGCTGGGGTTTTGTGGTCAAGAGCGGAGGTTGGAAGGGGAGATTTTTGTGCATGCGTCGCGGAAGCGCTTGACGTCTTCTCAGTTGCTGGCAGTTCTGCAGATGGCTTTGCGGAGGCTGGGCAGGGACCCGGCGCGTTTTGGCACGCACTCGTTTCGGATTGGGGAAGCCACTGCGGCGGCGGGTTTGGGTTGGTCGTGGGAGGAGATCCGGAGGATTGGTCGTTGGCGGTCGCGGTGCTGTGAGCGTTACGTGCGTAAATGAGGGGGTGGGGCGTGCTGCTTGGCCGGCTGCACTGTTTGTTGTTGTTTTTCTTGTTCTGCTGGGGTACTAATCTCTTTCTCTTCGTAGGTTGTGTTCGTGGGCCGGGGGCCAAGACAGTCACCTGGGTCGTTGGGCACTCTTTTGTGCACTGGGGGGAGAAATACGCTGCCAGGCGGGTGTACGGCCGTAACCTGGGCCTGAGGAGCAGCCATCACAAAGTGCAATGGTGGGGTAAGAGCGGAATGCGTTGGGGAGAACTGCTACCATGGCTCACAAGGAAAGTGTCGCAGCTGGGCTGCCCGGACATGCTCATCATCCACTTGGGAGAGAATGAATTGGTGAGGCAATCGGGGGTGTCACTTTTGCATTTGATGCAGAGGGATTTGGAAGCGATGAAACGCAATCTGGCTGGCGCCTGTATTGTGTGGACTGAGTTTGTTCCGAGAAGGATTTGGAGGGGTGCACTCAAGCCTGCGGCCGTGGAAAGGGCCCGCAGGAAACTGAACAGGGCAATGAGACTCTTTTGTGCGGATATGGGTATCACCGTGCTGGTTCATGTCGGGCTTCAGCTTGAGCAGCCACTTCTTTTCTGAGATGACGGCGTGCACCTTTCTCACATGGGGAATGCTTTCTACCTGATGGAGTTGCGGGACCTGATTAGCCATCTGTGAAATGAATCGATCTGGTGTAAGAGAGACTGAGTTCGAAAGGTGCACGCTTGGTGGGGCAGGTAACCGCCCTCCGGGGGTTCCCTGGGTGGCGGGAACTGGGAGGGGTGGGAGTCCATGACGGGCAGAATCACCCTTTCAGGGAGGGGGTTACAGGTGCAGGATGGGGGGAGTGGTAGACGGGAGTGCGATGGATGGAGATGACGGAGGAGTTGGAAAGTGAAAGGGGAAAGTGAATGAGATGCAAAGAGGTCATGGTGTGACTTGGGAGTGGCTGGTGGAGCACGTGAGTGGATGATGGGGTGAGTGGCAGGATGTTGGGGGGATTGTTTAAGTTAATTATGTTATGTTTATTGATGAATGTCATGCCTGTCCTAATAAATGGCCTTTTACGCTAACTGATGCGTGGAGTGGTTATTGCGCGATGCGGCCCCCGGGGAAAGCAGGTCGGCAGACCAGTCTTTTCCCCGGGGTGTTCGCGCGATATTTAGGACAGGCAGGAAGTAGTTAGGGGGTTAGGTCAGGGGTGGGAGGGGTTAGGAGGTTATTTAAGGGGACAGGAGGGGGAAGGACTTCCTCTTCCTGTCCCCGGTGCCTCAGGGAAAGAAGTTAGTTTTACCACCCACCCACCCTACAGCTGACAAAGGGGACGTGGGCCTTGTTTGTTGAAGTTGCCAGTTGGGCAACTTGCCAGTTTAGGACAGGATGGCAAGATAGGGGTGTTGACGGGACCTGGGAGGGGTGGGGAGTCCATGACGGGCAGAATCACCCTTTTAGGGAGGGGGTTACAGGTGCAGGATGGGGGGAGTGGTAGACGGGAGTGCGATGGATGGAGATGACGGAGGAGTTGGAAAGTGAAAGGGGAAAGTGAATGAGATGCAAAAAGGTCATGGTGTGAATTGGGAGTGGCTGATGGAGCACGTGAGTGGATGATGGAGTGAATGGCAGGATGTTGGGGGGATTGTTTAAGTTAATGATGTTATGTTTATTGATAAATGTCATGCCTGTCCTAATAAATGGCCTTTTACGCTAACTGATGCGTGGAGTGGTTATTGCGCGATGTTGTGTTTCTGTAGGTCTCCCTTTCCTGACGTTCACGCCTCCAGTGGCTGCAGTGGGCTTTCGCGGGCTTTGGGACGGCTCGTAGTGATTCCGCATCTCACTGCTGGATGCTTCATGTAAAATTTGTGTATTCTTTCTCTTCCATGTTTACCAGTTTGTTTACCAGCTTAAAAACTCCTTGCTTGGCGTAGAGCGAAATGTAAAGTGCTTGATTTCGTTTGCTTTAGATGCACATTTCCTTTAATATATTTTCCGGAGGGCTCGGAGCTCCCGACCGAACTCCTTAGTCAGCTGCCATCTTCTCCTTCCAATTTTAGTGTCTGTTAAATGTGATGAAGTTTAACTATTAGTTACATACTCCGTAACATACCTGATAAGGTGCTGAAATAATCAGTCATATGTGATGTGAAATGCTTTTGGAAGTAATCACTCATTTGAATAGTAGCTGATCTGTGCATGTAAGCAGTCTGATGGGTGTTTGGACAGTGAAACAGTCACTAACAAATATAGCTATGTACTGAGTCATGTAGCTGGAATTAGGTGGCTAAAGTGAATATTTTTCTGTCCTCTGTATAGTTTTATTACCTTCTCCACAATTTTTATATTTTATTTTTTTCTTATGCTGTTGTTCAGTGCTTTAACTGTGATGTGATAGTAGCTGTAAATTATATACTGGTAGATGTATTTTGTACATCTGATTGTGCAACACAGCGAGGAAGGAATTCAAATATGTGTTAGGTGTGCTACTACAGAACCTGTGTCTGAAGTTTACACTGCAATACTGAATTGACATTTACAACACCTTACAAAGTCTTAAGCTTTCCTTTTAATAAATATATATGACCTTAAGATAAGGTGTAGGTAGGTAATAGAGCATTAAGGTTTGTGTTTAAAAGGCAAAACGTGTAGGTTGAATATTTAGTTAGTTAGAATCATACGTACAGACCAATATACCCAGTGTACAGCAACTCATCTTTCTGTGCACTCAGTGAGATACCTATTTAGAAAACCATGGAGCTATTTATAGTTTTATACACCCAGTCAGACAGTGACTGAGCTACTTACACATTCACTCACAGACTGTCAAGTTGTGTGATTTCTCATTAAGAAATCGCAAATTACCACCAACTTCAAGTTGGTGGTAATTTGCGATTTCTTTCCCAAATTCACATTTTGGCATTTGCAAAGGTGCCATGTGGTGCACATACATGCCCTTAGGGCATTTATGTGCGCCATATGAGCACACATGTTCATTTTAGGGGTGCATCAGGGTGTCCTTATGACACCCTTGCACCCTTGAAATTATTCTCAATTTGCGATTCTCAAATTGCGAATCGCAAATTGAGAATGACTATCCAATCATTCCTATGGGCCTCCTGGCCCATAGAAATGAACTGGAAGGTATTCCTTAATTGTGATTTCGTAATTTGCTAATTGCAATTAAGGAATATTAAGAATTCGGACAAAAACTGCGAATTTTTAAATACATCCCATTTTGCAATTCTCAAATAGCAATTTCTAAAAAAATCGCAATTTGAGAATCGCAAACACGTATGCCCCATAATTACTTAGATATACAGTGATACAGGGCACAGGAAATTGTATACTCAGCCGCATGTGTACTCAAATACAGGTACAAGCAGGTGATCATTCAGACATGTTGACCCTTAAACACATTTGAGGCATGCTACTGCATAGACTGTGTGTGCACTTTCACTGCTAAATTGAGTAGGTACTTAAAAGTCCTTCGCAAGCTTTAAACTTTCATTCTATTAAATGTAATACACACCTACGTTAAGTTGTAAGAAGGATGTAGGCCAGAGTGCTATGTGCTTAGGAGGTAGGAAATTACATTTCACGTCACAGTGACTTGAAATGTACAGACCCATATTACTAGTTATACATTCAGTCTCCCACCTAGCCTCAAACTAACATACCCATATACAAAACGATAGAGTCACTACATCCCACCAGACACTGAAAGAGGCCCTTAAACATTCACTCACACACACATACAGCTCTTATTTGTCCAATTGCAATGGAGGGATTTGCACACACAGCTAAATAACCCCAAACCCACTAATACAGCCATATATGAACATACATACTTTCATATCTAATGACACACCCACATAGGGACTGAGACACTCATTTACATATCTACTGAATAACTAACACTAACAAATCACCCATCCACATTAGTAGCCCTTTAAAAATGTATCAGGCCTGCTACTGTAGAGCCTGTGTAAGGGGTTTTCCTGCTAGGCCGACTTGAATTTCAAAGCACATTGTTAAGCCTTAAAGTCCTCTTCCACTGTATCTAAAGTATTCCTAAGGTAGTCTGAAGGTAGGCCATAATGTAGGGATTAATGTGCTTAAAAGATAGGAGATGTTCTTTGAAGTTTCATTGAATTACATGTGAACTTACAGACCCATGTGTCCAGGTATACATCTAAGGTCCCATCCATGCTCTAACTCACACACCTATGTTAAAAAGGATTGAGCCACTAATACACCCAGTCAGATAGTGGCAGATGCACTTACACATTTACTCACACACATACAACTTGTATGCATCCAGAAATAATGGAGGAAGTTGCACACATATATAAATACCCCAAACCCACTAATATAGCCAGTAAGCAATTCATGAAGCCCTTCACATACACATTTTGAGATCCATAGAGTAACTAAGAGAGCCAGATATATACCAACATAATTACTTAAATATGCAATGGCACAGCCACATAGGGACTAAGACACTCATTTAGATATGTACTGAAGAATTGACACTAACAAGTCACCCATCCCGACAAGTAGAACTTTAAACATTCCTTGGGCCTGCTACCGTATGCATATGCGATTTTCCTGCTAGGATGACTTTAAATTCAAAACACATTGCTAAGCCTTAAACTTCTCTTCTACTACATATAAAGCATCCCTAAGGTAGACAGTGTGTACGCCGTAGGGCAGGAACTTACTGTTTAAAAGATGAGACATGGGGCATGGCAGAGTGGTATAAAGAGCTCCTTCGTCTCTCCTCTTTCACCCGTCTGGGACCTGAGAAACGAGTACTGAGCTGGGTACCGGAGGAGGGGGACACCAGCCGGGAAACCTCCCACTATCACTGCAGCAACCAGGGGAGCGTTCAACTGGAGGTTGCACTGTGAGGCAGCAGAGAGCAGCTGCAGGATTGTGACCCGGTCCCAGCCGGAGGCAGAGGAGACTCGTGGGTGGCCACGCGGTGGACTGCCGCAGCCACCCTGGAGGACACAGGTAGCAGGCAACGGGCAACCTTGGGGGCACTTGACAGCCCCGCCTTCCCCTGGGGTGAAGCAATGAGAAGAGCGAGACCGGTGATGGGTCTCGGATGATCAACTGGGGATCATCCGAGGGGATGTGAGGAGCTGTGATGAGCAGCTGGAAGGCCTTCAGCCCGGGGGACGCGCAGTCGGTCCACAACTTTCTGACTCTGCTGATCAGAGGCAAGATGGGGAGGAAGCGTGGGCACCAGGCCACAGCCATCAAGGACCCCAGAGACAACCCCATATCTGGAGGGGGAGTGCAACAGAAAGGCCAGCGGGAGGAGAGGCCTAGTCTGGGGTGACTGGCAACGTGAGCCCCTGTTAGAATGCAGGGTTTGGCACTTGAACGACCCCCCCCCCCCGGGCCTAAGATGTCTTAGGCGGGGCCTCACGGTCCGGGACACAGAGGAACCTAAAGCTGGCCCTGAGGAGGCTGGAAGGTGGCCCAGCCTTGTGTGCACAGCAGCCAATTCAGCAATAAGGAACTTTGGGTCACACATGCCTGGAGAGAGCTGAAGTGGCTGGTTACTGGCCTTGCGTCCTGTGGTCTGGAACATCGAGCTGAGCTCCGCTGAGACAGTGAGAAGAGGGGTCGGCGGCCAACAGATTAACGCGGTGCTCCCTGGGAGTAGCTGGACTCTTGCATCACGAGCATCAGGAGTGAGGAGAACGGCGAACAAGGGGTCTGCGGGCGAACACTCACTGACCCCCAGAGACAAAGTGGGAGGTGGGCGACACAGAACTACTAAAAGCCAGTGTGAGCTTAGACATGGCCAGTGGCAGAAATAA
The DNA here is from genome assembly GCF_964261635.1 of Lissotriton helveticus. NCBI lineage: Eukaryota > Metazoa > Chordata > Amphibia > Caudata > Salamandridae > Lissotriton > Lissotriton helveticus. The sequence goes on from NC_136057.1 coordinate 668,458,470, forward strand.
ATAGAACAGGTTAGTGAAAGATATGGTCCTGAGGACTCCTCAGATGCACACGGAGGGCAACCTCCCCTCCGAGGGACCTTCAGTGGAACCAGGAGGGCCAGAAGACGCGGAGGGCCCAGTCAGTCGCTCCTTGCTGGAGGCCCTCCGTGCTTCCCTCCAGGAGGACCTCAGCACCATGAAACATGACCTCTCTACAGACCTCAGGGAGGTACGCCGCAACATAGATTCAATAGGGGAGAGAGTTAGTTTGCTGTAGGATCAAGAGACAAGCAGGGTGGAGGAAATCGAGGGCCGGCAACAGGAAGTCATCTTCCTGAAAGAGCAGAACCTAGACCTTCAGTCACACACAGAGGACCTTGAGAACCGTTCTAGGCTTAACAGTATTTGCATTATGGAGGCCATGGTGACGGATCTCTTTCGTACACTAGTGGGGGAGCTGGAGGACTTTCGCATTAAGTTAGACTGCACACACAGAGTAGGCCCTGGCTCCTCCGGCCAACATCCTAACCTGCGTGCATGACCGTCAACTGAAAGAGAAGATCTTACGCGCCACCATAGATGACCCCACATTCAAGTACAAGTGCTACAAACTGATACTATATCAGGACTTGGCTGCCTCCACATTGCAGAAACAAAAAGCTTTCTGACCAGACACTACGCACCTGAGATGGGCTGGCATTTCTTATGCATGAGGCCACCCTTTCTGACTAACCTTCTCCTACAACGGTGATCTCCGACAGCTCCGGTCGGTGTTAGAGGCCTATAGATTACTGAACATAGAGGTCCCTTCGGAGTAAGGCCCACAACAAAGCAAGGTCAGCAGAAATCGGCGCAGCGGTCATGGTTGGATTATGATTAAACCTCTGGCAAGTGCACTACCTCCTGATCAGGCCACCAAGGCTAAAGAACGGCAAGCAGTCTTGGAGATACTCAGAAAGGACTCTTCCAGCGAATAAATGTGGTAAAGAGGAGAAGACACATTAGCTGTTGATAGACAAACTCCTTCAGCTCCTTGTTAAGATCTGAGGGGTCTGGGGCGGGTAGAGGTGGGGAGACGCTGGCCACAGGTGCCTGCTCATTGTTACTTTCCTTTGGAGCCTAGCTTCGGACAATAGTTTACACCATGATGTTGGACTTTTGCTCTGTAAGTTTACTTGTTGTGGTCTATGTATTTCTCTCACTGTTTATTCTTTCTCCCGGGCTCCACGGATCTACGGTCCTAATTGTTGCTACAACTCCTACTTGATGAGTCACCTGGGTCCCTTGGGTAAATGATTGGGGGCGGGCTCCCGAGGGGTGGTGGTCTCCTGAACAGCTATGCCTGTATGTGACATTACGACAATGGCTAACATTAAACTACTGTCACTGAATCAAAGGGGGTTGAATAATCCAATCAGGCAAAGGGCTGTACTATCTTATTTAGAACATTCCAGACCTCAGATATGCCTCCTGCAGGAGACCCACCTACTGCATAGGTACTTGCACAGGCTCAGATCGAGGGCTTTCCCGCACCAATACTTCTCCTCCAACTCTAGCAAGACAGCGGGGGTTGCAATTCTTGTCTCGCATACTATTAGGGTCAAAGTGGGCAAGAAGCGGGCCGAGATCAAGGGGAGATTCCTGGCCTACTCAGTCACTGTAGGCACTCATTTCTACACTGTTGGCTCTCTACTGCATGGAGCGAAGGGCAGGAATCGTTCCTACGGAGAGCGGTGATGGAACTATCTACCTCACCTGATCGTCATCTAATAATAGGGGGCGATATTATCACGGTCTTTGATAATCGCCTGGATTATTCATCGCCGAGATAGAGACGGGTGCACTTACACAGAGCGGAGAGGAAGGGCTGAGGGAACAGGGGCTGGTCAATTTTTGGTTGCCATTACACCCGCAATCAATAGATTTCACATCTTATTCACACATGCATAAAACGCATGCCAGGATCGATTATTTTATTGTGTCCCGCTCCTTGCTCCCACATATTAAGGCCTCAGCTATCGAGCCCACTCAGACCATGCCTCATTGACCCTCACGCTGGCACTTCCCTCTCTAGGCAGACCAACATACACATGGCGATTGAGAGACACACTCCTGCACCGCCCAGAGGTGATAAAACGCCCAGAAGCGGCACTAAACGAATTTCTGACCCTTAATGACACACTCAGGATCTCCACTGCTACAATTTAGGAAACACTTAAGATTTTTGCTAGGGGTGAATTTATTGCTACGTCTGTAGAGGATAATAAACATAGGAGGCAACAGAGGGAAGACCTCACAAAGCAGGTGCAGAAGCTAGAATGCATCCATAAAAGGACACAGGCCCCTCAGGTGTGGCAACAACTAGAAAGTGCACCTGCGTCTCATTGGGCTAGATCTGGATAAGGTGGAAGACGCCGCCCTTAGGTTGTGCCATTCCTTTTATGTAGGGGGGAATCGGTGTGGACTTCTCCTAACCAACACGCTCCGGGCACCGCGTCCGGCTGCCTCAGTTCACCTGATCTATGATGAGATGGGCAAAGAGTGCTTTACTGACTGCAACATCATGCAGACCTTTCGGGATTTTTACACCTAATTGTATACGGCCCAGCATCTCTCAGAGTCAGATTCTCTTGCCTACATCCAGGAGGCCACTCTCCTTGAATTAACAGCAAATCAGAGGGACAGTCTTGATAGTCCAATACATATAGAGGAGGTGATCTCCGAGATCACTCTCCTCAAGCTTCTTATGTCCCTGGGACCTGATGGTCTTTCAGCCATTTTTACAAGACATTCTGCACTACTCTGGCACCTAAACCTCACCAAGCTCTTCAATGAGATAGGTGACACTTCCGAACTTCCATCCAACTGGCAGTGAACCCGAAATCTGGGAAAGATGCCCAATACTGCGCTTCTTACAGGCCGATATCCCTGTTTAACATTGATTTGAAGCTCTTTACCAGGATTTTAACTGCAAGATTGGGTCCGATGTTGCCAGGGCTGATAGATCCAGATCAGTCTGGCTTCGTGGCCACTAGGAAATGCAGCGATAATACTAGAAGGTTACTTCACCTTCTTGACAAGGCACAACATCAGACGGTGGAGATGGTGATATCGGTCGATGCAGAAAAGGCATTTGACAGGGTGCACTGGAAATACCTGGACGCTACCCTGGTGCAGTTTGGGGTGGGTGACCTCTTTTGTAAATGGGTGTTCAGTGGCTATACTTGACACACAGCCACTGTTCAGGTGAAGGTCACTCCTCAGATTCCTTCCTGACTGCCCAGGGGACATGACAGGGGTGTCTGCTCTCCCTGCTCCTGTTCGCACTTTATATGGAGCCCATGGCTCAGAGAGTGCAGGAAAGCCCGCTGATCTTGGGATTCTGCTTTGGGGGGGATACCCACACTATCAGCTTGTATGCAGATGATGTGGCCGCCACGCTAGAAGACCCAGGCACCTCTGCCACTGCTTTTTTGTGGAACTTGAAGAATTTGCAGTAGCATCTGGATTGAAGGTCAATGCAACTAAATCACAGGCCCCAGGGATCTCCCTACAGCCTCATACCAAAGAGGTTCTCGGACGCACAGTCCCGCTTAATTGGGAAACAGAGACAATGCCTTATTTAGGGATCAAGCTGACCACCTCCATGCGCGCCACTGTCACCCTAAATTACAAGTCCCTTCTTTCCCAGATCTGTAAGGACCTAATTCTTTGAATGCTGTATGCCCTCTCCTGGCTCAGACAAGTAGCAGCACTTAAGATGACTGCAAGAATGAATAAAGCGGTAAGTTACAGACCCCCCCGGGAGGGAGGATTGGGAGTTCCTAATATTGCCCGATATTGTCAAGCAACCCAATTTCCCACTTTATTGGTGTGGTCACGTGGGGCATCAGAGAATCACTGGCTTTTGAAGGAGTGAGCAGTTGCAGGCCAGGTGCTCTGTAGCGTCCCCTTTCTTCATAAGACCCAACGCCCAAACGGGCTATATGGTTCGCCAATCATCCGCAAAACTCTAAAGGCTTGGTACTCCACTGCGGCCAGATACGGGCGGACCACCTTTCCTTCACCCTCAATGCCATAGTTAAGAATCCAGAATTCACCCCAGGCTAGGACCAGGGCTCCTTTCAATTGTGGGACAGAGAAGGGTGCAGATCCATTGGACACTTCTTTGCTGTAGATTGGCCCCTGACCTTTGAGAACCTTTGCTCTATGATTGCTATACCGGAATCTCAACAATACCGCTTCCACCAGATCTGACACTGGGTCATGCACCCCTCGTTGTGACCGGGAGCTCAGAGATCTCTAACCACCTATGACAAATGGCTGCACACAAAGACATCAAATGCACATCTCATTACCGAATTTTACCATCAGCTGCGACCCCCTGAGACCATGGCACCCACGGTGGGGCAGAGACACTGGGAAACGGAGCAGGGATGGGTGTTGTCACAGGAGGAGTGAAGGAACATTTTTTACAGTGCACGCCATAATGCAATCAATGTCTCTAGTACTGAGACAGTGACCAAGATAGTATCATACTGGTACTTCACCCCCGCCTACACAGATAAAATCCCCGCATTGCTGGAGAAACTGCGGATTGGAGGGCACTATAATGCACATACTATGGATATGTCCTGCTATTTCCCTTTATAGGGAGCAAGTATTAGCGGATGTAGATCACCATTTCAACACACAGATACCACGCTTCCCCGGCATATGGTATGTTGGGCCTGCTCAATAAGTTTACATTTCCCCTTAAATCTCGTAGAGGAGAGCAAATGGGCATAGCCTTGGGGCGGCATTGCAGAACATTATGATACATTGGGGAACAGACAAGATACCCACATACCAGGACTGGTTGCACAGACTCTGGTTCATTTTGGGTATGGAACTCATAACCCTTACACTGCAGGGTCATGGAGCTTTATTCTCAGAGATATAGCGCCCTTTCCTTTCATTACTCAGTACAAAGATGAGGGAGCTTACCTGCCCCAGGTACCTGCACCTGCTGCGACTCATTGAGGCCCCACAGGGGCCCACTCCATCTACATCAAGTGATATCGGGACCAGAGGACAGTAGTAATAGGACTGGGACAATTCTGCACCATGATATTCGATGAAAATGCTAGGGGACTGCAGATGAGAAGGACATTGGAAGGGCCTTGTGAGGGAGAATGGGGGGGAAGGTGGAGGGAGGGAAGTTGGGTTTGTTTTCCGATTAAAGCAATATGTGATGTTATATTTTCTTATTTCTTGACATGCCCTTTTCAATTTTAATAATAAAGATTTAAACCTAAAAGATGAGACATGTAATTTGACATCTCTGTGACTCACATGTTCATTTGCAGACGCATATGCCCAGTTATACATTTAAGGGCAAATTAACAAGCCCGTTGCGCCACTTTTGAGTCACTATTAACATGGGAAAAGTGACGCAAAAGTGGCGCAAGGGGCTTGTAAATTTGCCCCTTAGTATCCCAGCTATACTGGAAAAAAAAACCTATGCACAAAAGGATTGATCCACTAACACACACAGTCAGGCAGTGACAAAGTCATGTCACATTCACCTAGAAATGCATACATCTCTTATTTATCCAATAGTAATAGAGGGAGTTGTCCACGCAATTAAACCCAAAAAGCAATCAATGAAACCCCTCACATACACGTTTAGAGACCCATAAAGTAACTGAGAGAGCCAGACATATACCAACATACTTACCTACATATGCAAAGACACACCCACATAGGGACGGAGACACTTATCTAGATATGTACTGAATGACTAACACTAACAAGCCACCCATCAAGACAAGAAGGCATTTAATCATGTCTCAGGCCTGCTACACTAGAGCCTATGTATTTGGTTTTCCTTCCATGTCTGACTTGACTTTCAAAACATGTTCCTAAGTCTTAAACCACTCTTGTATTATATGTAAGTCGTTCCTATGGTAGGCTCTATGTAGGCCATTGGGTAGGGAGTTATTTGATTAAAAGATAAGAAATGTTCTTTGAAGTTTCATTGAGTTACATGCACTCTTACAGTGCCATATGTCCAGTTATACATCCAGTATCCCACCCATACTGGAACTCACAAACCTAGGTACAAAAGGATTGAGCCATTAATGCATCCAGTCAGACAGTGACAGAGACAACTAAACAATCACTCACACACACATAGACCTCTTGGTCATCCAGTAGTAATGGAGGGATTTGCACTCACAGTTGAATATCCCCAAACTTGCCAACGCAAACAGTAAGCAATCCATGAAACTTCTTACATACATATTTAGAGACCCGCAGAATTACTAAGAGAGCCAGACATATACCAACATACTGCCTTACATACCCAATGCCACCCTCACATAGGGACTAAGAGACTCATTCAGATATGTACTGAATAACTAATACTAACTTGTCAACCATCCATACTAGTAGCGTTTTAAAGATGTCTCGGGCCTGCTACTATAAAGCCTGTATAAGCAGTTTTCCTGCTATACCGAATTGATATTCAAAAGACGTTGCTAAACCTCACAGTCCTCTTCTACTACATATAAGTCACCCTAAGGTAAGCAGTAGGTAGGTCAAAGGGCAAGGAGTTATTTGTTTTAAAGATAAGACATGTTCTTTGAAGCTTCATTGAGTTACATGCGTACTTACAGAGCAATATTTCCAGTTATAAATCCAGTCTCCTTCCTATACTGGAACTCATATACCTATGTATTAAAGTATAGAGGCACTAATACACCCTGTCAGACAGTGACAAAGGCACGTGTAGATTCACTCACACAACCACACAGCACTTATGTATCTAAAAGTAATGAGCCAGTTGCACACATAGTTGCATACCGCAAAGCTCACTAAGTCAGCCAGTCATAGAAATGCATCCAACCACTTGCAAACAGATATTAAGACCGATGGAGTTGATAAGAGTACTAGTCATATGCTGATATAGTTACTTACGTATCCAAAGAAAAACTCACAGAGTGATTGATACACTCAGCTCTGATATGCTATAATAATAATAATAATAATAATAAATGAGTTTCTAAACTAACTAACTAGTTTGTCACCGCACTGCAGCTAGCCTCTCATTTTCCTCTGGTAACATGGTTTATTCGGAAAGTCTTTTCTGAGGGTTCTGACCTAAGTGTCTGAGGGAGGCCATTTCAGATGTTTAGTGGCCAACCAGCGGAAGGATCTTGCTCCCATTCTTGCTCTTTTACTGGTAATTTCACCAGTCCTGTCCCCAGGGATCTCAAAGCTCGACGAGGGGTGTAAGGGGCCAATAGACTATATAGGTAGCTAGGACCCTTTCCCTGCAAAATGCGATGGCTAATACATAGCGTTTTAAAAATAATTCTTTCCCTCACCGGGAGCCAATGTAGAGTTAAGAGGACGCTCCTGGACGAAGCCTTCCTGGGTGGCATCAAAACCAGATGAGCAGCCACATTTTTAATGCATTACAGTCTTTGTATGCATTTTCCGTTTGCTCCCAGATATAGAGCTCTCCCATAGGCCAGGCGAGATGTTACCAGCGCGTGGACCAGGGATTTTCTGGAGCCTACAGGGAGCACATCTAGTGTCTGTCTCAGGCTCTTCATTATTCCGAAACATATTCCGGCAACAATTCTGGTGTGGTGGTCAAAGGAGAGCTTCAAGTCCAGCCACATCCCTAACTTCTTAACCTGGTCATTGGAAGAAGGGGTGGGGCCCAGGGATTGTGGCCACCACGCCGAGGACTATATGGAAGGAGCCTTGCCTACTATTAGAACATCTGTCTTGCTGCCATTCAATTTGAGGCAATTACCTGCCAACCAGACAGCTGGTTACTGTACGCAGGTGGAAAAGTTGATGGCTGCCTTTTCATAGGGTTGAGATAGGGACACCACTAGTTGCATGTCATCTGCATATGATACAATACTAATGCCATATTTCGTAATCAGGTCAGCTAGAGGGGTCATGTATAAATTAAAAAGGGTGGGAGTGAGAATAGATCCCTGGGGGACACCTTGCGCCAGCCTAATGTTTTTAGAGTAGTGCAGACTTTGAGACATTTGAAAGCTTCGATCCTGTAAAAAGGACCTCATCCATTCCAATGCCAATTCGTCCAGCCCTCCTCTTTTAAGGTGTTGAAGGAGAAGTAGGTGGGCGACGGTGTCAAAGTCAGCGCTAAGGTCCTGCAGTACCAGCACCACCGTCTGGCCGTCTTCTGCGTGTCTGCGGATTGTTTCGGTTGACAGGAGAAGTGCTGATTCCGTAGAATATGTTGCCCGAAGCCCGATTGAGTGGGGTTTAGTAGACTGTGCTTATCAATGTGCATGATTAGCTGATTGTTAAGCACCTTTTCTGCTATTTTAGCAAAATATAGTAGGAGCGAGACTGAATAGTAGTTGTCCAACTGGCTCGCATTTACCCCCGGCTTTTTCTTAATGGGGATGACGACCGCTTCCTTCCATTGCTTTGGGGCTGTCCCTGAGTCAAAGGAGAGTCTAAGGAGGTGACCAATATAGAGTACCAGGATCTACATGCTGTCTCTCAAAGTTTTGGGTTTCATTGGGTCGTTTGGTGATCCGGACTTCATACCTAAGGCTGTATTTTTAAGTTCGTCATCAGATGGGGGGTCAAATCTGGAGAGCCACGGTGTCTACTCCATACTAAGGCAACCCACTCCCTCTCCCTCTCCGTTATGAGCCTCGTCCGGGAAGGTGGTGTAAATTCTTTCTACCTTCTCCGCAAAGAACTCTGCGATCAGGTTGCAAGATTCTACTGAGCAGTTGTTTGGTGCCATGGTTCTGGCAAGTGACTAGATGTCCTGAAAACTAACGAACAGTTCTCGGGATGAGTTTTCAGACTGCTCAATCCTTTATTATAGTAGGTAGCTCGAGTCATCTTTATTAGTGAATGATAGGCTTTAAACCTTAGTTCATATTCAGATCTCTTAAGTTCGGAGGAATCTCTTCTCCAAATCCATTCCAAGCGTTTGCATGAGGACTTTGCTCTCCAAAGTTCCTCATTGAACCACGAGCCATTTTTGACTGTCTCCTGGGGACACTAACTGACCAGGGGGCAACGAGGTCTTGCGCATCAGTAATCCTTTTGTCAAGTATGCTACATGCAGTTTCGATATCCTTGCCTCCTTGTGGCCCTATGAAAGACTGATATGATGATATATGTACTATTTCATTTGAGTGAAGTATGGAACGTATAATTTGTACTCTAGTTTGTTTACAGATATTTACTTGGGCTGAAAGAAAAGAATTTAAGATAACAACAAAGGAACAGAGGAGAAAAACACAAAAGAAACAGCACTATTTGGAAAGACTGACAACAAAAAAGGTGATGGTAGACAGAATGTACTAGGAAAAAGAAAACATGCCTGTAGGAGAGCGGAATAGTTTCTTAAAACAGTAGTAAAAAACATGAAAACTATGGAAAATGATGTGAACAAAAAGAAAACTTTACCAACAACTCAGAAGAAATGATGTTCAAAGTGGAAAATATAAATAAAACTCAACTGACAGCAAGGCAGAAACAGTACAAAGACATGTGAAGAAGAATGATTAGAAATAGGGTTAAGCAGTATAAGAGAAAATGAGCAGCTTACATACAAAAAGAACATATGGAACTTGTAGCATTTGCCTTGAAGTGAGAATTGTTTATCTTAATATCAAAGAGAATGTAAACACTGGACAAAACAGTGAGGTGTATTAAAAGAAAAAGCCAGAAAAAAACACCTGTGAATATATCTATTTTTTGTAAAATCTTTAGAGGTGCATGAATTAAAACAGCTGGCCAAATTTATGAGGTGAAGGATGGTACAACCATCCCAAAAGAGGAGATGGTTCCTAGAAATGTTGAGGAAGTGATAGCTGAAGAGATTTGTAGACAGTCCCCTGTATACAAATGGAAATGTAGCAGTATTTGTAGTGCCCACCAGGATTCAATTGATATATTGAGAACTTTCCTATGTGAGAGTCCATATCCGCTTCCGTGCAGCGCCGATTCCCCCCCTGTGCTGGACATTCCAGAACAGGGTGCGGTCGTGACGGAACCGTTCCGTCATCAGCACAGCTCATTCGTGACTGATGACGGAATGGTTCCGTCACAAGCATCGAATGGGTTAAATACGTTTAAAACAGAAAAGTGTTTTAGATTTTGATTAGATTAGATCCATGCAAAGTAAGGAAGTATAGTAATTTACAGGGACATTCACTAGCATATCTATCAAGGAAAGTGTGCCAAAGCACCTTCCATCATTTAAGAATATTAGCTGTTCACCACACTAAAATATTAAAATGTGTTAGTTACTATACTATGTGAATTGTCCTGCATAATGTTTAGGAAAAATGAATAGAGCTCTTTTGCATGGCACAGTATCAGGGTAGAAAACATTTGTAAAGATGTTCAGCTTAATTTCTTTGGACCTGAACTGGAGTTTACAGAAAATGAGGAGTTGGAATGTGCAGGTGTAGAGGGAAAGGATACCGGTATTATTGTAGATAACTTTATAGAAGAGATTGGGAAGTTTAACACAGTTTCTTCTGAGAAACCAAACTGTGTTTATATTTGTTGTTGATACACTCACTACAAAAAAGCAAAACTTGCAACGTAGTTGTATTCTTAAAAAAGAACAGGAAAGCAGAGATAAGTGGCAAGAATTAGCTGTTTATATATTTGCAGAAGAACAGTTTCAGTTGTCCACAGTAAATGTTATGTAAGCACTGCTTTGATAAGTTAGAATAAAGCAAAATGCCATCCAGAGAAGTACATAACAAGTTAGAATTAATGTCCATTCCACAAGAACTATGAGAGTTAAATGTTTATGACCCAATTCTCATACCCTATATACACCCATTTCAGGCTATAGTTTGCATGGAGACAAAGACAGTGAGGTTGCCACAAACGGACCTTCAGAAAGGCCTTAAATAAAGAGTTGTCTACTAATCTTTAGATTTAAAAAATAATTTTGAAACTTGTGGTGTACACAGAGATGATCATTAACCACTTATCATTCTAGTAAACAGTGTTTCTACAAAGAATAAAACAATATGGCAAGAGTTAGTGGATGTTAGCAAAGTAAAGGATTTGACATTATAGCTGTGACAGAATAATATGTATTATAAAAATGTTAACATTGTTCGGGATGTGACATATATCGAAGATGAGGCATTGCCATCAAGTAGAGTGATTGAAAAAGTATATCAATCCCAATCAGAAGAGATTTACAAACACTACAGCATCTATCCTCTCCATTCTAAAGAAATCATTGATGATGCTATTGACTTCTTTCAAATTAAACAACCAAAGGAAGTCCCATGATTGTGTCGGAGAAAGGTTTAAAAGCTCACTGTTTTCCACAACTGTTTCCCGGCGGAGGAGGTAGCCACTTTGATAACCGCGTTATACAGATACCAGCAGCTGAATATTGGTCAACCAGATTATACTCGGAGGATCCAAGGTTTCGGCAGTCTATTCCCTACATATTCCATTTCCTGTTTCAGAGTGACTTGTTTAGACTTTCATATGCTGTTAACCATATACTGAAGATTGGATTTAATCTCAAAATTTCTCTGCAAAGGAATTCATTGACAAAGTTCATGGCAAGGATGTAAATTTGGAGTACGACTTGATTAATTTGATGGCATGCCAACAATGTGCCAATGAGTATTGGTATCGTTGTCTTAGAAAACTGAAATGTCTGTTGAGAAATGTAGGTGCACCTACTGGTTTCTGACACTCAGTTGTGCTGAGTATGCCTGGGATGACCAGCTTGAATTTTCGAGAGAAGCGAGCTGTAACAATAAAGTCATCAATGTGAAGATAGCCAAAGAAATTTTCTCCTTGGATCCTCCTAATAATTGCAGATATTTTAACCACAGGTTTCAAGCTATGATGTTATTTTGATGCAACAACTGAAATCCTCCTCTAGGCAAAGTAACTAGGGGCCTGATTTATGAGACTGTGCGTCACTTTTACGCCGCCGGTGCGTCACTTTTTGTGACGCACCAGTGGCGTAAAAAATGCGCCTTGTTGCGCCATATTTACAAAGTGACGCATCTAGGTAGATGCGTCACTTTGTAAACCCCTGCACCACTCATACATGCGCCAGGTATAATGTATGCAAGGAGGGCGTATTGACGCAAGAAAGGGTCGTAGAAGTGACGCAGTGAAATCTATGAGATTTCACTGCGGCACTTCTAGGACGCAAATGCATCAATTTCTTACGCCTGCCTCACAGCAGGCGTAAGAATGACGCAGGCCCTTTCACATAGGGCTTGCCCCATGTGAAAGGATACATTGCTGGAGTTGCGTCACTTTTGTGACACACTCCAGCAATGCGTCACTTTTGCGCCATGCTGATACATCAGAAATACTGACGTATCTGTAAATCCTTGCGCAATGATGCGTCATACTGTAAATATGATGCATCATTGGTTTAGCAAGGAGGACGCAGTGAAAAGTGACGCATCTCTGTTTTCACGCAGCGATGCGTCACTTTTCATAAATGAGGCCCTGGGTCTTTTGCTCCTTATATTCACATGCTGTAATGGATAAAAGATGCACTGAAATTTGGAACAGACAGTGATGAGTCTGTCTTGTCTTTTATAGAACAGTATTTCAAATGTGCCATCCCAAAAGACAAGGGCTCGAGACCACAAGTTCTATGCTTTCAAACTGATTGATATGGGAAGTACTGTCACTGGAGTAAAGCATTTAATTGTCTTCGGTTATCTACTGCAACTTACCCCTGTCAAAGGACTGTTTCTTTTCAAGACACTTCTACATGATGAAACTTAGAATTCTTTGGGAAGTATTGGCAATGTAAACATTTGGCTAAACTTCGAATACAAGGAACTACTGAGGAATATGCATCGAAAAATCCAAAATGGAAAATGGAAATTTCGGCTGGATTTTAGAGTAGGAATTATAAAAAGGAGGGGAAACCTATCTTAGAAAGTTGGCTTATCAGCAAACTTTGCTCCTCTAAGAACACTGTAACAATGCTCATGTTCAATTGAATTGAAGAAGGCATATCTATAGTCTGTTTAATGCCTACACTTCAAGAGTGCTCCAATTCTAATGAACAATTACTAAAATTGGAGAAAGAAGACATTTTTAAACTTACAGCTATTGACAAAATGGAATATTCTTTGGAGAAATCTGTATCCAAGATTGCTGGTTTAGAAAAGTGTTTGCACATGTGTAAAACCTGTAAAGTATTTTACATTGAAATGTAAGTGATGAGGAAGGATTAGTACATGGTGCTATGGGTAAAGTTATTGATTTATTTAATTTTCCTAATAAGGATGAGGTTAAATATTTAGCCATAAAATTTGATCAGATTGATGGCAGGAAGCAGATAGTCTGATGTGCAGTATGTTTTCTGCTTATAAAAGACGTATAGGTCATTTTCAATAATACTTGTGCCCCCTGCCCGTTTACCTAACTTTTTTCCCTCGCTGCTGTGTGTTTTCCCGCCGCTGCCTCCCCTGCGGCCCCGCCCCCGTGCCCATTCGCTGCCTTGCCAACCCGCCTCCCAGCTGATCCTCCCTCCCCACCTCCCCTTAAATGGCAGCCGCTGCCCGGTGAGGAGAGTGACCCTTGACCTTCCAGGTAGGTCGCTCCCCCTCCGCTGCAGCGCCACCTGTGCCAGTGCCATCCTCCTGCTGCCGCCTCGCCCTCCTGTCTCGTGCTCCTGGTGCCCCCTGCAACTTGGTTTGCTGTCCTCCGCCGCTGCTGCCTGCGTGCCGCCAGTTACCCATGCCACTGTGTGCCTGCACTCCCTGCCCTTTCTTGATGCTGTACCCCCGTTGCTGTGAACTTGTGCCCCCTGCCCGTTTACCTAACTTTTTTCCCCCGCTGCTGTGTGCGTTTTTCCACTGCTGTCTCCCCTGCGGCCCCGCCCCGTGCCAATTCGCTGCCTTGCCAACCCGCCTCCCAGCTGATCCTTCCTCCCCACCTCCCCTTAAATGGCAGCCGCTGTGCATCCGCGTGCAGTGGGCGCGTCGCTGGCGAAGCCCGTCTGCACCCATCCGCGCCTGGACCGCGCCCAGCGCCAGATCCCCTGGCCTCCACACCACGCAGGACGCTGGCTACCGCTACGACGCCAAAACCCTCATCGCTCTCAACCACGGACGGACCATCAACTGCTACAAGGCCACCCCAAAACGCACTCACGGCTCCTTCTCCTGCCGGAACTGCAACTTCTCCTGCATCAACGTGATGCTCCCACAGCAACGGGACCCAACCGACTGCGATGCATCCTGCTCAACACCCGCTCCGCGCGCAAGCACGCCGTCGAGCTCTGGGACCTACTCACCACCACATCAACAGACATCGCCTACCTGACCGAGACCTGGATGAATGAAGCCTCCGCCCAAGACATCGCAGTGGCCATCCCCGACGGATACAAGATCTCCCGCAGAGACGGTACCAACGGAGTCGGAGGAGGAATCGCCATCATTTACAAGAACACCATCAAGGTCTCCACAAACACCGACGATACCCTCACCACCGCCAAACACATGCACTTCAAGATCCACACTGACCCCAAGACCACCCTCAGAGGCACCCTCATCTACAGACCACACGGCCCACGTCCCCAATTCTGCAACTCCATCACTGACTTCATCAGCACGCACGCACTGACCTCCACCGACTACATCCTGCTCGGCGACCTGAACTACCATCTGGAAAACAACAACGACAGCAACTCCTCCACCCTGGTCGACAACCTCACCACCCTCGGACTGAAACAGATCGTCTCCTCCCCGACCCACATCGCCGGCCACACGCTCGATGCCATCATCTCCTCCAGCCCCCACGTTGCTTTCAGCCAGCTTCCAAGCTCACCTGGACCGACCACCACTGCGTCCACTACACCTTCCGGAAACCGGTCACACATCACCGCACCCTACAAATCCCCCGCTGATGCTGGGACAAAGTCTCCAAGGAACTACTAGAAACACACCACGCACTCAGCCCACCGACCAGCCCCACCGACCCCGAGGATGGGGCCCACGCCCTCAGACTCTGGATTGAAGACAACGCCAACACCTTAGCCCCAGTGAGACAACCCACTGACAGAGACACCAGCCAGAGAGCCAGCTGGTTCACCCCGGATCTCCTGGCCTCCAAGCGCACCTGCCGGAAACTTGAAAACATCTGGCTCAACGACAGAACGCCCGGCAACCATGCAGCCCACAAAGACGCCATTCGCAACCATCACCACCTCATCAGGACCACCAAAAGATCTTCGTTCAAAGACCGCCTCGACAACAACGCCCACAACTACAGAGAGCTTTTCAACATCGTGAAAGAACTCTCCAATCCTAGCTCCTGCACCAACGACAT
This sequence comes from Lissotriton helveticus, assembly GCF_964261635.1. NCBI lineage: Eukaryota > Metazoa > Chordata > Amphibia > Caudata > Salamandridae > Lissotriton > Lissotriton helveticus. Next base: position 668,473,803 of record NC_136057.1, read on the forward strand.
CCCGCCATCGCAAGCCCTGTGCGACACCCTCGCTGCCTTCTTCCACTGCAAGATCACCGACATCCACAACAGCTTCAACCCCCGGCTGAACCCTACAGGCCCCGCCATGACGAACACTCCAAACCCCACCGACCATGACCTCCTTACCGCATGGACCAACGTAAGCACCGAAGACATAATAAAGACCATGAGCACCATCCACTCAGGCTCCCCGTCTGATCCTCTTCCCCACCACATCGTCAACAAAACTGACAGCCTCACTGCACCCCACCTGCGTAACGTCATCAACCTCTCCTCCGAGACCGCGACCTTCCCTGAGAGCTGGAAGCACACCGAGATCAACGCCCTACTGAAGAAACCCAAGGCAGACACAAGCGACCTCAAGAACTACCGGCCCATCTCCCTGCTTCCGTTCCCAGCAAAAGTCTTCGAAAAAGATCGTCAACACCCAGCTCACCCGCTACTTAGAAGACAACAGCATCCTGGACCCCTCCCAGTCAGGCTTCCGCAGCAAACACAGCACTGAGACCGCCCTCATCGCCGCCACAGACGACATCAGAATCCTACTCGACAACGGCGAGACAGCGGCCCTCATCCTCCTGGACCTCTCCGCCGCCTTCGACACAGTCTGCCACACACACTACGCACACGCCTCTACGACGCAGGTATCCAAGACAAGGCCCTGGATTGGGCCACCTCCTTCCTCTCCGACAGAACCCAGAGAGTCCGCCTCCCCCCGTTACAATCCGGAACCACCAAAACCATCTGCGGTGTCCCGCAGGGATCATCCCTCAGCCCGACACTGTTCAACGTCTACATGGCTCCACTCGCTCGCATCACCAGAGTACATGACCTCAACATAATCTCCTACGCCGACGACACCCAGCTGATCCTCTCCCTCACCAAGGACCCCCTCACCGCCAAATCCAACCTTCACCAGGGTATGAAGGCCGTCACCGATTGGATGGAGGCAAGCCGGCTCAGGCTGAACACGGATTAGACGGAGATCCTCATCCTTGGGCCCAACCCCTGAGCGTGGGACACTTCCTGGTGGCCATCATCACTGGGAACACCCCCGGCACCTACCAACCACGAACGCAACCTAGGCGTCATCGTCGACTCAAAGCTCAGCATGACCAACCTAGTCAACAAAGTCTCCTCCTCCTGCCTCCGCACCCTCCGTATGCTTCGCAAGATCTACAGATGGATCCCGGCGGACACACGAAAGACCGTCACCCACGCCCTCCTCAGCAGTCGACTCGACTACGGAAACGCCCTCTATGCCGGAGCCCCGTCCATACTCCTCAGCAGACTCCAAAGAATCCAGAACGCCTCCGCACGCCCTAGACGTCACACGCCGAGACCACATCACCCCACTTCTGAGAGACCTGCACTGGCTCCCCGTTGATAAAAGAATCACTTTCAAGCTCATGATCCACGCACACAAGGCACTCCACAAGACCGGCCCAGCCTATCTCAACAATAGACTCTCCTTCTACTAAGTATGGGCGAAATTTGCGAATTCGCAGTTCCGCGAATTCGCGTGAAATTGGATTCGCAATCCGCAAATCCACGAATTCGTGCGAATTTGCGGATTTTTTGGGTTTTTTGCTTGTTTGCGGGTTTTTTTGCGTGTTCGCGGGGTTTTTTGCGTGTTCGCAGGGCTTTTTGCGTGTTCGCGGGCCGCTTGCTTGGCGAAGTTACCCATGCAGTCGTGTATGGGCACAGCACCCTCTGGTTCACCACTGCCACCCTCTGGTTCACGACTGCTACCCTCTGGTTCATCACCGCACCTCTGGTTTACCACTGTCACCCACTGGTTAACCAATGTCACCCACTGGTTAACCAATGTCACCCTCTGGTTCAGCACTGCCACCCTCTGGTTCACCACTGCCACTTTCTGGTTCACCCATGCCACTCTCTGGTTCACCCATGCCACCCTCTGGTTCACCCCTGCCACCCTCTGGTTCACTCCTGCCACCCTCTGGTTCACCCCTGCCACCATCTGGTTCATCACTGCCACCCTCTGGTTCACCCCTGCCACCCTCTGGTTCACCCCTGCCACCCTCTGGTTCAGCACTGTCACCCTCTGGTTCACCCCTGCCACCCTCTGGTTCATCACTGTCACCCTCTGGTTCATCACTGCCACCCTCTGGTTCACCACTGCCACCCTCTACCGAGACCTTTTGTGACGCAGCGGCAGCACAAAAGATGCGCCATGGTGCTGGGTATTAACAACGTGATGCATCTGTCAGGCGAAGTCTTCCTCGGGGTCTGTCGTGAAGTAATAAGGACCCACCTCTCGATACCTCCAATTCCGAATGTAATTATTACACAGAATCTTGGAGTGATCAAGCGGGGGGGAAAAGGGATTTGGGAAGGGAACAGCAGGGAAGGAGATCTGAAAAGGAAAAGTTATTTACATACACTCCGGAATCCAGAGTTGACCAAAGACCTTTAAAACCAAACTTGGGTATCTTCTAAAACACTAGACTCTCATCAAACTCTCACTGAGAATCCAAATAGCCTCTTGTAAATATGCGTTCATTAATCACAGTTCTATTCACTATGTTAAGTTGTCTCTTCTCTTGTGAATTGGACAGATTCTTCTATCTAAGAAGCAACACCACTTTTAGTAAATACACTCCTTTACCAAAGCTTGAAGAGCAAACTATAATTATCACAATGTTGTCTTTCCATGAAAAAACACCTTTTGACCTTTTCACCCAAATTCTCAAATAAAGAATAGCGCCAAAAATATACTGTTCTAAAATTGAATTAACACGCTAATAAATAGTTAGCTTTGCGCTTCTCAGGAAATCATTTAACCATTGCCAACAATGAGATGCACTACACTGGTTCAAAGGAAAAAACATAAAGCGATATAGAATCACAGTGCATTTAAAACTTCAATGGTTACTTAGCAAACTAATTGTCACTTTTAAACATGTAAAATGCACTTAAGACATTTTGCGCCAAGGAGCTCTGATTTCTTAGCCCCTACCTGTAGAGTACGACCTACTCTACTTCTCTGGAGGACAGACGTCCCTTCTGGGCTCACCAAACGACTCTTCTATCCTGGAATCCTGGAAATGAAGAAAGCTGGAAACTGCCACGCCCCCAGGAACGATCTCCGAAAGCCTCCGGTGATTTCCTGCTTCAAAACGCTGGATCTGGCAAAAAACAGGTTGGGGAGAAAGGAGAGGCACAACCTATCCCTAGAAAGGTCCAGAATAGTAAGCACAGAAGATAGGGCGCGGTCGCGTAAGCTAGCGTGCTTACGGCGCTCACGCATGCGACCAGTCTACCAAACCTCACGCATTAGGCGGACGTTCCCGACATGCCAAACCTCACGCATTAGGCGGAATAGCAGAAAACAGCAGTTTAAGGACAGACAGCCTGCACAGACATCCTAACAGGGATGTGAGACAGAGGAACAAGCAGGCCTAGCACACATCAGCCACCAACGCCCTCCCAAGGATGACAGATGCATTTTCCCACACGGGAACCCCCGAATGCCGAGTGGGGCGGGCCCTAGACCGCAAGCCACCCTAGCCCTGACAGTACTCCCCCCTCCCAAGAGCGGTCTAGGGCCCGGCTTCAGAGGGTGAAGGAGGTGGAAACGGCGTACCAATCGCGGGGCATGAACATTGCCAGCCGGCTCCCAGGAATCATTCTCAGCACCATACCCCTTCCAGGAGACAAGATACCACAACCTAGAGCCTCGACGTTTAGAATCCAAAATGTTCTGAACCTCATATTCCCAACTGCCATGAACCAAAACTGGTGCTGGACGAGGAGCCAGGTTCTGATTAGCAGGTTTAAGAAGGGAAGTATGAAAGACTGGATGAATGCGCAGGGACCTGGGCAATAACAGTTTGAATGTCACAGGGTTCACCTGACGCAGGACTGGATAAGGACCAATGAACTTAGGTTGAAACATACTCTTGTGTTTAAAGTTCAAATTCTTCGTGGATAGCCAGACTTTGTCTCCAGGGGCATATTCAGGACCTGAACGGTGTCTCTTATCATACTGTTCCTTGTATTTCCTTTTGCTTTGCAATAAACGGTCCTGAACCTGACGATGAATAGCCTGCATGAGCTGCACAGAGTCTCTAACTGCCGGCACACCACTCCCATCATTGGGCAGAGTCAAAGGAATGGTGTTAGGTACATATCCGTAAAGAGCTTCAAACGGGGAGGACCCGGTTGACGAATGAGGCGAAGTATTGTATGCAAACTCAGCGATCCAAAGTAAATCCAACCAGGATTTCTTAGAGTCTGTAACGTAACATCTCAAGTATTGCTTCAATGTTTGGTTCAGTCTTTCGGTCTGCCCATCAGTTTGAGGATGGTAACTGGTGGACATATTGGAAGTGATCTGTAGATTTTTACACCATTGCTGCCAGAACTTAGAAGAGAACTGAGAACCACGATCTGAAAGCAAAATTGAAGGCAAGCCATGTAAGCGCACCACGTGTTGCAAGAACAACTGCGCTAATTGTCCAGCAGTTGGCAATTGTTTACAAGCGATGAAATGTGCGTATTTGGTTAAACTGTCCACAACCACTAGAATCACAGTATGCTGATTGATTGGTGGCAAGTCAGTGATGAAATCCAATGAAATATGTTTCCATGGTTCAGTTGGTGTTGGTAAAACTTGCAAAAAACCTTTTGGTTTCGTGTGATCAGATTTAAATCTTGCACAGACCTCACAATCGTTAGCCATCATTATTACATCCTTCTGTAGCGTAGGCCACCAAAACATCTTTTGTATTTTTTCCACAGTCTTTCTGGGGCCTGGATGTCCTGCCATTGGATGTGAATGTAACCAGTTGAACACAGTTTCTTGTAATTTCAAAGAGGGCAGATATACTTGTTTTCCATGGAAAGGTATTCCTTCTTTGATAGTTTGATCCTTTTTGGGGTTCAACCATAGTTTCCACTGAGAAGGAGGAAAGCTTTCATGAATATTCTCCAGAAACTGATCTGCTGAGAGCACACTGATTACCTTGCCAGGATCGATTATAGGTTGTGGCGTCCCTTCAAAGCGATGCAAGGAAGAGTCTTTTCTAGACAAGGCATCGGCTTTCTTATTGTCTTGCCCTGGGCGAAAAGTTATTATGAAATCATAACCAGCAAAGAACATCATCCATCGGAGTTGTCGTGGGGTTAGCATTCTAGCTGAACTCATAAACTGTAGATTTCTGTGATCTGTATAAACTGTTACAGTAAATTTCGCTCCCATTATGTAGTGTCTCCATTCTTTGAAGGCCTCGAGAATAGCAAGTAGTTCTTTTTCAGCTATAACATAGTTTTGCTCTGCGGGATTTAGTTTTCGAGACATGTAAGCAACAGGATGCATTTGACCAGTAGTGTGATGCCTTTGAGAGAGAATGGCTGCTATGGCTACATCAGAGGCGTCAGCTTCAATGATGAAAGGTTCTTCTACGTTGGGATGCATAAGAACGGGTGCTTCAGTAAAGGCCTTTTTTAGCTTCTGGAATGCATCTTCAGCTTCTGAGGTCCATTCAAATTTCACCTTTTTCCGCAACAAACGTGTAACAGGAGCCACCACAGCAGAAAAGTGATCAATGAAGCGTCGATAAAAATTCGCGAAGCCCAAGAAACATTGTATGTCTCGAATTGATGTCGGAGTAGGCCAATCAGCAACCGCCTTGATCTTTCTGTCAGTCATTTTCATTCCAGTGGGAGTGAGAAGAACTCCTAGAAATTCAACTTCTCGAACATGAAAATCACATTTTGATAGCTTACAATATAAATTGTGAGATTGAAGAGTGCTCAAAACCTTTTTGACATGACCTTCATGCTCAGCTTCAGAATCGGAATAGATCAAAATATCGTCTATGTAGACAATAACAAAAAGATCCAAAAATTCTTTCAAGGCATCGTTAAGAAAAAACTGGAAAGCTGCTGGTGCATTGCACAGCCCGAATGGCATTACCAAGTATTCAAATAATCCGTATCGAGTCTTGAAAGCAGTCTTCCATTCATCACCATGCCTGATACGAACCAAATGGTAGGCCCCTCTAAGGTCCAATTTTGTGTAGATTTCGGCCTTCTTAACTTGGTCTAACAGAACAGGGATGAGTGGTAATGGATATTTATTTTTGACAGTGATTTTATTCAACGCCCTATAGTCGATACAGGTCCTTAATTCCCCATTAGCTTTTGGAATGAAAAACAACGGAGATGCTGCCGGGGACTTGGAGGGGCGGATAAAACCATTCTCCAAATATTGATCAAGATACTGTCTTAAATGTTGGTTTTCTTTTTCAGACAGGGCATAGATGCGGCAATTTGGAACACTAGAACCTGGTACAAGATCAATTTGACAATCATAGCTACGATGAGGAGGAAGGAGGGCTGCTTTAGCTTCACTGAACACCTCTGTGTAGTCTTTGTATATTTTAGGCAAAAGTGTTTCTTTTTCTTCTGCTGTGGCCACTTGACTTAGAGTTGTTTTTGAGGTGTTTAGACAAGATGAATGGCAAAAGTCAGACAAAAACACCAGTTCTCTCTTCCGCCAATCTATGGTTGGATTATGTAAACAAAGCCAAGGCATCCCAAGAATGAAACCATATTGAGGTGCTTGGATAACATCAAATTGGAGCTCTTCTTTATGAATTTGTTGCTTAGCATCTTCACAGAACATAACGACTTTAGAAGTTTGCATGGTTACTGGCCCTCCAGCTAAGATTTTTCCATCCACTGCTTGGACAATTTCTGGAGTCTCTTTTTGTTCACAGATGATTCCTAGGCGTTTGGCAGTTTCTAAATCCACAAAATTACCTGTAGCTCCGGAATCAACTAAAACCTCCATTTGACATGTTTCCCGACCTAACCTGATTTGCACTACTAATCTAAAATGTGCTTTATAGTTAGAGACACATGAGTTCACGGAAGGGAAGGCAATGGTTCCCAAGAGATCTCCCTTCAAACATCTTGGGCCAGTTAGTTTTCCGACTTTTGATCTGTTTTTTCCAGAACTGCTGATTTACTAGGGTTTGGAAATCTTCCTTTAGGCTTAGTCAAACAGTCTTTCACGAAATGTCCTTTTCGACCACAATAAAGGCATTGCCCATTCTTTCGTCGATTGTCTTTTTCTATCTGTTCTTCGTTCAGAGAGTCTGTGATCCAATCGCAGAGTTAGGTTAATCAAATCAGAGCAAACAGTTGGTTGAGGGTCTATTTGCGCCAAAACATCTTTTAGATCATCTTTTAAACCTTGATAAAAAAGAGCTGCTCTTTTTTCCTCTGGCCAGGAAGTTTCAGCGATCAGTCTGTTGAAGTGAGACAAATAAGAAACCAGGTCTCTATTTCCTTGTTTTAACTGAAGCAGTTCTCGATCTGCTGATAAAGTTACAGTACGTCGGTCGAAAACCTTTTCAAATTCTTCCACAAAGCGTTTCCAGTTATATAACAGGGTGTCATCTTGTCTGACCAAAGGAACTGCCCAGTTTGCGGCATCACCGGTCAAATATGAAATTAAAAACGCTATCTTAGACTGAGGGGTTGGAAACGCAGCTGGTCTACAAGCAAAATGTAACTCTATCTGGGTCAAAAAGATTTGCACCTTGGAGGAGTCCCCAGAAAATCGTTCAGGAGCTGCTAAAGGAATCTGAGGAGGCACTGTAACAGCTATGTTAGTGGTTGCTCTACTAGCACCAGTTTCCTGAACATCATCAGGAAGAGGAGTACCTTGCAATTGCATGTTGTCTACCTTAGCTGCTAACAAAGCAGTTGCATTCATGGTTTCTTTCAGGTCTGATTGCATGCGCATGATCGCAGACATTATGTCATTGATGGTAGTCATTATGACTTCACGTTCAGACCGGGAGGAAAATTATTCGTGGGCTTACTATTCTGTCAGGCGAAGTCTTCCTCGGGGTCTGTCGTGAAGTAATAAGGACCCACCTCTCGATACCTCCAATTCCGAATGTAATTATTACACAGAATCTTGGAGTGATCAAGCGGGGGGGAAAAGGGATTTGGGAAGGGAACAGCAGGGAAGGAGATCTGAAAAGGAAAAGTTATTTACATACACTCCGGAATCCAGAGTTGACCAAAGACCTTTAAAACCAAACTTGGGTATCTTCTAAAACACTAGACTCTCATCAAACTCTCACTGAGAATCCAAATAGCCTCTTGTAAATATGCGTTCATTAATCACAGTTCTATTCACTATGTTAAGTTGTCTCTTCTCTTGTGAATTGCGACAGATTCTTCTATCTAAGAAGCAACACCACTTTTAGTAAATACACTCCTTTACCAAAGCTTGAAGAGCAAACTATAATTATCACAATGTTGTCTTTCCATGAAAAAACACCTTTTGACCTTTTCACCCAAATTCTCAAATAAAGAATAGCGCCAAAAATATACTGTTCTAAAATTGAATTAACACGCTAATAAATAGTTAGCTTTGCGCTTCTCAGGAAATCATTTAACCATTGCCAACAATGAGATGCACTACACTGGTTCAAAGGAAAAAACATAAAGCGATATAGAATCACAGTGCATTTAAAACTTCAATGGTTACTTAGCAAACTAATTGTCACTTTTAAACATGTAAAATGCACTTAAGACATTTTGCGCCAAGGAGCTCTGATTTCTTAGCCCCTACCTGTAGAGTACGACCTACTCTACTTCTCTGGAGGACAGACGTCCCTTCTGGGCTCACCAAACGACTCTTCTATCCTGGAATCCTGGAAATGAAGAAAGCTGGAAACTGCCACGCCCCCAGGAACGATCTCCGAAAGCCTCCGGTGATTTCCTGCTTCAAAACGCTGGATCTGGCAAAAAACAGGTTGGGGAGAAAGGAGAGGCACAACCTATCCCTAGAAAGGTCCAGAATAGTAAGCACAGAAGATAGGGCGCGGTCGCGTAAGCTAGCGTGCTTACGGCGCTCACGCATGCGACCAGTCTACCAAACCTCACGCATTAGGCGGACGTTCCCGACATGCCAAACCTCACGCATTAGGCGGAATAGCAGAAAACAGCAGTTTAAGGACAGACAGCCTGCACAGACATCCTAACAGGGATGTGAGACAGAGGAACAAGCAGGCCTAGCACACATCAGCCACCAACGCCCTCCCAAGGATGACAGATGCATTTTCCCACACGGGAACCCCCGAATGCCGAGTGGGGCGGGCCCTAGACCGCAAGCCACCCTAGCCCTGACAGCATCTGAGAGATGCTTCACGTTGTAAAGCCCTGCGCCATCAGGAGGCGTTCCGGCGCAGAGGAGGGCGTTCCTTCGCAGGAATGCCTCCTAAAAGTGGCTGAGTAAAATCTACAAGATTTAACTCAGTCACTTTTAGGCCAATGCTGCGTCAAAACACTGCGCCTGCTTGAAGCAGGCGCAATGCTTGATGCAGCATTGGGCGTTAGGGCCCCCCAGGTCATTGCTGGAGCTGCGTCGCAAGCGTGACGCAGCTCCAACAATGCGCTGCTTTTACGGCACAGATGCGTGACGCATCTGTGCTGTTTTTGTCACAGGGTGCTTCACATTGTAAATGCGGCGCACCATGGGTGGTGGATCTGCAGCGCACAATAACTGGCGCATCCCTGGGGATGCGCCAGTTATTGTAAATCTGCCCCTATACATTTAGCCAACGAGGGAGCACTTACTGATTAGACAGTAGAAAGTACTCCAGTTGAGTAGAGGTATTGCACAAAAAGGTTGCATCTTCGTGGACAAACTCGCAGGGCGGGATTCATTCTGCCCCTGTTAGACTCGTTTTTTGTGCCCTTCTGCCCTCTGTTAGACTCGTTTTTCCCTTGTTTTTCTGCCCTTCTGCCCTCTGTTAGACTCGTTTTTCCCTTGTTTTTCTGCCCTTCTCCCCCTGTTAGATTCGTTTTTTGTGCCCTTGTGCCCTCTGTTATTACCTTGTTTTTGCGCCCTTCTGCACTCTGTTACACTCATTTTTTGTGCCCTTCTGCCCTCTGTTAGACTTGTTTTTGTGCCTTTCTGCCCCGTTAGACTCGTTTTTTGTGCCCTTCTGCCCTCTGTTAGACTCGTTTTTCCCTTGTTTTTCTGCCCTTCTGTCCTCTGTTAGACTGGTTTTTTGTGCCCTTCTGCCCTCTGTTAGACTTGTTTTTCCCTTGTCTTTCTGCCCTCTGCATCACCGCATCATCACTCAGCGCTACCCCAGCATCACTCAGCACCACCACATTATCACTCAGCACCACCACATTATCACTCAGCACCACCACAGCACCACTCAGCACCACCACAGCATCACTCAGCACCACCACAGCACCACCACAGCACCACTCAGTGCCACCACAGCATCACTCAGTACCACAACAGCATCACTCAGCACCACCACAGCACCACTCAGCACCACTCAGCGCCACCACAGCATCACTCAGCGCCACCACAGCATCACTCAGCGCCACCACATTATCACTCAGCACCACCACAGCACCACTCAGCACCACCACAGCATCACTCAGCACCACCACAGCATCACTCAGCACCACCACAGCACCATTCAGCACCACCACAGCACCACTCAACGCCACCACAGCACTACTCAAGGCCACCACAGCATCACTCAGCAACACCACAGCATCTCTCAGCACCACCACATTATCACTCAGCACCACCACAGCACCACTCAGCACCACAACAGCATCACTTAGCACCACCACAGCATCACTCAGCACCACCACAGCACCACTCAGCACCACCCCAGCATCACTCAGCACCATCCCAGTATCACTCAGCACCACCACAGCACCACTCAGCATCACCACAGCACCACTCAGCACCACCAGAGCACCACTCAGCACCACCCCAGCATCAATCTGCGCAACCATTCAACAATAACTGATTCAAATATGTTCTCTCAATGTTTCAAACTTTATTACAAATGTCACAAAAGATGGTAATATTTCACTTCTGTTCTTGGATTTTCGTCACAATAAAATACACTGAACATAATCTTCACAAAAGTTATTTACAAAAGTTTAAGCTATTGCAATTATAAATTAAAATCACTTTTATTTAAGTATTATTATTTAAAAAACTAAAAGCCATTGTAATTTGTAATATCAATACAGCTAAGTCACGTAAATACAAAAAATGTTGCATTACAAATGCTATAGGTGTCACATTTGTGAAAGTTATAACTATTGGCATTGTAAATGACAAAGCTAATAATTTAACTTTTTTCAAAACCAACACATAAATTTAAACAATTGTCATTTACAAGACCAATAGCTCAAACGTTCCTAATGTGAGACCTATTGCATTGCAAATGCTTGTTTTTATATCTGTCAGTGCTTCCTGTTGAGGTTTAATTTTCGTGACAGGCGCCTCATTGCCTACTTGTAACTATTCGCTGACCCTGCTTCAAGGGTCAGAGCAGGGTCAGAGAATAGTTGCAAGTAGGCAACGAGGCGCCAGGAAGCACTTACAGGCTTACAGCAGCAGGTGCCCAAGTTGAAGTTAATTTCTTTGTATCCCTTTTGTAAAAGGTTACAAAAAATTAGCTTCAAGTTTTGCACCTGCTGCTGTAACCCTGTAAGTGCTTGGCTGAAAATTCGTCCCCGCTGAATCGCGGATTTTACCGCGAGTTCGCGAGATTCGCGGATCGCGAAATCGCGAAAAATCCGCAAATTCCGCGAGCAGGACGAATTTTCAGCCCATGCTTACCTTCTACGTACCCAATAGGAAACTCCGCTCCGCCGACCTGTCCCTGGCCGCCGTCCCGCGCATCCACAGAACCACTTCCGGGGGCAGATCCTTCTCCCACCGTGCCGCCAAGACCTGGAACGCCCTCCCCCTCCACCTTCGACAGACTGCAGACCTCCCGGCCTTCAGGAGAATGCTCAAGACCTGGATCTTCGACCACTAGCAGCAGCATCTCCCCCCCCCAGCGCATTGAGACCTTACCGGGTAAGTAGTGCACTTTACAAATCCACTGATTGATTGATTGATTGATTTCAAAGCAGTTCTCAGTGTCTCTAGCGTACACTGTAAATATCTATAAATCTGAAGGTTGAAGTGTAGAAGTAGCTTTTATTAATATTGATAGTACTGTTTTAAAAGATGGTGTGGTATATGTTGCATTGTATCATATAAGAACATTGTCTGGTTTGTTTTTGATTCATTTTGATGACAATAAAATTAATGCCAATGCAACTTGCGTCAGAGAGTAAAATTGGTTAAGAAGTGTGTATGCTCCTCATTTAAGACAGTATCCCATTTTTGAAAAATCATTAATCAGTCAAAAGCAGAAGCTCACTAAAAAATCTACAGAGGTTGCTGAAAAGAAGGACGACAAGAAAGATGTTAGGAAGAGAAAACTGGAGAATGAGGGGGTTATTGTAGATTACCAGTTGCTAAACACTTCTGGAGTCAATTGCTATGCAAATGTTGTACTCAATGGATTATTTCATCTACCATATCTTATAAATGTAATAGAACAGAAAGCACAGAATAATTTATGTTCTGCATTGTGTGCTTGGCAACAACATTTACTTACTGATAGTACTATAATGCATTGTGCTTCCGGCATTTGATATCTATTAGATATATGTAGTGGATCAGTACTAGTTACTCAGAACACTCACCAAGATGCACAGGAATTCATAATGATTCTGTTTGGAGTTTTATAAGAAGAAGAACTAAACGTAGATGACTTATTTGGACTGAGTTACACATGGAACCATGGCTGTGAAGATTGCTCTTTTACATCTACCACTCATACCATAACCTGTGTATTTGTAAAGCAAATGTCCAACCCCAATTGGGTATCTTGGCACTGAATAACAGATGTGTATTATGTTACCCAACTTAACTGCACTCATTTTATTGACCTCAGAAAGGATGAGAGACTGAGTGGACCCACCAGGATTTGAACCTGTGACCATTATGTTGAAAAAAGGGCCCCTGCAGTGGATGCATTAGTGCTCTAAGCTACCCCACCAGACATGGTATATTCCCTGCACTACTGAAATACATTCTGAGAGATTTCTTTACTTAATACTACCGGATTGCAAAAATGTGCCTTTCGATAGATTGAATAATATAGCTAATCAAAATATGACTGGCCCAAATTGTAGAGCGGATGTTATGGCAACATTACAAAAACAAAAAAGTGGAAAATAACTTATATTAATGCTGCAACGATACAGAGCAGCTGGATCAAAATTAGAAACCAAAATTACAAACTTCAAAGCAGGACAAATATCAATGACTATCATCATTCATGAAGAGGTTAATATAACATCTGGATAGTAAACTGTCTATTTAATCAGTGGAACTGGATGGACGGAATGCTATGACAGCTACCTTAAGTTCAAAACAAAACTCCCTTTCAAACAACATGTTTACCTTTTCTTTCGTCAACCAAAGTTCTTTGGAGTATTTCTGGAAAAAATAGTAATGTGAGGTGTTTCTTCTACATTGATCATCAATGTTCTAGACACCATTCGGCCTATCAGGGGTGACCTCTTTAAAAGATTATCCACAATTCAAGAGTGGTTTTATCTTCTACAAAGGAGTTAATATAACATCTGGATACTACACTGATTGATTATAGAGTGAAACTGGAAGGACTCAATGCATTCATAGGAACGTTACATTGATGCCAAATCTGACTTTCAAACAACAAAACTGTCCCCTTTTGTTTCTTCAACCAAACTTCTGCATACTATTTGTGGAACAAAATAATTTATGAGGGTATGTCCACATTGATAATCAGCATTTTAGATATCAGTCTACATACTAAAGATGATATTTTCAAAAGGATTTGCAAAATTAAAGTATGATGTATATTTATTAGTAATATTGTACCAGGTATATTAATAAAACAAATATTTTCAAGATAGGTATGTTTAGAATAGTGTAGTAATTGCAAGTAAAACAGCTGATAAATGAATTATAATGAATGCAATACATAGTGTGAGTTATCTACAGTGATATACTGAGCAGGTTTTTGTTCCCTCCAACCTTTATGGTTATTTTGTTGTGCATCATTTTAGGACCCTATTGTAAGTATCCCGATTCATGCCCTTATATAGGTATAAATCACATTATCCTTATATAGGCATAGAAATCATAACCATATTTAGGCATAGCTCATGCAGTCCAAATACGGCAGGGCTACTTCCACTAATTCCGAATATCCACAACGATTTCTTGGAAAAACCCACCTTCAGCAGTCAGGGACTTCCCCTTGCTTGAGTATTGATTTATCCAAGAACTCATGGAGTTTTCAAAGAACTGAGACTCTTTGATGACGTTTTTGAGTCCAACTGTACGTCAAAGTCGGCACCTTGAAAGTATAAATATGCTCACACTCGCCCAAGCAAACACATGGTGGTTTGGAGCAGTTCGACTATCTACTTGCCCAACGCGCCCTGCTACAGCAAGTGCCGAAAGAAGCCGACACTCCAGCAGATGCACTGAGAGAAACGCTGTCTTTTCTCCTGCCGAGAAATCCAGCTCCAGTGTTTCCAAGCTACCCTTGTGGGTTGTTGGGAAATCGAGTCCCGAGACCAGCCTTCTCCATTCTAACCTAAGGTACGGAGCTGATTAGACCCTTAGAGAAATCTTGACCAGATTCTTGGCAAAAGAATACTGCATTTATGCTACACCTCACTTTCTTCTACCCTCGTACTAAGCTTAGGTTAGGTACACCGGAGTAGGTGTTTTTTAGAAGCACCAGTTGAGTACTTTTAGCCTCTGTTATTTATGTATGTATTTATACATGGTTTAGGAACCATACAATGCTCTTACAGAATTATTTTATTCTACTATTTATACTGTATGCATTATATTTTACAAACAGTTTTACTATTGTGGCAGTTCATTTCTTATGCTTGAAAAAGAAGACTGTTCAATAAAACCTTTTATTGAAAACACCCGTCTTCCTACTTTCTCTGCACCTCTAGGGAAACGAAGCATGCATGATTGACTGAGTGAAATATCTATCTATTGTTTCCACAACTCTGAAGATATGTTTTATCTTGGGGAAACAAAGTTGTCATGTTTATGTGGTTGTCAGAGACTAATCCCTTCTTGTGAATTCGAGAAAGTTTCTAGTGACCTCTGAGCTAGCTAGCACTCACAATTAAGTCTAGTATATTCAACAGAGACATAGTCGACCTCAGTCCTACCTCTAATCTATAGGATATATTATTCCAATGCGCAGAGCCTATTGGGAATATAGGAACTACACTACATGGCGCCCAATGTTTGGTAAGGCACTAATTTAACGCTAGATACTAGAGTAACTCAGTCGTGCTTTTCACAGAGAGCCCTTTGTCTGAAGTGGGTTAAAGGATAGAATATCCGCCATTAAACTGAGTAGGACGAAAAATCCTTTATGTTAGTTTTTGGTTTTGTTCAACGTTGAAGGATACAGAGTTCCAAAATATTGTGCACCTTATCTTTATTTCCTTGAAACTTGCAACAAAATGCAAGATAGCGACGAAGAGAGTGGTGGAGCTGCAAGAACTGCAGCCCAACCGGGTTTAGACGTTACAGGTCTCCAACAAAATGAACCACATGCTATAATCATCCCGGAAAATGTGAGAAAAACTATAGCTGTAAAGCTTATAGAAAATGGCCTATCACCGAGAGGTGGTACGGTTATATTTGTCATAGAGGCACATGAATATCGGCAGACAGAGGTATTCTATTCATGGATTGTCTTTCCACAGGCAAATCCAACAACATATGTGTTCCACTTCTACAAAGTAGAGGAACAACCAGCGGAATACGTTCCTTTCGAGGACGTTGAAATTCCACTAACTTACCAAGAGCATCAGCTCTGGTCTAATGGCGCCCTACAACATCAGAATCACATTACCAGGCTCGGTCCACTAGGTAGACCGGGAGCTACATGGCCGGTACTAGCCAGCTATACACCACATCCTAACATTGAAAGAATGTCAGATATAGAACTGTTAGCTCAGCTAAAACAATTAATTAATATACATAGACAATTAGTACAATATGTCATGCGGACCTTAAGAGTCCAAACTGCTATAAGAATTCCACAGCACACCCCTCATCAGGGGAACGCAAACAAAATTACACCACAGACTATACAGTCAGTAATCGGTAAGTTGCCCACAAAAAGGGGACACATTCCATTCTGGTTAGCCAAGAAAATTACTCAAATAGAGGTAGTATTTCCGGATAGTACACCTCATGAGAAACACAAGATTCTAACAATCTGTTTACTAATGGGGATTGCACCACACGTAGAGGACTGTGACACCTGGGGTACAGTCTTTGCTTTAATCTACACAAAAACACATGGTGTCCCATCTATGGCGGTGATACCAGACGTTTTGAGACAGATTCAAAATAAATACGGTCCAGAGCCAGCCTTGAATCTTGGTATGAAATTACTGATAGATTTCAAATAGGTCTCAGCTATCTTATTAGCTAACATTAAAGGTGAAGCAGCATCAGTGGCAATCTGCCAGAAATTAAAATAACTTGATTTTACTGAGCAACCCTATGAACCTGCCAGAAATATTGAAAAATCCTATGAAGAACTAGGAAGAGATAGTTTGGGACGGAAACCTGTAAAACCTAAACTATCAAAACAATCTAACTACTCCTAAAAAGAAATGGGAAAATAGTAGACAGCCACTTCCTAAAGAGTAGCGCTCTCAGTCCAGAGGTAGATCTCCTCAAAAGGAGCACTCTGAAAAAAGATATAACCTTAGAAATAGGGATCATTTAAGAAAACCTGATAGATATCAAGATACTGATACACAATCCTCTCGTACCTTTCAGACTTCGTCGCAGAAATCCGAAAGAAGAGGACTATCAGAACAAAAAGAACGCGTGAAGTCCAAAGACGACCAACACGTTCCAAAAAATAAGAAATCTCAATTCTCCAAAAAGAAGGTAGCAAGTATTAAAATCAGACATGCCGAGGATCTTGAGAACACAACTCAAGAATGGGGAGTGGGCACAGACAATGCTGGACAGTGCAGCAGAGGTCACCATAGCTCTCAGAATCCTGAAAGATCATCTAGAGACAGTGGGTCTGAATGAATGCCTTCAGGTTGAAACTGCCCACACCAGAGTTAGTGTACCCCATAAGTTATATGAAGTAACACTCCGAATAGAGGGGGATATAACTAGGAAGATAAAAGCACTCTTTTGGGAAAAATTATCTAAAGGTTATGACATCCTTCTAGCTGAAAAAGACTGGCCATCTTAATTTGTCAGGGAATGCCCACATGGCGAAGAGATCATTATGCCAGCCTTCTCTAATCATATTCCTATTCATAAAAAATACACCTATGCCAGAAAATGGGCTGTGGTCCAGGCTCCAGCATTATATAAAAATCATGTAGGATGGGATGAGGATTCTCCTCACCATGAAATCCAGTTGAAAATTCAACCTACTGATCAAAGGCAGTATCCAGTAAAGCAGGAAGCTAAAAAACAAGTCAGGGAGATCTTAGATTAACTTGAATATTGAACATGCACCTCATCAATAAAAAATCCTTTGTTTCCTGTCTCCAAACCAGATGAAACATATCGTCTAGTTTGGATTACAGACATTTCAACTCTTGTTGTAAAACTTTTGCAGTACAAAATTTACACAGTGCAGCACTAATGAATAATATAGTTCGGAAGAAATATAAAACTACTTTAGATATTTCAAACGGTTTCTTCTGTCAAAACATTGCACCAGAAAGCAGGTACTTGACCGCTTTCTCTATAATGGGGACAAATGGACACTTTTGTCGTCTCCCCCAGGGATTCAAGAACAGTCCTGGATTATTTTCAGCCAGAGTAACAGAGTTACTACAAACGTATGATGATGAGGCATTATTCTATGTCGATGACATCTACCTTACATATGATGATTTGGACAGGGTGAACACCATAATACTTGGGTTCGCCTCAGAACGGTATAAAGTCAACTTTAAAAAGTCCAGAATTGCCCACCTCAATATCCTATTCTTGGGATACGAACTTTTGAGTGATGGCAAAAGCCTGGCAGCAAACCTTTTAGAAAAATGTGCGCTGCTCCAAACTCCAAAAACGCTGAAAAACTTACAGTCAATTCTAGGATTCCTAAACTTCTGAAGAACTTACATTCTGAATTACGCAGAAAGGGTTAAACCTCTCTACGAACTATTCAAACCTGATTTTAAACCAACTAATTGGACTCAAAAACACACAGAAATTTTGCGTTCAGTACAAACAGACATGTTGGCAACAACACACTTACAAACACGCGACAATGTACGCAACCATGTTATCCGAATCATCCCAGGGAGATGCAAATTCACATACCTGACCTTTAATGAAGGTGAAAAGGTACCAATAGCTTACAAATCACACTTGTACACACAAGCTGAAATGAAATTCACTTCAGCAGAAAAAATTCTGACTGCAGTTCAGACTGCTGTAGCAAAGGAGAGAGCCCTCGCACAGGGTAAACGCATAAAAGTTGTTACACCTGTACCTGCCTTAGAGGCAGTGACAAAGGCAAGCATTCCAAATGCAAAAGCTCTAAAACCAAGATGGATACAATGGGTTAATTCTCTGCATCAGATGTTGAATACGTTTTTGACCCTTACTTGAAGACAAAAAAATTTCTCCAATACGAACAAGAATGTCCTCTGCCTACTGAAATTCTAACTCTAGAACATTACGGCTGTATAATATATATAGAGGATCAGCACAGCCAGCGATTGGGAGCAAACAAGCTTACAGTGCTGTGTGCGATTGTTAAATGTTGCTGGCACAATGGTAAATTCAGACCTATGATAACAAAAACTCAGTCACTAGGAGACTGTACAGCTCAGCGAGCTGAACTACAGGCATTCAACATGGAGCTTGAAAATACCGATCGCGAATTCCCCACGCTCATAGTGTGCGATTCGTATTACTGCGTCCAGTCTTACAATGAATACTTGCAGACCTGGGTTCAAAATGGCTTTAAAGACGCAAAAGGTGGCACAATCAAGCATAAAATGCTTTTGAACAAGTAGTTATTTTACAGAAAGAACTACAAAAGACTCATGTGATTCATACACTGAGTCAGCAGCATTATGGCGTTCACGTTGAAGGGAATTCATTGGCTGATGAAGCCGCAAAGGCAGCTGTGAAAGCGGCTTCCGTAGCTACAATCAATTGTTCGAAAACAACAATAGATGATGAAACCATGCTCGATGTCGATGCCACGAGCAAAGGCAGTATACATACATAATTGATGCAAACTCTGTTCCTTTTGCTCGAATCCCTGGAGTGGAGGATAGGGTAATTCCAAACAGCAACCAGAGAGCTGCTTTTTTTGGAAGCACATATGGGAGAG
This sequence comes from Lissotriton helveticus, assembly GCF_964261635.1. Lineage (NCBI taxonomy): Eukaryota > Metazoa > Chordata > Amphibia > Caudata > Salamandridae > Lissotriton > Lissotriton helveticus. Next base: position 668,493,137 of record NC_136057.1, read on the forward strand.
GGTCTGATACATCAAGGGATCTCAAAATCGCTAGTAGAACTAGAAAAGATGTACTGGTGGCCAGGGATGAGTCTCCACATTTACGTATTTGGAATTAATTGTGATGTCTGCTACAGAGACCACAGCTTTGAACACCACCAGATTCTTGACTACAACGTAGCCAGCCCAGTACAGACACCACTGTTAGACAGCATTAGGCTTTCTACACGCAGACGTCAACATGGACGAATGCGTTCCCACAAATATTAAGACGAGATTCATTTGGATGTGGCCTCAGCGCTCAGCTGACGCTCGAACTGTTATAAAAGATTTGCGAGTCTTTATCGGCACATACGCAATTGGCATGCTACATTCTGACCAAGGTCCTGCATTTAACTCTAGGGCTTACAAGGAGGCCATGGCCAATTTGGGCGTTGCATTTCAATTTTCGAGTCCATTCCATCCTGAGGGAAATTCGGTTGTGGAGAGAAAAAACGTGACATAAAGTAATCTATAACAGGTAGGGTATTAGGTTCGGGTGATGGGTGGGTCAAACATCTAATAAATGTCCAACATATTCTTAATAACCTGCAAAGAAATTCTCTTGGTGGAATCACTCCATAGGAAATCCTTTTTGGTACTAGAATGTTGTTTGAAGACATCCATCGTCATACTTCAGTGGTGGAACAAAAACCCTTTGATATCAAAGATCGTTTGTCTGTTTCACAGGACTTAAATGAAACAAAAAGTCTAAGCAATACAAGCGAAAAGCCAATGACCACTGAAGAAAAACCACCTGTCCTAGCAAGACCTGCCTGGATTCCAAAGATTGGGGATCTGGTCAGGGAGAAAATAGCGGACAAGAAGGAATTTGGGCCTTCTTACAGAAAACCAGTACCTGTGCTAGCAATCCACAGATCAAGAACAGTACTACTGCCGCCCCGTGCTGGAAAAAAGGAGAATCGGTCTGTGTCAATTGACCTGGTAAAACCACACCATGCGGCCAATAATAAGTAGTAGGCCCAGTGGACTCCCAAGATGTAGCAGACAACCAAATCTTGCTACTATCCAAGAGGTTCAAACTGAAAGACTTATCACCTTTGATAAACCTGCAGTGAGAAAAGAAGGACTATCCCCCAGATGCATCAAGCATCCATTTTGAGATTCCTTATTAGCGAAAAATAAGGATTCGCTAATAAGGAATAGGAAAATGCTATGCATGAAGAAATCTCTAAAAAAAATTGAGATTTCTTAATATTCCTTAATTGCGACTCGCATATTGCGAGTCGCAATTAAGGAATACCTCCCGATTCATTCCTAGGGGCCTAGAGACCCATAGGAATGAATGGGAAGACATTCTCTCATTGCGATTACCAATTAGCGAATCGCAGATTGAGAATGCAATTTCAAGGGTGCAGGGGTTTCCGAAGGACACCCTGTTGCACCCCTGAAATTAATCTGTGCACACATGTTGCACACACACATGCCCTAAGGGCATGTGTGTGCGCAACATGAAACTTTGTAAAATGCACAAAAGTGCATTTTTCAAAGTTTTTGCAATTTACCATGAAGTTCAACTTCATGGTAATTTGCTCCCCGTATTAGCGAAATCGCTAATTTTTTTACTTTGTTGCATTGCATTTAAGGAATCTCAATTTGGGATTCCTTAAATGCAATCGCAATTTAAGGATTCTCAATTTAGAGATTCCTTAAATTGTGATTTTTGCATTTGAGATGATGCATCCCAAATGCAAAAATACCGGTCGCACAGGGGCAGATTGACAATCTGCCCCTTTGCGACCAGATTTTCCTTTCATGCATCTGGGCCTATGCAATAAAGCCATGGAACTTGTGCCTCTTGAAACCCAAATAACAGTTCGTCAAGAAACTCCTGTCTACAATGATGTAGCATCTGACTATACAAATATGTCAAGGGAACAAGCAACTCCAGCGATTTCAAAGAATCTGGATGCAATACCAACTATTGACAGAACTGCCTCTGGCTATTTTATCAACATCGATAACTTTTCTGAGGATCTCAGTGAACCTGAAACTACGTCAGCTAACAAATCTTTCAAGGAAAAAGTAAAGGAACTTGGTCAAGAGCTTGCAAATACATATCTGGTTTCACCATGGGTTGAACTTTGGATTGTGTTAGGTGTACTTTATCTCCTGCTATGGCTCATTCGTGTGTTAAGTTTGGGAAAGCTGATAGAAGGAAAACACATTCAAATGGACACAGCAAGTTAGAACATCAACTTGCTTCTGAAGCCACACAAATCATCTCATCGTGAACAACGAGACCTGTCAACAGTGAACATCACAGCGGTCCCACTACCTGGGGGAATAGCATGGGATACAACTGAATATGAGATTTATGGCCCTGTTGAGCTGCTGAAGATTCCACACCAATTTAAAGTTTTCTTGAGTGATTTTGTCTCACCCAGCACATTTTCTGATGATTGGGACTTTGATACTGTTAATAACATGATGGTAGACTTAAAAGTGTCAGCAAAATTTACAAAACATGATACTTAGAAGGTTTATCAAATTATGAAGAAATGTGTTTTTTTAATAATTTTGGCCATCATTACTTGCATAAATCTGCAAACCCTAGAAATGTTTTAACTTATAATCAATGGGAACATTGCCCAACACCTCCAAAAGTTAGTTCTAAAACATTTCTTAGAAAATGTCCATATTTTACAGGTTTTAATGTTACAAACCCAGAAAGTTTTTACTTTAAAAATGTGAATAAGACAGGCATGAAAAGTATGTTGACAAATACTAAACACATTTATTCTGCTGCCTTTTATGCTCAATTGTCCGTCTTAGGCTTTGACTTTTGGAAAGACAACATTGAGACAAACACTGTTTGGGGCACAAAAGACTGGCAGGTACAAGGTTTAGAAGCATTGTTCAGAGCCTGCATCATCCCAAAACAAATGATGTTCCTAAATGACAATGACACTGTTCAACAGACATGTTGTCTTGGCATTGCTAAGATAAAAGATTTAAACAAACCATCCATACCTAAGCCCACACCTGATAGTAATTTAACTTCAGATGAAGAACAGAACAGAACAAATCCTGACTGGAAAAAATGGTTAATCTGGCCCACAGACACAAATAACTGTCAAGATATAATAGATGAACAAGACATAAGGGTTAACAGTAACTCGGACAGATCCAAGATATATCCAAAGACAACATCCAGGGATAATAACAACTTATAGTGTAAGAAAACTATGCCTTGAGTGGCTACAGAAATCCACACTCCCGGAAAGATGGCGTTGATTTACGAGGATTCTTACTTGGACCTCGTAATCCACGTCATAAACGTTTCATATACGCTGGTATATAGGCTGCTTACAATGAAGCTTGGAAAGTCACGCAAATGGAAACAGCTGAAAGAATACGAGATATTGATCATATTAATCTAGAGAAATCACTCGCTGTAGTTGACAAGCTAACAATAGGTTAACAACTCTGTCGTCCAGAATTTATTCTTTGGACAGCATTGTATCATCTGCCATAGACATGATAGAACAGGACTTGCTAATGTTACAACATGTCCAGTCTCAATTATGTTCTATAATGCTACTAGGCTGGACGTTGCAAAACCTTCGTTAAGGCTATGTGCCCTGGCGTTTAAACAACAGTACGTCACTGTTTACTGTATTTAACCTTACAGATAAACAAATCTCATTGGCACAGAGGGGATCAGACTATACGGTGCTGAGCATTGAAAAACTGGAGAGATTACCATTGACCGTTTCTGAGAAAGCATCAGTTGAATGGATAATACATGGCACCATCACGGTGCCAGTGACGACTTTCCAGTTTAATTATTGCTTAAAACACATACCAGCAGACCTGTATGAAAGGTTGGGTAAAGAATGCATTAAGTCGACCTGGGATTTACCATACACACACAAATGTTGGAGTGGGGGAAAGGAAGTATTTCTCGGTGGTAAAAATTGTGAAAACTCACTAAGCGGTACACTATTGTGTCAAGGTAATAATTTACATGGAGCCTGCGAAGGTTCTTCCAATAACCTTTCTTGCCACCTGTAGGGTTCACCCACAGCAGTGATATATCCAATTTCCAAGCAGCTTTCAAATGGTAACTACATTATTTTAAATGATCACAGCTGTTGTGGAATGATGCCAGGAATAAGCTATCTCGTTACTGTGTCAGCCAGGGTCACTTGTTGTATACAAGTATTGTTTCCTAAAACTAAGACAGACGGGGAGTCTCCACTATGGCCTTCACTGATCATCTCTTCTATACGAATTGATACTTTAAGCAGAATGAAAGCCATTCTTTTGCAAAAAACTGTGCCTCTGACCTCTTCCAGAGAGACGTATGATCTGCGAGTTGCAAGGTCCTCTGCAGAGATACATGCATTATTATCAACAAACTGCCCAGTACATTTCGCAGAAATGTTAGGTCATATCTTTAACATGTCTGATACCAGCGGTATTGCACATGTATTTAAGACGATTTTTTCAGGACTGTTAGCACCCTTTGAAGCAGTCCTGGGCATTTTTCCTAACTTCGTCCACTCTGTGTTCGGTGGCCTGCCTCTCAATTTGGGAATCGTAGCAGGGATCTTATTTTTATTCCTCCTGCTCCTTTATGGCAAATCCGGCCACCAGCGATACCCAAGTTAGCATGGAAAATGCGCTGCAGGCTATGAGGTACCGTGACAGAATAACACAGATCCTTGGATCAGCTCGTTTGAGAGATCTGAATACCACATGGTTCCTGTCATTCAGATCAATCTGGCAAGATTGCATCTTACCTGTTCTACGATGCCTGCTTTGTGGAGAGGAATGCGTGTTAGATGTCTGTTTAACACTACCATCGTTTATTCCAATGGATGCTGACGCATTACTGGGTCCAGTAACGGCTCATGGGTTGTGTTGCCCCCAGCGGCTACCAATTCTGATGATAGCATTCATTGAGATCTCACTGGCAAATCCATCTGGAGGTGAGATACACGGACCGACAGGCACACGTGTACCATCTGATATGAACATTGCTAACGCGGCTGACGGCGATGCTTATCATCGCTGCACAATTGACCTTTTTAATGAAGTAGTCGAATTTTCATCTACTGTGGTAGATGATTTCTTTGCCAGCCTTGATGACTTAATGTTTACTCCTGACACCGAGAATAACTTTTGCACACAGCGTTCTTTCGAACACTGAAATTCGACCTTCACTTTTTTCAAAACAAAAACTACCAAGTTTGAGACTCTATTTTGTTCGACAGATTTATTTGACTTGTTACAAAAAACAAAATGAACTTTGGCACAAGAAGTAATCTGCTTAAGGTAGAACTATTCTTAGAGAACAAGAATTCCTTGAACACTTCCTAGAAACAATATTAGCCTAATCCACAAACAAAAACAGTTTGTATATTCTGCTATGGGATGGTCTCGACCATTTTCTTCTGTAACTAAGTGCCATTTCATAAATGCAGTTTTCATGATACATTTAGCTAGCATTGCTAATATCATATCATATGCTTACAATGAAGTCATTTCCTTTAAATGTGTACCATACAAAATGCTAATTTCTTCGAGTGCAACCATTTCAAAATGCATTTTATATGATTTTTGGGGGGTTGTAAACACATGCTTTAGATTATATGTTTTAGTATTTACTCCTAGATAAACATAATAGCATGGAGTGGGTGTTGTGTATCATTTTAGGACCCTATTGTAAGTTTCCCGATTCATGTCCTTATATATTCATAGAAATCATAACCATAGTTGGGCATAGCCCATGCAGTCCAAATATCGCAGGGCTACTTCCACTAGTTATGAAAATCCACAACGATTCCTTGAAAAAACCCGCCTTCAGCAGTCAGCGACTTCCCCTTGCCTGAGTATTGATTTACCTAAGAACTCATGGAGTTTTCAAAGAATGAGACTCTTTGATGACGTTATTATGTCCAACTGTACGTCAAAGTCGGCACCTTCAAGTTATAAATATGCTCACACTCGCCCAAGCAAAGACACGGTGATTTGGAGCAGTTTGACTATCTTCTTGCCCGAGGCGCCCTGCTACAGCAAGTGCCGAAGGAGGCCGACCCTCCAGCAGACGCACTGAGAGAGACGCTGTCTTTTCTCCTGCCGAGAAATCCAGCTCCAGTGTTTCCAAGCAACCCGTGTGGGTAGTTGGGAAATCGGGGCCCGAGACCAGCCTTCTCCATTCTAAACTAAGGTACGGAGCTGATTAGACCCTTGGAGAAATCTTGAGCAGATTCCTGGCAAAAGAATAATACTACATTTATGCTACACCTCACTTACTTCTTCCCTCGTACTAAGCTTAGGTTAGGTACACCGGGGTAGGCGTATTTTAGAAGCACCAGTTGAGTACTTTTAGCCTTTGTTATTTGTGTATGTATTTATATATGGTTTAGGAACCATACAATGCTCTTACAGTATTATTTTATTCTACTATTTATACTGTACGCATTATATTTTACAAACAGTTTTACTATTGTAGCAGTTCATTTCTTATGCTTGAGAAAGAAGACTGTTCAATAAAACCTTTTATTGAAAACGACCGTCATTCTACTCTCTCTGCACCTTTAGTGAGACGAAGCATGCACGATTGACTGAGTGAAATATCTATCTATTGTTTCCACGACTCTGAAGATACGTTTTATCTTGGGGAAACAAAGTTGTCATATTTATGCGGTTGTCAGAGACTAATCCCTTCTTGTGAATTCGAGAAAGTTTCTAGTGACCTCTGAGCTAGCTGGCACACACAATTAAGACTAGTATATTCGATAGAGACTTAGTCGACCTCAGTCTTACGTTTAATCTATAGGTTATATTATTAAGGGGTGGGTGCAAAATCCGTTCCGCTCACGGATTTTCAGCAATTTTGCGATCCGCAAATCTCGCGAAAGTGACGAAAAATTTGCAAATCCGCTCACGGTCGGATTTTGGGCAGTTGAGCACAAACCGGTGGCGTCTTCTTGGATAAATATGAAGGGCAGGGTTCATTCTGGCACGATGCTCCTGTCACAAAAATTAAACCACAACAGGAAGCACTTACAGATATAAATAAAGCAGGTGCCCGAGTTGAAGCTCAAATTCAGTAACGCATTCAACAGCCCAAAAACAATTGTAAGCTTTGTCGAGGCAGGGCAGGTGTGCTTTCTCCCCATATCTACAGTTGAAAATTAGCTGTGATGCTGGATAGAGGCCTTTGCATCCTTGACTTTCAGGACCGCAATCCCCGTCCAGTTCCTGTGACCAGGAGCTTCTTTCTCCTCATCTGCTGCTCTGATCAGTCTCTGAACTTTTATACACACAAGAGGCATGTGAACTCCCATAGAAGGCCCGCCCGTTTGGCCCCGCCCACACACTAGCGGTGTGCACCGTCTTCCCGCCATTTACCCACTATGATGGACAGCTCACTCAAGGGACCCCTGCGCCCTTCGGCGCGATGGCATAGTAACACACACATGGTCACTGGAGACAACTCTTCTGGCACTTTACGCAGCTGTAGTGTAGGAAAAGCACTATACATTTACCCAATGAGGTAGCACTTACTGATTAGCCAGTAGAAAGTACTCCAGTTGAGTTACGGTATAGCACAAAACAATGGCGTATTCTTGGATAAATATGAAGGGCAGGGTTCATTCTGGCACGATGCTTCTCCTGTCACAAAATTAAACCTCAACAGGAAGCACTTACAGATATAAATAAAGCAGGTGCCAGAGTTGAAGCTCAAATTCAGTAACGCGTTAATCAGCCCAAAAACAATCGTGATCTTTGTCGAGGCTGGGTAGGTGTGCTTTCTCCCCATATCTACTACCGTCGAACATTAGCTGTGATGCTGGATGGAGGCCTTTGCATCCTTCACTTTCACGAGCGCAATCCCAGTGCAGTTCCTGTGACCAGGGGCTTCTTTCTCCTCATCTGCTGCTCTGATCGGTCTCTAACCTTTTATACACACAAGAGGCATGTGAACTCGCATAGAAGCCCGCCCGTTTGGCCCCGCCCACACAATAGCTGTGTGCACCGTTTCCGCGCCATTTACCCACTATGATGGACAGCTCACTCAAGGGACCCCTGCGCCCTTCGGCGCGTGACATAGTGACACACACATGGTCACTGGAGACAACTCTTCTGGCACTTTACGCAGCTGTAGTGTAGGAAAAGCACTATACATTTACCCAACAAGGTAGCACTTATTTATTAGCCAGTAGAAGTACAGAAAGTACAGTCTATTTGTGCAAAACTGCAAATCCACGAATTTTTTCGCAAACTTGGGGATTTTTTTCCAATTTCGCGCAAATTTGCGGACCGCAAATCCGCAAAATTTGCCCATACTTACTCCAATGCGCAGAGCCTATTGGGAATATAGGAACTACACTACAATTTTTTCACACTGTTCAAGGATGAAGCTTGATGTAGTACATCATTTATGGTGAACAGGTATGAAAGTTGAAAACAGTAAAAAAAAAGGGAAAATAAATTGTTTTAATATAATATAAGATGCTATTACAGTATGAGATAACTACTTTTTTTTAAGTTTATTGTGCAATTATGGAAAATATAATACTAACTTATACTTACGTTGCTTTTCTTATTAAACAAATAAATGGCACAGTCCACTGCAGTAGTGTAATTTCCTAATTAGTTCTTTCTATGTTGTTCAACAAACTTACATTGTCAAGGTATATACATAGCAACACAATGATACAGGAACTGCTCCACCTACATACATTGATTCAGGTTTTCGCACACCCAGTCACACATTGCTACATGCACTCACTTACCCATTTACTCAACCATGCAGCCTCTCACAAAGTAACTCACTAACCCATACAGCCAATCATAGACTAAGTCATTCACTCATACATCACTGACACACTCACTGACCCATATACTGTTCATGCAACTACTCACTCCTCCATATAGCTACTCACCCACCGACGTACCCATCCATGCAGGCAATCACATACCATACATGCATGTACACACATATTCAGTCATTCATATATCCACACACTCACCTACCCATACAGGTGCTGACACATCCACTCACCCACTCACCATTACAGCCAATTACATACCCACTCACTTGCCCATACAGACATGCACACATCCACTCACTTATCCATACAGTCACATATACACTCATGCACCCATACAGCCACTGACACACCCACGTATTCACTCATACTATACTCACTCGTGCTCTACGCACAGCATCTCATTTACTCACATGCATACTCGTACAGCCACTCACAGACATATACACCACTTATGTACCCAATCATTCACTGTAACTCTCCTAATGCATCCACTCACTCACCCATATAGCTACCAACACACCCACTCACATATGCAAACTGCCCCGCACATACCCACTTACACCCCCATGCAGCCTCCCATATACCCACTCATTTGTCCATGCAAGCATGCACATACCCATCCAAAGACCCATACCACTACTCACACACCCACTAACTCACCCATATAGCCACTAAAATACCTACACAGTCACCTCGGTAGCCACTCACACACCCAGCCAAATAACCTTGCAGACACTAACATACCCACTCATACACCCATAAAACTACTCACACACGCACTCACTAACCTATACAAGCCATTACATTATATACTGGCTCATCCATACTGGCACTAACACTTGCACTCAGTCACCTTAACAGACACTCACACAGCCAGCCCCTCACCCATACATACACTCAAACAGCTACTCGCCCATACAGTCAGTGACACACTCATTCACCTATAATCTACTCACACACCCACTCACTCACCTATGCAACTACTCACACAACCTCTCACTACCCATACAAGCACTCACTCACCCACACAGACACTCAAACAGGCACTCACAGACCTATACAGCCACTCATACACATACCCACACACCTAGACTGCCACTCGTATATCTACTCACTTATACATACAACCACTCACAGATGCATTCACTCACCCATACAAGTAGTCACACAATTATTTACTCATCTATACAGCCACTAACATATACAGCCACTGACACACCCACGTACTCCCCATACACCAATCATGCATCCACTCACTTACTTGTGCAGCCACTTACACTACCACTCACTCATACTCTACTAATACATTCACTCACTCACCCCTACAGCTACTCAAACACTCACGCAGCTACTCACATACCCACTCAGTCACCCATACATATACTCACACATGTATTCATTCACTCATAAAGCAACTCACACACCCACTCACTCATCCATACAGTCACTCACTCAGCAACACATACATCCATACATGCACCCACATATCCTCTCACCTGTACAAGCAGTCACACATGCACTCACTCATCTATACAGTCACTGACACACCCATTTACCCACCCATACAGCCACTGACATACTCACTCACTCACCCACACCCTACTAATATATCCACTCACTCACCCACACAGCTACTCAAACACCCACGTATTCACCTGCACATCCATACAGACAGCCACATACCCACTCACTCAATATTGGAACCACTCATATACCCAGCCAAAGAGCTATTTACCCACTCATCCATACAGTCACTGCCACATCCATTCACTCATCCATACTTTACTAATGCATCCACTCACTCACCCATACCTACACTCATAAACATAATCATTCACCAATATAGCAAATCACACACCCCCTGACCTGTATACCCACTCACACAGCAACACACATATACACCCACACAGGTACTCACACATCCACTGACTTATCTATTCAGCCACTCACAGGCACAGTCACTCACCCATACAAGCAGTCACACATATTCGTACTCATCCATACAGCCACTGGCACACACTCACTTAACCTATACAGGCACTGATACACCCACTTACTCACCCATATATTCCTGTCAGGCATTGACTCACTCGCCCTTAGAGCCACTGGCACAGCCACTGATTCACTCATACTCTACTAATGTATATACTCACTCACCCACACAGATACTCACACATCCACTCACACACATACAGCTACTCACACACCCAGTCACTTTACCCATGCATACACTCACATCGGTATTCATACAGTGACCCACACACCGACTCATTCACTCCTACAACCACTAGCACAGCAACAACACACCCATACATGACATCACACATCAACACACTTATCCATACAATCACTAACACACCCACTCGCTCACCCAAACAGACACTCATATAACCACTCAATCACCCATACAAGCAATCACACATGCACTCACGCATTGCTTACACATCCACTTACCCATAGAGCCACTAACATACCCACTCACTCACCCATACTTTACTAATGCATCCGCTCACTCACATATACAGTTACACACACTCATGCACCTGTAAAGCCACTAACACACCCACTGAGTCAACCATACAGTCACACACCTACTCACTACCCCATAGAACTACTCACTAAGGCTGGGCGTAGTTTGCAAAGTAGCGCTTCGCAAAGCTACGCGAAGTGCACTTCGCACTACGCGTACAACTGCGTAGTAGCATGTTCGCACTGTGCAAGATGCCGTTTTCAATGATTGCACAGTGTGGACAAGCATCTGACACTGTGCAATAATTGAAAACGGCATCTTGCACAGTGCGAGCTGTAGTTTTGTGCCGCTCAAGGAGATTTTTACTCGAGCGGCAGCTTTCTCAACGCGGGCTGGTAGTTTCTCGTCGCGAGCATACGCGACCACTCGCAATGAGAAACCAGACCTCCCCACGTTGAAAATCTCGCAGGGAGGTTTATTTTCCACGCTCGCGATCGGCAACTTGATGTTGCTGATCACGAACGAGGAAAAAGTCTCGCCAGGATGTCATTTTGCTTGATTGCGGTCGCCAACTTGACGTTGAGGACCGCGAGCAAGCAAAAAATGACTGCTGCACTAAGCTACGCGTGTTTGCACTGTGCTACGTGCCGTTCGCGTAGTGCGAAGTTGCGCAAACTTTGCAAACTACGCAAGCGTAGCTTAGTGCTTTGCCCAGGCCTATTACTCACACACCCAGTCAGAGAGCAATACAGACTCTTTATCACCCACTCATACTCCCTTTCACACACATATTCACTCACCCATACAGACACTCACAGATCCATTCAACCACTAACACACATACTCACTCACCCATACAGCTACTCACACACCCACTCACACATACATGACTCATGTACCCACTCACTCACATATGTAGACACTCACACACATAGTCATTAACTCACACATTTCCATGCACAACCAGTCAATCATCTATACAGTAGAACGCACACGACACGCAAAATAAAACATATTCACACTGTTTCAAATATACATTTAACATATAATTATTCTGTCTTAAACTAGAACTGGTAGTTCTAACATTACCTGTTGTTTTTGTTTTGCTTTTTTTAAAACAATTTGTGTATTTTCTAGCTATGTGTGTTTTTGGGGTGTTGTTTTGTTGTTTCTTGAAAGAAAAGTTTGAAACAAAGTGCTTGCTAACAAAAAGCACAAAACTTGCACCAATAAGTGGGGGAAAAAATGCTTATGAGTGCTAATGCACACCGACTCCACCAGAAGTTTGCTAGCTGGTTTCCCTTGCTCTCACTGCTCTTTGAATCCATGTAGAGTGCATGGTTCGAAGATGCTCCATCATGGATGAATTTCTGCAGGAGTATTTATTTTCAGATCCTCTAGAGTGGATCTTAATGCTAATTTTGCACGTCACCTTTCATGTATTCACCTTCTCTCCTGGTCATATTGCAAAAAAGGTCCAGCCGATCGTCTCCTTCTTTGCTTTTACAGATTCATCATCCTGGGAGGAGTTGCCATGATCCTCTGAACTCTGCGCAGGACCTGATCCCATCTTCAACACAAACAAATAGGCAGCCGCGGCCCGTGGAGGGAGTTCGGTGGGGTAGGGAGGCAATGCGGGGGAGGGGCAAGGTGGACAGTGGTAAACACCAGAATATGGACAATTGCATGTAAGTAAACAATTTAAAAAATAAAACGAATTTCGTAGCGCGCGCTGCATCGCATACAACCACTCAATCAATCATGTGCTTGTTAAGCGCAACTAGTCACCCGTAAAGGTCTCAAGGCATTAGGGAGGAGCAGGTTCCAGGCCATCAAGGAGGAGTTCTATTGAAGAGCCATGTTTTAAGGTTTCTCGTGAAAATGGGTAGTGATGTCGTCTGTCTGAGGTGGAGAGGTAGGTTGTTCCAGGGTCTGGCCGCGAGAAAGGCATAGGAGCGGCCTCCAGACCTGGTCTTCCTGGCACGGGGGACCACGGTGTAGGAAAGCTGGACTGATCGTACGGTCCTTTGGGGTGCGTGGAATTCGAGTTGGCTGCTCAGGTATGCTGGTCTGGTGTTGTGGAGGGCTTTGTGTATGTGGGTGAGAATCTAGCCTTGATGGGGAGCCAGTGGAGTGTGCACAGGTGCTGGGAGATGTGGCAGTGTCTTGGCTCACACACACCCAACCATTCACACACCCACTCACATCCATGTAGGCACACACACGCACAACTACCTACAAAACGCCTACAACTACTCACACACCCACACAGTTACTCAGTAACCCACTCACTCACCCATACACCACTCATAAACCCACTCACAAACCCATACAGGCACTCAGATACCAGGCCACACACTGATACAGTCACACAGCTACATATACATATGTAAGAAATAGTATCACTCAGTACTAGTACACCTAGGATACTAATCTAACCTTTGTAGAAGGTTAGTATATATATTTAAATCTCATAAACTCTTAGAAAACACTTACACTCACTTGATGATGTAATCAGTGCTGCATTTGAGATGTCATCAGTGATGTCACTGATCATCATGAGTGATGTAATATGTGAGGTTATAAGCAGTGCATCACAGGGGCGTCAGTTATAGTTGGCTCAGGTAACTTTAACTGCTGAATTTCTGTGGTTTTGCAAAAGTGAAATGCGAACCTAACGATAATGTCCCTGCAACCTTTGTTTTTTCAGTGAATACATATATAGTTAGATATGGAAATGTTCTGGGAATTTTCAGGCTGTTGTTAAAGTAGTCTAAGTTTGTATTACCATATTTAACTGCAGTATTACTTTAAACTTTCAGTTTTTTCTGTGAATTTCTGATTTTTTACAATCATATTTAGCCAAATATCCTGCTGGAAACAGCCTCTGTCCAAGACCTGTACCCAAGCCCCAAATGTGCCTGTGAAAAGTGGGGGGTTGTCTTCAGAGCCTGGCCTCTGGCCAGTCCTAGCCTCCAACCCCTCCATGGACACCTAACCCTCACCCGCGTTGTTCAGGTCCAGGCCCTGTGCCCAACTCTACACTGCAACTTTTGCACATGAATGATTAATCCTCCAAATTTCATGTAACAAGTCAGCGAGACGGCAGAGATAGTAAGACATTAGATAACTGATGGAAGGATAAGGGTCAAACACCTTTACTAGGTGATTCAATATTTGGCTATATAGGATATTCTGGATGAGGTAGATGAATTTTAAATGTGCTGTAACCTTTACAGTGACTGAGGCGGGTGCCCTCGGTGCTGGTCTGATGCAGAAGTGTAGTTTCAGGCCTAACAGGAGAGAAACATGATATTCCTGTAGTCTGACTAGTAATTTATTAGTGAGTCAAGTGTAAAGACAATTGCATGATAATGTTTGGTAAAGAACAGGGAATGTTCCACTAATTTCTAAGGAGTGTTTTTTTAATTAAATTCAAAACTAGCTATTTCTATTGCCATCCCTAATAATTTCTTGGATCAAGAAAGCCATTGGTGAGCAGATTTGTTCACCAGCAGCCACTCCCAGTGTTTCATTCTCAGATGTGGAGTTTTAGTTCAGTTTGAGTGCTTTACAAAAGAGAAATTGTTCTGTATGTTATTTAAATATAATAACACAATCTTAAGAGTAAACACTGATTTAGATATACATATTGAAACAGACATCTGAGAGGAGAGCAGGATCACTGGATATAATTTAATTTATAAGGGAGAAGGATGCGTTTAACTACTACCAATATGGTTGGTATTACTTTTCCCTAGATTGGTACATTAATGAGCCTTGGAGGGGAACTGCTGGCTTCATGCGCAGTCTTGTTGATGGAGTTCTGTAGTTACCAACATCGATGTTTTCCTGATGGCGCACTAGGTCCATGTGGCCGACTGGGCTTACCACTTTTTGAGCTAGTGGAGGCTCCACCATGCCCATTTCGCAAGGAGTCCTGAGAGCCACTTGATGGTGAAATAAAATTCTCCCTTTTGTAGTCTTAAAATATGCTTTTTTTGGTGCTGCCAGAAGTTTGATGCATTCAATTTAGGAAACTTATCAGTAGACACGATGATTGGAGTGATTCTTAGTTCACCTAGAAGACTCTCCCAAATCATGGAGTGTAAAGCAGGAAAATGTGTTTGTCTTTCAATGTGTTTCATCACTTAATTCACACAAAATAGATCAAAATATGCATGGCAAGATAAATAGTGATTACTTGAGGTAGCTTTTTCTGACGAAATATTGTGGTCTTCTACTTGAGGCAGAAAATATGCATTAGAATTGCCCAAATAAATAGTCTTATCTTTAGACCTGAGAAATAATTAAAAGTGAGCGGACTCATTGGGATTAGAACCAATGAAGTTTCTGGATAATGTCAGTTTTTTATTCTCAGAAGCTTATACCCGCGTTGCATCAACTAAATGTGTAAACAGGCACTACCACAACCAATACTTTCCGGTTTCAATATGCTAATGCATGCAACAAAAACATGCACAAATGCTGTTTGCATATTTAGGCGCATTGATGTTAGAACTGTTAGTTTGTCAGTGCTTGTTGTAGATCATTTCTTGGATCCCGAGTTCAAGATTTCATGTGCATATTTACTTACTTTCAGTTTAAATAGCAGGGTTTTTTGTTCCAACATTCTACTGCTATATCAATTTATTTAAAAATAAGATTTAACATTTTGGGGCATATTATCAAGGGGCTTTATCTCCGCTTTTTTGGCTTTAAAAGCCAAGAAAGCGGAGATACAATTATCTCCCTATTACCAAGCTGTCGCTAACACCAGTTAGCGACAGCTAATAGGAGATAGTGACCATCTTGGGCCCCGCTTTGCATGTCAGTGATATTTATCACTAATGACATGCAAAGTGGGCGTGCCAAGATGTTAGCGACTGGAAACAGTCGCTAACATCGCTATCTCCTATTACCAACTTTTGGAGATATTCGCGCTAAGCGCGAATATCCCCAAAAGCTAACACTTGCCCAGGAGCAGTTCTTAGCCATGTTATCCAATGGGAGGTGGATAACATGGCTAAGAGCATTTGCTCGATAATGCATGAATATCGCTGACTTTTCAGTGATATTCATGCATTGCGGCCGTTTTTTATCGCATTTGCGATAAACCTTGCTAATAGCAAGGTTTATCTGCGATAAAAATCGCCGATTAGCGGCGATAATTTTTGTCTCTAAATAAGTTAGAGACAAAAATTATCTCTATTGGTTGGTAATATGCCCCTTTGTTCTTTACAAAAAACATACTAAATCTTTTCTCTGACATTTTTTGTGAGAGGGGACTCGCTTTCGAATTTCTTGGCAAAGTCTGAGAAATATTTCTGCTGAACAGAAGCAGATAAAATGATATCCGATGGGCAGTGCAGTGGAATCCTCGCTAGGGAACCAGAGGAACTACAGACACGCGGTGAGAAGTAGAGACAGTTGTTTCTGCGATCAGTCATAGTCCAACGAGGCCAATAACTACCAATCAGCACCGCGAAAACATGGCAGCTGTACAAGAATTTTGAGGGAAGCTTCAAAACAGTTCCAAGTCCCAGCCATACAGAACGGGCAGAGCTGCGAAAATAAAAGTAAACATATTTGGATTCACTTTCATCGTTGCTTAAAAGTACACATTTGCAACCATGTCAAATGTATACAAGCTTCTTGTTAGACTCACAGCTTTATAGTACTATTGGAACCCCAATGAGAAATAAGACGGAAGGAGGAAACTGCACCCATTGTTAGTATGAATGTTAAAACAAATAAAAGTTGCCCTGAAGGAGCTATGGTTATGAGCAACATTTCCAAATGAGTAGGTGCTGTTGCGGCCTTTTACTCATAAAATAAACCATAGTGAGATGCATGTCGTATTACATGTCTAAAATATATTAGTCACACATGTGTTTTCTCTAGGGCGCCTACTTTATGTATCCTGCACTATAAATAGTTCATACAGTAGCCTAAACGCCGAGTGAACATTTTATGCCCCTATTAGCACCCTCATGAAAAAGGCTGTTAAAATGATTTTAGAGAATCAATGTCCCTCAAAATTGCTTTGAATTATGCCCTTTCTGTCTTTACAAGAATAAAGGAAAACCAGATACCGATTTTTAACTTAAGGTTTCATTTAAATGAAATTATATGCACAATATCAATGTGAGACGGTTGTTAAAATGATGGTAATGATGAATAATCCACTAAGTGAAGCCCTGCAACTAATTTAGAGCAGAAATACAATTCACAGGCACCATATAAGTTTCGAATTTAAGAGCATTTTTTAATTAGAAAAACAAATTGCGTTTGCTTTGCTTTAATATGAAGCATAATACCGTCTCTTATGAAAATGTACTGCCGAATATAAGCTCCGCTGTAGTCCTATCACTGGTGTTCATTTTGTTGGTAAAACACAAAGAAACACACATTTTTCAGCACGTTTCTTTAGAAATGCCTACCTTGAAAATTCATTGTGCGTTGCCTTTGCCTCCCTCTGTTCCCCTGGAAGTGCTTATCCGCATAAACGCCCACTCATGGTTAATTACTACAAATTTGAAGACGCATATAAAATGTATTAATTATGCATATTCTAGAGCAAAAGGCCACAGGAAAAGTACTGACAATGTCAAAAGTAGATCTGAGTCAACAACTTGCAGTAGAGGTATTACATTAAAAACAAACGGATGATGTTTTTTAGGATTTGGAATCTACCACCCACCCCTGCACCAAAATCACTTTGGGGAGATTTTTCTCCCATGGAAAGAAACTTTAGGAATAAAGGTTGTGTCAAGAGTGACAACGTTTGAGACCACACAAACATAGTTGTGTGGAAGACGTATCTTCCGATTGGGAGTATATTTCAAATTATTAACTCCAATGGGGAGCATTTTGAAAGTGATATTTAGGACATGCAGCACTTTACCTGCAGTCGTCATTAATCCAATCACCTCTCGCTACATGACTGCAAAAAAACCCGAAAAAGGTCTACCATCTCCTCTGAATTTCCGTAAGGGGTTCTACCACCTCAAAGGCCAAAAGGATAAGCCCATCTCTCAACACATCCTGCTAACTCCGAGCAACAGATATGAACATCTTCATTAGGAATTGGACAGTGGGTTGTAACAACTAGGAATTCATTGAGTAATCAGAATATTGAAAATTACCTGTTATTAATCAACACATTACATCATCAATCCCCTAGTCCTGTACGTATTTAAGGAAATACCACAGTGATGTATAGTTAAGACTTACTATGAAAAAGAAACACATAGACTCTCAAGTAATGAAAAACAGCTGTATAGCATTACGAAGAAGGACTTTTTAGTCCTCAAGTGCAGCCATAAGCACTCTGGTTAGAAAGGCTAATGGCTGGGGGCGTGGCTTGGACGGCAATGTGGACGGTTGTCTGAGTCCATCAGCTCCAGAGCCCTGTGGCCATTAGCGGCGATTTTATACCAGCCAAACAAGTTCGACCCAGGAACTAAAACAAACACCCAGCATCGGAACAACTAAAGAACAGAAGGACCTTAGGAAGAAGACAGGCGGTGACCCAGGGACAGAATATCGTCTGTTTTTGCTCACAGCGGTGCGAGAGGATGAGGCGAGGCAAGATGGCGGCCAGGAGTTTCAGGCGAGGATAGAAGAAGGAGGTGAGCGCCGGCAGCAGCGTCAGCAACATCCCGCAGCACACAAGACCCCCCCTTCACCCGCCAAGCACAGATCACCACACCAGACTCCCTGCGCTCGCACTCGCACAACCAACTCCGTGCACCACAGAATCACCGAAGAGAGACGGAGGCGCAAAGGGAAGCGAAACTGATACCAAAGCAGGGCACGGCCTTTATTGCAGAACAAACAGGACGATCGGGAGAGCAAGCGAGGGGAAAAGGGCAAGTGGTGCCGGAAGCAATGTTTGCCGACACCCAAGTGCGCTCAAGACCCTCGCCGCTACCACCGATACCTACCAGGCCCGCATACAATACCCCAGACACAGGGAACACCCGAGGAATACGGGGACAGAAACCGAAAGCAAACAAGTCCCATGGCCAAAGGAATAAACAGGGAGCAGGGAGAGAGAGCGACAAGCTCACTAGCAAGAACGAAACTAAAAGACAAAGAAACAGATACTGCCCGCGACCAAGTCAAACAAAGAAGAAGGCGTAAAACAGACAAAAGAAGTCAGAGGCGTAAACGCACAACCGCACAAGGAAGTACGCCAAAAAGCTGCACGGTGCCCCCTACCGCCGAAAGGGTGAGGAGAAAGGGGAGAGGGCAACAAGCTGCAAGCCGCCAGCCACATACGAGGAACCACGAGTCTAGCGCGGAAAAGGGACAGAAAGAGCACTGGCCGCCACTAACCTAGTGGCAAAACCGGTCCTGCCGCACAAACCCAAAGCCAAAGAGCCGCCTAGCACCAATATGAGCGCAAAAAGAGGACAAGGGAGCTCAATCTCAACAGGGGCGAGGACTGCAGGAGGAGAGAACAACAAAGGGTCCATAGCGCACACATTCCTAGCGCTGGCAGGAGCTAAAGCCAAAACGAGGATGAGGAACATAAGAGAACCAAGCAGGTACAGAAATAACAACCCTACCCAGGCAACAAGAAGCAAACCGACGAAATGACTACCGTTACACTAGAAAGAAGGCAGACTGAGCCACCTCCAATCCAGAAGAGGTATCCGAGAGATGGCGTGGCAGGAGGGTAATCCCGGCAACGACACTAAAAAGCATAGGAAAGAGCTGCCCGAATCACCACTCAAACAAAAGGGCGAAACAACTCTGGACACGATCCTAAAGAGGGTCAATGAGGGCAACGCAGTGGCCAAGCAAACAAAGGTCACGATTGACAATATGCAGCTGGAACTGACAGCAATAAGAGCCGATCTACACAGCACCAAAACCAGAATTGAGGCGGCAGAAAAGCGCATCACTGACATGGAGGACATAACCATAACAAACAACAAAACCATAACAGAAAACTCCATGATCTCAAGAATGCTCCAAAGACAGCTAGCGGAACAAGATGATCGCGCCCGAAAAGGAAACATCCGAAGTCTAGGAATACCTGAAGGCACAGAAGACAAAGCAGGCACGTGCACAACCATGCTTGAGGAGATTCTACCACAACTAACTGGCCTCAACTTTGACAGACAATTTGAAGTAGACAAAGCATATAGAGTTCCAGCTACGAAACTACCACAAGGCAAAGGTCCCCGACCAATAATCTGCAGCCCTCTGAGAGCAAACCACACGGAAGCAATTTTCGCCTTTGCCCGGAAGAACCCGAACCTGAAATGGGAAAGCAATAAAATAATCCTCACACAGGACTTCTCGAGACAGACGATCGAGACTAGAAAAGGCTTCCTATCGCTAAGAGACGCACTACGCAAACGTAACATCACCTTCAGTTTCGCCGGCCCGGCGCGCTTCAAGATCTCAGATAAATGGAAAACACTGATCTTGGACGATCCAAACGAACTAAAGAGGTACATCCAAGGCTCACCAGCAGAGGACATGGAAGCCAAGAACATAGGAGCAACAAAGAGAAGTGCCTCACCGGACAACGAAGGAAAGTCAGACTAGGACCACAATCGGTTTTCTGCAGAACTAGAGACTGTAAGGAAAGAAATTACCTTAACAGCAAACTACCTCACAACCTGTCTACCTCATAGAAAACAGAACCTACCTCGAAAACCCAAGCGGTGCGGAGCAAAGAACGGAAGCAGCCTTTTGAACTGGGATGCAGTACTGACCAGACATATCCTTTATGCTAACTAACCGGCCCGAACCGGGCTCGCGAGGTCTATTAACTGGGATAGGACTTCTCACTTTTAACCTCAGGGGGACTCTGGAGCAAGGAACTTTGCTGTCGCACACCCACTCAGCAAAAGACGGGGGAGGAGGGGGGGAGGGGGGACACGGGAGAGAGGGAGGTCATCAGGTACAGATATATGGGGTCTCTATACCTACTACTTTTTCTATTCTTCCCTTTCTTTGCTTTCTGTATTCTCTATGCAACTACCCCTCAAAACTAGAAGGGTCACACACACTGCTGCCAACCAACAGGGTCAGTCTAGGCCGCCAAAAGGTGGAAGGCGAACTATGGCAAACAAAGAGGCTAAGCAACACACCGACAAGAACGTATATCAATAGCATACACTACGCAGCAGGGAAGACCTACAACACTCAGAATGACACATAAACGGCAGAACAACCTCGCAGCCAACCTAAAAGTAGTCTCTTTCAACGTTAAAGGCCTCAACCATCCAGTAAAGCGAAGGAAATTCCTAGAGTAACTAGCCAAGCTAAAATCAGATGTGTGTGTCCTCCAAGAGACCATACTCTCCGCCGAAGATATAGGATGCCTCAGAGCTAACTGGATAGAGCAGGCAATAGGCTCCCCGGCATGCAACAAAAAAGGAGGGGTCATAACACTAATAAACAAGAAGGCCAAACTAGTTCTAAACGATTCATACGCAGATGAGGAAAGGAGAGTCCTTATAGCAAGCCTGACCAGAGGGGAGGAAATACTACATATCGCCAACATATATGGGCCAAACACAGACGACAAAGACTTCTGACCAAAAGTAGAGGAGAAACTGAGCGCACTCCCACAGGACGACCTTCTAATAATGGCGGGCGACCTAAACCAAGTACTAGACCAGGCAACAGACAGACACCCACAAAGACCTAGCCATGACACACAGGGGGGGAATATTCTCAAGAACATGTGCACCAGGCTCAAGCTAAAAGATCCATGGAGACTCCAAAACCGAGACGGAAGGGACTACACCTTCTACTCGCACCCCCACAACTCATACAGCAGGATTGACTACATTCTAATCTCGGAAACGCACACCCACCTTATAGATCAGACAGAACTCGCACCAAGATCAATCTCAGACCACTCACACATCAGCCTCACGCTTTTAGGCAGACACAATGAGAAGATCGCGCGCAGATGGAGATTTAACGACGACCTCCTCAGGAACAAAGAAACCACAGCCGAAATAGAAGACTCCATAAAGGAGTACCTAGACCTAAACAACAAACCAGAAACGGACAGGGGCACCCTTTGGGATGCCCTGAAAGCCACCGTCAGGGAGAAAATACTCTCCATCACTGGGCGGAACAACAGAGAGAGAAACAAGAAAGTCTCAGAACTAGAAAAAGAGATGAAAGACTTAGAGTTAGGACACATAGCCAACCTAAGGGACAGAAATACGCTCACAACACTAACGAAAAAGAAATATGAGCTAAACAAGATCCTTAGCGAGAGAGCAGGAACATGGCTGAACAAATATGAAGCCATCAACCTCTGTAGGCAAACAAAGCAGGGAAGGCACTCGCCTCCTATCTAAAAAGTAAACAAAGGCAAACACGGAGTAGCAGCTGTGACAGACTCCCACGACAAATCACAAACCGCGAATAAAGAAATCCTCAGGGTTTTCAAAGAGTTCTATGAGCAGCTATACAAGGAAGACAAGACCCTAAACAAGGACGGTGGAGCAGCCCTCTTAGACAAACTATCAATGCCTACACTCACAGACACACAAAGAGAGACATAAGAATTAGGAATCACAGGAGACAAGATAGAAAAGGCAGTAACAAACCTCAAGGAGAACAAAGCACGAGGCCCAGACGGTTACACAGCGAGATTTTACAAACAATTCCTACACATAGTCAAACCCACAATGGTTGAGGTCTTCACAAGCTGCATCCAGAAAGGAAGCATGACACCAACCATGGCAGAAGCCAACATCATAGTGATTCCAAAAGAAGGAAAAGACCCACAACACCCCAAGAACTACAGGCCAATCTCCCTAATAAACGTGGACTGCAAGATCTAGGCGAAGATCTTAGCGACCAGACTTAATACCTTCCTGCCAAAGCTCATACACTGCTCACAAGTAGGCTTCCTCAAAAACAGGATGTCACATGACAACACCAGACTCCTGTGCCACCTGATAAATCACGCCTCTAAGGGCAACAACGCCGCTGTCATGATCGCCTTAGACGCGGAAAAGGTATTCAACAGAGTGTCCTGGCCGTTTCTAGAGAGGTGCATGCAGAAGTTTGGACTAGGATCCAACTATAGGAGGATGGTGATGGCACTATATAGCGAACCCAAAGCCCGGATTGTGGTAAATGGAGGAACATCAGAACCACTCACCCTAGAAAGGGGCACAAGACAGGGATGCCCGCTCTCCCCTGCCCTCTTCCTACTAGCCCTAGAGCCACTCCTAACCATGATAAGGACCAACAAACACATTACAGGCATACCGGTAGGCGACGAGACAGTGAAACTAGCGGCATATGCAGATGACATCCTCATCACCACGGAAAACCCGGCTAGATCAATAACAGCTCTTATGTCGACCATAGACCATTATGCAGGTGCCTTAGGCTACAAACTAAACAGAGATAAATCAGAGTGCAAACCCCTGAATATACATACAACGCAAGGGGTGCTAGGCGACTCGGGGCTCACATGGCAGAAAAAATCACTGAAATACCTGGGCCTACTCTTCGAAAGAGATCTCAAGACCACGCTTGATCTAAACGAAAAATCACTACTAAACAATGTGAAAGCCAAGGTAGAAACGTGGTCGCCCAAATTCACCACCTGGTGGGGCAGAGTGGAGGCTGTCAAGAAGATGCTGACGCCTACGGTGACCTACATGCTTGACATGCTTCCACTATGCAACACAGAGGACTTCCACAAAAAGCTCAACAAGATAATAAATAGTTTCCTATGGAGGGACAAGAAGCCCAGAATCAGCTTACAAAAACTCAGACTCAACAAAAACATGGGGGGACTAAACCTATCAAACTTCAAAAACTTCCTCACGGCCTGTACAGCCAAACAAGGACTGTACTGGCTAACCCCAGAACAGGAATACACACCAGCGTGGCTAGCACTGGAGAAAAGAATCCTAAAAGGCCTTGACCCCATAGCCCTCTTGACGGCATCCAAACACCCAGAGATCGCCAACAATCCCATACTCAAGAACACCAGGAATGCCCTCCTTAAGATCGACAAGAAGATGGACGTTAGCATCAAGAATACAGAGTGGGAATCAATTTGGTTCAACCCAAAAATAAAATACCGGGGGAAAACACTCAACATGCACACATGGTACAAACACAGTATATCTACAACAAATCATCTGACCACCCTGGGAACACAGTACACTTTCGACACACTGAAGGATAAACACAAACTGGATAACATCGAGCTATACAACTTCCTCAAGATCAAAGTGGCAATCACCAAGGCAGAACTCAACAAACTGTCCCCAGCAATACTACAATACGCTGCCAACATAAACAAAATGGGACACCAAACTTCTCACCTTTACAAGCTACTGAGCCCAGGTGCGTCCAGACTAAACAATAAAGCAATAGAGTACTGGGAGTCTCACCTAGATAGATGACTAACTGAGAGGGAAAGATCCAACCTATGGACATCAACAAAACACAAAAAAAAGTAACCACCACCCTAGCACAAACCAAATTCTGGCTCATACACAAGGCATACTGGACCCCCTCACGCCTGGCGTCAATAGGAATAAGAGACAGCGACACATGCTGGAACTGCAGCAAACAGAAAGGAGACCTAGCCCTCCTAATATTCCACTGCCCACGAGTTAGAGTATTCTGGAGCAGAATAAGCGACTTCATAAACAACACACTAGACATTCCCCTACAACTAGACTTCCACAGCCTGGCCACGACCTTCATGGCACCAACAATCGGGGCTAGAGAAGACAGGGACCTCATAGACCTCCTACTTACTGCGGCGGTCAAGACGGTCCTGACCAACTGGAAGGACACAGGGAAAGCAACGTTCAAGGCCTGGTTTAACTGGGTCACCTTCCTACGAGGAGCCAACACTATAACGTCCAACCACACACCCAGCGAAATGTGGCACACGCTAGACAACTACCTGTCCTCACACAAACCACCCTAGGATGGCAAACACGAGGCCAAACACACCTTTCCCCGCCGCAGGCGGAACAGACCGAGACCTGACCAATGTACCTGAACCCATGAAAAGTGTGTGACAGACCCTGCACAAGACCTTCTTCTTCCTCCTTTCTATCTTTCCTTTCTCACCACCGAGGGGGATACAGACAGCGGCTGCCATGTTTACAAAAGAAACGGCCCACGAGTTCTTGTTGTACTTCGCTATGCCAGGCCTCCCCCCCCGGGGCTTTTGCTAACTGTACCCCCTGTACGCTGTGCCCTGTATATATACATGTCTTTTTTTCAATAACAAATTACTGAAATAAAAAAAAAGAAAGGCTAATGTCTTCTGATCTAGTTCTGATCACACAGAGAAGTGGAGAAGTGTGGCTCAATGGTTAGAGCGGCAGACCCTGATGCAGAGGTCTGGCCCGGGACCAGGGTTCAGTTCCCGCCTCGGCGGCTCTTGGGCTCATTTTCCTCGGACCTGATAAATCTCGCCTTGGTGCCTATTCTAATCATGGGTCCCACTCTGCAACTCTGGGCAATAGCTTGCTTAATCTCCACAACGGCCCCAACAGCACTGGGGCCTGGCTTCAGCTTGGGGGTGCCCAGGAGTGGGCATTTCACAGGGAAAAGCCACGAAGGGTTCCACAGCGGTATGCGTACAGTGCCAAGACGCCTCAGGGTATAAGTGTGCTATACAAGTACAAATTCATTTCATTTCACAACCTGTAGTGAGAGACAAAGGTAGATGGATTTAGTGGGGCTGTTTCTATCTTGTAGAGAAGCTCTCCAGCCTATGCCGAGGTAGCCAGAGTTGTTCTAGTGGATCACCACCAAACAGCTCAAGAAAGAAAAACACCCACCGCAGCCGATGCCAAAGAAATAGCACCTTTGACCCATCAATTCAAAGTTGACTTAGAAGCTTT
Source organism: Lissotriton helveticus (assembly GCF_964261635.1). Taxonomy (NCBI): domain Eukaryota; kingdom Metazoa; phylum Chordata; class Amphibia; order Caudata; family Salamandridae; genus Lissotriton; species Lissotriton helveticus. The sequence goes on from NC_136057.1 coordinate 668,519,323, forward strand.
ACATCCATGCTTAACATATCACAATTTACAAAAATGCTGTCACAGTTTCGGTAAGGCATTTAGCTAAATAAGTATATCTAGACTGCTTGGAAAACATCTTGTAGGCACTAGGGAATTTGCTCTTTTGAGATAGAAGGAAGTGTCCTGTCTTGTCCTAGATGAAATGTTGAAATAACTTTAGGCAGAAAACCCAGACTTTAACAATAATATAATTTTGTATGGAAAGCCTGTCAATAAGAGGGTCAGATTGACTAAGAAGCCGACTCACCAGGCCAACAAGCTGATAAAATGACCACCAAAAAGGTGCTTTTTTAAAGTTAGACACAATGTTAGACTTCAAAAGGTTCAAGGTATAAGCTGTAAAGGTTTAATATCTAAGGGCAAACCCCATCAGCGATTACTGACTTTAGTAGAGGTTTCATAGGACCAAGTCCAGGCAAAAGGTGAGCAATACTGACCCCATTTAGCATATATTAGGTTTCTGGGTGGCAGACATATTCACCCTGTCGAAGCAGAAACCACAATCCTAGTCAGGGTAAGTCAGATCCATGCCATAAATTAACCTGTGCTCACCTTCTGGCAGCATGGCACAGAGAAGGCAGGCTTAACTTAAGGGACAATGTGTAAAGTATTTGTGCAACCCTTCAAGCAGTAATACACTGGAAACACTACAAAAAACACCACACCAGTTTAGCAAAATATATTATGAATTTATAAACAAAACAAGACCAAAATAACAATAAAACAGTAAGGAGAAGTCAAGATATGATTTTTTAAAGATTAAAGTGAAAAATAGCACTTAAAAGCAATAGGCACCTATCTGTTCATCTGTTTGTGCTGGACCGGGGCAAAGTCAATAGTTCAGGCTGATCACGATGGAGTGCCGGCTGGATACAGGGGGCCCACTGAACAAAAGTACCTTGATCCTGATCGCAACAGTGAGATGTGGGGTGCAGCCGAGCAATCCGTCGGTGTTGATTGTGCAGTTGAGGTGATGCATCGATTGTCTCCATGCAACGATGGCAAATTGCCAGTTCCGAAGACGAATCGTTGGTTCTGAAATTAGTTGGATCCCAGTGCGATAAACTGGGGTTCTCCTTGCCGTACAGAGGATGTGTTGATTGTCTCTCCATGTAGTGGTGACGAAGCGATGGTTCCGATGTGTCGGTTCTAATGCTGATGCGCTGGTTTCAAGTGCGATGCACCGGTTCTGTTCTCACAACAGCAGCGCTGCGTTGATTCTGATGCACTCAGCAGTTGATGCATCAGTTTCACTGGAGCAAGCACCTGGATCCACTTCCAATGGACCACACACAAGAGTAAGACTTTGATATCCGTGAGTCTTAAAGTAGGAAGCAAGCCAGCATGCCCTTAGATATCACTGTCGGTTGAAGCCAAAGAGTCAAGTTCATCCTCAGCAGGGCAGAGTGTACTAGACAGCAGGGCAACAATGCATAAAAGCAGCTCTTCCAGAACAGCAGTCCAGAAGAGTGGAAGTCCTTGTAGCAGCACAACAGGCCATTCTCCTTGCAGATTTTCTTCACAGATCCACTAGTGTCTGATTTGGTGGGGTCAATCACCCAGTACCCTGTTGTGCCTTTGCATTGGAGATGACTTCAGTTTGGGACTTTGAAGTGCACAGAGGTCCTCCCTCCCAGCACTGGCTCTATACTCACTACAGGGGTTAATGCAGCCCTTTGTGTGAGGACAGGGCACGGCCTATTCAGGTGTAAGTGTCAGCTCCTTCCTCCCTTCCGGCCCAGTATGACCCATCAGGATGCCGATGGCTACTGCGTCACACCTAGCCTGTCTTTGTGCCGTCTAGAGGGAATGCAGAAAGGCCAGCTGTCACCCAGCCCAGACGTGTATTGGAGACAGGCGGAAGGTACACAGAGCTAAGAGAAAAGAATTACCATCTTTCTAAAAGTGGCATTTCTAAAATAGTGATACATCAGGAAGGGCTTGATACAATCAACTTTCTCAGCAAAGAGAATGTGTCATTAACATTCCAATAATATGGAGCATGACGGTGCTATTCCTTCTCAATCAGGAATTACAGCTTATAAGTGTAATGAGGAATTCCTAAGCTTAACCTTTGAGAGGGGTAGGCCTTACAGTAGTGAACAACAAATTTGGTGTTTTTCACTACCAGGACATGCAAAAGGTAAAAGTACATGTCTTATTTTTTAATTACACAGCACCCTGCCATATGGGATATCTAGGGCCTACCTTAAGGGAGACATTTGTAATAAAGGGGGAGGGGGTTTAAGACTTAGACAGGGGTTTTAAATGCCAAGTAGACATGGCAGTGTTCACTGCATACACAGGCACTGCAGTGGCAGGCCAGAGACATGTTTAGAGGGATAAGTGGTTGGCACAATCAGTGCTGCAGTCCCACTAGTAGGATTTTATTGCCAGGCCCTGGGCACATGTAGTGCACTCTACTAGGGACTTATAGATACATTAAATATACCAGTTGTGAATAAGCTAATCAAACCATGTTTGGGGAGAAGCACGCACACTTTAGCACTGGTTGGCAGTGGTAAAGTGCTCAAATTCCTAAGGCCAACAAAAAGATACCAGCAAAAATAATTGGAGGTAAGCAGGCAAAAAGTTTGGGGAAGACCACCCTAAGGCTGATAGGTCTAAGATCTTGAATATGAGTATGATATTTATCATAATGAAGTTCTGTCCCTAAACCAGTTCTAGCAAGCCAGGTCAGGCCAACTTTCCATAGTGTCCTAACTTCACTGAATTAACTATAATCTTTTAATATAATATATTCTATCACTCCAATGCTGATTTCTGTCAACTCTATCTATACATCACCAATAAAGCCCGGCAAAGCATGGATAGGAACATGTTTTCTGAAAAACATTGGTAGCAAACACATGAAATGTTCCCCAGTGACAAATGTACCACAAACTTACAAGGCAATCTAAACAACATGAATTTGACAGATCACTTTACTCAATGGACTTTGCTGTAGATAAATATGAAGTGTCATGAAACACAGGACAGGATGGGCTTTCTTGAAAGAAGTCCTACACTAGCTCACAGATGTCCTATGGAAAATTGGTGATCATGAACCCTGGCTAACACACACATGCATTCATGCAAATTCCCTCCAATACTGTTGTAATAAAATACAGAACTATGCCCGCAGAATATCCCAGTGTTCCTCTGGCAATAACATAGAGTGTAGTCTAAAAGGATATGACATTTCTGAGTTCAAGGGCACTGGAAATTAATACTCAGACTTTATCTGTTCTGAATCTTGCAAACAATATCTCTTAAATAGAAGTGCCTTCAGGTGCCTCAGTTAACAGAATTGTAAAATAGATGTAAATAACCTCATGCATTAATTTAAATGTACTTATAGATAATATAGCAAGGGCATGTTTTTGATGTAGAATGCTCTGGTAAAATAGAGATCATGAGTTTCGAATAGATGCTCCGGCAGGAGAATACAGTTTTGTAAACAGTAGTCATTTTTAAGCATTAGGTAGTCTGAATGTGTTCACTAATGAGAACTGAGCTGCAATTTTGTGACAGTCCACAAACACTCTCCTTAACTGTTATGATGTGGCATACAAACTTCTGCATTCAGTGCCTGCTGTGTGCAGCTTTACTAAATCCTCTCTAACCCAGGATTATCTACTTGTTCTGTTAACTTTTTTAATACATTTACAGGCACACAGAAGTGCCTACAGAAAAATGGGAAACAGACTAGTGCATGGCGGAAATAAGCTTCCACTGAGGCAAGGAATAACCATACAGCAGGAAATGCATCAAGTGATTGGTGGGAAAGAAAACCTGCTGCTGGCAAACTGTGGAAACTAAGACATGGATCCAAGGGCTTAGTTAGAGGAAACACATGGAGAACATAGTGCGTCAGCAAGTAAGACAGTGAATAAGGAAATTAGCATACCAAGAAATAAAAGAGAACTACATTTTAGCTGCATAAAATTGGCCTTGTAATAGTGAACCTTTAATAGGAGAGAATCACATTTGGACTTAGATGACAAACACTCCTGGGTAGTCTTCAACTATGGCTGCAGAGAAACACATTGACCATGGTACAGGGAATCGAGGACACCTACATTAGAACACTGGAGAAAGGACGTGTGCTCTTTTTACATGAAATATACCAGTACTGGGAGACATATACACTTCAGTAAGGGACGCAAAATCTTGGACACCAAAAGCATATCAGCCAAAGTTGCGGCAAAGGCAAGCCCGTCGACCCCTGTCCGCACCTGGACAGCATCCAGTGCCAGGAATTCTGGTTCTTCCACCCCACGCAACTACACTGCAGCAGACCTTCAATCACTGGATCCCGGGTGCATCGGCAACAACAACTTCTGCTGCACATCGCCATGCACCACCAGAGGATCATTCTCCTCCCAGCACTGCCACTTCTCCTGCAGCACTAAAGCAATATCAACAATGCCAGAGACACTGCAAACATGACCTTGTCCACCATGCCAACCGAGACTGCATTGGCACAGCTCCAGTACATCCTTCTCAAAGAATGATAGCTCAGCAAACATGCCATGGAGATCTGGCACACAACTCATCCCTCACCTCGGAAGTCATCTTCCTCACAGAGACCTGGCGGAACCCTACATCCGTGCCTGACATCTCCGATGCTTCACCCCCAAGGCTACAAGATAAAACACTGTGACGGAACCAACAAACATGGAGGTGGAATTGCCACAAGGACACAATCCACTGCATGACCTCCTCAGATGACTCAACCCCGGTCACAGAGCATCTCAACTTCCAATTCCACACAGATGGAAAAAGCACCATCAGAGGCACCCTAGCCTACAGACCACCAGGACCACGATCCAGCTTCTGCAGCGCCATCCTGGACACCATCTCCCCAAATGCCATTGACTCTGAGCATTACATCTTCCTAGGTGATCTTAACTGCAACCTCGATGACTCCAACGACACCAACATAACCTGCCTCCTGGAAAGCATGATCAACATAGGCCTCAAGCAACCTGTTACAGACCCTTCTCACATAGCAAAAAATAGGCTCAAACTAATTTTTACATCCAGCGACACAGCCAAGTCCAATGACATCCCACAGCTCACCTGGACTGATCATTATGGCGTCCAATTCACCATCTCAGGGCCTACCAACACTGTCACCATGCCCTCCAACTCCACATGCAGAAAATGGGAAAAGGTATCAGAAAACCAGTGGAACAACACTCTCAACACGAACCTCCCAGGCACAACATCAAACCCAAATCAGGCTGTGTAGAACTTCTCCCACTGGATCACAGAATGCACCAACACAATCCCCCACCAATTCCAAAGGAACTGCCAGATGAGCCAGCTGTTTCACCGCAGCTCAGAAATCCACCAGACGCAACTGCTGGCAACTAGAAAGGAAGTGGCGCACCAGCAAACAGACAGGACCACACCACCTTCAAGACAGCACTCAACCAGTGCCACCGCCTCCTGAAAGAAACAAAGAAGAACACCCTAGCAGACCTCATAGAAGCTAGCACAAACCAGAGCAAGGAGTTCTTCACCATTTTAAAGGAGTTCTCCAACCCTGCAGCTGACAGGAATGAAATCACCCTCTCCCATGAATTTTGTGACACCTTAGCGGACTTGTTCTGCAACAAAATCTCAGTCATCTATGAAAACTTCGAACCCCAGCTCCTACACCGCTGACCCTATTAGCCAGCTCACACCCATGAATACAAACCCTGAATACCTGCTCACCCATTGGGACCCTCTCACTGCTCAAGCTACAGTCTCCAACATGAACTCTGCGCACTATGGAGCACCCACAAACTCCTGCACCACCACGTCTTCAACCTCAGGAGCAAGATGATTAGCGGCATGCTCCAAAAAGTCCTGAACCTCTCCATCAACTCGGCCTCCTTCTCTCAGGACTGGAAACATGCTGAAGTGAAGCCCTTCCTAAAGAAACCTTCCGCTGACCCAGCAGAACTGAAGAACTACCTGCCTCATCTCCCTGCTCCCCTTTCTAGTGAAGGTTCTTAAGAAAAGGCACTCAACCAACAACTCACGAAAACCTGGAACACAACAACCTCCTGGGCCCCTCTTAATCCAGATTCCGAGCCACCTATAGCACAGAGACATCCTTGATCACAACCACGGATGGCATCAGAGCCCTCCTGGACAGTGGCAAAATGGCAGCCCTCCTCCTCCTGAATCTGTCAGTCACCTTTGAGACCATCTCCCATCACAGTGAGACATCCTCAGATAGATCATACCTTACCGAAAGAATCCAGAGAATCGGTCTCCCACCATTCACCTTGGAACCCAAACAGATCATCTACAGCATCCCCAAGGATCATCCCTGAGCCCCACCCTCTTCATCTCCTATACCGATGACACCAGCTCATCCTCTTGCTACCAGAAGACCCCTCCACCACTAGATGTATGTTCAGTGTCGCCTACTGGATGAAGGACAACTGTCTCAAGCTCAACACAGACAAGATGGAAGTGCTCATCTTTGGGAACAACACCTTGCCATGGAGTGATGCCTGGTGGCCTACTGAACTCGGCCCATCCCCCACCAAAACGACCACCCCTGCAACCTCGGTATCAGCTAAGAAAGCAAGCTATCTATTAAGAAACAGATCAATGCAGTCTCATCTGCCTGCTTCCACACCCTATGCATCCTCTGCAAGTTCTTCAGGTGGCTCCCATTACACACCAGAAGGACTGTCATGCAGGCCCTCGTCACCAGCAGGTTGGACTATGAGAACACACTGTAAGCGAGAATCACGGTACGCCTCCTGAAGAAACTACAGTGAATACTAAACTCAATGGCCAGAGTCAGCCTCGACCTCCCCAGACAAACCAACATCACGCCTCACATCAAGAAGCTACATTATCTCCAGATCCAGAAGAGATGTCAGTTCAAGATGTTGACCCATGCATACAAAGCCCTGCACAACGAGGAACCAGCATACATCAACAAACCTATGACCTTCCACCAACCAACCAGACACCTGCGATTCACCTCCCTCTTCCTCGCAGACAGAGCCTGGGTCCACAGAGGCAATAGTGGAGGAAGCTGCTACTCACACCTGCTGACTAAAGCTTGGAGCAGCCATTCCCTCCACTTCAGGACCGCTCCATTGCTCCAGTTATTCAGGAAAGGAATCAAGACCTTGCTGTTTGAATGAACATATCGCCATGAAGCAGCTAGCAACACCAGCACCGTGAGACCCTTGTGGAAGATTTGCTGCAGTTTACAAATCCTTGATTGATATCACTATGTCTGATTAAACATAATTACTAAAATAACAGGCACAAAGCCACTGGGCCACAGATTTAGTGAACCTTTGTGCCATTGCAAAGTGATGCAAAACAACGTACTTGCCAGTACAAATGGCATTTTGTCCGTGAAAGTTCCATTTCCTCAGCTTAAGGGACATTATTGGGAATTTGCTTGGGCAGACTACATTTTGATTAGGCCTGGGGGAAATATAAATTCCTCTGGAGAAGTTCACATCATTTTTGGAAATTTGAGTTATACTTATTAACTGAAATTCCTAAAATGAGGCATTATACCACTTTCAGTAAATATACACCATTCGAGGTTAACATTTACTGCAAGTAAGGAATTCACAGTGAAAATGTATCTCAAACACACAATAACAACATAATGTGAGCAGCTTAGCAGCTTTTGTTCATGGTGCTTTTGCTAAAAATGCAATCTTACTACACAAATGTACACAAATACACATGTGCTTTAAGATGTAGCATGAAATGACAAGTTTGCTTTTTAAGTAATTATGCATAATTGTATTTGTCATAAAGTTGATAAATAACTTAAATAGCTTACAACACATCTGAAAATATAAAGTTTTGTCAATTTAAATGGGAGGGTCTCAAGGCATTGAGGCGAGAGGCTGCTGATCCGTCTGGGCATGGAGGCTCAGTTGAAGAGCCAGGTCTTGAGATCCTTCCTGAATTGTGCCTGAGGTGGAGGGGCGTGGCGTTCCAGGTCTTGGGAGCGAGGTAGGAGAAGTTTCTTTCTCCGGTTCTGATCTTGTGAATCCTTGGGACGGTGGCCAGGGCAAGTTTGGCATTGCGAAGTTGTATGGCACGTACGTGGAATGAGAGACGGTGGTTCAAAAATGCTGGTCCTGCATCGTGGATAGCTTTGTAGGCATGTGTGAGGAGCTTAAAGATGATTCTCTTGTTGAGTGGGAGCCAGAGGAGTTGTTGGAGGTGTTGTGTTATATGGCTGTGGCAGGAGATGTCGAGGACCAGCTCTCTTGACTTTGGCATATTTTGCAGCAGCAACTACTTTAATTCAGGGGCTAATTTCTGAAAATGTTTGGTGAACAAAGACATGTGTTCCCTTGTTGCTTTTCAGTATGTAGCAAATTCCTTCAGGGTTGCCAAATGTCCACTGTAGTGTGGCTGAAGGACTTGACATGATGGATCTGATCAAATGCAGATTTTGTCAACTGTGGATTTGATAAAAGGGCTAGGAATCTAGTTGCCAAAATCAGACAGATACAAAGTAATACTGGGGAATCATGGTGTGCTGCACAGAACAGTCCACAAAGATTCTGTGTGTGTGTGTGTGTGCGTGCATGGGTGTGTGTGTGCTGCACTGATGACTTTGTATCTGCTTACCCGTTACTAATTGACTCCATTCTTTTATTCAGGTGTTCTGTAACCCACTGATACTGAATTCCACCCAAAGAAACTGGCACGGAAAGAAGCATCTTTTTCAGCCCCATAATAGTGCATGGACTTATTTCCAAGCTCAGACAGCTTCTTGTGTTGGGGAGTGGGCCTTTTTTTGTGCATACCTTTAAGTCAATTGTATAATGTGGGCCTTGATGAGCAATGTCTTAAATTTTAAATTACTACGGCCACCATCTGTGTGCAAGGCCCCCAGCTTCTCCACGTGTGCTGCACTCAGCAGCTCCTTGGTGGGCTGGTATCCAGTGCATGTTGATGATTACTGGAGAATGTAGGACTTGGCATCTTTGGCGTGGTTTCCCCTGGCTGTTTGCCTCTACCGCCTGTATTTTTGATGCTATGCTGGATTTTGTTTTTGCTGGCTTAGATGCTTTAGGCACTTTGCCACTGCTGATCAGTGTACAGTGCAAGTGCTCCCTGTGTAAATTGCTATTACAATTGGTTCTCCCTGATTGGCACTTTGATTTAAAGGTACGTCCCTAGTAAAGTGTGCCAGGGCCTGGAAAACAAATGCTACTAGTGGGTCTGCAGCACTGATTGCGCCACCAACATGAGTAGCCCTGAAAAGGTATCGCAGACCTGCCACTGCAGTGTCTGTGCAGAGTTTTAAACTGCCATGTCGACCTGGCAAGTGCACTTACTTGCTTGCCATGCCATAAATCTCCCTTTTCTTACATGTAGGAAAACCCTTAGATAGGCACAAGATACCCCCTTGGGCACGGTGCAGTGTATGTAAAAGGTAGGACATGTACTGGTGTGTCTGACATGTCCTGATAGTGAAATACTGCCAATTTCGTTTTTCACTATAAAAAGGCTATCTGTCCCATAGGATAACATGGGAGTTAGTTTGTAACATCTTACAAACATAACTTTCCATTGGGACAAGATGAGATATAACGTTTAGGCTCTCTGAACTCAGAATTTAATACCATCTTTTAATAAAGATGGTTTTTAAATTGTGTGTTTGAAAATGCCAGCTTTAGAAAGTAAGAAAACTGTTTTTAGTAAGTGCACACCTTCCCTTCTCTGATAATTCAATTGTGGCTGTAGTTGCAAATAAATGCGTGCATAACAGCGCTGAGTCCATCTCTTTACAGAGCATATCTGTAAGATGCTTCCAAGAGGGGCAACATTGGTGCCCCCACTGCTGCTCAGCGACATGGAGGAGACTTTCCTTCAAAGTAAATCATATTTCTTCCAGTAATCAATATTAATCCGTTGTAAACCAGTAGAGTAATCCAAGTAATCCCAGTTTATTAATTCACTCCGGAGACAGCCTGATGGTACTAGAATGTTTATTACGCATTTTCAAATATCATATGTCGCCAATTGAGCTTAAACATTGATATGTGCTTTTAACATTCCTTCGAGCCAGCACAGTAAAAGCCCAATGCATTTCGAATTCTTATAAGTTCTCCTCAGGGGCACTGTAATATATCAGAAAAGCTGTATGAACAATAAGACTGAAGTGCAAAATGTATACTGACTATAAATATAATAACATGAACAAAAACCTCGTCAGAAAAAATTACCATGACCCACCCTCTGCTGCCCTCCCCTACTCAACTCCCATGTATAATTAATCAAAATAATGTAAAGTCGTCTCCCTAATCCTTGCGCTTTTCACGCATAAAATCAAAAACATTTCCCACTCAATCATCCTGTTTACTTGCCCAGTGCTTATTACAAAAAGCAAAGACACGATATTGTCCAAATGCTCTCCCCTTTCCCCATGCTGTTATAACATTCTTCAGAAAACAATGATGTTCCCTTTACCTCGCTGCCGACCCGGTGGCTTCAAATATGCGTGTCTTCTTACGTGTGTAGCAAAAGTAAATCAACCAAGATTGTGGTGGGCGCTTGCTTTTGATTATAAAAGCTAAATAAGTTGTGCGGCCGCAGTATTTCTATTTTTTATTTACTTGTGAGCAATTGCGGCATGCAGCGCTTTAGCTTATGATGTTTCAAAACAAAGCTGTGATTGCTACAAGGTAAACAAACACTGCAAAGTAAACCAGGAAGGACAGCTGCAATAATGGAAGTGAGGGGGTGCATCTGCAGCAAGAAAGCCTGAGATATGACCAACCAAAGAAGCAATCGGTGATGTCCCGTGGGATGGAAACAAACACCTAGATGATCTGACGAGTGTGAAAATATGCAATTTACCTTATGCAAGAAACAGCATTACTGTATAGGCTCATAGAGCAGGTGGAGGGAAAATGTAAGTAGAGCATTGCATAAAAGAAAACTATGATCATACATCAGCAATACTGGTACCTTCATGAATCACATGACTAACCCCACAATCCATGTAAATGTTTGGTGTAGTCAAGCATCATTTTTATGGTGATACCACGAACAGCAATAGACTTAAGGAAAACAATCCATGCAATTGTTTAGACAGGAGACATTAGCCAAACGTCTTTCCTTCATTTTCTTTATTTTGGAAAAACATGAGCATATCTGGCTCTTTGTGAACATCAAATAGGTTGTACAATTGGTGGAGTGATTAAAAAAACATTTGTAAACATTTGCATTAAAAGCTGATGTAATACTTTAAAACACTCTTCCAGGTACTTTAGTTGCAAAGTTCTCGCTGTCTTTGGTTGTTCAATCACAGATTTGGAAGGCAGACGTGAAAAGAGGTGCCATGTGGCAATTTGGTTGCAACCCCTGTGCTTGTACTCAAATTTAGCTATATAGTCCAACGTCACATAGATTACCCTGTGCTTGTGCTTAAACCTCTCCATACAGCCCAAAATTATACAGATTAGCTTGTAATTATTAGTTCTCACCTACTGGACAGCGCATGCTCTGTCTCTGTATATATTGTGGGCTTGCCAAGAACAAACAGGGGCTTTGAGTCCACTCATTGTTTACCATTGATTGACATTTTCATTTGCCTGTTTCATATTCGTGTCCCACCTTGTCAATCTTCTGTTTGTCTATCCCAAGGAGCATTGCCTCTTTACCGTTACTTTTGATTGGCTTGGATCGATGGTTCGACTGCTTGCTGTTGAAGCACTACATTTTTCTTTTCAGTTAAACTCTTCATTAGAGTGTATGCTTTTTCTAGCTGTCTTGCCCGTATACAGCCCTCCCCCTGCACTCCGTGTTTGCGCTTTATCATCCCTATGCTTTGTCCCCTACCCTCTATTTTGTGCTTGCCATTGTGTAGTTCCACCATTGCTTTTTTTACCCATGAGTTTCCCCCAACTGCTTTGCTTTCTCACCATATCTTTTCTCCCTCCCAGCCGCGCCTTCCACGTTGCTTCTATTGCATGTTGCTTCTGCCCAACTTACCTTTTTTTGCATTTTTTTCCTTTTACTTACAGATCCAACAAGGATCCATGACTAAGCAGAAAAAAGCACCACCATCATATCGTATCAGGGGCCATGTGTGGTGTGCGTGGTCCTGCAAATTCACACAGGAGGCTATGTAAAAGGTTGTTTCATTCTCTAGCCATATTACACAGCATCTGTGATACTGCACAGCATGGTTAAACACAATTGACACAGCCAATATGTTCCAAAGATGTAACTGTTATGAATAACAAGATTGAGGCTCCTTGATTTCTGGATGAATCTTTATTGTCCGGAGAAACACAGAACGATCCCTACCAGACGCAGCTGGTCAAACTGTCACTGCCTACTGCATGATGACCTCACGGGTAGAATGCAGGTACATCATAAGTAAAGTGACACAGGCTAGCATAATACAAGCTAGTACAATATAACATATCTCCCCATCTTACACTAGAAGAAAACCCATTTAAAAGAAAAGAACAAAAGTAGGAAAAATAAAAAAATAAAAAAAATCAAACAGACACTAAGTAGTCTTTAAGATACTGAGGAGCTCTCCTTTCCCCAACCTGTCTCAAAATACGAGAAGATACAACTAACTCATCTCCTCTCCTTCCGTCATCACTTTGTCTCACCTACCGATCTAAAACATCTCCCCTTTGTCCCGCAGTGTCACTATTTCCACAAAATTCTTAATTATCCATCATCATCCAAGGTGACACACCCATCTTTTCACATTCTCCCTCCATATCAAACTTACACCTTCCATTCTTTCTTTGGTAAAGAGCAACTCGCCTCAAATTCCAGGTCTGTCCATTCATCAATCTCACCCAATTCCCACCAACAGCTTTTACTTTGAACGGGCCTCTGAACTTATTCAGAAAATTAGTGTTGAGGCCAGGTTTAACCTTAACCCAATCACCAACATTGATAAAACACTTATCATTCTTACCTAATGATAAATTCTCTTCTTTTTCTTTTTTCTTAGCACGCATCCATGCTGGAAACAATTTCGTCCCTGCCACTCTACCACGCATCATATCAAAGGGACTCAAACCTAAATCACAGTTTATTGCCATCCTGTAAGCCCACAACATCTCAGAAACAGCACTCACCACATCCATGTGTGAATTGTAAGCCAACTGCATAGTCCCTTTTACCATTCTATTCATGCGCTCAACTAAGCCATTGCCCTGTGGGTTTTATAGTGAACAACAAGAATGCTTGACACCAACTGAATTTAAAAATTCTTCCATCTCATAAGATCTCAATTGCGTGCCGTTATCAGATAAGATAACAGAGGGAAACCCCTCCCTCTTAAAAATGTCAGATAAAACAGCAATAGTGGTTGCAGTAGTTACTGAACTCATAAAAGCCACTTCAATCCATTTCGATTTTACATCTACTAAAACAAAAGCAAACTTTTGAGACTGTGGCAAAAATGCAAACGGACCAATAAAATCAATGCAAACCTTCTCCCATACTTTTTCTGCATTGGTAATATGCTGTTGCTCTTTTGAACTTCCCAGACCTACTCTTAAACGCTTCCCAGACTCCCTACAAGCTTCACACTGCTCCACCCATTCCTTTACATCTGAATCCATATTCGGCCACCAGTAGTTTGCCTTAATCCTTTTGGTCGTCATGGTTTGCCCCATATGCCCTTCATGTGCCAAACCAATCAACCTTCTTCGTAGACCACATGGCGGCACAAACTTATTGTTTCTCATAACTGTACCATCATTAGTCACAGCTAACTCATCTATAACCTTCACAAATGGCCTCACACCATCAGGTAATCAACCTTCTCTCCTAGCACCATCCTTGATCATTCTCACAACACCAGACAAAACACCATCCTGCTGCATATGGGTATACCACGTATTACTTTGTATGGCACCTGCGTAAGTCTCCACAACATCATCCACATGCACCACTACCTCTTCTGTCTGTAAATCGAGGACTTTCCTGCTACAATCAGGTAAACGCGACAAACAATCCGCAACTCTGTTCTTCCAACCTGGCAAATACTCTAATTTAAAATCAAATTCTTGCAACTTCACTGCTAACCGAGCTAATCGTCCTGAACAATTCTTAATTCCACCTGGACCTAAAACTTATAACAGGGGTTTATGATCAGTGCGGAGTATGAACGTACTACCCCATAAGAACATTCTAAAATAATTTGTGGCCCAAGCCGCTGCTAACGCCTCCCTCTCAATTACAGCGTAATTCCTTTCAACTTCAGACAACGATCGCGACGCAAAAGCCACAGTATTTTCCTGTTTCCCATGTTTCTGTGCAAACACCGCTCCAATCCCCACACCACTCGCATCTACAGTCAACACACACTCCAGACCAGACACAAACGGAGTCAATACTCCTGCATGTGTGATATCATGTTTCACTAACTCAAAAGATCTCTGCTGTTCATCATTCCAATCAAACTTCCTTCCACGTCTCAACAATTCTCTCAACGGCTCCGTCTTTCTTGAAAAATCAAATACCAACTTTGCATAATATTCAACAAGGCCCATGAAAGACCTCAATGAATCCCTATCATGAGGAGCTTTAGCATTGACAATCGCACTGACTAAATTTTCTTTTGGTTTAATTCCTTCACTTGTAACTAAATGACCCAGATATTCCACCTCCCTTGTCAAAAATGTGCACTTTTCCCTACCCAAAGTTAGGCCAGCCCTATCTATACATTCCAGGACTCTCTTTAAGGAGATGTTATGCTCTTCCTCACTCGCCCCAAACACCAACACATCATCTTGGAACACTACTGCTTTCTTCACCCCAGAAAGAACTGAATTCATTAACCTCTGAAACACGCTTGCCGCTGAGCATAGGCCAAACGGAAGCCTACAAAATCTAAATGTGCCCTCACCAGTAATAAATGATGTCAAATTCCTTGACTGGTGACTTGAAGTGACCTGATGATATGCACTTCTCATATCCAGTTTTGTAAAATTTTTTGCCCCATTCAGCATCAACACTAACTCATTTATGTTCAGAAGGGGAAATTTGTCCATGATTACATTTTGGTTCAGGCTTCTTAAGTCCACACAGAATCTTAGTGAATTATCAGGCTTCCTTGTGATAACGACCGGAGATAACCAGTCCGTGGCCTCCACAGGTTCAATGACCTTGTCATCCAATAACTGTTGTATTATTTCCTTCACTTTCTCTCTAGCAGCTATTGGGACCCTCCTTGCAAGATGTCTGACTGGCACAGAGTTTTCTCTCAACTTTATCTCATGTTCATATCCCTTGAACTGACCCAACCTTTGTTCAAAAACATGTTCATGTTGTTTCAAAATATCATCCAAGCCTAACTTCTGAATGGACATAACTGGAAAATCAGACTTTGGGTCAATTTTAATGTCCAGATCAAACTGATGTGGCCAACCCAAGATAGGCGGACCTTCCTCTGCCACATATAGTTTGCCCTGAGTCATCCTATCTTGAAATCGAATGTCAGCATCTACCCATCCCAAGACAGGAATAACATTTCCTTGATATGATTTCAACGCAACATCTGTCTGAGATAGAACCTGCTCTGGCCAAGTCTCCTTAAACAATTTCATTGGAACAATAGTGTAAAGTGACCCTGTGTCCACCATTAGAGATACGTTCTTTCCATTGATGACAAAATCAGCTTTAGGACGCACTCTCCTACGCTCATCCCCTTCTACTCCGGCCACTTCTTGTGCATGCTCCACTACTATGACTCTGTAAGTAGATTGTGTGCCCTCTACTGCATTTATTTTACTAGTTTGCAGTTTACACATCCTAGCCAAATGTCCTCTTTTCCAACACTTTAAACATTCTTTTCCCACTGCAAAGCATATTTTTGAGTCAGCTTGATGATAAGTGCTCCCGCATCTTGTGCACTGTTTAACCATCCCTTTCGCTGGGGGTTTACTCCACTGCCTTTGAGGCCAATTTTTTCCACCTGCACTATTGCTTGACTGTGCTTTACTTCTAACTGCATTGACAGTATCTTCCACATCATCCATAACTGCTACTTCCTCAATTTTTCCTTTATTAGCAGTAATTTTCATCTCCCTCATACATTTATCTGATTCTTCCACCACCTTTGCTATAGCTATAGCATCCTTCAGTGATGGGTTACTTGCTGCCCATAGTCTTTCTTGAGTCTTCTTGCATGCGCATTGTACAATCAATTGATCCCTTATCATTTCGTCTCGCATTTGACCGAATTCACATTTTGCAGATAACTCTCTTAGCCTCACGAAAAAATCATCTATTGACTCATTTGTACGTTGTGGTTGCGTATAAAATTTATGTCTCCTCATCACGACGTTGACTTGTTTCGCAAATTTCTTTTGCAACCTCAGCACTGCATCTTTATAAACATCTTCTATCGCTTCTCCTTGCGCATTTACTTCTGGTGGTAAGTATTTGAAGATATGTTGACCTTCTTTCCCTCCTCGTCGCCAAAAATGTTATGAATAACAAGATTGAGGTTCCTTGATTTCTGGATGAACCTTTATTGTCCGGAGAAACACCGAATGATATCTACCAGACGCAGCTGGTCAAACTGTCACTGCCTACTGCATGATGACCTCCTGGGTAGAATGCAGGTACATCATAAGTAAAGTGACACGGGCTAGCATAATACAAGCTAGTACAATATAACAGTAACCTTTTTTGAATTTGCCAATGCGTGTTAGAAAAGATGTCCACCATGATACACAATCTGGAACCTTCTTATAGAACCAGTGGAAACTCTAATTACCCAGCATAACGTCGCCATTTCCCACATCAACGTATACATTAAACTCTATTTCAAAGTGTATCGATCATGACAATGAATTTAGGAATGGCCATCTTTCTTCTGAAGCTCTTTATAAGCAAGTTGCTGTGGCTCCCTCTGACCTGACATCCAGGCTTGGTCATCAGATATGAATCTAAAAGCATTCTCCCTGCATCACGCCCTGTACCAGATCTATTAACTCAAAATTAATGAGAGGGGCCCTTTACTACAAAGGGGGTAGGGCACCAATTAGACAGTAGTCGGAAAAGAATCCCCCTTTCGGCAAATACTTAGTACTAAACAATCACTCACAACAAAACCTGTCAATCACCAGAACAAAACACCAATACCCTCAATAGGCCAAGTGTTCACAAGTAGAATTATTTATTTCAAGTAAAAAAGGTTTACATCACAGTTAATCATCTACAATACATGATCCTGTTATTTTTCCAAAAGATAAAAACATAGATCAAAAGGTTAAAAAGCAATCAAACCGTATGAACACATATTACATACTGGCGAGAACCTGCAAGGAAGATACTTTCTATCAACAATGAAGGCAAAGACATTAGATCCAGATCATTTGTTATCCGTAAAATTATTATTCTGGCTACTTGATTTATTCGAATGACAAATGACTCCACAATCTATAGTCTTCCTTCTTAGTCTTGATTAAAACCACCTTCATTAGGACAAGAACTAAAATCTCCCATATAAGAATTTTTCAATTTATGACAGACAATAGAACATCATTAAAAAACAAACAATTAGCCCATGGAGCGTATACACTTCAGAAGAAACGTAATACAACTCATCATACACAGTTTTACGTCTTCATCTGATCATATTACTTCAATAAAACATAGATGCAAAAAACAATTGGCCCATAACAGGGTGAGTTCGAAAATAAACACATCCATAATGAACTCGCACCGTTCTTTGAGAATCTAATCTAGCGGTCTGGTACTGCTACATTGATGACATCTTTTTCATTTGGAAGGGTGATGAGGATAAGTTAGAAGAATTTTTACTCTGGTTGAATATGGGTGACTCCAATCTGAAATTCACGTCCCAATATAGTTGGTCCACAGTTGACTTTCTAGATATCTCTATGAAGAAAGAGGAGGGGATGTTGGTGGTGGAACTTTATATAAAACCTATGGCTAAAAACACCTTGCTACACTATTCAAGTTTCCACCCCAAATCCGAAAGGGATAATATCCCATTCAGTCAATTTCTCCGGCTTTGGAGAAATTGTTCTGACATAAATTGTTTTTACAAGCATGCTGAGATTATGAAAAAGACGTTTAAGGAGAGAGGCTACCCCAAAGATATTAGTCTCGAATTCTATTCTATAGCCTCTCTATTCTATACTAGAGAGGCTATGCTAAATAATACTGATGATAAGAAGAGGGAACTTGATAAGGTGGTGTTTGTCAGTAACTTCTCTCACATCAGCAATAGAATCAAAAACGTAATAAATAGTAGCTGGCATATTATAAATAAGGAAGAAGAGAAAAAGCTGGAAAAACCCTTGTGAACACTTGGCCTATTGATGGTATCGGTGTTTTGTTCTGGTGATTGACTGGTTTTGATGTGAGTGATTGTTTAGTACTAAGTATTTGCCGAAAGGGGGATTCTTTTCCGACTACTGCCAGATCTATTAACTTACTTGCACAAAACTTATTTTCATGGAGAATGTTAAGCCAAATTTCCTCCTTAGGAAGATCAAACTCTTCTTGCCTTGTGGAAACATTTGGCCTGTTGTCCAGGCGCTTGTGAAATCCCACATTGTTGACAGCAGTGCCCTCTCTATTAGTCGTCCTGATACCACTGTGACCCCACTTAAATGGATCATGCATGCTGCTGCTTATCTCCTTTAACATTAAGGAAAACTTTACCACATTAACCCCACCCTGAAGCAACTTCACATGCTATCATTTCTGGCTTGAACTAATGTCAAAACCTCTTTTCTTGAGCTCTGAGGATCTGCCACAACACAATCTAGACTATTTTTCTGACAACCTGCACATATGCAGAGGCTCTACACAGCTGGTAAATCTCCCCTTGCAGAACACCCAAAAGGTACAAGAAGAAAAAGACACACACCCATAGACAGTTCTTTTCCGTGTGCCTTCTGAGACAGTAGCCTTGGTCTTTTCCACTTTCTACAAACTGTTGTGAAAGAATTTATACAAATGTGCCTTTTGTTACCAATATTGCCAGCATCCAACTGAGTTGCTCTGCACACCCTCATCACTCCGACTCTGTATTCTTCTCTCTCCACCTGCCACTCATCTGCCTCTCTGTTTTTTACATTGCCACTTCTAACCACACATGAGTGACTCTTTCCATTGTTAATGTGTAAACGGTTCCATTGTCACGCACCGCTTGTGCTAAAAAAACAGTAACAAATAGAAACAGTAAAGGCACTGATCCCAACCGTATGTGACACAAATGTTCACCCTTTAATTTATAATGTAGTCTATGATGAATTAAATATTAGAATTTGGCTTTATGGCGGATTTCAAATAACACTTCAATTTTGGGAAGATTTGAGCTTGAACAGTTCTCTCAGGTTCTAGTGAACTGGAGCAGGGAGTTTGGAGAAAGCAGTGGTAAGGAATATTAACTGTGACAAGGCATGGACCGTGGACTCTTTCTTCTGGGGCCACTGCAATGGAAGGTTATAGGAGCGTGCAGAAAAAAAGGAGTTAGGAACAATTACAATCTGCCAATTACAGTGTAACCAATTTGGCCACACAGTAAGGCTCAGAGTCGATTGAAGGGATTAAGTACAGATTCATTACAATGTCAAAGCCAATCTGATAAAAATCAGTCACAGAAACATAGTATAAAAATACAGAATCACTTGAGAATATCTTCAACGACTTACAAATGATATCCTCAATAAAAGGAAGCAAATAAGGAATTCTGTTGCTGCAATGCAAAGGATGAGAAACAAAGTCTGGTGAATAGGTTGTAAGTTTCAATACTCTTGCCCATACATGAGGTTGTACAAGAAGATCTAGTAAACCTTATTCAAACTAGAAAGCAGAGAAAGGTGACAGCATAGCAATACTTCTGTAGAAGTTCTCAAAAGTAAGAATATTGTATAGCATATAGCCACGCAACAGATGTGTTGTAAAGAGGTCTGTACCTCTCAAAGTTTAAGGGGAATCAGAATAAGATTCAAGTGTGATATCCAATTATGCCCAGCAAAAAAACCTTCGAGAATCCCATGTCATGTGTCCAATTTTTTTTCTATCTTAAACACTAAAACTTAGCAACTACACTTGAGATTTCTTTACTTTGGTCCACACTGTAAAATGTCTTTGGATTCCTCCTATCTCGGACAGTTGTTCTCCCTTCATTTGTTAAATGTTGTATTGTTGTATATGAATTTAGGACCCTAGTGTAATTTTCCCGATTCATGCCCATATATAGGTATAAATCACCCTATCCTTATATAGGCATAGAAATCATAACCATATTTAGACTTAGACTATGCAGTCCAAATACGGCATGGCTACTTCCACTAGTTCTGAAAATCTAAATCCACATCCTGACATTGAAAGGATGACAGGTCCAGAACTATTAGCTTAGCTAAAACAGCTAATAGAAATACACAGACAATTGTTTCAATATGTCATGCGGACTTTAACAGTCCAACCTACTATAAGGATTCCACAGCACACCCCTCATCAGGGGAACACAAACAATATCACACCACGGACTATACAGTCAGTCATTGGTAAATTGCCCGCAAAACGGGAACACATTTCGTTCTGGTTAGCTCAAAAAAATTACTCAAATAGAGGCAGTATTCCCTGATAGTACACCTCACGAGAAACACAGGATTCTGACAATCTGTTTACCAATGGGGATTGCACCACACGTAGAGGACTGCGACACTTGGGGTACAGTCTTTCCTTCAATCTACACAAAAACACATGGTGTTCCGTCTATGGCAGTAATACCAGACGTCCTAAGACAGATTAAAAATGAATACGGACCAGAACCTGCCTTAAATCTTGGTATGATGTTACTAAAAGATTTCAAACAGGTCTCGGCTATACTATTAGCTAACATCAAAGGTGAAGCAGCATCCGTGGCAATCCGCCAAAAACTAAAAGAAACTGATATAACAGAGCAACCGTATGAACTTGCAAGAATTATTGAAAAATCCTTTGAAGAACTAGGTAGAGATAGTTTGGGTGGGAAGCCAGTAAAACTCCAACTAACAGAAAATCCTGAAAAGGTTTTTAATAAAAATAATCTCACTACTCCTAAAAAGAAGTGGGAAAACACTAAACAGATACTTCCTAAAGCACAGGTCTTCAATCTGTCGGGCGCGACCCCCAGGGGGGGCGTGGAGTCATTGGAAGGGGGTCGCGCATTCACCTGCCTCACTGCTGCCTCCAATCCAAAACGTTTACATTTTTGCTTTGGATTCGAAATAATTACATCTCAGGAGCTCTCTGATTGGAGGACAGGGCAAAATAAATCAATCATAATGTGGTCACGTCATTAATGCCTATCCTCCAATCACAGAGACTGCAACATGAACACCAGGAAATGTCCGTAAATGTTGTCCCTAAAGATGGAGCAGCACCTTCGTAATGCAGCGCCTTTGCACGGAGTGCTCACCGTTACTGCTGCTTTCACTGGATCCCGTTGTTTTTCATGGCCGTCGCTGCTTTCACCACATGTCAATGTATAGAAAATATACTGCATGTTTTTGTTGCTGCAAACATGAAAGCGATGTTTCGAGACATTTGTCTACGAGTGCTCTGTGAAATGCGGCGGGAGGGGAGGTGTGTGGGAAGCAGGCGGGTGTTTCAAATCCAGCATTGCACTGAGCTGTCAGGCAGCGGAAGGCTACGGAGGGATCGTGATCTCTTCATGTTATTTCTAGGCAGGTAGTGTTTACTGGCCCAACATGCATGCATCCAATTGTACTGGAAAAAAATGGACAGAAACGGTTTCAGCAATTGCAATCAAGGCCATATCGTTGATCCATTCTACAAGGCCCATCTTTCCTAATGAGCTATAGTTCACTGGACATGCTAAGGCAGCAGTCTTTCGTATCATCAAAATAATGGCAGTGATGCTAATTAAGATTTTTTTAAAAACTTTTCCCGGCTGATTTGTCTGATTCGGCCCAAAAACCGGCCAAACTGCCCCAGGGGGGGCAGAAAAGTCTAACAAAAATTGAGGGCCCCTAGGAAGCGACCCTTACCCAAGAGGTTGCTTCCTTTTTAACTAAAATACAATACCTGGTGTCTAGTGGGCTTTTCTACCCCCCCCCTGGGTGCAGATCGGCCAAAAAAATGGCCGAAATGCCCCAGGGAGGGGCAGAAAAGTCTGTAATTAAATTGGCCCCAAAGGAAGCGACCCTTGCCCAAGGGGTCGCTTCCTGCACACATAAATAAAATAAAGAAACAATCCCTGGTGTCTAGTGGGGGCATTTCTGGTGCAGGATCGCGACGCTGTGTGCGATCCTGAACCAGAAATGCCCTGCATTGGGACATCAGGGGAGAGGAAACACTGTTTCCTCCCCCCCGATGCCCCAAGGCACCGAGAAACGGGCCCCCGCCCCACCGGAGACCACAAAACCTACCTGGTAGCTGGACGCGCTGGAAACAAATGGCTTCCAGCGCGTCTAGCGCTTCCTGATGACGTTGGCGCGCTCTGTGCGCGCTGACGTCACCAGGAAGCGTGGGGGGGGCCAGGGGGTGGCAGCGGAAAGTCTTCCGCTGCCACCCCAGCTGAAATCAAAACAATCGATGCCCCAGGGGGGGAGCGCCAGCGCTCCCCCCAAGGGCTGTGCTGATGACGGAGCGGTTCCGTCATCAGCACAGCCCAACCGATGCTGATGACGGAACCGCTCCGTCATCAGCGTCGAAGGGGTTAAGGGTATAGACATTATCTCACGACAGTAAAGTGGAACTGTTTAACTTGTGTGCTTCTGCACCATGTTTAATTTTTGTGTCGAACCAAACACCACCTTTCATACGGGCTCGAGTAACTGCCATATGTTGGGTTTTTCAGTGTTCTGCATTTACATTCAAATGTTTTTCAGAATGTAAAATTACCTATTTGGTAATGTCGAACCTGCCAATGTAGGACACTGCCTTAGATAATAAACACAGCAAATGTGATGTTTGTGGCATTTAATCACAAACTCTAATATCTTCAAAGTGAATTTTGATTGAAATAGCGAAAAATGAGAAAGGATAACAATACTCTGGAATTCAATGCTCTTCTGCATTGCTAGGCGAGAACTAGATTAGGAGAGAGTGACGAAATTTTCCAACTTTGTCCCAGTGACTAACAAATGTTGTGTCCTCTTTCTCGTAAAAAGACAAGTACAGTAACATGTGATGCCGTTTTTAATCCATAAAGTGAAATAGTTCAACAAATGACGAAATGGGTGTGAGGTGTTCACACTTGGACCAAAAATATATTATCATCTCTTATTTCACTTAACAATGCCTTTTATACAGGAAAAGCAGACCATAAACCTAACAAATGAATATGATCATTTGAGACTTACTTGAAATCACGGCAGTTTTCTGAAATGTGTGTGCTGTGCTCTAAAGAATGACATATGTACGTATATGTTTTTCTGCTAACTTAGGGGTCGATTAGGATGTCTGGGGCAGGGACTGTCCGCCACAAGGGCGGAGGTACCGTGCCCCGAATTAGGATGCACCCGCCACAGTGGCGGAAGCACCGTCCGCCGCAATGTCAAAAATGTTAAAAATGTTAAAAAGGTTAATATGGAATGAGAGTACCGAAAAGGATATATTGGAAGTCCTTTCCTGTTTAATTGTAAAAGTTCACGATGCAATTGCTGAAGGACAATCAATGGTTGCTCTCTGGCCTTGCTTGTGTTCCACTCTTTTGGCTAATTTTCCTATTTCTAAAACATCAAAAGGTGCAACTTTGACTTCAAATAAACCGGTTACTTTACCTTAAAAGAAGTCTTAATAGAGCAACAAGAGCATTGTATAGAAAAGCAAAAGGAACATCTAATTTTGCTGTATCCCAACAAATTAAACAATTGAAAAAGGGATACAAGAACGAAATATGGAAGGCTAAACAAGTGCATTATAAAGAAATTTGGTCTAAATTGGGGTATCATTAATAATCTTGAACTTGGTAATCATAGAGTCAATAGTGCCAATATTATAGAACAAAGCTGGGTACATTTTTTCCATAACCTTCACACTGTTCCTCCGGGCCCACAGTTTGATTTTAATAAATTTAATTCTGCCCATCATGGCTTTTCAAGAAAAAATAAAAGATGGCGGGTCAGACTTAAGTGTCTATGATCCATTAAGTCTATTTGATAAAGAGCCATGGTCGGTAGAGATTGTTAAAAAAGTAATAAATAATATTAATCAAATGGAGCTCCCGGCGGCCCGAATGAAATGCCTAACTTAGGGGTCAATTAGGATGGCGGACAGACAAAGTCTGTCCGCCATCCTGAAGGAGAACGGGACCGTCCGCCACTGGGGCGGATGTCCCGTGCCTCGAATTAGGATGCACGCGCCACAGTGGCGGGTGCATCCCGCATTTTTTACAATGCGGCGGGCGGTGCTGAAAGCACCACCCGCCGCAATGCAAAAAATGCATGTTGTGCTTTTCAAAGCACAACATGACAGGCACCGCGAGGTGCCTGCCATGTTGTATTTTGAAATGCAGGGGTACCCCCCATGTGCACTCCCCACCCCCCTTCATCCTGGGGGCCCGCAACGGGCCCCTAAAGCATTGCCGCCAGGCAAAGGCATTCCCCTCAGTCCATCCTAATATGGCTGGCGGTGTCTGATAGACAGCGCCACCATATTATACCTTTTCCGCCTCAGTCGCCTTGCGACCACGGCGGAAAAGCAGACGCCACGGTCCCCCCGTCATTATAATATGGCGGGGGAAATAGGTGGCGGACGGGCAAGGATGACGGACGGATCGCCACCGCCTGCATGTCGGTGGCGATCCGTCCGCCATCATAATTGACCCCATAGTTTTTAAAACAAATCTAAATTATTGGTCAGAGGTTTTAACACGTTGGTGCTTCCAGTTCTTCCAAAAGATAACTAACGAATGTTTCCATGATTCGGAAATAGAGCCCGTTTTAAGCACATCATCACTAGTTGTCTTTTGGAAGAACTGGAAGCATAGGCCATAGGAAATGATTTGATTCCAAATGTTCAAACTGGTTTTAGAAAGGGAGAATCGACTAACACAAATTTGATTTTATTGACGTTATTGAGCGATAGGGCCAAATATAGGAAACAAAAGTTGTATATTTGTTTCATTGATTTAAAAGCAGCCTTTGATTCTGTACCACGAAATCAATTATGGTCGAAGTTAACCAATTGGGGCATAACTAACACCTTACTAAATATGATTACATTATTATACTCCCATTCATGGATACAGATCAAAGTTGGTGATGGAAGACACACAACTTGTCGTCTCAAGACCAATATTGGATTGAAACAAGGTTGTGTCTTGGCAACTTGTCTTTTTAATCTTTTTATGTCTGATCTCCCAGTTCATTTTAAACATGTCAATGCCCATTCTCCTGCTATTTTAGGCAAGGAGATTAAATATCTACAATATGCAGACGACACCCTTTTTATTATGCAAATCTGTTATAGGACTAAAAAGATTAATAGATTCTTTTAGCCAATATGTTTCTCAAAATGGTCTAAAAATAAGTACAAAAAAGACAAAAATAATGAGCTATTTTATTATCGACTATAATAGATAAAGATGAACTTAGGAAAAAAAACACTTATGGTCAATTTCAAATTCCTATGGTAAACTGGCTCCCCAACCACATTTGTTGTTCCATTTAAAACCCTTAATTAAGAATACATTTATGCTACTATGCTTTGGGAGATATCCGACTAAAGATGGAATACCAAAATGGGAAAACAAGTGGCCCTCTAAATTGTGTAGGTTATGAGGTTCTTGTGAGGAAACTTTAGTGCATATAGTATCTTTATGCCGCAAATTGTTAGAAGAGCGGAAAACTATATTAAAGTCTATTTTTAATGAATTTGGGGTAAGATCTTGTAGAAACGCCATCATTTTATGTCTAAATAGAACCACCACCCATCTTATTTCCCGATTTGTTAAGTTTATTTTTATAGATGAAAAGAAATTTTGTAATATTGACAATTGAAGTGAAGATATTTACGATACGAAAATGATTTATAATGCTGCAATGTATTTCTTGGGTAATGCACTGTTGATGTTTATTATATTGATATTAAATGTTTTTAGGGATAGTGCTGGCATCCTTTAACTTAAAACAGTTAAAGTCTGCTTAGCGGAAACATATACCATCTCTGAGGTTTGAACAATTTTATTTTACTACGACTTCTTCTTTTTTGTCCTTGCTTACATAGTTATAAAGTACCTTTTAGACTGATGTATGGTATATTGTAAATTAAAGTTGCCAGCACTAAGCATTTTATTTTTGTTGCTAAAGTCTATTAGTACAAATGCATTTTATTGCTAATGTCGTTCCTAATGCAATTTTACCATGGTTGGTTACTTTTTATGTATCTTTCACTATTCTAACGTTTTTTGGTATATTGACAACTTTAGCTGCTAGCACAAGGTAATTTAGTTTCGCTGCTAAAAGTTTACTAGCACAATTGCACTTTATTGCTAAAGTTGTTTTAAATGTTATTTTATTGGGCGTTTTTTATCTTTGCAGTTCCCATTGTTTTAAAAGTCTTTCTTAGTGTAATGTATTGTATATAGTAAAATATAGCTGCTGGCACAATGCATTTTATTTTTGCTTGCTGATCATTTGCAGCAAAATAAACTATGTTAAGGCTTAGTTGTAGATTTTGCTTGGATATAAATGTACACTGTAGCGGCATATTTTTAATCTAATTTTAGTTTGAATGTGTACTCTGCTGATTGTAATGATTTTAAGTAATCAACAAATAAATACTTACCTTATTCTTAAAATTAGCTTTTTGAACAATTCTGAGCTTTTCTTCTGGCGTTATTGTTTTCAGAAGAAAAACCAATAGAAATCACAATATCTAATTTGCAATACCATTTTAAAACAACGCCTTGTGTTGGTCTTATAAAACTTGGGACACCCAGAATCAAATCGGGCAGCAGCATGGCTGCAAATGACCTATTTGTCAAATACAGCAACTGTCATTAAAGCAGCCATTTACGCAGTTGTGATAAAACCAAATCCTAACTATGGATCTTGAGATCAGGTTTGCATCCACTGTTTCATGGCTATGAGTTTCACAGCCTAAGTTACTTTTTGAATTTCAGCTCTGAAGGCTGCATCACCAAGGATGGATTGGTAACTGTTAGACATGGCAACATTGGGGTGGGTTTTCCTTCCATTCTTTGCCTTTGCCTAATGTGTTTTGATGTGTTTTGGACTCCATTTTTGCTGGTCTACATGCTTTGGGCACTTTGCTACAGCTGCTCAGTGCCAAAGCGCAAGTGCTCCCTTTTGTAAATTGTTTTATGGTTCAGTGTTTCCATGATTGTCTATTTCATTTACTTGTCAGACCCTAGTATAGTGCACTGTGTGTGCCCAGAGCCTGTAAATCAAATGCTGCTGGCGGGCTTGCAACACTGATTGTGCCACCCACGGAAGCAGTCTGTAAAATGTAACTCTGGCCTGCCATTGCAGAGCCTGTGTGCAGTCTGGGACTGCCATGTTGACTTGGCAAGTGCACACACTTGCCAGTCCCTAAACCTTCCCTTTTATACATAGTAGTCACCCCTAAGGTAGGCCCAAGCTACCGCTGTGGGTAGGGTGCATTGTATGTGAAAGGTAAGACATGCCCTGATGTTCGTTTCTCATTATTGCAAGGTACATGTTCCCATAGGACAGAATGGGGAGTTTATTTATAACATCTCATAAACATAACTGGCCCTGGGAACAAGGTAGAAAAATAAAGTTTGGTATGTATAAACTCAGGAAGATAAAATGCATCTTTAAGTGAGGGTGATTTTTTACATTCTGCGTTTGGAAATACCACTTTTAGAAAGTAGGTATTTTCTTGCCTAACCATCCAGTGTACCTCTGCTAGGTTTGTGTATTGCATGTCTGTCTTTTGAAAGAGAGGGGCTATAGAGGGGCAGTGGCTCCAGAAGTCTGATGAGTCAAGACTGGGCTGAACAGGCCTGGTCTGCATGTGGAGTGGTGAAAGGGGTAGCACCTGCAGCTGAATAGGGCTGTGCCTACCTTCCACAATGACAGCTCCGCCCCCCTGTGGTGTGTATAGAGCCAGGGCTCACACAGTCAATGGAGGTTATTGTGCACTTGCAAAGTGCCCCACAGAACTAATTTTGGCTGGGTACAATCACTCTCTGCCTTTAGAAAACACAGGATTTTGGGTATAAAAAGAGGGGCCCAGACCCCAGACTTTTAGATCACTTCTGCGAAATCAAGAGGAGCCTTTGCCAAGGAGAAGAGCAGGAGAGGCTGAGGAGGAATACTGCCCCTGTGCTGTTTGCTGTCTGAGGTTGGCCTGCAGTGGATACTTGCTGCCAAGGAAAACAGAGAAGGACTTTGCTGTTTGCTGTGTCCCCTGCTTAAAGAAGATCTCCAAGGGTTTGAAACTGAGCTTGCCTCTTGTTCTGAAGTCTCAGGGACACAAAGACTTCACCACCAGCTCCCCTGAACTTCCTTGCTTGGAGTTCAGACCTGCAAAGAGGTGCCTGCTGTTGTTTTAGACCTCTAGAGACTGCTTTCCACTGGGAACTGGAAGAATCGAAGCATCGTCTCGGATCGTTGCATCGCATCAAGGCGCCAAGTTTGTTGCATCGTTGGGGGACGCAGTAAGAAACCAATGCACCAGCTCCCCACACAATAAGGAACCGACAATCACCTCCACTCCAGTAAGGAACTGACGCATCACCTCTCCTCCGCAGCAGTAAAGAACCGACGTATCACCTCTCCCAGAGAGCAAGAAACCAATGCATCACCTTCCCTGAGTGTAAGGAACCAAAGCATCACCTTCCCTGGGGCCCGTTTTGTTTGTGTGACGCATCCCAGGTACTTGGTGTGAAAAGTGCAATTTGCTTTGAACTGAACTATTTCTGCCATCTGAAAGTCTTAATTTTTGTGGATTTTTGTCGTTTGGTCTTTTTTTGTAGTGTTTTCGCTGTATTATTGTATGTATTCACAAATGCTTTACACACTGCCTCTGAGATAACCATGTCTGCTCGTGCCAAGCTACCAAGGGGGTGAGCAGGGGTTATTTTAGGAGTGTATCCCACTTACTCTGACTAGATGCGGAGACGGCTGGCGATTGCTTTGGGACCCAAGACTGTTGCATGCCCTGATGTTAAGGTGAGCACGTGCACCGCTGTGACATCGGACTCCCTTGTGGAACTTTTCAATGCCATTTTAGTGGTGGGATTACTGCTTGATGTCCCTTCCTTGGTGGAGCGCTGACGTGGCTTGCTGGTCACTGCATTGGCCCACTGTGTGACTGCAGCTGAAGGGCCAGAGTGCATGCTAGAAAAGGAGAGATAATGCATTACACAGCAGCATTTGCTGACAGCTACTGGCCCTACTGTCGACAGACGAGACTCAGCTGGGTGTCTCCGGGTTTTCGTGTGTGTAGCCACAGAACTTGTCTATACAAATACTAAGCCATGCTGGGACGCAAAGCAAACATGGGTAAAACAGACACGGCTGACATCTGACGCAAAGAAAAATATGCGCACACAACAGGATGAAGAAGAACGCAACGTTGAGCAACCTACTTTGAAGGAACCACTATCTACCAGTGAAGATATGAAGGCCATTATGTTGGAAGTTAGGCAGGGACTCACCACGATTGTGACAAAAATGGGTGCCATGACCTCATGTATGGATGCCATAGTCGATAAACTAGACACCCATGATGAACGTATCAAGGAGACAATGCACAAGATTTCCAACGCTGAAGACGCAAAATCTCACATACAAGTCAATGTGATGCAAATGGACAAACTATTAAAAATCATTGCTGCTAAAAAACAAATATATCGACGCAAGGAGCAGGCGCAATATTATTCCCGTTCTTGGTATCCCGCAGAGCACGAATACTGGCAAAATGGAAGTTTATGTTGAGAAACTGATGTTGGCTACAATCGGAGCTGAGGCCCTCTCTCCGCACTTTATAGTAGAACGAGCACATCACTCGCTGGGGCCAGGCCTCCATCCGGGAGAACGCCCAGACCCATTATTGCGAGGCTCCTGAATTTAGGGATAGAGATGTCACCTTGAAATTAGCCCGAGAAAAGCGACAGCTCAACTTTGAAGGAAATGCTTTTACCATAAACCCTGATTTCAAGGCCGCTGTACAAGAGGACAGATGCAAGTTTCTCCCAGTTAAACAAAAGCTGAGACAAGCTCAAATTGATTATGCCCTGTATATCCTGTCCACCTGAGAATCACGCATCAAGGCAAGCAAATGTTCTATAGCAAACTTCAGCAAGTAGAAGAGTTCCTAAAGCATCTGAAGCATTCAAATCAACACCCGACGATCCGGGTGTCTCATCCAGATCTGAGTCACCAAGCACTAAATGACCTATTGGTCGCCGCAGAAGGAATGCTTACACCCAAATGGCTCGGGATGATGATGTAACATGAGGTCTCAGGGGAACTGAAGTTTTTGCCCGTCATGGTTGAACTATACTCTCTTTGGCCTGAAGTACAGACACAATGGGTGACTATGACATTGCACGCCGAGTACCCTTGCTCTTTCGGAGGTGGCTGATATCATCGTGCTGGATCTCGGAGGGCAAGGTTTGACTGTGCATGACCCTAGTAGGTTCCCCCATGATGGTATTTCCCTCCCAACTTATATTGTGCTATTCTGCGTTGGTTGATTATGAACACCTAGGGGCAGGGGTGGGGGGTAGGAAGGTTCAGTTTGGCATGACTGGGATGCTACACTGGGTGGAGGGAGGATGGGAGTTAGTTTCACTGGTCACTGTTATCCGTTTACTGCAATGAGACAGACAGATGTATGATATTGCATTTTTCATTTCAAGCGGAACACAGGGGATGCACTACCAATTATCACACACCAAAGGCACTAATGTCTGACTTGTTGACTCACCAGACGGTACGCATTATCACATGGAACGTGCTAAGACTAGGAGACCCACGGAAGTGCCATCACCCTCCGGCCTATTTAAATCGGCACCAGATGCAAATCGCATTGCTGCAAGAAACACATACTAACTCACTGCACCCCACCACCTTTGCTAATGAATGGACAGAACATCGGCTATTCTCATCATTCTCTTCCTATGCCAGAGGAACGGCCATACTTATGAAGAAACAGACCCCCTTTGTCTTGATTGGTACGCTACTCGACAAAAATGGGAGCTACGCCATTGCATGGGGGTGACTAGGCACTGATTCTATTACCCTGATAAGCTGTTATGGCTCAAATCTTGACAACCCTGAATTTTTCACTGATCTTTGGGGGAAAAAAGGGGAAATAGGCTCTGCCCACATATTATGGGGAGGTGATTTTAATGTGGTCCTTAACCCAACGGAGGACAGATCTAATCCCAAACCAAATCATGTCAGATCTTAAAGGAAATCCAGACTGGCACAGGCTTCATAGATGCCTGGTGACACCTCCACCCTCTTGCACGGGAAGGCACCCACTTTTCCACACAAGCAGCTTCCTGGGCACAGTTAGACTATTAGCTACTGTCTCGAGGGTCGGTTCCCCTAATACGAGGTGTCACACACAGGCCCAGAACACACTCTGACCCCTCCCCGGTTAAACTTACACTCGCCCCACCTGGGATACAACAAACCACAAAGTAATTGGAGGTTACAGCCCTTAATGCTCCTAGACAAGGTATTCCACAGTGTATTAGCAGATGAAATCCAATATTTCTTCCAAAGAAACAGGGGCTCTGAAGAAAGTGTAGCAACAATTTGGGAAGCTTTCAAAGTAATTAACTGTCGGTTTTGCAACTCTAAAAGCTTTGGGGTACTTCGAGACATACAGGACATGCTCCGGAAACTAGACGCAGAACTTAAGGCTCTGGAGACGCAACTGACTTTAGGTGGTGGTAGTGACATTCAGCATACATTTCTGGAAAAACTGTTGGATTATACCTCAACTGCAGATAGAGAATCAAAATATAGGGGGAAATATTGGGTAGCACGGAGATATGGTGAAGGGGAAAGACCCGGGAAAGCCCGAGCAGGAACCATTCGTCATCCGCGCTGTTCCAATTACGTACTTGAGATCTCTGGCCCTGGAGAGATACTGCACCGCAACACTGCCAACATACTCAATACTTTCACTGCACATTATTCAACATTATACACATCACAACGGTGTTTTGAGTTAGATAGCTTCCTTGGAGATGTAGCAATTACATGGCTCGGTGATACTCAGAGAGAAATTCTTGGTGCCCCCTTCGAGCTTGATGAAATAAGAGAAGCCATCATGCAGGAAAAGTCTGGAAAGGCCCGGACTGTTCGGGCTACCTGCCGAATTGTATAAAAGTTATATAGACTTGCTGGCTCCAAATCCTAAAAGAAATATACGAAGATTTCCTAGAGACTGGAACACTCTCTCCCTCTATGAGAGAAGCGCTAATTACGTCCTTACTTAAACCTGGCAAGTCACCTCTGCAATGCGATTCCTATAGACCGCTGTCCCTTATTAATTGTGATACAAAAATATTGGCAAAGGTTATTGCAAATCGCTTGGCCCTAATTCTGGAGAAGCTGGTGCTTCCTGATCAGGCAAGGTTCGTTCTGGGCAGAGCAACCACACATAATCTTCGTACCTTATTTTCCATTCTACAGAATGTTGCTCCTGTTTTTTAGACATCACTAAGGCTTTCAACTCTGTTGAATGGGATTATCAACTTGGGGTGCTTCAGTGTATGGGATTCCCACCTATATTCATGTCCTGGATTAAGCTACGGTATCAGCTACCAATGGCAAAAGTTTTAATTAATGGATATCTGTTTGGCGCATTCCCAATATCCAGAGGCACATGACAGGGCTACCCACTCTCTCCCCTACTTTTTGCGCTTGTAATTGAACTATTGGCATCTAAATTACGTCAACATCATCAAGATAAGGCATTGCGTGTGTAACTTGTGATAGAACTTCATATCTTTATATCTGGATGATATTATCCTCTATGTGAGAGATCCGCAGGAGAATTTAAACCCTCTCTTATGAAAATGTATAGTTTTCCAGAAGTTGTCTGGGGTACACATAAACTGAGGGAAGTTGCAAATATTTCCCCTAACAACTGCAGCCATACGATTTCCCCTGGACGTCCCATTGGAATGGTGCGAGTCTGATGTATGTTATCTCGGGGTTGTCATATCCAGGGATAGGGAGGAATTGCTGCGCCTGAATTATGGAACCGTCATAGATCGTATTACGGATCAACGTTAGCCGGTGGATCTCGCTGCCATTATCTCTGGCAGGAAGAGCTGCACTGATCAAGATGGTGGTACTCCCTCAAATATTATATTTATTCTTAAATATCCCATATTATTTTGGCTGCACCTTTTTTCAGACCCTTCGGTCAGAAAGATATGGCTGCTCTGGGGGGGGGGGGCAAACAAGCACACCTGCAATGGACAGTGCTTACAAAACCGTATGCACAAGGAGGTTTTGAAATTTCGGATTGCGAGTTGTATTATAATTGGGTGCAAGCCCATTATGCCTCATATTGGTTTCACCCTCCCTCGATACATGCCACAGATTACAGTGGAGCATTGGTTGGCTGATACAATCCCATTAGAAGGCATGTTGGGCACCCCCCCCGCGTGATATTTCACCTACCACAATCACATGCGCCAACTTGAGAGGCAATGGCGATGGGAATACTCTCCTGACAAAAAACTCCTGTACACCTCAGCCTGGAAAGAATATATGAAGGCTATCATTACAGCAAAAGCTGCCCACTTCTCTTCACACATTCTTAACACTAATAAAAGCTCCAAAGAAATCTTTGTTATCATGAATGAACTGACCAACCCAGACAGGATCCTCACAAAGGTCACACCCTCCCAAACCCTGTGCAACTCTCTCAATTAATATTTCATTAAAAAAATTATTAATATTAAAGCCAGCATTCCTCTACATGCCCCCATGCCGACCGCAGGGCCCACACTTGGTAGCAGCTTTCCCCTGATTAGTACTGAGAACTTTCAGGAGCTCCTTGTTAAAGTTAAATCAGGAGCTCCTTCCGACTGCTGCCCACCCCACATTCTTAAGGACTGTTTATCAGTCTATCCAGGCCCAGCACTCACACTATTTAATGACTCACTTACTACTGGTCAAGTCCCTAAAGCTTTTAAAAAAGCCATTGTAGTTCCTCTATTGAAAAAGCCTAATGCTGATCCTACACTTTCAGCCAACTACCGCCCCATCTCTTTACTCCAGTTCTTGGCTAAAATGTTAGAAACCCATGTAGCCAGATGCTTGTCTGTATTTCTGGAAGAATCAAAATACCTTAATTCCTATCAGGCAGGCTTCCGACCAGCCCACTCTACGGAGACTGTAGTTTTGGCTGTCCTGGACACTCTCCGCGATAGCGCAGATAAACATTACCCCCAGGCTCTGGTGTTGCTGGATCTTTCTGCTGCATTCAACACCGTCGACCGCGCTATTTTGGTCGACCGTGTCGAACATGCGGGCATTTTAGGTACAGCGGCCTGTTGGCTTTCCTCTTTTTTGAAGGATCCCACAGGGCTCCGCTCTTTCTCCCCTCCTATTTAACCTTTACATCTTTTCCCTGATCCAGT
Source organism: Lissotriton helveticus (assembly GCF_964261635.1). Taxonomy (NCBI): domain Eukaryota; kingdom Metazoa; phylum Chordata; class Amphibia; order Caudata; family Salamandridae; genus Lissotriton; species Lissotriton helveticus. The sequence continues at coordinate 668,553,947 of NC_136057.1, forward strand.
CCCTCAAAGACAGGAACACAACAGTCTTTAATTATGCAGATGATCTGCAACTAGTCTTTATGATCGAAAATTCACACAGCTCCATAGTTGAATTTCAGGCCACCATGCTACACATACAACAATGGATGGACCACAACCATCTGAAGCTAAACCATGGTAAGACGGAACTTGTTCTTACTGGGGATAGCCCTACATTTTGGGGCCCTCACTACTGGCCGCCTGAGCTAGGTCCCCCTCCCTCCCCCTCCCCCTCAGCTAAAACACTAGGTGTCACTCTTAATGACAACCTTTCATTAAAAACACAGGTCGGTACAGTCATTTTTAAATGCTTCTTTCAATTAAGGAAGATAACAAAAAAATATACTGGTTCCTTACTCAGGAAGCCCGGATCCAAATGGTGGTCGCTACTGTTTTGTCTCTCTTAGACTATGCTAATCCATCTACTTGGGCATGCCTATGTACCTACTCAAATGGCTACAGATGGCCCGAAATCAGGCAGCCAGACTGATCCTCCACCAACCTAGATGGCAGCCAGCAGACCCACTGCTTAGGAAACTTCACTGGCTTCCAATTCCTCAACGTTGTGCCTTTAAGGTGAGCTGTCTTACCTTCAAATCTCTGCACTGCAACAATCCCAAATGTATCAATACTCTGATATCTAGGCACATCCCCGCCTGGAACCTACGTTCTGCCCACCTCTCACTTCTCACCATCCCTGTCTTCAAACGAGTACGACAGGGCGGCTGCAAATTTTCTACTCTTGCCCCTAGACTGTGGAATACTTTTCCACTGGAGATTCGCTCTTGCACCGACCTCATGAACTTCAGGAAGGCCCTTAAAACTTGGCTATTTGTGCAAGCATATAATTAAGCTGCTGTTTATTATCCTCTAGTCTAAAGTGCCATGAAACCACCCGGTGTACGTGCGCTATATAAATTATTATTAACATTAACATTAACATGCACTGTAGACCCCTGGCACCATATCCTGACTCTTCTTCAAGGCCCAATGTTGTACTTACTGCTCCTCTCACTCTCATACCATCCCCACATGCCGTTGCTCCAATAAACAGGATTCCACAAACTCTGTGACCGCAACAAAACTACCACATGGGGAGATCTCTACCAAAATAGGAAATTTCGGTCCTCCAAGCTCTGTTTAACGAGATACGACCATCTAAATTGGATTTATTTTTATATGTCCGGCTACGCCAAGGCATACGAGCTATCACTCCAAAGTTCCCTCAGGAACCCCCTGCTCTGGCTCCCTTGCACATGAAGCTACATAATGCATCGCCAGGTCACATGGTCTCTACACTATACCACACAATATAAAATCAACGGACGCTCGGCTCGTGCGAAATGGACTCTGAAACTGTGGTGTGAAATAAAGGATGATCAATGGACATACTGCTGTTTATAAACAGAATAAATATCAGCAAGTAGTAGACTCCGTGTTATACACTATACATTTCTGCAACGCTTATATCATACCCCTGTAAAAATGCTCTTTTGTAAATTAAAGAATACTGATAATTGTGAAAGATGTGGTAGTCCAGGGGCGGATTTCCTACATCTTTCCTGGGGCTGTACAAAGGTGAGTTAATATTGTGCTCAGGTCCTTGATGCCCTGGAACAGATGGCACTCATCACCTTAGAGCGCACACCTTTAATAGCATATACTAAATGTATCCCTAAGTTATGTCGCAGATATATTGCCATTGCACTATTGTTGGCCAAGCATAGAGTGGCCTGTCGATGGGGAAGGGGAAGAGCGCCAAAGTTTAAAGAATGGATTCCTGATTTAGTCTCCTGCCAAGAACAATTGACTCTGTATGCTGAAACACTGCCACGTGCCTCTAGGCCAAAAGATATATGGGGTCCTCTGCAAAGGTATCTCCTCATACACCAGACAGGATACTAGACGGAAAAGCTGGAAGTCATGTCATGATATGAATTTTTCACATTTCAGGGTCCTGTAATATACCAGTCACTCATGTCGGGCACATTCTTCCACATGTATTTTATGGTTGTATTAAATCTAATGAGATATGTTTCATATATTACGTTCTTGCATTGATGATGTTAACAATTCTTTGGTGAGATCTAGAAGTCATTACACGTTTTCTGTGTCTGGCCTGATGTGATTGCTTTGAGGCAGCGAATACGCCCATATGATATACTGGTTGTCCACCCCATCTATTATATTGCATACCATGTATCTACCTGTGTGAAGTTAATATTGCTTTTTTTTCTTTTTCTACTGTTCTCATCAATTCATCATGCCTAAAATCCGCTACGAACTTGCTGTAACCCAATGTGTTTTTTTGTTGCAAAATTCTAAAAAATAAAGTTTAAAAAAAAAAGCATAATTACAACCCCACTTCTTTGCACCATCCACTACGCCACACTGCACATGGATGGAGTAACTCCACAGTGACTCTGACTGGGGTACATGTGAACCTCTCAGCCCGCTCCCCCCAACCGGTTTCACGTGAAACTGCCTACATCCTCAGGCACTCACCCCCATGGACCGTTGTTCTGGATATGAGAGTCATGTTATCCCACTATTGACAACTCCTGTTGTGTCCAACATGCTCTGTTAATGCGCCACCTACAAAGATAGGATTTTTTTCTTTTTTCCTTTAACATGTGAAATTTACAATAAAGAGAAATAAAATAAAATAGTAGGTTGAAAAAAAACACCTTAAAGAGTCGTAATCCAAGATTGCATACCTTTTAATCAATGGCCATGACTTAAGTCTAAATCAAAAGTGTATTAAAAAGGAGAAAACCAGCTTATAATATATTGTATATTTATACCGAGCTGAAAATATTGTTAAGCTGTCGTGCTAACTTTAAATTTCTTTAATTCACATATGTTTTAATAGATACTCGAGTGAGGAGGAAGTAAAGCATCACATCAAGGACGCCTCTAGCACTGCCATACTAGACCCTGTGCCAAGAACTGCCAAATAGTAAGCCCTTTCATCTTCTAATGTACACAAAGAGAGTCCTCTTCTCTAAAGTAAAAATGGCCTAATATAAAAATAAGAACAAAACGCTGGGCTACGAGTGCTGTAACGTGGGTTTCTCTTGTTGAGTTTTGAGTTTGAAGGAGCTATAGGGAAGCTAGTAGAGTGGGTAGGGAAGACAATATTGTTTTATAATCGGCCAATGGGTGCCTGTAGTGAGGTCACACATCTCAATTACATATGTACTCTGACAAGGTGGTTTGAAAACGTTACAATATTACTCTCAGACAAAACGTTTGTTACAATATTCCGGTACCACACCCCATGTGGCTATCAGATAGAAAGTACATGTATCCCCCTCAATTAGTCAGGCTCTCAGTGGAGCCATAGGTCTAATTCTTGTTTTCATCAGAATCAGTACAGAAACAATCCATCGTCTAAACCATCTGTATATTCTACAAATTAAACCGAAGTGAAATTTATGAAAGGTTAAACTGTTATTACTTTGATATCATGAAGCCATTTCCGAAAATAGTTACTTTACCTAATGCACTTCTTTCATCTCAGAGGTAGCAGACTTCCTAGACTACATTTTCCTCTGGCAGCTATCTCTCTTCCTTGACCCATCATAATGCCTCAGATTGAGCGCCTTCTTGTTACACTACTTTCAGGCCAGCATTCCATAGTGCCTCATAGCCACTAAATTAAAATAGTAACTGAATACAATCTCATCTATTTCTTTCATGCTGACTTTTGCCAACTCTGCTTATTCATACCAAAGCAAACCCTAGAAATCATTGATAGGGAAACGTTGTCTTCAAAACATTGTAAACACAACTTATTAAATGTTTCCCAGTGAGAGCTGTACCAACAACTTACAGGCCAATCTGAACACACTGTCAATATTCAACATCACTTTGACAACTGTACCTTGTTGTAGCCAAATAGCAAGTGTCACTTACCAGTAGATGAGGACGGGTTAACTTGTGGGAATTCCTATATACTAGCTCATCAATTGCCCATCAAATGAAACTGGTGATCGGTTAAAGACATACTCATACGTCTCAAAACCCTGGCTAACTCACCCGTTAATGCAAAATCCCCATAATACAACAGTAATGGAATACAAAACTATGCCCACTGAAGATCCCACTGTTTCTCTGGAAATAACTTAGAATGTTGTCTAAAAGGGGGCTGATAGTTCTGAGGTCAAGGGCACTGGATATAAATACTCAGAACGCATCTGTTCTCAATCTTGCAAACAATACCTATAGTAGATGTGCCTTCAGTTGACAGAATTGTGCTGTAAATAAAATAATGTCATGCATTCACTTACATTTACTTACTAGTAATATACCCAGAACAAGTTATTTTTGGAGGATACTCCGAGGCAATTGAGAATTTGGATCTAGATAGAATGAATGTTGTGGCAGGAGGATACAGTCATGCAGAGGGCAGTTGTTAGACCTGACATCCTTGGTGTGGTATATGCACAGGCATTTTGCTTTCACTCACTTATTTTGACTAAGCTAACATTTGTTGGCTTTAGGACCATGTGCACTTTACTTCTACTCAACAGAGGTAAAGTGCTTGCTTTCTCTTTCCAAAACATGGTAAAATTGACATACACCTAATTGGCAGATTCAATTTACCTATACGTCCTTGATAATGGTACTACATGTACCCAGGACCTGTAAATTAAATGTTGCTAGTGGGCTGCAGCACTAATTGCAGCCTGGCAAAATAACCCGTTAGCCACTCCTCATCTCTCCTATTTAATACTGATAAGTCACCCTTAAGGTATGCCTTAAAGTCTCATAGGGCATGGTGCATGGTATTTAAAAAGTAGGATATATGTACATAAGTTTTAAATGCCCCCACAGTAAAAACACATGAAGTTGTTTTTCACAGTGGAGACGCTTTGTCGACCCTAGACTAACAGTCTCTGTCTGTTAAAGCAGCTACCTTCTGGAATTCTCTGCCTTTGTCATTACGGCAGACTCAAAGCCTCACACTGTTTAAAAAGCAACTGAAAACCTTCCTCTTCAAGCAGCTTTGTTAACGGGGTCCATTCCATCAGTTCACTGTTATACTTCGCGCCAGGACACTCTGGAGTATTAGTGTGCACTACAAGTTTACTATAACATAACATATAACATATAACATAACACTGAATTATCTGTATATTTTAATTTTAATTTTATTTATTAAGTTTTGTATAGAGCAAACTTGACCCCAGGGCAACAGAGCGCTTCACAGAGTCTGCAAAAGCAGCAAATACAGGAGATACATTTGGTCTAAATACAGATACATCCATAGAAACGTGACTAGGTATACAAGAATTGCATAAGCAGCAACTACATAAGATACTCTTGGAGTAACAATAGATACCTGATGACAGTAAGGGGGGATGTATGACGTTATAACGCATACTTTTACAACGCATACCTTTACAACGAAATTTTTACAACGGAAATACTATTACAACGCATGTATTTACAACGCATGTTTTTACAACGCAGGTACCTTTACAACGCATACCATTACAACGTAAGTATTGGTAAGTATATATTAATTTTTTAATTGTAAATTAATTGAAATTAATATAATTTAATGTAATGTAATGTAATTTAATTTACTTAATTTATTTTAAATTTAATTTTACTTTATTTTTACCCTGTACCCCAAAAACCCAAAACTGACCCTGAACCCTAAAAATACCCCTTTATCCAAAAACCCAAAACTGACCCTGAACCCTAAAAATACCCCTTTACCCAAAAACCCAAAACTTACCCTGAACCCTAAAAATATGCCTTTACCCAAAAAACCAAAACTGACCCTGAACCCTAAAAATACCCCTTTACCCAAAAACCCAAAACTGACCCTGAACCCTAAAAATACCCCTTTACCCCAAAACCCAAAACTGACCCTGAACCCTAAAAATACCCCTTTACCCAAAAACCCAAAACTAACCCTGAACCCTAAAACTACCCCTTTACCCAAAAACCCAAAACTGACCCTGAACCCTAAAAATACCCCTTTACCCAAAAACCCAAAACTGACCCTGAACCCTAAAAATATCCCTTTACCCAAAAACCCAAAACTGACCCTGAACCCTAAAAATACCCCTTTACCCAAAAACCTAAAACTGACCCTGAACCCTAAAAATACCCCTTTACCCAAAAACCCAAAACTGACCCTGAACCCTAAAAATACCCCTTTACCCAAAACCCCAAAACTGACCCTGAACCCTAAAAATACCCCTTTACCCAAAAACCTAAAACTGACCCTGAACCCTAAAAATACCCCTTTACCCAAAAACTGAAAACTGACCCTGAACCCTAAAAATACCCCTTTACCCAAAAACCCAAAACTAACCCTGAACCCTAAAACTACCCCTTTACCCAAAAACCCAAAACTGACCCTGAACCCTAAAAATACCCCTTTACCCAAAACCCAAAACTGACCCTGAACCCTAAAAATACCCCTTTACCCAAAAACCCAAAACTGACCCTGAACCCTAAAAATACCCCTTTACCCAAAAACCTAAAACTGACCCTGAACCCTAAAAATACCCCTTTACCCAAAAACCCAAAACTGACCCTGAACCCTAAAAATACCCCTTTACCCAAAACCCCAAAACTGACCCTGAACCCTAAAAATACCCCTTTACCCAAAAACCTAAAACTGACCCTGAACCCTAAAAATACCCCTTTACCCAAAAACTGAAAACTGACCCTGAACCCTAAAAATACCCCTTTACCCAAAAACGTAAAACTCACACTGAACCCTAAAAATACCCCTTTACCCAAAAACCCAAAACCTACCCTGAACCCTAAATATACCCCTTAAAAAAAACCAAACATATAACATTTTAATTATAATTATATACTTACCAATACTTACGTTGTAATGGTATGCGTTGTAAAGGTACCTACGTTGTAAAAACATGCGTTGTAAATACATGCGTTGTAATAGTTTTTGCGTTGTAAAAGTTTTGTTGTAATGGTAGTGCGTTGCAAAAGTTGCGTTATAAAGGTAACATACCAGTAAGGGGCAGGTATACAAGGACATCAGGGAAAGATGCTGATACACTTTTGAGGTAGCTATAGCACACATACATATATGGTGCTTTACAGAACACAGCAACACTTGTGCAAGATAGCTGGAGAGATAAGTACAAAAAGAGACACAAAAAATACAAAGTAACAGTAAAAATGGCAAAAACTAGATGACAAGTAGTAAAGATGGATGATGTAGTCCAGGGGTAGCTGGGGTAATGCCTCATGAGAACAGATGGAATTAGAGGCGTAGTTTTCCTGGGGGTAGTGTTGCACAGATTTATTTAGAGGGTCCAGGGAGGGGACCCGCAGGCTAGTCAAGTGCTTTAAGGGGGGGTTAGATATTTAGTGAGCAGTAGATGCTTCAGTTTCTTCTTGAAGTGAGGGAAGCATTTATTTCCCCACAGGTCCTGGGGCACAGAGTTCCAGATTCTAGGAGCATTCCCAGAAAAGGAAGGGGTGCAAGACTACTCTCTCTTAAATTGTGGGAGGCTCAATAGTAAACTATTAGAGCTTCATAGAGGTCTCTTTTGGCTGGCTTTTGGTATTTTATTTGTGAGGTTGATTAGTTTTTCAGTGTAAAGTGCTTTGCGAGTTATGCATGTAGTTTTTAGTATAGTCCTTGCCTTGATTAGCAACCAGTTGAGTTGTTTGAGGGTAGGAGTGATGTGGCCAAAGAGCCTTTCCCCGATATAAATCTAGCTGCAGCATGGAGAGAAGCTTTCAATGTGGCTAGATAAGATTTTGGGGCACCCACAAACATTTCCTTTGCCATAGTCCAGCTCAGGTAGGACTACAGATTGTACCACCAGCTTTAGGTCTTCAATGGGGTGAAGGGTTCTAATTTTGTAGGGTTTTTCAGTGTGTAGAATGCATTTTTTGAAGAGGCATTGATATGCTTATTTGGCAGTCAAGTGTAATCCCCAGGGATTTAACTGAATTGAAGATGGTCAGTTGAAGTTTAATGCCGTTAGTTTGTTGAAACAGCTGTCTACTGGAAAGGATTTTCCTTTAGGATGAATGAGGAGGAGTTTAGTTTTGTTGGGGTTGAGTTGGGTTAGTGGCTTGTCTGCCAAGCTTGAACTGTGTAGAAAGTGCTATTTAAGTGCTGGATGTCTTTGATTGACTAGTTTTCATGTAGAGTTGAGGTCTCATCTGCATATAGATAATAGGTTATTCTAGCTTGCTTCAAGATCAGTGCTACGGGTTCTATATAGGGGTTGAATAGTGTAGGAGTCAGAGTTGACCCTTGGGGGACTCCTTAGAAGACTAGTGTTGTTTTTGAGGTTGAGTTGTTGAGCTAGATTAGCTGTGAGCTTTGGCCTAGAAAGGGGGTGAATCATTGAGGACCTGTCCCATGATGCCTGCACGCTGTGAGAGGGTGATTAGGAAGATTTCATGATTGACAGTGTCGAAGGTGACCAAGAGGTCTAGGAGGACAAGGAGACTGGCCTGGTCATCGTCTAAAAATCTGTGTAGGATGTTTATGATGTTTAGTATAGCAGTCTCTGTACTGCAGCCTTTCCTGAACCCAGATTGGAAGGTGTAAAACAGGTTGTTTTTTTATGTGGGCTTTGAGTAGAGAAGGCACACATTTTTCAATGGTTTTGAAAAGGGGGGATGCTTATAGGTCTGTAGCTGATAAAGTTCTTCTGGTCAGCATCCATTTTTTTAATGAGGGTAGTGACTTGGCTCAGTTCGAGAGGAGCTGGCATGGAGCCGCTCGATAGGGAGGAGTTGATGGTTTGGTCCAAATAGGAGAGATGATGTGACTGATGTTTTTCACAAATGCAGAAGGGAAGGATATGTGAGATGCCAGCTTTACGCTGGAGATTATCTTGAGCACTTCTTCAGGGGTATAGTTGAATTTAGATCAGATCGCATTCTTTTTCAGTTACAAGGGGTGGAAGTTGGTGTGCTAAGTTTGAGGGAGAGGCGGCATCCTTTAATTGACTGCAGGGCTATGAGTGAGCCCTCTCTGCAGTGGGTATCTTTGGTGCAGAGTGGGGTTTTGGGTGGTTCAAGAGATGGTTCAATGTTTCATATTTTGTTGGTGGACAATGTCGCAAATTCCTCACAGTGCTTAGATGAGTTATTAATTGAATGTTGGGGGAAGGAGGAGGTTTGCGGTTTGATGATGTTGAAATGGTCTTTGGGTCTGTTCCTGTACTGGTCATGTTCATCTCAGAAGAAGGCGTATTTTTCTTAGAAAAGGTGCATTTTGTATTGGTTTGTGTTCAACCCATAGGATCAAGAAATTGGATTCAGATGGGTGTTGTCTCCAGTTTCTTTCTCCTAAACTGAGTTGTCATCTTTAGTTTTTCAAGTCTTTGTTGAAACATGATCTGGAGGGGATATTTCTTTATTTCGTGAGTTTCAGGGGGAAATTGTTTCCATGAGTTCTGTGATTTTTTGTGTTGTAGTGGAGGATGAGGGCCTCAGCAGATGAAAGTTAGGTGGAGGAATGATTTGTGTTTTGACTATTGCTTCTAGCTCCACGTGGGGGATTTAGTGGAATTTTCTAGCCCAACACTTGGGACTGCGGTATTTGTGTGAAGAGATGATGGGTGGTATTAAGGTCAAAGAGAATTTGATAGTGATCTGATCAGTCAGATGGTTGGTTAGAGCGCGGAAATAGTGTTGTTCAGGTGCAGGTTTAAACTCCTAGTATAATGTTAGTGCTGTCTTTAAGGGAGATTTGCAATATTAGGCATGCTAATTCTTCAATGAATTGTATGTTTTTATCTGGAGGGTAATAGATGATGTGGAATTTGATGGAGTTGGGTCCATTTGAGGAGAGCTATACAGATATTCAAAGGTTGGGTGTTTGGCAGTGTGAAAGGGAGTTAAGCGTAGATCACTTTTGCATATAATTGCTACTCAACCACCCCTGCCACCTTTGTGGTCATGAGAATGATTGAGAAGCCCAGTAGGGAGATGAGGTTGATGAAAGGGGAAGTATGATCAATTAGCCAGGTTTCAGTTAGAAAGCAGATGTCCGTGTTATGTTGTAAGATAGTATCAGCTATATAAGTGGCATGCTTGATTGCTGATCAACTATTTAGTTGCATGAAGGGAGGCGTGGGTGAAGGCCTCTGTTCATGATGACTGGGTGGGATGCTAGTTAATTGGGAGGGCAGCCTAGGAGGGTAGAGATGTTTGTTTTTCTGTTCAAGCTGAGGGCAACAGGGGTCTTGTGGAGGGAAGTGTGGCTGGGGGTATTTCCATAAGTTGTATGCATCAATTCTGCCTCCTGTTACAACTTTCCAGACAAGATTCGTTTGGGGTTGAGGCTGAGATGATTGGTTGTGGCAGGGTCAGAGTTTACCCCTGGTGCCATGGGTTGAGATAGGGTATGGATATTCTTTGCATCTGCTGAAGTGACAAGATTTCATCCAGAATAGTGTTGATTTTGAATTCTAGACGGGCTATTGTGGGGATCAGTTGAGAGACAGCTGGGACAGGGGTGAGGGGGAGTGTGCTGTTGCACGTCTGAGCCCGAGGAGGGGGCTAATAAATGAGCCAGTCTGTTGAGGATGGCGGACTGAGGGAATACAGGTGTGAAGTGTGACTCGGTCTGGGTTGTGAGCCATGGGGAAGTAGAAGTTGATTCTGGGGTAAGACTGTTCAGTCCAGGTGAATGGTATTGAATGTGGGTGAAGGGGGAGTGTAGACGGAGACAGTGTGAGGGTAATTTAAAGCGTTGGGTTTTGATGGCGGTGGTGTGGGTGTGTAGATCATTCACAGGAGAGGGTGGAGTGGTTTGATTACCGGTAGAGGAAACAGGGGTGGGGAGGGACCAGAAGGCAGGGAGGTGCAGAGTGCAGTTAAGTGTCAATCAAATATGGTAAGCTTTTGTTCTGAGGGCTGGACTAGGATATTCCCATTTCTGCAGACATTCATGGTCAATTTTCCGCTGAAGTTCTGAGGTGGGGATATATTTAGCTTGTTTCCAAGGGGAATGTTGGAAGCTTTGGTTATTGAAGGTGTTGAAGGAAGTTCTCTCTCCATTTGGCCGTTTTTTGTGTGTAGAAGATGAAGTCAATTTTGCGGCCCTCATATGCTGGGTTGTAGTACATCCTTGGTAATTGGGGTAGTGAAGAGCACTCCGAAAATAATCAATTTTTTGAAAGTCCTCCAATGGTGCTATGATTAATCAGGATAGTCATTCCTGGGTGCTATGAACAACTGGTTATGGTGGGTATTCGCTCACCTAATCATGCACTGTTCACGTGGTGCTCCGCACCTTAAAAAATAAAGAATTTACCACAATCTTTTGGATTCGTGTTTACTCTTGTGTATGCATTTATTTTTCACTTTCTCTATGCAAATTCGCGACTTATGTTATTAGTTGTATTCATAACAATGTCCATACACATTTATAAGTACATTTATCATTGCATTTTCATTTTCATCACAGTCATTATATACAACACTTTTATACAAGCATTATTAAACAGGCCCAATGCATTTCGGCACTCGTGGTGGTGCCTTCATCAGGGGCAATTCTGAAAAAAATAAAAAAAATTTGAGTGTAAGTGAAAGCAATGTTGGGTGCATGGACTCATGGGGGTGGACAGATTTATGGATTAAGTGGCGTACCTGCTGTTAACTGGATTTCAGATGTCGATATGGTGACCTGTAAATCTAAGGCTCTGCGTAAATGAAAAAGATATAACAGTAAGAGCTGGGTGTAACATATGGTTTTAAATAACCATACCTATAACGGTATTGTCCACATACCTGCTTGTCTGTATCCAAATCAACTGTAATGACAAGCATACATTTCATGATTATTTAGAATCATGGACAAAACATAGTGCGTTAGTTTTTTATTACGTAGAACTGCCCTACCTTATCTTCGTGACTGTGGTGATGTGTCTATAAAGTTAAAGAAACATCACGATATTATTATCATATAAATCATCTAAGTTGGGTCTAACACGCGCTCAACTCACGGTCAGTAAATACCTGTTTGATATGGGTCGCGTTCTTCAATAGTAAAGCCGCCACTCACTGGAAATCATTTCAACCGCGTCCCGACCGCAGCCGCCATTAAATCTCGGACTGCGCATCGCGTTAGAGTAATGTGTGATCATAGAAAACGGACTCTGGCTCTCGAGGTCTACCCGTGTGGTCCTTGCTATTCACGCCATCTTAGACTGGTGTTAAAGCAATGAAACCTGTGCTATTGTCTGGTATCAAAAATACTAGAGGAAAATTACATGACTTTTTAATAATAAAGAACAAAAGTTTTACCTAGCGAAATCGTAAACGGTACACCAAATAGATTTGCTTGTAAGTTGTGAGTTTTTGGTACGCGGTTATGTTCGGGGAGCGCAGTGTGAATATTATATACTGATCGCCGGATGTTGATGTGTGAAGTCATATATCCACATGTAATTCCGAAATAAACTGTCAATCATATTGTATATGGCTCATGTGGATTAAGTGCACACTCTACATTAAAAAAATAGATGCTGGCTGTATCATGTTCACAATGATTGTGATTTTGCGCTGGAATCGTTCAATGATAAGAATCTATATACAAGGAATCGTATGCCAACTTGTTTTTGATTAATATACAAAGTGGCTTTGTGCTCTCAGTGTCATGTATTCACGTTTACCTCCACATATATGCATGGAAATCAAAGATAACATTCTAACCGTAGTCGAAAAAAAGTACAAGCAAGATATACAAATCATAACCATTAAAATATTGTTTTCACCACAATACATTTTAGATCACTCGTTTTTGTCTCTGTCAAAACCCTTATTCTAGACTCGATAAACATAGTTTGTCTATAGTGATGCTTCTCATACCTGGACAACATTCTCACTATATGCAGGTTATGAATAACCTTTCGTGTGTTTATGTGGTCTAGAAAAGTGGTGGTGTCACTTGATAAGGATTATAAGTAGCAAGACAGGTCATATTTATCATTCAGACCTATGGGGTACTGAGTCTTCAGGTGTTTAATCCAGAATAGTTCCCGTTGTAACAACCTTTGGTGGTTGTCTATGCCTTGTTTAATCGTTACTTGTTCAATAACAAAGTATCTTAATTGGGAAATGGTATGACGTGCTTCTTTCCAGTGTGCCACCAATGGTGAAGTCATGTTCTCATTCCGGATGCGACTTTTATGTTCCGTGATCCGTAGTTTGATCTTGCGTTCCGTCTTCCCTATGTACATCTTCCCGCATGGACATTTAGTGGCATACACTACATTCATGGTGTTGCAGTTACTCGAGTGCCTGAGGTTGATGATTTTGCCTGTCGATGTTTAAACTGCACGAACTGTAATAACGTAGTTGTGGGCAACACTTGCACACACCCAACGACAGGCAAAATCCGGAATGAGAACATGACTTCACCATTGGTGGCACACTGGAAAGAAGCACGTCATACCATTTCCCAATTAAGATACTTTGTTATTGAACAAGTAACGATTAAACAAGGCATAGACAACCACCAAAGGTTGTTACAACGGGAACTATTCTGGATTAAACACCTGAAGACTCAGTCCCCCATAGGTCTGAATGATAAATATGACCTGTCTTGCTACTTATAATCCTTATCAAGTGACACCACCACTTTTCTAGACCACATAAATACACGAAAGGTTATTCATAACCTGCATATAGTGAGAATGTTGTCCAGGTATGAGAAGCATCACTATAGACAAACTATGTTTATCGAGTCTAGAATAAGGGTTTTGACAGAGACAAAAACGAGTGATCTAAAATGTCTTGTGGTGAAAACAATATTTTAATGGTTATGATTTGTATATCTTGCTTGTACTTTTTTTCGACTACGGTTAGAATGTTATCTTTGATTTCCATGCATATATGTGGAGGTAAACGTGAATACATGACACTGAGAGCACAAAGCCACTTTGTATATTAATCAAAAACAAGTTGGCATACGATTCCTTGTATATAGATTCTTATCATTGAACGATTCCAGCGCAAAATCACAATCATTGTGAACATGATACAGCCAGCATCTAGGTTTCATGTAGAGTGTGCACTTAATCCACATGAGCCATATACAATATGATTGACAGTTTATTTCGGAATTACATGTGGATATATGACTTCACACATCAACACCCGGCGATCAGTATATAATATTCACACTGCGCTCCCCGAACATAACCGCGTACCAAAAACTCACAACTTACAAGCAAATCTATTTGGTGTACCGTTTACGATTTCGCTAGGTAAAACTTGCGTTCTTTATTATTAAAAAGTAATGTAATTTTCCTCTAGTATTTTTGATACCAGACAATAGCACAGGTTTCATTGCTTTAACACCAGTCTAAGATGGCGTGAATAGCAAGGACCACACGGGTAGACCTCGAGAGCCAGAGTCCGTTTTCTATGATCACACATTACTCTAACGCGACGCGCAGTCCGAGATTTAATGGCGGCTGCGGTCGGGACGCGGTTGAAATGATTTCCAGTGAGTGGCGGCTTTACTATTGAAGAACGCGACCCATATCAAACAGGTATTTACTGACCGTGAGTTGAGCGCGTGTTAGACCCAACTTAGATGATTTATATGATAATAATATTGTGATGTTTCTTTAACTTTATAGACACATCACCACAGTCACGAAGATAAGGTAGGGCAGTTCTACGTAATAAAAAACTAACGCACTATGTTTTGTCCATGATTCTAAATAATCATGAAATGTATGCTTGTCATTACAGTTGATTTGGATACAGACAAGCAGGTATGTGGACAATACCGTTATAGGTATGGTTATTTAAAACCATATGTTACACCCAGCTCTTACTGTTATATCTTTTTCATTTACGCAGAGCCTTAGATTTACAGGTCACCATATCGACATCTGAAATCCAGTTAACAGCAGGTACGCCACTTAATCCATAAATCTGTCCACCCCCATGAGTCCATGCACCCAACATTGCTTTCACTTACACTCAATTTTTTTTTTTTTTTTCAGAATTGCCCCTGATGAAGGCACCACCACGAGTGCCGAAATGCATTGGGCCTGTTTAATAATGCTTGTATAAAAGTGTTGTATATAATGACTGTGATGAAAATGAAAATGCAATGATAAATGTACTTATAAATGTGTATGGACATTGTTATGAATACCACTAATAACATAAGTCGCGAATTTGCATAGAGAAAGTGAAAAATAAATGCATACACAAGAGTAAACACGAATCCAAAAGATTGTGGTAAATTCTTTATTTTTTAAGGTGCGGAGCACCAAGTGAACAGTGCATGATTAGGTGAGCTAATACCCACCATAACGGGTTGTAGTACATGTCAGTACTTAGTGTTTCTGGATGATCTCTGAGAACTTTGTGCTTGATCTTTTTACCGTCCTGTTTGGAGAGGTTTTGTGGAAATTTAACGCAATATGAGTTGGTGTTGTACCTTTTTATGACAGTGTTACGATGGGGCATTAGGTCAGCTGCAATCTTTTCAGTCTAGGCAGTCTGAGTAGGCGTGAGCTAATAGACCTTGTGGGGGCACGGTCCCCTATTGCTGGTCATCGATGAGGTGGTGGGTTCTCACCTTAACCAATTTTTGTGAAAGTGATCCAGCGCCTTATAGGAAATATGTCATAGCTACACTACCCAACTCTACAATATTCACAATTAATCATAAATCACTTACAAGGCCCATAAATGTATCATGACATATTTTGAGCAACTGAATCATGTGACCTAATTAATAAATCCTATTCACAAACTATATATACATTTATATACAACTGTAGTATGCTGACTTTACCATAGTTTTATAAAAAAAAAAATTAATTAAGCCACACAGGCGATAAGATCAGCTGATGGTAGCCAAGTTCTTTAAATAACAAGGCCAGCTTGTGTTTTCAAAAAACTTATTTATTAACTATTTATTCAAAGAAAAGTGCATTTTATTAGAATCTTTTTATTTAAGCAGCATGATTTGAGGAATTGCAAATTAGTTAAACAGTTTTCAAGCAAATTCAAATAGCATTTTTTAAAGAAGAATAAACAGTTTTCCATCACCTAAACCCTATTTCCCTGTCTAAAACTCTCTATATTTAAAATAATTTGTAAAGTCTTTTAGCCCTAACAAATCTTACGTGCTCCAAAAGAAGTCCGTCAGCACGTCACGCCCATCTGGATTTGGAAAGCGAGAAGCGCCCTCCTTCCAAAGAGGTCAGTTTTTATACATTTCCTAACTAACTAATCTAAGTAAAAGTATACTTTTCTCATTTAAGCAAAACGCTGATTGGCTGTCAAGTGGCAGACCACATTAGATCATCACATTTTCGAAGCCCAGTTCCGACTCTTTCTTAGAGTCTATTGTCCCTTATTCTCATGTCACGTAGCTTCCTTCAGCTTGCAACATTTTAAAATACTTGTCCGTGACTTCCTTAGCTTGTCAGTCTCTCTGCCAGTTCCTGACCTTGGTCAAGCCGACCAAGGCATGAAAAGTTCACTTATTCAATCAAGTTTGTATTTTTCTTCCTTTTTCAAACATAGCAGAAACTTTCCACACTGGGCTCTTGCTTTCACTGAGCGGGATTTTGTCAACTGCACAATAAGACGTACTAGGCCTCAAGCCTCTTTCTTTGCAACTAGTATATAAACAAACACAAAAGAATAATTAATGCAATAATTAGAAGTCATTCTGTTACCCACCCACCTTTGCTAATTTATTAACCGAATAATCTATATTACCTAGCAGAAGCAAATAAAGCAACAAAACAGACTTGTGTAACATTTAAAACAAAAGACAAAACATGAGCACATATGAATAAGCACATGCCATTATTTAATCAGCCGCATTTAATTCTGACATCACGATAGACACTGATTATTTTATTATTTCTCACATGCAAGTGTGATGTATTCCTATAGGTTCTGAATCGATCCCCCTATTCCTGACCCTATTCTGGTTAGCAAACTAACAAGTTAACTAAGTAATCAGCCCATGAGGCAGAAAAACCCCATGATGCAGATACCGTTATCTGACGCAGTCACACTACGGCACAGGAACGTGTTATCTGATTAGGTCATAACGCTTGCGATCTAATTAGACAAGCGATATTCCTCCAGCCCCTGATAAGGCATACGGAGTTCTCATAACAAATCAAACCTATGACAACCTGGGCAAAACCCTGCGGCCATTGTTTTGATTTCACCGAGAACTTCAGCAAAAGAATGTGCTAACGAGCAAGTCGTATGACATCCTTATTGACGTATCTATGTCCATCCTTACGTCAATCTCGGCACCTTAAAGGTATAAATATTACCGATCTTGCCCTATGCAAACACACGCGTGGTGACGAGACGGAGCAGCCATACTTGCCGAAGCCCAGAAGCAGAGCAGACCCCGCTGGCAGCAGCCCCGCCTTTCTGACGCGCTGAGAACGAGAAGCTGCTTTCTCCTGCCGAGAAACCAAGCACCGGCGCTTCCGGGTAGCCCTCGCAGGCAGCCTGGAATATCGAGACCAGAGAAAGAGATACCATTCCTCATTCATCCTAACTTCCAGGTACAGAACTGAATAACCCCTCACAGAGAATTCTTAAGTTATTTCACTTGGCAAAAACAAACTTAACTTAAACTGTAACTTTCTATTCCCGCCCTCGTATTAGACTTAGGTCAGGTACACGGGGTAGGCGTATCTAGAAACACCAGTTGAGTACGTTTAGTCAAATGTATATGTGTATGTAATATATTTTATTCATTTTAAACATCTTATGGCTTAGAAACCATATCAATGTTTTTACAGTATTATTTTATACTGCTGCTTTTAATGTATGCACTTTACTTAACTATAAGTATTGCAATAATATCGATCCATTTCTCTTGTATGAGAAAAGAGACTGATCAATAAATAACACCTTTTTATTGAACACGCCCGTCTCTTCCTTTTCTCTACAATCTGATGAGACTAAGAATGCACGTACTGACTGAGTAAAATAAATTGCCTTTTGTTCACACGACTCTCGAGATTTACTCTTGATTAGGGGAGAGCAAAGTTGTCATGTTCTATGGTTGTCAGAAACTAAATCCCTTCTTGTCTAATCAGGGAAGTTTATTCTTTCCTGAACATTCGAGAAAGTTTCTAGTGAACTCTGAGCTAAGTTGGCAAACCCAAAACTTTAAGTCTAATATCGACAGTAGTAGACCTAGTTAACGTCTGGTCTAGGCCTTTACTATTGTAGGTATTATTCCAATGCGCAGAGCCTATTGGGATGATAGGAGCTACACTACATGGCGCCCAACGTGTTTGGAAAGGGCGATAAAACTAACGTAAGACATTTAGAGTAACTCAGTCGTGCTTTCTCACTCAGACCCCTTTTCCCACAATACTCCAAAGACGTCTGGAGTGGGTGAAAGGTAATATCCGCCAAACCTCGCAGGAGGAAACTCCTATGTATGGTACTTGGTTTAGTCAACGTTGAAGGATAAAAACAGTTCCAAAATATTGTGCATCTAATCTTTGTTTCCATAAGAAACCTGATCTGCAAACAAACAAAATAACCTTTTGGACAGTAAAATGTCAGACAATGAGGATGAAAGAGAGGCAGTTAGATTAGCAACTGAACTCGCAGCAGCTGATGCTACCATGCAGGCAGCGGACGAGGATATAATACTCATCCCGGTCATCAAAAGGAGATCTATAACTCTAAAACTTATAGAAAATGGACTGACACCTAGAGGTGGCACAGTCATATTCGTAATTGAGGCACACGAATATCGGCAGACAGAGGTATACTATTCATGGATACATTTTCCAGCAGCAAATGCTGTAACAAAGTACTTCCACTATTACAAAATAGAGGAACCTCCTAATGAGTACACTCCTTTCGAGGAGGTGGAAGTACCACTCAAATTTCAAGAGCATTTGCTCTTATTTGATGGCGCCCTAAAACATAACAATCACATCACCAGGCTCGGTCCTTTAGGAAGACCAGGAGCAACGTGGCCGGTCCTAGCCGGATACACACCACATCCAGACATCAATGGGATGTCTGCAGCAGAGCTGTTAACACAGCTAAAACAATTAATAAAAATACATAGACAATTAGTCCAGTATGTGATGCGGACTTCAACAATTCAGCCAGCGATTAAACTTCCACAGCTGACCCCTCACCAGGGGAACACAAATAAAATGACACCACAGAACATCCAATCCTGCCTAGGTAAAGTACCGACTAAACGGGAACAAATACCATTCTGGTTGGCGCAGAAAATCACCCAAATAGAGGCGGTGTTTCCAGACACCACCCCGCTAGAAAAGCACAGGATTCTGACTATCTGTCTCCCAATGGGAATCGCACCACACATAGAGGACTGTGACACTTGGGGTACAGTCTTTGCTTCCATCTACACAAAAACGCACGGTGTTCCATCCATTTCGGTAATACCAGATGTGCTAAAACAAATTCAAGACGAATACGGTCCAGAACCCGCTTTAACTCTTGGTATGAAATTACTAAAAGACTTCAAGCAGGTCTCGGCTATATTATTAGCCAACATAAAGGGAGAAGCAGCAAACGTGGCGATCCGCCAGAGGTTAAAAGAGACAGATATAGCAGACCAACCAGCTGAAATTGCCAGAATCATAGAAAAATCCTATGAGGAACTAGGTAGAGATAGTTTAGGTGGAATACCAGTAAAACCACAACTGATTGAAAGTCCTGAAAAAATATTTTTTAATAATAATTCAACATTACCAAAAAAGAACTGGGATGGAAACAAACAATCCAATCCTAAAGAAAAGAAATTCCAGTCCAGAGGAAGGTCTCCTAGGCGAAGAGAAAAATCTCCGAACCAAAGACACAGGTCACCCCAGAGTGACCCCTCTGGGAAAAGATATAACCTTAGAAATAGGGATAATATAAAAAAGCCTGATAGATATCAAGACATTGATTCACGTCCCTCTCAATCTTTTCAGACTTCCTCGCAGAAATCGGAAAGAAGAGGACGATCAGAACAAAGAGAAGAGCACGCCAAGTCCAAAGACAAGGAACCTGCTCAGCTAAAAAAGAAATAACAATTTCCAAAAAAAGAAGGTAGCCAGTATCAAGGTAGTTAACAATGCCGAGAATACTGAGGACACAACTGAAAAACGGGGAATGGGCTCAGACAATGCTAGACAGCGCAGCAGAAGTGAGCATAGCTCGCAAAGTCCTTATGAATCATCTGGAGACAGTGGACACGAATGAATATCTTCAAGTGGAAACTGCGGACACCAGAGTTAGCAAACCTCACAAAATATACGAAATAACATTGCGTATAGAGGGGGATAAGACTAGAAAAATAAGGGGACTATTTTGGGATAATCTCTCCAAGGGCTATGATATCCTTCTAGCTGAAAAAGACTGGCCACCAGAGTTTGTCAGGGAGTGCCCTCATGGCGAAGAAGTAATTATGCCTGCCTTCTCAAATCATATCCCAATTCATAAAAAATACACACTTGCCAGAAAGTGGGCAGTAGCTCTAGCTCCTGCTTTATATAAAAATCACGTGGGATGGGATGAGGACTCTCCTCCTCACAAAATCCAGTTAAAATCACAACCAACTGCACAAAGGCAGGACCCAATTAAGCAAGAAGCTAAAAAACAGGTAAATAAAATACTAGATCAGCTAGAATACCAGGGGGTGATTGAAACTTGCACCTCACAAATGAACAACCCTTTGTTTCCGGTCTCCAAACCAGACAATTCATATCGTCTAGTTTTGGATTACCGACACCTTAACACATGTTGCAAAACTTTTGCAGTGCAAAATTCACACAGTGCTGCACTAATGAATAACGTAGTGCGCAAAAAATACAAAACAACCTTAGACATCTCTAATGGATTCTTTTGTCAAAACATAGCACCAGAGAGCAGATATTTAACTGCGTTCTCAATAAATGGCACTCAAAAACAATTCTGTCGGTTAGCCCAGGGGTACAAGAACAGCCCGGGGGTATTCTCAGCGAGAGTAAC
The DNA here is from genome assembly GCF_964261635.1 of Lissotriton helveticus. NCBI lineage: Eukaryota > Metazoa > Chordata > Amphibia > Caudata > Salamandridae > Lissotriton > Lissotriton helveticus. The sequence continues at coordinate 668,574,959 of NC_136057.1, forward strand.
AGAATTACTACAACTATATGATGATGAAGCATTATCTTATGTCGATGACATTTACTTAACAGATGATGACTTGGAGACTCACTTGAAGAGAGTGAACACCATAATACTTGGGTTCGCAGCAGAGGGTTACAAATTCAACTTTAAAAAATCCAGAATTGCCCATCTGACAGTCCTATTCTTAGGATATGAGTTATCAAGTATAGCCTGGCTGACAATTTTCTAGAACTATAAGAATTAAAAAATCTAGAAATGGAAAAAACATTCCCTCTGCCTATCGACATTCTGCCTTTACGACATTACGCCTGTGTAATTTATACAGACGGACATGCTCAACCCCCCGTTTGGGGAGAACAGGCATACAACCCAACATGTGGGATTACAAAAGAAGTGTGGCGCGGAGGTAAACTGAAACCTCTATTAACAAAAACACACTCAGTAGAAACTAATTCAGAACAACAGACTGAAATATTAGCATTGAAAATGGCGCTAGAGAATGCGGATCGCGAATTCCCGACACTTATAGTGTCAGATTCATATTACTGCGTCAAATCATATAACAAGGATTTGCAGACATGGATTCAAAACGGTTACAAAGATGACACAGATGCACCTATAAAGCAGAAACTGCTCTGGGAACAAATAGCTCTTTTACAAAAAGAACTACCAAGGACTCACGTGACACACTCACTGAGTCATCAGCGTGATGGCGTTCACGTTGCAGGGAATTCATTGGCTGAAACAGCCACAGCGGCAGCAACTAAAATGGCTCCCGTAGTTCCAAAAAAGCGTACATTAAAATACATTGACGGTGAAACAGTGCTGACGGTGAAAACGTCATCAAAAGGCGACTGCTCAGCGTTACCGATCAACTATCCACTCAATTATACATACATAATCGATGCAAACTCCGTCCCTTTTGCTCGAATCCCTGGAGTGGGGGATAGAGTGATTCCAAACATGGACAGGAGAAACTTGTTAATCGCAGACGCACATATGGGCGAGGGTCTCAGACACCTCAAACTAAAAGATTCTCTGGAAGAATTACAATCACGGTACTGGTGGCCAGGCATGAGCCTGCGTCACACCATGTTTGTAAAAAACTGCCCAAACTGCAACAGAGATCGCAGTGGGGAGAGAAACAGTTTAATACCTCGCCGTTTTGCTCCAGAAAAAATCAAGAGTAAAAAGGAAGGGTTGCGATTAACATATACAGGCTAGTTTCCACTTATAATGTAGATCCTCAGCACTCGGCTGACGTCTGGACTGTTATACAAAGATTTGCGAGTCTAAATGGCATATACGCTAAGAGCATGCTACGTTTGACCATTGTTTTCACTCTAGCCCTCCAGCCTGAGGGGAAACATGACCAAATGAGCATAGCCCAGCGGGAATCTTCTCACTTCCTTCCTGAGGGTACGGGATGGTGTAAAGAAAAAACCAAGGCATAAAGCAATCTATAACAGAAAGGATATTAGGTTCGGGAGCTGGGTGGGTCAAACATCTAATAAGTGTCCAACGTAGTCTAAATAACTTGCCAAGAAATTCTCTGAAGGGATTCAGTCCGTACGAATTATTATTCGGAACTAGGATGTTGATCTCTGACCTTGACAGTCAGACTTCAGTGGTGAAAGAAAAAAGCTTTGATATCAAAGACCGTTTGGCTATTTTGCAGGACTTAAACAAAACAAGAAAAGACCTGAGCAACATAAAGTTGAAACAACAGCCAACAACCACTGAAGAACCACCACCTGTCCCAGCAAGACCTGTCTGGATTCCAAAAGTCGGGGATCTAGTCAGGGAGAAGATCGCGGTAAAGAAGGAATTTGGGCCTTCTTACAGAAAAGCAGTTCCTGTCTTGTCTGTCAACGGGACAAGATCAGTTGTACTACCGCCACTTGCTGGAAAAAAGGAGAACCGAGTTGTATCCATCGACCTGGTAAAACCACAATCATGTGGCCAATAACAAACAGTAGGCCAAGTGGACTCCCAATAAGTAGCAGAACACCAAGGTTTGCTACCAGTACAGAGGTCCTAACGAAAAGGCTCATCACATTTGAAACGCCTACAGAAGAACAACAAGGACTATGAAACAATGCAATAGAACTCAGACCTCTGAAAACCCAAATAAAAACATTTAGCAGAGACACACCAATTTATAGTGAAGTACCAAGTGAACATGCAAGAAACAGAAATCCTGAAGCAATTGGAACAATTGACAGAACTGCATCCGGCTACTTCATAAACTTCGATGATTCCTCTGAAGGCTTCAGTGAATCAAAGACACAGCCATCATCAAAAACCTTTAAAGATAAAGCTAAAGAACTTTTGAAACAACTGAAAGAAACATATCTGATTTCCCCATGGATTGAATTTTGGGTGGGTTTTGGTGCATTTATCCTCATACTTTGGCTCATCATGGTACTAACTTTGGGACGCTTCATTGAGGGAAAATATGCTAAAATGGACACAGCAAGTCAGAAAATCAACTTGATCCTCAAACCACACACATCTTCACACGTCGAGAAAAGAGAACTTTCTTCAGCCAACTTCACAGCCAATCCTATACCGGGTGGGGTAGCATGGGACAACACTGACTATGAAATTTATGGTCCGGTCGAAATCCTGAAATATCCACACCAAATTAAGATCTCCTTGAGTGACTTTGTAAAACCAAACTCATTTGCCGATGATTGGGACTTTGAAAGCATTAATAATATGATGTCTGACTTAGTAATGTCTGCTAAATTTACCAAACATGATTATTTGCAGGGTTCTACCAATTATGATAGTATGTACTGTTATAACCACTATGGTAACCATTTTCTACATAAATCTGCACAACCTAGAAATGTTTTAAATTATAATCAATGGGAACATTGTGCAACACCTCCAAAAGGAAGCTCAAGAACCGTTTACGACAAATACTCATATTTTTCAGGGTTTAACACAAGTAATGCTGAAACATTTTATTTTAAATTATCAAACAAGACAGGGACAAAAACCATGATAACCAACACAAAATTGATATATTCGGACTCATTTTTTGAAAAAATGAATACTTTTGGTTTTGATTATTGGGACAAAAATGTTGAATTGAAAAGTGTTTGGGGTACAAAAGATTGGCAAGTACAGGGTATAGAAGCTTTGTTTAGAGCCTGCATGATCCCAGAACAAATGATATTTTTAAATGACACTGTTCAACAAACCACCTGTCTTGGCCTAGCCAAAATCAAAGATTTAAATAAACCGTCTATTCCAAAGCCAACAATGTTTAGCAACACTTCTACAGATGAAGAGATAGACGTAAACCATATATTAAACCAAAACAGCACACATCCTGATTGGAAACAATGGTTGATCTGGCTCACAGATACTAATAACTGTCAAGACAGATTCCTGAACAAAACACAGGGGTTCAAAATGACCAGGCCAGACCCTAGATATCCCCAAAGACATCACCCAGGGATAATAACAACCTACAGTGTGGGCAAATTATGCCTTCAATGGCTACAAACTTCCACACTGGCAGAAATTAAGCAACACCTAACTTTACTTACTGATGGTGCTGACTTGCGTGATTTCATAATGGGACCACGCAAACAGCGTCAAAAACGTTTCATAGCAGCCTCTGTATATGCAGCATACAATGAGGCCTGGAAGGTTACTCAAATTGAGACAGCAGAGAGAATACGGGAAATTGACCGTATTAATTTGGAAAAATCACTTTCTGTAGTGGACAATGGGTTAATGACTCTGTCCTCCAGAATTTTTTCTTTGGACAGCATTGTGTCTTCAGCAATCGACATATTATCGCAGGACTTACTGTTGCTACAACACGGTCAGTCCCAATTGCGTTCTATTGTACAGCTTGGCTGGACGTTACAAAACCTGCGTTCAGGCTATGTGCCTTGGCGTTTAATCAACACAACGTCACTATTCCAAATCTTTAACCTTACTGATAGACAAATCAGTATGGCGCAAAGGGGTGCTGATTATACAATCTTGAGCATTGAAAAACTAGAAAGATTACCAGTGACAATGTCAGAACGACCTGTCAGTGAATGGATAATACATGGGATAATTAATATTCCAATCTCAACCTTCAGGTTTCAATACTGCCAAAAATATATACAGGCTGGCATGTACGAGAAATTGGGAAAGGGGTACATTAAAACAACATGGAACCTGCCCTATTCACATGCATGTGTCAGTAATAAAGGACAGAAAGTGTTTCTTAGTGGCAACAATTGTGCGATGTCACTAAGTGGCACACTTCTGTGTAACGGAATTAGTTTGCATGGAGCCTGTGAAGGGAATTCATACAACCTTTCATGTCACCAGCAAGGCGCACCTGCAACAGAAATAGAACCATTCTTTCAAAGACTCTATAATGGGAGTTACATTCTAATTGTAGATCGCAGATGTTGTAGTCTTATGCCCGGGACTCCTTATCTCGTAACTACGACTGCGAAGGTCAAGTGCTGTGGACGCTCATTGTTCCCCAGCTCCTTTCCAGACAGGGAGGCAAGGGCATGGCCCAATTTGATAATTACTTCTATTCGAATAGATACTTTAAGCAGAATGAAAACAGTGCTTCTTCAGACGCCTACCAGGCTCTCGTCATCAAAAGAAACATATGATCTACAAGTCGCAAGGACGACTGCAGAGATACATTCGTTGTTATCAACTAATTCCCCCATACATTTCGCAGAAATACTAAACGAAATCTTAAATATTTCTGATACCAATGGGGTCTCAAAGGTATTTAAGACAGTATTTTCGATGGCATTAACACCATTCAAAGCCATACTGGGTATTTTTCCAGATTTCGTCCATTCGATTTTTGGCGGACTTCCCCTGATCTTGGGACTAATTGCAGGAATACTATTCTTGGTCCTTATTTTTCATTATGGCAACCCATGTCACAGACAAAACTCTTGCGACAAGGGAAGAAACAATCCTAGCCATTGGATACCGGGACCGGATATCAAAAATCCTGGGACTCTCCCGGCTTAGAGACCTGTACATGACTTGATTTCTATCATTTCGACCAATGTGGCAAAGATGTGTTTTACCTGTATTAAGGTGTCTGCTATGCGGAGAAGAATGCGTGTTAGACACCTGTCTGACGCTACAATCGGATGCGCCAATGGATGCAGAAACATTGTTGAGCCCGATCAAGGTTCATGCTTTGTGCTGCCCTCAAAGGCTACCAATCCTGATGACGGCATTCGTGGAAGCTTCACCACTACGATTGATGGGTAGTGAAGTTCAAGATGAAAGCAGCATCGATCAGGTACGACCTTCTGTCAGCAATGCGAATCAGAATGTCAATGGAGACAATCATGCGCACGAATGCATGATTACACCTATTTCCGAGTTAGTGGAACTTTCCCAGGAAGCTGTTGACAGCTTTTTCGAAAGCCTGAATGATATGATGTTCTCTCCAGAGCAGAAATAGAGACTTTTGAGCAAGCTCGCACACGGCGTTCCCTGAATTCGGCCTTCAACTTTAAAAATAAAGTCACATGAACAATTTTCCCTCCAGTTCACGGACAGCAAGTTTTTCAGCAGCCCCAAAATATTTTTGCATATTTTTCGGGACACTATCTTCTGCTTAAAGTAAGAAACTATTCTTAAAGAACTAAGAATTCTAAATTTTAGATAGCATATAGACATTAGCTGCCCGCTGGTATGTTCATAAATATTTTATTCTCTGATGGAATGGTCTCGAACTTTTTTTCTGTATTAAGAGCCATTTCATGTGTAATTTCTCATATACCAAATAAGCAATAATGTATACAAATGCGTGATTACTTTAGCATTATTCCATAGCTTGAGTGCATACAATACATTTGACTGCAATTTTTCTGTATATTTGAAAATTTCAAAATGCATTTATGTATTTTGGGGTGGTAAGGTATACACTATACTCTATAGTATGTTGTACTATGTTATACTATGCATAGATTAGTAAATATGACCATAGTTAGCGTGGAGTGGGTGTGATGTATTCCTATAGGTTCTGAATCGATCCCCCTATTCCTGACCCTATTCTGGTTAGCAAACTAACAAGTTAACTAAGTAATCAGCCCATGAGGCAGAAAAACCCCATGATGCAGATACCGTTATCTGACGCAGTCACACTACGGCACAGGAACGTGTTATCTGATTAGGTCATAACGCTTGCGATCTAATTAGACAAGCGATATTCCTCCAGCCCCTGATAAGGCATACGGAGTTCTCATAACAAATCAAACCTATGACAACCTGGGCAAAATCCTGCGGCCATTGTTTTGATTTCACCGAGAACTTCAGCAAAAGAATGTGCTAACGAGCAAGTCGTATGACATCCTTATTGACGTATCTATGTCCATCCTTACGTCAATCTCAGCACCTTAAAGGTATAAATATTACCGATCTTGCCCTATGCAAACACACACGTGGTGACGAGACGGAGCAGCCATACTTGCCGAAGCCCAGAAGCAGAGCAGACCCCGCTGGCAGCAGCCCCGCCTTTCTGACGCGCTGAGAACGAGAAGCTGCTTTCTCCTGCCGAGAAACCAAGCACCGGCGCTTCCGGGTAGCCCTCGCAGGCAGCCTGGAATATCGAGACCAGAGAAAGAGATACCATTCCTCATTCATCCTAACTTCCAGGTACAGAACTGAATAACCCCTCACAGAGAATTCTTAAGTTATTTCACTTGGCAAAAACAAACTTAACTTAAACTGTAACTTTCTATTCCCGCCCTCGTATTAGACTTAGGTCAGGTACACGGGGTAGGCATATCTAGAAACACCAGTTGAGTACGTTTAGTCAAATGTATATGTGTATGTAATATATTTTATTCATTTTAAACATCTTATGGCTTAGAAACCATATCAATGTTTTTACAGTATTATTTTATACTGCTGCTTTTAATGTATGCACTTTACTTAACTATAAGTATTGCAATAATATCGATCCATTTCTCTTGTATGAGAAAAGCGACTGATCAATAAATAACACCTTTTTATTGAACACGCCCGTCTCTTCCTTTTCTCTACAATCTGATGAGACTAAGAATGCACGTACTGACTGAGTAAAATAAATTGCCTTTTGTTCACACGACTCTCGAGATTTACTCTTGATTAGGGGAGAGCAAAGTTGTCATGTTCTATGGTTGTCAGAAACTAAATCCCTTCTTGTCTAATCAGGGAAGTTTATTCTTTCCTGAACATTCGAGAAAGTTTCTAGTGAACTCTGAGCTAAGCTGGCAAACCCAAAACTTTAAGTCTAATATCGACAGTAGTAGACCTAGTTAACGTCTGGTCTAGGCCTTTACTATTGTAGGTATTATTCCAATGCGCAGAGCCTATTGGGATGATAGGAGCTACACTACACAAGCACTTTGCACATAATGCACATGTACGAGCACATATATTAGTTTCCCACGTGTGTTGATCTGCAAGTTTATTCTAGTTTGGTTAGTATTTTTCACTGCACACATTATTAATATTATTATTGATTATGGAAGTTTAACTTTGCGAGCTGAAATAAATATATTTCTAAATCTCGCTCCATCAACTCCCTCATCTGGTGATTTTAAAATCACCAAACCACACCCAAAATTTAACAAAATTTTATCCCATAGATGAACATGTTTGGTTTTCACTGTGTTAGTATTTCTAAAGACTTGTCTCATCAGTTTGTCTGCTATTCTCATATTGAGTTCTACGAAACTCTTCCAGTTCTATCTCTTTTTCTTGTTCCTTTCTGATCTTGTATATTCTCTTCTTTTCCCTCAGATATTTCTTTCTCTTGTGAAACATGCAACTGATCTTCAACAACAGTATCACAACAACTATAACTAATAAAGGTGTTAGTACTTTGCCAAGAATTGAACCACCAATCTCTTGAAACCAGGTTTTGATTGCTTGAAATCTTTTTGACAGACGTTCTGAAAAATCATCCTCTTCTAAGGGAACAATTTCTGAATGCATCTCAGTGATATTTTTAATATACATCTCAATACCCTGACTCTTATCAGGGATATAAGTACAACAGTGCTGGACATATAAAATGCCACAGACTCCTCCTTCTTTTGCTAGCAGAATGTCTAAAGCTAGACGATTCTGCATTACCATAGACCGAATAGCAATGACCTCAGTATCCACTAATTGGAAACCACCAGCTGTGTCTGTTGACAATCTGTCAACAATTGTAGACAATTTTCTGATTTTCCCTGCATTCAAGGTTATACCTACTAGAGGTATCACTGCTTCAAAGATGTCTCCTAAAATTTCTGATAAACTTTCTCTTTTGTATCTGTTCAATTGTTTGCTGATTTCAAATGAACCATCTGCATTTCTTTCAACATGAAATATTTTTGGAAAAACTAATCCTACAAAACATGTCCCATACCAGTGATCAGGGAGGTTATAATAAGCTTTGTCTCCACAAACATAATAAATTCCAGGAAAAATTGGGTCTTTGCCACCTTTGAATCCCCAACCCCCCATGAACTGATAAGTATCCTCACAATGACTCACACCCACAACATAGTTATCAAATAAAGTATTATCTCTCCTAATGCAAAATTTACCACTAATTGGTTTATCTATGTGGATAGCAGTGTTTTCAAAAGATTTGCCATTTAGTTTTTCGTTCTCTTTCTGCCAGAACTTGGATTTGGTCTGTTTAAGCATTTCATTTCTTTTATAAATCGCTCTTCTCTACTCAACTAAATTTAGGAAAGACTTTTCCTCATTTCTCAATTTACATGTCAAATTATTTCTAAAAGCATACTCATAGGTAAGTTCATTCGTCACGATAAAGAATTCCCTCATCTGTTTGGCTTGCTTGTGTTTATTCAAACTTTTCTCAATTTTTAGGTTTGCAAAAATCTCATCATAGTTAGAATAGTAATATTCTAAATGACCAGTTTGATTAAATAGACTAGCTATCACACTGCAGGTTATGCCATAAGTAAGAGGTAACTCCCTCTGAAACAGAAGCAGGCAATTTCACACAAATGTAGCAGTCTTTCACCTCCATGGCCTTTACATATTCAGCCAGGAGTCTTGAAAAAGTATTGCTAGAAAAATCACCAACAGATCTATCCTGATGAATCTCAGGATTATGATCAATAACTCTGTTAGTTCTGCCTGTTGCACTATGTTTATCTTGGTTAACAGAAGCTTTGCTTGTCATATTGACTTTGTACATCTCTTTGTAATCCCAAAAGGGAAAATAACAGCTAAAACTAACCAAATCAAAATTATTAGGACCACACAAATCAAAGACATCTTACAGCATCTCTTGAAGATAGAGCATCTTGAAATGTTATTTACAAAAACGTAAGGCATTTTCACTGTTTGTTAAGTTTTCAAAGAAAACAAAAACAAAAATTTAAAATTGTCTAAATTTTCTAAAATTCTAACACCTCCCTTTTTAAATTCTTTTTTTTTTTCAAACCCTCAACTTCCTAACAGCTTTTCTGCGACCTTATGTCACAATTGTTTTCCAACTAACACAATTTCTTCGACCTTGTGTCACCTAACACAATTTCTTCAGCCTTATCCCAAAAATGGAAACCCAAAATTTAAACAGAAGCTACTTCAATCGTTGTCACTATGGTCATCTACCTCTTCCTGACTGCTACTGTTTATCCCCACTACAGGTGGAATGATTATATAAGTCCATTCAGGTGACTTATATTTCTGGTTTGGTTTTAAAATTCTTTTTGCCCTTTTATTAATGACCTAAATTTTCTTTCCTGGTTCAGTTTTCTTTTCAGGATCCTTTTGACTTGATATCTCGTTGATCTGTTCTTTAGATCTGTGTACCAACTTGAATTTCAAGCCTTCATTTTCTTCTGGCCAATTATCACCTTTTCTTGATAATTTATTCTTTGGCTCAGTTACATTACACTCTGTTCTCCATGCTCTTTTTCTGAATTTTCTTATTTGAGAATCTTCATCACTCTCATCAGTTTCACTATCAGAAATTTGAATTCTAGATTCAGGTACTTCTTTACTCGGCAGCTTCACTCCGTTAGGAACTTCGGGGCATATTACCAAGCAATAGCGATAATTATCGCTATTGCTTGGTTAGAGACAAAAATTTACCGCTGAGCTGCGGCGATTTTTATCGCAAATAAACCTTGGTATTACCAAGGTTTATCGCAAATGCGATAAAAATCGCCCGCAATGCATGAATATCGCTGAAAAGTCAGCGATATTCATGCATTACCGAGCTAATGTTCTTAGCCATGTTATCCACCTCCCATTGGATAACATGGCTAAGAACTGCTCAGGGCAGGTGTTTTTGGCGAATATCTCCATAAGTTGGTAATAGGAGATAGCGATGTTAGCGACTGTTTCCAGTCGCTAACATCTTAGCACGCCCACTTTGCATGTCATTAGTGATAAATATCACTGACATGCAAAGTGGGGCCCAAGATGGTCGCTATCTCCTACTAGCTGTCGCTAACTGGTGTTAGCGACAGCTAGGTAATAGGGAGATCATTTTATCTCCGCTTTCTTGGCTTTTAAAGCCAAAAAAGCAGAGATAAACCCCCTTGATAATATGCCCCTTCATCCTTAGAACTGGTACTTGGTAATTTGTCTTCTTCTTCTTCTTCTTCAATTACCTTCAACTTCCCAGATTCAGAATTCCTGTTCCTGCTTTCAGAGCTTCTTTTCTGCTTTTCAATACTCTCCTGATCTTGATTCTCTTTTCTGTTAGACTCTTCTTCTGCCTCTTTTTCTAGCAGATCTCCATCATTTTCTGAGACTAATATCACAACTTCCAAGTCTTTTTCATTCAAGGCTTGTTTACCATTCAAACTCTCCAGATGTCGACCTTCCTGTCGATCTTCAAGATCTGGATTTCTTTCAGGTTCTTCTTCAGAATGTGAATCAGCAGTGGTGTCACTCTCTTCATCAGAATTTTCAGGTGTAGGTACACGAATGGTGTGACTTGCATGTATCCACCGCTTTAGACCTTTACATTTTACTGCATTTGTTGTGACGAGAATAACCTGCCTTGCTTTCTGCCACCTGCGTACTAGACAGTTTCTTCTTCGATGTACTTTTGTTCTGACCCAGTCACCTGGTAACAGATCATGTGCTTGCTCTTTTTCTCTTGTTTGTACTTCAGTTCCCACCTGATTAGACACAGAAGTCACGACATCAGACAATTTCCTGCAATACTCCAAAATGATGCTATCATTAATAGTCATCAATTTCCCTACAGGAATACAAGCTTGTCTCATGACTCTGCCCATGACAATGTCATGTGGACTTAAACCTGTCTTTTTATCAGGTGTACTTCTCAGAGTCATCAGAACAAGTGGAAGGGCATCTGTCCACTTCATACCTGTAGCTAGACACATTTTTCCAATTCTGTTCTTTATAGTACCATTCACTTGCTCCACAACACCTGAAGCTTCAGATCTATATGCACAATGGAGCTTCTGCTCTATGTTTAAAGCTTCACAAATCAGTTTTAACAATCTGTTTTCAAAATGCCTTCCGCAATCACTTTCCACAGTCACCGGGAAACCGTACCTTGGTATAATCTCCCTTAAAAGCAATTTTGCGACTGTGATTGAATCATTGTGACGTGTGGGAAATGCTTCAACCCATCTTGAAAACAGACAGATTATTACAAGAACATATCGCAGCTTATTATGAGGTGGCATTTCAATGAAATCCATTTGTAACCTAGTCAAAGGACCACCCTCCCGTCCTATGGTTCCCATACTCACAACTGTTTTTCTGTTGGGGTTCATTTGTTGGCAAACCAAACACCGTTGACAGAGAGACTCTGCAATAATTCTGAACTTTGGATTAAACCAAGTCTCTCTGAAAAGTCTGATCATAGAGTCTCTTCCAATATGTGCCTGACCATGATACATCCTAGCCATGTCAGCAATCATGCTATTGGGTAAAACTGTTCTGCCATCTTTGTAAGTCCAAACTCCGTCCTCATCTCGCTGCCTACATTCTGCTTTCAACCATGTATTTTTCTCCTCATCACTTGCTTCATCCTGTAAATCTTTAATTGTAAATGTAAATGTAATGTAAATGTATTGCGACTTATATAGCACACGTATCACCCGAAGGCATCAAGGCGCTTGCTTAGGGAACCCGTCCTGGTATTCCCCTGTGAGATACCCCGGCAGGGTATCCACAAAGTGAAAGCCAGGCATCCCGCCGCGAGGGGCCGTAGTGGAGATTAAGCAAGCTATTGCCCAGAGTCGCAGAGTGTGACCCCGTGAGTCGAGTAGGCACCGGAGCGAGAATTGTCCAGTCCGTGGAATTTTTGAGCCTGAGACCCGCCGAGGCGGGGAATCGAACCCTGGTCCACGGCCGATCTCAGCTTCCGGGTCTGCCGCCTCTAACCACTGAGCCACGCTTCTCCACTCCACAATTCCCTGCCATGTTTCAACTACTGATGTTAGCATAAGTGAATTCAAAATATGTTCATCATTCTTTTCCCAATGGATTGCAAAATTGTTTCTCGCACAGTATTTAGCCATCTCATCTGCATAGGCATTTCCTTTTGTAATGAAATCCTCACCTTTCTTGTGTGCTGAACATTTTACGACAGCAATATTTTCTGGTAATTGAATACCATCAATTAATCTTTAAATCAAATTTGCATTTCTGATGGGAGTACCTGCAGAAGTAAAATAACCTCTTTGGGACCAAAGCTGTCCATAATCATGCACAACTCCGTATCCATACTGGCTGTCAGTTCTTATGGTGATTTTCAAATTTATTGCATTTTCACAAGCACGAATCAAAGCAATTAGTTCCGCTACTTGAGCTGAACGAACCCCTTCGAGACATGATGCTTCAATCACCGTAGCAACTGTACAGACAGAATATGCTGCTCTCAAGAAACCCTCTTCTGTTCTTAGACAAGAGCCATCAACAAAGTAGACAAAGTCAGATATAGGCAAAGGAACATCTTTAATGTCTTGCCTAGGCTTCGTGCAATATTCCAGGACATCTAAACACTCATGATCAATGTCATATTCATTTCTGATTTCAGTTTCTGTACCATCAGGCAATAGTGTAGAAGGGTTCAAATTAACACACCTTGTTATTGAAACATTATCTGATCCCAGAATAATTTTTTCATATTTGGTAAGTCTGTTATTTGTTAGATGCTGCGTTTTACTTCTGGTAAGCAGAATTTCAACTGAATGGGGTACATCGACTTTTACAGGAAATCCCATAAAGATTCCTTCACTTTGCTCAAGACTCACACTAGTTGCAGCTACTGCTTTTAAGCAGCCTGGTAATGCTTTTGCAACAGGATCAAGTACTGCTGAGAAATATGCAATCGGCTTTCTCAGTTTTCCATGTCTCTGAAAAAACACAGTCAATGCACATCCTTCTCTTTCACTGCAATACAGCTCAAAATTCTTGTCGTAATCTGGCATGCCTAAAGCAGGTGCTTCACATAGGCTCCTTTTTAGCTTCTCAAAAGCTTCCATTTCAATTTTTGTGAGAACAATAGGATCTTTAATATCTGATTTTGTCAGTCTCTGTAGTGGTTTCGCAATTACTGAAAATCCACTAATCCATTGATGACAATAGCCAACCATCCCTAGAAACATTCTGACCTGCCTCTGTGTTTTTGGAGGTTGCATTCCCTGAATCATTTTGATTCTCTCAATTTGTTCTTGTCTGACTCTTTTTGCAATTCTGTGTCCAAGGTATTTTACTTCTTGTTTACAAAACTGTAATTTTGCAGGTGACACTTTATGTCCTTCATCTGCCAAGTGATTCAAAAGAGTAATCGTATCTGTGACTCAATTATCTCGTGTTCTTGCTGCAACCAGTAAATCATCAATATATTGGACCAATGTCGATTTTACTGGTAAATTTAAATTCTACAAAGATTTCTTTAATAACTGATTAAAGATAGAAGGACTTTCTGTATACCCTTGAGGAATACGACACCATGCTAGTGTGCGACCTTGGAATCTGAACGCAAATATTTGCTGGCTGTCTGGATGCCATGGAACAGTAAAGAACGCATTGCAAAGGTCAATGACAGTGTACCATTCTGCATCATGCGGAATTTGGTAAAGAATTACTGCCGGATTTGGAACAACTGGACAACATGGAACAACTATCTGGTTAACCCTTCTCAGATCTTGTACTATTCTGTACGTTCCGTTTGGCTTTTTGATCCCCATAATCGGTGAATTACAAGGACTGCTTTCAATTTCCCTTAGAAAACCTTGTTTTATGAATTTTTCAATTACAGGAATAACACCTTCAATTGTTTCAGTTTTCATTTTGTACTGAGGAATGTTTGGGTATTCAATTCCTTGTTTCACTGTGATTTTTACAGGATCAACATGTCTCATCAAGCCCATCTCACTCCCTGTCAAATCCCAAATTTCATTTTTGACTGTATTCTTCAATTCTTCTGGGAGATTATCTTTTTCAAATACAGGAAATAATTTCCTTTCCTCCACTTCCACCATCAACATTGTTAATTTGTAAAGCCCATCTTCCTCAAAAGTTTGTAGTTCAATACCCTCCGGTGAGCAATATATTTTGCAGTTCATCTTGCATAGGATATCTCTTCCTAGCAAGTTTACGGGACTGCTATTGCAAACTACAAATTTATGTTTGTCTTTGAATTTGCCAATTTCTACCTTTACAGGCTCTGTCAAATCTGTTTTAATTTGCTGATTAGCTACACCAACTATTTGGATGGTGTCACCAGAGAGAGGCAGGTTTTCAATTTCGACTGATCTAACAGTAGAACGGGTAGCACCAGTGTCCACAAGAAACGTGATTTCTACATCATTCACTTTACCATTTACAAATGGACCAGACTGGTCAACCTCAAGAGTGGCTCCAAGTACACACTCTTCCTCCTCTCTCAGGCACCATCATAAGTAATCTTCTGAATCACTTCCTCCATTTTCTGTCATCAAAAACTGTCCAGAAACATTTGGCACATTCACTCTTTTTGGTCTTATTACCTGATCACTTCCGCTGAATCCTGTATCCGAATTAAACCTTTGACCACCTCCACAGTTAGGGAGAGGAGGCTGTGGAATTTGACTCTGCTGATTTGCTAACTGTCGCTGTAGCTGTTGCTGTAGATTCAACTCATTTAGTTGTCGCTGTAGCCTTTGCTGCAGAATCAACTCATTCTGCATCTGTGGATTTAATGATGCATTTTTAAAATTTCTGGGTGGATTTTTACACTCGCGCTTCCAGTGTCCAATTTCGCCACAATTAAAACAAGGCAATTTCTGTTTCAGCTCCTCAACATTAACATTAAATTTTGACATGTTATAATTTCCTTTAAATTTTTCTTGACACTGATTCTAAATAAAATTTACATTTTTATTCTCTAAATTTGCAATCTGTTGTTCAGCTACCTTCACCTGTGCCCACATTGCCTTTTCCTTTAATTTCTTCTGTCTGGCTTCAATTTCATCACTGCAATATTTTGCTTTTCTCAATATGTCATCAACTGAGTTAGATTGCCAACCAACAATATTATTTCTAATCATCTCACCAATTTCAGGTCTAGGACCATAAACGAATCTGTAAATAAAGTGACTCATGTCCTTTTTATTTAATTTTTCATAGCCACTGTACTGTTTGAAAACCAACAGTAATCTTTCATAAAATGAATGTACAGATTCTTTTGGCTTTTGATTTGTTCTATACAAAAGGGGATGATGGACGGAGCGCTTGAACAAATCAAACACTCACCCCCAGTCAACTGATCTGGGTTTAATCCATCACCATTCTTTAGTTCACTCAGCCACCCCAGTTCAGACATGGCTATATGCAAATCAGTCTGACCCTGTGCCTTATGGGAACAGTCCAGCCCGAACTGCCAAGCCATGTCTTCCCTGGACCGGAAACAAGCATCTTGGGACCGGTTTCGGATTCATAATCCTCATCAGCCAGGCTATCTTGAATCCAGTGGCCAAGTGAACAAGGGACTAACGTCTGAGTATACCCTGCCACACTTAGGGCGAACAAAGTGATACAAAAGGGGATGATGGACGGAGCGCTTGAACAAATCAAACACTCACCCCCAGTCAACTGATCTGGGTTTACTCCATCACCATTCTTTAGTTCACTCAGCCACCCCAGTTCAGACATGGCTATATGCAAATCAGTCTGACCCTGTGCCTTAAGGGAACAGTCCAGCCCGAACTGCCAAGCCATGTCTTCCCTGGACCGGAAACAAGCATCCTGGGACCGGTTTCGGATTCATAATCCTCATCAGCCAGGCTATCTTGAATCCAGTGGCCAAGTGAACAAGGGACTAACGTCTGAGTATACCCTGCCACACTTAGGGCGAACAAAGTGATACAAAAGGGGATGATGGACGGAGCGCTTGAACAAATCAAACACTCACCCCCAGTCAACTGATCTGGGTTTAATCCATCACCATTCTTTAGTTCACTCAGCCACCCCAGTTCAGACATGGCTATATGCAAATCAGTCTGACCCTGTGCCTTATGGGAACAGTCCAGCCCGAACTGCCAAGCCATGTCTTCCCTGGACCGGAAACAAGCATCCTGGGACCGGTTTCGGATTCATAATCCTCATCAGCCAGGCTATCTTGAATCCAGTGGCCAAGTGAACATGGGACTCACGTCTGAGTATACCCTGCCACACTTAGGGCGAACAAAGCGATACAAAAGGGGATGATGGACGGAGCGCTTGAACAAATCAAACACTCACCCCCAGTCAACTGATCTGGGTTTAATCCATCACCATTCTTTAGTTCACTCAGCCACCCCAGTTCAGACATGGCTATATGCAAATCAGTCTGACCCTGTGCCTTATAGGAACAGTCGAGCCCGAACTGCCAAGCCATGTCTTCCCTGGACCGGAAACAAGCATCCTGGGACCGGTTTCGGATTCATAATCCTCATCAGCCAGGCTATCTTGAATCCAGTGGCCAAGTGAACAAGGGACTCACGTCTGAGTATACCCTGCCACACTTAGGGTGAACAAAGCGATACAAAAGGGGATGATGGACGGAGCGCTTGAACAAATCAAACACTCACCCCCAGTCAACTGATCTGGGTTTAATCCATCACCATTCTTTAGTTCACTCAGCCACCCCAGTTCAGACATGGCTATATGCAAATCAGTCTGTCCCTTCGGGCTGGACTGTTCCCATGAGGCACAGGGTCAGACTGATTTGCATTTAGCCATGTCTGAAATGGGGTGGCTGAGTGGGCTAAAGAATGGTGATGGATTAAACCTAGATCAGTTGACTGGGGGTGAGTGTTTGATTTGCTCAAACACTCCGTCCATCATCCCCTTTTGTATCGCTTTGTTCGCCCTAAGTGTGGCAGGGTATGCTCAGACGTGAGTCCCTTGCTCACGTGGCCACTGGATTCAAGATAGCCTGGCTGATGAGGATTATGAATCCGAAACCGGTCCCAGGATGCTTGTTTCCGGTCCATGGAAGACATGGCTTGGCAGTTCGGGCTGGACTGTTCCCATGAGGCCCAGGGTCAGACTGATTTGCATTTAGCCATGTCTGAAATGGGGTGGCTGAGTGGGCTAAAGAATGGTGATGGATTAAACCCAGATCAGTTGACTGGGGGTGAGTGTTTGATTTGCTCAAACACTCCGTCCATCATCCCCTTTTGTATCGCTTTGTTCGCCCTAAGTGTGGCAGGGTATGCTCAGACGTGAGTCCCTTGCTCACTTGGCCACTGGATTCAAGATAGCCTGGCTGATGAGGATTATGAATCCGAAACCGGTCCCAGGATGCTTGTTTCCGGTCCATGGAAGACATGGCTTGGCAGTTCGGGCTCGACTGTTCCCATGAGGCACAGGGTCAGACTGATTTGCATTTAGCCATGTCTGAAATGGGGTGGCTGAGTGGGCTAAAGAATGGTGATGGATTAAACCCAGATCAGTTGACTGGGGGTGAGTGTTTGATTTGCTCAAACACTCCATCCATCATCCCCTTTTGTATCGCTTTGTTTGCCCTAATTGTGGCAGGGTATGCATAGACGTGAGTCCCTTGCTCACTTGGCCACTGGATTCAAGATAGCCTGGCTGATGAGGATTATTAATCTGAAACCGGTCCCAGGATGCTTGTTTCCGGTCCATGGAAGACATGTCTTGGCAGTTCGGGCTGGACTGTTCCCATGAGGCACAGGGTCAGACTGATTTGCATTTAGCCATGTCTGAAATGGGGTGGCTGAGTGGGCTAAAGAATGGTGATGGATTAAACCCAGATCAGTTGACTGGGGGTGAGTGTTTGATTTGCTCAAACACTCCGTCCATCATCCCCTTTTGTATCGCTTTGTTCGCCCTAAGTGTTGCAGGGTATGCTCAGACGTGAGTCCCTTGCTCACTTGGCCACTGGATTCAAGATAGCCTGGCTGATGAGGATTATGAATCCGAAACTGGTCCCAGGATGCTTGTTTCCGGTCCATGGAAGACATGGCTTGTAAGTTCGGGCTGGACTGTTCCCATGAGGCACAGGGTCAGACTGATTTGCATTTAGCCATGTCTGAAATGGGGTGGCTGAGTGGGCTAAAGAATGGTGATGGATTAAACCCAGATCAGTTGACTGTAGGTGAGTGTTTGATTTGCTCAAACACTCCGTCCATCATCCCCTTTTGTATCGCTTTGTTCGCCCTAAGTGTGGCAGGGTATGCTCAGACGTGAGTCCCTTGCTCACTTGGCCACTGGATTCAAGATAGCCTGGCTGATGAGGATTATGAATCCGAAACCGGTCCCAGGATGCTTGTTTCCGGTCCATGGAAGACATGGTTTGGCAGTTCGGGCTGGACTGTTCCCATGAGGCACAGGGTCAGACTGATTTGCATTTAGCCATGTCTGAAATGGGGTGGCTGAGTGGGCTAAAGAATGGTGATGGATTAAACCCAGATCAGTTGACTGGGGGTGAGTGTTTGATTTGCCCAAACACTCCGTCCATCATCCCCTTTTGTATCGCTTTGTTCGCCCTAAGTGTGGCAGGGTATGCTCAGACGTGAGTCCCTTGCTCACTTGGCCACTGGATTCAAGATAGCCTGGCTGATGAGGATTATGAATCCGAAACCGGTCCCAGGATGCTTGTTTCCGATCCATGGAAGACATGGCTTGGCGTTCGGGCTGGACTGTTCCCATGAGGCACAGGGTCAGACTGATTTGCATTTAGCCATGTCTGAAATGGGGTGGCTGAGTGGGCTAAAGAATGGTGATGGATTAAACCCAGATCAGTTGACTGGGGGTGAGTGTTTGATTTGCTCAAACACTCCGTCCATCATCCCCTTTTGTATCGTCTTGATTTGTTCTGTCAATTTTAACCCAATCAACTTCTTTTGGAGGAATCTTTCCTTTCAACCAGTAAATTACTTTGTCATATAATTCCATGACTTCTGATGATGGAGCACCTGTCGCTGCATCTCGAGTTGGTTCTACTTTTGGCCAACTTACAGCAGTTTTACATTCCGTCCATAGATCTGATGGGACAACAATGTCGAAGAATCCATCAAGATCAATCTACAGAACTTTTGACACTTTAATGAATCTTTCCACCTGTCGATACCATTCCACAGGCTTTTCTCTCAGCCGAGGGAAATCATTTGTAAACAACAAAATGTCTTGTCTAGACCAGGGAACATGAACATAACCACCACCTGCAAGTTCTCTCATTGGATATTGATTAGTCATCTATTCTCTTTTTTCTTCTTCTTTCTTCTTGGTCCACTTCACTCTCCATTTACTCAAATCACCCAATTTTTTAATGTACACAATCAAATCTTTTATATGCATAATTCTTCCCATTGTATTGAAGTTATCGATATCTATTTCAGTGAATTCCAATCTGTAATGTTTTCCCAAATTCTTTTGCCTGCTTAAATCAATTTCTAATTCTGCAGCCAATTCTTCTAATTGATCATATTTGTTTTTCATTTTCCACTGTACACTTTTACAAATGAACAATAGTTCATCATCTTGATAATGCTTCAAACTGTCAGGACCAATTGTACCAATAATCAATTCCTCCAAATCTGCTTTAATCTAGCTAAAGTTAAATCAGGCATCTTTGTTTTTTCTCGATGTATTTCAGATAATTCTGAGTAAAATTTTTCAGCCACCTTTTGAATTTCTGCATTTAATGGAATTGTTAAACTTGGTTGTTTAATTTCTCATTGATCAAAGACAGGCTGAACAGGACTAAGCATGGGCGTAAAATCCGCTCCGCTCGCGGATTTTTCGGATTTTCGGCAAATCCGCAATCCGCGAACGCTCGCGAATTTGTCGAAAATCCGTGAATCCGCTCGCGGCGGATTTTTTGCTTGGTTGCG
Source organism: Lissotriton helveticus (assembly GCF_964261635.1). NCBI lineage: Eukaryota > Metazoa > Chordata > Amphibia > Caudata > Salamandridae > Lissotriton > Lissotriton helveticus. The sequence goes on from NC_136057.1 coordinate 668,595,295, forward strand.
GCGCGCGGCGTGGTGCACGGCGTTCACTTTCCGTCATTTTAGCGTTTGCCGAGTTGTTTTTCTTTGCGAGTGACGCGCCATTTTAGATCTTGCTGCGTGTTCCCGCGGGAGTTTGTCGCCCGCGAATACGTACTCGCGGCTTGCCACCTTGCACAGCACACCTCGCGAGAGTTCGCAATTGCGAACACGTAGTTGCGGCGGAAAGGAACAATCTCGCACTTGCGAAATAGAGATTTTGCAATTTCGCACAAGAAAATCACCAGCAAACAGGATAAACCTTCAGAAAATTATGATTTTTATCAGAATCACTCCTCAGGTTGACATTTGCATGGCCTTTTTTTTTTGCAAGGAGTCCATTTTGGGGGGGGGGAGGAAGGAAGTGCCCCACAGTCTCCAACTTCCTGTTCCTGTCCAGCAGGCTCCTCCCAGTGCTTTGTCCATCTCCTGGTCACTTTCATTTGGATCTGGAGCTGGAAGGATTACTTTTTGTGGGTGCTGCTGGATATTTGGATTTGAGGCCTTTTTGACTGTCTTTGGATCACTTTTGGATTAGAAATCAACTTTCACAAGTAAGTTTGTTTGGGGCATTACAGTTGCTGCAAGTAAAATTTTGGAACTTTTTCAGAACATTAAATAAATTATATTGTGGGTAGCCACAGTATCCAGTAGGACCAGGGTTGGTTAGGGGTGCATGATACAACTGTTTTGTTGAATTTAAACACCATTTAGGCCATGGATGGGCTGGGATTGTGCTGATTTTTGTCCTTTTTTTGGGACTGCTGGTGGGGCCCTTTGCCCAGGGGTGGTGAGTGTTGCATGGGCCTAGTCTTTCTGTGGGGTGTCTTCTTGAATTTAAACATAATTCATGTCATGGATTGGCTGGGATTGTGCTTATTTTATTGTTTTTTGTCGTTTTTGGGGGGCTGCTGGTGTGGCCTTTTGCCCAGGGGTGGTGGGTGGTGCATGGACTGAGTGTGCCTGTGGTGTGGTCTCACTCTCTTTAATGTAAACATCATGGATGGCATTGGATTGTGGTGATTTCTGGCTGTTTTTCTGTTTTTTGGGGGTGTACTGTTGATGTGGACTGGTCATGTGGGTGGTGGTGGTGGCCATCTTGAGTGCTGGCTGCTACAGGCAACATGTGCTTGGGGTGTAAGAAGGGGCCATTTTGAGGAGTGGCAGTGTCTGAGGCCTGCACTTATTTTGCCTACTTTTCATCCATTATGCCCAGGGGTAGTGAGTGTTGCATGGGCCTAGTGTTTCTGAGGGGTGTCTTCTTGAATTTAAACACCATTGAGGCCATGGATGGGCTGGGATTGTGCTGATTTTATTGTTTTTTGTCGTTTTTTTGGGCCTGCTGGTGGGGCCCTTTGCCCAGGGGTGGTGAGTGTTGCATGGGCCTAGTCTTTCTGTGGGGTGTCTTCTTGAATTTAAACATAATTGAGGCCATGGATGGGCTGGGATTGGGCTTATTTTATTGTTTTTTGTCGTTTTTGGGGGGCTGCTGGTGTGGCCTTTTGCCCAGGGGTGGTGGGTGGTGCATGGACTGAGTGTGCCTGTGGTGTGGTCTCACTCTCTTTAATGTAAACATCATGGATGGCATTGGATTGTGGTGATTTCTGGCTGTTTTTCTGTTTTTTGGGGGTGTACTGTTGATGTGGACTGGTCATGTGGGTGGTGGTGGTGGCCATCTTGAGTGCTGGCTGCTACAGGCAACATGTGCTTGGGGTGTAAGAAGGGGCCATTTTGAGGAGAGGCAGTGTCTGAGGCCTGCACTTATTTTGCCTACTTTTCATCCATTATGCCCAGGGGTAGTGAGTGTTGCATGGGCCTAGTGTTTCTGAGGGGTGTCTTCTTGAATTTAAACACCATTGAGGCCATGGATGGGCTGGGATTGTGCTGATTTTATTGTTTTTTGTCGTTTTTTTGGGCCTGCTGGTGGGGCCCTTTGCCCAGGGGTGGTGAGTGTTGCATGGGCCTAGTCTTTCTGTGGGGTGTCTTCTTGAATTTAAACATAATTGAGGCCATGGATGGGCTGGGATTGGGCTTATTTTATTGTTTTTTGTCGTTTTTGGGGGGCTGCTGGTGTGGCCTTTTGCCCAGGGGTGGTGGGTGGTGCATGGACTGAGTGTGCCTGTGGTGTGGTCTCACTCTCTTTAATGTAAACATCATGGATGGCATTGGATTGTGGTGATTTCTGGCTGTTTTTCTGTTTTTTGGGGGTGTACTGTTGATGTGGACTGGTCATGTGGGTGGTGGTGGTGGCCATCTTGAGTGCTGGCTGCTACAGGCAACATGTGCTTGGGGTGTAAGAAGGGGCCATTTTGAGGAGAGGCAGTGTCTGAGGCCTGCACTTATTTTGCCTACTTTTCATCCATTATGCCCAGGGGTAGTGAGTGTTGCATGGGCCTAGTGTTTCTGAGGGGTGTCTTCTTGAATTTAAACACCATTGAGGCCATGGATGGGCTGGGATTGTGCTGATTTTATTGTTTTTTGTCGTTTTTTTGGGCCTGCTGGTGGGGCCCTTTGCCCAGGGGTGGTGAGTGTTGCATGGGCCTAGTCTTTCTGTGGGGTGTCTTCTTGAATTTAAACATAATTGAGGCCATGGATGGGCTGGGATTGGGCTTATTTTATTGTTTTTTGTCGTTTTTGGGGGGCTGCTGGTGTGGCCTTTTGCCCAGGGGTGGTGGGTGGTGCATGGACTGAGTGTGCCTGTGGTGTGGTCTCACTCTCTTTAATGTAAACATCATGGATGGCATTGGATTGTGGTGATTTCTGGCTGTTTTTCTGTTTTTTGGGGGTGTACTGTTGATGTGGACTGGTCATGTGGGTGGTGGTGGTGGCCATCTTGAGTGCTGGCTGCTACAGGCAACATGTGCTTGGGGTGTAAGAAGGGGCCATTTTGAGGAGAGGCAGTGTCTGAGGCCTGCACTTATTTTGCCTACTTTTCATCCATTATGCCCAGGGGTAGTGAGTGTTGCATGGGCCTAGTGTTTCTGAGGGGTGTCTTCTTGAATTTAAACACCATTGAGGCCATGGATGGGCTGGGATTGTGCTGATTTTATTGTTTTTTGTCGTTTTTTTGGGCCTGCTGGTGGGGCCCTTTGCCCAGGGGTGGTGAGTGTTGCATGGGCCTAGTCTTTCTGTGGGGTGTCTTCTTGAATTTAAACATAATTGAGGCCATGGATGGGCTGGGATTGGGCTTATTTTATTGTTTTTTGTCGTTTTTGGGGGGCTGCTGGTGTGGCCTTTTGCCCAGGGGTGGTGGGTGGTGCATGGACTGAGTGTGCCTGTGGTGTGGTCTCACTCTCTTTAATGTAAACATCATGGATGGCATTGGATTGTGGTGATTTCTGGCTGTTTTTCTGTTTTTTGGGGGTGTACTGTTGATGTGGACTGGTCATGTGGGTGGTGGTGGTGGCCATCTTGAGTGCTGGCTGCTACAGGCAACATGTGCTTGGGGTGTAAGAAGGGGCCATTTTGAGGAGAGGCAGTGTCTGAGGCCTGCACTTATTTTGCCTACTTTTCATCCATTATGCCCAGGGGTAGTGAGTGTTGCATGGGCCTAGTGTTTCTGAGGGGTGTCTTCTTGAATTTAAACACCATTGAGGCCATGGATGGGCTGGGATTGTGCTGATTTTATTGTTTTTTGTCGTTTTTTTGGGCCTGCTGGTGGGGCCCTTTGCCCAGGGGTGGTGAGTGTTGCATGGGCCTAGTCTTTCTGTGGGGTGTCTTCTTGAATTTAAACATAATTGAGGCCATGGATGGGCTGGGATTGGGCTTATTTTATTGTTTTTTGTCGTTTTTGGGGGGCTGCTGGTGTGGCCTTTTGCCCAGGGGTGGTGGGTGGTGCATGGACTGAGTGTGCCTGTGGTGTGGTCTCACTCTCTTTAATGTAAACATCATGGATGGCGTTGGATTGTGGTGATTTCTGGCTGTTTTTCTGTTTTTTGGGGGTGTACTGTTGATGTGGACTGGCCATGTGGGTGGTGGTGGTGGCCATCTTGAGTGCTGGCTGGTACAGGCAGGCAACATGTGCCTGGGGTGTAAGGGGCCATTTTGAGGAGAGGCAGTGTCTGAGGCCTGCACTTATTTTGCCTACTTTTCATCCATTATGCCCAGGGGTAGTGAGTGTTGCATGGGCCTAGTGTTTCTGAGGGGTGTCTTCTTGAATTTAAACACCATTGAGGCCATGGATGGGCTGGGATTGTGCTGATTTTATTGTTTTTTGTCGTTTTTTTGGGCCTGCTGGTGGGGCCCTTTGCCCAGGGGTGGTGAGTGTTGCATGGGCCTAGTCTTTCTGTGGGGTGTCTTCTTGAATTTAAACATAATTGAGGCCATGGATGGGCTGGGATTGGGCTTATTTTATTGTTTTTTGTCGTTTTTGGGGGGCTGCTGGTGTGGCCTTTTGCCCAGGGGTGGTGGGTGGTGCATGGACTGAGTGTGCCTGTGGTGTGGTCTCACTCTCTTTAATGTAAACATCATGGATGGCGTTGGATTGTGGTGATTTCTGGCTGTTTTTCTGTTTTTTGGGGGTGTACTGTTGATGTGGACTGGCCATGTGGGTGGTGGTGGTGGCCATCTTGAGTGCTGGCTGGTACAGGCAACATGTGCCTGGGGTGTAAGGGGCCATTTTGAGGAGAGGCAGTGTCTGAGGCCTGCACTTATTTTGCCTACTTTTCATCCATTATGCCCAGGGGTAGTGAGTGTTGCATACTTGCATGTCCGTAGTCTTTCTGTGGGGTGTCTTCAATGTAAACATCAAGGATGGCATGGGATTGTGCTCATTTTTCTGTGTTTTGTCGAATTTTTGGGGTGTATAACTGAACTGATGTTCCTCTGTCTTCCATTGCTTTTAGGTGCACAAGAAGACTCAAGAGAACCACCAGTGCCAGGAAGAAGTCCTGCAGCGGTGTGTGCAGCATAACGTCACGCGACGTCACGTCTGGACACAGAACCCTCTGCAACTCGTGCAACTGCTGCCTGCTGACCTGCTCTGAAGAGGATGGCCCCCAAAAAAGTAACCCGTAGCTCCTCTAGCAAGAAAGGTGCCAGTAAGGAGCAGAAGAAGCAAGTTACCAAGGAGACTGGTGTGCCGCCCGCCCCTTTTTTTGGGAGTAAAAAAAAAAGTATGCCTGCAGCAGCAGCAGCGGGATCTGCTGGGGACCAAGCTGGCAGCACCCCCCCCGCTCCATTGGGCTCAGTGCCACCACCACCACCACGCCAACTTAAGTCCAAGCCCTTGAGTGCTGCAGAGGCAGCCAGTATAGTTGTTCAATCACCATCGACCAGTGATGTTGGCTCATCGCAAGAAAGCAGCAGCAATGTCCCTCAATCAACACAGGTTGTTGTAGCTCATCTGACGAGTGTTGAACAACCACAGCCGCAACAACAATCACATGTGCAAGTACAAGCCCAAGTACATGTGGAAGGAGAGGCAGCGCAAGGAGATGCGCAAGCAGAGGTGCATGGAGGGTCACAAGTGCCCACAATAGTTGTTCCTCCCGAAGTAGGGGCACATCAGGAAATCGACAATCAAGGCGAGGTATCATTTGAGGAAGCCACTCCTCCTGCTGATCCTTCATTGTCTTCCACAACCCTAGCAAGGAAGAGATCAAGGGTGGTGTCTACATCCTCTTCAAGCACACCTCCTTCTGATGATTCGGATCAAACTTGGGAACCAGCACCACAGCCGTCTGAGAGTGAGGCACACCATGATCCAACAAAGGTACTTAAGCGTAAAAGGAAGCTCGTCCAAAGTCTCAGACTTATGGAGTGTGATGAGGCTCAACAAGAAGTGGCGGATACTGCTGCTGATGAAGACTCTGCCAACGACGACCCAGTCATCATAAAGGTCACTGCAGCCCCAGCGGGCATGCAGCAAACAGCCATTTTGACCCTAGCCCGAAGAGCTGCTGCGCGTGATGATGATGATGATGATGTTGTCGATGAGGAGGCAGTGGAAACACCACAATCATTGGAGTTAAGTAGTACACCAACTCGTCCCGCTTCCATATTTCTTTCTGGCAAGAAGAGACCTCCGTCAACCTCGACCTTAATTAGTGGCGGTGAGAGTGGAAAACGTACAAAAGTTGGGCAATCCAGATCCTCCACTTCATCTGGCATTAGCTTCATGACCACCACCACCAGTATCGCCGCCTCCTCCAGGTCCCACAGACACTTCAAGTCCCCAGTTTGGGACTTCTTTACTGTTTGTCTTAAAAATCCAAAGTTTGCCATTTGTACCCTTTGTAAGCTTGCAGTTAGTCGTGGTAAGTCAGGTACCAACTATGGTACCGGCGGCCAGAGTGGTCATCTTGAGAGAAAGCACGCTGTCAAATGGTTTGCGCACCTAGCTGCGATCAAGAAAGGCCAAAATCAAGGAGACGTTGATGTTTCATCTGATGTTGACGAGCAGGAAGAAGACGTGTCAAACACTTCCCTTACACCCAGTACCCCTGTCAGCAGCACACCCAATGTGAGGCACACTAAGAGTGTTGGAGCGAGTGAGACACCAACGCACAAAAGTTCACCAGCGAGCAAAATTGGGTCAACGAAGTCATTATCAGCCCGTAAATGCTTGGTCCAGGGCAACATTAGAACAATGCTTACTTCAGACGTGCCATATGAACGCAACCACCCACTGACGCGTCTGTATAACACTAAGCTGGCTAAAATGCTAGCTGTGGACCTTCTACCTTTTTCTTTTGTAGAAGCGGTAGGTTTTCTTGAATTAGTTGCAACGCTCTGCCCTAAATGGAAGGTTCCGTGCCGGTTCTATTTTGCCAGAGTTACGGTTCCAGCACTACATGAAGATGTGCTGCAGGCGATTGGGGCAGCTTTGCAGAAGAGTGCTGTTCACACAATACATCTGACAACAGACATGTGGACCAGTGGCCCAGGCGATGATTACATGTGCATCACTGCACACTGGGTCTCTTTTTCAGGTGTTAAAGCAAAGCTAAACGCAGGTGTTGACCCGGACCAAGTTTTCAAAGCTGCTCGGAAACATGCAACACTAGCCATGTTTGGCTTGGAGAAAAGTCACACAGCAGAAAACCTTTTGGAAGAGTTTGACAAAAAGGTCTTGACAATGCTATCCCCCCTAAAACGCAAGATTGGTTATGTTTCCACGGATAATGGCGCCAATGTAGTTAAGGCCATGTTCCTTGGTGACCATGTTAGAGTGCCGTGTTTGGCGCACTGTATCAACCTGGTAGTTCAAAAATTCTTGAGTGATAAAGAGAGTCCAGCGTTCGAGGTAATGGCCACCTGCCGCAAAATGTGCAACCATTTCAGCCATTCTTTTAAGTCCCGGAAGCATCTGCGGAGACTGCTACTTCAACGTGGAATGCCAGTGAAAGCACTCATCCAGGAGGTGGCAACACGTTGGAACTCAACCTTCTACATGCTTGAGCGTCTGCATGAGCAGTATACGGTACTCGATCACTATTTCTTGACAGAGGCTACATCTCAGAAGGAGGACCTGCGGATGAGTAAGGCGCAATGGGACATAGTTAAAAGCCTGACAGACATGCTTCGTCCTTTTGAGTTCTTCACGCGTGCAGTCAGCCAGGAGGACTGTAATTTGGGAAAAGCTATCCCATTGTTGTGCATACTGGAGCACCAACTGATGGCGGTTTCTTCTGAGTTTGAAAAAGATGAAAAAAAAAAAACATTTCATTTTGTCTGAGAAATTATTACATCGCCTACGTGGTGATGAACGTCTTCAAAACATCAACTCAGATCAGCATTACATTTGTGCTACTATTCTGGATCCACGCTACAAAAAGGTGCTGGCAGACAACGCATTCTTTCCTTTCGCTGATGCAGATGTTCAAAAGTACAAACATTGGTTAGCCTGGTCAGCCAAGAGGTTTGAAAAAGAACGGCAGGTTATTGAAGGAGAAGCCAGTACATCAGCATCAGCATCAGCAGGCCATCCGCAGTCACAAGAATCCACTTCTGCACCTGTGTCTGGGGCACAAGTGACCTCTCAGCCGTTAAAGACACCGGCAACTGGATCATCTGCACCACACACAATGACAACACTAACAGTGGCTGGGGAGGAGGATTGGCTAAGTTTGATGGGGTATGGTTCTCGAAAAAATGTCACAGGCACAGCAAAAAGTAAGCAAAGTGGAGGAACAGTTGATGACCTTGAGTCGATGGTGCAGGACTATCTGAATGACTCAACAGAGGTCTTCCTTAATGATGAGCCATTGCAGTATTGGCATGGCAAAAAACAATTGTGGCCACAGCTCTTCAACCTGGCTATAAACTATTTGTCTTGCCCACTCGCAAGTGTGTCTTCTGAACGTGTTTTCAGTGCTGCTGGTGGCATTGTAACTCCCAAACGGAGCCGCCTCTCGCCCAAAAATGTGGAGCGGCTGACAATGATCAAGATGAATCAGCACCTCATACCACCAGATTACAAAGTACGAGAAAGCACGCCGCATGAAGACGAGGAGGACAGCAACGTAGATGAGGGGATTTTTTCTCTGTTCGGTGCCACTGACCTCATCCAGCCTGAATTCGCAGAGTATGATGACGAAATCTTGTTCTTATTCTCTGACACCGAGCCCTGAAAATGAGACAATCAATCAAGAACTTTCTTTTTCGTCCTTATTCACTTTTATTCCTGTGTGCTTTGTGTCTCTCTTTCTTTGTTTTGCACAGTTAATTTAATTCAAACTTTAATCACCTAATCCCAAAAACAAGACCATCATCAGAACTGTCTTCACTTGTTTGCTTATTGATTTGAAGGTGCCGCAGTCTACATTCCTCAGGTTCACAAGTTCTGAAGAACATGCTCCTCTATCCTCCTCCTCCAGACTGCGATTTCCCTCCAAGCAGAGTGCTGGATTACGCACAATGAAGAAAGACTCAGCACTTGTGGGGGTGTTGTACTTCTTTGCGGGTGAGTTGACGGTTTTGGGCCCATTGCTGTGAAGCTCTAATAATGGACAAAAGTGTTTTGGACCAAATATGAGGTGGAAATTTCTTGCCGTTTTTGCTGACTTGCTTGCCTTTGAGGTGCTCTTTGGCGGGGTTCCGGGGGTTTGTGTGTAATTTTTGGTGTCTGTCGAAGCACTGCTGCGACAGTCTAATCTTGATTGCATTTGCTTTTCAGGAAATCCGTGGTGGAAAACAGGAGTTATGATGATTGATGATGATGACCTAGCTGAACAGCGCCGCATTTGGAACGAAGGCCGAGAGATATTGTAAGTATGAGATTTAGCTTTTTCGCTGTTTGGGGGTGTTGTCGGGTGTTTTTTTGCGGGTGGGTTGGCGCCGGCGGGTCTTGCCTGGGGCATTCCTGGGAAGGTCTAATACCGGATAGAAGTGTTTTGGACAAAATCCATAAGGAACAGCCTTTTTTTTGCCATTTCTTCAGACATCTTGCTCAATGTAGCGTTTTGGGGGGCTTCCTGCTGTTCGTGGGTGGGTTGCGGCCGGGGTCTCTGTCGAAGCACTGCTGCGACAGTCTAATCTTGATTGCATTTGCTTTTCAGGAAATCCGTGGTGGAAAACAGGAGTTATGATGATTGATGATGATGACGACCTAGCTGCACAGCGCCGCGTTTGGACCGAAGGCCGAGAGACATTGTAAGTATGAGATTTAGCTTTTTCGCTGTTTGGGGGTGTTGTGTCGGGTGTTTTTTTGCGGGTGGGTTGGCGGGTCTTGCCTGGGGCATTCCTGGGAAGGTCTAATACCGGCTAGAAGTTTGTTGGACAAAATCCATAAGGAAACACCAGTTTTGGCACTTTTTGTAAGTTAGGGTTCGTTAGGGTTAGCCCTAGCAGCAGGATTGCATGTGTTTAGGGGGGTTCTATTGCAACGCGGTTCTGTTGTTGTAGAGCACTGTTGGAGCGATGCTGGCTATGGATACTTTTGCTTGCAGGCAAGTGGTTTGAATACAATCCACGGTCTGTATTTGGGCCTACTGTTACTTTCAAAGTACGTTTTGTAACCATTTTTCTGCTAGGCATCGTTTTTGGAGATATGATTGGGTTCTTCTACATTTTTGCGACTGGCTTTAGTAAGGGTCTTGGTGGGAGCATTGCTGGGAAGGTCAAATTTTGTTCTAAAACACAGTAGTACACCCACCTTGAGGGGAAAGATCCGCTATAATATTTTGGCCATACTTATTGATCCTTAAAAAGGTGACTCAGACAGAGCACGCAATTTCAAAAATATTGTACTGTCTATTAGGGAAATCAAAGTGTCACTTTTTGAACCACACAGCGTACATACCTTTTATTTATTTATCAGTGGTATTGTAATAGCACTTCCTGTTTTCCGTTCAATAATTACAGGCCGGGTTTCAGTCAACATCCGCCAGGCAGGCAGTGGACAGGGTGTCTCTTCTGTCAGTGGTCACCACCACATTGATGGACGAAGCGTCAGCTGGAATGGAGGAGTGCCGCCAATAAGAGGAATTGTTTGCTGCATGCAACTTACTTACCAATTTCAACAGGACAACTCCAACAACATACGCAATACAGATACAGTATCCATTGTTGTCTTTTATTCTATGAGTGTGACTGCATGTGCTTACCTTTAGTTTGTAACCAAAGATTGTCTGTAAACTCTGTATCTTCAATTATTGTTTGTCCATGCTCTGCTTTTTTTTTCTTCTCTCAACAAAACCTACCCAAAAAGAAACCCCCATTCCCATCCATTTTACAAACCCTAATCCCCATTTCACCTGGAGCCAGCCCTGGGCCTAGCCCTAATTTCTAACACAAATTACAGGTAAGATAAGCGTTTGGTGGGAGGTAGTATAATGGAGTATTATTTCGGAGTAGACAAGAGATTGACGGTTGTACTACTAAAGTCCTACGACTGTTCAGGAAAACAAAGTTACTGTTACACCCCCGCCCCCCACCCACCAGACTGAAAAGCAGTAAAAAACAGGTATGGTCAGATAAAGTTGAAAAATATATTTATTTAGCCCTAACAAAATAATCTCCCTCACCCACCCTAACCCCAACGATTGTCTCTGAAACGTCCCAAAACGATCCCAACTCCCAAATCCCACCCCCCAAAAGTCTATAAAAAAAGGGCAAGGGACACTCCACTACTGGAGGGTGCTGGTGCTGGTGCATGATGCGGCATGGGCATCATACTCCTTGCGGAGGGTGGCAAGCTCGGAGCGGAGGCCCTTAACCAAGTTCTTATACCTCAGGACCTCCTGCTCCAGGTTGGACATGCGGACTCGTAGGCGGCGTTGGCGTTCCTTGCAGCTCCTGTGGGGGGCAGCTGGTATTTCGGTTGCTTGGCGGTGGCGGTCGGCTTTCTTAGCCCGGCTCGGTCCCGCTGGCTTAGTCACGGAGGAGGATGCAGTGGTCACAGTCGAGGATGTTGCCCCGCTCGACTGCGTGTCCTCCTCCTCCTCCAGGGCCATCAGCCGCCGATACTCGGCTACTGTGGCCTCCAGCCTCCGTTGCCGGGCCAATCTAGCCTGCTCCCTCCTTGTTGTTGATTTGGAAGGAGCAACTATATGAAGAAAGAAAGACATAGTCTGTAACCAATGCTCCTTATTAATAACACAAAGTGATTGAGCCGAAAGTTGGGTCACAGAGTACAAGTAGCAAATTGAAAGCACAGTACATAACTATTGAGGACAGTATCTATGTAACCTCCCACTTCTGCATCCTTGCTCTAACAGTAGTGGTAGTTTAATGAACTAATTCTACGACCACTATGGACTTCCATTACAGTCGACTATGACAGTACACCAGTCTTATTCTTCTTCTTCTCTCTTGTTTAGGGAAATGGGTACGTTATCTTATGCAAGCCGGCAGAATGACATGGACACAGCACAGTGAAGTTGCACCCGAGAAAAAAAGTTGCACACCATGATGATTGAGACAGACTTGCGTTACTGTACCGGTCCAGTACATGCAGGTGGTGAAGCTATTACTTTTCTATTACGGGTGGCACTGAGAATACTCTGTTACAAGGGCTACTGCTTAATTAATTTACCTTTCACCCTACAGTGCAAATGAGTACTAGAAAAGGAAACTGAAGAAGCTAACTAATTTGATTATCTATCACTTCACATGGGACGTATTTAATGACAGATGAGATGACTTTAGGTGCTTTGCTTAATATTGAGTGAACAGTGATACACCCACACATGAATGACGTACTACAAGTAAACTAAAGTTATTAAGAGAGGTACGGAGTGTCCACCGTAATAACCAGATATATGCTGTGAATGCAAACGCAATACAAAGTACTGCTACTATTCATGGTAGTATTGGACACATTTACAATTTCTTTTCCTTGCCTTCCCTGCACTGGGACGGACGTGCGGGTGCGGTGGTACATGCTCTTCAAGGTAACACTTACTTCACCTGGCGACCATCTACTCTCTCTAGATACACATGTGCTATGTAAGAGTCAGAGAATACCATGCTCCAGGCATCCATTCAGTCAAAGTATACGCACACATACAGTTTCTGTTTCACCCACCCAGGCTGCTGTCCTTCCACCCATCCTTGCTTCATCATTGACCCAGCCATGCACCATACCATATTCTTTCCTTCCCAGCCACCTCGGGGGCCAAGCAAACACATATCGTTCTTCTTTGCCAGCCATCATACAAGTTCGCGTCCCACTTACTTACACCCTTCTTTCGCTTTTCGTTCATCCCATCCATCACGTTCGTCTAAGAACTTATTGGGATTCTTCTCACCAAAAACTTCACAGCTAAGTCGAAGTACATTTCGAGGAGGCTACTACCTGGTTGATTTGTAATTGTAATACACCCGTGCAGAAAGCACACTATGCAGTCTTCAATCTCAATAAGTAAGGAATATATAGCTTACCTGTTTCCGCCACCACCGTTTGATCCCCCACAGGAACGGCCACCAGCTCTTCTACCGCCGCCTCCTCCCCAGAGGCCTCCGAGTCCAAGTCCAACACAGCCACCTCCGCGCTGGCCCCGTCACCAGATGTTACACCTACAAAGTACATTTAAGAATGTTAATACACCACTCACTACTATATAATATTTGGTCTAGGAGAAATGTTAAAAAAACAGAATACAATGTAATAATTTGTGACTGTCTACTCTATAGTAAAAATGTCCCATTTTCCAGGGAAGGCTGTTGTCTTGCTGCACTTTTATGCACAACTGATGAATGCTTGCTTTTGATTTTTAACACGCACCACTTTTTCTCCTAACAGACAGAAGCTTGAGGACTCCTGAGTCCTAAGAACACGACCAGGATCAAGTTCAAACTAGGTGAGAGTTCGGCTCGACCACAAGAAATGTGTCCAATTAATCGTCAGCACTAACCACTTTTCCGTTTACAGTTAAATAGTTTTATGACAAAGTAGATTTTAATAAATGTGTTTACTTTTAATAAAGCTTTTACACTTAAATAGACTCTGTGGTTTTTGTTCCTCTAGACTAGAGTGGATGAGCTAAAGGTTTTGGAATTTTTGCAAGCATGAGTGCCTCTGACACTTCTTGACTGTGCTGTGACTCCGTACTACTCTCTTGTCCTGCGTACGATAATCTAGAGATCATTGGGGATCTATAATCGGTGACTTCGGGAGCTGAATGACTCTGCCACACTATCTAGTCAGTAAGGAGACAGTGCATAGAGGTATTGCTGAATATAATGGGAGTCCAATGGAATTGCCAAATGTCCAATCTTAGTTAGCTACACAGACAGACTAATAAGAATAGTCTAGTAATACCACAGGGAGTCATATTCGAGGCAGGATAAGAATTTATATCCAGTCTACAAGAAGATCAAAGACGATTTAGAAAAAATCGAATGAGGAACGCTAGGAAAAAATAGGTACTGTTTATTAAAATGTAAACTTACTGGGGCCAGCAAAGGAGCCCTCGCCTGCCCGATCCTGGCCTGCATCCTCAGCACCCTCCTCCTGTGTCCTCTTGCCCTTGGGGGGAGCTGATGTACAACATGAAAGAAAGAAAAACCAGAAAACATGGATGAGATTTTTCAACCAAATCAAACATTTCAAAAGAACAATAACAACATATTTTGGAAAAATAGCAAATAGATAGACAACTATTCCACGGGATCTATCTCATGTGGTATACTACGTTATTCGTATTGCCTGATTTGCGGAACGTTGACTTAGAAAGTTCCTATGTAACTCAATAAACAGACTACTAAAGAGGTTTGCCTAGGCCTGGCACTGCAGGCAGCAGTGCGCAACACGTGACAGACAAAGTCCATCCTGCTTGCAGATCAGTGAATACTCAAACTATCAATCCACCCGCCACCACCGCCACTATTTCTTCTGATAGCCATGTGATTGTCTAAAGGAAGGACTGGACTTCAGTCTGTTGGGGCTGATTTATAAGTCCCTTGCAGAAGTTGCGGCTGATTTTCCTCCATTGTTGCGTGCCTTTTCTGACGCAGCGGCAGAACAAAAGACTCGCCATGGTGTTGGTGCGGCGTATATATTAAAAAAAAAAAACACATATGGGCATATGGGCGATGCATCACGTTGTAAAGCCCTGCGCCATCAGGGGGCGTTCCGGCGCAAGGGAGGGCGTACCTGCGCAGGAACGAATCCTAAAAGTGGCTGAGGGAAATCTACAAGATGTCAATCAGTCACTTTTAGGACAATGATGCATGACTCAAACCCTGCGCGCTTGAAGCCGACGTACGGCTTGATGCAGCATTGGGGAGATAGGGTACCCCAGAGCATTTCTGGAGCTGCGCCATCGTTGGCACGCAACTCCAGCAATGCGCTGCCTTTACGGCACAGATGCGTAAGGCTTCTGTGACGTTTTGGGCCAATGGGTGGTGGTGGCATGGCACACAATTACTGCCGCATCCCTGCTACTTTGCAGGGATGCGCCGGTAATTGAAAATATGACCCTTACTGTCTAGCATTACGCAGTTCTTTTCTTTACAGTACACTCATACATAATTTCTCAGGCCAATGAAATGCTTCTGAACACAACATACAAAACAAAGAAGCATAGTAGCAAGCAAGGCTACTGAGAAGGAGAGCAGTGCACCTGAAATGCATAGAAGATTTTGAAATATAATTTACCTCAATGTAATCGGCAGCATTATTGCTCTTGGTAAAGAACAAAGATTTGCAAATAACAGAGCAGGATAAAACAGAGTAGTAAATGTACTACTACTACTACTCACCAAGCCCGGGGACCTCTACGCCGAGCGCGTCCAGCAAGTCCCGCTCCCGGTCCATGACATCGGTCCAGCGGTGGGTGGCCTGGTTATATGTGCGCCGGACCCCAGAGATCTTGTACATGGCCCGGCACACCTTCTCCCACCGCTTGCGACGCTCCCGGATGCCATAGCCGGTCGCGATCTTGCCGCCTCCCAGGATCGTCTTGGGGAGGCGGCGCTGGACGTGGAAGATCAGTGCCGCCACTTCCTCCGCGCTGAAGATCTCCCTCGGGACCACTTGCTCCCCCCTTAAACGCCCGCACGGGAGCTGGGCACGGGGTGCGGGACCCTTCCCCTTCTCAGGGTGCTTCCCGGCTCCCTTTACCATGGTCTGGGCAGAAATAAACTTAAATGATAAAGAAGAAATAGAATAGTGAAGAAGAAAAGAAAAGAGTTTAAAAAAGTAGTTTAAAAGTAACTAAAAGCTGCAGAAAACACAAAAATATAGAGCTAGAAAAATAGAGGGTTAGATAATAAGTAAAATTAGATCAAAAAAACTTCAAACAAGCAAAGGATGGCAGAGATTGAGAGAGGATAGAGAAAGCATGCCCAGAACCATAGCAATGAATGAGAAACAAGATGGCCGCGCCCGTTCACGACCGCGTGGGTAAGTTCGCGCGAGATTTTCCTTGCGAGTACGCGCGAAATTGTACTAGCGAGCAGCACACTTTGCGAGATTACACATAGCGGGCGGAAACTGAATTACGTCACGCCAACAAGATGGCCGCGCCCGTGTACGACCGATAGGGTAACTTGGCAAACGTATAGCTAGAAGCGCCTCGCGAACACGCGCAAGATCACGCGAACATACACGTCGCAACAAAAACAATTTTGTATTCGCACGTATTCGCGGCTTCCGAAATCGATCTCGCACGGATTTGCGCCCCAAAAAACGCGCGAAATTGCAGAAAAAACGATTTTAGCTAAACTGAAAGCAATGAGCAGGTGCAAAAGTTCAAACTTAACATTAGTAACATTCAAGGTAGTGCTTCCTGATGGGCCCCTCCAGAGTTTGCAACTATTCTATGACCCTGCTATGACCCAAACAGCAGGCTCATAGAATAGCACCATAAAGGTCCTGTGAAAAAAAAATTTCACTGCAACAAAAAGCAAATTACAGATAAGGAAGGAAGCAGGTGCCAGCCAGACTGGAACTTTCAAAATTACTGACACATTAATGAAACACAAATTAATTGATGGCAGTTGAAGAAGGGCAGGTGTGCTTGCTTTTTTCAACCACCATAATCTACAGTGATAAATAAACCTAATAGGTGCCAGTGAGGATGTACTAGAGGGTGGCATGGGTGTCCCAGAGGGTGGCAGTGGTGAAACAGAGGGTGCTGTGAACCTGTGATGATAAACCAGACGTAGAAACAACATAGTCGCGGCCGTTGCAAGCCGAAAAGTACGTTCGCAATTGCGAACTTGTCCCAAAATCGGCGCGAACACGCGCCAACACAAAAAAACGGAAAAATCCGCAAATCCGCTAGAGTTCGCGGATCTTCGCAGATTGGGAATCCGTAAATACGCAAGTTCGCGGATTGCCAATCCGCAAAATCCGCCCATGCTTAAACAGGACCAATAGTTACTGGAACTGTTAATGCTTCCATGCCTTTAGTTAATTGTCGAATTAATTCTTCCTTTGATCGTAAATATTCTGAAGTATTTGGAGCTTCCTCATCTACACCAGCACCCATTAAACTTCTGGATGGAATCTCATTTCTTGAAACTGGAGTTTCAGGAAATATTTGACTTTCACCAAATACACTTGAATTATTTCTCGTCCCTAATCTTACAGGAGTTTTAAAAAAATCAAAATTATTCGGATATAATTTGGGTGTTTCTTCATTTAATGGAGGTGCACTTGGTGTGGTTCCTGTAGAAACCATCGGAGTAGACCATGAACAAGCTGGTTTTAAGGGAGTCTGTTTTTTATTTGTCATGTAAATTTCTTCCAAATCTGGATCTTCTAAATCACTTTCTTCAATATTATTTTTCTTTTGGGTATTCTTTTGACCTGGTATTTCAGTAATCATTTCTCTCACTGGATATAGACCATCACACATGTCTGCCTGTCTCCATCGACGCATTCTATCCTCATGAGTTTCTCGTTTAAAATTTGATGATTTTGGAGGTCTTTGTATACCACTGCTTTCTCGCTGTAATTCAAACATCTCATCCTCCCATTCAACTAAAGCTTCAAATTGAGTAGGTCTAGGTCTCGGCACAAGAGCCCATCATCTTTTCTCTCAAATTTTTTAAAATTCTCATATTAAATGAGCCATCTTCTGGCCAAGCTAAAACACCGTCATTTTTGGTATAGTCCATCCATACATCAAACCAAAGGCAAGTATGATAACCATATTCACCTTCCATATAAGCTGCAGGTGTTTTGTACTTATGAAGTAACTTTCCACCTCGAGTCATAATTTTCTTATCAGGCGAAAGTATATTTTTTAATTTCTGGAGCAATGTAAGCTTCTTTTCTTCTTTTTTATAATAATAACTCATGTTTTAATCAAATTCGTTTAATTTAGAATGATCGTAAATGTTTCCTGGTTGTTCCGCTAATTCAGACAATCCGTGCGCGAAACACACCAACAAGCCAATCAGGTTGAGCTACTTCACCACCTTGCTCAACCAATAATATTGTTTGCTTTTTGAAGAACCAATCAGACAACAGCTCGTCAGAATCACGTGAGCCAATCAGTGTGCTAGCTGTGACGTATGTTAACCAATCACAGCGCGAACCTGTGACGTACACAGCCGCTGCAGCTTCTCGTGTCTCACTCTTAGCGCTCACCCCTCCTTCGCAAAACTTTTCACAGAGCCATTTTAAGAAAACCTTTTCGATAAATTTCAATTAATAACAACAGAAAGAACAAACCATTTGTCTGTTTCTCTAAATAAAGTCACAGCCTTCAAAATCATACAAGTATTCTTTTGCGTGGAATAGACGACGCTATTCTCACAGAATATTCCATCGTTGATAAAGTAAGACTACTCTACCCTTCTAACAGGTAATAACAAACTCATTTCCCTCTGAATGCACATAAAGTAGCAATTCAAAGTTTGACTCGAATGGAATTACAAAATCATTCGCAAACTTTCAAATGGAAAGTTTCCCTAATCACATATACATGAAATCTTGGCAGGACTTTAACCAACCATAGAAATCCATATTTGCCAGTAAAAATAGACAACGCTAACTTACCCTTCACTCAAGTTTAGATAAATTCTACTACTCCCTTCACAGTGAGTTTTAAAGCAGGCTCTTAGTACTTATACTCAAAAGCTACGATTTCATAAAAAATCCTCACTATACATTCTACCTAACACACCTAAAATCCCTAAACTTGTGTTGTACGCCCACAACACTAGTGATAATAATACCACTATTTTGAAACAGCACAAATGCACTGTGTAACTTCACTTCTCATTACACTACTCAAATGCCGCGGCAAGCTAGGAATTTTCACACTGCTAGAAAAATCCTTTCGACTACATATAACAGTTTGAACAAACTTAACACATGTTAAACATCGATCCTATGTAATTACCATATAGCATAACGGTTACCATAGCAACCATATCCTCTGCTACCAAGGTAATTGATTCAGCGCCTTATAGGAAATATGTCATAGCTACACTACCCAACTCTACAATATTCACAATTAATCATAAATCACTTACAAGGCCCATACATTTATCATGACATATTTTGAGCAACTGAATCATGTGACCTAATTAATAAATCCTATTCACAAACTATATATACATTTATATACAACTGTAGTATGCTGACTTTACCATAGTTTTATAATTTTTTTTTTAATTAAGCCACACAGGCGATAAGATCAGCTGATGGTAACCAAGTTCTTTAAATACAAAGGCCAGCTTGTGTTTTCAAAAAACGTATTTATTAACTATTTATTCAAAGAAAAGTGCATTTTATTAGAATCTTTTTATTTAAGCAGCATGATTTGAGGAATTGCAAATTAGTTAAACAGTTTTCAAGCAAATTCAAATAGCATTTTTTAAAGAAGAATAAACAGTTTTCCATCACCTAAACCCTATTTCCCTGTCTAAAACTCTCTATATTTAATATAATTTGTAAAGTCTTTTAGCCCTAACAAATCTTACGTGCTCCAAAAGAAGTCCGTCAGCACGTCACGCCCATCTGGATTTGGAAAGCGAGAAGCGCCCTCCTTCCAAAGTGGTCAGTTTTTATACTTTTCCTAACTAACTAATCTAAGTAAAAGTATACTTTTCTAATTTGAGCAAAACGCTGATTGGCTGTCAAGTGACAGACCACATTAGATCATCACATTTTCGAAGCCCAGTTCCGACTCTTTCTTAGAGTCTATTGTCCCTTATTCTCATGTCACGTAGCTTCCTTCAGCTTGCAACATTTTAAAATACTTGTCCATGACTTCCTTAGCTTGTCAATCTCTCTTCCGGTTCCTGACCTTGATCAAGCCGACCAAGGCACGAAAAGTTCACTTATTCAATCAAGTTTGTATTTTTCTTCCTTTTTCAAACACAGCAGAAACTTTCCACACTGGGCTCTTGCTTTCACTGAGCAGGATTTTGCCATCTGCACAATAAGACGTACTAGGCCTCAAGCCTCTTTCTTTACAACTAGTATATAAACAAACACAAAAGAATAATTAATGCAAGAATTAGAAGTCATTCTGTTACCCACCCACCTTTGCTAATTTATTAACCCATTAATCTATATTACCTAGCAGAAGCAAATAAATCAACAAAATAGACTTGTGCAACATTTAAAACGAAAGACAAAACATGAGCACATATAAATAAGCACATGCCATTATTTAAACAGCCGAATTTAATTCTGACATCACGATAGACACTGATTATTTTATTATTTCTCACATGCAAGCACTTTGCACATAATGCACATGTATGAGCACATATATTAGTTTCCCACGTGTGTTGATCTGCAAGTTTATTCTAGGTTGGTTAGTATTCTTCACTGCACACATTATTAATATTATTATTGATTATGGAAGTTTAACTTTGCGAGCTGAAATAAATATATTTCTAAATCTCGCTCCATCAAAAGCGTGAGGTAGTATAGACAAAGGTAGTAGTGTGGGCAATGGGTGTGGGCACCAGCATGTGAAATGAGGTCATATCTGTGTGCATTTGGAGCCAGTGTTAGATTACAAAATAAACATATACAGGTGCAATACCAGATTCAGGCAAAGGTGAATATGCTCCTGCAACTAAGGCCCCAAGTAAAGTTCCCCTGATGGAGGGGCCTGTAGAGTATGCTGACTGGGGCTCGGAATCTATCCTATTGCGAAGTAGCCAGGTACACAGTTCTTTGGAGAGTAATACTAAACAGCTTCCTACCTACTAATAAGTGATAACTTCAGTTTAGCAACAGATAAAGAAATGCTTCTTCCACTCATTTGAATTGCAATTTAAAATCCTCAGCAACTATAAAGTCAGATTTGAAGTTACACTTCTAAAAATGGCACTTTTAGAAAGCTTTTTTTTGCTTAAACCAAATGTTCAAGGTCATATGACTGTGAATGGCTCTCTCCTGTGTTGTGGTGACTATTTCTTCCAGATATGGGGACAATAGGCCCTTGGTTGATAAACATGGTGTTCCTCTCCTGAGCAAAGTGTCTTGAGGTGGGGTGTACTCAGCCCTTTCTAAGCTGAGCTTCAGGTAACCTCAGGGCTATACCCTTCCCTCCCAGACTTCTAAGGGCTGCCTGCCGTTCCACTGACAAATGCAGCTCTCACCTAGGCCTGCCTGCCCTTAGTTACCCTTGACAGTTTGCAGCCAAATGCAGAAAAGGGGGCAGGTTAGAGGAAGGGAACATTCCCCCACACAGGCTGGGGCTGGGTATAAAAATAGCACCCTCAGTAATTCTCACTCATCGGAATACTGCTGGCCCTGTGAAAGATTAAAAATAAGACCTGCTCTGCTGCCAGAAGAAGCAACACTGGACCTCCTTGCCTGGAGCCCAGGCTCTTCAAAAGTGACCCCAAGAGTCAGTTACCTGACCTCCTGTTTGAACTAAATGAGCACAACAAACTTCCGGATGGAATACATGGCGTTATAAGGCAAACAATCACAACGCATGCTATTACAACGCAGTTTTTACATCGCACCTACCATTACATCACATGATTTTTCAGCGCATGCCATTACAATGCAATTTTTTATACTACTATTACAACGTATTCCACTAAAACGCATACCATTACAATGCATACCGGTACAACACATAATACTTTTAGGGCAACAGTAGCATAAGTGTTGGATAGTGTAGGGGTAAAAGTTACTATTCCCACTCCAGTGAGTGCAACAGTAGGGAAAGTGTTGGATAGTGTAGGGGTAAAAATTACTATTCCTATGTATCCCAAAACCCATACCCATCCTAAAATGAACACATCTCCATTACTTACCTTATAATGCATATTAATGGCAAGCGTTGTTATGGTATGCGTTGTAATGGCATGCATGGTAGCAACATGCGTTGTAATGGCATGCGTGGTAATGGCCTGCAAAGTAAAGGCAGTTGCGTTGTAACCACTACGTTGTAAATGCAGTGCGTAGTAATCACTGTGTTGTAATGGATGTTTCCCTTCCGGATGCTTCCTTGCAACTGCCCAGCTGACCACTACAAACTGGGCCTGTCAGGACCTGCCTGAGCTCAGTTACTGTCCTCTGCTGAGTGAGTTGTGATCACCAAGAGGTGCCCCTCAGGTTGTGGGGCCTTGCCTCACATCAGAGTGAAATTCTCCTGAATTCCAGGCGAAAATCCTTAAGTTTTGGGCTCCTTCTGTCAGTTTATTTATTAAATTATACTTTATTTTTTGTAACTGTTTTGGTATTTTTCTTGTGTTGCAATCTCACTTTAATACTGTTTGAGGTACTACATAAATACATAACAGTTTGCCTCTAAGAAAGCCTTACTGCTTTTGTGCCAATCTACCACAGAGTTAAGAACAGGTTTATTAGTAACTTTTGAGGTGTACCCTGTAAAGAATTCTGTTTACTATTTGAGTAGAGCACTCCTGCATCTCAACTAATATCCCAATTCTTTGCAGTGAACATGGGGATTCACCCATCAGCATGGAAGAGAAACAGCTTAGCAATTGGCAGGGCAGCATGGTGTAAACACCAAGTACTAAGGAGGAAATAATCTAGACTCTCTGGTGATGGTATAGTAGCAGTATTGTTACTCTTCTGAAGAAACCTGGATTTTACCATCGTTATTCATGGTGTCAGGTAGTTAGTCCAGTGTTTTTTAAAAAGACCTTTGAAATCAGCTATTCAGTGTAGTACTAACTAAAAAAAGTACTTTTTTAGTTGTGCAGTATTATGGAGTTTGTTTTACAAAACTTCAATCCAAGCTATACTTATTATGTACAGTCGAAATGTGAATTACAGATCCAAGAGACTAGTTAATTTCTTTAAAAATATTATGTTGTGGCTAAGCCCATTTGAACACCATTGTCAATTTTGCTGGTGGCCCATGGGGATTAAGGGAGAATTTGAACAAAGACATTTAATCCAGTACACATTGACCTTTGTAAAATATTGTGCTGCATTTTATGGCCATCTTTGAACGGTGACTAAACCTTATAATTCTTCTGAAATTGAATAAACCAGTGGCCCCAATTAATATTTTATACTAACTCACTAATTAAACTTGTCTGATTTGGGTTTACTTAGCAGTTGCTGTACTGCATGTATGTTAGTGGCTTTTTGCCTAAAGGTCAATGGTGCTTCAGACTTTTGAAAGATGAGTGCTACTCAGTTAGGTAAAAGTCATAGGGCCTCACTTATGAAAAGTGACGCATCGCTGCGTGAAAACAGCAATGAGTCACTTTTCACTGCGTCGTCCTTGCAACACCAATGATGCTTCATATTTACAATATGACGCATCATGGCGCAAGGAGTTACAGATACGTCAGTATTTCTGACGTATTTGCATGGCGCAAAAGTGACGCATTGCTGGAGTGTGTAACAAAAGTGACGCAACTCCAGCAATGTGCCCTTTCACATGGGGCAAGCCCCATGTGAAAGGGCCTGCGTCAGTCTTACGCCTGCTGTGAGGCAGGCGTAAGCAATTGACGCATTTGTGTCCTAGAAGTGGCGCAGTGAAATCTTATAGATTTCACTGTGTCACTTCTATGACCCTGTCTTGCGTCAGAACGCCCCCCCTGCATACATTATACCGTCCGTAGGTATAATATAGAGCAGGGGTTTACAAAGTGACGCATCTACCTAGGTGCGTCACTTTGTAAATATGGTGCAACAAGGCACATTTTTTACGCTGCTGGTGCGTCACAAAAAGTGACGCACCGGCGGCGTAAAAGTGACATACGGCCTCATATATGAGGCACATAGAATTTTAAGTATAAAAAGACATTGCCTCCCCCTGGAGTCCTTTGTGTGCTGTGGATGTTATAGGAACCCATGTGATGCATACCATGTCATGCCTCTTCTACCTTCCTAAAAACAGGAATTTAGTAAGAATATAAAGTGAGGTTGACCAAGAGAAATCTCCTTTTTAGGTCTCAGCTAGACAACGCATGAAATGCTTCTTCGAAACATGTTGTTTATAATTAATGAGTTACAGCCCACCACTAGCTTACCAATTGTTAGCAACATCATTGCTCTTATATCCTTCATTTCACATTTATCATGGCATGCATGTGTCATGTCTCTCCTTGTGTTTGCCCCCCGGATCCCCCAGAGCGTGGACAAACCATCCACTCCTCCCTTTTTTGGAGCTACTTTTTAAATAGTTTTTAACCAATCCACTCGAGTGCTTGGGATTTCATTCACTCCTATCCATTCCACCCTGTTGATGTTGCTTTTTTCCGATCCACTTCATCCCTTTTGCTTCTTTTATGTTTCACCCCCTACCCTGTCTGTTTTTTCTTTACTTCCCCAACACTGCCGTCCTTTAATTGTGTAGAAGCACTGCTTACGTGCTTGCTACTTAGGTTTGAATCCTATTGCAATGCAAGCCAATGCTACTGACTCAGTATTCCATATTGGGTCCCGCCACTCCTTAATCCCTTAGGTGCGTTTGTCAACCATTGGCTGGCACTGGGGAGACACATAAATGTTAAGTCCCTCTGGTGCTGTGCGACAGAGCAAGCCTTTTATTTTACTTTTAGCTCCGGCCGTTCAGAAAGAGCTCCCCGAGCAGCCTGAGGGTTTTTTGACTCTAATGATAGGCACATAAGGTGCACTGATGTCATTTCAGTGAAAGTGAAAGTAAAACGAGCTGACAGGCTTGTTTTAATTTCCCTGAGTCAGTGCTCAGGGGCATATACCAGCCCCGAGCACTGATTCTCTTTGAGGAGATATCATTGGAAAGGAGAGGATCTCTCCTTTCCAATGAAACCTCTGCCTAGTAGATCCCTGCTTGGGGATCACCACTTAAGAGTGCTCCCCTAGCAGGGATCCACCCACTAGGCCATAAAACCCACTTTAAAATTGCAGTTGTTCTGCCACTCTGGGGGCTGATGGGTGTAGTTACTTCTAGAAACAGTTAGAAAAAGAAGAAAGAAAAAAGTTGCAGGGGTGGGGCATGCCCACTCTGGGCATGCCCATGCCTATCCTTAAAAAAACATACACTGACAGTCTGAATGCATCCTTTGGAGGGTAGGTGATTGTCCCCAATCTGCCCCCGTTCCCAGGAGGGCAGAAAGAAACTAGACATGAGGAAATGGTTTGAAAACAAAATCAAAATACAAAATGGGGTTTGTCCACCATGAGCAAAGCCATGCCCCCACCCCAAAAAGATGACAGCCGGTCTTTGCCCTCCTGGGTGATGGAAGGGAGTAATTACCTCCAATCTTCCCCCAGGTAGCAGAAAGCCCACTAGATACCAAGTTAGGCAAAGAAATATTGGGGTGGGGGTCTGCTCACTATGTGCATGGCCATCCCCAATCCCCGCAAAAATATGGGAAGGAATTTCTGCCCCCTGGATAGCAGATAGGGATGATTGCCCCTAATTTGCCCCCCCCTAGGGGGTGTGGGAGGGGGGAAGCCCACTATACACAATTATTTTTTTAAATATAGGGGTAAGGGCTGTCCACTATAGGGATAGCTATGACCCCTCCCAAACAAGAGAATTGGCAGTATTTCTGCCCCCCCATGTGGAGCAGAAAGCCTGCCAGACACCAGGGTCAATAAAAAAATAAACATAGAGTCGGAATTGCCCATTATGTGCACAGCCTCGCTTCAACCCCAACAAGAGGAGTATGGGGAGCAGATGGGGTAACTACTCCCAATCTGCCCTCGATAGTGGGGGCAAATTCTGAAAGCCTGCTTGACACCAGGGTCAATAAAGAAATAAATGTAGGGGATGGGGCTGCCCACTTTGGGCATGACCCCTAAACAAACTAGGGTGACACTATTTCTGCCCCTTCACCACCGGAGAGGAGATATGAATGATCATCACCCTTCTATCCTCCCGGGGCACAGAAATACCACTAGACACCAGTCATTAAAAAAAGAAATTATAGGGTTAGGGTCCCCCAGTATGGGCATGCCCCCATTCCTAGACAGATATAAGATTGGCAGTGATTTCCCTCAATCCCCCCCCCGAGGAGGCAAAAAGCCCACCAGACATGAGAGACTGTCTTTAAAAAACATAACAATATGGGGTGGGGGCTGCCTTCATTAGCTTGGCTATGCCTCCACCCCATCAGGGGGCAAATGGAAGTAATTACCCCCAATCTGCTTCCCCGGGGGAAAAAGCTGTCAGGGGGACAGAGGACTCTTACCCTGAACTTGCACAGGCCCAGAAGTTGCTAGTTCCCAACTCCCTCCTAGAAATACCTCGGAGACCGATAATAACCTTGTCTCCAAGAATACCTCTAAGGGGGAAGGGGAGTGGATAAAAACACTGTCGCAGGGATTCTGCTGCTACACAGAATTGTGCATGGAGACTTAGAACTTCAGTGAATTAGGGTGTACCAAAACTCACCTCAGTATCCAAAATCCGCTACCACACTAGCAATCAGTGTCTCATTGGTTCTTCCATACCCCCAACGATTAGACAACCCAGAACATGGACTTAGAACACCTCAGGTAACGTGGAACACATGAACACTCTTTCGTTATACTAACATACCAATCCAAAACGAGGAGTAAATGAAGACACGTGCAAGTTTTAAATATTTATTTCTAATGCAGTGTTCTCAAGCACAATATCTTAGCTAATACAAGCAAACATATTATAAGCAACAAGGTTATCAGCATAGTTACTAATCCATAAAATACAAAGGGAGTAAGCATGTTAAAATGCTAAAGGGAAGAAGGCTAAATGGCACCTCAGTCTTACTCTCCCTTGCTAGTATATTATATCTAAAGAAGGTCTCTTTGGGTTTTAGAAGGGCGGCCCCATACCTCTGGTCTTAGTAGAAAGGGATCACATCATCTTCTACCCCAGCTCTCAGTATTCGAATATTCATTAAGTGTGTGTGCATGCTCTGCGCAGTCCATTATTAAACGCGCCAAAAGCCAGAGTTGGCCACAGCTGCATATGTGTTATGTCTAGGACGTGCGCGATCAAACCGAACAACAACCATTGAGTTGAAATAACCTTGATGGCCTCGGCACTCACTGTTCAGACATAGCTTACCAAGCAAAGCTGATACTATAGTAAAACATATTATTCTTGTGTGAAGTAAAATATTCTACTAGGCTCAAAGCATTAATAACAATATGTGCCCTGTGCAGGAAGGAAAAAGGGTGTTTAAACTTCATGCTAACTTAACACAGTGCGAAGGCAAAGCCTATCTACATGACACCCTCTCTTGATCCGAGCACCGATAAGATAAGAAAAGATAAGGAATAAAATTTAGGAATGCAGAGTTCAACAACAATAGTCAGAACAAGTCTCCAATTTGCACAAGGAGGATAGAAAAAATCTTGAAGAAAAAACCTCATAGTTCGTTAATAGTTCAATGTTATTAAAAAATTTCGTTTTTGAACATAGTGAAGTCAATAGGTCTGGGTCAAAAAAAATTTGATGAAAAAGTTAAAAAAATATCAGATGTCCAATAAGTGGCATTGATCACGGAAGAGAGACAGACGATACATCTCATTGTAACAATGAATATGCAAAATATGCAGCAACGGCCTCCAACAGGAAGTCACTGTTCTCATCCGAAAATAATTTTGCCATCCAATTTAACAAATGGATAGAACATACATGTTCCTCAATTACCGGAGCCTCTAGCACCATCAGAGGACAACTCGGTGGGTTTTCAAGGAAGCTGCATGCCAAGAAATCTTGCGCCGCTGCGAACACATTCCAACGACTCAGAACTCCATGCATCGCTGCAAAGGCCATAATCCCTCCGTCAGAACAAAGCAATTCATGAGCAACTTAGGGGCTCATAAGCTGATTATAATCCACATCGGGAGACACCGTATTGCAGAGACACAAATCCAGGGCCCAGTCGAAATCGCAACTCAGGCAATGAAAGACAGGCTGGACGCATGTAAAGTAGGAAAATCTAAACGATAATCCATAAGCCGCACTCAAAGTAGCAAGAGGCAGCGCTCCATAGTACTCAAGCATTCGGTTGGGAAACAGCGCCAGTCGTGACAGCTCGTCTCGAAACACAGGATGTGCATCCATTTTGAATTAAACAAAACAGTAAAAGAACGCCTACAGCTAGAGCCAGCAGGAAGGCAAATTCACCAAATAGGCTGGAAAAAATCGAATGAAAGAAGATAGGGAAGACATCGAATATAGTTTGAAAAGAAGTCACAAGGCCACTGCTTACAACTTTAAAAAAGTGGGCCAGCCCCGTTGTGGAGGATGCATTAAAGATAGTGTGAATTAATTTACCGAAATGCAAGGGCAAATCTGTATTTAATAAAGCATGCACCTCTGTGTGGGTGTTAGCCTTATAGCTCTTATGCGACTCGTCTTGTTGAACTCTGCTTTCAAGGTCGGAATTGTGGGCCAGATGGAAACATCAAGCTTCCCATGCGGGGGGGAGGATACATTACAATCTTACAGCAAACCACACGTTCACTGGGGGAGGATACATTACATTCTTACAGCAAACCACACGTTCATTGACGGTAACTACATAAGCAATTCCTTTAATTAGCCCACAGCAATCTTCATTGTTTAAAAGTAAATAGCTCCCGTTTGTCAGTAATGTGAATGTGGGAACGATAGCAGGCGCAGGTGTACCTTTCAAAATATAGGATAAATTTGGCTCATTCTGGTTACAAGAACCATGTAATTGGATGTGTATGCACATCACATCAATGAGTGATCTGCTGTTTCAGTGCAATCCTCACCATTCAAATACACTTCCTTTTTTGTCCCTCCGCCTCATCCGAAAAATTTCCCATTTTTTTCTGCAAATGCCCTCAAATCGATCATCATGGCTCTCATCACCTCCCGCCTTGATTACGGGAATTGCCTTTATGTTGGCATTCCGGCCTTTGAAACACGACGGTTACAGGCCATCCAAAACCAGGCAGCCCGTCTCATTTTTCATCTCCCTAAATTCTCTCACATCACGCCTGTTCTCAAGTCCCTTCACTGGCTCCCGGTGCACTTCCGATCTTTTTTTAAACTAGCCTTCTTAGCCTTTTTGGCTTATACCCACTCTGCTCCTCTTTTTATTGTTTCTTTAATCATTCCCTACACCCCGGTTCGTATCCTCCGCTCTTCATCTCTTCTTCTTCTCCAAGTACCCCGTTACCGCAAATCCAGAATTGGTGGCACCCGCTTCTCGGTTTTGGCCCCCCAGTTCTGGAACAGCCTTCCGTTGTCCATTCGTTCCCTTCCCACTTACTCCTCCTTTCGTAAAGCCTTAAAAACCTTCCTTTTCTCCCAGGCCTTCCCCGGTTAGCTCCTTTGGTTGCTTTGTAGAATCCGACTCCACCCCCAGCGCCAGGAAGCCGCTTGGCCGCAGTGCGCTTTAGCAAGTTTCTTTTCATTTAATTTCATTTCATTTACTCTCCCTAAGGCATCTATAGGTAAAAGGAAGTGACCAAGCTTCATGGAGATAAGCACTTCCAAGAGGCTCATATCAACCAATTGCAAAGTACTTCATACAGCCTTCGAACTTGAAAAGAGGGAACGGGAGAGTTATTAACCCGTGGATAAGCCACGTTGCTGAATTGGCCTCTGCAACAGAAAACGGTAATGGTTCCAACCTCTCAATGTGTAACATAGAAAAGGATGCATCTTTCATTGACAGTAAACGCTGCATATCTGTCAAATTAAACGGGGCAATCAATGATAACGTGTACATGCAACGCCATAGCACTTTGCCTGCTTTCAACGTTTGCAAAGTCAATGCAAGCAGCATAATGGAACGCAATTGATTTTGACCATGGTACAAAACAGACACTTCATCCTGCACAATATCAACAACAGATGATACAATATTGTCTAACGTGTAAATGCGGGAAGAAAGCATATTAATGCTAGTATCTACAACTGCTAGCACTTTTTCTAAATTAGCCTGATCTATAGCTCTAATGCGGGTAGCCGCCTCAATCTGGGACGTTTTCCAGACTTTGTTGTAAATAGCATATATCCATCTTTTAGATCTGCCGCTAGCCGGGCCCTTTATAAAATCAGTCAGTTTAGATAAATGCAGCTTCACTGACGCCAAAGTGAAATGTTTGAGCCATTTCTGACATAATTTGCCTATAGAATAGGTAGTAACAGAATGGCCACTTTCAAAACGGGGATTCACCCTGACCTGTGTAAAGCCTTGAGCCAAACCCAGAAAGCAATGCTGGCAAGAATCAGCACTTCTGTGCCAGAGCAACCAACCCTTAGGATCCAAACTGGATATGTTAAAGGAAGAATTTTGCAACACAGTTTGTAACTCTCGGATTAAAAATTTTGTGGCATTATTCCAACCGGAATATTCTTCTAATTCAGGAAAAGAAGGAGCATTTAATTTTTTAGTAGTAGCCAATCCAAAGCATTGTTGTCTGTGAAATTGTAGAAATAAAGAACAACATATGGTTCGGGTTGAGGCACGCACAGTGCAAAGCCTCAGTGCCAGGGTTTAGAACCCCAAACTCATTTAAGGTCAATTGTATCCTTCCACAACTCGTTGCCACCTACAGCTAATTGGTCTAGAAAGGACTTCAAATACAATAATTTAGTATCGTTAAGTCTAACTTTGGATGTGGACTTTTCGGTCATCTTAAAATAAAATGCATTGGGATTTGACTGATTAAAATCAGTAAAATAAGTGAACCTTTTCAAAAAGGTAGCAGAACTGCCTTGTACAGGAGCTGGACAATGCTCCCATTGTGTATAATTTACAGTGTTCCACCTGGTATTAGTTTTATGCAGGTAGTGATTGCCAAAATGTTGGTAACAATATAAATCACCATAATTAGCAGATTCTTAATACAAATCTTCAGCATCAAAGGCAGCATAATATTTCAAATCAGAAAACAAGGCTTCTACGGCCTGAACATCCCAATCATCAGAACGGATATTTTGTTTAATTACATCCCCCATAGAAACTCTAAGCACATTAGGGACATTTATAACCTCAGTGGGCCCATGAGTTTGAAAACGAACAGCATCCCATACAATCCCATCTAAGACAGGCCAAGCAGTGATGTTAACAAAAGCCAAGTCTCTCTTCAATCTTTGTGATGAGGAATGGGGAGCCAATGTCCCATTGATATGTCGAATGCATGTTCTCTCCTCGACATAGTGTCCATTGACAAGTCGAAAAAAATACACCAGAAAGCCAATTGACATGAAAAGGTAAACTGAAAAAAGCACCAACCAAATGTAGGTCCAGGGGGAATCAAAAAATGTTTTTTAAACAGCTTTGGCAAATCCGAAACTTTTGAAGGTTTCTTTGATGTGTGGGAATCAGTGTCAAATGAAAATCTGGATTCTGTAGCCAAGCGAGTTTGCAAATCAGGCATCGATAAGTCAGTTGGGTAAGTGTAGTCAGTTTCATCAAGTTGAGCACCAGGCAGTGTACTCAATAAAGGACTAGAAATTGCAGGCATCTCGAGGGCAACATCAGGACTGGATCAGAAGCTGGGGCCAAAACAGAATTTGTCAAAATTGAAAGACATGAGACTGCCGGTGTCATACTAAGAAGAATCGGCCACTCTGCGTATCTTGACATTGTCAATGGAGATATACCTGTTTTCCTTACGACCTGGAAGTGGTGGTAAAATGACTGTTCTTGTGCCCTTCCACACCAAGCACCGGAACTGGAGCTCGATAAGAGGGACCAAATTCTTTCTTGTTTTTGATTTTCTCCCGAACCAGTTCTCCAACTTGGGGTAGCCAGCCAGCTGCAACGCATCATCCGAGGTGGAGGGCCAATGTTCCTTAGTCTCTCGTCTCTTGTAGATTCTGCAAAACATTGCAATGTTCATCTACGTCAAAGGAGGCAGCAACAGCCGCCTGGTCTAGACCGTCAAGGTCCGGTACAAACATCTTGATACCAAAGAGCATTTTGTATGGGGTCCGCCCACCCAGAGACCATCTAGGGAGATTATTTAGAGCAAGCTGCACTCTATATGAGGTGGGCTAGCCAATTCCTGCCAGTGCCTATAACTCTAGCTGTCAAAGACTGCTTTAAATCTCGGTGCATTCGCTCCACAACACTATTCCCCTCAGGTCTGTATGGAGACGAAAACTTGACTTGGACCCCCAACGAAGTCAGGGCATTCTTATACGCCTTAGAGGCGAAAGCCGGACCCTGATCCGAATGGAAGGTACCACAGGCAAAAATCCCTACAAAGACACGCAAGTCTCTTATGACAGTTCGTGAATCAGCGCTGCGGTGTGGCCACACCCACACAAAGTGTGCATGAATCAACTGCTACTAAGATATACTTATATGCAGTATCAGAAAAAAAGGACATCAGTGATCTAAATAAACACAACCAAGTGGTTTATTAGAAATGTACAACTGTGTCTGGGGCGGACGCGCAGCAGTTGAAGGCTTAATCTGCTGGCAAATGTCACATTGAAGGACATAATCACGTGTCTGTTTGTGCAGTCCCCGCCACCAGAAACGTTGTTGTAACTGAGATACTGTAGCCAAAACGCCCGCATGCGCAGACGCAACACCTTCATGGGCAGCTGTAACCAGTGCTGGCCTGCGGTCCACGTTGGGAATTAACCTCTCACCAACCTCAGGTATTTTCACATAAGAAACTCTATCAGGACTTAAGTGGTATGAATACTTTGAAGGGAACACCTTAGGATATTTACTTCCCTTCTCAGTCGCAGCCACGGCTGCCAAGATATCATCATCAATCTTACTTTTGGAACGTGTAACTGCTGCAACCAAATATGACGATACTGCTGATTTTACGGATTCATCGGCCAAAGAATTGCCAACAGCTTGAACTCCCACACGCTGATGACCGAGAGTATGAATTACAAACACGAGTGGCAACTTCTCTTTAAGCTCAGCCACTCGGACCCAGATCATTTTATGTTTTATTGTGCTACCCTTGGAATAACGAAAATCATTCTGAATCCAAAAGAACAGGTTTTCATTGTAAGACTGGACACAGTAGTAAGAATCACTCACAATAAGAGTCCTCACTAGGATCAGCGTACCCCAATGCAAGCATCAGAGCACGAAGCTCTGCCAATTGTGCGGTGCAGTCCGATAAAGTCTGCGTGTGCACGACCCTGGACTTGAACTCATCGTTCACCATGGCACCTACCACAATGGCGCAAGCTGAAACATATGCATGCTTAGGCCCATGCTCAACTTGCGCTGAACCATCAGTGTATATGATGCAATGGAAATCCTCCAAAGGCCGCATAGTCAAAAGCGCAGGATGAACAAATTCATACTGCAAAAACTCTTGCGACTGTAGGGAGGCATCAAAAATAAATGTGACATCGGGAGACGTCAATGATGCTGCCCATTGTATCCACCGTGGGTGCAAAGCTCTAGAATTCTGTACACTGGCTCTCGTCACTGCCTCTAGTGTAGGATACGGGGTAACAACCAACATGCGTTTTCTCTGCGACAGTGCACGTTCCTTAAGAATCGCCATCTGCACTGCTGTCAAAACTTTTTCTACAGTGGAAAAGCACTTTTCTGCAGAAGTGTACAAGTGTCACTTGTAAGCAATAGGTACTGTGTCTCCTTCGTTAAAAGTAAGGTAAGTGAAACCCACCACCCCAGGGATGATTCTTATCACCAGGTTGGTGTGGTTATCACGAGTTAGTAAGAATTTAGATTCTAGAAGATCGGCCTGCAAAGATTGCAAAATAGCTGAATGTTCTGGCAGCCAGCAAGATTTGGTAAAAGTCGGTTGTATCAAAGCATACAAAGGCTTCATATGCTGGGCATATTCAAGAATGTATGTACGCCCAAAATTCAAAAATCACGCAAGGACTGTAACTTTTTTCGAGTTGTAGGAGTGCATAGTTGTGCCCATTTCTCCAAGAAGTGAAGAGCCAATCCTCAACCTTCATTGTTGAGCTCATAGCCCAGGAACAACACTGTGTACTCTGCAATGTGAGACTTTGCAAAGTTGAATTCCTAACCAAAGTCCGCAAAGTTACAAATTAAGCGGTCAAGGCGACACAGATGCGCCCAGAACTTGTAGTCTGTGAGATAGATGTCATCCACATACGAACACGCATCCGTGTTCCCTCTCTCTAAGCGAGAGACAATGCGGGCAGCAAACACACCCGGACTATTCTTATAGCCCATAGGTAAACGTTTGTGTCGGTGCTGTTTGCCACCACTTGCAAAACTGGTCCATTGGGAACTAAGACCATCCAAATCGTGGGCAAAAAACCATTGGAAATGTCAAGTGTGGTTTTAAACCGTTTTCTCACAAGACCATCCACTAAAGTAGAGCCGTGGGTATTCTGTACTGCACAGGTACGACAATGCGAGTTCAAATGCCGGTAATCCAATACCAAACGGAACAAGCCGTCTGGCTTGGTCACAGTAAAAAGAGGGTTATTCATTGGTGACACACAAGTTTCAATTACACCTTGATATTCCAATTGTTCAAGGATTTCGGCAACGGAAGCCTTAGCTTCGCATCGGATGGGATATTGAGGTTGAGGCTGGGGCATTTTGAAAAAGAATTTGTGTTTTCCACAAACAACCCATTCGCAACAAGGCTGGCCCTATGGGTCAGATATATTGATGATGTCTTATGTATCTGGGAAGGCAGTAATGACCAACTTAAAGAATTCCATGAGTGGCTCAACCTACGTAACCCCCATATCCAATTCACTTTGGAAGCGAGCAATACTACCATACCATTTTTGGATATTTCAATCTATGTGGAGAATGATCGCCTGCAGACCACTCTGTTCAGGAAACCAACAGAGCGCAACTCCCTGCTACAATATGGGAGTCACCATCCTAGAGGTCTAAAAGACAATTTACCCATCGGCCAATTTCTCAGAATTAGGAGAAATTGCTCTACGCGAGCTAACTACTTGCTGGAATCAGAGATCCTCTATGAACGCCTCACATCTCGTGGCTACCCTGCACGTATGGTCAAACGAGCCAGGTAACGAGCGTGGTATAATCCACGGGACAGTCTGCTCAATCCAGAATGTCGTGACTCAACTGAGCAAAATCGTATGATTTGTGTCACCACCTTCACAACAAGAAGTAATGAAGTGAAAAAAATCATCAATAAGAACTGGTCCTTAATAGCAGAAGAGATTGGACAACCTCATCTCCCCCTTCACTCTTTCAGAAGGGCCAAGAATATTCGAGATAGGGTAGTACACTCGTATCTGGAACCAATGAGCCCCCCTATGCTTACAACCCTGTGGAATTTACCACCATTGGTAGGGCATTTCAGATGTGGTACATGTACCGCATGCAACACTACCATTCAGACGAAGACGTTTACACATGGTGACAAGGTTTACACTTTAAAACATCACACCAATTGCAACACAAGTAGTGTAATTTACATTATTGTATGCCCATGCAACCAAGTGTATGTGGGACAAACGCAACAGAAAATCAAATCTCGCATTTCCTCACATTGCAGTAGACTGCGATGTAAGGTATTGGGTGCCCCCTTGGTAGACCATTGGAACACTGCGGGACACATTGTGTCTGATTTAAAATGGTTGGCCATTGAAAAGGTGTCTTTGGGAAGAAGAGGGGGCAACTTACAAGCTGTCCTTAACACACGTGAATCCAAATGGATGTCCCTCTTGGATTCCATAAAGAATGGGTTGAACGAAAATGACAGTAGTTTAGCACAATTGGCTGCATTATGATGAGGTTATTCAGCCTGGCCACATCAATTGCACTCGTTTACACTACCATGTATGGTAAGTGCACGAAGTAAGGTTCTGCGTTTGGCCAATCAAGTTATGTTTATTCGTCTACACCCCCATGCTTGGGAGGTGCACGAATCATCATTGTTTACTGAAAATACTGGTTGCTCGTTTACACCCTCATGTCAGAGAGGTGCACGGGTTGAACTGTATTGTTTAATGTACACTGCATGTCAACAAAATTATGTGTATCATATGACCGCTTGCTATTATTGTTTCCCCAACATACCCATCTGTAAATGTATTCCAAAAATCTTAGGTGCCTTAATTATAAATGGCAGCTTCATGTGTTATTATACTATTCACTTAATATACATGAAGGTTTAGCAATTTTGAACATACACGTGAAGCTTTAGCATTCCAGTATAACTGTTGTAACAGTTTAACTCGCGGCGCCATCCGAGTAACTCCTCTATGTCAACTATCCTAGTCTTAGAACGGCTCCGCCTCCTGTTTGATTTGCGTAGTTGCCGGCGGAGTTTGCTGAATCGACTACGGCGATCTCTCTTCTTGGCCTAGTAAGTAAAAAAAAAACCCCGGCCCCGTCAGTGACAATTGCGGATGTCATGTTCCATTCCCCACTTGACTCGGGATTTGTTTTCTTAGGACCCGCTGTCCACGGAGGTCTCCCCGTTTTCCCGCGGAGTTTGATGATATGGTGTATTTCTCCCGCGGTGACCTGGCAGAGCTGCCCGAATAATTTTGGCTCTGGCTTTCTTCTGAGACGGTATGTGACAGAGCTAGCCCAAAATTTAGCGGGGTATTTTAATTCGAAAATTGAAACGACCAAGTTTTACATCGCGGCCGTTGTGTGTTTTATTTCAGCCACCAAACCTGATAATTTGATAACGGAATACACGTCGCTGTTTGTCAACTCAAGACAACGAGTGATAACGGCTTCTTTTTGAGGTATGAATTGTTTGAGTTGGAAACTGAGGATTACATATTGGATAGAAATATACTGGCAATATTAATAAAATATATCCAAAATTCTTTTAACAGTGGTAATTTTGGAAGCTGATTCGACACCCTGATTGCACAGACTACTAGTGGACCAGTCCCTAAGTAGTGAATGTAAGTCATTCTTGCAACAGTGGACCACAATGCGTATGTGTTGTACCCTTTACTGAGAATAAATTTAACTACATTATTACATCTTAATTCACAGCTGGTGTTCTGTTGGAGACGCTAGTCGTATTTGAATTGTACCTGACTGGATGCTCCTTTTTACTTCAGCGTTTTGAGTGTTCTAGGCTGAAGTAAGTTTGTCTTGAGTTTGAGTTGTTTTAATTCACCCCTGTTTGGCATGATTAATATCGGTGAGTTTGAGCCCGACTAGTTGCTGGCTTGTTCTCAATTTTCCACGTCCATGAGGCCTGCTCTGGCCCGGACTCCATAGTTTAGCTCTTGAAAATAATGTTCTCTGCTTTAGTTATTGATGACTTTTAAGCTTACACGATTACATTAAATTGACTCGGTTTTTAATTTCACAGATAAGACTGCCCCACCTCTTCCTCTTCCCTTGTACCTGTCCTGATGAAGACCCCGATAAAGGACCTAATGTAGCCTACGATTAGGGGTCGAAACGTCGATGACCTTTTCTCTAAATTTGGGACTCCCGGCACAGTTCCCTGATTATATCAAATTATGATTGTGTCCGTTTGAAATGTCCCTAGGTTACTACTGATACAATATATGCCGCAATTGTGTAGGTTTATTTTTATCTAGGACTAATTTCAAGTGTGTTTTGGAAATTGTAAAATTATTGTCACTTCTTTTGACTCTGTGTACTTTTTCTGATTTTGCACCGCTTTTTGAGCACCTAATTCTTTCCTTTCCTTCCCCTTTCCCCCCCCCCTGCCTTGGGGCTATTCACTTAATAATTAAGTCACATGTCATGTTTGATTGACTCAAGCGTAGTATTGTTTAATAAATATCAATACTTGACTAATTCTGAGCAAAAAATTGTAATTTAAAAAAAAATTTTTTTTTTCGCAAATTGTGAATTGTGACTGTGTTTTGTCTTTACAACACGTTCTCTTTGCGGGGACCCCTTTACACTTACTATAGTATACCCAGGTCTCCGTGATTAAATGGGTTCAACCCCTTTTTGTAATGAGGCTGGGGCATAGACCGTAAGGGAATCTCATGGTGTGGGGAAAATGTATCCCAACCACAGTGTGTATGGTACAGAGCCGGCGCAAGAGCTTTAGCCCACTCTTCTGCAAAATCCAGCGCATTCTCCTTTGAGACAGTGTGCGCGAAACTAGGGTGGATCACCTCCTCCCCTCTCGGAGCTGGGAGGACAAACGGTGAGGGCCAGTCAGCCTCCGCTAACAAAATGTCATAGGTAGGCGTAAGATTTTCCCAAAATACCCCTTTTATGGTACATTGTATGTCACCTTCAATTAAAAGGACAATGTTATAAAGTCTATCAGGGGGAGCAACTCTGGTATCAGCTGTCTCCACAACAACATACTGGTCAGTCGCTGTTGTTACAAAATATATATGAATATCCATATACATTCATTTGCATGTACTTCCAAAGAGTTCATGATTCTATAAGATCACATAAACATGAGGCCTGGAGCTCAAAATGGCTTCCTATCTGACCTTGACTGGACAAGCTTCAACAAGCTATTCTGTACACCCTTACAGGTCACCTTGCTTGTCTTGACTACATGATATGCAAATGTTACACAGTGTAGAGCCTGCCTTTCTGGTCTGCCCATATCTGGCTGTTTTGCATGGTGCAGACATTGCACATCCATGTCAGCCATATTTGGCTTGGTGCCTTATTCTAAGTTCCGCTGACATGGCATTGCATACAGTATATAACACCTAGAAACTTGTCACTCTGGGAAGAAGCGGTCTGAGGGCCCCTAAGGTGGCAGATCTGACTTCTTCCTTGCTAATTAGCAATGATGCATGCTTTTGGTACCAATAAATAAACTTCACTCTGTTTCTGAGCAACCTGCTGTGTCTGATGAGTTTCATTCCTTGGTATGCTCCTGGGAGGGTGCCAGTATTTCCCCATCAGCTGTCACCTTCAGTAGTGGACGAAGGGCCTCTCGCACTATGGTAATCTCCGCCGCGCTGTCCAGCAAGCTCAGAGCCCATGTCAGAATTCGAAGCTGCGTTCTCACTATCTGTGGCATATCTCGCTGTTAAAGCGGCAACTTTCTTTTTCTGAAACTGGGGTCTTTTCAATGTTGAATCGTCCTGCTTGCCTCTACTGTCTTTTGGGTGGGGCTGGTTGCGTCCCTGCGGGCCACCCCGACCTCTGCCGCTTCCACCACCACCGGTCAATGAGGCCAATGATTCCTGAAAAGAACGAGGAGAGCGTTGTTCAGAAACCTGAAAACGATCAGGAGATTTTATCGTTGCGCAATCGCGCAAGTCGTAAACACGTTCTGTAGGTACAGGCACCGGTGATGCACGACGTGACCCCTGTTTCTGTTGCTGTTGTTTACCCTGTTTTTGTTTTTTGGGCCAATTTTGGCCCGTTTTGCTTCTTAGCCTTGGGCTGGTCGTCTGTTTCTGAATTCTGCTTTGGGATTGTTTTTTCTCCTTTGTAGAAAAAGGCTTGACACCCAAAATGTTACCGCCCACGGTTTTATAAGCCGCCGTAATGATTCTCGGTAACTGGCGGGTTTTAACGGCATCAGGAACAGCCTGCAAAGCATTAGACACCTGAAAGCTTACCACATCTCCCTTGACATTCGCAAGTACGAGATCGGAAACTACGTCAAAACTGCCGCACAGCCGCATACCCAATTCAACCGCTGCCTCAGGTTTGTGCTCATCTTGAACACGCTTAATGACCGAGTGTAGGACGGTCATTGACGGAGTGCCAAAGCACCTCATATTCACCGCCGCAAAGATCTTACCCCAAGACTCACAGTCACCTGCCTCTGGCTTCAAGTCTTTAGGTAAACTAATTGTCAGAATCCTGTGTTTTTCAACAGGAGTCGTGTTAAGAAATACTGCTTCCAGCTGGTCAAATTTCTCAGCAAGCCAGAAAGGCATATCATCCTTATCCTGGGTCGCTTGCCCATCACTGCATTAACCATAACAGGACTAAGCTTCATACCGCTCGGTCCGGCTGGAAATGTCCCAGCACCCGGGGCCCCACCCGGGAGATTGCAGGTTATGTATTGCACTAACGACCAAATTACACTAATTGCGACTGTATGTAGCAGCCGCAAATCTGCAACAGGAACCGCTCCATGTCGAGGATGCGGTGTAAATCCAGCCAAAACAGGTCAGGTAGCCCCTGGAAAGGACAAAGGACCTAACCTAGAGACTAACAAAGTGTGGGGTAGGGTGCCATTAACCCAAACTCGCTGCCAAGCATTAATCGGAACTTCCTGTGTCCTATATGGAACATATTCCTGTGGCACGGCAGTAGGAGCATAAGTGTCGAACACACCAGTATTTGCGTTCACAGCAGGGAAGGTCACCCACGAATAGAAAATTTTGTATGGGTAAGCTACTTCCGCACTCACTATCATAATAACTGCCATGCCCTCTAACCCGACGTTATAAGCCTGCAAATGATTGCGAACCGCAATTCGACTGTGCTGCGGTATGTCAACGTCAGCCATAGTGACACAGTAAGAAAGAGTTACAACAAAAAACTACGTAGCACAACTGGGTAGTAATTCAAAAGGAAACCATTCGAAAAGATTCAAGCTTGAAAAGACCTATGTAACTATAGGTAGGTTTGTCTGACACCACTGTCTTCCGGAAACAATAGTTAAGGGGGTTAAGGACTGATATAAGCACTACTCAAGTGTCATGTAATAAGACCACCAACGATTGGGCGCCATGTCTGACTCTTGGTGGCCGGAAGCCCTTGGAAAAGCACCCATCCCGACAGACCACGCACGGAACCTAGGCGTTATCCTAGATTCTTCACTTTCAATGAACAAACAAGTCAGCGCCGTATCCTCATCCTGCTTCAACATTCTTCGCATGCTCAAAAAAACATTTCGTTGGATCCCCACCGAGACCAGAAAAACAGTCACCCATGCTCTGATCACGAGCCGACTGGACTACGGAAACACCCTCTATGCAGGAACTACCGCTAAACTCCAGAAGAAACTCCAACGAATCCAAAACGCCTCAGCCAGGATCATATTAGACATCCCGCGTAACGAACACATCTCTGGTCACCTGAGAGACCTCCACTGGCTACCCGTCAACAAGAGGATCACTTTCCGACTGCTAACCCACGCTCACAAATCACTCTACGACATCGGACCAGAATGCCTCAACTCACGACTGTCCTTCTACACCCCCTCCCGCCAACTGCGCTCTTCCAACCAAGCCCTCGCCACTGTACCTCGCATCAACAAGACAACCATGGGAGGCAGATCCTTCTCATACCTGGCTGCTAAAACATGGAACTCACTCCCCACTTACATTCGCCTTACCCAGAACCACCTAGCATTCAGAAAGCAACTTAAAACGTGGATATTTGACAAATAATCCTCTTCCCCTCCCTAAGCGCCTTGAGACCCTCTGGGTATGTAGTGCGCTATATAAATTCTATGACTTGACTTGACTTGACATGTCGCAGGGATTCTGCTCCTACACAGAACTGTGCAAAGAGACTTAGAACCTCAGTGAATTAGGGTGTACCAAAACTCTCCTCAGTATCCAAAATATCCTACCAGACTAGCATTCAGTGTCTCATTGGTTCTTCCATACCCCAATGATTAGACAACCCAGAACATGGACTTAGAACACCTCAGGTAACGTGGAACACATGACCACTCTTTTGTTATACTAGCATACCAATCCAAAACAAGGAGTAAATGAAGACACGTGCAAGTTTGAAATATTTATTTCTAATGCCGTGTTCTCAAGCGCAGTATCTTAGCTAGTACAAGCAAACATATTATAAGCAACAAGGTTATCAGCATAGTTACTAATCCATAAAATACAAAGGGAGTAAGCATGTTAAAATGCTAAAGGGAAGAAGGCTAAATGGCACCTCAGTCTTACTCTCCCTTGCTAGTATATTATATTATATCTAAAGAAGGTCTCTTTGGGTTTTAGAAGGGCGGCCCCATACCTCTGGTCTTAGTAGAAAGGGATCACATCATCTTCTACCCCAGCTCTCTGTATGCGAATATTCATCAAGTGTGTGTGCATGCTCTGCGCAGTGCATTATTAAACGCGCCAAAAGCCAGAGTTGGCCATAGCTGCATATGTGTTATGTCTAGTACGTGCGCTGATCAAACCGAACAACAACCAACACTGTGTTGAAATAACCTTGAAGGGCTCGGCACTCACTGTTCAGACATAGCTTACCAAGCAAAGCTGATACTATAGGAAAACATATTATTCTCGTATGAAGCAAAATATTCTACTAGGCTCAAAGCATTAATAACAATATGTGCCGTGTGCAGAAAGGATAAATGGCGTTTAAACTTCTAATAAGCTCATGCTAACTTAACACAGTGTGAAGGCAAAGCATATCTACATGACATAACAAACAACAGAAGAGGCTGATTTCCGGGCTTCCGATTTCCAAAGCTTCTCCCTCTAGTGCTGAATTGCTTTGGTAAGTGCTCTGAGGAAACCTTTGAAACTAAGCATAAACAATTACTGCAACTCCTACTCTACTCTAATTCTTCTTCTCATTAATCTTTTATTAATGTGTCAAAAAATCTACGCTCTATCCAGAAAACCGAGCTTCTCTTCTATTCTTTTCCTCACTTGTTTTATTGTTGTATTATTAGCTGTTACGTATTTGGTTCAGTATGTCATTCAGACAATTTAACCTACACGATTAAATGTATCTCCTATTCTATTTTGAAAGAATTTACTTTTGTGAATATTTCACCAACTCTCACCTTTTAAGCTGTTGAGCTTCTCTTCCAACTTAATTTCTTATGTAAAATTA
Organism: Lissotriton helveticus; assembly: GCF_964261635.1. Lineage (NCBI taxonomy): Eukaryota > Metazoa > Chordata > Amphibia > Caudata > Salamandridae > Lissotriton > Lissotriton helveticus. The sequence continues at coordinate 668,637,757 of NC_136057.1, forward strand.
TTTTTCATTCTACCCTTTAAAGTTGTTCGGTATTTCTCAAAGTAGATTTCAGAATAATGTTTTTAAGGAAATATTTGTCTTCTTTTTCTTTCTCCTTTTAGGAATTACTTATACTTCAAACTAGGGTAATTATCCTAATATATTTACATATATACAATGTCATATCGAGTTTTCATTGTTAACAATCTCTATAACTTAACGCAACTTTTGCAGTGCAGGGTTATATCACTTAGCTTAATATTTCTTCTCTTTTCTCCACAGGATAACTGCAGGAAGTCTGAAAATCTTTACTTCTGAAATGTCACCTTCGTGAACTCCGAAACGTGATGGGAGCAACGTCGTCTGACTAAAAACGCACCCGATACTTCAACGCTTCAAGAAACGTTATGCGCAAACTCTGACTTTGTAACACTAGGAAGGGTCCTACACCCGACGAGGAATAGGACGACTTGAAACCGAGCGCAACTAACCGCAATAAGTAAGAATCTTCCACACGAGGGGCGGAGCGACGTTAGCAGGTACCGGTTCAGGGAATTACCTCAGTGAAGTGCGCAATCAGTAGGGAGCGTGTGCATCAACTATGTTCTAAAGGCTCGTGAGGAAAGAACACTAGTCCGCAGTATAGGTGGGGAATCCAGCGGCCATCTTAGAGTTCTTCTTATGCCATCGTGATCTCCACAAGATACTCCTTGCTTGATTCTACCTATAAGGTTTCTGGTAAGCAACGTACAGATAGTTCTAATTGACCGGCCCAGAGGCCTAACAAAAGCCCACTAGACACCAGGGTCAGTAAAAATAAATGTATGGGTGGGGCTGCCCACTATTGCCACGGCCATGCCCCAACTCCTAAAGAAATATGGTGACAGTCATTAGATAGGGGCGATAGCTACCAATTTGCTCCCCAAGGGTGGGTGGGGGGGGGGGCAGAAAACCCACTATATTCGAGGGAATGTCTTTTTTTTCAAATGAATACAGGGGTGGGGGCTGACCAGCATGACCATGGCCATGTCACACCCCAGCAAAATGACAAACAGACTTTCTGTTCCACCTGGTGACAGATGGTGGTAATTTTCCCTGATCTGCCCCCTCCCCCCCACAGGACAGAAAGTCCGCTACAGTCGATACCAGGGTCTAATACAAAATAAATATAGGGATGGTGACTTCCGACTATGACCATGTCACCATCCCAAAAAACTATGGTGACTGTCTTTCTGTCCCCCTGGTGGGCAGATTGGGTGATTACCCGCAATCTTTCCCTTCGGGGGGCATTATGCCCACTAGACACTAGGGAGAAAATTATAGGGATGGGGCTGCTCACCATGGGCTTGGCCATGCCCCCACACCAAAAGGGTACAGACAGTCTTTCTGACCTCCTCAGGGGTGGATTGGAGTAAATATACCAATTTGCCTCCCCCCCTTCCCGGGCTGAAAGCCCTCGAGACACCACAAACTTTCGTTATGTAGTATTTTTGTGTGGTAGGATCCCCACAAATGCCTCACTGGGCATGGGTCTATTCTTTCCCTACTTTATGGCCCAATTAACTTTCCGCCCCCTCAAGAGAGTGGATAAGGACATCACCCCCATTATGACCCCAGGGGGACAGAATGGCCACTAAACACTAGGCATTTCAAAATGAAGCAGATACAAACAAAAGGAGGGTGTGGCCCACCCATTCATCAAGCCATACCCTACTTCCCCAAAAGGGGGAACAGTTGTTGCCTGCCCCCCGGGGGCAGGTAGGCCATTAGTCCTAAATTTAAAGATGGTCCCAAATATGCACCTGGGTGTAGAAAGTCCACCTGTCAGCCTGACACCAAGGAGTTTGCCATTGGGGCAAAAGAAAATGAAGTTGGTGTTACACTCTTGCATTGGCCATGCCCTTTCCTTCAAAAACGGAAAAAACCAGTCCGCAGGCAGACAGGAGGTTTGTTCCAATTTGCCCCTGGGGGCTAGAAAGCCCACCATATGGTAGGAATACATTTTTTAAATAAAATATTGTTGTGGCTCTGGTCCATACTAACATCTGCCCCACTTTCACCCCTAAAACCTAAATTGTCTTTCTGCTCCCCTGTGCACCACGAGATCCCATCCCAATGGCAAATGAGAGGATATTTGATTCCTTTGGGTTTTGTTTTTACATGTTGGTGCCAGGGCAGTGTGGCTAACTCCCAATATTGTCCCAGTTTCAATGATGAATGGCTGCACTTGTTGAGCTTGGGTAGGCTGCCACCTGTGAATATCTATAAGCCCCAGACAGTTCTGAGAACTAGACACCCAATGGAATTCAGGGTGGTGGGCTACACATGAATTCTTCATCATGTTCTTACCTATGATGCCCTGCAAAACTTAAATATTGACTAAAAACACATACTTTCCTCACATGTCTATGAGGAAAATGTCTGGAATTTGTGGGGAGCCACAAGTTTCCTACCGCTCAGAATTCCCCTAAGTCTCCCAATAACAAAGGGACCTTACATGTGTGGGTGGGCAAAGATACCCCGACACAAAATGCCCTTAAATGCTATGACGAAAGATTAGCGATAGGGGTAGCAGCAGGATTTGGGTGCCACGTTATGCTGCTACCCATGTAAATCTATGATTCATAGACATTTTTGAAAACAAAACAACCATGGGAGTTCAGGGTGGTGTGTCTTGTGTGGATCCCATAAGGTTTTCTTACCCACAATGCCTTGCAAAGCTTCCTTTCCTGGGCACTAGTCCCATCCAGACAAGTGACACAGCATTTGTATAGGCACAAGTGGAGTAATGCTGGGTGGTAGGATTTTTGTGGCTTCCTGCAAGTTCCTGAAGTTTCTATCACAGAAATGTACAACTGTAATATGTGATTTCAGGCACAGTATTTTTCAGGGCATTGTGGGTAGGAAAACCTCATGGGATTCACATAACGAACTTCACCCTGAAATTTGCATGTTTTCGAGTTTTAAAAAATGTCTGTGGTTCATTGACTTCCATTGGTGGCACCACAGCAAGCCCTCAAATACCGCAACTACCCTGACTGCTTATTGCTCAATGTGGCTCTTTAGCATCATTTTGTGTCATGCTCTTGAGGCCCACCCACACAAGCAGGGTACTATTCTTATTGGGGAACAAGTAGGAACTCAGGGTGGTAGGAAATATGAGTCTCCTTACAGATTCCAGAATTTTCCGTCACAGAAATGTGGGGAAGATTATTATTTTTTTACTAAAGTTTGACGTTTAGAAGGACTTGTGGGTGAAAATACCTTGTGAGATCCACATAATTCACACACCCCTATACTCCTCTGGTTATGCAGTTTTGAAAAATGTGCAGGTTTGCTAGGTTTCTTTAAGTGCCGGCAAAGCTAGAGCTCTAAATCCACACTTTGCTTAAAAGGGGTCAGAGTGGAAAAATGTGCTGTATCCATGTTGTGTTTTGGGACATTTCATGTAGCAGGCACTTGGCTTACCTACACAAGTGATGTACCATTGTTATCAGGAGACTTGGGAGAATCCTGGGTGGAAGAAAGTTTGCGGCTCCCTTCGGCTTCCATAAATTTCCATAGTAGAAATGTGAGGAAAATGTGGTTGTTTTTTTTCAAATTTAAGGTGTGCAAGGATTCTGGGTAAAAAACATGGTGAGTTCCAGGCAAATAATCCCACCCTGGGCTCTACTTTTTAAACATGTACAAGCGAGGTACAGTGTTGATGACACATGGTTATATAGAATAGTAGAACATTTGTTATTAAAAAATTGGAGTTCAGTGCATTTGTGTCTTTGAAATGTCAGTTAGTGTGTAAGAAAGTAGACATTTTGAAAAATATCCTCGAAATTGTGTGCTAGTATTGGTATCCACACATTTAGAGATGTACTAATAACAACAGTTTTCAAACTATATATCTTATGCAAATTTCAGAAATACACAGGTTTCCTTGACACCCCTTTTTCACTCTACATATGTCACCATATGAATTGGTCAATACTCTGGACACAATGAAAAAATTATATAGTGCAGCTCAGTTGTTGAGTCTGGGTACCATGGGTTCTTGAAGAACCTAAAACCTTATATATCCGCACAACCAGAAGAGTCTAGCAGACATAATGGTATATTACTTCTGTAAATTGGACATTGTGGCAAGTAAACATTAAAATGTTGTCAAATATGGCTGTTTTTTTCCTACTCAAATTCAATATTTCTTTATTTCAACAGGGATCTTCATATATGAGCACTTGCTGAATTCAGAATTTTCTCTACGTTTTAGAACACTACAGCTTTCCTGGATCATTCATGAGTTTTATTCTGGTTTCCAGCACAGTCTAAAAGTAGGTTTCAATAACAATAATTAGGGAAACAATGGGCTACCTCTTTGAGAAAAGTGCTAAAACATGTAAAACATTTGTTTCTTTTTCATTCAGCTCTGCATGTTCCTGAAAACTGGAAAGATTGTGACTTTGTCACAGCAAACTGTTAGTTGATGCCATTTTCAGGGGGGGGGAACAGATACTTTTATCCAAAGCACTGTTTTTCCTATTTTTCCCACAAATCTCAAAATCTTGCTATATTATGAGTATTTTTTCTGTTCCTTCCAGAGGAATTCACAAGCCCTGTGTACCTTTAGAATCCTCAGGATGTTGCAAAAAAGGAATGCAAATTACTCAAGGATACCTTATGTTGAAACAAAGTTATGGATACCTAAACGCAAATAGCTCAGCACTGTGGGGAGTGGCGGGGCGAGGGGGAGCGGTGGGGTGGACAGGAGTTACAGGGTTATATGTGTTTGAAGTACTGCATATGTATTTGCTACTTAGGTTCCATTCCTACTTCTTTTACAATAACAAGCAAATGATACTGACTTGGTCTTCCATGTTGCTTTCCCTAACCCTGAACACCCTCCTTCTCAATCACTGTTGCTGTTTCCCCTTCAAACTTAGGAGATCAGCAAGCAGGAAAAGTTGCAATGTTCTCCAGGCAGAATGCAAGTTACAGCAAAAATATAACAGAATAGTATATAAAACCCTAATAGGAAAATATTTTAAAGTGAGAGTGATTTTGAAACTAGAGCCTACTACCCATGTACTAAGCGCTGCCTACTGGCAACTTTCAAACATATCGGTGTTGCGGCTAAAAGTCCATTAAAAAGGAGGAAGCAGTTTAAACCGGAATCTAGAGTCAATGGCATGATGGGCATGCAACTTAACCCTGGAATGGCTTTCTTGAAGTTGCAACTATGGACTAGTAAGAAATGCAGGGGCATATTTACAAGAGGATATAGCCACCAAAACGTCACTATCAGCAATGTTCTGCTGACAATATACCCTCTCCTTTTTACAAAGCAGTGTTAACCCACTTAATGTGGCTTAACGCCGCTTTATATGTAAGGCCCCTTTTCCCACTTCACTAAGTGGAAAGGGGCGTGTAATGGGCGTTGCAGTGGGCGTTCTGCAGCAACAACCAAGAGCAAATCGGTTTTCATGGTTGTTTATGTGCAGGAAGGTGTTCCTTCCTGCACATAAACAATCACCCCTGGAGAGCAGGCACCCTTGCAACATGGCGCAAGGGTGCCTGAGCTGGTTCTAGGCAGCTCTATTAGCGCCAGTGCTAGGGTAAACACAGGGTTCGCCGTATATTTGTAAATACGGTGCATCCCTGCATTTTAAAAATGTTGGAGTGTAACGTTACCAATTTTGGTATAACACCCTGCTCCGACATTGTCTTGTAAATATCCCCCTTAAGCTGATATGTTGTGAAACATAATTTATCATATTGAGGTTGTGCAGATAGAGCAGCACAGATTTTATGCAAAAAACTAAACATTTGATAATTTGAATATATTTTATTAACAAAATACCTTCATTTAAAACAGCTGCCAAGCATTTGAAACAATACCAATATTTTTCAAATGCAATACTCGTCTCTGTCTACATTAGGAGCCAGCATTAGAAGGGAGGGGCAACTGTTTCCATCTCCTTGCCCATAAATGCTGCCAACAGAGGCTGTCGCTACGCCCTTGTAAAATAGCATGTTAAGTACCAGATGTGGTTGTGCTCATGTGGAAACACTCAAGGATGCTACAAGTTTCACCAAACGACAAACGAATGACTACTCAAGTTCAAATCACTTTATTGAGTGATGAATGTTCACTTCTGTTTTTTTACATTTTAAAATCTTGCTGCACACAACATGGATGACTTGTATAGGGCGACCATAGCATGAATGAGAACACTCCAGTTGCGAAATATCCTTATCTCAGGAGACAAAAGTTACTAGAGGTAAATACATTTTGCAAGTTGATACCTTCTCATTATGGTTGCGTTATACTCACAATACTTCAAAATTCAAGGGCACGATAAGGTCAGAAACAGCCAGCTTTCTTTAAAGTCATTAACAGATGAAAGGTGCTGTGATACTCTATTGCACTGATCAAAAATGCAAGGCATTGATGACAATCTGGTCTTGAAATTGCACCGGGCTCTTCTCTTCTTAACGAGGGAACCCGATCAAACCTAAACGCAATTAAGGAATAATTATCTTTCGCTAACCTTTGTAATGGTGCAATAAAGTGAACTACACCCCAAGTAGACGTATTTCTTGAGCCAAGCATGCTTAAAATAATTGTATGTACTTGTAACTGAATTCATCATTTTTAAACGCATTATAAGGGATAAATATATAAACCTCCAGCACTCAAACATTTTAGGGTTCGCTCTCTGGCCTCGTCGATTCCCACTCCACTTGATTAGATCCACGCGGGCAGATTTTCAGGGCCGGACTGAGAACCACAACCGGCCCTGGCAAAGTGCTCGGCCGGACCAACCTCCCCACTATGGGGGGGGGGTTGGAGGTGCCGCCAAGCTCTTTGCCGGGCCGGTTTTCGACCGATTTTGGTACAGGGCCCTGTAACAAAAATGTCCCCCAGGGGCCCAAAACCGGCCCCCACCCGTGCGGTGCACCGGGGGATTGCCCGGTGCCGGTATGGCCAGTCCGGCACCTGGCAGATTTACTTTTCCTGGCGCATCCCTACAAATCATCAGGGATGCGCCAGGAAAGATGCGTCACACAAGTTTACCCTTGCGCCACCACCGATGCATCGCATTTACAATGCGGTGCATTATGGCCCAAGAATAAAGAGATGTGTGTCGCATATGCCGGTGTGCGACGCAACTCCAGCACCGTTTCAACCTGGCCTACGTCCAACATAGTGTGTCAAGCCTTACGCCTGCTTCAAGGTTGACCCCCTAGGAGCGCGGGCCAGCTACAGGAACACAGTTGGGCCCATTGAAGAAGAGTACCTTAAATCCTGGTTGCAGGGAGTGTTGAGGTCTTGAGGAGAGGATGTGTTGTACTGTTGAGACGATGCATCAGTTCTGTGGAGCTGTGAGGTTGTGATGTGAGGCCCTGCGTTGTCATCGAGGATTCCGTCTTCAAGGACTTGCAGTCAAGGTAATGTGTCGGTTCTGAAGAGCTGTGAGGATGTGATACGAGAACGTGCATCATCGCTGAGGCTACTGGTGATGAGAAATTTGTGATGTGAGGGCTTGCATCAGTGAATCAGCAGCAGTTCCGATGCAGACTGTGAGGTCAATGCTGAGTGCTTGCGCTGAGAGGAACCTCACAGCAGAGGCCACGCAACAGTTCTGCCCGGCGATGCGCTGCTTCGCAGAGGATATGCACTTTGTTCTGCTGGCTCTACGAATGGGCTGGCAGAGCACCTTCCGGCCTACTTCTAAGAGTCCAAGGGGTAGGACTCACAAATGGCAGAGTTCACTAAAAAGTTGGTTTCTGAGGTCTAATATTTATAGGGAGTTCTGTATTGAAGTGGGAGAAGCTTCTAGAGGTTTCCCGTTGAATTCCCCAAGCATAATGCCTTCCCTACCGTGGCTCAAGACTAACTACAGGGTGCATGCAGCCCTTTCTGTGGTGGTAGGACACATCCTATTCAAGTGTAAGTAGGTCAGTGCCCATCTCTGCCCTCTCATGCCTCCAGTGATGACCCATAGAGGCACACCTAAGTTCTCTATTGTGTGATGGCTGTCTAGGATAAATACACAAATGCCAACTGTCAGTCACACCCAGTCATGCGACCCAGGAACAGGCTTGGGCACAAAATGACTAGGGAAAGGAAAATGCCAACTTTTTAAAGTGGCATTTTCAAAATCGTAATTTAAAATCCGACTTTAAAGAGAGTTTATTATTACAATTTCATAGACACCAAGCATGTTGTAGCCACAAGTTTCCAATTGGAAATTACAGCGTATTAAATGTAATAAGGAGTCCCCAATGTTATCCTTTTGAAGGGATAGGCCTCACAGAAGTGAAAAACAAATTTAGGCATGTTTCACCAAAAGGACATGTAAAGCTTGAGAGTACATGTTCATTCTTTTAATTACACAGCACCCGGCCCTATGGGCCCACTACTAGCATTTAATTTACAGGCCTTGGGTATATAGTATACCACTCTACAAGGGACTTAAAAGTAAATTATATGTGCCTATTAGGTGCAAGACAATTTATCCATGTTTTAGGGGAGGGAGCACAAGCATGTTATCACTGGTTTGCAGTAGTAAATTGCCATAGATTTCTAAGGCCAACAAAAATAGGACTAGCAAAATGGAGGAGGAGAGGCAAGATATTTGAGGGAACACCACCCTAAGGCTGACAGATCTAACATGTACCCCCCCCATCCCCCAGCTGAAAGAGGGAAGAGCTACCCAACCTCTTAGGAGCCCTCTTCACTAAGGTGGAAAAACCTGGAAGGACCATCAGCGGAAAATGGACCACCTTAACAATTTTGGACTCTCACCCCTCATTTGCATTAGCCATCTGAGGGGCCTGTTGGCTGTCTGAACTCAGAAGGACTGCCCCTATGCCATGCTCCAAAGCATCTGTGTGTACAATAAACTCCTGGGAAAAGTCAGAGGCCTTGACCACAGGGGCTGTGCATATGGCCTGTTTTATGGAGTAAAAGGCTTTCAGACAGGCCTTCATCCAGATCACCTTACTGGGCTGCTTCTTGGATGTCAGCTCAGTCAGGGGTGCAACAATGGTGCCATCCCCCTTGACAAATCTCCTGTACTGAGGTCCAGGAAGGCCCTCTTTTCTGTTTAGATTTTTGGAGGCTCCGAGGCCAGGATAGTCTCTATTTTGGCCTTTAGGGCCTGCACCTGACCCATGCCCACCAGGCATCCTAGTTCACCATGGACCCCTGCTGTATCTGGTTCTTACTGACCCCGATAGTCGGCCTGTCCATTGCAGGGCCTGAAGAATGTCCTGCAGGTCAAATAGGTGGTCCTGCCAGGTGTTTCTGAAAACAGCTATATCATCTAAATACGCAGCAGTGAAGGACTCCATTCCAGCTAAACCCTGGTTCACCAGCCTCTGGAAGGAGATAGGGCATTATTGAGTCCAAAGGGGGTCACTTTAACTTGAATGTGGCCTTATGGGGAAGAAAAGGCTGACCTCTTCATATCCTTCCTCAGTCAGGGCAATCTGCCAGTATCATGAAGTAAAATAAATAGTGACTCAGGAACTTGGCACCCCTTAACCTATCAATAAGCTCATCAGCTCAGGGGATGGGGTGTGCATCAGTCTTGGTGACTGAGCTGAGTCACTGGTAGTCAACACAGTACTTGAACTCTGGGGTGGTGCTGGGTTGGACCAGAGACTACCAGAGGGCTCAATGACCCCCAATTCCAGCATCTTAGTGACTTTGGCTTTGATGCTGGCTCTCACTTTGTCAGACAACCTGTATATGTTGTTATTGACAGGCAGACTGTACCCAGTATATACAGCATGGGTACACAAGTGTGTACGCCCAGGAGTGAGGGAAAATAAGGAGGGAAACTATTTCAGTAACTGGCAACAGTCCCTCTGCTGCTAGCGGGTCAGGGTGGGGAAAAGGTTGACACCCTCCACTGATCAATTCTTCTCTTGAGATGACAGATCATAGGAGGTTCACTCTCCTCCTTCTCCCCATCATCTGTCTCTAGAAGCATGGTAACCTCAAACCTCTCATAGTGCGGTTTGAGGGAGTTGAGATGGAGTGCCCTTAATGGGTTCCTGGGGGTCTTGAGATCCACAAGATAGGTAAACTCACCCATTTCTCAACCACCTCAAATGGCCCAGTCCATCAATTCTGTAGAACCTGGCCTCTACTGGCTCCATCACTTACACTTTCTGTCTCGGTTGGAATTTCAACATGGCAGCCAAATGGTCATACAATTGCTTCATTATCTCCTGGCTAGCCTCAAAGGTCTGAGAAGTCTACTTCCAGAGCTTGGACACCTGGTTTCTTATGGCTAACATGTAGTTAACCACCTCTTGGGCGTGGGGAGGGTTCTTAAGGGCTTTCTCTCACCCTTCCCTCACCAGACTAAGAGGTCCTCTTAAAAGGTGGCTATACAAATTTTCAAATAGGCTAAAGCCCACACTCTTCTTTAGCACCACTATGTGAGCAAAAAGCAGGCATGGCAGGAGTATGCAACACTTCCACCTCATAGGCTCAGGGAGGCGCATAATCATGCCTTTAATGGTCTTGTTGAATTTTTCAACAAGACAATTTGTTTGTGTATGGTAAGGTGTAGAGAACTTATAGGTCTTACCACACTCCTTCCACATATACTTCATGTTTTCTGGACATGAAGTTGGTACCCTTGTCTGATCTCACCTCTTTGGGGAAACCCACTCTTGTGAAAATCCCTATCAGTGCCCTAACCACTACAGGTGCAATGACTGACCTCAGAGGAATGGCTTCTGGGTATCTAGAGGCATGGTCCTTCAAGACTTGGATAAACCTATTGCCTAATGCTGTCTTGGTGTCCAAGGGTGTAAAAGCATAAATTTCCACGCTCTCAAAGGGTGTACAAACAACATGCATGGGGGTCAAGTTAGCTGTTAGCTTTTTCCAAGTCTTTGCACTAGCCTGGGAGTTTAGAAAAGTACTGGAAAATACAGCAGTAGCTGTCCTCATCCAGTGCACGGTTAATATAGGAGACAAGCCTGTCACAGGTCTTGTACTGCGCCAGATATACAAAAATCGGTATCTCATGAGCCAGCCCCAGTAGGATGGCCCTGTAACATTGGGTAACTACTGGTACACATGTTGCCCCATGCTCAGGAGTCTTAGGCTAACTAACAGGAGGCCATTCTCCTGGTGCATGAGGCTATCACAAAAACAACAGTTGATGGACAGAGTGCAGAACAATGTCATACAGAGGTGTAACCAGCTGCCAGGGTTTTGGCTTGCTGCCTCATGTCCTAGAGGAATTGGCACTCCTTTTGCACCTTGCAGAACTCCACTTTGGTGGGCCCTTCTTCCACTTGCTATCCCAAAAGTTGAGGCAGGGTGCCAAGGGAGACAAAGTCCTCCCCAGAGGGCTCTGGGGTAGCTTCCTCCAGCACCCCATCCATCTCCCTGCCCTACCCTTTCCTGGCAGCTGTCTGCCCATTCTTCTAGGCTCTAGTCCTTCTTGACTCAACTTTTGGGCAGTCATGGACCTGGTAGTCGCCAAGATCTACTCAGGCAACCCAAACATTTTCAGGTGTGTCCTGAGATCCACTACCTTCCAGGCACTGTGCTCCAAGTCATTCTCTAACAGACAGACCACTTTCATAGCAGGGCTCACAGCAACTTTCAGAAGACATGAAGCCCCTCCTGCACTTAAAGAGTACAAGAGACCGGGGTTAGTGGCTCTCCTGGTTGTCTGCTACCACAACTGGTGAAATGTATTGAAAATCATCTGCTCTGATGACACCAGATGACTGCAGACAGTACTTATACTTGCTCCTATGTCCTTAAGAGCCTCCCACTTCTGCCCATTGATGGTGACCTCCTACCTATACTTTGACGTATTGCAAGGCATATGGGCATTGGGTACCATTTCTGTATCTCCAAGGGACACTAGAGTAACCTCACTAGTCAACATCACACCAACTGGAGCCATCTCCTCCCCAGTCGCCATGATCACTATCCCCTGTGACTACCTGCCACTGTTGGGGGGGGGGCACCCACTTGGAACACTTGGCATCTTCCTTCCCATGCCTATACACATAGCACTCATAGAACTTTGAGGCAGCCTTTCCTGTTTTCTGATCTGTGAAGCCTTTTTTTTTGGTGGCCAGATTGGGAGTGGGTCACTTTTTCCTGAGACCTGTTTTGGGTAACCGTTACTACTCTATTGGGAGCCACCCCCCCCCCCCCAATGCACCTTCTTAGAGACTCTGGTGCTGACCCATAGGTCTGCTTCCACAGCAAGCCTCCTGGGGCTGGTAACCCTGCTTTCCAGGTTTCTTCAACTAAAAGCTCTGAGCTACTGGTAACTCTTCAGCTAACTGTAAGTAGCTCTACTGTGTGTAGCACAGTGAACAAAATTAGAAGCTTTTACTTGTTTAACTAAATATATGAATGGCAAAATTGAAAAGTTCTATTTGAAACCAGCCTTGGCCCGTGCAGGTCAGAGCGGTGGGCGGTGGGGCTGGGTGCGGGCGATTTCAACAAATGACGAGGGAATATTATTTAATTTTCCTTCGTCGTCTGTCACAATAACTTCCCACCCGGCCCCACCGCTCTTACCTGCACAGGCTGCTGCTGTTTGAAACAATAATGTATGTACTTTCAGAATTTATAAGCAGATTTTTTGAGAAAAATGGCTGAATTTCAAAAATATATTCAAAGCTGATATTTGGGTGATTAAAATCAAATAGTGTTGAGGTGACTATTATTAATATTATTAGCTTGGTGTAGGGGCACTGCAGTTATGGATGTTATGCATTACTCTTGTAGAGGTATTCCACATTGACAAATCATTTTTACATAATTAATGATAACTATGTCTAATGCACAGAGGTTATCACTGCTAGTAGTCTTGCTTGTGGTTGCCACTAATGAAATCTTGTCTGATATGATTACTACTACCACTCTTAGAATATCAACAGCTCTAGAGGATTTTCATTGAACATAAGTAGCTCTTATTATATAAATGGTTGGAGACCCCTGTACACGGTGCTGTTGCTGCTCTGGAAAACAAATATTGAATATGGGCACACTCATAATTAATTTCTCTAGCCCAGTAAAATCATCCACCTTGCTGTCCCTCACCCAGCCCTTCAGTGCCTTGCTGGCATAATCTAGAAACTATACCAGGACTGATTAGGGAGCTTGTGGCTGTCCCTGTAATGCTGATGTTACTTTTTTGGGGTCAGCTCAAACTTTGCAACAAGGATTGACTTCATGGGGGCATGTCTGGTCTGATCCTCTTGCTCCAGTGTCAGGAGTATGTCCCTCCCCACCATGCCGCAGGTCAGCCCTCCATTACTCCTCTGGGACCTTATGTACCTTGGTGCAACTTCATAGGCAGCAAACCACTTTTCTACATCATCTCCCACCACATAGGTAGGCACCGGCTCCTGAGGTATGAAGACTCAACATCACTGTTGCTTCCAGTAGGTTGAGTCCAGCATGTTGCCTTGCCTATAGCTCTATCTCCCTCATGCTCTTTTCATGCTACAACAGTAGCTTTTTCTCAGCAGAGGTCCTCTCAGCCTCTGCCTTTCTCCTTTTCCAAGGCCCTCTCAGCCTTCTTTTTGGCCAATGCCCTCTCAGCCTCAGTCCTCTTTTCCTCAGACATGCATTTTTCTTTGTCTAAGAGCATTTCCATTTCAGCCTCAGCCTTTTTCTCATTCTTTTCCAAATGTAACTTGCCCAGTTGTAGCTTGAGCTTCATACCGTCCGGTCCCTCAACTTCTACTGAGGTTCAGCCCATGTAAGACACACTGCTGCCTGCATGGGGAGGGATTTCCAATCCTGGGAGTAGTTATCCCCTTCCTCAACAGGCCTTGGTGCTCTTCCTTCCTGGTGCTCGTTTTAGCGGACAGTCTCCTTTCCTGGCGAAACTCCTTGAGCTCAGCACTGTGTGGTCCTCCAGCTTGGCAAGCTCTACCTCCATCCTTGCATGTGGGACCACAGACACAAACAGCTAGTTAAAGTAGAAGGAATTTACAAACAACAAGGGCAATCAGGAAGACATTACAACTAAAATTGGTCTTAGATATGGGAATATAGTATACACAAAACAATTGTATGGCACCGCACAAACACAAGTCCTATCCTCTCTGCTGATCACCATTGTTTAGAATTGGGTTACTAATTGACTAGGGTGTGGATCCTGGTCAAGCAGCATTCATTTTTATGGTCAGGGTAAAGTACAACTAAATCCCCAAAAACCTGTGCTCAGTCCCCTGGTAGCTTGGCACAGAGCAGTTATGCTTAACTTAGAGACACTATGTAAAATATTTGTGCAACACTTTAAAAGTAAAACTGAGGAAACACCACACAAAAAGATCCCATACCAGGTTAGAAAAATAGTGCTTTATTTAATAAATAAACCAAAAGCCATACAACAAAAATCCAATCTGTGGAAGCAGAGTTATGATTATTTTAAAAAAGCGCTGAAAAGCAAAAAGCGCCAACAGCGGCTACCTGGTTGCGATGGACTGGGAAAAAGTCAGAAGTTAAGGCTGGCCACGACAGGTTGGATGCAATCCCAGGTTAGTTCTGCTGAAGTTTTACCTTCTCTAATTTTGTAGAGAGAATCCTGTTCATATTGGAGAGGGCCGAGGGGAGCAAAGAGAGTGTCATGGGCAGGTGTTGGTGTGGCGCAAACAGCAGGCCAAACGCCACGGACAGGAGGGCTGGTGCTTCATGTTGGTGATCCTGTGTGGGTGATCGATTCATGCTGTGTGAAGAAACAGGCTGGTGGTGGCTCGTGCTGATTTTCAGTGGAAGCAAAGTGCCCAAATGATTGATTTAAAGACCATGAGCCACACCAAAGTTCCAAGACCTTAGAGGCACTCACTGCAGTTTGGTCTAGGAGCTGTTTGGGGAGGCTTTTATGTAGTAGCGGGCAGTGAATGCTGCTTTGCCGGCAGAACTTATGGAGTTTTGCCACTCCGCACTAAGCTTGAAGCACAAGGCTAGGCAAAAACTCCACCTCCTGCAGTCGCATAGCAGAGTCTACCGGCTCCAGCCCATCACTTTAAAACCATCCTAATCATCTGTGATCTGCAAGTCATTTCCAAGATAATTTCAGAGGCATTTATACACAGGCAACTGCTGATTAGAAATGGTTGAATTCAGTGAATCTTGGTGCAAGAGACACTATGTCTCAATGTCTCCAGCACAATCTGCTGTGGCGTGCAGGTGCATACACTGACAAGCAAGAAGAACAAGCATGTGTGCATGTGCGTGAACACACTCCTGTTGATATTGATTCTCTAGTCTTTTACTCTGAAATAAAACAGTTAAAGCAAATTTATTTTTAAATCCCTAATCGTTCAGCCAGTACTTGCAATTTTACAGCATTAATATTTAGAGTTGTCAGGGACAGCCAACAGACATGACGAGCAGCAGTGCCTGGAAGTGATCTGTGCAGGCCTTGTGGAACATCTTATGGAGGTCTAAACAAAATATATGTACACTAGCAATGGTGAGCATGTGCAGCTTGAGATGCTGATGGATTTGCTGGAGGTACATAGGACAGCTAGGGGAGACCTATGGACACTCTCTACCGATGGGACTGTGTGAGCCAGCACTAGCCCCTCTGACCCACCGCCAGGCTCTTGCACCTCCTGGTGGTGAGTGGCTCCTGCACCCCAGCTGTTGCAGCTTCAATCTGAACACCCAGCTGATGCACCGCTTCTGTTCCCCAAGCTGAGGTGCATTGCTGCTCCCACAGGAAGATGAAAGGGTTCGCTGCCATCTTATGTAAGGATTACTGGTCCTCAAGTTAACTGTGCACAGAACCTTTACCTACGTTTATGTCCACCATCCATTACTACTGCTAGTCACCAGATCCATGCCTTAAAGCTATTCACCCTTAGAGAAATGTGTGATATTTCAGAAGTGTGATTAACCTGAAAGAAAACAAGTATGAAGAAACTGATTTATAGGCCATCACAATAAAGGTGATGAATGCGAAGCTGTAGAACACAAGATTCTTTCTGTGATTGATCGATGCATATTATATATATATGTATATATCTACATATATATATATATATATATATATATATATTTTATTTTTTTTAAGTGCGAATCTGGGGCTGCCTTCCCCCATAGCAATAGACACTGGTCAGATTCAAAGGATCGAAAAAACGTCTCTGGGATCAGGTACGGGGTATTCTGGACTACATATAATAGGCATGGGAGGGCCATCATTTTAAAAAGGACCGCTCTACCCATTAGGGAGACGGGGAGGCATCTCCAATGCACAATATCTTCCCGCAATTGAACCAACTGTGCCTGTACATTAAGCCACATAAATTAGTCCTCATTCTTGGTGATCCAGACACCCAAGTACATAAACGTTTCCCTAGGGACCAGATCTGAACATGCCGACGATAGGGGCGGTAGCTCTCCCGCCAATGAGATAACCAGGGATTTATCCCAATTGATGCAATATCCTGAATAAGTACTGAAGGATTGTATAATGTTTATGAGGTGGTGAAACATTTGTCTTAGGTTGTGGGCATACAACAAGATATCATCTGTGTATAAAGATATACGGTCCTCCCAGCTGCCCCTGAGGGCTATACCTCTCACTACTGGGTCCCCCGTATCCACACGGCCAGTGGCTCCAGTGCCAGTGCAAAGAGCATCAGTGATAGCAGACATCCCTGTCAGGTGCCCCGATATAGTGCAAAGGCTCTAGAAATATTGCCATTGACACTAACTCGTGCCCTCGGATCAGTATAAAAGAGACATATCCATTGTTGTATATTAGGGTCAAACCCAATTTTGTCTAGGACAGTGAACAGGTATGCCCATTCAATCAATCAAATCAGCGCTATTCGATTTTAAAGCATAAAATCATAAAAGCACAATAATAAAAACAATTTAAAAAGAATAAATTTTTCCAGCTTCAACGCTGTCATAAAATACAGAGAAAACAATTCATATTTACAAGCAACAATACATTATTTAAAAGACTAGGGGCCAGATGTAGGAAGCCCAATACCGGTCGGTAACGGCCGAAAATCTGTATTTTCGGCCGTTACCGACCGGTATTGAGCTTTCGGGATGTAGGAGACCAAAAATAGCCCGAATCGGTAAATTTACCGAATCGGAAAAGTTACCGAAACGGAAAAGTTACCGAATCGGTAATTTTACCGAATTGCAACGGTTTGCGATTCGAAAAATGTACCGATTCGGTAAATGTACCGATTCGGTAAATTTACCGATTCGGTAAAATACCGAATCGGTAAATAAGAATTGGTAAAAATGGAAATTGAGATGTAGGGAAGCTCTTAAATACCGAATTTGCTTCAAATTCGGTATTTAAGAGTCGGTATTTACCATGGATTGGAATCAGGTGGTAACCAGGTGCAACCTATAAAAAAGGACCCAAAATGCAATTCTGTTTGCACAATGGCAGCATTTTATGTCATTGCAGGACGGCTACGGCTACAGGAGGAAGGAGAGAGGGAATGGCAGAGAGAGGAGCAGGTCTACAGGCAGTGGGTCACCTTGTTCATGCTCAAAGAGGCAGAGATACTGCAGAGGTACAGGTTGGCCCCAGACACCATCTTGGAGCTCATCAGGGACCTCCAACCACTGTTGCAGCACACTACCCCAAGGGCACATGCAATTCCACCCCATGTGCAGGTGCTGTGCAGCCTCCACCTGCTTGCGTCTGGGAGCTACCAGAGCGTGGTTGCTGCGGTAGGTGGGGTGACACAGAGCAGCCTGTCAAGGTTTTTCAACAAATTCCTTGATGCCATGTTACACAGGATGGAGCTTTACATTTATTTTCCTGCTACCCATGCTGAACTGGTTCAAACAAAATCTGACTTTTACCAGATGGCTCGATTTCCAAATATTATTGGCTGCATAGATGGCACACACATTCCCATTTGTCCCCCTGCTGACACAGAATATATCTACAGGAATAGGAAATCAACCCACACCATCAATGTGCAGGTGATTTGCAGTGCAAAGTGCACCATCACTGACATTGTGGCAAAATCCCCTGGGAGTACCCACAACTCCTATATTTTTCAAAACAGCGGCATCTATGCACGGCTGACTGCAGGGGAATTTGGTGAAGGATACCTCCTAGGTGAGACACAGTGTCTGACCCCCATAATACATATTGCAGTAAGAAATAAATGTATGCATGGGACTAATGTATTACCTTTTCCTTCTAGGAGACAGTGCATACGCCATCCGCTCTTTTATACTCACCCCCTACCTCAACCCCTCAACACCCAGCCAAAGGACATATAACCGGGCCCACAAAAGCACACGGAATGTTGTTGAAAGGACCTTTGGTATCTGGAAAAGCAGATTCAGAAGCTTGCACAAGAGTGGAGGTGCAAGGCAGTATACCCCCATCACCTGCTGTAAGATAATTGCTGCCTGTGCCATGTTGCACAACCTTGCTGTTAAGTAGGGTACTGAGGTGGAGTTGTCTGACTATGAGGATCATGACGACGACATTGCTGTGCCTTACACACCACCTGCTGGAGTGACAACACCAAGTGATGGCAGATACAGACGTGAGGAGATTACACGCAACTATTTCTGAGTAAGTAATGAGACACAGACAGGTTGTGAAAGAGAAGAACGTCATTTAATGTTGCCACAACGTTCATGCACTGAAGTGCAACAAATTAAAGAAAAGAAAGGTGGGGACTACATGTCCTGGGTTACATCACCCACACTGGCAAAGTCATTTGCGCCCGCGCTTCCCAGAGCCACTGGGATGTTGCTCACTGCTTCCCTCATGGCCTGCAGGCTCAGCTGGGCGCCTGCTGCTCCTACGTGGCTGAACCACAGCGCTTGCCAAGCTGCTGCGGCTACTGCTGTCGTCTCCCTCAGCCACATCCAGGGCAGGATCCAGTGCAGTATTTGATATTATCATTGCCTTGAGGGCACTGGTGATCCTGGCCATGCCCCTGGTGACCTCGGCCGTGTTCTGAGTGAGGCTTTCCTGCATGTTAATGCCTCTATGGCATAGCTGTGATGTGGGTGTGGCCAGACGGTTCATGGCCCTATTGTTTACACGGGCGTCCCTGCGCCTTGTGTGCTCCAGGCTGTCCAGTTTAGAGCACAGCTGGGTTATTGGATTGCTCATTTGCTGCATTCCTGCAGCTAGGTCAGCATTGGTTTTTCATATCTCCCTGTTGCTTTCTACCATGTCTCTGATGCCCTTCCCCATTTCTCCAATTTGTTGGTTTAGGACACGAAATTGGCAGTGGCAGGCCTGTATTGATTTCCCCTGCATGCGTTGGATGCGCACCATGCTCCCCTCCAGCCCACGGAACACAGTGCCATCTCAAGGAACACCTGCACTGCTGGGCCTGCGTTGCCGTCTGCGCGAGGTGAAAGACTCTGTGTTGGGCTGCAGTGCAGCAGGACCCTCAGGTGCAGTGGCTTGGGCCTCTCCCTCTGCTGCCTCCATCACTGGCAGTGGGGCCACGACTCGCCTCCTGGCTGGTGAGGTTGCAGGTGCAGGCTGTAACAGTGATGGGGAGGTCTCAGGAGAGAAAAGCAATGGAGGGGATTGTGAGAGGTGTGGGGAGTGGGGAAACTCGAGTGTCTGGACTGTCTCCTCTTCCTGGGAGATGGCAGTTGTGTGTTCTTCCTCCTGCGAGGCATGGACATGGCTTGGCCCTGCCTCGTCACTCTCCTCCCTCGCTGGTGCAGTCCCTGCTGTTGCTGAAGCTTGACTGGCTGATGTTGCCCCTAGGTATAAATAGGCGTATGTCAACTGAGTGCTACTGTGTCACAGTCACTATAATAAATGCTTTACACATTTTACTGTAATTATTCAGCATTACTTTCACTGCCTTGCTGATGTCTGTGCAGTTACACATGGTCTTATATTAGCTGACTACATTTC
This sequence comes from Lissotriton helveticus, assembly GCF_964261635.1. Lineage (NCBI taxonomy): Eukaryota > Metazoa > Chordata > Amphibia > Caudata > Salamandridae > Lissotriton > Lissotriton helveticus. The sequence continues at coordinate 668,657,631 of NC_136057.1, forward strand.
CCATAATGCATTGCTTCTGTATAGTGCTAGCAGTACTGGACTGGGGTTGGCCTGTGCACAAAGGGTTAAGGGAAGCTGGTTGGTATGGGGTGTCATGCTGCGCATGCGTCTTACCTTTTCCTTTGGCTCTGGCTGAGCTGTCCACATCACCCAGTCCCACAACACTGTCTGGCTCTATGGTTGACGCCACCAACTCCTCCAGGTCAGTCAGGGGGGGCGCTGGGTTCCTGCCTCCACCGGTGACACCAGCCTGCTTATGTAGCTCTGCCATCTTTTTCTTGGTGAGGCTCCTGATGTCGTAGAAGCATTTCTTGAGGTCATCAATGCTCCTGCTTGTCACTCCCACAGCATTGATCCTTTCTCCTATATCAAGCCACAACTTGCGTTTTGCTGACTCTCTACAGTGAGGGAGTGCCTGCCAAACAGTTGTTTGTGGGCTCTCACCACCTCCTCCACTAGTACTTGCAGCTCCATGCTGCTAAACTTTACTTTCCTTTTCCTCTCTGCCTTCTGGCTCTCACTGCTGCTAGCCATTTTCAATGAGGTAAAGTCACAAAAATCACTCTCTGCTGCTCTGTGTCTCTGCTCAGCTCTGACTGCCTCTCCAGAACCTTCTAATGAGTTGCAGCTGCCTGGTAGCCACTTCCTGGTAGGGAGGGGGAGGGTGGTAGCACCTGATTGGCTGTTTTTATTGGTTTCACTTTTGCTTGCTTCCCGATTCGGAATTTACCGAATCGGTATTTACCGATTCGGTATTTTCAATGCATTCCTATGGGCCTTTAGGCCCAGAGGGATGACTGGGAAATACCGATTCGGTAAATACCGATTCGGTAAATTACGAAAGTCCGATACCGACTTTTACCGAATCGGTAAAAAATACCGATTTTTTACCTACATCTCATTTACCGATTTTTGAATACCGAATCGGTAAAATTCGGTATTTAAGAATCGGTAAAATCTGATTACCTACATCTGGCCCTAGGGGCCTTATTTATGAAGGCCTTTCCCCGCCGGTGCGTCACTTTTAAAATGGGAAAAAGTGACGCACCGGTAGCGCAAGGCCTTCATAAATAAGGCCCAAGGTTTTTACAAAAAGACAAAACACCAATCTTTACAATGGTATCACATGGTGTTACGGAACCTTATGACAAGCTTTAAGAAGGCGGACACAGCCAGGATGGTGTATTTATTTTCCAGCATTTGTAGCTTTAAAAAAGCTATTTTACATTATTTTAAATACCCCCCTTTTTAGAATGGGCAGCAAAAACTTTTTCCTAAGAGTGACATAATATTTACAAAATAAAGTGCAGTGCATCGTGGTTAATCTAGAAGTATTGTCGCATGGGCATATCGGATGAGGTTTTGATCAGTTATTTACATCAGGAAATGTAACCATCCTGTAAAAAGAGCCATGGCGAAAGCGGGCCAAAAGCATGCGTGTAAAACTGCTTTCTACCAATATTAAATAGGGTTGTAAACCTAAGCAAGTGGACATCAGCTGTTTTGCCATGACCGATTTTGTTTCTGTCTCGATGAACCACTGCTTATTTTCAAAAGAATTCATACAATGAGTCTTAAGCGATTTTCTAGGAACACTTTTCAGGCTAGTAGGATGATAAAAATATTCAGGGTGTCCATTCAATACTGTGAAACGCCATCTTTGTGTCAAGGGACAGAAGTGCGGCCAGTATATCTGTGTGCTTCTGAGTCGTCTGCACCAATCCTTACAGGCAGTGCAGGTTGAGCCTGGTGCTCCTGTGTGGCATGAAACTGGATTGGTCGGGATGTATGAAGGATTGAATGACCAGGCCTATACGGCTGGCTATGACTTTGGCTAACACACTGGCTTCGATATTCACCAGGGAGATAGGCCTGTATGAGCTGCAGAAATTGTGGGGTTTCCCTTTTTTAGGAATAACCACAATGGTCTTCCAGGAGCACCCCCCCTCGTCTCTTGCTCTATGGAACATGTTGAGCATGTGTGGGGCGATTTTTCTTGCCACGCATTTCAACATTTCTGTCGGAAACCTGTTGGGGCCCGGCACCTTACCGTATTGCAGGTCCAGTATAGCATTTTTGACTTCCTCTACCCTCATGGTGGAATCTAGCGATGCTCTATCCTCTTCCCCTAATGCCCGCATGTTCAGGTCTTTTAGAAATTACATAGACTCGCCCTCCTCCCACAGAGTCTGTGATCGATAGACGGTTTCGTAGTAAGGCAAGGCAATGTAATGTAATGTAATTTTATTTTTATAAAGCGTGACTTACACTACATGGAGCATCTTGGCGCTGATCACTCGTGTCCAATAGGTGTTAGACCAGTGAGCCAGTGAGGTCTCAGTGGGAAGGAGTCTGATGTCTTTGGGGGTAGGGTTTATACTAGGGTTAAACAGGCTGTATCTGTGAGTTTGAAAATCCATGTTTTTAGAGCCTTCCGAAGGAGGTTCTCTGACGGAATCTGACGCAGTCCTTTTACTGCGCGTAACGCTTTGGTAATTTAGCGCGGCTCGCTATTTTTAGATCCTGTTTTGTATCTGGGTTAAGTTTACTTTATCCGATAGCCCCTGTTTTTAACTGCCCTCATATTCGCTGTTGCGCACATGCGCTTTAAGAACTGAGCGCCGCATTACATTTTAATATCCCAGTTTTGTATTTAATTTAAAAATATATTTCTGTTGCCCTGATTTTAATTATCGCCACATCCTTGCACTATAATTGTGTCCAACACCACGGTTTCAGCGACTTTCCGGTGCGCTCCCGTGTAGTCTCCCCGCCATTTGGGGGTGTGAAGGGGACACCGGCCGGACGCCATTAGGGTTAGCGTTCTAGCAGTCAGGCTGACTGGCTATAGCCCTATATAACCCGGAGCATGCAGGCGCACGGCGCATGCGCACGGCGTATGTGCCGCAGTAACGCCGGAGTCACGCCAGAGTCCAGCCCGTCTGCGCCCGTCCGCGCCCGTCCACGCTAAGGACGAGCTGGGCGAGGGGGCGCGGTGCGTCACGGGAAATGGACGCGGTGGCTTCACGTACTCATTTCAGGCCCTGCGGTCACTTAAACCACTTAAACCTTCCCTATTACCGTGCCATTTTTCATGTATCCCTGAGGATTTCCAAGATTCGTCCGCCTGTAGATGTTTTAGGTTACGCTCCACAGGAGATGTGCTATCCTCAGGACCTTTGGAGCTAGTCCCGTTAAGCAGGCTTTCAGCCAGCATAAATAGGGACCATGGCTTCTTGATTAACGCAAGATCCCTGGTTAAGAACAATGTTGCTTTTAAGGAGTTCGTCTTAGATAGAAGACCCTCTTGGGTCTTCATTACAGAAACTTGGGCTAAGGAAACTTCGGGACCTGATTTAGTTGAGGCAGTACCTGAGAGCTATACCCTAGTTAGGCAGGATAGAGTGGGTCGTACAGGAGGTGGACTGGGCATCCTGCACAGAGATTCTTATTTGTGTCGTGTCTCTCCTCTATCAGCCCCGTTTGATGCTGTTCAGGCTCTACATTTTTCTATTAATGCAACATTTGCCGTCCTGTTTACGGGCATTCTTATCTATAGACCTCCTGGGTCAAGAGTAGACTTTGAACAGCATCTACTCAGTATTTTAGAGCCCTACTTTGGCTGCGACCATGTCACGGTTCTGGGAGATTTCAATTTCCATCTTGAAAACTTAGAGGTGAATGATACCCTCTCTCTCCTTGATACCCTATCTGCCTGTGGCCTGCAGCAACTGGTTAAGGGCCCTACCCACCAGGCGGGACACACGTTAGATGGGGTTTTTTCTAATGACAGCCGGCTGACCACTGAAGCCCCCATCCCGCTCTCCTGGTCTGATCACTCCGCTGTCCCCCTCAAACTGGATATCACTTCTATAAACACTAACCTGAGGGTTCCGAGCAAAATGGAATCTAGACGTAACTTGAAGAGTATAACCAATGATCTATTGGCCCCCCTAATTCCCACTATGGCGATCTCTAGGGAGGAGGATGTGGGTTTAGCAGCATGTAAGCTAGAAAACGCCATAAAAATGGCCATTGATGAATTAGCACCTCCCTCCCTCCGTTATTCTGCCAGAAAGAGGCCGTCGGCCCCCTGGTACTCGGAGTCGTTAAGACACCTCAGACAGGGCTGTAGGAAGCAGGAACGACTTTGGAGGGCCAGCTGGAATACACAGGATAGGGAAAGGAAAACCCCATCAGGAGCAGCTGTCCTGCTGCTCAGCCCTCACTCAATTGACATTCACAGCACAGCAAATATGGTCACTCATTGGTTATTTAGTTTCGGTGTTGGTGATGGTTTCACCAATGATCAATTCTATATGAAGTATCCATCTTCCTATTGATTACAACATGTTGGCGACATTTGGGGATCATTGTGTAAGAATCAACGCGTGCAACCTAAAGGAAGAAGACTATATAATGGAATTTCATTGGAACTAAGGAGAAAAGAAAAATTAAGAAAAGAAACGATAGCACAGAAGTACTATTGAAGAGGAAAAAGAAAAACTAGAGGTAAAACACTTTAAGTTCGGATGTAAAGTGTGTGTGTAACGCTAGCTGGCAAACAAACCCCATCAGTGACCCCGACATCGGTCGCCCTGAAACCAAGATTTGCCAGAGTGAACAGAGAAAATCTAGTTTAAATAACCAACAGCAGTGAGAAGTATCGCTATAGACTGTATGGTTGTCAGTTAAAGCTTCCTAGCAAAGCGGAAAGGATTAGCGCTGTAACGGTTAAAAAAAACAAAAAACTTTTGCATGGCTGAAGGGATTAACGCTTTGAGTTAGAAACTTGGATTGGCGTGTTGGCAGTGCGTAAATATTTCTAAGAAAGAAGAAATCGGCACTTTGATAGTAGCGGCGACTTCGAGTATTTATTTGAAATAAAGTCGAAAGATGGCTCGAGCAGAGAGGCGCGTGCCAATGAAGAACTCACAGTTGAATCCCATGGAATACAGCTATACTTGGAGGCATCTTTGGAATCCTGAGAACGATGTGACAGGAAGTGGAAACAGCGTGATAACGTCACAAAGAAACGCAGCGGACATCTTGGTAAAGGTGTTACTAGGCAACCCGTCCGAAGAAGAAACGGGACTGCTAGTGAGGTGTCAAATGCTCTACGAGGAGAAAGGAGGAGCGGGATGACGAAACGGTAAAACCTACGCTCATGTGTACTATTCAAAAGAATGACTTTTTGTTTAAAAAAAAAAAAATAGAACAGAACGATCTGGTTGAGCATTTAAAGGTGTGATCTGGTTGGAGCATTTGGATACCTGCATGAAGACCATATTGGACAGTGTTTTCTGTTCTATCAGTTTCATGTGTGAGCAACTTTGAGAATACAGCAAGGAGAAAGACAACTTTTCAGAGCAGTGTTGTTCCTGCAATCCGTACCTGAAACAGGAAGATGTCCCAGTGACAGAAAGAGGATCTACACTGCGGACACTTTGATAGAACAAGTGTTGCTGAAATTGATAAACAGCAGTGTACACAAATACTAGGAGTACATAAGGATGGGTGCAGACATTATAATTTGATTCTCATTATTGTTGTGTGTGAGTTGAGATCTTATTTAGTTGTGTGTAGTGAAGTTTGATAACAAGTATTGAGGTCACTGTGGTTTTGAATTATTGTTTGAATCTTCAGGAACTGTTTCACAATAAATCTGATGTGCAAAAGTGGGTTGGTAGTGACTATGAGGACTATGCTGTATATGGTCACATGGTTATTTGAGAGCTACGCTGTATATGGTCACATATTGCTTATTTTGCTTTAGTGTTGGCAATTGTTTCATCAAGAGTTGTTCTACAACTGGTGTTGTGTGTGAGGGTGTCTAAATATTAGGTGACTCATTAACTCATGTTGGTAGTGACTATGTAGTATATAGTCACATGGTTAATTGAGGGCTATGCTGTATATAGTCACTCATTAGTTATTTTGTTTTAGTGTTAGTGATTGTTTCACTAAGAGTTGTTCCACAACTGGTGTTGTGTATGAGTGTATCTAGATGTTAAGTGACTCATTAACTCATGTCGTAGTGGCTATGTAGCATGTGGTCACATAGTTATTTGAGGGCTATGCTGTATATAGTCACTCATTGGTTAATTTTGTTTTGGTATTAACGATTGTTTCACCAAGGGTTGTTCCACAACTAGTGTTGTGTGTGAGTGTATCTAAATGTTAGGTGACTCATTAACTCATGTTGTAGTGGCTATGTAGCATATAGCCACATGGTAATTTGAGGGCTATGCTGTATATGGTCACTCATTGGTTATTTAGTTTCGGTGTTGGTGATGGTTTCACCAAGGGTTGTTCCACAACTGGTGTTTTGTGTGAGTATGTCTAGATGTTAGGTGACTCATGTTTTTGGGGGATTATGTGGTATATAATCACCCCTTGGTTGTGTTGTATGGGTGTTGATGTTTGTTCCAACAAGCTTTGTTATTTGCCACATATGTCCAGTTTGGGCTTGTTGTGTGCATGTTGTTTCCCGGTTAATTGGTGCTTGTTGTGTACACGTGTGGTGCTAAGGTGTATGTGTGTTTTTTCTGTAGTATGGATGAGTTATACGAGTACTTGTTCTTAGTATATGATGTGCGCGCTGCTTCCTGATATTTATTGAGTTAAGTTTGTTCCTCTGTGTCTTACTAGTTATGCTAGTCTGGCAACTTGTATAATTAGTGGCATAAGGATATAGGATGAAGATAGTTGTTCTCTTCAGGAAGTAATGCGGTGAAGGATGTGTTGAAAATATTTTAGTTGAGTTGTCCACTTGTACTTTAGTGCACTGTTTTAATATCTTTGACCATGTGTACAGGAATACATTTAATTGACAACTATTTTATTGCTTTATGCAATTGTACCCATAACGAAGGGAGATATGTTGTATCTTAAGTCTCCCTGCTGCTAAGCTGGTTTGTATGTCATATGGAATGTTGGATGATTAGAATGTTGCTGTGCTGTGAATGTCAATTGAGTGAGGGCTGAGCAGCAGGACAGCTGCTCCTGATGGGGTTTTCCTTTCTATCTTAACTAATTAACTTAATAAAAGTAACTTGATCAATCCTATATGAAGTATCCATCTTCCTATTGATTACAACATTTACCCATAAAACTCTTCTGAGGGAATATAAGGCGGAGGTTATAAAGGCTAAACAGGTCTATTTTTCCAATATGACTACTGCCCTTTCCTCGCCAAAAGAGCTCTTTAAAATTGTGGACTCACTGACGACCCTACAGACCCCGGATCCCGTCACCTGCACTCAGCAGCCGTGTGACGATATTGCCCGTTTCTTTCATTCTAAAATTACGGATATCGTCTCATCCTTAGAGTTACAAAGGGCCTCAATACCTCCCTCAACCTTGCAGGTTTTACTCCCCCAGGTACCTGTTAGACCTGCTGTCATGGCTGAACTGTCCAGTTTTCCTCCCCTTTCTCTCCAGGAATTGGACGACCTTTTGGCCAAGACCAGATCGGGTTCCCCTCTTGACCCTTGTCCCCTTAAACTCCTTAAGCAGTGTAAGGATACCCTTCTGCCCTCTCTCTTGGAGATCATGAACAGGGGAATGCGGGATGGCATCTTCCCCCCCCCCAGTGGAAGAGAGCGGTGGTTAAACCCCTCTTGAAAAAGCCTACCCTAGACCCGGAGATTTTTAAAAACTTCCGCCCCATTTCTTTGCTCCCTGCCCCAGTAAAGATGCTGGAAATCCATCTTGACCAGCATCTTGCTTCCTTTCTGGAAACCTCGGGCCTTCTGGATCATTCGCAGCACGGATTTCGGAAGGGCCATAGCACGGAATCGGCCCTTACTGTGGTACTTGATAACATCCGCACCACATTTGATGGAGGCACGAGTACCCTGCTGATCCTCCTTGATCTTACTGCTGCGTTTGATACCCTCTCTCCCTCCGTATTAACATCTCGACTGAGGGAGATAGGGGTGGAGGAGCCTGCTCTCAGTCTTTTGACCTCCTTCCTGGATCAGAGGGAACAGAGAGTGAAGCTGGGGGAGTTCCTATCTTCATCCCTGCCGGTCAAGTATGGGATCCCACAGGGGTCGGCGTTAAGTCCGACCCTGTTCAACATATATGTGACCCCACTGGCCAGGCTTATTAGATCTTTTGGGATGAAGGTAGTTTCCTACGCCGACGACACTCAGATCTTGTTGTCTCTCGCCCAGTCCGTCATCTCGTCTGCCTCCAATTTTAGACACTCTATGGAGGCAGCGGTGCAATGGATGATTGACAATTCATTGAGGCTGAACGGCGAGAAGACCGAGATCCTTGTGTTCGGCCGGAAGAATGACATCTGGTCGACAGAATGGTGGCCCTCATCTCTGGGGAACTGCCCTGTGCCCACCCTCCTAGCACGAAATTTAGGAGTCATGATCGACCCGGCTCTGGCGATGGGTCATCAAGCCAATAGGACAATTTCGACCTGCTGGGGCATTATTAAGATCTTGCGGAAGATCAAGCACTAATTGTCCTTTCAAGCTCGGAAGCAAATTGTGGTGGCATTAATAGCCTCTGGGCTTGATTATTGCAACGCCCTATATGCTGGAATGAATAAGTGCTTGCTGCAGCGATTGCAAATTGTGCAGAACGCCGCAGCTAGGTTTGTATTGGACTTACCCAGGAGGTCATCAGCTACTGCCGCCAGGAAGTCTTTGCACTGGCTTCCAATTGAAGCCAGGGTCTCTTTCAAGGTTCTGTATCTGGTATATGGGGCCTTGTCCAGAAAAGAGACTGGAGGAATAAAAGATTTGCTGTTTTCCTATGCCCCTTCTAGAAGTCTTCGTTCCTCAAAGAAGCTTCTTTTGTCTGTTCCCCGAGTTCGAAGAGCTAAGTGGGGAGGCAGAGCCTTTTCCAGCTTTGCTCCTAGATGGTGGAACGCTGTCCCCCTAGAAATTCGGACTTTGCCATCAATGCAATCCTTTAGAAAGGCCTTGAAGACCTGGCTTTTTTCCAAAGCTTACCCTTAGTCTACTGGATTTGCTTTTTATGATGCTTTTTGTAGGCGCCTTGATGCCTTTTTGGCTAAGTTGCGCAATATAAGTCTTCATTCCATTCCATTCCATTCCATCCGCAAACACCTCCTCCATTTCGGCACCAGTGCCGCACCACATACCCTCCTCAGTTCTAATTTCTGATACCCAGTTGCGGCTCCTAACCCGCCGCTCAAGCCATGCAATAAGCTTACTGGCCTTATCCCCTAGATCATAGACCTTCCTCTGCATTGCTAGCCCGTGAGAGCGAGCAGCATTTTCTTCCAGGTCCCTGAGCTCCTTCTGTTTGAGTCTGAGTTTATGTATGTATTGGGCATCGTTGACAGGTTCCGGGTCTAGCGTCTTTTCGAGGGTAAGGATCTCCAGCTCCAGGGTATCATATTGTGCACATTTTTCTTTGTTCCTAGGTCCACTAGTCACCTGTACAAAGTCCCTGGCCACTGCTTTGTATACTTCCCAGAGTATAAAGTCCGACTGGACTGATCGAACATTTTCAGCAAAGTATTGGACTGTGAGCGGTGGGAGAGATCGCTCTCCCTACGGCCCGCACATCTGAACCTCCACTGGCGAGTGGTCCGAGATTAGGGGTGGGCAATGAACTCTGCTCCGCTCCGCTCACGGAGATTTGTTAATTACGCATTCCTTGAAAACCACGGAATTCGAGCAATAAACTCCGTTCCTCCACGTAGCAGAGTAAACTGCACCTGCAAATGCTTTGATAAAGCAGCTTTACATGCTAAAAATCATGCAACAATTCACAAAAGTGAACCTTCAAACAAAAATATCAGCCAATGAATGAGGTGATGATTTCGGGATCCTTCCTAATCTAGGGAGAGGACCAAGCAGATGCTTTGAACATAAAGAGCATATCATGTTGAACTATTCAGTGGTGGTCCCATCCTCTTAGGACCACCCCAAACACAGTTATTATGGGCAAACATAAAATCCCAACCAAAGGCCATGAAAAGCATTATGGGACAAGATCAGCAGTAGGCAGTGAATATTATAGTATCCAATATCAAAATAATTCTACAAAGAGCTGCAGTTGAACTCGTCGTTACTCGGTGTCCCACACGAGTCAAATGCAAGAGCATTGAAATCTTTACATCAAGCTGCAGTTCCACTAGTAATTACTATTTATTAGGGTGATCCCTCTGTCATTGTTAACACAAAGTGTGTAGTGCTGCTCTAGGGGATATTATGTTCCTCTGTAGCTCGGTATATGTCCCTAATGGGCACGTATAATGGTCAACATGTTTTGCGCTGTATGTGGTCACAGAAGGAGATCCAAAGCAATTCTTCAGGACCAAAGGAAGGTCAATTTTAGTATCAGTGCTGGCCTGAATTAACCAGTGCCACCAAGTTTGTAGAAGGGAGTAGTGTTTCCCTTGATATTAGAGTCAGGACCTCATGAGATCAGTGAGGTGACTCAGGAAGGTTCCCCCGTAGTAGCAGGGCTGATCCACCTGTGTGCCTCTCCCTGTCTCCACTAGTAGGCCTCAGCAGCTTTATATATTCCTGTAGCTCGGAACAGGAGGTCAGTCACCTGCCCCAGGGAGTCACTCAGCCTGGGACAAAGTCTTCCTTTTCAGCAAGCATGGCAGGGCTAAAGCAGTAGGGCAGTAGGGCATCCTTCTTCTTTAGTATCCACAATTCCAGAGTGGTTCTGAGTGCCCCCTTTTATACCTGGTACCCACTTTGAAGTAGAATAACCCTCTGGAGTGTACCCCATACAGAAGTGTCTGAAGTTGCTTGCCTCCCTGCACTGGTCCCAGTCTATCTGTGGTCACAAGAGTCAAGTGTGAAGTCCTTTGTGTGTGAGCCGGGCCAGTGCCTTTGAAGGGAAAGTGTTGTAGGTGAGAGCTCTAACCCCATCAAGCCAGGATGGAACATCTGCCAAGACACAGGCCTTCTATTGTGATACGGCCTGGGAGGAATACGCAGAGGTCAATCCCAACTACATCTAGTCATGTGACACAGGAACAGGCTGCGGGCAGCAAATGATTAGAAAACGCCAACTGTTTAAATGTAGCATTTTTAGGATTGAGACTTAAATTCTAACTTTACCATAAAAGAGGATTTTAAATTAAAAATTCTCAGACACCATGCATGACTTTCCTACTTGCTCTCAATCAAACATTATCACTTATTAAATGTAATAAGATAACCCAATGTTATCCTATGGGGAGGTGGGCCAGGAATAATGCATAAACAAATGTAGGTGCTTTTTCACTACAAGGGCATGTAAAAGTTAAAAGTACATGTCCAACCTTTTAAATACAATGCACCCTGGCGTAATGGCTGTTTAGGACCTATCCTTTTGGTGGCTCATACGTACTTAAAAGGAGGGTTTAGGCCTGGCAAAACATTTATTTTTGCCTACTGAATTAATTGATCCATTTCTTGCAAACTCTCATCCATCTTGTGTAAATTACCCTTTTGTTATGAAAACATGCCAGAAGTCTTTCTAATCTATTGTCCTATTGTAGGCTTGCTTTAGCTCTCAAAGACCCACAAACACATTGGGGGACATTTTCAAAAACGTGCGATGATCATCGCCAAAATAGGTTAACACAATTTTACATATCGCCGTCTAGAGCGGGAAAATAACTAGGTTGACGTTGTATTCACAACACGGCAATAACATGCAATAGTTTCCAGATAACGCATCACATGTTTGTGATTAAATTACCGGGACGGCGATACAAATTTAAACCCAAACATGAAAAAAGTTGCCATGGGCCCAACTGCAATAAAAAATTCAGCGATAAACAGCGCCATGCCTGCAAGTCCCACAGGTCAGACAGGAAAAATCCCTATAAAAGGTGCAACAAAAAGCCCAAACAAAACACAAACTACTGCGAATCACCATGAAAGCAGCCGAAGCATGTATAGAGAACAATCAGAACCCACAAGCCCCACGGTGGACCAGCCTGGGACCTCAGGGTCAGGGAAGGGCAAGGAGAAGAAGAAGAGGAACCTGTGTTTCAGTCCACAGGAAAACCAGATCCTCATTACAGAGGTGAGAGAACACCTCCACTGTGTCATTGGCAACAAAAAATACAATATGGCAGTCCATCCTGGCCAAGGTGAATGCAGTCGGAATGAAGAGAAGGGAAGTGGACGACTGCAAGAAGCGCTGGACTGATGTGAAGTGCAAAACCACAGCAATGCAGGCTGGAGGTGGGAGTCCAGCGACACACAAAGAGCTGGATGAGATGGAGGAAATGGTGTCCACAGTCATCAGTGGGGAGGCGGTGGCAGAAGTTGGGGGACCGGACACTGCATTACATGACCTGAGCCAACAGCAACAGGGTGAGTAACGACCAGGGACTGGGGGGACAGGGGGAGATGGGTACAATGGCACAAATGCACAATTAAGTATAGCACATCTGCAGACAAATCATGCCCAAGAGTCACAACTCCAACCAAGACCCCAATTTACCCAAGTCTGCAACATCTCAGCACTGTATAAGTACAGAAGTGAAAGGCACACCGTCTGAAATGATATGGGACAGCCAAATCAGAGCTGAAAGGGCAACTCACCCACAATGCAACACACACACATAAGAATCAGAGCACCTCAACATTGACAACAATGTGGTAGAAACTGCAACACTTTCACAACAGAACAGAGGATACAACTGCTGTTGCTTGTGTGTAGAAAATAGCCATTCACATTTGGCATAGCAGGAAACTGTGAGATGATGAGATGTACAAGTATAACCTCCCATCTGTGATGGTGTAGAAATGTCAACTGTCCTACATCAAATAGGCATCTCCTCACAAACAGTCACAATGTATATCAGCATGCAGTCTGTCAGTAAACTTGTACAATACGTGAACATACATGTGAACACAATGTCAATCTGCATCTCCCCTTCACATTCAAAAGGGAGAACCAACACCTCCTGCAGAGCAGACCCAACAACTCAGTACTGATGATGAAGAGGACCTCCCCAACATCGACACCAATGCCCTCCAACAGCTCAAGGACAGCTTTGGCACCCCACCTCTAGGAGCAGGGCAGCCCAGCTGTATCAAGGAGACTCCCCCCTGCACAGACCATACAGCAGGAAACACCCACCACCATGGCTGTCTCACAGAACCCCCACGACCAACACATGGCATTCCAATGCCGTGCTTTAGAATACCAGGAGAAAATGGCTGATCAGCTGCAGGTGGGGTTCCACCTCATGGCAGCCAAACTAGATGCTATACGTGGGTGTCTAAGTCCCATCAGGGACAACTTACAGTCCCTAATGGACACACACCCGTCCGCTCCATGCTCTCCAACAATCCATGGCTGGCATCACCGGAGTCATGACTCTGAGCCAAGAACAACTGTCTAGTCAGAGTAACTCCAGATTTGTCAGCCGGGAGTTGGGACACATAAGGAGAATGATGGCGAGCGTGGAGCGGATGTAGGCGGAAAGGATGTTTGCCATGGCTGCACACCAGCGAGATGTAGCTGTGATCTTCCTTGCCCTGCAGATCCTCGTCATGGCATTTCCACCACAAGGCCTGGCATGGATGAATGCTGCTGCTACTACTCCATCAACATCTCCACCCCCTGAAGTGTCAGTGCCACATCGTGCAGCAGACATTCCACCCCCGGCTCCTGATGTGTCACTGCTACACAGTGATGCAGACCAAACATCACCACCTTGAGGAGCCTCCTGAAGGTGAGCAGGTCCTGGGTCTGCCGTAGGTGGGTAGGGAGGGTGTTCCAGGTCTTGGCAGCGAGGAAGGAGAAGGATCTGCCTCCAGAAGTGGTCCGCTGTATTTGAGGGACGCGGCAAGGGCGAGGTTTGCAGAACGGAGCTGGCGGGCGGGGGTATAGAAGTTGAGTCTGCTATTCAGGTACGCTGGTCCGGAGTTGTGGAGCGCTTTGTGTGCGTGGGTGAGGAGCTTGAAGGTGATCCTCTTGTTGGCGGGGAGCCAGTGCAGGTCTCTTAGGTGGGGGTGATGGGGCTGTGACGGGGGAGGTTGAGGATCAGGGGGGCCAAGGCGTTCTGGATGCGTTGTAGTCGCTGTAGGTGTTTGGTCGGAATACCAGCGTAGAGTGCATTGCCGTAGTCCAGTCTGCTGCTGCCGAGGGCCTGTGTGACTGTTCTTCTTGTTTCGGTCGGGATCCACTTGTAGATCCTGCGAAGCATGCGGAGGGTGTTGAAGCAGGAGGAGGAGACGGCATTGACCTGCTTGGACATGGAGATGGAGAAGTCGAGGATGAATCCCAAGTTGCGTGCGTGGTCCGTGGGTGTCGGTGCTGTTCCTAGTGTAGTCGGCCACCAGGAGTTGTCCCAGGCGATTGGGGTAGGGCCAAGGATGAGGAATTCCGTCTTGCTGAATTCAGCTACAGGCAGCTGTCACTCATCCACTCGGCGATGGCCTTCATACCCTCGTGGAGGTTGGTTTTGGCAATGTGAGGGTCCTTGGTGAGGGAGAGGATGAGCTGGGTGTCGTCAGCGTAGCAGAGGATGTTCTGGTCGTGTTGGCGGGCCACTTGTGCGAGGGGGCCATGTAGATGTTGAAAAGCGCCGGGCTGAGCCCTGGGATACGCTGCAGATGAGGTCGGTTCTTAGTGTGCGGTGGCAGACCATGTTGAAGGCGGCTGACAGGTCCAGGAGGATGAGGGCAGAGGTTTCTCCGTTATCTAGTTGGCGTCGGATGTCGTCTGTGGCGGTGATGAGGGCTGTCTCGGTGCTGTGGTTCCATCTGAATCCGGATTGCGATGGGTCTAGGATGTTTTTGTCTTCGAGGTGGCTGGTCAGCTGTATGTTGGTGATCTTCTCTATGACCTTCGCCGGAAGAGGAGCAGGGAGATGGGCCGGAAGTTCTTGAGGTCTTTGGGGTCTGCCTTGGACTTCTTGAGGAGGGCATTGATTTCGGCTTGTTTCCAGCTTTCCGGGAATGTCGCTGAGTTGAAGGAGATGTCGATGACCTTTCGTAGTTGGGGTGCAATGGTAGTTCCGGCTTTGCTGAACATGTGGTGTGGGCAGGGGACTGCTGGCGATCCTGAAGGGATGGAGTTCATGATCTTTCGTGTTTCGGTGTCGTTTACGTAGGCCCAGGAGGTCAGTAGGTAGATGTCATTCGGGGTGGGGTCTGTCGTGGCCGGGTGGGAGGGACGTTGAAACTGTCGTGGATGTCGATGATCTTGCGGTGGAAGAAGGTGGCCAGTGAGTCGCACAGTTCTTGCGAGGCGGGATGCCGTTGGTGTTGGCGCTGGGGTTGGACTGCTCCTTCACGATTCTGAAGATTTCTTTGCAATTGTGTGCGTTTTTGCTGAGGCGGGTTTTGAAGGAGGATCTTTTAGTTGTTCTGATGAGTTGGTGATGTCTGCGGGTGGCGTCTTTGAGGGCAGCGTGGTTGTCCGGCATGCGGTCTTGGAGCCATTTCTTTTCTAGCTTCCGGCATGTGTGTTTGGAGGTCCGGAGTTCCTCAGTGAACCAGGCGGCCTTCTTGCTGGGGTGGTTGATGGAGTGTTTCTTAAGCGGGGCGAGAGTGTTGGCGCAGTCTTTGATCCACTGTCTGAGGCTCCAGGCAGAGGTATCTGGGTCGGTGGGGTCTCTAGGTGGGTTCAGGGAGAGGGTGCAGGTCAGCTGGTCCTTGG
The DNA here is from genome assembly GCF_964261635.1 of Lissotriton helveticus. Taxonomy (NCBI): domain Eukaryota; kingdom Metazoa; phylum Chordata; class Amphibia; order Caudata; family Salamandridae; genus Lissotriton; species Lissotriton helveticus. Next base: position 668,673,252 of record NC_136057.1, read on the forward strand.
TGACTTTGCCCCAGCAGCGACGGGACAGCTGTTGGGTGCGGTGGTGCGTGGTTGCCTTCTTAAATGTGAAGTGGATGCATCGGTGGTCGGTCCAGTGGAGTTCGGTGGTGTGGTTGAAGGTGACGTGGGTGCTTGTGGAGAAGATGGGGTCGAGCGTGTGGCCGGCGGTGTGGGTGGGTTCGGTGACGAGTTGTTGGAATCTGAGGTTCGAGAGGTTGTCGATCAGGGTGGCGGATTTGGTGTCGTTGTTGTTCTCGAGGTGGTAGTTCAGTGTCCCCCGATACACTCCACAGGGCAACAATGTAAAGTGGGGTTTGCATGGCCCTGTACTCGTCCAGCTTCAAAACTCAACTGAATGTAAATAAAGCATTCTAATTCACACAGATGTGTCATGGCTATGATCACTCAAGTATGAAAGTATGGATGAATGTAGGGACAGTGATTCCACAAAAAGTTACTCCCTGGGTAATGCCATCAATGCGCCTGTATGGCAGTGAGACACACATTGTCATTCAAATCAACACATATCACAGTTGAATACAAGTGAAGGTGTGTAGACTTTATTAGCATATGCACGGGCAAGATAAGTGCCACAACAAGCAGACCAATGCAGCAGTATGTCAGAATGAGGAACGTTGCCAAGCGCCGCTGTCCACTCTGAGGGTGTGCCTCAGCTTTCAGAGGTGTGTGTTAACCCACGTTGTTGTCCGCTCATGTATTCGGAGTCCAGGCGGATGCAGCCATGTCAACTGTTGTCATGGGATATGTGACTAGATCTCCAAGATGCAACAAGGTGTTGGGACATGTGCATGAAAGCGATTGCAGCTTCATAGGCTATCAGTTCCAGCATGAGGTCGTTGTCGACTTCATCAAACAGGACTCAAAACTGATGTTGCCCTCCTTCAGGAGTCTCATCTCTCGGAGGCAGAGGCATTGAAACTTAAACGTTGTTGGGTGGGTCATGTTTTCTGCTCCCCCACTGTTGACAAGAAAAATGGTGTTGTGATCTTGTTGCACAAAAAGTTAAATATTTCTTCAGTTTCTCATGAATGTGATGTTAACGGTCGTTGGGTCATTGTTAAACTGCTTATAGACAATATTCTGATTATTCTTTTTAATGTATATGCCCCTACCGGAGTTGACAGATCTTTTTGGCCCTCTATTTCTGACAAATTAGCTTCCCTCTCTGGGGATTACATTCTTTTTGGTGGGGATTGCAATCAAATTATGGACCCCTTCCTTGACCGCCATTCGAAAATTAAGTTTGTGCCCTCCAAGATGCATTCTCAATTTGTCAAAACTACTCAGAATAACGCTTTAGTTGATATCTGGAGACTATGTAACCCCGACCTTAGAGAATATAGTTTTTTCTCCCCCCCACCAATCCCAATCCCGCATTGATCATATTTTCCTTAGCAAATCCCTGTCCCAACATGCCATCCGTTCTGAAATAGGCTCCATTCTACTCTCTGACCATGCCCCTATCTTTGTGGACCTAGATCTTCTTCCGTTCTCCCCTCACTCAGGCCGATGGAGACTCAATAACGCCCTGCTTTTTGACCCCACTTTTTGTTCTGATTTCACTACCTTTACCACTGAATTTTTTTCTTCTTAACCACATCCCTGACTCCTCTTTTGTTATGGTTTGGGACACCTTCAAAGCAGCCTCTAGAGGTTTTATCATCAATTTTGTGTCACGACGGAAGAAACTCAGAGAGGCGAAATCAGCTCAAATTCTGGCTGATATTAGGCGCTTAGAACTCGACTACCACTCTTCGAATTCAGACGCTTCCCTTAAAAAACTTATTGATGCGAAAATTTCCTTCAATAAATTTACAACTGAAGCTGCCTCTAACCTTTTATTAAAATGTAATTCCCGATATTACGGAGGTAAAAATAAAATGGGGAAACTTCTTGCCAACTACCTAAAAATTAGGAAAGAGCGTACAAAGATTGAATCTATACGGACTTCCTCCGGTGAATCTCGATTTAAAGACAAAGAAATTCTTACCGAATTTGTCAAGTTTTATGAAAATCTCTATACCCCTGAACAGGTTCCAGATTCTACAGATCTTCTTTCTTACTTTCAGTCTCTTCCCTCTCCCCCGACGTCCCATGTTAATCTCAAATCTTTGGATTTGGACATATCGTTTTCCGAAATTTCTCATGCTGTTTCTAAACTAAGGCACGGGAAAGCTCTCGGCCCTGACGGCTTCACTATCGAATTTTATAGTCATTTTGCTTTCCTCTTTCCTCCTTCTTCCTAAACTTCTACTCTTATTCCAATCCTTTCTTGCAGTGGGTTCCTCGAGCGGCTCCTTTCAACAGGCCTTAATTTGCTTAATTCCCAAAGAGGATAAAGACCATTCCCCATGCAAGAATTATCGCCCGATCTCCCTGGTTAACACAGATTATAAGATACTAGCTAAGATTCTAGCATTGCGAATGGACCCCCTCTTGCCGGATTTAATTGGCCCTGAACAATCGGATTTTGTTAAAGGTCGTCTTTCCTCTGACAATTCACGAGTCTTCCTTAACATTCTCAGCAGAGCTCCGTTGTTAGATCTTCCTTTCGCAGCTATCGCCTTAGACGCGGAGAAAGCTTTTGGCAGGATTGGATGGGATTTTATGTTTCAGGCTCTCTGTTGGATTGGCATCCTTCCCAAATTCATCTCTATTATCTCCTTACTTTATTCTAATCCCCAAACTTCCATTTTTGTCAATGGTATGACCTCGGATTATTTCTCTCTACGCAGAGGTATTCGACAAGGTTGCCCACTATCCCCTTTATTATTTGTTTTAGCCTTAGAACCCTTTCTTACTAAAATTTGTCAAGATGATAATATATCTGCTTTTCAGTTTGGCTCTCGTCAGGTTAAGCTCTCAGTTTATGCGGATGATATCCTTTTTTATTGCTCCGATCCTCTCTCTTCTCTACCTTCTTTTCTTCAGCAAGTCTCTTCTTTTTCCGCTGTATGTGGATACCGCCTAAACGCCGATAAATGTAAAATCCTCCCTTTAAACTCTCTTTGCCAGAAACATCTTTTTGCTCAGTTCGGCTTCTCTTGGCAACCTTCTAAAATGAAATATTTGGGTGTTTGGTTCGCTCCTCTTCTATCTGAAACTCTCAAGTTCAATTTTGATTATATTTCTAAGAAAATGGAAGCGGCTATCAAACGTTGGCATCCGCTCTTTTTATCCTGGTGAGGTCGGCTCAATTCTATAAAGATGAGGCTTTCTCCCCTTCTTCTTTATACTATTTCTATGCTTCCAATGCGCATTCCGGTTTCTTACTTCAAAAAGATTGACTCTTTGCTATTAAAATTCATATGGAATGGGAAACGTCCTCGAATAGCTATTGCTTCCTTACGGAAGGATAAGGCTCAAGCCAGTGTCCGTTTTCCTGATTTTAGAGAATATCATCAAGCTTTTTCTCTGAAACAAACAACTCACTGGCTTTCTTCTGATCTTCCTTTTTATCCTCCCATCTGGTTAACCATGGAATCCACCTTTATTTCTCCCTTCAATTTCCGTGAACTTTTGTCCTTCACGTCCTATCCTGCTCGCCTTCATACCCCTATTATCTCTCATTGTCGTACTCTTCTTCACTCTTTCTTATCCTCGTCTTATCCTTCCCTTCTTTCCTCTCACGAACAACCTATTTGGTATAATTCACCTCTTAAAATTTGCAATCGCACCTTTTACTGGAAAGTCTGGCATTCTCGAGGATTGTGTTGGATCTCTCAACTACTTTCACATGGTGTCCCTCTTTCTTTCTCGGAACTTAAATCCTCTTATTCTTTACCCTCTACTGCTCGTTCACAATATGATTTGCTTCACCCTGCTCTCACTCTTTATCTCCAATCATTATCATCTTCCAATGATATTCCTTTAGATCGCAAATCCACTTCCTCATTACTAGAATCTTCTCCCTCTGCTTCTTCCCTATACAATTCTTTCTGTAACACGTTTCTTAGAGTAAAATCCAAAGTTTAAGTTGCTTGGGAATCTGATATCTCTCAAGATTGGTTGGTTCTTCTCTGGGATAGAGTCTGGACCAAACTTCATAAGGCCTCCAGAGCTGCTCACAATACACAAACTTTATACTTTATTTATAACATAATTTTATTTACCCCACTAGCTCTGTCACATTTTTCACCAGAGACTTGCCCCTGCCGATCTGCAGACCTAAAACACATGCTGTTCGATTGTCCGCCTATATCCAAGTTTTGGAACTCAGTTTGGACTCAATTACAAAAGATTTTCCAATTTCAAACTCCCTTCTCCCCTTCTCCTATTTTTCTAGGTTCTCTCTCACCTGACCTGCCTCAGTCTCCAAGTCATTACCAGTTCCTTGACCTTTTGATAGCTGTTGCTTACCACATTATCACTTCTAACTGGAAACAAGCTACAAATGTTTCCTATCGCTCTTGGTGGAATGCAATCTGTTTTCATCATCGATTAGATACCAACTATGTTTCCCCCATCTCCCTGGCAATTAAACGGGATCTCATTTGGCTTCCTTTGGTAACTTATCTCTCCTCCTCTGCTCCAGTAAGATCCTCCCTGGATCCTGATGCAGTTGAGGTACGCAAACCACCATGACTCTCCTGTTGCCTTTTTCTTCAAATTTTAATTTCCAATGTTATTTTAAGGTGCATTTGTTTTCTACATATTTACTTTGTTCATGTAATTTTCATGTTCGTTATACTTGCCTTTATGAGGCTTTAATGCATTGCTTATTTCCTTTTATATATTTTATACTTGCTAATGTTCTCTTTTCGGATGTACTTTATTGTCATATACATTTTCCTGTTTCTTTCTCTATCCCCCCTCTCCCCTTTTTCTTTCTTCAATAAAATCAAACTTAAAAAAAATAACTTTGCAGTGTATCCTGCTCTAGTGTTGTATGATTCTTTGTTTGATCATCTGGGTAATTTGGCCAATGCATGGGCATTGGATAGCATAGATTACATTCTGGGAACGGCAGTTGGTGAAGGTTTTCAAATTGTTCTATTTATTGTTGCTGAATTGGTGTTAGTGGTACGTTTGCAGATGCTGCATGTTTGGCATCTGTAGCGTAGTGTAGTTCCTATATTGCCAATAGGCTCTGCGCATTGGAATAATATATCCTGTAGTTTAGACGTAGGACTGAGGTAGACTAGGTCGCTACCAAATATATTAAACTTAATTGTGAGTGCCAACTAGCTCAGAGGTCACTAGAAACTTTCTCGAATTCACAAGAAGGGATTAGTTTCTGACAACCGCATAAACATGACAACTTTGTTTCCCAAGAATAAGAAATCAATCTTGCGGAAACAAGAGATAGTTATTTTACTCAGTCAATCGTGCATGCTTCGTTTCACCAGAGGTGCTGAGAAATAGAGAGACTGACGTTTTCAATAAAAAGTATATTGAACAGTCTTCTTTCTCAAGCATAAGAAATATACTGCTACAATCATAATACTGGTTATAGAGTACAATGCATATAATACGAAAAGGATTATAAAGTAGTACCTGTAAAAGCACAGTATGGTTTCTAAGCCATATAAAATAACATATAATACATAAAATACATACAGTGATAAAGTATGACAAAAAGTACTCAACTGGTGCTTCTAAAAAACGACTACCCCGGTGTACCTAACCTAAGTCTAGTAGAAGGGAAGAAGCAAGTGAGGTGTAGCTTAAGTTTTAGTATTCTTTGCCAAGAATCTATTCCAAGAATTCTCTAAGGGTCCAATCAGCTCCGTACCTTGGTTTTAGAATGAAGGAGGTCTTCTATCTCTCTCTTAGGACTCGATTTTCCAGCAACCCGCTAGGGTAGCTTGGAAACACTGGAGCTGGATTTCTCGGCAGGAGAAAAAACAGCATCTCTCAGTGCATCAGCTGGAGGGTCGGCTTCTTCGGCACTCGCTGCTGCCGGGCGCGTCGGGCAAGTAGATATGAGAACTGCTCCAAACCACAGTGTGTTTGTCTGGGCAAATGTAGGCATATTTATACCTTGAAGGTGCAGAGTTTGACGTATGATTGGACATAATAATGTCATAAAAAACTCAGTTCTTTGAAAACTCCAAGATTTCCTAGATAAATTAGTATTCAGGCAAGGGGAAGTCCCTAGCTGCTGAAGGCGGGTTTTTCTTAGAAATCGTTGTTGATTCTCGGAACTTAGTGGAAGTAGCCATGCCGTATTTGGCCTGCATAGGCTCAGTCTAAATATGGTAATGATTTCTATGCCTATATAAGGAACAGGTAATTTATACCTATATATGGGCATGAATCGGGAAAACTACACTAGGGTCCTAGATTCCTACACAACAGTAGTGGCCGATCACAGGAGGTAGACCCCAGGCGGCGGTGATAGAGTGAGACTGGGTAGGTTGGGTGGGCCAAGTAATGGCATGAAGTAGGTGATTTGACAGGTTGTCATCGCATTGAAAAGAGAAGAGTGGTGGTTCCTGAAAAGATTTGTTAGTTTTCAGTATAGTCCAGTTGTGTTTAATGATTGTTTTCACGTAGTGACTACAAGAACTGAATTTGGTTACAAGAGTGATTCTAGAATTCATCTTTTTTGGTTGGGGTGTAAGGAGGAGGTCTTGATGGCAATACCACTCTCTTTTGCGGGCTCGTGAGATCAGTCTTGGTGGGTAGCTCCTAGAAATCAATTTTTCGCAGAGAACATCAGACTCCCTGAAGTGGTCCTTGTGCCAATTACAATTTCTACGAATGCTCAAAATTTGACCATATGGTAGGCCATCTCTCAAACTGCATGGGTGGTAACTGGAGTAATGCAGAAGGGTGTTTCATTCTGTCGGTTTTTGGGACAGCATTGTTCCAATTTTAAGGGCTAGGTTTTTGGCTCATGCTGCGGCAATACAGATACACACAACACTTGACATGTATGAGCCAAGACCAGGAGCGGTCCTGCGCTCCTTCATTTCTCTGTTCGTCTGAGCCCGCCCTCCGGGTGCATGCTGCATTGCTGCATGGGTGGTAACTGGAGGAATGCAGTAGGGTGTTTTGTTCTGTCGGTATTCAGTACAGCATGGTTCCAATCTTTTAGGGCTAGGCATTTGTCTCATGCTGTGGCAATACAGATACACACAACACTTGGCATGTTTGAGCCAAGACCCCGAGCGGTCTTGCGCTCCTTCATTTCTCTGTTAGTGCGAGCCCGCCCTCCGGGTGTATGCTACATTGAAACATTGTGGATTGCGGGTCGGGTGGGGCCGACCCTACAACAGAGACACACGCATTAGTTACTTTATTATCCATGGCAGAACTGAACCATGCCCAGAGTTCATGGCAAATTCTTCACACCCCTACGCTGGACTGTCGTACGCCGGCCCAGTCCACTCTGCTCTTGCTTACAGGGGGGAATGACAAGGCTACATGTCCAAGGTCTTACCCACTGCCTGAGGTAACTTGGTTGCATCCACTGTCCACAACACCACAGACACCAGCAGTATATGTCCACATGGACATGTGTGTGCTCTGCATTCTGAAGTCTGTCCAGCACATCACCACCGCACATGGAATTGTGTACATTCTTATTCATGGGTGACTTGCCTCCTTCCCACATACTTGGTTCCCACCTCTCCCCACATTCTGCAATTATGTGGCTGAGGGCCATGCCATTTTCGCAAGGTCAGCTGCCTTGTTCTGCGCTGCCTCAGTGGTAGTTCGGGATGCCTGGGGGTGGTGGTGGTGGTGGTGGGTGTTATGGCCCTCTTGGGTCTCCGAGCTGCATGATCAGTAGCTCATTGAAATGTGCTGGTCTTCAGATGTGGCTCTGGCCTGGGCTCCCATTCACACTTCAGGTTGTTGTCCTCCTTAACACCAGTAAAGATTGTGTTAAGGCCCGCCACCATATCTAGGGTTTCCCCGCCCTGTCCAGAGGAAGACCTGCATGGCCAAGGTCTAACTTACCTGCGTGGCCGCAAGACGGGTCGAAATGTCGACGTTCCTCCCTTTCATTTAGGACCTGGACCCTATATCCATATCCACACGTGCCACATGTGAATCTTATTCCATGTACAATTGTAATTAAGAAACATAACTACTAAGATTGTGGCCAGGCCATCTAGGACGGTGATTTACAACCAGTCCACCTTTTGTTTTTATTCATATCTATTGTTTCCATGATTCTTCTACCCTCACCACTGCACACCTGAGCACTCTCTTTTACGCATGTTCCCCCTCTTCGAGCAACCTTTACTGTGCGAATAACATATGCAGAATGGTCAATAATTGAATTGCCTCACCAGTTGATATTAAAATAAATGCATGGTGAAATATAAAAATCCTTTGTACGTTGCATTTTTCTGATCTTTGGTTTGTTTTTGAGTAAAATTATTAAAGTATCATGAGCAGATGGAATGTTTTTTAAATATGCTCAAAAATAATTCTCCCCTTAAGAAACCGGTCAAGGACCATTGTTTTTTGTAACAAACTGTACCCAGGTCCCTGTCCTTTCAGGGTGTCCCCATTTTTTATAATAACACCAGTAAAGGGCAGGTGTTAAATCCTTACTGCTAACGCGCCTTATCGCCTGTTTTTGGATCGCAGATCTGGCTGTTCATTGATAATATAGCGAAGTGGCGTTTTCATGTTTTTTTGCACGGGAATCCCTGCTCTGCAAATCATTAGCTTTAATTGTCGCTCTCATCCATGGCGATGTTTTTTGCGGCAGCTATTGCAGGAAAACTTGCGATATCTGCAGTTTGCACCAGCTTGAGAATATCATAACGCAGAGAGGTGGTGAATCTTGGACCTAGAAGTTAAAGTACTGCTGCTGAAGAACTCTTATCTAATCATTGAATCTAATTGAGTCTGTAGTAGTGAAACTAACCTAACTGTAAACCTTTGTTTGTCTGCTCTTGGGTTGCAAATGTATTATTCATTTGAAGCACTCTGGGTCGCTGAATTGGTATGTATAACACAGACCTCAGAATGGCTAGCAGAGGGGCTGCTGTTTGCTGGGTGCATTGTTGATAGTAGTCTGAAATAGGGTGGAATTATGTTTTCTAAATTTCCTCTGCAGCCACAAAACACTCTAGAACCCCCCGTGGAATAGATTGTGGAAGCTTTCAGTGCGCATTCGGTTCAACATAGGGCATGTATGAGTATTAACGTATGTATATCCGTGTCTTTTATTCTTGTTTCATCTTTGATTCTTTTTTTTTAGTAGATAAAATGCTTCCAGCCCAGAATAACAACACGTGTTTTCCTCGAATCCAAGTGAATTCTTCAAGAATGACATGACCTAACTTCCATCTGCCGTTAATTTCAGATCAATACAAACTTGTTGATATACGTCAAATATATTTGGGATCCAGGGGGAGAGACATCCTGAATGCGTAATATAATCTCTTTGGGACTCCATTAAAATGTTTCCGAGTGACTAAGCGCCAAGAAAACGCAAGCAGTGACCTGGAGAGTGCTCATAAAGCGGCTGCTTCATAATTATATTTACTTTATAATAAAGCAGGAAAATATGTGATTTTAACCTGTGGCAATCCGTGCTTGATTTGTAAAATATTAAATGCCTGGGCTCTGACCAGGGGACCACTGCAGCTTGCACCACCCATGCCCTTGTCATCGCTGCCGAACGACTACTAACCATCTGTCTCACATGTGAATGCCACAGTTCGCATTATTCCATGTCCCCAAAGCTAAAGGAATTGCTGAGAAGGCAGTTATTGGTTATATTTTAATGTACATTGTTTTCCTAAACAACTGTTATATTGCTTATCTCTAAATTACATGAACAGCGCCACCTTGTGGCAGACTGCCCTAAGTGTGGTGTTGACAATTAGGTGCCTGTGCCGAGCACCGGAAACCAATTTAGTGCCCGTGCTTAGCACCGAAAAGCTCCGTTCAAATTAAGCACTGGTGGCAACCCGTTGCGTTATCATGCGGAACTGGGTTGCATCACAGATGAAAGAAAAGAGCTTACGCTGAAGAATGTAATTTTCAAGTTAATGAACATGCTGTTGACCTAAGGAGCTTATGGGTCATTGACCAACATGTGCATAGTGTAACTCCATTTTGTTAGAACTGTGGGGCATATTACCAACCAATAGAGATAATTTTTGTCTCTAACTTGTTTAGAGACAAAATTATCGCCGCAAATCGGCGATTTTTATCGCAGATAAACCTTGCTGTTAGCAAGGTTTATCGCAAATGCGATAAAAAACGGCCGCAATGCATGAGAATCGCTGAAAAGTCAGCGATATTCATGCATTATCGAGCAAATGCTCTTAGCCATGTTATCCACCTCCCATTGGATAACATGGCTAAGAACTGCTCCTGGGCAGAAGCGCGAATATCTCCAAAAGTTGGTAATAGGAGATAGCGATGTTAGCGACTGTTTCCAGTCGCTAACATCTTGGCACGCCCACTTTGCATGTCATTAGTGATAAATATCACTGACATGCAAAGCGGGGCCCAAGATGGTCACTATCTCCTACTAGCTGTCGCTAACTGGTGTTAGCGACAGCTTGGTAATAGGGAGATAATTTTATCTCCGCTTTCTTGGCTTTTAAAGCCAAAAAAGCGGAGATAAAGCCCTTGATAATATGCCCCTGTATTTTGTCCTATGCATATTGGAAAATGGCGATATTTTACTTCTGAAATTCGAAAACATTGTGGTCTTTACGTTCCTGGTTAGTACATATTTCACATCCTTTTGACCTCACAATATGTCATATCCTACTGGTAGTGACATAAAAAGGTGTCATATCCTCCTACTAGTGTCATAAATGAAACTTTCTCATGTGATAGTAGTCTAAGACAAGTGCCTTTTCCAAGGTCAAATTATTATTATTATTATTAAAACAGTTTTGTATAGCGCGTGGTTACCCTAGAGCATCCCGGCGCTTCGCCAAACAGAGCCACAGATTAAGAGAGAGAGAAGCACAGCGGTTTAACAGAAGAGAAAGGTCTTCAGCTCTTTACGAAAACGCAGAAGGCATGGCTCCGAGCGTAAACCTAGGGGGAGTGAGTTCCAAAGGGTTGCAACCCTTACGGAGAATCTCCTCCCTCCTGAGCGAGCCTTTTTAACCCTAGGGATCGTGAGTAAGTGTTGTTGGTCTGAGCGTAATGATCTACTTGCCTTGTAAGGGGTCACCAGATTTTGAAGGGCAGGAGGGCCTTTGCCTTGCAAGATTTTATATGCAAGGCAGAGAGACTTAAATTTCACCCTTTCTCGCACTGGCAGCCAATGCAGCGCCCTTAGTGCGGGTTTGGCTGATCGTGACATAGGGATGTTGTGAAGCATTCGTGCCGCCGCATTCTGAACTTGCTGAAGTTTGTTCAGAGTGATCTCAGGGGCACCCAGATAGATTGCATTACTAAAATCTAATCTAGATATAATCAGGCCCTGGATCAAGAGTTTCCGGGATAGAAAAGGAAGCAGAGGCAGCACTTTGCGCACCGATCGGAGAAGGCCGAAACAGACACCAGCCAGTTTGGTAGCCTGGGTCCTAAAGGAAAGGTCTTGCTCCAACCAGATACCCAGGCTCTTGATCTCAGCCTTGGGCTTGGGGGGGGATCCCAGGCAGCTAGGCCAGGCAGACCGGGGGAGTGCGGGACTTTTCATCCCCATCAGCATTATCTAGGTTTTTGAGCCGTTCAGCTTTAGTGCTGATTCCCCCATCCAGGTGTGGACTTTGGATAGGCAGGAATGTAGCACCTGGGGATTTTCCGTGGCCTGGGAGAGGGCAAACACCAGCTGGGTATCATCGGCATAGCTCACGATTTTGATGTTAAATGGAGCCACCACATCCTCCAAGGGGGCCATGTATACATTGAATAATGTGGGGCTCAGGGAGGAGCCCTGGGGCACTCCACAATGGAGGTGGGTGGAAGCCGATCGTGCGCCCCCTTCCCAGACCTGGAAGGACCGTTCACTAAGAAATTACCTGAGCCATTTCAGTGCCGTCCCCCTCACTCCCGCATCTGAGAGTCGCTGAAGTAACACTCGATGGTTAACAGTGTCGAACGCTGCACTAAGGTCCAGGAGGATCACTGCCACTGATCCTCCTGAGTCCAAAATGCAACGTGCCTCTTCCGCGACTGCCAGCAAGGCGGTGTCAGTGCCTTGACCCGGGCGGAAGCCTGTTTGGGAACTTCTCAGCACACCGTTGGACTCAAGGAAGTTGAATAGCTGGAAATTAACCAATTTTTCCGTGATTTTACTGAGTCCCGGAAGTAGCGAGATGGGCCTGTAGTTCGCCATGTCAAGGGGGTCTAGGCTGGGTTTTTTTAAGAGGGCTTTTACTATTGCACCCTTCCAATTGGGTGGGACCACACCGGCACCTAGCGAGGCATTAATTACCTCCGTGATAGGTTCCACAATGGAAGGGGCAACCAGTTTGAGAATCCTCAAATGACAGCTATAACCCAAACAGCGTAGTCTGTATTGACGTATTTTTACCATAATGATACATCTATGATTATATATATGATTATGATTATGATAATGTATATGATTATGTAAGTACATTACTTTAGATAGATAATTGGGGTCACTTTACTATTAAACCTTTTGAAATCACCATCAAATCAGGAAATTATTTGCCCAGATTATTGCACCAGATGTTGCACGAGATTCTCCTTACAGAACTTGTCGGATCGACATATTGCCAGCAGCCTCCAGTCCATGCTAAATGCTGATAACGCACAAAGAGGAGAGGAGCTGGTTCTTTCCAGAGAACACTCACTTCCAGTTCTCCTGATAACCACAGTACTTTGTTGTAAACAGGTAGGCAGTACGGGCCTGAATCACAGAACTAACTTAAGACAAAATCCTAAACTTACTACCATTTTGGTATTCACAGAAGACACTTACTCATTTCGGTATTCACAGAAGTTAGGACTCCTACTTTAGGACTCCTAAATGCATTCTGTAAATGCAGAAAGTCTTAAAATCAGGATTTTTCTCAATTTAGTAGTAGTAAAGTTAGGACTCCTAACTTTAGGACTCCTAAGTGCCTTCTGTGAATACCGAAAGTCTTAAAATTAGGATTGTTCTCAATTTAGCAGTAGTAAAGTTAGGACTCCTAACTTTAGGACTCCTAAATGCCCTCTGTGAATACCGAAAGTCTTAAAATTAGGATTTTTCTCAGTTTAGGAGTCCTAAAGTTAGGAGTCCTAACTTTACAACTACTAAATTGAAAAAAATCCTAATTTTAAGACTTTTGGTATTCACAGAAGGCATTTAGGAGTCCTAAAGTTAGGAGTCCTAACTTCTGTGAATACCGAAATGAGTAAGTGTCTTCGTCTTCTGTGAATACCAAAATGAGTAAGTGCCTTCTGTGAATACGAAAATGGTAGTAAGTTTAGGATTTTGTCTTAAGTTAGTTCTGTGAATCGGGTCTTACGTCATTTCTGAATAACCTGTGGATGTAGGTTCACTTACTCCATGCTCTCATAGTGTAGCGCATAGATGTAGCTGTTAGAGTGTTGGGTTGTTTGGTTGATATATGAATTTCCTGCTATGTTACAAATGTTCATAATATTCTCATTGTTCATTAAGTTCTCAGTGCTGGATTAATCATAGTCTGTTTGGATACTTTCCATGTGATAAGCAACAGAATTCACATGTTATGTTGGAATAAACACTTTTAACCATAATGATTGTCTTACTTGGTGCAGAGCTTGTTTGCGATACTCTAAAGATTAAAACTGAGTTTGAATTACCACTGCATCCCTGAAACCTTTGCGAGACCAAAATCAGAAAAAGCTTATGAGACAAATATGATGAATTGTCTAGAGAATGTTCACAGTAGCCAACAGATGTCATTGAGGAGGTCCTATATGAAGAGAACTGGATCTACCACACACCAAGACATCTGGTGTTGGAGTGCTGCAAGTGGGCTTTGACAGATACTTTTGTATGTTTTGAGGACACCTTGTTCCATCAACAACACAGGACCAGTATGGGCAGCATATTCTCCACGAGTGTGGCTGGATTATATGTATACCGCCTTGAGAAGCACAAAATCCTGATAGACACCAACCCATATCGCCAACACATCACACTTTGGAAAAGGTACATCGATGATCTGCTCCTGCTTTGGGATTTCGAAGAGTCCAGAGCGAATGAGTTTATCGCCTGGCTGAATCTTCAATACATTTTTATCAAATTCCCTCACACCATGAGCAGATCTCAGTTGGTGTTTCTTGACCTTAATATCTATGCAGTAGAAGGGCACCTGAAGACAACAACACAATCAATCAATCAATCAATCAAGTCATTTGTATAGCGCACTACTCACCCGTAGGGTCTCAAGGCGCTGGGAGGGGGGGGGGTGCCGTTACTGCTCGAACAGCCAGGTCTTGAGCTTCTTCCTGAATGAGAGGTGGTCTTGGGTCAGGCGCAGGTCGGACGGGAGTGAGTTCCAGGTCTTGGCAGCCAGGTGGGAGAAGGACCTTCCTCCTGTTGTCGCTCTTCGGATGCGGGGGACGGCGGCGAGGGCGTGGCTGGTTGATCTGAGGAGGCGCGTGGGAGTGTAGAAGTTGATCCTGTTGTTGAGGTAGCTCGGGCCTTGGTCGTGTAGGGCTTTGTGCGCGTGGGTGAGGAGGCGGAAGGTGATCCTCTTGTTGACCGGGAGCCAGTGCAGGTCTCTCAGGTGTCCGGAGATGTGGCTGTTTCGTGGGATGTCGAGGATGAGTCTGGCTGAGGCGTTCTGGATCCGCTGGAGTCTCTTCTGGAGCTTGGCGGTGGTTCCGGCGTAGAGGGCGTTGCCGTAGTCCAGTCGGCTAGTGACGAGGGCCTGGGTGACAGTCTTCCTGGTCTCGGTGGGGATCCACCGGAAGATCTTCCGTAGCATGCGCAGGATGTTGAAGCATGACGAGGAGACGGCGTTGACTTGTCTGGTCATGGAGAGGGAGGAGTCCAGGATGAAGCCCAGGTTGCGTGCGTGGTCCGTCGGTATGGGTGCGGTGCCCAGGGCGGGGGGCCACCAGGAGTCGTCCCAGGCGGAGGGCGAGGAGCCCAGGATGAGGACCTCCGTCTTGTCTGCGTTCAGTTTCAGGCGGCTGGTCGTCATCCATTCGGCTACCTCTCTCATCCCTTCGTGCAGGTTGGCTCTGGCGGCGTCGGGGTCGTTGGTCAGGGAGAGGATCAGCTGGGTGTCATCGGCGTAGGAGATGATGTTCAGGTTGTGTTGGCGTGCGATGGTCGCGAGGGGGCTCATGTAGACGTTGAAGAGGGTTGGGCTCAGCGAGGATCCCTGGGGTACGCCGCAGATGACTTCGGTGGCCTCTGACTTGTACGGTGGTAGACGGACTCTCTGTGTTCTTCCGTCGAGGAAGGAGGTGATCCATTCCAGTGCCTTGTCCTGGATTCCGATGTTGCCGAGGCGCTGTACTAGGGTGCGGTGGCAGACAGTGTCGAAAGCCGCGGAGAGGTCCAGGAGGATGAGGGCCGCTGTTTCCCCGTTGTCCATCAGAGTTCGAAGGTCATCGGTGGCGGCGATGAGGGCGGTCTCGGTGCTGTGGTTCGCTCGGAAGCCAGACTGTGAGGGGTCGAGGGATCCATTCGTCTCGAGGAAGGCGGCCAGTTGTTTGTTGACGGTCTTCTCGATGACTTTGGCCGGGAACGGGAGGAGCGAGATGGGACGGTAGTTCTTGAGGTCGGTGGGGTCTGCTGTGGGTTTCTTGAGAAGGGCGCTGAGTTCGGCGTGCTTCCAGCTCTCCGGGAAGGTGGCGGTGCTGAAGGAGGTGTTGATGATGTCCCGCAGGTGGGGTGCGATGACAGCGTCGGCCTTGTTGAAGACGTGGTGAGGGCAGGGGTCGGTCGGAGATCCGGAGTGGATGGAGTTCATTGTGCGGATGGTGTCTTCGGTGCTGATCGGAGTCCAGGTGCGGAGGGTGGTGGTGGGTGGCGTTGTTGCGGTTGTGGCTTCCGTTGGTTGGTTGCTGAAGCTGTTGTGTATGTCCGCGATCTTGTTGTGGAAGTAGGACGCGAGGGAGTTGCAGAGGTCTTGCGACGGGGTGATGTCGTTGTTTGCGGCGTTAGGGTTGGAGAGCTCTTTCACGATGTTGAAGAGTTCCTTGCAGTTGTGTGCGTTGTTGTCCAGCCGGTCCTTGTAAGTATTTTTCTTGGTGGCGCGGATCAGTTGGTGGTGTTTCCGGGTGGCGTGCTTGAGGGTGGTCATGTTGTCCGTGGTTGGTTCCCTTCTCCAGACTTTCTCGAGGGCTCGACAGTTCTTCTTGGAGCTCTTGAGTTCGTCGGTGAACCATGGTGTTTTTCTGCTGCAGGGTCCGCTGGGTGGGGTTCTCAGAGGGGCGAGTTCGTCTGCGCAGTTGTTGATCCACATCGTGAGGTTGTCAGCGGCCTGGCTGGGGTTCGCTGAGCTGGCGGGAGGGTGCTGGCTCAGGGAGGCGGTGAGCTGGTCGGCTGTGATCTTGTTCCAGCTTCTTCGGGCAGCCTGTTGCTGGTGGTGGTGGATCGTCGTTCTTTTGAAGGTGAAGTGGACGCAGCTGTGGTCCGTCCAGTGGAGTCCTGTTGCGTGGCTGAAGGTGACGTCTTTGCTGGATGAGAAGACTGCGTCGAGTGTGTGTCCGGCGAGGTGGGTGGGGGAGGTTACCAGTTGCTTGAGTCCGAGGTTGGCGAGGTTGTCGAGCAGGCTGATGGTGTTGCGGTCGCTGTTGTTCTCCAGGTGGAAGTTGAGGTCCCCCAGGAGGATGTAGTCGGCGGAGGGGAGGGCATGCGGGCTGACGAAGTCGGTGATGTCCTCGCTGAATCGTGTGCGTGGTCCCGGGGGTCGGTAGATCAGGGTGCCTCTGAGGGTGGTCTTCGGGTCGGTGTGGATCTGGAAATGCAGGTGTTCAGCGGTGGTTAGGGTGTCGTCGGTGTTGGTCGTGATGCGGATGGTGTCTTTGTGGATGATGGCAATGCCTCCTCCCGTCAGGTTGGCGGTGCGGTCCCTCCGGATGATCTTGTAGCCCTCCGGGATGGCGATGGCGATGTCTGGGGCTGAGGAGGCGTTCATCCAGGTCTCGGTGAGGAAGGCAACGTCAGGGGCGGTGGTGTCGAGGAGGTTCCAGAGTTCTACGGCGTGTCTGTGGACGGAGCGGGTGTTGAGCAGGAAGCACTTGAGGTGGTTGCTGCTGATGTTCGGCTTGGCGAGTGCTGGTGCCGGGCAGGTCCGGATGCAGGTGAACTTGCAGGCGTGGCAGCTGAAGGGTCCGTGGGTGTGCTTCGGGGCGGCTCGGTGACATCCTGGGATGTGGCCGGTGTTGAGTGCGATGAGGTCGGCGGCGCTGTAGGTTCGTCGGGTCGGCTTCCGTCGGTGGGGGCCAGGGGTCCTGGCGCTGGGCGCGGTCCAGGCGCGGACGGGCGCAGACGGGCTTACCTTTGGCGCGCCTTCGGCGCACAATCGGCGCACCCGCTGCGCGTGACCGCTGCGCGTTCGCACGGTCGCCATATAAGGCGAAGTGCGCGGGTGGGCGGAGCAGCTGGGAGGCGGGAGCGGGGAGGGAACAAAAGAGAAAGGGGCGGGGTAACAGTTGGTGGCGGGAAGCGGGGAGGGAGAGCGGCGAGGGCGGCGGGAAAAGGGTAGACGTTAGCACAGAAGTACAAAGTCACAGAAAACAGGCACAAATTACGGGGAAAAAGAAAACAAGCACAAATTACGGCAAAAACAGGCAAACTTTCGGGGAAAAAGAAAACAAGCACAAATTACGGCAAAAACAGGCAAACTTTCGGGGAAAAAGAAAACAAGCACAAATTACGGCAAAAACAGGCAAACTTTCGGGGGAAAACGGAAACAAGCACAGATCACGGCAGAGCAGCTGGAGCTGAGCGCACAGGGAGACGCAAGGCGGCCGGCGGCTCGGCAGTCAGGCACAACGGGGCAGAGGGGCACACGCAGCAGCTGGTGGCCGTGCGGCGCGGGGGTGTCCCACAAGTGGGTCACACTCACCTGCGTCGCACGGTCGCCATATAAGGCCAAGTGCGCGGGTGGGCGGAGCAGCTGGGAGGCGGGAGCGGGGAGGGAACAAAAGAGAAAGGGGCGGGGTAACAGGTGGTGGCGGGAAGCGGGGAGGGAGAGCGGCGAGGGCGGCGGGAAAAGGGTAGACGTTAGCACAGAAGTACAAAGTCACAGAAAACAGGCACAAATTACGGGGAAAAAGAAAACAAGCACAAATTACGGCAAAAACAGGCAAACTTTCGGGGAAAAAGAAAACAAGCACAAATTACGGCAAAAACAGGCAAACTTTCGGGGAAAAAGAAAACAAGCACAAATTACGGCAAAAACAGGCAAACTTTCGGGGGAAAACGGAAACAAGCACAGATCACGGCAGAGCAGCTGGAGCTGAGCGCACAGGGAGACGCAAGGCGGCCGGCGGCTCGGCAGTCAGGCACAACGGGGCAGAGGGGCACACGCAGCAGCTGGTGGCCGTGCGGCGCGGGGGTGTCCCACAAGAAAACCCACTGCGAAATCAGTTTACTCCTTTACGATAGCTTCCACCCAAGACATTTAAAGGAGATTCTCCCTTTTAGCCAGTCCCTCAGGCTGAGGAGGAATTGCACTGAGACCAGAGACTTTAAAATACAAGCCAAAAGGCTATCAGATAAACGATTAACAAGAAAATACCCAGCAGGTCTGGTATCAAAAGCAAAGAAGAGAGCAGCTAATAAACACAGGGATGCCCTACTTGAGACACATTCAAAACAGGACACCGGGAAAGACAGAAGACCTATCTGCATCATGACCTTTAACATTGCCTCTGATTGTGTTACCAAGATAGTTAAAAAAACACTGGCACATTCTAACCAGTGGAAACTCAAAATCCCAAAAATAATGTTCTCCCACAAGAGGGGGAGGAATTCGGAAGAAATTTTGGTGCATGCCTGCCCAATATCAGTAACGAACAGAGATAGGAATCAGTCAGTGTTGGGTAAACCACCCACAGGCCATTACCCATGCAGTAATTGTAGTGTGTGCCACCTTACCACCGTTACTAAGAAAGTGTCAATCAATAACAAAATGAGCTGGGAACCACGTAGGGTAACAAATTGTAACACCACAGGTGTAGTATACATGATAACCTGCCCATGCAACCTACATTATGTAGGTAGGTATGACTACAAGAAAAGTAGGCATTAGGATATGCGAACACCGCAGTAACATCAGGTGTCACCGAATTACCACAAAAATGTCATCACATTTTATGGAACATAAACATACACCAAAAAATCAGAAATGGGTGGTTTTAGAACACCTTAGTCACATTGATAATTTGGAACATAGACTATTGGAAAAGGAGCAGTGATGGGTCTATAGAGTCTGCACAGACACAGAGGGATTAAATAACAATAATATTTGGGGACTCTTCATTGGCTAATTCATTCAGTGTACCCTGTTTGCATCTAGCTAAGACCTGAAATCCATCCTCTGTAAAGATATACCACACACCTAATAACCATTGGTGTAGTGGTATAACCTGCATGATCATTATTCTTGAGCACCTGATGGTCCAGCGCTGTTAGGTTATATTCTCCACATAGGGACAACTGTTACATGTATGACTCTGGTTACCAGAGGCTACACAGTGCACCAGAGGCATCATAGAAATGCCTTGGACATTATATGCGAGTCCGTATCCTGCCTGGAGCATGGAATATCAGTAGTCATCATTAGTAATGCACAAAAAGGACACTCCCAGGTTCAGGCATACTGTTTGCAAACTAATACTTACAGGGGTCACTTACTAACAAAAAAAGAACCCCCGTACCCCAATGTCTCACCACAGTTGTGCCAATAATCAGTTTTAAATGAAAAAGGATCGGTATACTACTAAGTTGGCTCCGCCATTGTTCCAATGGGGGTGGCCATTTTGTTTGATAGTACACGGTCTAGTTGTTCAGCAAGATGACAAGGCACTTCCAAGCCGACTGCTTCAAATAGCAACCCGGCAGACACAAGTATTAGTATGCTCTTTCCAGGGACAGAAGTAGGTAACAAACCGAGAGGCGTGCTTTGATGAAGTACGTACAAAGAGAAGGGGGGCGTAGCTGTACTCGGGTGAGGAACTGCCATCCTCCGGTATTTATCTTTTTATCTTTAGAACAAAATGGCTAAATAAGTGTCTTGTCACCATTTCTAGGGTGTGACTAAAAGCCCCTCTACCCCTGTCGTTGACCATGAGGCAATAATATTGCCTAAATAGAAGTGCGAGTCATCATATGCTACATGTATTTTACGTGTTGTTTGTCAAGTGGTGTCTTTTCTCACTAGTTGTCATTAAGAGTGTTTTCACTGTCATCTAGTGTGACACATTCACTTCACACTAGATGAACACACAACAAAGACACTAAGTGCACCCACTATAAACGGATGCATTGATCTAGGTAAGGAGCTGCATGTATTTACAAGCCTATATGGCCTGCCTGCTTGTCCGGTGGGCAGCAGTTGTTTTTAATGTATCTCTTTGCTTCATCTTTTACAGATATGGAGTAACCGTATGTATTTTGTGTATACACATTAGGTGTGCACTTCACTGTATCCTCATTATAGGATTTATTAGAAGTGGTACGCACAGGGCTAGACCCCGTGTAGGCCTGATGAAGAGCTTGTAGGGGACAGCTCGAAACATGTTGACACAGACGCAATACTAAGAGAACCAAACTAATTAAGGTCAGGTTTCTCCCTGGTATTAACCCCCGATTTTAACCATTCCAGCTAGGGGTGAGAATAAAATAGTAGCTCACTAGTTAGGTACTTTTAAGACTTATCTTCCTTCCACTTTACATCACTGTACCTCACATAGTCCATAACTAAGTGATCCTACGTAGTTCGCAAGTTTCAGCACACCTCAATCCGTAGAGGATTGAGAGGAACCCCAGTGATAAAGCATGCCACGTAGTGGAAACCCTGATGGGTGAGGGGTCTATAGAAAAATAGTCTTTTTTCTAGTAAGGTGATTACAACAAACTTTTGTTGAATCCTAGTTCCCCCACTGGTTCGTTTTTTTCTGATATACTCGAATTTTGTGAAACTATATATAGAAAGGAGGGTAAACCTAGCCTTAACCTCTACCTCCCCCAACTTTTTGGTTGTTACTTAAAAAGATTCAAAAACTCTAAAAGGGAACTTTTAGCCCACCCATTTATTACCATTGGCTGGCTTCATTATCACTCTTATTTTCTTCCTTTTCATTGGTAAGTGCAATTTGTTTCCATGTGTTTATTTTCTTCCCTGGAACATGGATGTAAGTAATTGGGTTGTTGGTTGACTGGGGTGTGAGCTGAGCCCTGGTCATGCAGCAACCACAATCCTTGTCATGGAGAGGCACAAGACAACCCTAAATTAACCTGTGCTCTACCCTCAGGTAGCTTGGCACAGAGGAGTCAAGTTTAAATTAGAGGCAAGGTGTGAACTATGTATGCATCACTTCAAACAGTAATAAAGTGAAAAGAAAGACACAAAAAAGGCCTCTCACTAAGGTAGAAAAATATAGTACAATTTAGTAAATAAAACAGGACCAAAAATGACAAAAATACAATCAGTAGAATTAGAGTAATGAGCTTTTAAATGTTTTAGTGAAAAAAAAACAAAAAGCACATAGTGCTAACTAGGGATCTCTGGTTGTGCTGCACTGGGTCAAAGTCACACTTTCAGGCTAGCAGCGAAGGAGCGCAGGCTACCTACAGCCACCTTGTTTTGCCTACTGAAGCAAATCCATGCCAATAGTTCTGATCGCGATGGAGGGGCTTGTAAGGAGCAGGGAGAGCATCACAGGAGGCTGAAGAGGAGACTGACAGAGCTTCACGTTAAATAGCGATGCGAATGGTGAGGTCTCTGCGTGAAGAGCCCAAAAGCTTGAATACAGCTGCTAAAGCCACACCAAAGTTTAGGACCTGAGGGGAACAACTTGGAGGTCAGGAACACGCTTTGGCTGGGCACAGGGGCTGGTGCAGGATGTTAGGGAGGCTTTTATGTCCCTGGGGCTCAGATCAGGAATCCAGCAGACTCTCCCTTGGAGTCACTCTGTGTGCTGTGTTCAAGGCTGAAGTTGCAGGTCGAGTTCTCTTCTCACATGGGCAACCGTGCAACAGGTAGAAGGTCAGTACAGCAGGGCAGCAGTTTCTTCAGAGCAGTAGTCGAGCAAAGGGGAAGTGCTTTCAGAGTACAGAAGTCATTCTTTCTGGCAGAGTATTCAGAGGTCCAGAAGTGTACTGAAGAGTTGGTGTCTGAGGTCCAGTTTTCATACCCAGTTGTGCCTTTGAGGTTGGTAGAAGCTTCTAGAGGCATTCCTTCAAAGTGCACAGGTGCATAGTGGCCTTGCCTCTCTGGCTTCAGACTAACAAGAGGGGGCATGCAGTCCTTTGTGTGGAAACAGGATGCATCCTATTTAAGGTGGGCCCAGCACCTCTCTCCCAACCTGCCAGTGATGGCCTTTCAGTCACACCTAAGCTCCCCATTTTGTGTGGCTGACTAGGAGGAATACACAAAGCTCAGTCATGTGACTAGAGACAGGCTGCAGGCAACAATTGGCTAAGGCAAGAAAATAACAACTTTCTAAAAAGGGCATTTTCAAAATTGAAATTTAAAAATCTAACTTCACCATAAGTTAGGGTTTTTCATTTCAATTTCATAAATACCAAACATGAAGGGGTTACCTGTTTCCATTTGAAAATTACACTTATAAAATGTAATAAGGTAATGTTATTCCATGGGAGAGATAGGCCTTGCAGTACGGAAAATATCAGGACAAGTAAAACTGAACATTAAAGGTCTTACTTTTTAAGTACATTGCACCTTGCCCTCTGGGCTCTACAGCGCCTACCCTAGCGTTGAATTATATGTATTAAAAGAAAGGTTTGGGCCGGGAAAATTTTACTATTACCAGGTCGAAATGGCAGTTAAATCTGAACATACACAGGCTGTAATGTCAGGCTTGAGTCATGTTTAAAGAGCTACTTAAGTGTGGGGTACAATCATGGCTGCAGACCCACTTTTAGCATTTAGCGTATAGGCCCTGGGTGCAGGTAGTGCCACTTTACTACACTAGGGTCTTACAAGTAAACTAAATTTGTCACTTGTGTATAAGCTAATTCTACCTTGTCATAAGGAGATAACACAAGCACTTTAGAACTGGTTAGCAGTGGTAATGAATGTAGGGTTCTGATGCCAGCAAAAGTAAAGTTAGCAAAAAGGGAGGTCTGAAAGCTAATGTTAGTGAGAAAACCACGGCAAGGATGCCAGGTCTAACAATAGACAATTTACTGACTGATATCTGGATAATTGTTCTTCTGTGCTGCTTGTGCTTGGATTTTAGTACTTTTTTGCTGTTGTTTGCAAGACAACTTTAAACAAATATAGTTCAAGCTCAAGCTTCCCAGTATTTCAAGAGTTGAACACAAACAACTAGCAATAATGAAACTTTGGTTCATGTGACCAATGTTGCTTTTATTAATGATGAAACTGTAAATATTCTCTTGTTCTGAAAAAAAAAACTGTAAATATTTTCCCTTCATTTAAGGCTGTTGCCATACAGAATGTGTTTTTCTGAGTTAACGTTTGTTGCTATGTTACATTTACCTTTTTTTGGTTACCTCATATAATTTAGAGGATGTTTTATGCATTATAAACGTGCAGTTTTTTCAAAAGGTTTATGATTCACTTTTATCTCCCTTTACCTCTACGTACCCGCTAAACCCTAAAGTAATCTTTACCTCCTATTATCCCTACTAATTTCAGAATCCAAAAATTACCTCCCTGTATCACTCTTCATCCTTGCACCATAAAATCACCCTTACCCCTCTTTACTGCTACACACCCTGAGCCCTAAATGTGGTGTTTAGACAAAATAGCAGAGAAAAAATATTATATGGACAAAAATATGGTGAAAGTAAGTCGCTATAGGTAAGTAAAGTTATAATACATATTAATCCACATATATGTACTATGACGATATATATCTTGTAGCATGTAAATTTGGAGTTAAGAATAGTAAATTTATACTTACCTGTTTCAATTACCTTCCATAGTTTGTTTCTCGATATTCTGTCCACGTAAAATTTCTGTATCCAATATCTGTCAGTGATCCCTAAATTCACCTTTAACTCCCTTTATCTCTACCCACCCCTGAAACTGTAAAATCATACTTTCTTCCCTTTACCTATACCCATCTTTTAATGATGACATCACTCCTACCTCGTCTTATCTCTACTCACCCTTAAGCCCTAAAATCACCATTACATCCCTTTATCCCAATCCATCCTCCAAACTTAAAATAACACTTAACTCTGTTACCTCTATCCATCACCAAATGCTTAAATCAACCTTACATCCCTTTACCCATCCCATAATCCTAAGCGAGGTGCCTGCCACACAGTGCTAAAATTTATACAAATTCTCATTTCTCCCTGGAATGCTTATGCTGCGGTTGGTGTCCACACTCCACACAAGCGTCCATAGAGAAATGGGAGTTTGCAACCGCACGATGTGCAATTTCATCAAAATACTGTGTTCAGAACCACAAACTTACGGTGCATCGGTTCCCACACCAAGACGTTGTCGGGTCAGAGGCAACTCTGACCGACATCGTAATAGGGCCTAAGTGGTAAAGATACAAATACTTGTTTCAATGACAAAATATCCAAACCACAAATATCGTGTGACATAATTATTGTGTCAAAAATATCAAGCACAAAAATATAATTATCCTGTATTAATAATGTAAATATCAAATATATCAGAAAAAAAATCATTGTACACCAATATCGAAGACAACAATATTGTTTTTTAAAGTAAACAAAGTACACATGAAGTATATTATCATTAAACAGTAATATATTATAAACTGAACATATTTTAATAATTCAAAATTATATATAAGTGTTACAGCATGACCCTACACTACGCAAACACTACAACACTACCCTAAAACACTACACCCCAGCATGACCCTACACTACGCAAACACTACAACGCTACCCAAAACCCTAAAACACTACACCCCAGCATGACCCTACACTACGCAAACACTACAACACTACCCAAAACCCTAAAACACTACCCCCAGCATGACCCTACACTACGCAAACACTACAACACTACCCAAAACCCTAAAACACTACCCCCAGCATGACCCTACACTACGCAAACACTACAACACTACCCTAAACCCTAAAATACTACACCCCAGCATGACCCTACACTACGCAAACACTACAACACTACCCAAAACCCTAAAACACTACCCCCAGCATGACCCTACACTACGCAAACACTACAACACTATCCTAAACCCTAAAACACTACGCCCAGCATGACCCTACACTACGCAAACACTACAACACTACCCTAAACCCTAAAACACTAGCCCCAGCATGACCCTACACTACGCAAACACTACAACACAATCCTAAACCCTAAAACACTACCCCCAGCATGACCCTACACTACGCAAACACTACAACACTACCCTAAACCCTAAAACACTACCCCCAGCATGACCCTACACTACGCAAACACTACAACACAACCCTAAACCCTAAAACACTACCCCCAGCATGACCCTACACTAAACAACCACCACAACCCTACACTACACTAACACAACACTACACTACACAACACTACACTACACTACACAATCACTAACCCACGAAAAAATTAACACAAACCCACTTACCTCTCTCGTCATCGTGGTTTTCACAACGCAAATGCATTTACCATACATGCCTTTAAAACGTATATTCTTTGTAAAGGCATGCGCGATAAATGCACATGCGTTTTGAAAAAATGCGGGATAATGGTATGCGAGGTCAATGACCTTGCGGGATAATGGTATGCGGACTGAAAGTCTGCGGGATAAAAAATGCGGGAAAATGGCTGCAAACCATGATTAGCAGCAGACTTCCCTGGTGAGCACTAGCTTTACTACAGTGATCTAATGAGCAACTAGAGTGCTAACATTCAGAATTTATGGCAAATGTGTGACACATCTGAATGCCTTCTTGATAGAACCAAAGTAAACAAGCATTGAAAATGCAATAGATCTCGCCCTCGTTTAAGTTAAAGCCATTCTGTTTGTAATGAGGTGGCTTTTTAGCTTTGCTTTTATAAGTGTTTTTAAAACTTTCATGTAAATAACATGCATATGTATGCATATATGTATATGTATGCATGCATTTATATTTATATAGATATGCAGATTATATATGTTTATATATGTATATTACCTACTGGCGATAGCCAGTGGGTATATATAGTTAGGATTTTTTCTCTATGGGATTTCTGAAAATTCTATGTCTAATAACTTTGGCGTTTGTGGGCGGAATTGGCTGAAATTTTAAGGAAAATGGCACAGTTTGTTTCTGAGCAGCCCTTGAAAATTTGGGGGGTTTCGTCAAGGGGGGGCCGAGAAAAAAGGGGGGTCCCAAAACGCGTTTTTCCCATTCATTTTTCCATAGGGCGGTTGGACTCACTTTTAGCTCGAACGGCTGAATAGATTTACATGAAACTTGGCAAAATTGTAGATATGGTTTGCCCGACGTGCCTTTGCTATGTCTCAATATATGTGCTCCAGTGGATTTTGAGAAATTAACGTTTAAAAAAATATATATATCTGTGACAGCGCTCCGGTTAGCGACCCGGTTCGCGTACCTGAAGCTGATTGGCTCTCCGGTGTCTGTCAACATTCTAAACAGTCCGGAGCGGCCGCCATCTTGTCTCTCGGTACGATCGAGAGACAAGATGTGGTGAAAAATGAAGGGGGAAATGAAGGAAAGGGGGCAAGGTAGACCACTCCTGACCCCCTAGGATTGATGAGGGGGATATTAAAGTGCCCCGCGGGGCAAAAAATTTAATTTTTTTTTTTTTTGCGATTTTACGCCGTAGAGGCACGTCCCGGTACGCGAACCGGGCAGCTCACCGGGCAGCTAACCGGGCAGCTAACCGGCAGCGTAGCTGTCAACATTGTAAACAGTCCGAAGCGGCCGCCATCTTGTCTTTCGGTAGGATCGAGAGACAAGAGGAGGCCAAAACAAAGGGGGAAATGACCATAAGGGGGCATAGTATATCCTCCCTGACCCCCTAGGTTTGATGTGGAGGCTTTAAAAGGGCCCCGCGGGGCAAAAAAAAAAAAAAAAATGTTTTGTTTTTTTGCGTGGGTAGCGCCCGGTCCGCGAACCGGGAAGCGTTCTGGGCAGCGTACTATAATGAAAAATGAATGATAGACTTTTCAAATACTGTATGTTAATTGATTGTTGGTTTTGTTGATTATTTTTTATTTTTTTTATTTTTTAAGCAATTATTTATTATTGTAATTGTGTTTCAAAATTTAATAACATTTCTAACATTTAACTAGTTTATGAATTACATATAAAAATGATTAAAGACTCAAACAATTTTTTTATTTTACATACAATTTTATTTTTCAGATTGTTTTTCAAAATTTAATAGAACGTCTAGCATTTGACTGTCCGATATGTCCTCTTGTTGAGTGAACATAAGTTCCCACATTTGACCGTCATCATAATGGAGTAAATGATCGACAGATTCTACACATTGAAGTAATTCATAGTCCCGTGACTCATCCATGAATTCTAAGTCATCAATGGGTTCCATAACTTGTTCATTGTTGCTGTCCAGAACAATTTCGAAGGAAACATTCTGCTCACCTTCCATTTTATTGCTGTAATTTGCATAAAAAATAAATATATCAGTAGTGATAGGACACTGTTGGGTGTAAGTTCAGACAGGTACTTGTGAGTTTATAACAGAGAAGTAATCTATGGGCACTGTATGGTTTCAGGCGTGAAGTAGTACTATTAAAAAGTGCCTGTGAAGAAGCCTAAGTAAATTCATAATTATACCACAGAAACATAAATCAATCCATAATTATAATAAAGAAGCCTTTCTCAATGTCTAACTCTTACAGAGGGATAGTATATAACTATCTGAAAATGTTTTCAAATTTATAAAATAATATCTCACCTTCTAAAAACAAGTTTAAGTTGTGAGTGAAAATGATCTTGCAATGTAATTCAGGAAGTAGTAGTCAAAATGGCTATGTTTCTCTCTCTTTCTTTATATATATTCAGGTACATAACCAATCAAATGTCAGGAAAAAAAAGTAGAAAATGAAAGTAACATTTTAATTGGTTGTCAATTCCAACACTTCAGATGTGTTTTGAGAAGTAATTTACCTCAGGGTATTTAGAGAGGTCTACAGGCTAAATGGCTAAATGGAATTCCAATCAAATTTGTGAAAATGGTAGGGATTGGTATGTAGTATGAGCTAATCTATATTTGGTGAAATTGTCTCCAGTTGCTTTTCTGTAAACTACTTTCCCACCTTTTTTGATGGTGCGCTTCCCAGGGAGCGACCCGGTACGCGAACTGGTGAGCGCCCCGGTTCGCGAACCTTAAGCGTTACGGGAGTCCACCATTTTGTGTTTCGGTCGAATTAAGATACAAGATGGAGGGCAAATAATGTTCAGAATGGGTAGAAGGGGGCACGGTAGACTTATTTTGACCCCCTAGGTTTTCTGAGGGTGGCTGAGGAGGCTTATATGTGCGAAATAAAAACATATTTAAAAAAAATTTCGCGAGGTTAGCTCCCGGTTCGCGTACCGGGAAGCGCCCCAGGGAGCGTACTTTGTTGAAAATTAGTGAAAAATGTTAGAGTAAAATAATAATTGTGAGTGATCAGATGTAGGGTAGCTCTGAGAAGAGCTTTTGGGTTTATGGTACATTTAGGTACTTATAAGTAGGTACCAATGCACAGTCTTAAATTCAGAATGAAAATTCTGTTGCCCTCATCTGAGAAGTGAACTCCATCTCCTCTGTAGATATCTTGCATGTAGTAACGCAAGTTATTGTTGTACAGGGAGCCCATTCCATGGTCTCTCATGTAAGCTGAAACAGATTTGTTTACATGCTTCCTCGACTTCTCAATTTGTGGACAAAATTGGTTTGACCACCTCCATTTCTGTCTTTGGCATATATTTGAATATACCAAGGCAGTCTGAGGAAAAAGTGCCATCAATTGCTCAAAGGTGTCCTTTAAAAGCATTTCCAGACCTACCCCAGTCAAAGTGCCCAAATCATTACCTCCACAGTGCACAATTAACAGGTCAGGTTTTGGCAAATGCATAAAGGTTTTCACCAATGGTATCAATTGGTGACATTTTAATCCTCTGTGGCCAAACCACTTAATTTCCACATCCTGTAAATTGAGGTTAGGTAAATTCCTGTTCTCAGCATACCTGTGAGCCCAATAGATGTAACTATGTCCAACAATCCAGACAGAAAACATGGTGAGAGAAGGTTCTGCTGCAGTCAGATGAAGTGTGGCAATGAAATGGCAGTTGAAAAAATGAGAGTTTAAAATGAAAAAAACTGTGGAGTTTCTGTGTTAATGAAGCAGTAACAGTGATTGGTGGATTTTGATTGCTGAAAACAGAAAGTTAGGGTGCATGGATGAGTTCTTTGAAAGATGTATTTTGAATGGTCAATAAAAAGTCATTAAATGAAAGATTGCAGTGGATACGCAGGTGCACTGAGAGTTCAGAGTTCAATTGCAACATTGTTGTGTGAACTTGCAAACACCAGAAGTCTTCCAAGAGGTGGTTGCCATGCAGAAAAGGCATGAAATGGCAGAGGGGGGAAGGGTTTTCATTTGAAAAAAAGTGAGGGAAGAGTTTTGATTGGGTGACATGAGAGATATGTGTGAAGAATTACAGCATTTCTGTGCTTTTGATAGCTGCAGACTCTGGAGTGCATACCTTTTGCTCTGCTGAAGACAAATTGGTGTGTTTCTGAGACTGTTTTCAAACTCAAAGTATTTGCTAAGGTGAGAAAATATTTCTTTAATTTAGATAGAGAATAGTGTGCTTTAAGGAGAAAATTATGAAGAAAGTTGTGTTTTTCAAATGTTGCTTTGTCTCAAGTGTTTTACAAATAGATTTTGTTTCTTTGAGAAAATGTAATTGGAGAAAATGTGAAGTATTAGTACTGACAGGGTGTTTTTCTGCATAGGAGCTGTGGAGTCTTTTCAAATTATGACTTGAAAATCGTTTTTGAGGAAAATGAATGGTTATAATATTTCTGACAATGACATAATGGTG
The DNA here is from genome assembly GCF_964261635.1 of Lissotriton helveticus. Lineage (NCBI taxonomy): Eukaryota > Metazoa > Chordata > Amphibia > Caudata > Salamandridae > Lissotriton > Lissotriton helveticus. Next base: position 668,703,352 of record NC_136057.1, read on the forward strand.
TATGCTTCTTTATAATGCAATTGACTGTCTCTGATGTTATTTTTCCCATTTTAATGTAAGACCTTTCTCTGTGGCGCAAATTGCTTGTAAATATGCTCCCACCTGTGCATGGCAAATGTAGATTTTGAATGTTTGTGTTACATAGCCATGTTAAAAGTGATACAAACATGCTGCAAAGGCAATCAAAAAACGCTTTTATGTGTCTTAAGGACATTTTAAGTAATTTTCCCATGTGCAGTGTTTTGAAATTATGATTTGAAAATCGTTTTTGGGGAAAAGGAATTGTTTTTAAATTTATGACAAGGACATAATGGTGTATGCTTCTTTATAAGGCAATTGACTGTCTCTGATGTTATTTTTCCCATTTCAATGTAAGACCTTTCTCTGTGGCGCAAATTGCTTGTAAATATGCTCCCACCTGTGCATGGCAAATTTAGATTTTGAATGTTTGAGTTACATAGCCATGTTAAAAGTGACCCAACCATGCTGCAAAGGCAATCAAAAAACGCTTTTATGTGTCTTAAGGACATTTGATGTCATTTTTCCCATATTACATTAAAAGACCTTTCTCCGTGGGGCACATTCCTTGTAAATATGGTTACACTTGTGCATGGTAAATTTAGATTTTGACTGTTTGAGTTACATAACCATGTTAAAAGTGACCCAAAAAAATTGCAAAGGCTTTCAAAAAACACTTTCATGTGTCTTAAGGACATTTTAAGTCATTTCCCTGTGGGCAGTGTTTTCAAATTATGACTTGAAAATCGTTTTTGAGGTAAAGGAATGTTGTTAATTTTTATGTGCGCCATATGCCCCCAAATTTCTTTTTCAGGGGTGCAGCAGGGTGTTCTTGAGACACCCCTGCACCTTTGGAAAAATTCCTAATTTGCGATGAGCTAATTGCTAATCGCAAATTGCACCTTCATTCCTATGGGCATCCTGGCCCATGGAAATGAATGGGTAATTTGCAATTAGCAATTTGCTCATCGCAAATTAGGAATGGTAAAGAATCGCTATTTATTCTTTAAAATTCGCTATTTTGGAAATGCAAAATAGTTTGATGATACATATGGCGGTTGATCTCTAACAAGATAAGAAGCTTAGGGATACATTTATGATGACTGGCGCAATGAAGTGGACATCACTTACTTCATTGGTAGAGCTTTACATGTATTATCTCCTCTGTATTCTTCATCAAGCGTAACTTTAATCTGCAATCCTGAGTAGGCCTCACCTTAAACAAACCTCTGGATAGGCCACACCTTATCGTCATCATGAATTAATCATTTAAAATGCTAGGGACAGATTTATGATAGGTGTATGCCTCTTTTGCGCCACTTACAAAACACTGCCCATGGGGAAATGACTTAAAATGTCCTTAAGACACATGAAAGTGTTTTTTTAAAGCCTTTGCAATTTTTTTGGGTCACTTTTAACATGGCTATGTGACTCAAACAGTCAAAATCTAAATTCACCATGCACAGGTGGGAGCATATTTACAAGGAATGTGCTCCATGGGGAAAGGTCTTATAATGTAATATGGGAAAAATGACATCAGAGACAGTGAAATGCCTTATAAAGAAGCATACACCATTATGTCCTTGTCATAAATTTACAAACCATTCCTTTTCCCTAAAAACGATTTTCAAATCAAAATTTGAAAACACTGCACATGTGGAAATGACTTAAAATGTCCTTAATTCAAAATTTGCTATTCCTTATTTTGCGATTGCACTGAAGGATTTGCAAATTTTGCGATTCCTTAAATGCAATGTATCAAACAAAAAATATGTAAAAAATGACATTAAGGATTTGGAAACTACCACCAACTTCTAGTTTGTGGTAATTTGCGAATTCTTTTCAAAAAGCTTTTTTTTCAAAAAACAAAAGGTGCCATATGACGCCAATACATGCCCTTAGGGCATGTATGTGCGCCATATGCCCCCAAATTTCTTTTTCAGGGGTGCAGCAGGGTGTTCTTGAGACACCCCTGCACCCTTGAAAAAATTCCTAATTTGCGATGAGCTAATTGCTAATCACAAATTGCACCTTCATTCCTATGAGCCTCCTAGCCCATGGAAATGAATGGGTAATTTGCAATTAGCAATTTGCTCATTGCAAATTAGGAATGGTAAAGAATTGCTATTTATTCCTTAAAATTCGCTATTTAGGAAATGCAAAATAGTTTGATGATACATATGGCGGTTCATCTGTAACAAGATAAGAAGCTTAGGGATACATTTATGATGACTGGCGCAATAAAGTGGACATTACTTACTTCATTGGTAGGCCTTTACATGTATTATCTCCTCTGTATTCTTCATCAAGCGTAACTTTAATCTGCAATCCTGAGTAGGCCTCACCTTAAACAAACCTCTGGATAGGCCACACCTTATCGTCATCCTGGATTAATCATTTAAAATGCTAGGGACAGATTTATGATAGGTGTATGCCTCTTTTGCGCCACTGTGCGTCACTTTTATGATGCAGCGGCGGTGCAAAAGATTTGCTATGAGGCGACAAAATTACAAATTGATGCATTTAGGCAGATGTGTCATGGTGTAAAAAGAACGTGCCACATGAAACTGATGCAGCAGTGATGCAAAAGATGCACCATGTTGCAAGACAGGCCTCACTTGGGACATATGTATCAAGCTAATTAGCATTCGCAAAGATCAAAATTCTGCAAATTTCGGCCTTTGCGAATGCTAATTAGACAAATGGTATGTATCAAACAAGTTTGATGCAAAATAAGGAATAGCAATATTTGCTATTCCTTATTTTGCGATTGCACTGAAGGATTTGCAAATTTTGCGATTCCTTAAATGCAATGTATCAAACAAAAAATATGCAAAAAATGCCATTAAGGATTTGCAAATTACCACCAACTTCTAGTTGGTGGTAATTTGCGAATTCTTTTCAAAAAGCTTTTTTTCCAAAAAACAAAAGGTGCCATATGACGCCCATACATGCCCTTAGGGCATGTATGTGCGCCATATGCCCCCAAATTTCTTTTTCAGGGGGTGCAGCAGGGTGTTCTTGAGACACCCCTGCACCCTTGAAAAAATTCCTAATTTGCGATGAGCTAATTGCTAATCGCAAATTGCACCTTCATTCCTATGGGCCTCCTGGCCCATGGAAATGAATGGGTAATTTGCAATTAGCAATTTGCTCATTGCAAATTAGGAATGGTAAAGAATTGCTATTTATTCCTTAAAATTCGCTATTTAGGAAATGCAAAATAGTTTGATGATACATATGGCGGTTCATCTGTAACAAGATAAGAAGCTTAGGGATAGATTTATGATGACTGGCGCATCACCAGGGATGTGCCAGTCATCCTGCGCCGCTGTTCCGCCACCCATGGTGTCCTGCATTTACAATGCGGCGCAGCATGGGGCAAAAATGGCACAGATGCGTGACGTATCTGTGCTGTAAAGGTGGCGCATTGCTGGAGTTGTATTGCAAGTGTGATGCAGCTCCAGCAAGGCTCAGAGGTGCCCCATCTCCACAATGTTGCGTCAAGACCTATGCCTGCTTAAAGCAGGCGCAGGGTTTTGACGCAGCTTTCTCCTATCTGATTGTAAATGCGGCACACCATGGGTGGCATAGCAGCGGTGCACGTTAACTGGTGCATGCCTGGGGATGTGCCATTTAACATAAATCTGCCCCTTTACATTTAAGTATGTGCAGGGGACACAGAGTCGGTGAGGCTTATCCAAGGTTAAGAAGAGATGAGTCCTGTTCACTGAAAAATTAGACATAGGCTTCACCTGCTCAGCATCGCTGGACATGGCTAAATAATATCTGCAAAATGTTACTCTTGTTAAACAATTTTACTATTATAATCTCTGAGATTTGTCTCTTACTCTGCAACATCTCATTGTTGTTATCTTTCTTTAAAGATAAAGACAACATCAACATGAGCGATAATCTGCAATCAGTTGATTTTGACCTCATCATTGAACTTGTAATTGAAACATCAGTGGATGTTGATCCCTTGGATAATTTAAATCCTGAGGATGAAGAAGAACGTGATGAGGATGCAGATTTGTCCGAATTATATGACATAGGGTGGGAAGCTGACCTGCTTGAGCCTATGGAACTATAAACATTTATTTTAAAAATTTATAATAAAAAAAAAGTAAAAATGTAAACCGTTTAATTTAAAAATAAAGACACCTTCAAAAACAGGTTATGTGTAGTGTCTTCAATAAAATATTAAAATATGCTCATAAAATTAGATCAGATTCACATATAAGATAGCACAGGTAACATGATTATAAATTCCATTTCTTTTCTGCTATTTCTGTATTCTAAAATTGCCATGCACTAAAAAATCTTATATGTAAAAATGTAAAGTAGTGTTTTAAGTTTTTGATTACTGTTATTGATGTACTGTTGGGTAATAGTGGTTAATAACATTTTTAAATATATTTTACCACAGATTCAACTGCAGATCATTTCAACATTTCACCATGCCAACGAAAGAAAGACTGAGAAAGGCTGCAAAACGTCAAAGACAGCAGGTGATTGAAAAAAAGCAGCAGTCCTCTAACAAAAAGAGTTGTCAAGTCAACAAGAAAGCACCGGGTAAGAGTACAAAAACATTCATAAGAAATATTTGCAGTAAAAAAAATATTACTACAGAAAATGTTTCAGTCCAGAAAAAGAGAAACAATTCAAATGGAAAGGAAAGGCCAATCAAAAATGTTACTGCTAGAGCAAGAGATAACTCTGTGCATGATAGTAGAAGGAAACAACAGTTTAGGGACATTCGTAAACGAATGTTCCGCAACAGGATAATTGGCAATTTGTTAAAAAATATTAAGAAAGGTCAACAGAAAGTGGTTTTTTATAAGAGAAAAAAAAAGTTGAGAAAGTTATTGATCAGGCATTTGAAATTAAACGTACGTTATTTATTTTGATAATCAATAGAATTAGGAAGCTAAACAAGGCAATTTATGATTTCAAAAGAAATAGTAGATCGAAGAGAATAGTTAATCGTAGTAATTTTTGTGAAGTTTTTTCTGGAGAATGGATGCAAAGTTCAAGCTGTGAGGCATTTTTTAATGAGGAGAGTTATTTCCAGGATAATGATTTGGTGCATGCAGTTGACACCAGTGGTCGTGCTTATGAAGTGAGAGATGGTTGTCCAGTTGAAAAAGAAAAACTTGTGACAACAGAGGCAGAAGAGGTGTTAGGTAATGAGGTTTTAGGAAGACGTGCTAAGGGTCCTGTGTACACCTGGAAGTGTAGTAGTATTTGCAGTGTGCGACAGGATTCCATCAATTTGCTTTGTGATTTTGTACGGTCATTTAATAAGAAAAGTTTGAAGCAGAAAATAAGGTTGTTGCAAGAATTAGATCCTTGCAGAGTGAGAGAAGTGACAGGTTTGCATGGTCATTCACTGGCTTGTCTTTCCAGGAGAGTATGCCAGAGTGTTTTTCATCATTTCAGGATGCTAGCAGTGCATCATAATAAAGTGAGGAAATTAGTTAGAATGTTGTATTATGCTAAGAGTCCAGCAATTATGCTTAAAAAATTATGTGCTGCTCTTTTGCATGGTTCTGAAATAGATGTGAAGAATATATGTGAAGAAATTGAGTTTTGTTACTTTGGAAGTAAAGAGGAGAATGTTGAAATTGACCAAGAAGAAGCGGGTAATGTGGAAGATAGTGTACAGGTTTCCAGTACAGATAATTTCCAGAGGGAAATTGCCACGTTTCAGGTCAAATCAAGTGAGAGGCCCAATTTCACTTGTGTGTGTTGTCGACGCACTTATTATAAGAATCAGACTAAGTTAGTGGATTTATATGCAAAAAGTGAAAGGGAAAATAATAGTGAATGGAAGGATTTCGCAACATACTTGATGGTAGAAAATTGTTTTGATTTGGGATTGGATCAACGTGTGTGTACTTATTGTTGTTGCAAATTAAATCAAAACCAGATGCCTGCTAGAGCAGTTCATAATAATCTGGAATTGGTTGAGATTCCATCTGAATTGAAGGATTTAAATACTTATGAATCTATTTTGATTCAAAGTATCCATCCCTTTCAGGCTATTGTAAGAATGGAGCCAAAGACAGGGAAATTGCCTCCATCAGATTTACAGAGAGGATTAAAGGGAAGAGTTGTTTATTTGCCTCTAGATTTGAAGAAAAACATTAACACAATTGGAGTAGAAAAAGTGGACGAGGAACCTCTGGTTATCTTAGTTAATGGGGTTCCGACAAAGAATAAGAAAATATGGCAAGATTTATTAGATGTTAGGAAAGTTAAAAAGGCAACATTGTATTTGAAAAAAAATAATAAATACTATAAGAATGTATATGTTGCAGAAGAGGAAGTAAGTGAGGAAGAGGATAGCGATTTGTGTGCTGGTCAAATTGAGAAAGTAGAACCCTCTACTAGTGAAGAAATATATGAACATTATAGTGTTCATCCTTTGCATTCCAAGGAAGTCATGGGGAATGCTATTGAGTTGTTTCAAATGAAACAAGCCAAAGGGAGTCCCATTAGTGTTTGGGAGGAAAGTTTGGAAGCTCGGTGTTTCCCACAGCTTTTTCCAACAGGTCAGGGAGGAAGATATGATGAGCGACCTCATCAAATTCCTGCTTCTGAATACCGGACTTTGCGATTGTATGCAGGAGATGCTAGGTTTCGACAATGCATTCCTTATTTGTTTCATCTCCTGTTTGAAAGCGATCTGTCTGGACTGTCATATGCAGTGAACCACATCTTGAAAAGTGGTATACACATGCAAAACATCTCGGCAAGTGACTTTATGGATAAAGTCAATGTCCAAGACAGTATTTTGGATTCTCACCTGATTAATCTCATGGCGTGTCAGCGTGGTACTTATGAGTACTGGTACCGTCGTCATGGTGATTTAAAATGTATGCTGAGGAACTTAGGTACTCCCACATGGTTCCTCACTCTGAGCTGTGCCGAGTATGGCTGGGAAGACTTACTTGAATTTCTACGAGAGGCAAATGCTAACGTAGATAACATCGAATTCAAGACACCCGGAGAACTGTGCTCTTTGGATCCAGTCAATGTATGTAGGTACTTCAATCATAGATTTGAAGCTATGATGTCTTTCATCATGAATAAGAAGAATCCACCTCTTGGAGAGGTGTTGGATTTCTTCTGGAGAAAGGAGTACCAAGCAAGAGGTGCTCCTCATATACATATGTTGCTGTGGATCAAGGATGCACCTAAATTTGGAACGGATCCAGAAGACTCAGTGATGAGTTTCATCCAACAGTATTCTACGTGTGCTGTTCCAAACGCAAAGGAGAAGAAAAGCCTAAGAGAAAAAGTTCTGCGTTTCCAAAGCCATCGATGTGGAAAGTACTGCCGTCGTAAATTCCGAAACAAGGACAAGTTCTACACCAAATGTCGTTTCGGCTTTCCACGACCGGTGATTTCTAAAGGAAGAGTAAACAGTTTGATGTCTTCGCTGCGACATAATGTGATGAAGAAATCACCTAAAAACACATACAATTTGAAGAGGAACGAAGAGTCCAAGTACATCAACGACTACAACCCGGTGATTTTGTCCATGTGGAATGCTAACATGGATATACAGTTTGTGGCTGATAACTGTATGGCTGTGGCTCGGTATGTGACATCTTACATCACCAAAAAAGAGAAGACAGAACTGAAGGATATGTGGGAGGACATTTCCCATGAAAAGAGCCTCAGCAAGAAGTTGTACAGTTTCAGTCTGAAGATGTTGTCGCATCGAGAAATTGGAGCTTACGAATGCTCTGACCGGTTGTCTTCAGCAAGTCTCTATGCCAAGTCCAGGAGTATCGTTTGGGCGAGTCTTGGTCTTGCTGCAACGCGTAATCGAGTTCTGAAACCTGTGCGGGAAATTGAGTATTTGGCGGAAAAGGAGCCAAACAGTACCGACATTTTGAAGACCAACATGTTGGATACATATTATCCAAATAAAAGCAGTCACCTCGACAATGTTTGTCTGTATGAGGTTCTTCAAAATTACATATTCAAGAGGAACATCAAAGAAGATACTGAGAAAGGAGTGTATGCTGTAATAGGAAGTGAGGGATGTCTGGTCAAGCAAAGAAAATGCCACTTGGTAAACCATCGAAAATTGAGTGGCGAATCTCCTGAAAAAAAGGAGTTTTTCTATTTAGCACTTTTGCAACTTTTCAAGCCTGCGCGTGCAGAAGAGGAACTGCTTGGAGATTTCCTCTGTTACGAAGACTCTTTCAATGCTGCAAAGGAGACCATAGAATGTCCTGCTTTTCCCAAATATGTAGAAATGTTGAATGCGGAAATTGAGCAGGAAGCAACGATTGCAGCCGAGATTGCCAGAGACAGTTCTCAGGACAGTCAGAGTTCTGCTTCATTGAGTCAGGATCCACTAGGAGGACCTGTTATCGAAAATGAAGCTGCCACTGCTATGAATGAAGTGGAAAGAGCCATGGCACATGCTCAGGAGGATGCGGTTAACTTAGAAGAGTTGGAAAGACAACTCAACGTTGAGCAGAGGAAAATATATGACGAAGTTACCATGCAAATTGATCATGGATTAAGTCATGACAAGAAAGAGTGCTCATGTACGTCGTTGAAGCCTGTCCGACTGTACGTGAGTGGAGAAGCGGGAACTGGAAAAAGTTTCCTCATTAAAGCAATTTCATGCTATTTGCAGGAAAGGACAGAGTCATCGCTGTCTTGTGTTGTCACCGCTCCAACTGGACTGGCAGCACATAACATTAAAGGGATTACTTTACATCGTTTACTGATGCTGCCAGTGGAGCATGACAACAAATTACAATATCACAAGCTATCTGGAGATGCTTGTTTTGAAGTTTCAAGAATCTTGAGGAAAATGAAACTTCTTATCATTGACGAAGTAAGCATGGTTTCCAATGTCATGCTTGCCTTTGTGCATTTGAGAATGCAAGAAGTTCTCAAAACAGAGTATGATGTGTTATTTGGTGGCAAACACGTCATTGTTTTCGGAGATCTTTTGCAGCTGACACCAGTGAAAGGGCAACCTGTGTTCAAAATGCTCACGCATGAAGATACCAGGAAGTGCCTAGGCAGCATTGGCAACGTCAATATATGGTTAAACTTCAATTATGCTGAACTGCATGAAAATATGCGTCAGGCGAAGGATGAAGTTTACAAGACTATTCTACAAGATGTTAGAATTGGAAAAGTGACCGAGCATGGGAAAGAAGCTTTACATGCACGATTACTGTCAAATTTATATCCAGAACAAGATGTTGTGCCTGAGAATATTTTTCAGAAAATTACTGATAAGAAATCTGGAATATGTTTGATGCCAACTCTTGCAGAATGTGCCAAATTCAACAACAAAATGTTGCATTTAGAAAAGCAAGAGATTGTGAAACTGGAAGCTATTGACAGAGTAGAGCATATGGGATCAACAATTATTTTGTCTGAGAATCTGAAAACAAAATTGGATTCATTAGAGAAGAGTATATCTAAAACTGCAGGTTTTGAAAAGACTCTGAATGTGTGCTTGAACTGCCGTATAATTTTAAGAAGGAATTTACATGTTGAAAGAGGTCTGGTAAATGGATCAATGGGTAATGTTGTTGATTTTGTAAAATACAGAAATAGAGATGGAATTGAATTTTTAAAAATTAAATTTGATGGCATTGAGGAAGTACAGCTAATTGGTCGTTGCTCTGCTAGATTTTTGCTTGTAAAAGACTTATATGTTCGCTGTAAGCAGTTTCCTGTTTGCTTGGCATATGCGGTGACAATCCATAAATCGCAAGGTTTAAGTGTAGACTGTGCATTGGTGAATATTGGCAGTTCTGTGTTCAAGGAGGGTATGGCATATGTGGCATTGTCACGAGTTAGAACTTTATCGGGATTGTACTTGATTGAGTGTGATGTCACAAACATTTGTGCGGATCTAGATTGTGTTAAGGAATACAATAGGTTAAGAAGAGAGTATGCGCCACATTTGCCTCAGTATCCTTTGTTTGAGAAACGTGTGGTAGGCCGGAAACGAAGAAATGTGACCAATACTGGGGAGGTTGTAGCAAAAAGACGAAAAGTCGATGAACCTAAAATTACAAGCAGAAACAAAAAGGATTCTGTTGAAGATGTTGTTGGTTTTCAATTTGAAAACAGTTCTGGTGTCAACTGCTATGCTAATGTAGTGGTTAATGTTTTGTTTTCTCTAGAAAATGTAAAAGAAGAGATTGTGGTCAATTCTGATCAAAGATTTTGCAGTTTGTTAAATTCTGTGTTAGAGAAATGTAGCACTGATAGAACAAACATAGAAAGTGTGTCTGAAATTCAAAATCTGTTAGACAGATGTTCAGGCCAAACACAATTCTCTCAAAATATTCAGCAAGATTGTCAGGAGTTTTTAATGTATATGCTTGATGTATTGCATGCTGAAGGTGTAGATGTAGATCAGCTGTTTGGGCTTTCTTATCAATGGCAGCATGACTGCGAGAACTGTATGGTATCAAGTACTACTAGTGTAGACTCAGAAAGATTTATATATTTAACTTTGCCAGACAGTAAATCAGTCTCCTTTAATAAGCTAGTAAAAGGAGCTGATCACAACATGGAGTGTAGCCAATGTAAATCTGAAATGATTTCCACATTATTTATACGAACATATGGCCAGTATGTTCCAACGATGTAGGCCTGATGGAACAAAATTGACAACTTTAATTAAAAATTTTGTAGCTTCGCAGTTGTCAATATCAGGAAGGACTTTTGTAACTGCAGCAATTATATATCATGACGGCCCTTCAATAACATCAGGACATTACACAGCTTATTTAAAGTCTAGAAATGGCTTAGAGTATAAGCTGTTCATAGGACATCCTTTGACGTCATGGAAAGTAAGTTAACTTTAAGGAGTTCTGAATTCTGATTTGTTATGTTGTATGGGTTTTTTAAACACAATCATTTTGATTGTGTTTTTTTTTCCCCGCTGTTATATGATGAATACCTTCAAGTCAGTGTTTTTAGTGAAATTTGATACATTCTGAGAACAGCAAAAATAAACCATTTAACATGTATAATTAATTCTGTACTGTTTGCATTTATGATGTATATGTAGAACTGTGTAGGAGGCATGGAGAAGGTGAGGCTTCTGTAAGTGTCAAAGTTGTTGCATGCAGTGCTGCACTTCTGCGTATTCCTTTATATGCTGGACTACATCTGCACAATGAGATACCTAAGCAAAGGAAACACAAGTGATGTGATTTTGAAATGAGCAAAATAAATTGTACGTATTTCATTTACATCACCTGTGTTTCCTATCATTACGAATCACATTGTGCAGATCAAGTTTAGGTCTGTCCAGGGAAACATAGGAGGTTTGGACTTTGTTCAAGAGTGCAGTGGACATGACTCACTTCATTGGTAGACCTTCACATGTATTATGTCTTCTATTCTCTTCAACAACTCGAAATTTCATCTGCAACCCTGAGTAGGCCTCACCTCAAACAAACCTCTGGATAGGACACATCTTATTGGCATCCTGAAGCAATTATTTAAATTTTTAGTGTCTTGCGACACTTTTCTGAGACAACAGCAATGCAAAAGATGCACCATGTTTTAAGATAGGCCTCACTTCATCTGCATCAAGATACTGTTAGTTTAAAATGTATATCTTTAGGACTGTGTAGGGGGCCTGGAGAAGCAGAAGCTTCTGTAAGTGTCAAAGTTGTTGAAAAACTGTTTGTCCTTCAATTTTTTCTCTTGTCTTTTGTAATTTTTAAATACATGTTTTAATATTTTTCAAATGTTTGTTCTCTCTTTCACAGATTGAAAGTATAAAAACAAAAAGTGAGTAATTTAACGACAATTATAAAGTAAATGTTTTGTACTCTTTTCGTTACATTTCTATCACATTTAACTTCTATTAGTTCCACTGCTTCATTTCTTTAACCCTCAGTTTCCTGCCTTTGCTACTTCCCTCATTCCTTTCTCTATTACCTACTTACTCAACTCCTTCCACTCTTTTTCTCAGTCCCTCTCTTCTCATAGTTCCTCACTCTTGTTCACTCACTCCGTCTCTATTACTCTTAGTGTCTTTGACTGATCACTGTATCACTATTTGTTCATAATGCTTTCTCTGTGTAGTTGAAGCACACTAAGGGGCATATTATGAACACAGCCAATAAAATTATTGCTCTTTTTATTGGCAGAAAACTGGTGCAAAAGTGGTTTTAGCGGCAGTTTTCTGCCGCAAAAGCAGCTTTAGCGACACATTTCTGCCAATAAAAGCTGCAAAACTTTTATTGCCTATGTTGATGATATGGCTCTATGTTACTTACATTTCTTTGCTGTTTCAATTAATCTTTTTCTGTTATTTTTTGTTTTCTGTTTTCTATTTTTTCTCTCTGTTATTCCTCATGTTTTAATCTTATTTTGAACATTCACTCACATTCTCCAAGAAACTCTTCTTTGTTAATGTTATACTCTCTTTTTTTTTCTTTCACTTCGTTATCTATTTTGTTTTTCACAATTATACCCTCTTCCATCTTTTCTTCGGTAAATAGAGCTATTAAACAGTATCTCTTCTTTACTCCCTATAGCTGTCTTTCTTTTAACATCACTGTGTGTTTACTTTCCTTATACTTACTCTTTTTTTTAAAAAAAAATTTTGGGTTAGCTCCCGGTCCGCGTACTGGGAAGCTAACCGGGAAGCGAACCAAAAGAAATAGAGCTTGCCAGAGTGCTAAACATTCTAGCAATTTTTTTTGAAAGGGAAGGTAGTTCTGAAAAGAACTTTATTTTTTTACATTTTTGTTGTTTTATATTTTTTTTTTATTTTTTGAACATTTTTTGTTTTTTTTGTATTTTTTGAACGATTTTATATTTTTTTGGTTTTTTGGGGGGGGGAAACAACAAAAAACAGGCATTGAAAAGGGCTCAACAGGAGCAAAAAAAAAATTACTGGGGGCGGTTAGGGCAATTATGATGTTCATAAGCCAGGTTGATAGCATTTATACTCATATTGCCACATGCTATCAACGTACCACAGTGCATACAAGTGTGTTTCATGTGGCCAAAATTCTCTTGTATGTTTGGCACAGTTTCCCGTGCCTCTGCTGGTGTCAATGAAATTGTTGATCTTGATCTGGCCACAGGAGTTGATGTTGGATTTTCCTGCAAATCCCGTATTTCCGCCCGGCTGTAATTGAGTGGATGCTTCCTGGTCATATGCCTATGCATAGTATAGTTCCCATAACTATATTTCTTATCCGTCCCTCTGGATAATTTTTCTTTACAGATGAGGCAGGTGACATACCTCGCATTCACTTTTTTTTGGCCAGGAGGGATTGAATAAAACTGCCAGATGAAACTGGCTTTCTTATGGGAAACCCGGGGCACCTCTTCCAAGAACTGTGGTTCTTCTCCCTCCTCTTCCTCCATTTCTTCCTCTTCCTCCTCTGTGTTGGTTATGACCTGGGGAGGTGGTCCTCTCTTCCCATGAGGAGGTGGAGGTGGTGGTGGGGGTGCACCAGCTGAAGCAACTACTGAAGCCATTTCTGAAGTAGTAGTAATAAAGGTCTTCCTCTCACAATGATGAAAGTCAGAGTGAGGAAAGAAGGAGGGGTTTTCATCATTTGGGAAAAACAATAGTTCTCAACCAATGAAAAGTGTTATTTTTAGGTCACCTGACCTAGCCTTACATCATTATGAAACCAAAAGTGAAATGAACCAATGAAAAGTTTTATTAACAAGTCACATGACCTCTCACGCTCATGTTACGCGCTGCGGAACGCGCCCCGGTTAGCTTCCGGGTCGCTGCGCTTCGCGCCTCGGTCCGCGCCCCGGGGCACTTCCGGGTGCGCTAACGCGGTACGTCACAAGACGCATTACGCGGCAACGCGATACGTCGCGCTTTCGCGACGCGTCGCGGATCGCTTCCGGGGAGCTTCGTTTCGCGCCTCGGTCCGCGCCCCGGAGCACTTCCGGGTGCGCTAACGCGGTACGTCATAAGACGCATTACGCGGCAACGCGATACCGTCACGATGTTGATTTCTTACCGGTTCGCGGACCGGGTCGCGGCATCAATTTGAGCTAACGGAAAGCTTTCCGGTTCGCGGACCGGGAGCGAAACAAAAAAAATATTTAAAAAAAATTATTAATAAACATATAAAATATATTTTTGGATTTAAAGAAGAATACATTTTACAGCTATAGATATTAGCTTTTAAAAAACCAATGAAATTCACTGAAAAAACCATAGGTTATAGACCATATATAGTTAGGAATTAGCATTTACAAAACCTTGAAAATTCACTGAAAAAACCATAGGTTATACACCATATATAGTTAGGAATTAGCATTTAAAAAACCTTATTTTACTCACACAAAACCAATGAAATTCCATATATAGTTAGTTGTACTAACTATATATCGCGCACCCGCAATCCACTGCTGATCATGTCACATATTACATCATTCATGACATGGTCAGTGACATCACTGATGACATCACTGATGACATCTCAAATGACATCACTGATGACATCTCAAATGACATCACTGATGACATCACTGATGACATCTCATTTGACATTACTGATCACATCACTGATGACATCATTCATGTGATAATACGATGAACCTCTTCAGACTCTAATATAACCTTAGATACACTCAATGTAAACAGACACTCACAGACTGTCACTCATCCATGGAGTTACTTACACACCTAGTCAGTCATGCAAAGAATCAATCACACCTCCATTTTCACAACTATACAGTTATACACACCTTACTTATTCAAACATATACTAAAACATATTTACTCACTTATACAATCCTGGATACAAGTTCACAATGATCCATACAGCCACTCACACATTCACTGGCTCTTATGCACAGTTATTTATATATGTCAACTCTCACATGTACTGTATTTTACATATGTACTTACTTTGACATGTAGCACTGAGATATCTATTCACTCACCAATACAGTCATGCACACAGTCAACCGCCCATACAGCTGTTTCCACATGCACTTTGAACCCATACATCTATGCACAGAGTCATACACCTCCCAGCCACCTCCCAGCCACCCACACACACACTCAGTGTCCCATACAAATGCTTGGGCAACCAATCAATAACCCATATAGTTACTCATATAGCTACTGATCAACACATGCAGCAGTTTACAGAAGAACAGACATAATGATGCACAAATTAAGACAGTTTAGTCACTAACCCATGCACACACATTTAACCACTCACTCATACAGTCAGTCATGCACCTACTAAATTCTTCATCCAGACACTTATACATCCACTCATTCTTAAATATGTAAGACATATTTTAACTTTACAGAAAAATACAGTCACTGGATGTTGTCATCAGTGATGTCATCAGTGATGTCATTTGAGATGTCATCAGTGATGTCATCAGTGATGTCATTTGAGATGTCATCAGTGATGTCACTGACCATGTCATGAATGATGTAATATGTGACATGATCAGCAGTGGATTGCGGGTGCGCGATATATAGTTAGTACAACTAACTATATATGGAATTTCATTGGTTTTGTGTGAGTAAAATAAGGTTTTTTAAATGCTAATTCCTAACTATATATGGTGTATAACCTATGGTTTTTTCAGTGAATTTTCAAGGTTTTGTAAATGCTAATTCCTAACTATATATATATATATATATATATGTATATATATTACCTACTGGCGGTCGCCAGTAGGTATATATAGTTAGGATTTTTTCTCTATGGGATTTTTGAAAATTCTATGTCTGATAACTTTGGCGTTTGTGGACGGAATTGGCTGAAATTTTCAGGAAAATGGAACATTTCGTTTCTGAGCAGCCCCTGAAAATTTGGGGGGGTTTCGTCAAGGGGGGGCCGAGAAAAAAGGGGGGTCCCAAAACGTGTTTTTTAACATTGAGTTTTCCATAGGGCGGTTGGCCTCACTTTTAGCCCGAACGGCTGAATGGATTTGCACGAAACTTGGCAAAATTGTAGGGACTGGTAGCCCGATGTGCCTTTGCTAGGTCTCAATATATGTGCTCCAGTGGATTTTGAGAAATTAACGTTCAAAAAAAGATATATATCTGTAACAGCGCTCCGCTTCGCGTACTTTTCGCGTTACGTAGCTTTGCGAAGCTGATTGGTTCTCCGGCGTCTGTAAACATTCCAAACAGTCCGTAGCGGCCGCCATCTTGTCTCTCGGTAGGATCGAGAGACAAGAGGAGGCCAAAGCGAAGGGGCAAATGACCATAAGGGGGCATAGTAGATCCTCACTGACCTCTTAGGTTTGATGTACCATTTTGCCAAGTTTGGTGTAATTCCGTTCAGCCATTCAGGCTGTAGACGTATCTAAATGTCCTATGGAAAATTGCATGGGGAAAACACATTTGAAAGTGTTGAAATTTAGAACCAATTAAAATGTTACTTTGGTTTTGTATTTGTGTGTGATGAAAGTTAATTGGTTATGTATATATCAAAAATGAGAGGAAACCACAGCCATTTTGTGATACTACTGTCTGAGGTACATTTGTGAGGAATTTTTGGTGCTCAATTTCTGGTGTTTGATTTACACAGTACTAACACTTCTCCTACTTTCAAAAAGGTGAGTTGTTAATTTGTAAGGGGAACTATGTTGTACACTTTAAGATAATTTGAAAAATGTTTTCTGTTATTCATTTTCAGTCCTTCTGTTATACTAAATACTTGATAAAGTTAGTTTTATATTATGTATTACTAAAAACGATAAATGAAAGTGATTATTTTTTTCTGCAATTTACAGCAAGAAATTTCAAAATAAAATAGATCACAATGAAGAGACCGTGGCAATTTCTTTTGAATTATCCACTACATTTATTGAAATTGACAGCACCAATAATGAAATATTCTCACAAGGAGGAGATGACTTGAATGATTTTTTTGATCAATCTCTTGACGGCGAATTTATCGAATGTTTGGAGACCATAGAGTTACAAGAATCATCATTGCAGACTTTTCATGAGGAGATTTCTGATGAGATGATTGAAGAGGAAATTCCTGATGAGGACATGTTACTAGTTCTTTCAAATTATGAAAATTCAGAAGAATAAATTTATATTTAGAAATCAAAAATTGTTTGAGACATTATTAATTTTTATTTTTAATTTATGAGGTTGTAGCGAAGTGATTGTAGTATAAGAAAAGACTTATAGTATAGAGTGCAAAAATTGGTTCTTTTTGGAGGGGCAAAAAAAACCAAAAAAACGTTTTTTTGGTGGGGTGCGCCCGGTTAGCGTAACGGGAAGTGGACTGGGGAGCGTACTACAAGGAAAGAAGAATGATTGACTTTTAACTTATTGTATGTTTATAGACTTGTTTTTCTGCTGAGTGACGAGTCGGCCTATCTCCACGGGATGCAGTCCCTACCATCTCGGCGTTTAAGCCCAGGGGGACCGGTAGTGTGGGAGAGATAACGGGGCATATTATCAAGGGGGTTTATCTCCGCTTTTTTGGCTTTAAAAGCCAAGAAAGCGGAGATAAAATTATCTCCGTATTACGTAGCTGTCGCCAACACCAGTTAGCGACCGCTAGTAGGAGATAGCGACCATCTTGGGCTCCACTTTGCATGTCAGTGATATTTATCACTAATGACATGCAAAGTGGGCATGCCAAGATGTTAGCGACTGGAAACAGTCGCTAACATCGCTATCTCCTATTACCAACTTTTGGAGATATTCGCGCTAAGCGCGAATATCTCCAAAAAGTAACACCTGTCCTGAGCAGTTCTTAGCCATGTCATCCAATGGGAGGTGGATAACATGGCTAAGAGCATTAGCTCGGTAATGCATGAATATCGCTGACTTTTCAGCGATATTAATGCATTGCTGCCGTTTTTTATGGCATTTGCGATAAACCTTGATAATAGCAAGGTTTATCTGCGATAATTTCTGACGATGCTTAGTGGTAAAAAATTCGTTGCTAAGCATCGTTAGGGATAAATATCGCTTAACTTTGGTAATATGCCCCAACGTCTGTTAACGTTCGATTCGAAGGAAATGAGGAAGTGTTGAAAAACATTGTCTGCGCCATCTTGCCTTTTTTCAAATGCCAAACTTTTGTCGTGCACGGCAGCCATTTTAGATGCCTTGACCAGACCCACTCTCTGCACGCTGTCGATCCGTAGCATGGCTCCCCACCCTCGCAAGCATCTTCCCCAGGCACTGGTCACCCCCGCTCTCTGTCTTATGCATGGGCAATAAACCTCCCCCCATCTGCGCTGCTCTTCCCTGAGAATCACACCCTGTGCCCGCCCGACACCTCCCTTTCGCCCTATTCACTACCCCACCCTCTGACACTCCTCTTCCTCTGTGTCCGATTGTCCAGGCCGGTCCCAGGCTATCAGCTAGCCCTGCAGATGTAGTTTATGGCCCCAGCTGTAAAGAATCACCCCTCTTCAAAGGAGTTATAGTAGATCAAGGCCCACACCCGATGAGATCCGTCACACCACACGCGTTCCTACTATCTGAAAACCATCCTGTATTGTGATTGGGGAGGGGACCGAGCCTGAAGCGGAAGATTCCAGGGATGACTCTTTGTACATCAAAGTTTTTACAATTATGTGTCACATTAAAAATATATAGCACTCCAACAAAGTAGTAGGAATATAAAACTTTAATAACTTATAAATATATACAACAAAACAAAAACAGTAAAAACATTTAAACAATGAAGAGACCGTGGTAATTTCTTTTGAATTATCCACTACATTTATTGAAATTGACAGCACCAATAATGAAATATTCTCACAAGGAGGAGATGACTTGAATGATTTTTTGATCAATCTCTTGATGGCGAATTTATCGAATGTTTGGAGACCATAGAGTTACAAGAATCATCATTGCAGACTTTTCATGAGGAGATTCCTGATGAGATGATTGAAGAGGAAATTCCTGATGAGGACATGTTACTAGTTCTTTCAAATTATGAAAATTCAGAAGAGGTTGCCTGGGTGCCGCACTGATTTGGGTATCCGGAGTGGGGCGTCCCGGGGGGTGGGTCGTCAGTAGCGGTCTGTTGTGCGAATAGTTCCAAGGCAGCAGAACGCGCTGAAATCTGGATGGCACCAAGGTGATGTCCAGTAAGTTGCCGCCCACCAAATAACGGCGTGGGGCGCCGCGGGGGGGGGGGGAGGCAGTCCAAAGTTCCGTTAAAAGGGCAAAGGAAAGGATCGGTGGTTTGAACCATCAGTCAAAAAGGGGAGGGGGTGCAACAATTTTTCCTACCGGGTCACACTGTGCTTTCACCGGAACTGAGGTCTGCAGGATTCTAGTCATTCAAACTGAGGCTGGCGCCAGCATGGGAGCGCCGACGTCCCGCGGCTACAGTTTCGTCACTCCACGGGCGATCATGGCAGTCATTCCCCATCGGGGGTGTCTGCGGGGGTCGGGGACTCCCGCGGCTCCTCTAGAATCTTCAAGGTCGTGGAGGACTACGGTGGTGGAGTCAACCAGTGACCGGGCCATTTCTTTATGCTGGGCCCGCTCTTGCCAGGTCGACCGCCATTTTGAGAGTTCGGTAGCTACCGGCGATCGCGGGGTCAAATGAGCGGACGGGCTCCACCCTGCCGGGCGAGACGTTGCAGCATCGCCACAGTGGAAGAACCCTTTTCCGGGCACCTGGAGCGCTGAGGGTGCAGCTGGGAAGCCTCCACCTGGGGAGGCGGGAGAGGCCTGTTCGCACCGTCTCTCCCACCCAGTGCACCCCACGGCGTCTCGCTTGACATTTGTTATGGCCGGACCAGGCGATGAGGACGAGGGGGGGGGTCGGAGGCATGTGCAAGACATCCCCCCCCAGTGTTGTCGCAGCCATTATAAAAGAAAGAAGAAATGTCCCGTCCGTCTTTGGGCCGGACCTCCGGTGGATGGCGGCCGGACGCCCTTTGCTCTGGCCCCATGAACGGGTTCCTTGGCTCATCCGGTTGGGCAGGCCTTGGCGTGTGGTGCCTCTCCTGGGCCTTTCGTGCAGTGGCCTCTCCACTCCCAGGCCCTCCATGGATGCTGGCCCAGACTGGGAGAGAGAGGGTCTAACCTGCAATTTTCCAGGGTTACCGCCACCGCGGCCGGATCCCGTCGGCCTCGGCCTCTGGTTGATGGTGGCCGGACTGGGAGAGAGAGGGGAGGTCGAGGACACAGACATTCCCCCCCTTGCAACTCTCCAGGGTGGTCGTAGCAATCCCCCTGGACGGGTGCCATTGGCCTCGGCCTTTCCTCCGGCTACACCCTACGTGATGATCTTCTGCCGACGGTTGGCAGCAGGACCCGCCTTATATGTGTTGCTTCCGGCTGGGCGTAGCCGGAAACCTGTTGCACTTTGGAAGTTTCCAGAATGGGGCGGATGTCTGCTGACTTGTATCTTTCCCAGTTTGCCGTTATTTGGCCGTGGCAGGCGGTGGGACAGACACGTTTTGGGGCAGTGAGGGGCGATGAAGCCTCGTTGCCTTGTGGCCGTTGCAATGTCACACTTGGTTTCTCTTACTGTTTTCAGGTTTCTTATTACGGGCTTACTTCTAACGTTTCTTGTTTCTAGGACAATAATAGGTTTTATCATTACGTATTGTTATCGTTTCTTTGTTTGTTATTTAATAAAAAGTTCATCAGTGGCCTACTGATTTTCGTTTTCCTATTCCTTTCTTTCCAGGTTGTTTCATGCTAAAGTTTCTGTTAACAGGATACAGTGATCACTTTGTTATTATTGCATATGTCCTTTTCACTAGGGGTGCTCTCTGGTCGGGCCAGATGACCTATCTCTAGTAAATGGTCCGGGTGAAACAGGTGCATCAATCAGTGGGGAGTAGATAGGCATGACAGATTACAACGGGGGACAAAGGTCCGCATTACCTACCCTTTCACTACTTGCAAAGATTTTCCTACGTTTATTTGCAAACAGGGAATACCTCCAAAAAGAATCAATTCCCAAACAGTCAATGTTCGGGCAAACAATCAATCAATGAGGAACGAAATAGGCACGATGTGTTAAAGGTTTGCGTTACCTACCCTTCACTATCTGCAAAGGGAGAGAGAATATTCCTATTCTTCCCCGTTTGCAGGCAGAGAAGATCCTTAAGAGAACCAACTTCGAACAATTCAATGCTCGATTCAATCAATCAATCAATGGGGAGAAAAATAGGTATGACGGATTACAATGGGGACAAAAGTCTGCATTTACCTATCCTTCACTATCTGCAAAGACTAAACAGAGTATGGCGATTCTGTGCTTGTTTGCAAATGCTTGGATAACAATCAATCAAATGGAGAGAGAAGCAGGCACGACGGATTACAACGGGGGCAAAGGCCTGCGTTAACTAACCTTCACTATCTGGAAAGAGAGAGTACTCCTAATAGAAATGAGGGGGGGGGCAGCATTGAAAGCAGATCAGTGTGCATAAACACAAAAATGTTTTTTCTTACCACGTACTTGACAATCGACAGCTTATGATATTTGCTATTAAAAAACCATTGAAATTCACTGAAAAAACCATAGGTTATAGACCATATATAGTTAGGAATTAGCATTTACAAAACCTTGAAAATTCACTGAAAAAACCATAGGTTATAGACCATATATAGTTAGGAATTAGCATTTAAAAAACCTTATTTTACTCACACAAAACCATTGAAATTCCATATATAGTTAGTAGTACTAACTATATATCGCGCACCCGCAATCCACTGCTGATCATGTCACATATTACATCATTCATGACATGGTCAGTGACATCACTGATGACATCACTGATGACATCTCAAATGACATCACTGATGACATCACTGATGACATCTCAAATGACATCACTGATGACATCACTGATGACATCTCAAATGACATCACTGATGACATCACTGATGACATCACTGATGACATCTCAAATGACATCACTGATGACATCTCATTTGACATTACTGATCACATCACTGATGACATCATTCATGTGATAATACGATGAACCTCTTCAGACTCTAATATAACCTTAGATACACTCAGTGTAAACAGACACTCACAGACTGTCACTCATCCATGGAGTTACTTACACACCTAGTCAGTCATGCAAAGAATCAATCACATCTCAATTTCCTCAACTATACAGTTATACACACCTTACTTATTCAAACATATACTAACACATATTTACTCTCTTTTAAAATCCCTGATACAAGTTCACAATGATCCATACAGCCACTCACACATTCACTGACTCTTATGCACAGTTATTTATATATGCCAATTCTCACATGTACTGTGTTTTACATATGCACTTACTTTGACATGTAGCACTGAGATATCCATTCACTCACCAATGCACTCATGCACACAGTCAACCACCCATACAGCTGTTTCCACATGCACTTTTGAACCCATACATCTAGTGAATCAACTGCTCACACATCTATGCACAGAGTCATACACCTCCCAGCCACCCCCACACACACTCAGTCTCCCATACAAATACTTGAGCAACCAATCAATAACCCATATACTTACTCATATAGCTACTGATCAACACATGCAGCAGTTTACAGAACAACAAACATAATGATGCACAAATTAAGACAGTTCGTCACTAACCCATGCACTCAGTGAGACACATTTAACCACTCACTCATACAGTCAGGCATGCACCTACTAAATCCTTCATCCAGACACTTCTACATCCACTCATTCTTCAATATGTAAGACATATTTTAACTTTACAGAAATACACAGTCACTGGATGTTGTCATCAGTGATGTCATTTGAGATGTCATCAGTGATGTCATCAGTGATGTCATTTGAGATGTCATCAGTGATGTCATCAGTGATGTCATTTGAGATGTCATCAGTGATGTCATCAGTGATGTCACTGACCATGTCATGAATGATGTAATATGTGACATGATCAGCAGTGGATTGCGGGTGCGCGATATATAGTTAGTACTACTAACTATATATGGAATTTCAATGGTTTTGTGTGAGTAAAATAAGGTTTTTTAAATGCTAATTCCTAACTATATATGGTCTATAACCTATGGTTTTTTCAGTGAATATATATATATATATATATATAGACAATATTTTGTCTGAATACCCACATACGTACCTATGTGGTAGTTACCTGTCCTTCATGGTAAAGGCTGCATGGTAAATCTGCTCTGCCCACTCTCTCTAAATACTTTCTTTCTTTCAAACTAGCACTCTTAAATGTTTTAGGGGTACTGTCAGTTTTTTTATGCCAATTGGTATGTTTGCTGAGCACCATCACCTCTTAGGCAGTTTGCACCCTCCCTCCCCATCACAATCGCTATACTTTAAGTCTCAAATGAGACAGCGAATGTGTTGTCGCTTGCACACATATTCTTTGATTACAGGGGACTTAGAGCTCGCCCAATGCCTACCTCCATTTGTTGGATTAATCATCACTCATTACTTTGCTTCTCTTTTGTCAGTGAGTGCCGGCTTCACTTCCTCCTCATGTGTTTATCACTACACTGGAGCATGGCCTAAGTGCTATTTTTCTTGCCCAATGTCCTTCAACTGCTCACCATTTTCAGCGTTACTTTTTCCCTTTTACTTAAACCCCTATCTGCCCTCTCTTTTCCAGCAATGTTGCTTGCCATCCCTCCCATTCCTCTCCTCCGTTGTTGGTTGTCCAGTCTGCCCAGCCCACTCCCACACTGTTGCTTGCCTTGTCTCCCCACACAATCCCACTTTACCTCTTTTCTGTTTGCCCTCTCAATCCCATTTCCATGAATTCCTTATTTTTGAGCTTTAGACATCACAGCTATGCCATGATGCTTCTTGCTTTTGACAACTTCAGTCCACTTTTAGCAGATTGCATCCCTCAGATAGTTTATGGATGACATTTTTCACTTTTTTGTTACTATTACCTATTTGTGTTTTATCCCAGCAACCCCGAGGCATTGGCTAACATTTTCTGTCCTCGTGAAAAAAGATTGATGCATAAATGTGTATTGAATTTCTTGTTGCTTTACATTTTCTGACAAGATGCTATTGTCATTTGCTCCTGAAAATGTTTTTTGTGAAGGCAGAGAAAATTCCCATACTGAAAAAAAGATCACTGCCCCTTGTGTCAGTGATGAACACGTCATAGTCCATTTTCTTTTAACTTTCAGCCCTGCTGCTGTTGATGAAGCCAATAGTTTTTGCATAAGTGAGACCTAATCACTTTGCAAATGGTTGTTTGGACTGGTTTGACAGTGCGTACGTCTCCATACCTTAAATGATTACTAAAAAAGCTTTTTGGAGCACTACTGAAAGAGGAGCTTTGGATTCACCCATATATTGATGTCCTTGATTACAACATTTGATTGGGCAGAAATTCTAGTTCTTATAATATAATATTTATGTTCTTGTTGCAATACTTCGGGAATGATTATCATCAATAGATGCTCAATCCTGCTTTGCTCTGTATATCACAGTAAAACACCTTTACAACGCAACTTTAATTCCGCATATCTTCACTCCGCATACCATTACAGCGAAAGTAAGCATGGGCGTAAAATCCGTTCCGCTCGCGGATTTTGCGGATTTTCGGCAAATTCGCAATTCGCGAACTCTCGCGAATATACCGAAAATTCGTAAATCCGTGCGAAGCGGATTTTTTGCTTGGTCGCACTTGCCAACTAGAATACTATACAATTTTGCGGCGCGCAGCGTTCACTTACCGTCATTCAGCGTTTGCAGAGTTGTTTTTCTCCATGTTTGCGTGTGCTGCGCCATTTTGGATCGTGCTGCGGGATCCTGCGGGAGTTTGTCGACGTCATCGCGGCTTGCCACCTTGCACAGCGAGAGTTTGGCAACGCGAGTACGTCATAAAGGCCCGTGATCACGCATCGCGGGAGTAAACACTTGCGAACACGTAGATGCGGCGAGCAGCGACAATCTCGCAAAATTTGCAATTTCGCACAAGGAATCCACCAGCAGGCAGCATAAACCTTGAAAATTATGATTTTTTTCAGAATAACTCCTCAGGTTGACATTTGCCTGCACTTTTTTTTTGCAAGGAGTCCATTTTGAGGGGGGGGGGGGGTGGGAGGAAGGAAGTGCCCCACAGTCTCCAACTTCCTGTTCCTGTCCAGCAGGCTCCTCCCAGTGCTTTCTTCATGTGCTGGTCACTTTGATTTGGATCTTGACCTGGAAGGGTTACTTTTTGTGGATGCTGCTGGATATTTGGATTTTTGCAAAACTGAAAGCACTCAGCAGGTGCAAAAGTTCAATCTTATCATTAGTAACCATTCCCTGTAGTGCTTCCTGAGGGGCCCCTTCAGAGCTCAGTTGCCTACTTGCACTATTCTATGACCCTGCTCTGACCCTCACAGCAGGCTCAGAGAATAGCTACAAGTATACAACAAAGGTCCTGTTAAAAAAATTAACCTGCAACAGAAAGCAATTACAGATAAGGAAGCAGGTGCCAGCCTGGAAGTTCAAATTCAGTGACACATTAATCAGCCCCTAATTCATTCATGTCAGTTGAGGCAGGGCAGGTGTGCTTTTCCCCCCATAATCTACAGTGATGAACTAGAGGGTGGCCTGGGTGAGCCAGAGGGTGGCATGGGTGAGCCAGAGGGTGGCAGTGGTGAAACAGAGGGTGGCAGTGGTGATACAGAGGGTGCTGTGATGAACCAGACGTAGAAACAACATTGTCGCGACCGTTGCTACACGACAAATAAGTTCGCGTTTGCGAACTGGTAAAAAAACCTTGCGAAATGGCAGAAACACTTGCGAACACAAAAAAAGGAATCCACAAAATTCACGAGAGTTCGCGGATTTTGCGGATTGCGAATCCGTAAATACGCAATTTCGCGGATTGCCAATTCGCAAAATCCGCCCATGCTTAAACGAAAGTACCATTACTATCAATACTATTTTAACACATGCCTTCACATCTTATATGCTTTTACCACGCATGCTTTTACAACGAAATTCGTTGTAAAAGCATGAATGGTAAAAGCATATGTTTTTAATATTTAAGTTTAAGGTAAGTATATGGTTTTAGTTTGGGGGTGTTGGGGTATATGTTTTAGGGGTATTTTAAGAGTGGGTTTGGGTTATGGGGTACAGGGGTATTTCTAGGGTTCAGGGATAGGTTTGGGTTTTTGGGTACAGGGGTATTTTTAGGGTTAAGGGATAGATTTGGGTTTTGGGGTACAGGGGTATTTTAAGGGTTCAGGGCTAGGTTTGGGTTTTGGGGTACAGGGGTATTTTTAGGGTTCAGGGTTAGGTTTGGGTTTTGGGGTACAGGGGTATTTTTAGGGTTCAGGGCTAGGTTTGGGTTTTGGGGTACAGGGGTATTTTTAGGGTTCAGGGCTAGGTTTGGGTTTTGGGGTACAGGGGTATTTTTAGGGTTCAGGGTTAGGTTTGGGTTTTGGGGTACAGGGGTACTTTTAGGGTTCAGGGCTAGGTTTGGGTTATGGGGTACAGGGGTATTTTTAGGGTGCATGGCTAGGTTTGGGTTTTGGGGTACAGGGGTATTTTTAAGGGTACATGGGCTAGGTTTGGGTTATGGGGTACAGGGGGATTTTTAGGGATAAGGGCTAGTTTTGGGGTACAGGGGTATTTTTAGGGTCAGGATGGGTTAGTGTTTAAGGGTGCTGGGGTATTTTAAGGAGTAAGGCTATTATTATGGGGTGCAGGGGTATTTAAAGGGACTAGGGTGGGATTAGTTTTTAGGGTGTAAAGGGAAATAAAAAAATAATATATATATATATATATAAAAAAAATATATATATATATAAATATATATATAGGTAATAATATATATATATATACATATAAGTAATACAATTTAAAAGAAATCATGTTTTATTTTAACAAAAATATATATATAATTTTACAAAGTATATGACTTCATCACACATGCATTTACGTTGTAATGGAATGCGTGATGAAGTCATATGTGTTGTAAAAGTTTGAGGAATTATGGCTTTGCGGAGTAATTGTCCCGCGTTGTAAAAAATGCGGAGTGATGGTATGCGGGATGAAGGATGTCGGGATTACATCATATATTCGTATCTCACATCTGAATATTGTATCAGTTGCTGCCTCTTCTGTTGCATGTTATCTATGCTACATCTTTATGAGAACAACTAATGCAAATTATTTTTAGACTTAACACTACCTCTTCCTTAAGGTAGCATCTATATGACATTTGGTGAATAATCATTTGTCGTCCTTAGCTATGATGACCATCACGTGACAGACTGAGACCTTCTTTACACTCCTTGTTGTCAGCATGGACTTCTTTTGGTCCACGTGCAGCTTCCTGATAGCCACCCAGTGAGTCTTCTGATACCTGTGGGGGAGCTGGTGGTGCCAGACTGCAGTACGCTTGGTCTTCAGGTAGCAAACAACCATAGCAGAGAGTCTCTGGCCACCTGCCTATGCGCACGGCAGGCATGTATCTGCAGCATGTCCTTGTCTATGACTGTGTGGTCAGCAAAAAAATCCAGAGGTGACTATATGTCAGTAGACTCGTGTGGTATCGGGTACAAGACCACAGTCCTGCTGCCGCGCAGTGCTGGAATTGATTTAACTTTACTCCGGGAACCTGTACATTCAGGGTCAAAGCGTGGCAACAAAAATACTGTGGAGGAGGGGCATAGCCAAACAAGATGGCCCAAACAGATGTGATCCATGTTGACTCAGCTGCATCGGTGCTAAAAAGACAAAGTATCCCAGTACATCGTGCCCATATATACTTGTGGAGGGGTAGCTCATGAGTCCATGAGGCGGGGGCAGTGCCCAGAGAGCAGGAACCCCCCCCACAGCACAGAGATAAATGACTACAACCTATCTCGCCTAGAAGCACGATTGTTCGGAAGACCGGGGCTGCAGCGGAGACCTGTGACTGATCGAATGTGGTTGATAGGCATTAAAAGTACCTCTGACTGCTGGTAACACAATCAGGTGCTGCAAATCAGAGAGGAGCCTGAAAAAAGCTGAAGTGCTGATAAACAATGGGCAAGGACTGCTGGAAGCACTGTTATCCCAGAACGGAGCAGTATAGTGTGGGGGAGGAGCCGTCTGGAGTGAAGTGGGGGACCCTGCCGGATCACCAGGCCCAGCACCAGAGTTGGACGTCAAGGCATTCAAGACACACAAAAGCAGTGAAGAAGAGACAGCTGGAGAGCTGCACGACCTGTATGGCTGGGGCAGGCGAGCCGTGGGGAATACCTAACATTATGGGCGTAGGAAGTGTGGGGGATGCGGGGGATGTATCCCCCCCAGTGTTTGGAGTGAGGGGAACACAGGGGAACAGGAGTGGGGGGACAAGGGGACAGAAGAACTTCCCCTGCTTATCTCTAAACCATTTGAATGGCCATTAGCAAGCAATTACAAGTGAAAGGTCTACAGATCAAAGCAGTGCTCTTGACCTGCCACCGCTTACAGACACACCTTCAAAGCATCCTGTTACTGTTGTTTGCAACCCTCATGGGTGAGAACAAAGGGATAGAAGGAGAAACATGCATTTGCTGTTTGTATCCTGCACAGTCTATTGAGAAGGACTGGGATCTTCATGCGGCACCTGCTGGCTGGCTGGTTGGCTGGCTGGCTAAGGATCACTGGCGCCCAGCCCCTCAGCACTTCCCTATCTGCAACTTGAACATGAGCCTGCAGTGCAATGAGGAAGCTGCAGGCTTGGTGATGCTTGTCCCCAGAAGAAGGCATGAGCCAGATCAACAGGTGAGGTGATGACAGAAGCTTTAGGAATAACTCAAGCCTCACTTTATTAAAAAGGAGCCCTGCAAAATGGGACAAAGAACATCAGGACGATTGTTTTAGGAAATCTGGCATCAACCTTCCGCAGCACAATGACCAAAGCAACCATCTCTGACAGGATGGGACATCAAGAAAAACACTCGCTGCTAACATCTGCTGTGGATCTGAAATAAATTGTAAGTTAACATTTCAGCACGGCCAACTCCACTGTTCTTTTTTTCTGTTTTTTTTCTTTGATTTGGAGATTTAACACCCCTCAAACCCATTTTATTTAAATCCCTTACCCCTTCTCCCACTTTTTTCCCCTAAACCCCCTTACCTCCTCTTGCTTCTATGCATTCTTGAACCCTAAAACTTACTTACTTTTTCCTATGGTTTATAATCTCTAATGTATATGTCATGGAGTAGAGTAAACTACCTAAAGACAGTGTGATCGGTGTAATGTGGTTTGAAGGTTTTGGGCACTGTAGTTATAATACATTAGAAAACCACAGATGTTAGAATGAGCTCAAGGTATATAATTTGTAACGATTTCTTTCTTTAGTGCCCACACTATTCGTTACTGTGGATGGTATAGAATTACAAAATGTTTTTTCTGTTTCATTTATTGAGGTAATCCGTACACAAGGAAAATCTGAAAGATATATTAGATTTACACTTGTCCACACATATATACAAAAGGAATACCAGAATCGCCTATTTAAAATCTTGATCCATTTAATTTTTTACCTTTTTCCTCCTCCTAGCCCCACCCCTACCTCTGCCCCAAACTCAGCACTCTCCGCATAGTTCCGTTACGCGACGCCCGCCCACCGCCCGCCTCCCGCCTGCCTCCCGCCCGCAGTATTAAATAAAATTAAAAAGCCTCAAAATTACATTTAAAATAAAACATACCTTATCGGCGGTGCATCCGTGTCCATCGTGCCTTCTTCTGGGATCTGCGCATGCACATTCCTCACCAGGAATGCGCATGTGCAGGCTCCCGTGAATGCGGAGTTCCCAGAAGAAGGCGCGTTGGACACGGATGCCCCGCCGATAAGGTAAGTTTATTTTAAATGGTATTTAAGGCTTTTTAACGTTATTTAATACTGCGGGCCGGTGGTGGGTGGGAGGCCAACTGCCGTTACACCCTGAGTGTGAAGAGATTTGCCCCATTTCTCTGCCTACATTGCGAAAGGCAGAAGGGGAAAATCTCCGCACATTCCATGGGCGGAACGGAGATGTCCGCCCACCCCTACCCCAAACCCACCTCCTTGTTCACAGCTCAATTTTGTGAGTACCTGCAGTTCCCACTAAAAGCACTGCCTATTACCATTCTTTAATGCTGCAAGCACGAACCATAAACATTTTTAACCTCTCTTCACCTTTACCTGCCCCTGAATGCTAAAAACCCTTACATCTACCCACCATTAAACCCCCTTGGTACCCATGACCTCTTCTATTCCCTGAACCTTAAAAATCCTTCGTAAAAGTGTCCTTCTTGTCAGCATTTATTTTTTGTCAGGACTTCATTATTTTTGAATTGCCATTTCGTGTCAAACACCTCTGCACGACCCTCCTGGTCGTTTCTGCTGATGTCTGATGAAATTCTAACTGTCACAACCACCCTGCCCTTCCTGCTCCTTGTGGTTGAGCTAATTTCGAAAAAGGGAACAAAGAAATGGCCTCACCACCCTCGAACTGAGCTCCTGCACACATCCATCCTGTTTTGCAAGACTTGGTCACGCCACCATCCCAGAACTTGTTTCTTTCACATATCCTGTTGTTCAAGATCTGTCTGTTCTCTCACGTACATATCCTGTTTTGAAAGACCTGTTCGTAATCTTTTGTAGCATCTGTTGCAGCTCCCTTCCTGCCTGAACACAGAATGGTGTAACTGCATTCTGACTCAGGGGTGCCAGGCCCCCACCTAAACTGGTTTCTAAAGGTGGGAAATGTGTATATAAGGCCTGTAAGCTGCAGAGTGAAGCAGCAGCCACCTCTGTCTTGTCTCTGACGAGCTTGGGACTCTGTTCCATAGCCCGGGCTATTCGAATAAAACTTGCTTCCTCCTGCAGACGAAGGCTCCTGTGTCTCCTTTTTTTATATAAGGAGGGTATGGAAGACTTGGGCGGTTCCCCTGCCACCGAGACCCAGTAAGTGGGTATAAATGGTTCTTCAATCCCTTCACTCCCTCTATTCAACCCTTAACCTTCAAAAGCCCTTACCTCCCTTGACCGCTACATCCCACTAACACCTTACCTTCCTTTAACCTTACCTGGGCCTAAATCCCCCCCAAAAACAATACCACACGTTACCTCTACACACTCCTGTACCCTAAACCGCCTCAACACCCTTTACCTCTTTCCTCTCCTGAAACCTAAAACCCCTCACTGCTCTTTTCCTCTACCGCCACTGAACCTTAAAAACGTTTTACCTCTACCCACCTCTGAATCCTAAAACTCCTCACCTCCTTTACTTCTATCAACCCCCGAACCCTAGAAACACCTTACCGCCCTTTCCCTCCAACTGTCACATAAGCCTAAATATCTCTAACTTCCCTTTACTCTACCTATCCCTGGACCGTAAAATCCCCCTACTCCCCTTTACCTCTACCCACCTGAACTCTAAATACTCCTTACTTTCCTCTACCTCTACCCACTGCTAATATCTAAAATCACCACACTGCCTTCAATCCCTATCCACCCCTGAACCCTAAAAACCTATTTCCTTCATTTACCTCTACAATTCCTGAACCATAAAAACAGCTTACCTCTCTTTACCCACCCCTGAACCCTAAAACCCTTTACCACTTCTTGCCCCTGTATGCTACAAAAAGCTTTACCTCCCTTTACCACTACCTGCTTCTAATCCCTAAAGAAAAATAGAGTAAAATGTTATAAACAAAAATACACCAACGTGACAAAAACCCAATAAGGAGAACTGGAGATATGATTTTTAAAGTTTTAAGTAAAATAGCACCAAGAAGCTTCAAGTGCCACTGAATGTCAATGGTCATGATATATAGGGACCTAGGCGCAATATGACGTGGACAGCACTGGAGCACAGGTTAGATGCATCAATGAGGTTTGTCCTTTCAAAGATTTTATCTTCTGACTTTAGTCTTTCAAGTTACAATCCATCACATGAGTACACTTCTAAATCCTGCCAGGACACCAGGGAAGGCACTTAAAGATGCACAAGATGGCAGACAGAGACCATTCCAGGTCGAGGTACCACTGATCAGCTGGGCAGTTGCAGGAAAGGCCTTTTGTAGATTTGCTGAATCTCTGTAGCAAGAGCTTTACATGGCGGCAATTTTGCACACCTATTCACGGACGAGAGAAGGGGGTTTGTTTACTCGGCAACGAGTATTTTGTGATCGGGTGTTAAAAAAAGGAAAACAAGGAAAACAACATCTTTATTTTATGGAGGAATTACTGAACAGGCGAGGAAGTCGGGGAGGCAGGCAATTTTGTGTGCATTTGGTTTAATTCAAATAACGTGATTTTATGAAAAGATATTTTTTGGAATAACTTGCTGTTTTTTTTAAGTTGACCCTATGGCTCATTTTCCTTTTTGAAGGATTTGTTATACAATTACAACTGTGAAGGAGTCCTTACATAAAACATACTAGAACTATTTTTGGTGTTGGAATAATTTATGGAACAAGGTGATCATCAACAACAAGAGACAATGGCCCAACAAAATTTCACTAAACGTCCTCCTCATTCATTTTGGTCTACATGGTCTCGCCCAGCTATGGAATGGCTAGAATAGAAAAGTTATTTCATAAATTACATTAGTGATATGTAACAAAAGGAATGCCGCAACAGACCCCCATAAGAGGCCGAGCACACGCACGCCAGAAGTTATATACCAAGGAATAGGAGGTCATCCACGCCCCTTCCTTTCTACTTGCATTGGGAACGCAGCACTACCCAACCATAAGGATCAACCCCAGCCAAAGCCAAGAATTATTGGTTACCACCCAATGTCAACTGAATACAAACGCAATACTGCATTGTGCATATTATCTACCATAACACGTGTGTATTTTGCCAAATTAAAAACCATATGACGCAACCCACCAGACTATTTACATCTCGTCAGATGAGCCTATGAATATTTAGAAATAAAATCTGAAGGGCCTGGATTGTGAATATTAAGAAATGTCAAGTGGTCTCCAGAAGAAGGCGTGAATACGTCGAAACGTGCGTAGAGACAAATCACTAACTCCACTTGTCTTCCTCTTTTTTTATTGAAAAGAACTCTCTTTTAAATATATGTGTATAAAGTGTTATGACTGTTATCTGAAATATTGGTATTTGGAACATCATAGAAAAACTGATTGTAGGAATTTTTTAACTGTGTTAGTAAAATGTTTGAATACCTTTTTTGTATTTTTAATAAATGAATTATGAATATCATTGATGTTGATTGTTTATGCATTTGTTTAATGTGCACTACATTAGTTGTTGTATAGATTGGCTACTAGAATTGATGTTGTTTAGTACCTACTATTTAGTGTAGGACCTACTAGTTGCCTGGGATAAGTTATTTTTATAATAAATTACATTAGTGCCGTTGATGAAATGGGTAAAATAAAGCCGGATCAAGAGAAAATAATCCTTTTACATTCATTGGGTCCAGTGGGTATTAAGACTTATAATCGCATGCCTAAGATAGCGATTACTGCAGATTTGAATGACTTTGAAGCAGCATTAAAGGATTTAGATAAATATTTTGTGCCTAAGGTCTGCATGGGAGTAGTGTGTTATACATTTTTTCAAAGGAAACAAAATAAAAATGAGCCTGTGGATGACTGCATTGACAAATTGGAAAGACTTGCTATTCACTGCAAGTTTGGAGATTTGCACGATGAAGTACTCAGGGACCAATTGGTCATGCATTGTAACAATTCTGCGATACAGGAACGTTTATGAGTAAACGGGGATTCGCCTCTTGAGAATGTCCTTTCTATCGTAAGCAAGTCTTTCAGTCAGTTACAAAAGACTGCATGGAAAGACAAAGAACTTGAGGACAGACGATGTTATCGTTGTGGTAGTAAAGAGCATTTAGCGTTTAGCAGGAATTGCCCAGCTGCAAAGAAAAGATGCAGTATTTGTGGTTTGATTGGCCATTTTAGTAAAATATGCAGGAGGAAGAGAAGTAATGTTAAATATGTTTGTGAGGACCAAGATTTGAATGATCCTGATACAGAGAAAGAAAGTAACGAATGGGAATGTGTCAAAAGTATCCAGGGTATTTTTGTGATAAACATCACTGACGCTTCAGTGAAAGACAAACCTATATGTGATATATCCATAGGGGTGTACTAGTTAAGGTGTTTGCTGATTCTATAATTGATAAAGAGGTATGGAAAGAAAAATGTGCAAAGAAAATAGGTGAATGGTTAATAACCACTGATAATAGTCCGATGAGTTTCACAGGTGAGAGGATAAAAATGTTAGGTTTTAGATGGTTGACATTTTTATTTAAAGGAAGATCTGCTAGAGGGAAACTATGGGTAGCTGATTTTGGTCCTTCCGTTTTGGGATGGATGACCAAAAGAATTTGAACATCATTTTAGACCCCAACAGTGAAGAGAAGGTGTTAGTGGTAGATGACTCTAGCAGATTACAAGATGATATCAATAAGTTGATTCCAAAGGTGTTTAGCAAGGATTTGGGTTCTCTTAAAGGGTTCGAGCACCCTATTGTTCTTAAGACAAATGCTATACCTAAAGTCCACAAGGTAAGGCCTATTCCCATACTTATAAGGGATAAGGTTGCAAAAGAGTTGGAAAGTGTATTAGAAAGGGGTATAATAGAGGAAATAGAAAGCTCTGTGTGGATTTCTCCGGTGGTGCTGGCACGCAAGGGGAATGGCAAAATCCGCTTGTGCATTGATTTGCACCACCTTAACAATAACATTGTTGTAGATAGGTTTCCGCAGCCAAAAATCAATGAAATGGTGTCGTCACTTAAAGGCGCACGTTGGTTTTTCACCATTGATTTATCAGCGGCTTACCATCAGGTGATGTTATCGCCGGAATCAAGGAAGTTCACCGCTTTTATAACACCTTACGGTTGTTATCAGTTTAAGCGCATGCCTTTCGGCCTCGCATCTGCAGCTGCTGTTTTTCAGCGTTTAATGTACAAGTTACTGAGGAAAATTAGTGGGGTAAAAATTTTTCACAACGACATATTGATTGCTGCAAAATGTAAGGAGGAACATGATATTAAGCTTAAAGAAGTTTTGAATGTACTGCAAAATAGGGGATTAACTGTTGAAATGAGCAAGTGCAAATTTGCTCAAAGAAGTGTATCTTATTTTGGACATGTAATCGGTCAGGATGGGGTAAGACCAAAGTCATCCTTGGTGAATACTATTGTTGATTCACCAGCCCCTACAAATAAGGAGGAGGTTAAGTCATTTTTAGGGATGTCAGAATATTGCGCAAAATTCATATGGAATATTGCGCAAAATTCATATGGAATATTGCGCAAAATTCATATGGAATTTTGCAAGTAAGGTATTCAATATTCGTGCCTTGTTGAACAAGAATATTAAATTTGAGTGGACTGGTGAGTGTGAGGCAGAATTTAACAATGTGAAGAAGGATTTGCAGAATGTAATGGCGCTAAATAGTTTTGATCCTAATTTAGAGTGTATTGTGACTACAGATGCGTGCGACACAGGATTAGGAGCGGTATTGTCGCAGAAGGGTAATGATGGTCGGGAGAGGATAATTTTGTTCGCTTCTAGATCCTTATCACCAGCGAAAAGTAGATATCCCATAATCGAGAGAGAAGCCTTAGCTTGTGCTTGGGCTTTAGAGTATTTTCGTGTGTTTGTGTGGGGGAAGCCAGTTTTGATTGGCACAGATCATCGTCCTTTAGTTAAAAATCTTACCACAGGGGGTAGTGTTACAGCTTCTGCTAGACTAGCAAGAATTTCAATGCGATTGAAGGAATTTGTTTACAGCTTGATGTATGTACCAGGGAGAGAAAATGTTGTTGTGGATTATCTCTCCAGGATGTCTGTTCCTATGGAAGAATGCTCGGATGATCCTTGGGGTGAATTTAATATTGATTTTGCGCATGATACCGGTGTACCAGCCATTGATAAAGATGAATGGATGAGGGAGCAAGATAAGGATACTGGATTACAACAAGTTTTAGAGTGTTTGTGTAAAGGTTGGCCTAAAAAGGAAAATGTTACTGACAGTTTGAGACCTTTCTGGGAAATAAGAACAGAATTGTCAGTAGTTAAAGATCTTATTGTGAGAGGGGACAGAGTTGTCCCTCCGCAGAATTTGAGGGACAAGATTTTACTTTTATGCCACGAAGGTCACTTCGGTATTGTGAGAACTAAAGTTATTGTTAAAAGTATATTTTAGTGGCCAGGCGTGGATAAAGCTGTAGAAAGATTTGTAAGAGAATGTGGATTTTGTTCTTCTGCTGATAAGTCCTTAAGAACATTGAAGCCACCAATGAGTGAAGGCCTTATACCTAGGTTGCTATGGGAAACCATTGCGGTAGATATTTTTGATCCTGTAGGTGAGTTTGAGTATGGTTTGGTTGCCATTGATTTATTCTCTAAGTGGCCTGCTGTAAAATTTGTTGGAAATGTCGACACTGACGTTGTTTTGAAATTTTTAGACAAGATGTTTGTTTTGGAGGGTTTGCCAGCAAGCATTTTAAGCGACAATGGGTTGCAGTTTACACTCAAATAAGCAAAGGAATATTTTGACAGAATCAAGCATAAGACAACTGCTTTGTATAATTCCAGTGGAAATGGCACAGTTGAGCACCTTAATCGCGTAATTAAGGGTGTTATTCAAGCTGCCATGAACAAAAGACATGATTGGAAACTTGAGGTGTAAAAAGCAGTTTGGGCTTACAGGATCACCACACATGATTCTACTGGTTTGTCTCCTTTTGTTATTATGAGAGGTAGGAGACCAAGGTGTATCTCCTGCTTGGCTTTGTGATGGCACAATTTAACAATGGTCTGCTGAGGAAGTTAGGGATAAACTTGTTCAAGTTCATGAGAAGAGTAAATCTTATTATGATAAAACACATGGCGTGAAGGAAGTTCAAATTAATATTGGTGATTACGTTCGTGTGAAAAGACCTGGTAAAGTTGCTAAAGGTGAGAATCAATTTGGTCCACCACAAGAAGTGATGGAACTGTTGTGCAATGCTGTACGTTTAGATGATGGAAGAGTGTGGAATTTAAAGAGCGTTGCTCTATGTTGTGGAGGAATTCTAATGTTTTATTGGATGGAGCAAAGTGTTCTAGTGGTTTAAAGGACACTGAGTGGATGGAAGATTTTCCTGATCCAGAACCTATGCGCTCTACTAATCTTCCTGTTGTCAAGTTTGGAAGGGAGGTGGTGGAGAGCGCTTTGGAAAGAGGAGTTCCAGGGGAAATGAATGATTCTATTGTTGAAGTTCTTCCTAAAACCAGAGAGGTTATTGATGGGGTATCATATGGTACGGGTGATTCTGCTGTTGAAGGGGCAAGATCTGGAACTAGTGACACTGTTTTTGTCTCCACTGATGCCACCAAGCCATTTGTGGTTCCAGAAGTTCCTCTGTTAGTGGTGCTAGGAATATTGTAAAATGTTTTGAATTAGTTGAGCATTTTTCAAATTTATTTTGAGAATTCAACTTAAAAGTAAAAAAAAATGGCATCAAAACTTTGGAGTTCGAAAACATTTTTATTTTTTCCCACACTGGTGTTTGATGACCAGCTTATTTTTGGTCATCAGAGTGAGCTGAAGAATGATGATTGATTAAACCCAGACCAGTTGACTGGAGGTGAGTGTTTGATTTGCTCAAGCGCTCCCTCCATCATCCCCTTTGGTATCGCTTTGTTCGCCCAAAGTTGGCAGGGTATGCCCAGACGTGGGTCCCTTGTCACTTTGCCACTGGATTAAAGCTAGCCTGGCTGATGATGGCTGATTAGCCAGAAACCAGTCCAAGGATGCTTGTTTCCGGTCCAGGGAAGACATGGCTTGGCAGTTCGGGCAGGCCTGTTCCCATGAGGCACAGGGTCAGACTGATTTGCATATAGCCATGTCTGAACTGGGGTGATGGAGTGAGCTAAAGAAAGAGGGTGGATTAAACCCAGATCAGTTGACTGGGGGTAAGTGTTTGATTTGCTCAAACGCTCCATCCATCATCCCCTTTGGTATCACTTTGTTCGCCCTAAGTTGACAGGGTATGCCCAGACATGGGCCCCTTGCTCACTTTGCCACTGGATTCAAGATGGCCTGGCTGATAAGAGTTATGAACCCGAAACCGGTCCCAGGATGCTTGTTTTCGGTCCAGGGAAGGCATGTGTAATGTTCTCCTCATTATCAGAATGCCTGTTGTGTAATGTTCTAACCTGAGGCATTCTAAATAGAACCTTGGTTTAAAAGTAAAGAGTCAGTTACCGTTTTCCAGCCAGCTGCTGCTCAGCACCTGTATCACAAATAAACCTTTACTTCAACTTATCTCACTAATTGTGGACTTAATTACTACAAAAAAACATGGCGACGAGGTATAGGTGTCTGCTAGACCCATGGAGGAAGAAAAAGAATCAGCTGTTACCTGATATGCATCTCGCTAAATCCAGCGTCATTTGGACAGTCTGTTCCTTCACATTTCTCTGAAGTGAATAAGTGCTCATGAAGGTAAAGACATGACGGAAAAGAGGTTTTTCAGGTACTGTTATCATTTTTATTGACTTGCAGCAGCGGTGGTAAACGACAAGGGGAGAGTTACGGGTGCCAGCCACATCAATGTGAGGAGGAAAAGAGTCCGCGTTCCAGTTTTTTTTTTTTAAAGATAAAAAGCTGCTATCTTAGTTGTACACGTGTATGGGGATTTACGTGCGAGTCACTTCGTGAAAGAACGTAACGCTTTTGTAACGCATGACGCCATCACCGTCAGCGCCATCTTGAGAGTGGCATTAGTTCAACAGTGGATTACAGTGTGACGTGTCACTGTTCTAAAAGTTTTCTTCTGAACAATGAAAGTGAAGTATCCGCGGCAGAGATCAAGCATGTGCATTGTCGGTGACACGCACACCTCTTATTTTGGCAGCGGAGGTGAAAGCAACTGAGAACGTCGAAAGCAAAGTAAGGTGCTCATATACTTTATGAAAGAGACATTTAGCCTGCGTGCCTATTGTCGGTGGCACGCATACCTTTACATTAAACTATATACAGTTTAAAATACGGCAGAAGAGTGTGTCCATTGTCGGTGACACGCGCACCTCCTTTACTACGTCCTAAGAGTCATACAGTTTAAAAGGAAAAAACTGTGACAGAAGTCGTATTGTATTTAATACTGCGTGGACTCGGTGACAAACACACCTCTATGACTATATCCAAGGAGTTTAGTTAGGCGGCAGAATGCACACCTCTATCACTATATTCGAGGAGTTTAGTTAGGCGGCAGAAGATTGATTCTGATTCATGCTTAACTTATTTTTTATTTTTTTATTTTTTTTACAATTGGGGTGTGACATACAAATTGTCAATTGCTTAGCTATAACTCTATTGAAGATTGCTTTTCAGTGATGTGCACATTCTGAAACGACCTTTACATTTAATTCTGGGAATATTTAAAAAAAAATGTTTTTTTAGTGTGCTTATTTTTATTTTATTTGCATATCATATACTGAGTGTATTTATAGGAATTTGTTTAGAAGTCTAATTCCCTGTCTATTCTTCAATTGCTCAACATACAGTCGGTTTCTCCACCTCTGCCTTTCCTTGAGATGCCAGGTGAACCTCCCATCTCATGGAAAAAATGGTATGATGCTTTTATTACCTATCTTGGTGCCATTGGTGCGTCACGATACAGAGCTGAGAGAAAAAAATATCTTTTGTTACTTGCACTTGGGTTTGAAGGGAGATCTATATTTAAACACTTACCACCTTTAGTGTGTGTCCCCGCAATGCACTGCTTATGACCTCACATACAACCTTACTCATGACATGGCCTGTGACATCACTGATGACATCTCAAATTACTTCACTGATGATATCATCCCCAGAATCTCTGACGCACCCATTCACACCCTAATATAGCCTTTCATACACCAACACCAAATTCCACACTACCATTCTCAAACCATTGACACACCCATAACAATACTCACCCACCCACTCACTGATTCATAAGTCTACACACATCCACTTAGTCACCCATACAGCCACGTATACACCAACACACTCACTAATACAGCCACTGATACATCCACTCATACACCCATACAGCCACTCACACACTGTCATTCACCCATAGAGCTACTCACACAACCACTCACTCATCCACAGTCAATCACACATCCACTTACTCACCCTCACAGTTATATACACACCCGCTCACTTATGCATACAGATGCTAACACATACGCACTCACCTATACAGTTAGTGACACAAGCACACACTCACCCACACAGCCACTCTCACAATCACTCACTCATACATAGAGACACTCATATACTCTGACACTCATCTATACTGCCTTTCACATATGCAGTTACTCACCCATATATCACTGACACACTCCTTCATTCACTGACCCATACAGCCACTGACTTACCCATTCACTCATCCATGCAGGAAGTCACAAACACCTTCCCCTACCCATACAGACCCACACAGACATTCATACGCCCATAGAGGTACTTGGACTACCAATCAATCACTGTTAGATCTGGGGGTCTCTAGTTGGCAATGGTGTTCACCTTTGTCCAAATAGGGACCCGTACTTCTAAGTCAGGATAAGGGGATTACACTCCTTAATAACCCCTGCTCATCCGCGTGGTAGCATGGCACGAGCAGACAGGCTTATCTCAGAGGCAGTGTGTTAAGCATTTGTGAATATACACAGTAATACAGTGAAAACACTACAGATGGACACAACACCAGTTTATAAAAATACATATTCTTTATATAGACTTAACACAAGACCACAAACAACAAAAATCCACAATACTACACTTAAGATTACTTAAAAGATGATTAAAGTCTCTTAGCTCAATTTGTTGGTAAATGCGACACAGTTCTCAAGAAAGTACCTGGATGCGTAACGCAACGTGAACAAAAGGCTCGCAAAAGGCGAGATGCGTTGGTTCCGTAACCTGGGGGAACGGTTGCGTCCTTCCTCAATGCTTGTGCAGAGAAGGAGACTCGTAGTGAGCCTTACCGGTGCGGAGGTGATGCGTAGATTCTCGGCCAGTAGGCCTGTTGCAGTGCACAAGATGGCGCCTTGATGCAATGCGACGATCCAGTTGCGATGTGAGAAGATGGTGCCCTTGATGCGGCAATGCGATGACGATGCGATGACGCCCTGGCAGCCATGCGACGACTCTGTACTCTGGAGCCGCAACAGACCCTGCGACATGCTTCTCCGGTGATGCGATGGCGACTCTCTCGATGGCGCCACGCTTCTCCGGTGATACGATAGCAGGCAGCTTTGATGAACACATGCTTCCAGGGAGATGCGTGAAGGCTCGCTTCTCCTGCGTTGCGATGATTTCAGCGGCGGCGGCGACACGCTACTTCTCGATGCGTCGCGCTTCCAGCTCCCAGCAGCACGCAAGTGTCTGGAGTCAGAATTCCCAGCAAGGAAATTTAGGAGGGAATTGGACGTGAAGTCTTTTGTCCCTGAGACTTCAGCAGGAGGCAAGCACAGTTCAAACCCTTGGAGAATATTCTG
The DNA here is from genome assembly GCF_964261635.1 of Lissotriton helveticus. Classification (NCBI taxonomy): domain Eukaryota; kingdom Metazoa; phylum Chordata; class Amphibia; order Caudata; family Salamandridae; genus Lissotriton; species Lissotriton helveticus. Next base: position 668,744,820 of record NC_136057.1, read on the forward strand.
TAGATGAAAGTCCTTACACAGTTTCTTCTCCTTTCCCTTGGCAATGAAGCAATCACTGCAGGCCAACCCAGTAAACAGCACACTGGCAGAGGGGCAGTACAACTCCTGCAGCTTCCTTGGTTCTTCTCATTGGCAGAAAGGTTTCTTGTCCAGAAATGATCTAATTTCTTGATACCAGGGTCTCAATATTTATAACCCAAAATCCTTTGTTCTCTGAAAGCAGAGAGGCCTCTGCCTAGTCCAAACCAGTTCCTGAGCACTTTGTTTACATGACTCTTCTTCCTTTCACTGTGCAGGGCAGAGACATCAGATGCCCCACAGGAGGTGGACCCAGCATAGGGGAGGTAAGATACAGCTCCGGAGCACTCTGTTGACATGATTCCTCATCTCCTTTCACATTGCAGGGCAGAGACATCAGACAAGCCACAGGAGGTGGAGCCAGCATTGTAGAGGGAAGGTCCAGCCCTATTCAGGTCCCAGATGCAACTCCTCCATCCCATCTAGATGCAGATCTCTCTATTCACCACCGGGCTTCCCCAACCTGTCTCCTGGAATCCCCCAGCCCTGTCACTTACAAACCCAGACAAGGAATACACAACGAAGCAGAGGCAGGCCTGGATAGTTAGGCAAGAAAATACCTACTTTCTAACAGTGGTATTTTAAAACTCAGAATATTAAAACCAACTTTACTAAAAGGTGTATTTTATTATTCTGAGTTCAGGCATACTAAAATTGAATTTCTACCGTGTTCCCTGAGTCAGTTAGGATTATAAGAATGTAATAATCTAACTGCCCATTCTGGCCTATTAGAACAGGTAGCCTTCAATAGTGAAAAACGAAAATTGCTGTAATTCATTATTAGAACTTGCTAAACACAACAGGGCATGTTCTACCTATTAGTTACAATGCACCCTGCCCTTGGGCCTACCATAGGGGTGTTTAATATGAAACAAAGGGATGGTTTAGGGACTGGCAAGTGGGTGCACTTTGCCAAGTCGACATGGCAGTGCTAGACTGCACACAGGCCTTGCAATGGCAGGCCTGAGACACACTTTACAAGCTGCCTCTGTGGGTGGCACAACCAGTGCTGCAAACCCACCAGCAGCATTTGATTTACAAGCCCTAGGCACACATGTGCACTGTACTAGGGACTGACAGATAAATCAAATAACCCAATCATGGAATAACCAATTAGTACATTAATTTAACATAGGGAGCACTTGCACTGTGGCACTGATTAGCAGTGGCACAGTGCCCAAAGCATAAAACCAGCAAAAACATATCAAATCAGAGGAGGCAATCCGTCAAAATGGAAGGGAGACTCACGCCAATGATGCTAGGTCCAACACACCCATACAGCCACTCACATAACCACTCACCAACCCATACAGCCACTTAGACATCAACTGATACATTCATAGAACATAGTCACTCATCTATTCATTCACTGAGACACCTAATCACTCACTTATGCAGTTGCTCACACACCGACTGAATCATCCATATAGGCTCTCATACAGCCACTTATTCATAAATACACCTTGATATATTTATTTAACACTCTTAATGGTTCACAAACAATCACAGACACTGGATGAGGTCATCAGTGATGTCATTTAAGATGTCATCAGTGATGTCATCAGTGATGTCACTGACCTTGTCATGTGTTATGTAATATGTGAGGCCATAATCAGTGCATTGCGGTGGAGTGAGTTATAGTTAGCTAAGCTAACTATAACTGCTGAATTGCTATGGTTTTGTATGAGTAAAACCTGAGCCTAAGAATAACTTCTCTGGAACCTTTTGTTTTTCAGTGAATTTCTAAGGTTTTTTCAATTCTATTTTCTAACTATAACATCACTTTAACCTCTGGTTTATTCAGTGGATATATATATGTCTAAATATATATGTATGTCTTTATATATATCTATATATATAGCTATATGAATCTACCTATATCTATATCGATCTATATATCTCTCTATATATATAGATATATAGCTATAGATAGATAGATAGATAGATCAATAGATAGACACACACACACACACTGGGTGGTTATTTGTAGTTATATTAAGGACCTTGTTTCCATAGGAAATTGAATTATTGCTTTGCTAATAACTTTGCCGCTTTTTGGCAAATCTCCACAAAACTTTCCCACAAAAGTCTTTTCAATGTTACCTCCTTTCTGGAATGTTTCTGGGTGATCCGTCAAGCAGGGGCCAAAAGAAAGGAAGACTCCCAAAATGTGTTTTCCTCATTCAATTATCCACAGAGAAGATTAGACACAGCTATAGCCAAAACGTGTGAACAGAATTACAGCAATTTTGGCAGAAAGCTAGATCATGATCCAGAATGCAAGCTTTGAGGATTTCACATAAATCCACTCAGTAGTGTGCTTGCATATAAATTCTGAATCACTGACAGAATATCGAGGAGCTAAATATCGGCCTACAAAAATATCACTGACAAAATATCGACTACCAGAGTATCGAATTCCTATTTACAAACCGGTAAGTACAAAAATATTGAATCCAAAATGACATTGTAAATAATATAGGGGTCAATTAGGATGGCAGACGGATCGCCACCGCCATGCAGGCGGTGGCGATCCGTCCGCCAGCTATTTCCCCCGCCATATTATAATGGCGGGAGGACCGTGGCAGACGGGAAGACCGTCTGCCGCTTTTCCGCCGCGGTCGCCTTGCGACCTCTGCGTAAAAGCTCTAATATGGTGGCGGTGTCTATCAGACACCGCAAGCCATATTAGGATGTGCTGGGGGCTATGCCTTTCCGTGGCGGCAATGCCACCACAAAAAGGCATACGGTCCTTGCATTGGTGGCCCGTTGCGGCCCCCAGGGTGAAGGAGGTGGTGGGGGGTGCACATGGGGGGGTACATTTGCATGCACAATGCGCAGGCACCGCATAGTGCCTGCCGTTTTGGGCATGTAAATGCACAGCATGCATTTTTAACTTTGCGGCGGGTGCTGCTTAAAGCAGCACCCGCCGCAATGTTAAATATACGGGATGTGACCGCCAGGGTGGCGGTCACATCCTAATTCCAATGGAGGGAACGCCGCTGTCCCTGCGGATGGTCCCTCCACCTCGGGGACCCCTAAGTTTGTAAAAATATCGAATTTTATAAATGTCTTAAAAGTAATGTAATATTAATGAAATTATAATTATAATTAAATAAAGCATACTTAAAAATAGTTAAGTAACCTTAAAATTAATAAACAATTAATGTAAAAAAACCATGCCTTTTTATTTTTTAATACATATATATTAACTTAAAGCTATTAAAAAATATTCAATATATTTAGCGTAGGATAGCGGGAGCTTAAAATGTACTATTCCCTCTCCACTGAGTGCAACAGTAGGGAAGGTGTTGGATAATGGGAGGGTAAAAATTACTATTCCAACTCCAGTGAGTGCAACAGTAGAGAAAGCGTTGGATAACAGGAGGGTAAAAATTACTGGTCCCAATCCAGTGAGTGCAACAGTAGGGAAAGCGTTGGATAGTGGGAGGGTAAAAATTACTATTCTCACTCCAGTGAGTACAATAGTAGGGAAAGCGTTGGATAGCGTAAGGGTAAACATTACTATTCCCACTCCAGAGAATGCAACAGTAGGGAAAGTGTTGGATAGCGTAGGGTCAAACATTACTATTCCCACTCCAGAGAATGCAACAGTAGGGAAAGTGTTGGATAGCGTAGGGGTAAACATTACTATTCCCACTCCAGTGAGTTCCACAGTAGGGATAGTGTTGAATAGCGTAGGGGTAAAAATTACTATTCCCACTCCAGAAAATGCAACAGTAGGGAAAGTGTTGGACAGCGTAGGGGTAAAAATTACTATTCCCACTCGAGTGAGTGCAACAGTAGGGAAAGTAATTATTTAATATTTAAATAAAAATAAATGAATTACCAATACCAATAAAAAAGTTAATTAAAATGAATTGCGAGGGCTCTCCTCTGCTCTAACTTGCACCCCACTGTAATACCGAGTTCTTTTTAAAATTACATGCAATTGATTTTAAAAATTGTGGTGTAGTAATTGTGTCCTTTTATATCTTTTAAAAACCTTTGTGTTCTGTGATCTGGTCCCCCTGTGCCCCGTTCCACTGCGGCTTCCAGGTGCCGATTGTTGTGGAGGGCTAGGTCGGGTGCCATCTTGAGTGAGGCCCGGACCCTGCGGGACCCGAGTTAGCGGTCCAGCTGAGGGAGGGGCTTGGTCTATAAGTAGATCTTGTATTCGGGGGCCTGGGCGTTTGTTCGAGGTGGTGGCAGCACCTTGATATCCCGCTTTGAAGGCGAGCAGATTGCGAGGGCTCTCCTCTGCTCTAATTTGCACCCCACTGTAATACCAAGTCCTTTTTAAAATTACATGCAATTGATTTTAAAAATTGTGGTGTAGTAATTGTGTCCTTTTATATCTTTTAAAAACCTTTGTGTTCTGTGATCTGGTCCCCCTGTGCCCCGTTCCACCGCGGCTTCCAGGTGCCGATTGTTGTGGAGGGCTAGGTCGGGCGCCATCTTGAGTGAGGCCCGGACCCTGCGGGACCCGAGTTAGCGGTCCAGCTGAGGGAGGGGCTTGGTCTATAAGTAGATCTTGTATTCGGGGGCCTGGGCGTTTGTTCGAGGTGGTGGCAGCACCTTGATATCCCGCTTTGAAGGCGAGCAGATTGCGAGCGCTCTCCTCTGCTCTAACTTGCCCCCCACTGTAATACAGAGTCCTTTTTAAAATTACATGCAATTGATTTTAAAAATTGTGGTGTAGTAATTGTGTCCTTTTATATCTTTTAAAAACCTTTGTGTTCTGTGATCTGGTCCCCCTGTGCCCCGTTCCACCGCGGCTTCCAGGTGCCGATTGTTGTGGAGGGCTAGGTCGGGCGCCATCTTGAGTGAGGCCCCGACCCTGCGGGACCCGAGTTAGCGGTCCAGCTGAGGGAGGGGCTTGGTCTATAAGTAGTTATGCACTTTAAGACGCGCAGCGGCCACGCGCAGCGGGCGCGCCGACTGCGCGCCGAAGGAGCGCCAAAGGAGGGCCCATCTGTGCCCGTCCGTGTCCCGGTCGTGCCCGGTGCCAGCCCTCCTGCCAGCGTAGCTCGGATGCCCCCTATCTCTAACGCCCGGTACTCCCGTAACCACCTCATTGCACTCAATGTCAGGAATTGTATGTGCAACGACTCTTGGGTGGTGACAGACAGTGCATCTCGGGTATGTCATGTGTGTAACTTCCGCTTTCAACCTATTTTAAATCACCATGATCGAGGTCATGTAGATTCCTCACTCATTAGAGCAGGTCTGATTAATGCTAGGTCACTGGTCAAGCATACAGCAGACATCTTTGAACTGTTGCTTGAGAATCAGCTGGACCTACTTTTCATTACTGAAACCTGGCTTAATGACACATGTGCACCATCAGTCGAGCTTGCCATCCCACGGGGTTTTAAAATCACAAGAACTGACCGCCCGCTTGGTAGAGGTGGCGGTATTGCGGTGGTTTATAGGGAGCAATGGGTTCTCTCCCTTGACCCCCAGGATCAGCTGGCTGACGCCGAGGTGCTCCACTTCTCCCTAGCATTTAATTCTCGCCTTACCGTAGGTGGTACACTGGTGTACCGACCTCCGGGTTACGTTGGGAATTTTGTGAGGGCACTGGAAGAGGTTATAATCCCACGGGCACTAAGATACTCTAGGTATCTCCTTCTGGGGGATTTTAACATCCATGTGGATAGCCTGGATTCTCCGGAGGCCGTTTGCCTAAACGAAGCTCTTTCCATGGCTCAGCTCAAACAGTGGGTTACGGCACCCACTCACACGGGAGGACATGTCCTTGATTTGGTCTGTTCCAACTTCGATATTCTCTTGGCCAGTCCTTAGATGGTGACTTGGTCAGACCATAAGCTGATTAGGTTTTCCTGGTCGCTGGCTATTGCCGTAAAGAGCGGTCCCCCAGTCACTCACGCACAGAAGATCAATCTGGATATCTTGCCAGATTGCCTCGCTGCAACCTGTCCACTACTACCCCCAGAAATTGAGGCGGCAGTTAGTCTTTTTAATACATGGGTTGAAAACGGGACCGCTGCCTCCATTAAAAAAGGCGGGGTGCGTAGACTACGTACTACCCCCTCCAAACCCTGGTTTTCACACACTCTTCGTGAACTTAAATCAGGCTGCAAGAAACTCGAGCGGGTATGGAGAAAAGCATACCTACCTGAGGCAAAGAAGGATCTTCGGGTGGCGCAAAAAATTATTATGCGGCCATCAGATCTGCCAAGAGCTGCTATTATTCAGGACGAATTAATAAAGCTAATAACAATAGCAAGGAAATGTTTTCAATTGTAAAAAGCTTTGTTTTACCATGTGCCGCACAACCTTTGTTGCCCTCATCTGAGAAATGGTGTGAAGAGCTTTCTTTGTTTTTTGCTGATAAAATTACCAAAATTCAGGACGACCTGCTCGCTGTCTGTAACAACTTTCCCTCCCCCTCTGTATTTCCCCCCTCTATGATGCCGGAACCTGCAGAACAGTTTGCTAACTTCGCTCTGTCCTCCAGGTCGGACATCACTGCTGTCCTTGCGGCCTTGAAATCGGGGTCTCCCTCTGACCCCTGCCCTGCTAGAGTCCTCGGGGGACTAGCGGAAACAGTTGGAAATGAGGTCACTCAGATCATTAACCTTTCTTTTCTCACTGCAATCGTCCCGGCCTGTTGGAAGCAAGCAAAATTGCTTCCACTTTTGAAAAAAAAAAACCGGGCTGGATTCTGCCGTTCCCCCCAACTATCGGCCCATATCTTTATTGCCAGGTCTTGCCAAAGTTTGCGAGAAGATCGCTTTTAAACAGCTGGACAATTTTGTCGAATCCTCTCAGGCACTGCACCCAGCACAGTCAGGATTCAGGGCTGCATACAGCACTGAAAAAGCCCTAGTTGAAATATCTGAGGCTATCCGGGAGTGTTTGGACGGAGGTGGCAGAGCGGTTCTGATTTTATTAGACCTCTCTGCCGCCTTCGACACGGTTCCCCACTCCCTCCTTCTTACCAGATTAGCCACTATTTGCATTACCGGCCCCGCACTTGACTGGCTGACGTCTTTTTTAAATAATAGGACTCAACAAGTTTGGATGCCTCCCTTCGCTTCCTCCCCAAAGAAACTTGATACTGGGGTCCCACAGGGCTCCACTTTGAGCCCTTTGCTTTTTAACGTTTATCTTACCCCTTTAATTTACCTAGCAGAACAGCTTGGGGCAAAAATTATGGCCTACTCTGACGATACCCAACTTCTGTTTACCTGGTCTAAGGACAATCTGGATACGTCGGCGGCCCAACTCTGCCTATCATCAGTTTTCCGATGGCTAGCACTTGCCCAGTTAAAATGCAACGAAGGCAAGTCCAAGGTTCTGTTTTATGGTTCTTTCCCTGACAATTTTACCGACCTTCTTTGGCCCACTGACTTGCCCTGTCCAAAATCTATTGGCGGCCCAGCTAAAAATCTAGGAGTCTGGTTTGGAAAGGACCTCAAATTTGAGGACCACATAAAAAAACTTACAGGGGTCTGTTTCTCTACCTTGAAAACCCTACGAAGGTTCTTTCCCCTCCTTCCTCGAGAGGCTAAAGAGACTGTTACACGCGCTCTAATACTCTCCCGGTTAGATTACGCGAATGGCTTGTTTTGCGGGCTACCGGCCTATCTGATCCATCGTCTTCAGGTCATAAAAAATGTCGCCGTAAGACTCCTGTTCAATATACCCAAGAGTTCCAGTGTGCGCCTCCTACTTCGCAGCCTCCACTGGCTCCCAGTTGCCCATAGGATCATGTTCAAAACTCTTGTCCTCGCCTATCGCACTGTCCATCAAATTGGCCCTGTTTACTTGAGGAAAAGGTTCACCCTTTATGTCCCTAACTGATTCCTCCGGTCTGCCAATCAGTGCCAACTGTCCGTGCCTAAATTTAAGTACTGTAGATTAGGCGGCTAGTCCATCGCGGTGAAAACCGCGAAGGCCTGGAATGCTCTCCCCCTCCACATTAAGAATGCTCCTACCATCATGGCTTTTAAGAAAGGAATGAAAACCCATCTATTTAACATCACCCTGTAAACTCCCTTCCCTCTGCCCTTTCATGAACCCTATGCTTCGCTCCCACCTTCTCGCGCCAGGATACTATTTTTAGTAATAGAGCGCTCTACAAAAGCCTTTATATTATATATATTATTATAATTACCAGTTATAAAATATTTAATAATTAATTAATTCTATATACCAATACATAGTAGTTATTAAGAATTAATTACCTATTAATATTTAATTACAACACATTAACTTTCATTACCAAAAATTAAAAAGTAATCATTTTTTACCAATTAATAAATAATTTACAGTAAATTAATTATCAATACACAAAAATATTTTCAATAAATACTTAATTACAATTAAATTACTTACCACCCTATTCCCCTATAAACCAACAAACCGCTCCAAATAATAAATTGATACAATTAATATAATTATCAATTAATCAATTAATACAAAATATTCACCAATAATAAAAATAATTACCAACTACTAATTAATTAACAATAAATTAATTATCAATACCAATAAATAATAATACATAATTACTTAATTACAATTAAATTACTACCCACCCAATTCCCCTATAAACCTACAAGCCGTTACAGAACTAAAAATCAAAATTGAATTAAAAATAATTAATAATTCCTAAAAATTATTATTCAATTTAGTATGAATAAATTACTTCCCAGCCTATTTCCTTATAAACCCACAACCCGCTACGAATAAAATTGCGCAAAAATTAAATAACATACAATTCATTACTTTAAAAAAATTCAAACATACATTACAAAAATATTTCATACTTTTAACACATATAGTAACACTTAAAACACAACTTTAAAAAAATCGATATTTTTAACAACTATATTATGACTGTCAATTTTACTAACTTTTATATTATGAAAATCGATATTTCCTACATGAATTTCGATATTCTGTACCACTATATTTTTGCAATTCGACATTCTGTCCATTCTAAATAAAAAACTCGATATTCTGTCCAATTGATATATTTTTTTTGATATTGTGACTAGTGACCATAAATCCATTCAGTATTTCGGGAGAATTTAAGGTTCAAATCTAATTGTATATGTCATGCCGTGAAGGATCTGCAAATCCAACAGAGGAAAACGTTTGATCTGATGGCAACAACGCCACATAGCTTCAGAGCTCTGGTGATATAGTGACTTTCTCTGAACATTTCCGCAGACAGCGGTTTTGTTCGGGCTCATTTTCAACACCATGGCTGTCCTCATGGTCCAGGGCACTATAGGGGATCTTTAAACAAGTTTGTAGGGAATCTAGGCAGAAATTTAATTTCCTTTGGCTGACGGTCTGAGATGGCAGTAAGTATTGATCGGCATTTTGATTTCATGGAGAGTTACGTGTTTCTCTCTATCATTCATAAAATTCTCAGTCTACTATTCTTAATATGATGATGTTTCTTGTGTATTATACTCAAAACCTCTTCATGTTAATTCAACATGTCCCCTTTTGAAATTTCTGTGATGTTACTTGAAATTTTTTCCTGCATACACTTAAGTTACTATTTGTATTAATGGGATTGACCAGACAGTTTAAGCTTTCTGTCTAACATGTTCCCCACAGTAAAGTCCTCCTGGTTTCCTCTACTCCACAAGTAACAATAGATAATTCCTCTACTACTAAAGATATTATGCCTTCTGCCACCCCTAAAGTGATCATTTTGAAGTCTTCAACTTCTTCATCAGCTACCAAACTCCCAAAAAATCACCCTGCCTCCTCACCCACTTCATCTTCCTCTTCCATTCTATGGAACATTTAATGGACGAAATACATACACTTTATCCTCATATTGAGAAAACAAATAAAAAGTTGCAGTTCTTGGATGATTAGTGGTCACCCATGGAAAAAAGCGTTGTGGATGTGGAACAATGACTAACTGACATTCAAGGCACTACAACTAAGATAGATTCCAGGCAGAAGTAAATCAATAATCTGAGGGTTTGGAAAATAGAAAAAGTAGAACTAATCTGCATATTTATGTGTTACCAGTAGCTTTCGTTGTGTCTTTTCTTCCTCAACTACTTTGTCTGCCAGAGTCTACACAGCTCAATATTCAATGAATATTGAGCTTTGTAGACTCTGGCAGACAAAGTAGTTGAGGAAGAAAAGACACAACGAAAGCTACTGGTAACACATAAATATGCAGATTAGTTCTACTTTTTCAAGTTCCCGCTATATAAAACTCTGTCAACAAAAAAAAAAGGAGGAGTTCTTTAGGGCACTGAGGGAGTGTCCAACACTTGAGGCCGAAACTCAAGCTGCAGGTGGTCGCTGGAAGTCACCACACTTACTGGGAGGGCAACCTCTGTTACAGTGCGCCTTAGGATCCTATGATTTGGACAACAAGGTCCCAGGTGATCCTCCAATGCTACAGGGCCTTCCTACTGGAGCTAACTCACAAATATTCACAGGCAGGACACCTAGGGCATTTGCAAAGCTTGTCCCTCACTGTTTTTGGCCTAGCATCAAGACCTCCTCAGAGCCACTCTTTAGGACTTGTGTGACCTGCTTGGCCAGTGGAATGACAGGCCAGACACTGAAAGCTCCCTTAAACCTTTTCCTGTCAATGGTACACCCTTTGAGAGGGTGGGCATTAACATTGTTCCCAATTGATATGCGGCCAATCAGTCATTATAACTCTTATCATCACCTCACAATTGAATAATTGCAATCTGTGTACATCAATATTAATGCTTCCTGTGTTAACAAACTGCAAGTTGCTCAGAAATGCTGCTGCCGGACTTATCTTAAACATCCCGAGGCATCTTTCTGTAAGAGAATGGATTTGGTCCCTCTATTGGCTTCCAGTAAAACAAAAAAGGTTATCTTTAAGTCTCTCTGTATGATTTTCTTAGCTTTGTATCTGAAAGGCTCTCTCCGGCTTAATCTCTTTTTCAGTTGTATTCCCTGAGCAGCTCCCTCAGATCTTCCTCGAGTAAGTAGGTGTTCTCAAGGCCAGATGGTGATGGTCTGTCCATCTTGGTGACTGCTGCCAAACTGTGAAAGGCCCTGCCTATTTATATTTCCAAAGCCAATTATTTTTCCATGTTTAATAAACTCCTGAAAACTTGGCTTTTCTCTCCCTATCTTCCTTAATTATGGGGTTCTCTGTTTTCTGGCCAGGTGTGGGTACTTTTCCACTATTGTTTTGACACCCTAGATATAGTGTGCTTTATAAGTTTCAATAACATAACATAACATTGTGTGGCCCATGGATACCCAGACTGCCTCAGGCCACAGGTTCACCCTGCTTCTTGTGCCTCATGCCACTATTTCCCCTGAGCAAAAGGCACACACATGATGGACTAAATGCAGAACAAATCAAAACAATCACCCCCAGTCAAGAGATCTGGGTTAAATCCATCATTCTTTTGCGCACCATGCCACTCCAGTTTAGACCTGGCCATATGCAAATCAGTCTTGACCCTGTGCCTCATGGGAACAGTCCAGCCCGAAGCCAGGTCCTCTCTGGACCACAAACAAGCATCCTAGGACGGGTTTCGGGGTTTCCCCCCTCTTCAGCCAGGATTGCTTTATTCCAGTGGCACAGTGAACCCAGGACCCACGTCTGGGCATACCTAGTGCACTTGGGGCGAGAAATCAAAAGACACACAATTGATGGATGGAATGCAGAACAAATCAAAACGTTCACCACCAGTCAAGAGATATGAATAAACATTTTGTACAGCACTGTATATATGTTATTCACCTAAAACAGTCAGTTCTAGATCACCTTATCACTGATTAGTTTATTGTTGGCGCCGCCCCTTTAGTTTAAAAACAAAAGTGTTGTTTTTTGTGACTGTCTGATCAAGATATAATCCTAATTTGTATACCAGAAAAAAATAAAATTCGAATACAATTGCTATTGATTACACCAATCTAGGTGTGTTTACCTTTTTTTTCTTTTTATTTATAAATCCTGTTAAAGTAATTATCTAACTGCCGACAGAACACACCTTACCTTTGATTTCAGACACCCAGGTTCTTAGGGTCACTGTGCAACCTGATCCAGCACCCCTATAGAAAAACTGTCTCAACAACGCTACCCAACACCATGATACTCACCATTAATCATAAATCACTCACAAGGCCCATAAGCCAACGAGACAATTTTTGGGCAACTGAATCATGTGACCTAATTAATCAGAACCTATTCACTAACAATTTACACATTTATATACATCTTGGTTTTATGCATATATCATTTTAATTAAGTCACTAAGGTAAATGGATCAGCTGATGGTAACTAGACCATGAATAAACAAAACCAGCTTGTCATTTCAAAATCTAATTTATTAAGTTTATTCTTCAAAGGAAAAGCATTTTCTTTAATAAATCATTATTTTATTAGCAAATTAGCAGCATTTAATGAGGAAAGATCAATTAGGCTGACATTTCATAGCAAATCAGTAAGCATGTATTAAGTCAAAATTACAGTTTCCAATCCCTCAAGCTAATTCCCTAACTAATCTTTGCTCCACCTGTAAGGGAAAAATCATTTGGGCCTATTATCCTTACATGCGCCAAAGTCCATCAGCACGACACACCCTTCAGGAATCGGAAAGCGAGAAGCGCCCTCCTGTCAAAGGGGTCAGGCTTTATACCTTTTCTGTCTGACTAATCTCACTAAAATGTATTCTTTCTTTTGCCATCCAGAGTTCCCATTGGCTGACAGATGTCAGTCCATGTCAGCTCATCATATTTTCAATCCAAAAACCGAGCCTTTTCTTAGGCTCCATTGTCCGACTAAAAACGTGACTTTAGCTTCCTCAGAAATGCAACATTTCTTCAAGTAACAGACCGTTACTTCCTTAGCTTGGCAGTCTTGCCGCATCCTGTCCTTGATTTTGTCATTCTCGGAGCACATCCTGCACAAGAGTCATTCATCAGTATTTCTTTGACAACTGTCGATGTGGTAAAAGTTTCCACTTCAGAATACGTGCAGGCTCCACTCTGGACAGGATTCTAAGCACCATCTTTAAAATGCTAGGCCTTACACCTCTCCTTTGGTAACTAGTATTCAAAGAAACACAAGACATTAATTAATTAAAGTATTGAAACTTGTTCTGTTACCCACCCCCTTTGCTAATTATTATCCCATTAATATATGTTACCTAGCTAAAGCTGAGGCACACAGAGCTGCATGTTTATATCTACCATTCTTCATTTAGGCCGCAGAATCCTCCACGAGCTAATGCCACATAAAGATAATAAGACATAACATAAGCACACAAAATAAGCACATGCCATTAATTAAACAGCTGCATTTAATACCGACAAAGACAATAGACAAGGTTAGTTTATTATTTTCAACGTACTCGCAATTGCAACATAGAGCACATAGATTAGTACCTTGTGTCGTGTAATGCATTTTAAAACTAGATTGATTAGTACTTTTCAACATACACTGATTAATACGGTTATAATATTATGGAAGTTTAACTTTGCGAGTCAGAACAACATTTTATTCTGAACCTCGCTCCATCAACTCCCTCATCTGGTGATTTCAAAATCACCAAACTACACCCAAAATTTTTTGAAAAAATTTAAACCCTTGAACATGTTTTGACTTTCACTGTATTAGTGTTTCTAGAGTTTTGATTCTGCTGTCTGCTTGTAACTCTCATACTGTGATCTACGAAACTCTTCTAATTCTATTTCTTTATCTTGTTCCTTTCTGAGCTTATAATCCTTTTCTTTTCCCTTAGATAGTTCTTTCTTTTGTGTAGCATGCAACTGATGTTTAACAAAAGTATCACAACAACTATAACTAATAAAGGAGTCAGTATTTTGCCTAAAATTGAACTACCTATCTCTTGAAACCAAGTTTTGATTGCTGCAAATCTTTTGCTCAAACGTTCTGATAAATCTTCATCTTCTAAAGGTACAATTTCTGAATGTAATTCTGTAATGTTCTTAATGTACATTTCAATATTCTGGCTCTTATCTGGAATGTATCTGCAGCAATGCTGGACATGTAAAATTCCACAAACTCTTCCCTCTTTTGCTAGCAGAATGTCTAAAGCAAGACGGTTCTGCATACCAATAGATCTCATAGCAATAATTTCAGTATCCACTAGCTGGAAACCACCAGCAGTATCAGTGGACAATCTGTCAACAATTGTGGACAATTTTCTGATTTTAACTGCATTCAGGGTTATACCCACAAAAGGTATTACTGCACCAAAAATATCTCCCAAAATTTCTGAAAAACTTTCTATTCTGAATCTACTCAGATGATTGTTAATCTCAAATGAACCTTTTTCATTTCTGTCTACATGAAAAAATTTTGGAATAACTAATCCAACATAGCAAGTCCCATACCAGTGGTCTGGGAGATTGTAGTAGGCTTTGTCACCACATACAAAATAAATTCCAGGAAAAATTGGATCTTTGCCACCTTTAAATCCCCATCCACCCAAGATCTGATAAGTATCCTCGCATTGGCTCGCACCCACAAAGTAATTGTCAAAAAGCGGGTTGTCTTTCCTAATACAAACTTTCCACTAACAGGTTTATCTATGTGAATAGCAACATTTTCTGATAATCTACCATCCAGCTTTTCATCCTCTATTTGCCAAAACTTAGATTTGGTTTGTTTCAGCATTTCACTTCTTTTATAAATTGCTCTTCTCTCTTCAACTAAATTTAAGAAATATTTCTCTTCAGCTCTCAATTTACAAGTTAAACTGTTTCTAAAAGCATACTCATATTTAAGCTCATTATGTACAATGAAACATTCCCTAATCTGTTTAGCTTGTTTATGCTTATTCAAGCTTTTGTCAACCTTTAAATTTGCAAAAATCTCGTCGTAATTAGAATAAACGACCTGTTTGATAAAACAGACTAGCTATTACGCTGCAAGTGATGCCATAAGTAAGGGGAAGCATATTATATGTCACCCCCTCCGAAACAGAAACAGGTAGTTTCACACAAATGTAACAGTCTTTAACATCCATGACCTTAACATATTCAGATAAAAGCCTTGAAAAAGTATTACTAGAAAAATCACCAACAGATCTATTTTGGTGGATCTCTAGTTTATGATCAATAACTCTGTTAGTTTTGCCTGCTGTACCATGATTATCTTGTTTAGTCATAACTTTGCTTGACATATTAGCTTTGTACATCTCCTTGTCAACTCCAAAAGGGAAAATGACAGCTAAAATTAACCAGACCAGGATTATTAAAAGCACACAAATAAAAGACATTTTGCAACATTTTCTCAGAATTTAACATCTTGAATTTCTGTTAGTAGTAGGCATCTTTACTCTGTAACAAGAGCCTTACAAAAAAAATCAAACATTTAAAAATGTAAAAATTACTAATACCCCCCTATTTTTTTTTTAAAGAAAAAGCCTACTTTTTAACAACTTTTCTTCGACCTTACATCAATGTATTTTTCAGCTAACACAATTTTTTCGACCTTGTGTCACCTAACACAATCTCTTCAGCCTTATGCCAAAAACAGATTTCAACTTTAAATTTAAACAAAATCAGTCATTATCACTGGTTTCATTTAAATCTTCCTGACTACTACTATTCACCTCCACCACAGGTGGGATGATAATATAAGTCCATTCAGGGGACTTGTACTTTTGGTTAGGCTTTACAACTCTTTTTGCTCTATTGCTAATTACTTCTATTTTCTTTCCTGCCTGAATTTTCTTATCTGTATCTCCTTTCTGACTTGATATTTCGTTAATTTGCTCTTTTGATCTATTCACCAATTTAAATTTTAGGCCCTCATTTTCATTAGGCCAATTATCACCTTTTCTTGGAAATTTCTTCTTTGGTTCAGATTTCTTACACTCTGCTCTCCAAGCTCTCTTTCTAAAATTTCTTATTTCTGAATCTTCATCACTTTCATCTGTTTCCGTTTCTGAGATTTCAATTCTAAATCTAGGTTCTTCTTTACTCGGCAGTTTCACTCTGTTAGGAACATCACCCTTATAGCTGGTACTCAAATTTCGTCTTCTTCTTCTTCTGCAATAACTTCCAACTTCCCAGTTTCAGAATTAACGTTCCTGCCTTCAGAGCTTCCAATCTGCTTTTAAATACTCTCCTGATTTTGAATTACCACTTGATCAGACTCTTCTTCTGCTTCTTTTTCTAGCAGATTTTCTTCATCTTCTGAGTCTAGTATCACAATTTCTTCAGAATCTTCATTCAATGCCTCATTCGCAATTGAACTCTCCAGATGTTGACCTTCTTGTCGATCTTCAGGCTCTGGATTTCTTTCAGGTTCTTCCTCAGAATCTGAATCAGCTGTAGTGTCACCTTCGTCAGGATTTTCAGGTGGTGGCACACAAATGGTGTGGCTAGCGTGAATCCACCTTTTCAATCCTTTGCACTTTACTGCATTTGTTGTAACAAGTATCACCTGTCTCGCTTTTTGCCACTTGGGTACTAGGCAATTTCTTCTCCGGTGTATTTTTGTCCTTACCCAGTCTCCTGGTAACAGATCATGAGCTTGTTCCATCTCTCTTGTAATTACTTCAGTTCCCACCTGATGGAACACAGAAGTGACGACGTCAGAAAGTATTCCAAAATGACGCTATCATTTATACTCATTAAATTTCCAAGTGGTTGCTTGTCTCTTGACTCTACCCATGACAATATCATGAGGACTTAGACATGTCTTTTTATCAGGAGTACTTCTTAAAGACATCAAAACAATTGGAAGTGCATCAGTCCACTTTACTCCTGTAGCTAGACACATTTTAGCTATTCTATTCTTGATTGTACCATTTATTTGCTCAACAACACCTGATGCTTCTGGTCTGTAGGCACAGTGCAGCTTTTGTTTTATGTTCAATGCTTCACAAATCATTTGTAATAATCTGTTTTCAAAATTTGTGCCATGATCAGTTTGAACAGTCACTGGAAAACCGTACCTAGGTATAATCTCCCTTAAAAGCAATTTTGCAACAGTAACTGAATCATTGTGACGTGTTGGGAAAGCTTCCACCCATCTTGAAAACAAACAAACTATCACCAGAACGTACCTCAACCTGTTATGGGGTGGCATGTCAATAAAATCCATTTGCAATCTAATAAAAGGACCACCCTCCCATCCCATAGTTCCCATGCTTACAACTGTTTTTCTGTTTGGGTTGATCTGCTGGCAGATCAAACATCTCTGACAAACTGATTCTGCAATTAATCTGAATTTTGGGTTGAACCATGTCTGCCTAAACAACCTAATCAATGAATCCCTTCCAATATGTCCTGGACCATGATACATTCTAGCCATGTCAGCAATCATGCTATTTGGCATAACTGGGCTGTCATCTTTGTAAACCCAAATCTCATCTTCTTCTCGCTGTCTGCAACCTGCTTTTAACCACGTGTCTTTTTCCTCATTAACTGCCTCATCTTGTAAATCTTTTACTCCTTGCCATGTCTCAACTACAGATGTTAGCATAAGTAAATTCAAAACATGTTCATTGTCTTTTTCCCGATTGATTGAAAAATTGTTCTTTGCACAATATTTGGCAATTTCATCTGCATAAGCATTTCCTTTAGTTATATAATCATTGCCCTTTTTATGCGCTGTACATTTCACGACAGCAATTTTCTCTGGTAATTGAATGCCATCAATCAATCTTTTGATCAATTTTCATTCTTGATCGGAGTTCCCGTAGAAGTTAAATAACCTCTTTGAGACCAGAGCCGGCCATAGTCATGAACTACGCCATATCCATACTGACTATCAGTCACTATGGTAATCCTTAACTCCTTTGCTCTTTCACATGCTCGAATCAAAGCAATCAATTCTGCTACTTGAGCTGAACGAATTCCTTCGAGACAAGAGGCCTCAACTTCATCTGCAACTGTACAGACAGAATATGCTGCTCTCAGAACACCTTCATCTCTTCTTAAGCATGAACCATCAACAAAGTAAACAAAATCTGATTCAGTTAAACGTACATCTTTAATATCCTGCCTGGGTTTGGTGCAATATTCTAAAACATCCAGACATTCATGATCAATGTCATTCTCACTTCTGATTTCTGTTACTGTACCATCAGGCAATAATGTAGAAGGATTTAAATTCACACACCTTGCTATCAAAACATTATCTGATCCCAGAATTACTTTTTCATATTTGGTTAATCTGTTAATTGTCAAATGCTGTGTTTTACTTCTGGTAAGAAGAATCTCAACTGAATGGGGTACATAAACGTTTACAGGAAACCCCATTATAATTCCTTCACTCTATTCTAGGCTTACACTTGTTGCAGCCACTGCTTTTAAGCAGCCAGGTAATGCTTTTGCAACAGGATCAAGAACTGCTGAGAAATAGGCTATTGGCTTTCTCAGTTTTCCATGTCTGTGAATTAAAACTGATAATGCACAACCTTCCCTTTCACTGCAATACAGCTCAAATTCTTTCTCGTAATCTGGCATACCTAATGCAGGTGCTTCACACAGACTTCTTTTTAACTGCTCAAAAGCTTCTAACTCAGTTTGTGTTAGAATAATCGGGTCTTTTATGTTTGCTTTTGTCAGTCTCTGAAGTGGTTTCACAATTATTGAGAATCCACTAATCCATTGGCAACAATTACCAACCATTCCCAGAAACATTCTGACCTTGTTTTTGGAGGTTGCATTCCCTGAATCATTTTAATTCTCTCAATTGTCACTTGCCTGATTCCTTTTGCAATTTTGTGACCAAGATATTTAACTTCTTGTTTGCAAAACTGTAATTTTGCAGGAGACACTTTACGTCCCACATCTGCCAGATGATTCAAAAGAGTAATGGTATCTGTGACACAGTTATCTTGTGTTTTTCCAGCAACAAGGAGGTCATCTATGTATTGCACCAATGTTGATTTTCCAGGCAAATCTAAGTTTTCCAAAGATTTCTTTCACAACTGATTAAAAATAGATGGACTCTCTGTATACCCTTGAGGGATACGACACCATGCTAATATGCGATCCTGGAACCTAAACGCACAAATTTGCTGGCTTTCTGGATGCAATGGAACAGTAAAGAATGCATTGCAAAGATCTATAACTGTATACCATTCTGCATCATGCGGAATCTGATAAAGAATTACCGCTGGGTTTGGAACAACTGGGCAACATGGAACAACTATCTGATTAACCTTTCTCAGGTCTTGAACAATCCTGAAAGTTCCATTTGGCTTTTTAATTCCCATAATCGGTGAATTACATGGACTGCTTTCAATTTCTTTTAGAACACCTTGTTTTATGAATTTTTCAATTACAGGTATGACACCTTCAATAGTTTCTGCCTTCATTTCATACTGAGGAATGTTTGGAAAATCTACTCCTTGTTTCACTGTAATTTTAACTGGGTCAACATTTTTCATCAAACCCATTTCACTTCCTGTCAAATCCCAAATTTTAGCATTGACTGTCTCTTTTAATACATCAGGAAGATTATCTTTATCAAATGCAGGAAATAATTTACTTTCTTCTGCTTCACCCATTAACATTGTTAACCTGTAAAGCCCATCTTCCTCTTGAGTTTGAAGCTCTATACCATCCGGTGAGCAATATATTTTGCAATTCATCTTGCAAAGGATGTCCCTCCCTAACAAGTTTACAGGACTGCTGTTACAAACTGCAAATCTATGTTTGTCTTTAAATTGACCAATTTCAACTTTGACAGGTTCTGTTAAATCTGTTTTAATTTGTTGATTTGCTACGCCAACTACTTGGATGGTGTCACCAGAGAGAGGCAGGTTTTCTATTTCCACTGATCTAACAGTAGAACAGGTAGCACCTGTGTCCACAAGAAAAGTGATTTCTACATCATTCACTTTACCATTTACAAATGGACCTGATTGGTCTACCTCAAGAGTGGCTCCAAGCACACACTCTTCCTCTTCTCTCAGGCATCGTCATAAGTAATCCTCAGAATCACTCCCTCCATTTTCTTTCATCAAATATTGTTGAGAAACATTTTCCACATTCACTCTTTGCGATCTGTTTACCTGCTCTCCTCCGCAGAATCCCGTTTCTGTATTGTATCTCTGCACATTTACACAGTTTGGAAGTGGCGGTTGTGGAATTTGACTCTGCTGATTCACTACCTGTCGCTGTAGCTGTTGCTGCAGATTTATCTCATTCTGCATCTGTGGATTTAATTATGCATTTTTAAAATTTCTGGGTGGATTTTTACATTCGCGCTTCCAGTGTCCAATTTTGCCGCAATTAAAACATGGGAGTTTTTGCTTTAATTCTTCAATATTACCCATCAATCTAGGCTTATTACCCTTAAATTTTCCTTGATTCTGATTAGCATTTTTGTTTTCCAGGGTCGCTATTTGCTGTTCAGCTACCTTCACCTGTGCCCACATTGCTTTCTCCTTTAGCTTCTTTTCTTTGGCATCTGTGTCGTCACCACAATATTTTGCTTTTCTCAAAATGTCATCAACTGATAGTGATTGCCAACCAACTATTCCGTTTCTAATCATTTCACCAATTTCAGGTCTTAAACCATAAACAAACCTGTATATGAAGTGGCTCATGTCCTTTTCACTTAATTTTTCATAGCCACTGTATTGTTTAAAAACCAACAGTAACCTTTCATAAAATTAATGTTCTGATTCTTTTGGCTTTTGATTTGTTCTGTCTATTTTAACCCAGTCAACTTCTTTTGGGGCAATCTTGTTTTTCAACCACACAATTAGTTTGTCATAGAGATCCATAACATCTGCTGATGGAGCACCTGTTATTCTATCTCAAGCAGGTTCTTCTTTGGGCCAACTCACAGAAATTTTACATTCTGTCCAAAGATCCGATGGGACAACAATGTAAAAGAATCCATCAAGATCAATCCACAGAACTTTTGAAACCTTAATAAATCTATCCACCTGTCAATACCATTCCACGGGCTTTTCTCTCAGCCGAGGGAAATCATTGGTGAACAATAAGATGTCCTGCCTTGTCCAAAGAACATGCACATACCCACCTCCAGCTATTTCTCTCATTGGAAACTGATTTGCTACTTCACCCCTCTCTCTCCTTTCTTCCTCTCTTTTCTTTGTCCATTTTACTCTCCATTTACTTAATTCACCTAATCTTTTTAGGAACACAATTAATTCTTTTATATGAATTATTCTTCCTGTAGTGTTCAGGTTTTCAATGTCTTTCTCTGTAAAATCTACTCTGTAATGTTTTCCCAAATTCTTCTGCCTGCTCAAATCAACTTCTAATTCAATAGCTAATTCTTCCAACTGTTCATACTTAGTTTTGGTTTTCCATTGCATGCTTTTACAAATAAACAATAATTCTTCATCCTGATACAGCTTTAAATTGTCAGCTCCAATTGTGCCAATAATCAATTCCTCCAAATCTGCTTTCAGTTTTGCAACATCAAGTAATTTAGTTTCTGGAGTCTTTGGGGTATGCGTTAAATCTATTTTATTAATGCTCTCTTCTGGCGATTCAGCATCAGATTCTGCACCTGTTGGTGTTCTACATAGGGGACTTTGATTAAAAGTTTAATCGGGCATCATTGTTTTTTCTCGGTAAATTTCTGACAAATCTGAAGAAAATTTTTCAGCCACTTTCTGGATTTCTGCATTTAATGGAATAGTTAAAGCTGAGTATCTAACTTCTCTCTGATCAAATACAGGTTGGAAAGGTCCAATCGTTACTGGTACTGTTTCTGCTTCCATACTTTTAGTTAACTGCTGTATTAATTCATCTTTTGCTCTAAAATATTCTGAAGTATTTGGCATTTCCCCACATCCTTCTGTTCTCATTACATTTCTTGGGGTTTCATTTCTACGAACTGAGGTTTCAACATAATTTCTATTTTCTCCAGATATACTGGAACTAGATCTTGTTTCTACTCTTTCAGGAGTTTTTGCATTATTATAATCTGGGTGATGATGCCTCATCAATATCCTCTCTAGGAGGTGCACTTGGAGTAGTTCCTGGAGGAACTCTCGGGGAAGAAAAGGAACAAACTGGTTGATAAGGGGACTGTCTCTGTTTAGTAATATAAATTCCTTCTAAAACTGGATCTTCCAATTCACTTTCATCAGCATTATTATTTTTCTTTCGGGCATTGTTTTGACTAGTTGCCTCACCAAATCTTGCTAGATACAGACCCTCGCATTCTCCATCGACGCATTCTATCCTCATGTGTTTCTCGATCAATGTCTAATCTGGTACCTCTTGTTATACCTTTATTTTCCCGTTCCAATTGAAACATCTCATCCTCCCATTCAGCTAAAGCCTCAAATTGTGTAGGTCTAGGACTTGGTTCAATAGTCATCATCTTGTCTCTTAAATTTTTCTTAACCTTAATGTTAAAGGAACCATCTTCTGGCCATGCTAAAACACCATCTTTCTTGGTATAATCCATCCAATTCTCAAACCAAAGGCAAGTATGATAACCATATTCACCTTCCATATAAGCTGCAGGTGTTTTGTACTTATGAAGTAACTTTCCACCTCGCGTTTCAATTTTCTTGTCAGTTTTCAATTTATTTTTCAATTTCTGAAACCATGAAAGTTTATTTTTCTGCTTAATATAATAATAATCCATGTTTTAAATCTGTTTCCCTTGCTTTAGTAAAGATCGTAACAAGGAAGTTAGTATTCTGCTGCACCAGCCAATCCGTGCGCAAAACTCACTAACAAGCCAATCAACAACGCTACCCAACACCATGATACTCACCATTAATCATAAATCACTCACAAGGCCCATAAACCAACGAGACAATTTTTGGGCAACTGAATCATGTGACCTAATTAATCAGAACCTATTCACAAACTATTTACACATTTATATACATCTGCAGTTTATCATTTCTTACCATGGTTTATGCATATATCATTTTAATTAAGTCACTAAGGGAAATGGATCAGCTGATGGTAACTAGACCATGAATAAACAAGACCAGCTTGTCATTTCAAAATCTAATTTATTATTTTAAATTTTCAAAGGAAAAGCATTTTCTTTAATAAATCATTATTTTATTAGGAAATTAGCAGCATTTAATGAGGAAAGATCAATTAGGCTGACATTTCAAAGCAAATCAGTAAGCATGTATTAAGACAAAATTACAGTTTCCAATCCCTCAAGCTAATTCCCTAACTAATCTTTGCTCCACCTGTAAGGGAAAAATAATTTGGGCCTATTATCCTTACGTGCGCCAAAGTCCATCAGCACGACACACCCTTCAGGAATCGGAAAGCGAGAAGCGCCCTCCTGTCAAAGGGGTCAGGCTTTATACCTTTTCTGTCTGACTAATCTCACTAAAATGTATTCTTTTTTTTGCCATCCAGAGTTCCCAGATGTCACATGTCAGCTCGTCATATTTTCAATCCAAAAACCAAGCCTTTTCTTTGGCTCCATTGTCCGACTAAAAACGTGACTTTTCCTTCCTCGGAAATGCAACATTTCTTCAAGTAACAGACTGTTACTTCCTTAGCTTTGCAGTCTTGACGCATCCTGTCCTTGATTTTGTCATTCTCAGAGCACATCCTGCACAAGAGTCATTCATCAGTATTTCTTTGACAACTGTCGATGTGGTAAAAGTTTCCACTTCAGAATACGTGCAGGCTCCACTCTGGACAGGATTCTAAGCACCATCTATAAAACACTAGGCCTTAAACCTCTCCTTTGGTAACTAGTATTCAAAGAAACACAAGACATTAATTAATTAAAGTATTGAAACTCGTACTGTTACCCACCCCCTTTGCTAATTATTATCCCATTAATATATGTTACCTAGTTAAAGCTGAAGCACACAGAGCTGCATGTTTATATCTACCATTCTTCATTTAGGCCGCAGAATCCTCCACGAGCTAATGCCACATAAAGACAATAAGACATAACATAAGCACACAAAATAAGCACATGCCATTAATTAAACAGCCGCATTTAATACTGACAAAGACAATAGACAAGGTTAGTTTATTATTTTCAACGTACTTGCAATTGCAACATAGAGCACCTAGATTAATCACGTGTGTCGTGTAATGCATTTGAAAACTAGATTGATTAGTACTTTTCAACATACACTGATTAATACGGTTATAATATTATGGAAGTTTAACTTTGCGAGTCAGAACAAAATTTTATTCTGAACCTCGCTCCATCAAACCCATTATGTTAATGCAGCATCTCGCTATGGCATGCAGGATAAGGTGCTTAGTTCACCAGAGACTCCATGGATCCTGTAGCTGGCCTGTGCTCCATCACAGTCGGTCCATACTGTTGACTTTAACCTGGTCCAGTGCGACCAAATAACCTTCATTTGCGCTTTTTGCTTCTAGGCACTAGAACTCTTTTTATTCTGTAAAAATGAATAACTTCAATTCATTATTTTTTATCATGATTTATTTATACAATTATTATTTCTAAACCAGTGTGGAGTCTTTTTGTGATGTTTTCATTGTGTTTCTCCGTGTGTGTTTTGCACGAATACATGACACATTGGGGCATATTTAAAAACCCCTATCACCATCACAACAGCACTTTCAGTGACGCTGTGATGGTGTTAGTGACCTCACGTTATTTACAAGGCAGAGTTAAGCCACTTAACGTGGGTTAACATTGCCTTGTAAAAAAGGCTCTCTTTCACTCTGTAGTTAGCATGAAAGGGGAGGGCAATGGGTGTTGCTGTGGGCGTTCCACCATAACATCCATTGACTTTGACGCTGCCTCCTATTTACAACGGCAGCATAAATAGGAGGCAGGTCCAAAATTAAGACCAGGGAAAACCTGGTCTCAAACAGGTGAAACATGGAGAAATGCTTTAGTTCTCCTAGTTTTTGCAGTTACCATGTGTGCTGCCTTGTGCAGCACACTGAAAAATAGCAAATTGCCTACGATTGTTTATGTGTAGGAATGTCCCCCTTCCTGCACATAAACAATCATTTAAAAAAAAAAAATGCAGCTTTGCAACTTCTACGTATACTGCATCAAGCAGCACACTTAGAAGTTACAATACTGCATTTAAAGAATTTTTATGATGAGGGGAAGATTCAGCTTATTGGCTCCATTTTGGCTTCCTATCAAAGCAAAGTAGAACTTGGTGGCTTAAATCCGGCTACTATTTCAACTACATTTTGTGGCACAATTAAAGCTTTAGGAGATTTATTCTTGACTAAAGGTAATAATAACTCCAAGGGGAGCCAGAAACGCAGAGACCAACCAGGCTGGTACTCTAAGATCTGTGGAGTAAATAAATCGTTACTCATCCAGGCAATTAAGGGCAAGCAGTCGTCTCTGATTAAAGTAGCAAGACACAATTATAATTTGGCCATTAAGAAAGCAAAGAGGGACTGGGACGATAAGTTTTGGCATGACCTCAAGAAGGCCAGTGTGGGGAAGAACGCACAAGGTTTCTGGGATCTAGTAAGATCAAGGAATAGACCAGATAGTTCCCTGATTACCTGTAACATCACTGGTGACAGCTGGTTTGCCCACTTTTCTTCCCTGTATACAGTTGACTTGGTCGGCGAACAAGTTCAGCCCTTGGATAGCCTTGAGCTGTCCGAAGAGGAGGCCATCGGATTTACGGCAAAAGAGGTTGAAGCGATTATTCGCTCCCTGGTTCCGCGCAAAGCAGCAGGCCCCGATGGGGTTCCAGGAGACCTGTTGCGCTTAAACTATCTAGAGTGGGGGAGGATCTTGGCAGGTCTCCTTAATGCCATCATGAAGGGTGCGCCAATCCCGGAGTCATGGAGAGGGGCGGAGGTGGTCCCTATTTTTAAGAAGGGCTCGAGGGACGACCCCGCAAACTACCGCCCTATTAGCCTAATAGACTCCACGCAAAAGGTTATAGGGAAGGCAGTATTAGGCAGAATCCTACAGTGGGTCGAAGACAACAAAATTCTGTCCGACCTACAGGCAGGCTTCCGTCCTGGAACGGGAACAATTGAGCAAGCTTTCCGACTACATCTGCTATACTGGAAGACAGTTGTTCTGGGCGGAGGCAGTCTTTATTTGGCCTTTATAGACCTGAAGACTGCCTTCGACCTAGTGCCGAGGCAGAGCCTATGGGGGGTTCTGCAGGACTTGGGTATGCCCACATACATTTTGAGTATCCTAATCAAGCTTCACGAGGGAAACTTCGCCCAGGTGAGGTGGGGTAGTCAGGGCCAAAAAACATCTAGAATAGCTGTGAGTAGGGGCGTCCGCCAGGTCTGTCTGCTAGCCCCCACTCTATTTTCACTTTATGTTAATGGAGTGGTGGAGCATCTGCTAAAAACACCTGCAGATGCTCCCTCCCTGGCGGGAAAACGCATCCCGACCCTGCTATTCGCGGACGACACCTCCTCATCTCGAAGTCCCCAGTGGGCTTGCAGAAGCTACTCGATAGCTTCTATGTTTTCTGTACACTTAGGGGACTGGTATTTAATACCAGTAAAACCAAATACCTAGTATTAAATCCGGCAAAAAAAATGGGAATCCGGCCAAACCTGAAGGGTGTGCAGCTGGATAGGGTGGCGGAATTCGATTATTTGGGTATCAGACTCTCCGATCGAATGCACTGGGGCCCTCATATAAACAAAATGGTCCTCTCTCTCAAAAGGGTAACAGGCACACTTCTCAAAGTACAGCGTAGTTCTACTATAAAACCTATCTCCCCCATTGTAGAGATCTACAATGCAAGAGCAGTTAGTGGGTCCCTGTATGGGGCAGAATGTTGGGGTGCCTGTAACATTGCCCAGCTTACCCAGTCAGAGAATAAATTTTTTAGGTCATTGTTGTCCCTTCCCCAAAGTACACCTATGATTCCGGTACTGTATGATTTGGGGAATTGTCCAATAAAGGACCAGGCCCAGCTCCACCCTTTGTTACTGTGGTCACATCTATGGCAAGTCCCGGAACTTGCTCATTATGTGGAAGGGCTGGCAGAAATTCTGTCTATATCTGGCTGGACAAAAATTAGTTGGCTGCGTAATGTAAAATCCTTACTTGTTGAGCTTGGGTTGGGGGAGGCATGGACAACTCGATCTGCTGTGCCAAAATCCCAATTGAAGCAGATTTACTGGAGCTGGGTGTATAATAAAAAATATTCAAACCCAAAAAATGGCAGGATTGTTTCCAACTATCTTCTTTTAAAGGATGTACCCTCGTTAGAGCCCTATTTTGATTTTATTACCAAACCGCGGGATCGCATGTTGTATTTTAAATTTAGGATTGGCACCCTTCCTCTTGGTGAGTTTACAGCACGCTGGAGCGTGTCCCCAAGTACCCTTAGCTCATGCCCATGCTGTCCGCTGATCTTGGAAACAGTGCCCCATATCTTATTTGAATGCACTGCATATAAACTTCCGAGATCTAGGTGGCTGAAACCAGTGTGCAGGAATATGGGTACCAGGTCCCACTCTATGGCCTTACGAATCCTCATGTCAGATACTCGGCTAATATACGCTTGTGCCATCTCCAAATTTCTCAGCTGGGTATGGATTATTAGAGCAAGAAGGCTTAAAGACAAATGATAAAAATGTTTAATCAGATCTTAATCCTAATGTGTTATCCAATTTTTTATAACTGGATGGTATACTGTGTATAATCATTCCTTATTTATTTTATCTTGTGGAATTTGTATTGTGAGATTGTTTTTATTCTGATGCTTTTAAGATAAAATGTTATCGAAATAAAGCCTTCTACAAACAAACAGAATGTTTATGTGCAGGAAGGGGGCCCTTCCTGCACATAAACAATTTTTCCCGCAACACAGACACCCTTGCACTATGGAGCAAGTGTGCCTGCAATAGTGCTAGGCAGCTTATCTTAGTGCCATTGAAGGGGAAACGCAGGGCTGCACCATATTCTAGTAAATATGGTGCAGCCCTGCATTTCTAAAGTGACAAAACGTGTTGTTAGCCTTCTTGGCCTCTCTCAGCCTCTTCTTGAAATGCTGTTAACTTGACACTTATCTGTGCTAATAATCCAGGGGCGGAGACATGGAAATATTGTTGCTCTAACTCACAAATCTCATCTTGTAGTCTTTTAGACGGTTTCTAATGTCTTTGAGTACTCCAGACTGCAGGGCTATGCAGGTCCCACCATCTTGAATGCCTCCCATTATGTGCCCATTGAATCGATCGTGACTGTATTCAATTCAAAATATTCTGTGATCTTAACCCGGACCTCCTCCCTGAACACCAAATTTTGAAGTGTGTTTAGGGAAGACGCCATGTGAAAGGTTGTATGCACTGTTTTGGAATAAGGAGCTGAATCGTGACAGGCGCATGATCAGAGAGTGTGCGCGAGTGATGCGAGACATCAGATGTCCAAGACTGCATATTTCTTGAAGTTAACCAGAAACTGAGTCTGGACCACGCACTGTGTTGCTGGGTGACGCAAGTTCCTTCACGAGCCCTTGGATGTAACACCCGCCATGTATCTAATAGGTAATAGTCTTTGATTATGTTGTGCAATGCTGCAGCCACACTTGGGTGGTGTGTGCATGATGTGCCCATTCTATCATCCTGCAGCAACTGGACAAGATTGAAGTCCCCTCCCCACAGCAGCACAGATGCCCCAACAGCTTGAATCCTGTGCCATAACTGGTGAAAAAAGTCCAGGTCATCTCTATTGGGTCAGTCAGTGTAGACAATGGTAACCTGTAGGCCATAGCGTGCAGCGTGTAGTATTATGTAGCGCCCTACAGGGTCTAGCACAGTCTGCTGTGTTCACCAGGGAACCCCTTTCAGTATTTAAATCCCCACACCTCGGGTGTAGTTGGAGAAGTTAGACAACCATATCTCACCCCATCTTTTTGAGTCGAGTCGCGTTCGCGTTGTTTCTGTTAGGTGAGTTTCCTGCAACAGGCAGATATCCGCCCCATGTCTTGCAAGGTAGGAATGTATTAATCTCGATTTTCTGTGGTTGTTAAGACAGCGCACATTCCACGTGACACATTTTAATGTGGACATCTTAGCTTGTGTATTTACTCTGCATTATGTACATTATGCTGATCCCTGTCCCATGCAGGCCCCCTTACGTGAAGTGTCTGGCCCCCATGTGAATGTGGCTTGCAATGGGGTGTAGCTCATGTAGACATTGTCGGTATAACAGGTGGCAATACATAAAAATATTTAACTTCCCCTTCCCACCTGCCATCCACGCAACCCCCCAATTAGGTTGTGTGTTCATCCCCTTATCTAGCCCAACTCTTGGAAGAATAACCTAGGCGAGCCTAGGGCTGGTGAGAATTCTCACTGGGGGGAGTGGGGTCGCCAGCATACGCCCCTGCCTTGTACAGCAGGGTGGCTGAGCACATTACAGTTTGACTTCCATGGTGTAGTACATGTGTCTGGATCAGTTCTTATGTCAACTTGCGGCGGTGTTATGGCGGTCTGGCTACTCAGTCTTTCAGATGACGCTTGAATGCGACGGAATACAGCAAGAGCAACAAATATCTATAATAATGGTAATAATAGTGGTAACATGAATGTAGAATTGGATCCAGTGATCCTAAGTCCATATCAGCGCAATGGGGAGCCCGTCGCTTAACAGTTTCTTGGCCTGTGTGAACTCCCGGCGCGCTGCCTGCACTTCTTGCATGAATTTTGGGTACATAGTTATGTTATTACCCTGACACTGGAGCGCACCCTTCCCGCGGGCAAGTCACAGTACTGTGCCCCTATCCCGATAATTCAGAAGGCGAGCAAGGATTGGGTGTGCTGGTGTGCCCGGTGGTGATCTTGGGCCTAGTGTGCAGTGTGCTCGTTTAACTAAAAACATGTCTTAGAGGTCATTCCTAAAGTGGTCCTTCAGCCTATTTTCCACATATTTTTCCATACTTGTAATGTGTGTGGACTCAGGAATTCCAATAACACAAACATTATTGCAGCAGGACCTCTCTTCCAAATCTTCATTCTTTGCTTTTATTAAATGGAGAACTTTGTCCATGCACAGCAATTGTTCATGTGTTTCCTTCTGCCGATCATCAGTATCTGACGCTGTAGTTTCTAATGTGTGCAATTGGGCTTCATGCTTATCAACTTTCTGTGTGACATTATCAGAGCGTGCAGTTATTAAGTCTATCTTGGAATCAATTGTCTGTAAGCTAGCCTGCATAAGCCTTCAACATAGACCTCACATCTTCTTCCTGCATGCCATCCTTGGTGGCCCCAGTCGTTTCCACGGGCTGCGTGGAGCTGCCTTGTGCTGTCTCATCACCCTTTTGTCGAAGGTTAATTTGGGCCGTTTACCATCAGGTTTCCCCATTCCTTGGCACAATGAGGAGCCTGTCACTAAACAGCAGCAGCTTAGGGTTGTCGCCGCGTTAATGTCTTTGCAGGGGGTGGCCGTCGTTCCAGAGCATTAATTTCATGGCCCGTCCTCAGCCTCTGCCTATTGCCCTGATACACTGAGCCCGCATGTTTTGCACATGTCGTCTGGGGTAAGTTTCTTGGAGGGCTCTCACTGCTCTGGCCCCAAACACGTAGTGTTGCACAAGGTCTTAGAGCCTAATTAGTTACTGGAGGTGTGGTCAGTAGGCCAGAAGTATTGTGCTGCCCTAGTGTGCGTTGCTACCAGCATCACATTTAACACTCTCAATTTCCACTCACCCTACTTGCTAGATTATTTCATGTGGTGTGGCTTGATTCTGAGGTGTTGCCTCGCCTGTCTGCGTCCTTCCGCCGGTGCCTCGTTTCGTGTCTAGCACGCCCCTGGGGTCCCGGCTAACACACCAATGCCAGTGCTCTACTAAGCCCGGTCAGCCGGTCCTGTCTATAGCAGGTCCCAGGCCAAACAAGTGACGCCCCCCGCCAGAGCAGAAAAAAAAACACAGCCTTCCATGTAAGTGCAGAGGCCCAGTGCAGGTCCCCCACTCCAGCGCGCCGCACCCCTGCCCTAGGCCAGACCTATGCCCTCAACTCAGCGATTCCACCGACACGCTATCTCGGCTCCCTCTGGCACCGGGGGTTACAGCTAACTCAGCTGAGTCCTCAAGCACTCTTCTCCCCACTCCTCAGAGTGGGTGCATCCTCAGGTCAGCAGGATGGTGGCAGCTCCTCCCACTTCAGTCCCAGGCCCCCACCGGTGTCGTGAGTGGAAGACCACACCATGCCGCAAAGCCTCACGATCATGGGTGCAGGAATTCAGAGCTCCCAGGCCTCCGGAATGTCACGTTTCGTGCTGCCCGTCTGTTAAAATAGCATCTGGCTATTTTTGATGCCGAGAATCAACAGGATGTGCCTGGATAAATAATGAATTAATGCGCTCAGCCGGCAGAGTCCTTTGAGTGAGCGGCCATTTTGCAGCTTGGTTTGGCCGCGCCCCAGGAAACCCCAACTTAGAAGCAAATATAATTTTTTTACAAGTCCTTCCAAAGTCTTTGGAATAGGTGGGCTGTGTAGGTTTAGGATTCAGGAATCGGAATGGAACTGTGGAATAATAAAGATAGGATGGCCCACAACCGTGCTGCTAGTCTACTAGTAGTCGATCTGATTTAGGAAAGGACCATGTTATTGTAATTGCCGTTTCCTGTCAAGAAATCTTTTAAGAGATATTATTTAATATTTATTTAACACTAATCATTTTTTGTCTCTTTAGTTATGTCTTTCATGATCAGCATACAGGGGCAAGAAGAAGAGGCTGTCTTCCGAGGGATGGCGGGAGCTGGAGGTACCTCCCATCAGGAATGACGCTCCTCCACAGATTGTTATTGTTGTTATTGTTATTTTAATTTTATACCGCGCCTAATTACCTGCAGGTCTCTAAGCGCCCGGAAAAGATGGTACAGGACAATAACATAACAGGGTCAAAGCAAAAAAATAGCATTGGATTATGCCATGCTCAGGCTTCTCCTGAACAATAGCGTTTTCAAGGTCTTTCGAAATCTTAAGAGGTTTCCTTCCTCACGCAGCCCTCCAGGCAAGTTGTTCCACAACTGGGGAACCAATACTGAGAAGGCTCTGCCTCCCTTCGTCACTAGCCTGTAGCGAGAGCAGGTCAACAACTGCGAGTCCGAAGACCGAAGTGTTCTCGCCGGGCAGTACAGTTGTAGGCGCTCCTTGATATAGGCCGGAGCCTTACCATAAATAGCCTTATGAGCTGTACACAGACTCTTAAATTCCACTCTCTCTTTAATTGGAAGCCAATGTAGGCTTTGTAATAAAGGAGTGGCTTTAGACCTCCTAGGGAGTCTAAAGATCAATCGGGCAGCATCATTCATCAAGACCTGGAGCCTATTAGTAAGGGTTTTCGGTAGGCTAAGATAGAGGGCATTCCCATAATCGATTCTGGAAATGATAGTGGCAGTTACTATTGATCGCATCATGGGCTCTGAAAGGATAGGGGACAGCTTCCGCAGTTGCCGAATGATGTTAGTACAGCTGCCTACCACCGACGCGATCTGAGGAGCCATCGACAGGTCAGCGTCCAACCTAATCCCCAAGCTTTTTACAGCCAGGCTTGGTTTTGGGGCAGGGCCCAACTCCATAGGCCAGTAGAGGTCACTCCAAGGTGAGAGAGTGGATGGTATAACCAAGATCTCAGTTTTGTCAGGATTGACTTTTAAAAGGTTATCCGTCATCCATCGCACCGTGAACCTCAAGATGTTCTGGGATTGGAGTTGTGCAGCCGTAGTGTCATTTATACTTAGCAGCAGCTACGTATCGTCCGCATAGTTGAAGACTTTACAGTCCATCGCAGCCAGCGCAGCGATCAGTGGTTGCAGGTATAGGTTAAATAGAAGCGGGGACAGGGCCGACCCCTGCGGTACTCCACACTCTAAGATCCCCACCTCAGATGTTTCATCCCCTAGTTGTATCCTTTGGGTCCTTCCTGTAAGGAAGGATTCCAACCACTGAAACACCGAACCCTTAATCCCAAAGCTCTTCAATCTATCCAAGAGCAGGGTGTGGCTGACAGTATCGAACGCCGCTGATAAATCTAAAAAAATCAGGGCGCTCGCTTTCTTACAGTCAGCCCTACCTCTTAGTTCGTCCAGCACCGAGAGCATCACCAACTCGGTGCTGTGATGGGCTCGAAAACCTGCCTGTCTATCATGGAGTAGGTGGTGAGATTCCAGATAGCAGGACAGGGACTGAAGAACGTGTTGCTCAAGGATTTTTGAGAGAAAGGGCAGCTGGGAGATGGGTCTGTAGTTCTTCAACACAGCGGGGTCCGACCCCAGTTTTTTCAATAAGGGTCTTACCCGCGCCTCCTTAAGTTCACTCGGCAGATATCCCATGTCTAGCGATCTGTTGAGGAGAGAGATGATATACTCCTCTAGTAGGGGACGCGCAATGCGAAAGATCTCAGGTGGACATGGATCAGCTGGGGAACCAGATTTAATTTTACCCATCAGCTGTGCCAAGATTAGTGTATCCATCTCTGGGAACACTTCAAGAGAACAATCGCTTGCCTTATTAGATGTTAAGGCAATGGCAGTCCCTGTTGCCGCCACCTTCTCTATCTCCTGGACAATGATCTTCACCTTCTCCAAGAAGTAGGTCTGGAAGGTGTTACAGTCAAAAGGGGCCTTAACATTGTCAGGCTTCTTACTCAGCTCAGCCAATATTTTAAAGGTTTCTTTCTGGATATTAGTGGCCTTGCTTAGGCGCGACTCAAGATAGTCCGCTTTAGCTTGAATCATGAGTTTTTTGTATTGGTGGAGGGAGGCCTTATAGATATTCCTATCTATATCCTGCTTGGATTTCCTCCACAGCCTTTCTAATCTCCTTAACTTTGTTTTGGTTTCCCTTAAGAGCGGAGTGAACCAGAGAGCTTTCCCTGAGCCCTTGATTTGCTGTGTTCTCACTGGCGCTATCTGATCGATGGCCCGAGTCATACATCTTGTTAAATCAGAGTATTCTCGGTCCAGATTACAATCCAACTCTAAAACCTGGGGAGGTTCCAGATGTGCCTCAGTCAAAGACATCAAATTGACTTCAGTCCATTTCCTGGTTTTTCTAAACCCATGTGAGTGACAAACGGCCCCATTGTTAAGTGGGACCTCACACGAGACCAAACAATGATCCGACCAGACACAGGGCGCTGCCTCACTGAATGTTAGAGTGGCATCGGTGGTCCACATAAGGTCGAGAGTGTGGCCTTTTACATGCGTTGGAACATCCACAATCTGTGTAAAGCCCAGTGCGGACATTAATGTGTCTAACTGGCGCATGGGTGAGTCCCAGTTGGGCTTATCCCAATGTAGATTAAAATCCCCTGTAACCAAGATTTTTGTATATCTTGACCTAAAGTCAGATATAATAGGACAGAATAGGTCAAAGAAGGTAGGGGTTGCCTTCGGTGGGCGATAGACAGACAAGATCACCCAACACACATTGTGTATGGTGACCTTTACCCCGAGGAGATCGGCTAGATCAATCGTCTCAGTTAGTATCTTTTCGACTGTCATGGTCTTCCTGTACAAAATAGCTACCCCACCCCCCCGTGAGCCCCCTGGGCGGTTGTGCCAGATGGCTCTGCTGGCCCCAGTAAGTCCTCCTGTTGTTAATATTAATATATATTTCTCTAACTTTTACCGCTCCTTATTTTGAACTATTATTTCGGTTACCTAACTTTTTTTTTTCTAAAATCCTCTTCGATCTATCTGTTTCTAAATTCCTGTTATCCCTGCATTACCTACCAACTTAGTTAATGATATATTTCTGGTGTCTGTTTTATTTTTTTTACATCAAACCAAAATGCCTCTGCTCTGACTCTGTATTGGTCTGTCTATAGCTTGCTTTCTTCTGGTTTTTCATTCAGCTTTCCCTATCCCCTTATATATTTTGTGGATTGCTTAGTGGTGGTACTGTAAGATTTGAGAACCCATTGGCCATACTAATACTAGTATTAGTACTACTACTCTGCAGTGAAGATTGCATGCCCAGGTAAGGTATTCTATGAATGTTTGTTAAGATGAGAAGTCTTTCTTTTCTTTTACTTTCTCATGCTCAATCAGTAAGTGATGGTCAGTTTGGACACCCCAAAGTTGTGTGTTTTACTTTTTCTCGTCTAGGCCTATTACTATTTTTCTTAGCAGCAGTTGATGGTGAACAACTGATTACTGTGCACCATGGCTGGGAGGAAGGAGGAGAAGGAGGAATACGGCACCCTTATATTTTCTAACCAAGAGACCTCATGTCTGATTGTCCACCCAGTTGGCCAATCTTTTTCTTTTAAAAATCACAGATTCACCAATAGCTCTGGCCACTGAGCCCAGTCCTCTGGGTTGTCCTATTCTTGAGAGTGCCACAAACAAAATGCCCAACTGGATATTTTATTATTTTTGATAGGACATACTATCTACTCTACTCTAGTACCTGAATTGTAGTGATGTGTATGGTGTATATATTGTATTTTCAATCTTGCTAGTGAAAAAATAAAAAGGGGGATGCGTATATGGCATCTAAAAATTGCGAAATGATTATTCAAGACTTACCAGTAACAGAGCCAATGGCAAAGGCAACGCCAGCCAGGAGGAAGCTGATGCAGCAGCTGCAGGGGATGAGCCAGCAGCAATCGAAGTAGCAGGAGTAAATCATGTCTGTTTTCTGCAGTTACCTCCAACAACAGAAGCAAGCCTCCCCACAGAACTTCACTTAGCTTTGAATTTGAGCCAGACAGCACAGTGCGCACACACAC
This sequence comes from Lissotriton helveticus, assembly GCF_964261635.1. Lineage (NCBI taxonomy): Eukaryota > Metazoa > Chordata > Amphibia > Caudata > Salamandridae > Lissotriton > Lissotriton helveticus. The sequence continues at coordinate 668,780,512 of NC_136057.1, forward strand.
ACACAGCAACATAGCATTTTACAAATTAAATTAAAAAATCGATGCCCCGCTATCAGTCACACCACACTTGCCACCACCACTACACAGACATCTAGGTCTGGTGTTGTTGTTTACCTTTAGGCCACTTCCCTGAGTAATTCAATCGATCATCTCTGGTCCTCCTGACTCCTACTGTGAGTATGGTATGGTGTCCAACCCCATACCAACAGTGTCCCAAGTGAGTCCCAGACTCGTCCCAACTGAAAAATGCACTGCATAGGCCTGAAGTAGTACAATTTTGTTATTGAACAGCAAAAAGGGAAAGATTGGCTTGAGTCACTTTTTTGTGTGTCGAATAGGAGACATTATTCACAACAAACAACATTCACTCAGCGTGCAATGCATGACATCATTTACCTGTTCTTCCAGGGCAGTCCCTCTAGGATCGGAAAGGATAGATATATAGTCAGGGCCCAGGTTTAGAGGCAGGCACACATTTAACATTTGTTGTAATCCCCATCCAATGTCTGGCTTGAGGGAAATAGCTTTAGGGCCAGTCAGGCGGATAACATGGATGTTATTTTTTCACTGACTGCACACAGTTGCAACTTCAATCCGGTAATAAAAATGTAAGACGGTGGGAATGGATTTGTGTACCAGAAAGACAGTGATACACACAAATCGAAGTAAATACTGTTCCTTAGCTATATTTTTGGGGGGGCTTAAAGTAAATAATGTTCCTTAGCTATATTTTTTGGGGGGCTTTTTTGGGGACGTCAAAGGAACAAAAAAAGTAATTTCAAAGTCTAATTGTCAGGGAATTTGAACTCGTCCTCAAATTCTGGTGGTTCACTCAGAAGTAGGTCACCTAACACACTACTTCCATGACCTGAGTTGCCGTAATCCTCATCCTGAGGTACAAAGTGCTGTATGGTGCTGGTGGTATAAAGTGCTGATTCATTTTGACCATGGTTACCCTCTCCACATTTTCGGGTGAGAGACTGGTCCTTCTCACTGTCAGAACAGCACCAGCAGCACTGAAAATATGCTCAGAAGAGACACTTGCTATGGGGCAAGCCAGATAGTTTATCACCATCATCCTAAGCACTGGCCATAGGTGCCTTTTCCTATACCAATACAGCAATGGGTTTTGATCAAAGTAGACCTCTGTTGTGTCATCCAGATATGCCTGGACCATCCGCTCAATGGTCATGAGTGTTACACTTTGTTCAGCCTCTGTTGCCTTTGCCTCAGGGCTGGACTTAAGCCCCACCTGGAGAAACCATTCCTGTGCCAATTTTGGGGCTGGTGCTCCTGTTCTTATTGTTGTTAATATTGTTCTTGGTGTTGTTGGTGGTTTTGGCTTTGGTTTCTAGCTGACTGCCTTGCACAGATATCCAAGTTTTGTAGCTGGCAACATCCCCGTCTGAAAAAGGAATGAAAGTGTACAGTAATGGTTTGTACCGTGGATCAAGACCTGTGGCACAAATGTAATGGTTGGATGACACAATACATCTTTGCACCCTTGTATTTTCAGATAAAGGAAAGGTTAAGCTCTCCACGAACTCATGTGCTCCTATCTTTTCCTCCGCACCTGTGTACATTACAGACACCTCCATTAGCTGTTTTTGTAGCATCCAACAATGGTATAGCTTGGCCCATGATACAGTCCTCCCTGCTGACTTCAAGTGTGAAGACCTCGATAGGAAGTTGCATCTCTGTCAGGCATTTAACTAGGTCCCATTGGTCCATCTCAATGATCACAGCTTTCACAGTAGCATCCCCTGTATGCATGACATATTCATTGATTGGTCTGTGCTGCTCAAAAAGACGTTCAAGCATTTAATAAGTTGAGTTCCAACGTGTTGGCACCTCCTGGATGAGTGCTTAAACTAGCATTCAATTATTACGTTGAATGATCCTCAGCTATTTCCGGGCTTTAAAAGAATGGTTGAAGTGTGTGAAGATTCTTCTGCAGGTTGGCAGTAAGTTGCTGACTCGGTCTTCTTTTTTAAGAAAGTCTTGAACAATGATGTTGATGTAGTGCGCCAAACATAGGCCATTGAAATAGCCACCATCAGCCATGGCCTTAACTATATTACTGCCATTGTCCCTGGCAACAAAATCAATGTTAAGCCCTCTTGATTGCAGCCATTCAAAGACCTTAGTATTAAAGTCTTCCAAAATGTTTGCAGCTGTATGGGCTTTCTCCGTGGCAAACATGGCTACTGTAGCATACTTCTGTGCACCATTAGAAATGTTAGCAGTGTCAATACCTGCAGATATCTTTTCTCTAACCCCCACAAAAGAGATCCAGTGTGCAGTGATACCCATGTAATCAGTGGCTTGGCAACTGGTCTGCATGCCTGTTGTCAGTTTGATAGAGTGAACAGCATTCTGCTGCAAAGCTTGTCCATGCAATTCCAGCACGTTGTGATGTAGTGCTCGAACAGAAAATATGGCAAAATGAGACCGGAATGGAATCTTCCATTTTGGGCAGATGGCTGCCATTAATTCAAGAAAACCCACCCCTCCCACAAAAGAAAAAGGGAGGAGATCCAGCACTAACATTTTAGCCAGCTTTGTGTTGTACAAACATGCCATTGGGTGGTTGTGTTCATACTGACCCTCCGACCTAAACATGCTGAGAATGGTAGCCTGGATTTTTTTCTTTTCTAGTGCCACTGATGCGGGTGACTTCTTGACACCAGATGTTGGGCTCAATATGCATTTATTTGTTGTAGTTCTCTCTTGCCTTGGACCCCTTGGTGTCTTGGCCTGACTCTTGTGCCATTGAGATATTGCTGATGATAATGTGGGTGGTACAACTGCACTGCTGGGGACAGGGCTACTATGTGTACTGAAGAAAATGTCTTCCTCTTGTTCACCTTCCACCGTGATTGGATCTTCTTCATCACCCCCACCAACAGTTTTTTGGCAGCTAAGGTGTGCCTTCCACTCGATCAAGTGGTGTTCTCTCAGATGGGTTGTTTGGCTTCTGGTACCATAGTTTGTACCAAGCTTACCCGGAGTAACACCTACTCCACAAATAGAGCATATAACAATGTTCACCTCCTTCCTGCTAACCGAAAAGGAGTCCCAATCTGGAGAGGTCAACTTTTTGATGCTGTTGGTGCCACTTGCAATGTCGATGAACTGGTAGCTGGGCACGATGTTTGACTCTCTGAAGTACCTACTTGTACAGAGGTGGTTGCGGTGGGTGTAGGTCACTGTCAGGACTTTGTAAATATGGCAGCTGGAGTTAGTGTTGGTGGTATCTGTGTTGGTGGTATCCGTGCCACATACCTCACAGCAATTTGAGATGGGGTAGTGTTGCTCTCCACTGGGCGGGACTAAAGTCCATGATTACTGGCTCGTCATCATCCTCCTCTTCTACATCTACCTCTATAACTCTAAGGCTTTCTGGAACCTTCCTTTTGCCTAGCCTTGTCTCATGGCGTGTCTCACTCTCAGACTGAGGTGGGAGCCATGTGGCGTCTATCATCAGAAGAGGGGCTTGCAGAAGAAGCTGATGGACTAACACTCCTTTTCCTTGCTGGGGAACTGGAAGACAATGGATCTTCTGAAAGAGTGGCTTGCTCTTTTTCTTCCTCAGCAGGAGGCTTGATCTCCTGAACTGCCCCATACTTCGTGAAGAACAACTACTATAGAGAGTGGTTGCGGCTGTTGTTGTCCACTTATCTGAGTTTCTAGTGTTAAATGGGTACTACTTTCCACAAAAATAGGTCCATTTCAACATCACACGTAGGCGTTGTTATGATTAGACTGGCTGTCTCTGGGACAGAAATGGACTTGGGCCTAGTTTGATGGGGTGGGTCCACTGATGCAGGGGTGCTGCTCCCAGCTTTCTCCCCGGAAATCGCTGCTACAGGACCAACTTTTGGTTTCCAAATAAGGTCTTGGGCAACATACCGGTGGTGGTAAGTGGCAGTGCCTTCTTCTCACTGGAAACTTTCTTGGTACTGGACCTGCTACGTTTCTTTTTCTTTGGGATCCCTTTTGAAGATGTCAGTTAGCAAGCAGTGGCACAAGTTGAAGAAATGTCTGTGGTCACATGTCATTTGACGCTGTATGCAGGCCTTCTGTCTGGCAGTACAATGGGTGATGTTGCCACCTCCTCTTTTGTGCACCTAAAAGCAAATAAGCAAGAAGAACAACAGTGAACGTGGCATTGTTGTAGTGTAATTCCTAGTACAAACCAATACAATATAATTTATTGTGTGGTCACACTTTTTAGTGTTTTTAATAATATTGTTACCTCAGTTATTAAAACAATTGACGATAAAGTGCAGCCATTTGTGAGACTTCTTTGAAAACAACAAGGGCTTTCATGGTGTACTATACAGTACACTCAGGAAAAATAGGAAAGGAGGAGAACAACAAAAATACAAATGTTACAGTTTGGCATTGTGCATCACGTGGGATGCAGCATTCAGGGAGCTGCAGTTGAAAAATGGCAATGGATGGAAGCAAAAAAACAAGGGGAACAAAGGGAAGACAGACATGCAGGCCTATGGCAAAAACACACTAACTGCCTCCACAAAATGGCCACCAGCCACATGCTCACAACAACAACAAGCTGGAGGCCTGGAAAACAATGAACTCAAGCAGGCCTATATGGATACAGACTTTACAAAGTGGCCCCATGCCACATGGGAAGATTCAGCCAAGGAAAATGCTGTACACTATTAAAAACAATTGCACACACTGGCCAGACAAAGGAGGCATGCTAAACAATTTATCTTTAATGCAACAATGCCAAAAACAAAAATCCACAGGGCTAAAAAGGTTTGCAAGTTACAACCACACATAAATCCAACAAAGGCATTGAATTTAACACACATGGAAAAAAAGGTGTAACACCACAAAAAATAAGTTTTGTATTTTTAATCAAATGCCATCCATGGCCAAAAGGATGTAAATTCAGCAGACACCACGAAACAGTTGTTTCATGAACCCATGAGCAGCTCTGGGTCTATTGGTTGGAAAGCCCATTGGCAGGCTAGGCCACATAGTGAATCAATTTAAATCAATATTACACATTTATTAAAAACATGTAGAAAATGTAGTGAATTTTGCTACATTTTTGCTGAATAAAAGAAGAAAAAATTGCATGTAAAACAACAACCAGGAAGAAGGCATAGGCAGCAGAAAGAAGGCATGCAGGCCTATCGCAGAAGCACACTGGCTGCCATCACTAAATGGCCGCTAGCCACATGGCCAGGCCACAACAACAAGCAATAAGCCTACAAAGGAAAGACAATGGAGGTCTACAGCAAAAGCACCCTGGCTGCCTTCACCAAATGGCCACCAGCCACATGGCCAGGCCACCACAACAAGAGGCAATAAGCCAAAAGCACCCTGGCTGCCTTCACCAAATGGCTGCCAGCCACATGGTCACAACAAGAAGAAGCTGAAGGCATGGAAAAACAATGAACTCAAGCCGGCCTATAAGGACACAGGGCCTCATTTATGAGAAATGACGCATCGCTGCGTGAAAGCAGCGATGCGTCACTTCATAGTGCGCACTCCTTGCGACATGATTGATGCGTCATATTTAATGTATGACGCATCATTTTGCAAGGAGTTACAGATACGTCAGTATTTCTGACGTATCTGTAAGCTCAAAAATGACGCATTGCTGGAGTGTGTCAAAAAAAGGGCCTGCGTCAGTCTTACGCCTGCTGTGAGGCAGGAGCAAGATGTTGACGCAACGGCTTCCTAAATGTGATGCAGTGAAATCTCATAGATTTCACTGCGTCACTTCTACGACCCTTCCTTGCGTCAATACGCCCCCCTTGCATACATTATACCTGGCGCAGGTACAATGTGGCGCAGGGGTTTACAAAGTGACGCATCTACCTAGATGAGTCCCTTTGTAAATATGGCACAACAAGGCGCATTTTTACGCCACTGGCGCATCACAAAAAGTGACGCACCGGCAGCGTAAAAGTGACGCACAGCCTCATTAATGAGGCCCACAGACTTTACAAAATGGCCAGTGGCCACATGGAGAGGCTCAGCCATGGAAAATGCTGGTCCACTATCTTAAACAATCTCACACACTGGCCAGACAAAGGTGGCATGCTAACACATCTTTAATGCAATAATGCCAAAAACAAATATCCACAGGGCTAAAAACATTTGCAAGGTACAACCAAACACATATCCAACAAAGGCGTCACATATTACATCACTCATGACATGGTCAGCGACATCACTCATGACATCACTGATGACATCTCAAATGACATCACTAATGACATCACTGATGACATCATCCAGTGAATGTGTGTCTTTCTGAAAAATAAATATGTTTTATATATGAATATCTAAAGGTTGATGGAAGAAAAAAATTGTAAATAAGTGTCTAAATGGATGTTTTTTTTGGTAAAATTGATTGTATAACTGACTTATTAAGTGTATCTTAGTGAATACATGTATTAGCGAGTAATGTTTAGATACGAAAATATCTGTATCTGTGTCTCACTTTGTGTATAAGTGGCTGCATGGTTTGGTGACTAGCTACATGAGTGTCGATATGGGTTATTAGTTGGTTTTTAGAATATCAGTATGAGTGTCTGTATGGCTTGGTGGGGGGTATTACTTACCGCATATATGCATGATTGGGTGACTCACTGTTTGTATGTGTTTTGAAGACAGCATGTGTGCAGGACTGTATGGGTGGATGAGTGTGTGTTTGGGTGTGTTAGTGAGTGAATCACTGTTTCAATAGTATCTTTATGAGTAACTACATATATGTTAAACAAGTATATGTGAGTATTGATGTATATAAGTGAGTATATGTGAGAGCGAGAGATTGTAAGATTTCCTGTATAAATAAGTATGTGTTTCTATAAGTGATTGTTTAAGAGAGTAAGTATGTGTACGATTCTGTAGAAGTAAGTGCAGTGGTGTGTGTATAGCTGTATATGCAAGTAAATGGATGTTTGATAGTTTATTTGTTCATGTGTGAGTTTGTGTGTGAGTAACTCTATAGATGAGTGTCCGTGTGTAATAAGATGTATAGGTGTATGAGTACATATGATGAGTGAGTACATGTATAAGTGCCTATATAGAACTGTTAGTGAATGACTGGATGTGTATGTAGATTTTGGAATTACTGAATAGGTTGTTCTAATTGGAATTGGTATCTCCATTTTTTTGAAAATGTTAGTTTCTATTTTTGAATGTGTATATAAAGGGTTATATTACGCTGAGAGGAGGTCTGCCACTCTTTCACAAGGATGATGTCATCAGTGATGTCATTTGGGATGTCATCAGTGATGTAATGAGTGATGTCACTGACCATGTCATGAGTGATGTAATATGTGACGTCATCAGCAGTGCATTGCGGGCGCGCGAGGTATAGTTAGCTGAATTAACTATAACGGGGGAATTTCAATGGTTTTGTATGAGTGAAATGTTCAGCTAACTATAACATGTGTGAAACCTGTGGTTTTTTCAATTAATTTCTAAGGTTTTTTAAATGCTAATTCCTAATTAGAACGTGTGTGAAACCTATGGTTTTTTCAGTGAATTTCTAAGGTTTTTTAAATCCTAATTTTTAACCATAACATGGCTGAAACCTATGTTTTTTTCAGTGAATTTCTAAGGTTTTTTAAATGCTAATTTTTTCAACTCTAACATGGCTGAAACCTATGGTTTTTTCAGTGAATTTCAAAGGTTTTGTAAATGATAATTTTTAAATGAATTAATTGTTATATTTTTTTTATACTGATTTAAATTACATTACACATTTTTAATACAAATTGAAAAAAATGTTTTTAAAAATATTGAAATTGTAATTTTTGTTATTTAATATTTTTTTAATTTATATATATTTTATATAGCAGGCAATGATATCCTTTGGAAGGAAATTCAAGTTACTGGTAAGTACAGTTAAATTTACTTTTCAGGAATAGTAGAGAGCTAGATTGGGGAATTAATTCCTCTTCAATCCTGAGGTCCCCTGTGAGCCAACTAGCCCACCAGGTACCTCCAGTATGAGCCAGGCAGCTGTGATGCAGAGAGTCGTTCAAAGGGCACGCCCCCTTTTTACAACACTCTGCAACACAGCTCTGTGGTGCTTACTGGAGATACCTGTTGGACTAGTTGCCCCCTAGGGGACCTCTGGATTGAACAGGAATTAATTCCCCATCTTAAAACGCACCTCAGGGCATGTTTGCACTCACATCACCTCAAGCCCCGCCCCCTACCTTCACCACTGTGCTAATGCACTCTGTAGAGTGTTCTAAGTTGGGGGATTAAGTACCCTTGCATACTGGGGCTCCCTGGGGGCCAACTAGCCCACCGGGAACCTCCAGTATGCACCAGGAGGCTGCGTTGCAGTGACGTGCAATGAGGCCACGCCCCTTTGTACACCTCTCTGCAATGCAGCCCCCGGGTGCATTTGCAGAGGGGGAACTAATTCCCCTTGCATACTGGGGGTCCCTGGGGGCCAACTAGTCCACCAGGAATCTCCAGTATGCGCCAGGGTCCTGCATTGCGGAGAGGTGTAATGAGGCTACTCCCCTTTTTACACCTCTCTGCAATGCAGCCCCCAGGCACGTTTGCAGAGGGGGAACTAATTCCCCTTGCATACTGGGGGTCCATGGGGGCAACTAGCCCACCAGAAACCTCCAGTATGCGCCAGGGGGCTGCGTTGCTTTGCCCCGGGGGGGTGGTGGTCCCCGGGGCAGTGTGGGGGGGATTGGGCCCCCCCCACACTTCTTTTTCACTATGCCCCCGGGATTTGGTCCCCCTGGGAGGTAATTTGAAAAAAAGCAGACTGGGTTTTAAAAAAAATATTTGGGGGATTGGGGGTCCTTGTGGGACCACCTGAGCAGGCCTAGGAGGTCAAGCTGTTTCTACCCTGCCCCCTTTTTGTGTTCTACACATTTGTTTTTCTGCTTTCTTGTGCCTCGGTCTACCGAGCACAAGATGGCTGCCAACACTTCCTGGTTTGGAGTGTTCACAGACAATTAGCATGCAGCTCGTACTCGGAAAGGTACGTGTGCGGTACTCGTACCCCGCGATTTTTGTCAAAACAAAAAATTGGGATGGCCTTGGGGGTCCTTGTGGGACCCCCTGAGCAGGCCTAGGGGGTAAGGGTGTTTCTACCCTGCCCTCTTTTTGCGTTCTACACGTTTGTTTTTCTGCTTTCTTGTGCCTTAGTCTACCGAGGCACAAGATGGCTGCCAACACTTTCTGGTTTGGAGTGTTGACAGACAGTTGACAGCCAATTAGCATTCAGCTCATGCTCGGGAAGGTACAAAGTACAGCAAGCTTACAGTAAGCTTACCGTACTCGTACGGTACTCGTACCCCGCGATTGTTGTCAAAAAAAGAAATTTGGGGGGGTCCTTGGGGGTCCTTGTGGGACCCCCTGTGCAGGCCTAGGGGGTCAGGGTGTTTCTACCCTGCCCCCTTTTTGCGTTCTACACGTTTGTTTTTCTGCTTTCTCTTGCCTCAGTCTGCCGAGGAACAAAATGGCTGCCAACACTTTCTGGTTTAGAGTGTTAACAGACAGTTGACAGCCAATTAGCATTCAGCTCGTGCTCAGGAAGGTACAGAGTACAGTAAGCTTACAGTAAGCTTACCGTATGCACCTCTAGATATACTTATGAATTTACTTTTGATTTTCTCAGGAACTACTGAAACGGATTTACACCATTTAACAAAAAGGCCCATCTGTGAACAGAACTCTACCTTTTTGCCAAGTTTGGTGTAATTCCTTTCAGCCGTTCGGGCTGTAGCCCCGGCTAAGGGTCCTATGGTAAATTGCATGGGGAAAACACATTTTGGGACCCCCCTTTTTTCTCGGCCCCTGCTTCACGAATCACCCCCAAACTTTCAGGGAAGGAGCGGAGGAAGGCAGGCCATCTTCTTGGAGAAATTCGCGAAGATTCGCCCACTGGCACCAAAGTTATTCCTAATAGAATGTTGCGGATTTCCTATGGAAACTAGGTTTTAACTATAACTACCTACTGGCGACCAGAATGTCCCAATTGCATTCTCCAGTCTAACAAAAAGAAACAACTAGTGCACCAAAGTCAAACAAGGGATTTATTCACATCATAATCCTCCATGATGCGTTTCAACCTCGAAAGGTCTTGATCACACAACGGAGTGGCAGGTTACAGTTACTTACATACACTTTCTGTTGCAATGTAAACATAAACAAAAGACTTAAACACAAGTCTCAATGTATACAACTTACATGATCGCCATCTTAATGCAGTCAACAGTCAGTTCACAAGTGCTACTTAATAACATGGGAATCCTCAAAGCCGTACACTCACTGCAAGAGGCGAGCATATTCTTCAAGCAAAATAGGGAAGAGTGCACAAGTGAATGCTTCGGAAAGAGCATCAATTGCGTCTATATGTTACGCAGGAGATGGGTGAAGTTTGAAAACAGACAGTCATAAGGAAACTCTGAGAGTTACTGAGAGCTTAAATGAAGGACTATGATCAAGGCCTGATAAGTGATAATATAGGAAGATAGAGAACTTGATAGAGGTTATTATCCCGGATGTGAAGGAATGGTGCATCTTTCTGTTTCTATGGCGTCTAAACGGAAGGTTTGCTCGTGAATAATCCTTGGCTCCTTGCATTACAAGAGCAGAATCTTCGCCATAGAAGGAGAATTCTCGAAGGCATCACCTCACACTGAAACAATGCTCTTAAATATCTATTTATAAGCGCAGATGAAGCTAAAAGGCGCATCTTTACGGAATCAAAAAGGAACATTGACCACAGGACAGATTTCTTTTACGACAGAAGTCAGATTAAATCTTAATATATGAACTGAAATGTAAACGGATGCTGAGACTTGCTTGAAATGAACAACAGCATTCTCAGGACTTTAGACGTAATAATTCTGAAACCAACGTGAGATGAAGGCACTGCAACGAAGGATTCCATGTTGAGTAAAGTGGCCATTGTTTAAGCTTTCTCGATACATTAAAAATTCGCCTGGATAGAGGTGGATTTCTTCCCAATATTTGCTGTTGTTTTTATGCTTAAATTGATGTGTATTTCCTTTGAAAGACGAGGGACATACAGAACAACATTTGACAGACGAAAATAGTGCACTCAGTTTGTAACAGGGAAAATATATATCTGCTTATGTGCCTTTCAGCACACAGCGAATCAAGATCTCCACCCCCATGACAAACAAGTCAGGCGCAGGAGTGAGAACAGAACTCAGGGAGATAGGTGTTGATCGAAGAACATATTGACCTACATAATAAGTCTAGCTTTCCCTACATGTGAAAGTTTCTTTTCATTGATTGGTGACTGTTGTACATGGACTTTGTCTCTTTTCCCCAGGTTTGTATTTCCTTGATACTCTCTTGATGTCACTGTATATTTACCTGATGACATCATAGAATGTTGTGGAGATATGTTGTACATGGACTTTGTCTCTTTTCCCCAGGTTTGTATTTCCTTGATACTCTCTTGATGTCACTGTATATTTACCTGATGACATCATAGAATGTTGTAGTAATTGCCTAAGCCTACTGACAGTTGGAGGCAGGCTGAGTGACAAGGAGGTCACTCCTGGTGGGGTCTCTTAATTACCATCATAAGAACTGAACCTGTAACTACCTTGAATAAAGCAACCATAAATATATCCATGACTCAAGAACATCTTTTATATACCACAGTGACCATTTATGTGGGGTTTTAAGAATGGTTACATGGGTGAACATGAGTTAAAGGTGAGATGAATTAATTGATGAGCAATTACATTGGTGAGTGAAAGAGTGAATGAATGGACGAGAGAGGGAGAGCATGGATGGGTGAATGTCCGAGTCCATAGTCATGGTTAAGGGCATGGATGTGAGGTGTTCAAGAGCAGTGCGAGGAGAAGGGGTAGTATATTGGCAGTGCTGCTTAGATCAACAACAGTGTGTGGATGCAGGGCCACATGCATTGGGGCTGATGTGGACAGCATACAGAGGAATGTAAGTGTGGGGTACAATTGGAATGTGTAGAGCTCAGGGCAATGTGTGCTCGCTAAAGTACATAGATACTGCTGAATATGTGTACGCCTCGGTCTTTGGCGATTTCAGACTGACTGCTCTCTTCTCCTCTGTTTTCTCATCAGTGTCCAGGAGAGGGCGACAGCAGAGCAGAGAGATGAGTGGGGGAATCTGCTGGAATGTCACATTTTTCTGATTATTACGAAACAAATTAATAGCTTCCATCCGTGAGCAATTCATGGAATAGGGTGACCAACTGGCATGGGGGCAAATTCAGGACGGTGAGTGTAAAAATTCAGGACACAAATTCAGGACAGAAGGTAAAAATTCAGGACAAAAATTTACTACAAAAGGTATGTTTTAAAGACACATCAGACGAGGTCATGCAATTGTATTTAAGTAAATAGACAACCAATATAAGTACAAGTCAAAATACATTTATATTAGTTTGAGACAATCATGCACTTCACGTTTTTTCGGTATGCGCAAACTTTTGAGCAACTCTGCAGGTCATTATGTGTTATTTCATATGATCATGATCTATTCATGTGGTTACTGCACTGGGTTGTTCAGGCTAATATTTTGTTTACAGTTCATGGTCCTGAGCAAACATGGTCCTGATGCTAGTAATAAAAGCATCTAGCATCTCATATCTGAGTGCCACTGTAAAATATAACAAAACACACTGGGGTGAATGTATGACATTGTTCTGCATTCTGTCCATCAACTGTTGTTTTTGCATTTGTCATCCCGAGTGGGACGGGTACGCTCAGACGTGAGTCCCACGCTCTCCACACCACTGGAGTCAAGCAATCCTGGCTGATGACGGCTGATAGCCAGAAACCAGTCTTAGGATGCTTGCTTCTGGTCCAGAGAAGACATGGCTTGGCAGTTCGGGCTGGACTGTTCCCATGAGGCGCAGGGTCAAGGCTGATTTGCATATGGCCATGTCTGAACTGGGGTGGTGTGGTTTGTAGTGCAAAAAAATGATGGATTTAGGCCCAGATCTCTGTACTGGGGTGAATGTATGAAATTGTTCTGCATTCTGTCTATCAACTGTTGTTTTTGCAACTGTAAAATATAAAGCAGCACGCATAGGATGTAGCTAAATGGGTCTTGCACTGCTGGACCAGAGTGCAGTCCTCCGAGTGACCAGCTTTGTGTCAGATGCCACTGGATTCAAGCTAGCCTGGCTGATGAGGGATGTTACCCCGAAACCGGTACCAGGATGCTTGTTTCCGGTCCAGTGAGGACCTGGCTTGGCAGTTCAGTCTGGACTTATCGCATGAGACACAGGGTCAATACTGCTTTGCATATGGCTGGGTCTGAACTGGGGTGGCGAAGTGAGATAAAGAATCATGATGGATTCAACCCAGATCTGTGACTGGGGGTGAGTGTCTAAAAAGTTTCAGCACTCCGTCCATTATCTCCTTGTCTTTGCTTTGTTCACCGTAAGATGGCAGGGTATGCCCAGACATGGGTCCCTTGCTCACTGGATTCACGCTAGCCTGGATGATGAGGGGTGTTATCCTCGAAACCGGTTCCAGGATGCTTGATTCGGTCCAGTGAGGACCTGGCTTGGCGGTTTGGGTCGGGCCTGACTGTTCCCATGAGGCACAGGGTCAAGACTGATTTGCATATGGCTGGGTTTGAACTGGGGTGCTGAAGTGAGCGAAAGAATGATGATGAATTCAACCCAAATCTGTGACAGGGGTCAGTGTCTGAAAAGTGTCAACACTCCGTCCATCATCTCCTTGTGTTTGCACTGTGATATGTAAAGCAGCACACATAGGATGTAGCTAAATGGGTCCTGCACTGCTGGACTAGAGTGCAATCTTCTGAGTTGCCAGCTTTGTGTCAGATGAATATCTTATGCCTGTAATTTTAGCAAATTCAAAAGGTCTTGGCTAATGTGAGACCTAATAAATTGTGCCAACATTGTACATTTGCTGTTTATGATGATGACGTTGCACCCCAGTCTGAAATATGAAAATTGCACCAAGTCACGGAACTACTGTTGTTCGCATATACAGCAGAAGAGAGCACAAGAATAGTACCACATCTCTCCTGCCCCGTGTGTTACTATTTCCAGAGCACTGAAAGTATGCTTTGTCTTAAATCCATACATTCTGCATGAGAAAATGAAAGCAGACTCTGGGAAAAATGAAACACGCACATTCTCTTTCTAAAATGTCTAGCCTAGCAGTTTATTTTCTTTTTTTCAGTTGTGCAGACTCATGATGAAACTATTACAGCGCACTACACGATAGATTTCACAATAGCAAGAGTGCAGATAAACAATTTGCGGAGCGCCATATAAAGTGTTGTCATAACAGGAGTAAACATTTAGAAGTATCACATTAGCATAGAAACTGTAATCATTGTAGCATGTCTACATAGATGAGCAGAAGGAGTATGACATGAAAGCATGACAAGAGAATTGCCTGATCAATGCGAATCTTGAGATATTGAAATGTCCACAGTATAAAAATATCCATAAAAAAAAATGCCAGGAAGATATACGCTAGTAAATCTGAGCATGAGCAAGAAGAGTGGATGAAAGCAGGGTAAAGGTAGGAGAGCAGTATAGTTATACCAAGAAGATGAGGATCACAGTTGGGGCAGTATAACCTAAAGTGTCATGCCCCCTCACATGTAGATTGTTTTATGTGTCAGCAGATGTATTTAGGTGATATGTACTTTTAAAGTTATATATGATCGAAATAAAGTTTCTATGATGATGACATCATGCAAACCCCTAAGGTTTACGTCTCCACTGACTGTACTTCCAGGACACAAATGACCTCAAATGGTGCATGATATGTTTCTGCTGACTGCTATAGTAAAATTATGAAGAAGAGCTACAGGACAGCTATATGTACAGTACCTCATACAGGACTTTCAGTGCGATGAAAACACTGAGGGGTCTGTCAAAGAGGCTTGGCCGATGTAAATAAGGGAGTGGCTTAAAAACACGTAAGCTAAGAAATCTGTAGAGTGAAATCGGCTTTCATTCTTTAGACGTTTACGCCAATGCGTTTCAGGTTTCCCCTTCTTCAAAGGCGTCTTGCGTGTAACAATTAGGCAATAAACTGCTTCTAGTAAATGTCACTGAACCACCCCCAGTGAGCGCGGCCAATCCTGTGGCCTTCTGGTTCACGTAGTTTGAACTTGAACATAGTGTTTCTCCAGTGAGCTTGCCAAGAGTTGACATGTTCAAAAACTACAAAAACCCCAGTGGGTGAAAGACTTAGTTCTGCTGCATTTACGCAGCCACACTGTGCATTTCATTAGGCATTTACCTCCTGTCAAGATAGTGATCCTTCTTGTGATCAACACAGGCCAACTCCTGCAGTGTGGCTCTACGTGGCTGAGCAAGCCGCTAACATCCAAAAACAAAGGTCAGCCCAAAGGAAGAGCCGCCAGGTAAATTGTATTGCACTCGTTTAATGAAATGCGGCAGACAACTGTAGCGTGAAATCGGCTTTCATTCTTTAGACGTCTACCCCAACGCGTTTTAGGTTTCTCCTTCTTCAAAGGCGTCTTGAGTGTAACAACTAGGCAATAAAGTTCTTCTATTAAATGTCACTGAACCTCTCCCGTGGCCTTCTGGTTCACGTAGTTTGAACATAGAGTTTATTCAGTGAGCTTCAGATGTTCAGAAACGTCAAAAATACCAGTGGGTGAAAGACTTAGTTCTGCTGCAACTGCGCTGCCACACTGCGCATTTCATCAGGAATTTACCTCCTGTCAAGGTAGGGACCCTTCTTGTGATCACCACAGGCCCACTCCTGCAGTATGACTATTCCCCGGTTGAGCAAGCTGCTAACATCCAAAAGCAAAGGTCGCTCCAAACGAAGAGCTACCAGGTAGATTGTATTGCACTCGTTTAATAAAATGCGGCAGACAAATGTAGCGGGAAAGCGGCTTTAATTCTTTAGACATCTACACCAACGTGTTTCAGGTTTCCCCTTCTTCAAAGGCGTCTTGCGTGTAACAACGAGGCAATAAAGTGCTTCTATTAAATATCACTGAACTACCCCCAGTGGGTGCGGCCAGTCCTCTGGCCTTCTACTTCACGTAGTTTGCACACAGTGTTGCTCCAGTGAGCTTGCCAAGAGTTCACATGTTCAAAAACTTCAAGAACCGCAGTGGGTGAAAGATTTATTCCGCTGCAACTGCGCTGCGATACTGCGCATTTCATGAGGCATTTACCTCCTGTCAAGGTAGTGACCCTTCTTCAGATCACCACAGGCACACTCCTACAGTATGGCTCTTTTGCGGCTGAGAAAGCCAGCTAAGATTAAAAAACAATGGTCGCCCCAAAGGAAGAGCCACCAGGTAAATTGTAATGCACTTGTTTAATGAAATGCGGCAGACAACTGTAGCATGAAATCGGCTTTCATTCTTTACACATATATACGCCAATGTGTTTCAGGTTTCCCCTTCTTTAAAGGCATCTTGCGTGTAACAACGAGGCAATAAAGTGCTTCTAATAAATGACACTGAACCACCCCCAGTGGGCCCGGCCACTCCCGTGGTCTTCTGGTTCACGTAGTTTACACAGAGTGTTGCTCCAGTGAGCTTGCCAAGAGTTCACATGTTCAAAAACGTCAAAAACACCAGTGGGTGAAAGACTTACAGCCTGATTCATGAAGCGAAATAGCGCCCGCAATGGCTGCGAAAACGCAATTGCGGGTGCAAAACACGGAATCGGCATTCAAGTACGAAATAGCGAAATCGCTAAAAAATAATAGCGAGCGGAATAGCGATTACGCTGTAAAAGTCGCAGACTCCGGGAAGTCGAGCATTAGCTATACTGAAATAGCGACCAACCACGGAATCTGCGAATTGAATAGCGAAACGCAATATTGTCTCAATCAGCATTCATGAAAGAAATACATTAGCGTAAAAGCGCTAAATCGCACATTTGCGCGGCGCAATTTAAGGACAACTCAAAGCAGGTGGTAACCATAAAAGCCATGATTAACCAAAATTTGAAAAACTGTTAGCCAATCACCAACAGGTCCAGGCCTGACCAATCACACATAAGGACATTCAGCAGCAGCAATAGGCGTTCCACAATGCCTGGGATGTACATGGTGGTGAGGCGGTGAAGGCTACAGCGAGCAGCACGGAGGAGACGCATGAGGCAGGCAAGGATTTACCGGCAGCGGGTCACCTTGCTGGGGCAAACCAGAGAACAGATTTATGCTAAATACAGGCTGAATGGGGAAATGATCACCTGGCTGATACAAGAACTCGACCCCATCATGCAGCACCCAACAAGGCGAAACAATTCTGTGCCCACACATGTGCAGGTATTGTGCAGCCTGCACCTCCTGGCATCCGGCAGTTTCCAGGGCATAGTAGCCGCTGCTGGGGGGATATCCCAGCCCACCATGTCACGCTGCCTCCACACTTTTGTTGACGCCATGCTCACCCAGCTCCACCGGCACATCACATTTCCCACGAGCCAACAGGATTTGGACCTCACAAAACTACAATTTTATAATGTTGCCCATTTTCCCCATGTCCTTGGCTGCATAGACTGTACCCACGTCGCCATCTGCCCACCAGCTGGCACGGAGTATATGTACCGCAACAGGAAGTCGTACCACTCCCTCAACATACAGATGGTCTGCAATGCCAAGACCATCATCACTGACATTGTGGCCCAGTACCCAGGGAGTACCCATGACTCCTTTATCTTCAGGCACAGCGGACTCCACACACGACTGATCAGGGGAGAGTTTGGGGAAGGACACCTACTTGGTAAGTACACTTTGTCGACAATGTCACATTGCTATGAAGTCACTGCGCTGCACAGGCAATCAACATCAGCTCCTCTCATTCAGGTGACAGTGGCTACGCCCTACGGGAATACCTCCTGACCCCTTACCTCAACCCTGCCACACCTCAGCAACGCCGCTACAATGTTGCGCACATCCGGACAAGGAACTGTATTGAAAGGACATTTGGCCTGCTCAAGAGCAGGTTCTGTATACTGCACAAGACAGGTGGGGCCATGTATTACAGTCCTGCAGCGTGCTGCCGCATTGTGGCTGTCTGTGCAATGCTTCATAACATTGCAACCAAGCGCCGGATACCAGTTGACATCTCAGGCAGTGAATCTGAGGGGGACGACCGGCCACCAGCACATGCGCACCATGCACGCGGGGAGAACCCAGCTGAAGGCCACAGACGTCGCAACCACATCACGGCTAACAATTTCTAGCCCACCCCCTTCCCCCACCCCACATATCACAATTGCATGCAAACTGTAATGATTACACAAGGCGTATGTGTGCAGCAAAATAAATGTATTTGTTTGAATCACAAAAAAAAAAGGGTCATGGTAACAAATATTTACAAAATGCAGTATTCATGCATACTGCATGAGACGGTTCATGGCAGGCTTAACTTCAGCCTGCGCCTGTGTCCCTGACACAATGTCATTGGCGCCTCCGGCGCACAATTCCCAGGCGCCTGTGAGGCTCTTCCTCATCCTGGGCAGCTGTAGCAGGCGTAGCCCTGGTGCTGCGCCTAGGTGGGGGGCCTGCGTGGCAGAGTGGCTGCTGACACTGGAGGCACCCTCACTAGCATCATCACCCCCCACAATTGCCGGTAGCACAGGTGCGTGCAGTGCGGTGACGGCGGTGGTCAAGTGCTCCAGCACCCGGGTAATATCCTCGCAGCACTGGACCAGTTGGTGCTGCTGGGTCAACGAGCGCCGCGCAAGCAGGGTGGTGGCATTTGCCGAGACATAATTGGAGCGGCTATAGGTGGACAGCCGGCTCAGCAGCTGGTGGTGGCGCCTGCTTGCAACACTGCGGTGCTTCACCAGCGCTGCAGTGTTGTCTTCCATAGCCGCCGTCATGCGGTCCATGGCCGCTGTCATGCGGTCCATCCTCTCGCTGACTCCAGCCACATTGCGGCCTATCTTATGCAGCTGGAGCTGGATGGCTCCTTGCTGCTGGGACTGGCGCTGGTGTATGCGGAGCATGCGCCGCTCCACGCTCATGCAGGCATGGAGATGCCCATTGCCCCGCCTGCTGTTGGGCCGCTGTGTAGCGGATGTGGCTGGCCCAGATCTTATTGGACGTGCTGCAGGTGTTGTAGCAGCTGGTGTTGCAGGTGCGGCAGCCACTGGAGGCACATTGGTGGGGTGCCTGGCTCTGGCAGCCGGTGGGCCTGCAGGTGTTGTAGCAGCAGAGGCGGGGGGCCTGACCTTGGCAGCCGGTGGGCCTGCAGATGTTGCAGCAGCAGAGGCGGGGGGCCTGGCCTTGGCAGCCGGTGGGCCTGCAGATGTTGCAGCAGCAGAGGCGGGGGGCCTGGCCTTGGCAGCCGGTGGGCCTGCAGATGTTGTAGCAGCAGAGGCGGGGGGCCTGGCCTTGGCAGCCGGTGGGCCTGCAGGTGTTGCAGCAGGTAAGGTGGGGGGCCTGGCTGCTGGTGTTGGCGCTGCTGCAGGGGGTGGTGGCTGGGTATCAGGTAGGGATTCCTCCTCCTGGGCCTCCTCATCGATCAGCAGCCTCTCACTGTCACTGCTATCACCCGCACCTGTGAGGGTAAGTGGATACTCATTAGGTGCATGTGACTGTCAGACGTGCAGATGTTACATGCATGCTGGGTGTCATTCCCTGGGTGGCTGTGTATTTGCGCACTTTGGAACCTTTCTGGCCGCATTGTGGTACTACTACATTGTGGACATACTACGTCTCCCACAATGCTTCAGGGCATTTCCTGATGCACAACATAGGCATGACTAAGGGCCAATGAGTGAGCCTATTTGGTCAGGGGCGGTCATAGGGGACAGGGTCGCAGTCGCATGCCACTTACCTTGGGTGTCTTGGGTGGGGCGGGAGGAGTCCAGAGGGGTCACGCCAACACACGCCTCCCTCTCCAAGGTGTCCTCTACCTGGTCCTCCAGGGGGGTGTTGGGTGGGACATTCGGTCCACCACCTCCGGTGCCTGATGCCTCACCAAGGCGCTCCGCCATCCTCTCCTTGGCACGCCCTCGGAGGTCGTACCACCGCTTTTTAAGCTCCTCCAGAGACCTGTCCGCAACGCCCACAGAGTTGACACTGGAGGCAATCCCCACCCAGATCCTCCTCTTCTCCTGCTCTGGGACCCTCCGGGAGTTGGCACCAAACAGCTGGTCGTGGTTGGCCACCACCCCTTCTATAAGGTTCTCCAGCTCCTGTTCGGAGAATTTCAGTTTGTGCTTGCGGCCAGCGCTGTTGCTGGGGCCTGGCTGGGGTTCGTCCGACATGGCGGTCGCTATTTCGGCGGGGTTGTGAGTCGCTAACGGCGGTTTAGCGGCAGCTTTCGGTCGTGAA
Source organism: Lissotriton helveticus (assembly GCF_964261635.1). Lineage (NCBI taxonomy): Eukaryota > Metazoa > Chordata > Amphibia > Caudata > Salamandridae > Lissotriton > Lissotriton helveticus. Next base: position 668,800,842 of record NC_136057.1, read on the forward strand.
CACTCGACTGATAGCGTCACTGTGTTGTTTGGGGGTGGGATTTGGCTGCTTCCTGGTTGTGATGTCATCACGGTGCTCGTAATGCGTCTTCCCGTTTTCCAGATCCCGCGAGATTGCGACTCGCATTCCCGATCGCACGGGATTGCGAGTCGCTATCCCGTGCGATCAGGATTGCGAGTCGCTATCCCGTGCGATCGGGATTGCGAGTCGCTATCCCGATCGCAGGTAGCCGGAAATAGCGATTTTTTTGCGTTTTTTGTCGGTCGCTAACGGCTTTAGCGCCCGCGTGCGAGTCGCTATTTTTTCTCCGAAAAGTACATGAATGCCGTTTTGCGTTTCCTCAATAGCGAGTCGCTATTAATCGCTATTAGGGACACGCAAAACGGCCCGTACATGAATCAGGCTGATAGTTCTGCTGCAACTGCGCATTTCATCAGGCATTTACCTCCTGCCAAGGTAGTGACCCTTCTTGTGATCACCACAGGCCCGCTCCTACAGTCTGGATCTACCGCGGCTGAGCAAGCCGCTAACATCAGAAAACAAAGGTCGCCCCAAAGGAAGAGCCGCCAGGTAAATTGTATTGCACTTGTTTAATGAAATGCGGCAGAAAACTGTACTGTCAAATCGGCTTTCATTCTTTAGACATCTATGCCAACGCATTTCAGATTTCCCCTTCTTCAAAGGTGTCTTGCGTGTAACAAGGCGGCAATAGAGTGCTTCTATTAAATGTCACTGAATCGCATTTCATCAGGCATTTACCTCCCGTCATGGTAGTGACCCTTCTTGTGATCACCACATGCCCGCTCCTGTAGTGTGGCTCTCCCGCGGCTGAGCAAGCCGCTAATATCCAAAAACAAAGGTCGCACCAAAGGAAGAGCTGCCAGGTAAATTATACTGCACTTGTTTAATGAAATGCAGCAGACAACTACATCAAATCTGCAATAGATTGTGCCACAAATAAGATATCTGGTTATCCCCTGAAACTTTAGAGTCTGAAGAAAGCAAATATGGGGTTGAGAAAAGACCCTGTAGAGAGGCCACCACTGCGTCCTGCTGCTCCTTTCAGCATTGCACAAGTGAAGTCACACTGCAACTCAATCATCTGCCGCGTAGCCTTTGGACAGAGTTTGCTATCTGGACCTTCCTATGGCCGGAGTAGGAGAGGGATTGAAAGCAACTGTGAGCCCACTTGGTAAATATATCCAGCCAGGCCTTCTCAGGTTGAGTAGAAAAGTGAGTGCACTGCCCTTTAAGATACGCAGTTTAACAGTGAATAACAGAGAGAATTTGTGTCCAATATCACACAATTTCTACATGACCTGAGAAAAGGATGCCCTCTATTAGTAGATATGCACTATTAGTGGTAGTGTTGGTGAGCAGCCTTAGGATTAACACAGAGGAGTGTGAAACATTTATTGCACAACATTGACCAATAACTGACACACGACTCAAAAAGGAGATCCACACCAATTTTATATAAAAATCTGTTTTGGGTGGTTTTATTTGAAGACCAAGATCTTTACAATAAGGTAAGTGTGTTTTCAAAATACTCTTAACTTTCAAAAGTCAATACTTTCTAAAAAAGTTCAATGTTATCCTTTGGAGGAAAACCATAATGCAGTATACAGGTAAGTATCCAACTTACAGTTCCAGTCTTTGGTTGCAGGGGCCAGGCCTTTGGGATTAGGATTAGTACAAGGGGGAGTCAAAAAGCAGTACCAAATATACACCATGAGTGGCACAAGGGTGACTGGTTGTAGGGTGTCAATGGGCACTTTGCTTTTAACAAAGAGGCTGCACGCGTCCCACCAGAGGCTGCAGGAGGAAGTCCAACGAGGGCAGACAAAAGTAGAGATATAGGCGGTAATAGGGGCACTGTCAATTCAGTTCACCAAGACCCAGGGGCTTAGGGTGCAGGGGTGCCTTTAGATGTCAGAGTCTTCTTACCGGAAACTGTCACGGTCAGGTGGAGCCTCGGGATTCAGGCTGCTGGTGGGGTCATTCAAGATCACTGGAGATCCTGTTCTGAGTCTGTGGGTCACCAGGACACAGGTCCGAAGAGTTGGGTGCAGAGTTGGCAGGACATGCTGATCTTGAGGGCACCGGAGTCCTTTGTGTTGTATTCTTGGGGACAGAATAGCTATCCTCTGGAGTTCTGTTCATTGTTAAAGCTCAGGCAGTCTTCCTCGGGTTTCTGAAAGTTGCTGGCTGCAGGACAGGCATCATCTTCTCGCAGGGTCTTTGAAGCTAGGGACAGGCTGGTAGGGCTGTGGCCAAGTCAGCGGTCATCTTCAGGCTTCGCTGCACGGCATCTTCTTTGTCCTTCTTCTTAGGTCGCAGGTAACTAGTTTTAAGGTCTGAGGGAGCCTCCCAAATATTAGATGTTGGGGGAGTTTTAAGGGACTAGCAGGTAGGGCCAATGGGCACCTTACCTGGGGTGACTCCTCCCAAGTTATGCCACTCCCCAGTGGGAGGGGGCATAAACCTAGCCCTGATTGGAGGAGTCCCTAAATCTTCAAGATGGCGGGGACTGAACGATCTGCTTCACCTTGCCTCTCCCATCTTAGGGGTTAAGTTAGCAGGGGTGGGCACACCTCCTAAACTTCCAAGTGTCGCCACCGGTTTTCCAGCCCAAAGTGAGTGTGGAAATCGGGGGCTGCCATCTGCTGGGGCCACATTACAAAGTTGGCATGCCTTTGAAGCTTCTCCTACAAACAATGTGCACATCCTGGGGAAATAGGTGTGACACCTCCACCCAGGATGTGCATTGCTTCTGGTCCCAGAGAGCGGAGACTTTCCACCCATAGGCCCAGAAACCTGTCTGTGCGTGGCAGGCTGCCTAAAGCTAATCAGTGACCACACCAGGGTCAGTAGGGTTTCAGGGGGCATCTCTGAGGTACCCTCTGAGTACATGTTTTAATAAATCTCACACTGGCAGCAGTATGGATTTATTACAACAAGTTGTTTGGTACCAAACACTCCTGGTTTCAGTGAAGCCATCGTGCTGCTGGGGAACCCGAGATGTCAAATTTGTCGTTTTCACCTAACATGGGCATGCAAGGTGTAGGGTCAGTGGCATGGTCCTAGTGAGGGGGTTCCCAGGAGACCTTCTTCAACGTCCAGGCCCAAGGTATTCAGGCTACCACTTACAAGGTACTTACTGTGGGGCAGAAGTACCAATTGTGAATATTTTTTAGGGAAGAAACACTGGCACAGGGGACTTGGTTGGCACAGACCGTGTGCACCAAAATCAAAACAACATCAATACCAGGCAAAAAGTGGTGGCTAACCATGTCAAAAGTGCACTATCTCACACTTGCTCCATAGCCACAGAATGTACTGAGAAATGTACAATACAGCACATTTGTATTCAAAGACAGTTAAACTCTGGGCCTGTAGGAAAATTAGTTATTGGTTAAGCAACTGTTAGAAATTGGGGTGCTTATTTATAAGACGCTTGCGTCGTGGGTGCATCACTTTATCCCATACAAAACATGACACACCAGTGGTGCAAGGGACTTGTAAATAAGCCACTTGGGGCCATATGTATCAAGCACAAATGCGTTCGCAAACGCCGACATTCTGTGAATTTCGGCGTTTGCGATCGCATTTATGCTAAATGGTATGTATTAAGCAAATCTGCGTCCAAAATAAGGAATCGCATTTGCGATTCCTTAGTTTGCGATTGCATTTAAAAAATCACAAATTTTGCGAATCCTTAAATGCAATGTAAGAAGCACCAAAAAAGTGCAATTTCGCTTTAAGGAATCGCAAATTACCACCAACTTGAAGTTGGTGGTAGTTTGCGATTTCTTTGAAAAATTCACTTTTTTGCATTTTTCAAAGTGCTATCTGAAGCATATACATGTCCCTAGGGCATGTATGTGCACCACATGTGCACCCAAGCTTATTTCAGGGATGCAACAGGGTGTCCTTTGGACACCCCTGCACCCTTGAAATTGCATTCTCAATTTGCGATTAGCTAATTGCTAATCGCAAATTGAGAATGTCTTCCCATTCATTCCTATGGGCCTCTAGGGGAGGTATTCCTTAATTGGGAATCACAATTTGAGATGCGCAATTAAGGAATATGTAGAATTCGCAAAATTTATTGCAAATACTACATACAGAGCATTTTGCGATTCTCAAATAACGAATGGCAAAACAATCGCTGTTTGAGAATCACAACATGACTTTTGATACATATGGCCTTTGATCTCTAGTTGGCAGAGGCTTGCACCCTGTCCAAGTAGGGACCGCAATCCTAATCAGGGTAAGCTACATAACACATTTTTAATTAACTTGTACTCACCCACTGGTAGCTTGGCAAAGAGTAGGCAGGCTTAACTTAGGAGGCAATGTAAAATATTTGTGAAACAAACACACACAGTACCACAAGGAAAACACTACAGAAATACATTCAATAGGTTTAGAAAAATAGAGAATATTTAGCTCAGTAAATAGAGACCAGAACAACAAAAATCCAAGCAGTAGAAGTAGAGATGTGCATTATTAAAGAATAAATGCAAAAACAGTGCCTTTAATTCAATAGAGCTAAAGGCTTAGTTGAGGTCATGGGGGGCTGATACTAAGGACACGATGCATCGATCTTTTTCACACAGTCAGCTTGACGCATAATCGTGTAGCTCCATTGAGATGCAGGCAATGTGTCATCATTAAGCCACACGGAGTGTCATCATCGGGCTGTGCAGGCTGTAAAACCGCTGTCCTCAAACAGCCTCCGCATCGAAGGGCAATGCGTAGGTTCAGATCAGCACAAAGGTGCAGATATTTTGCTTTTGCAGCAAATCAGCTACAGAACCCACTTGTGAGACCCAGGACTGGAGGAGGCACCTCAATTAGGGGTAAGATTCACAGATGGCAGAGTCCAGCATTAGCAGCAAAATTGCAGGATGTCTCTTGTGTCCCTGAGACTTCAGAAAACAGGAGGCAGGCCAACAAGTGCGGTGGGTCTAGTACTTGTCCTCAGCAGGGAAGAGGTCAGCAGGCAGCAGGGCAGCTCAGGAAAGTAGAGTAGCAGTTCCTCGGAACAGTAAGTCAAGCGAAAGTGGCAGTCCTTACAGTCATCAATATTTACTCCAGCCGAGTTCTTCTCATGTCCAGTAGTGTACTAATTTAGTAGGTTCAGAGCCCCAGGAAGTATTACAAAATGTGACTTCAAAGCAGATCCTTGAAGCCCACAGGTCCCATTTCATCCCAGCTCTGTCTGCTGGGCTATCTGTGGGGGGTAATTAGCCCTATGTGTGGGACCTATTTAGATATATGTATAAGTGTTGGCTTCCTCACCCCCTTACTGCCCAGGAAGGCTATCAGAAGGCAGATGGATGCAGATGAGTCCTCTGTCACACCCACCCTTCCTGTGTTTGTGGCTGTCTAGAGAGAATGCACAAAGTGTTGCTGACACCAGCCCAGACATGTATTGGAGACAGGCTGCAGGCACACAGAGCAAAGTTAAGAGCAGGGAAATGTTCACTCTCTAAAAGTGGCATTTCTGAAATAGTGATGTCAAATCTAACTTTACCACTGAAGAGGTTTATCATTATCATTCCAAAGATATGAAACATGATTGTAGCCACTCCTTTCTAAACAGGAATTACAGCTTAAAAGTGTTGGAGACAAGGCAAGTCTCAAACAGCAGGGAAGTTCTCTAGGGAACAAGACAATCATTCCTCTGTAGTATCCAGAAGGCCAGTAGTGTACTGAAGAGTAATTCAGGATGCCCAATATTTATGCCTTCGTCCAACCTTTAAAAAACGGGGAATTTGACATTTCTTTTCCACATCTGGTTCTGAAAAGTTCATCCCTTCCCCTGTGAATACTTCAAGAAGTCTGGGGTGACAATAAACTAGGGTCAGGCTTTTATGTTTGTGTGGAGACAAGCCCTTTGATAGGTAAGTGGGCCAGGGAACAGTTCCACCCCTAACCGTCCTGGCAGATGGACCATCCTGCCCACACTTAGGGGCATATTATCAAGCAGGGCGTTTAAAATTATCACAGTTTTAGCGGCAGAAAACTGCCACGAAAGTGGCGATAATGGACTTGATAATAGGGCCTTGTGAATTCCAATAGAAACCCATGTTCTGGTGTGAACAAGGGCTTCAATTGGAATCCTCCAGGGCATAATATCAATCCCATTATCGCCGCTTTAGCGACAGTTTTCTGCCGATAAAACGGCGATAATTTTAACGCCCAGCTTGATAATAAGCCCCCAAGTTTCCTATTATTCACTGTCTGGGCCCAAAAGACATTCTTAATGGGGGAGCCAACAACAGGGCCCACGCTAATGGAAACTCCTGGAATGGCTGAGAGGTTTTTGGGCAGGAAAATGCCAACTTTCTGAAATTTTGCATTTACAAAATTCTAATCTAAAGTCTTACTTTACCATTAAAGAGGATCTGAAATTTCAATTTATTTGAGACCAAATATGACATTTCTACCTGTTCCCAATCAATCGTTAACACCTATTAAATTAAATTTAATTTAATCAGGTTACCTAACGGTATCTAAGTAGAAATATAGGTCTTTCAGTAGTCAAAAACTAGTTCTTCTCTACTAGGACATGTTTTCATTTCAAAAATCTTTATTTCGACCGTTCGGTCATAAAAGATGCACATTACAGAAAATCAAAAACAAGAACACATGTAAGCACATCATTACAAATGAAACCTCGGATACATATATTAAAGGTTCCTACACAGGATCTAAACAGCTTCCTATGGAAGATAAAAATGTCTACGCCCTAGCCAACATCTTTTAAAAAATGATTACGTGTGTACCATACATTAGTAAAAAACTTTGAAAGTGCAAAAACAGTTGGGCCAGTGAGATCAGTTTTTAAAATCCTGTACATTGGTGCATATTCCCTGCCACCCATATTCCTTATCAACGGAAGGAGCCAGTACTTTCTGGCTGCCCTGTAGGCTGGACAGAAAAAGACCACATGCAGGTCGTTTTCCTCCTTATCCTCACATACGGGACAGTGCTTTACAGGGGAAGCCGACGACCACGAGCTTGTAAAAGACCGGAGGGGCAATGTGCCATACCTCCACTGGAGGAACAGTTTTCTGGCAAGTATGGGAAAGATAGGGTCCAGTACCTTTTCAAACCTGTAAGTGTCCTTACATTGCAAGAACGCAGCTGAAAGTGACCCATCCGGCTGGGCAGCTTTGGCCCCTGCCAATTTGCATTCATGATACAAATTCGATAGCGACCTCTTGGAGATGTTAGGTGCTGCCATAGCCGGGTCTGTCCATAGATCAGGGAGCCCCAGTTCCATACAATTGGCTTGAATATTTTTGACCCAAGGGACACTAAGCACCTTGGGGTGGTTCAATAGTTCGACCAGTTCTTCCCTATAATCGACGAGATCGTACTGCTCCACAGTCTACGCCAGAAGGCTATGGGTCTCAGACCTATCTCGTCAGCAAGAGGTCGCAACCCTAAGTCAAGCCGTAATGGAAAAAGCGGTGTACTCGGCGGGAGAGCGGCTACCTTTCTTAGGAACTTATTTTCTGTTACTGAGAGGCCGTGACAAGGCACATGACCCCACAGTTCCGCCCCATACATAATCGCTCCCCTCGCCTGGGCCTTATATATCTGGATTAGGGACCCCAATGGACGATACGTTGATCCAGTCATTATTCGTGCAATGCCCCCAGTGGTTTGTATGAGTTTAAGATTTGCCCTAGTCTGGTGAGAACCCCAAGTCATAGTTTCGTTAAGGGTGACGCCAAGATACTCGAAAGTGGCTACTCTCTCAAGCCGTGCAGCTCCCAGTTGTGGGTTCTGACGCAGTTTCTGGCTCGGATTTAAAACCATAAATTTGGTTTTAGTGGCATTAATTTCTAGCCCTCTGTCGCGGCAGAATGCCGTGAAGGAGTCGAGTATCCTTTGTATTCCCATGGGGGTTTTTGAAAGCAGCAGGGTGTCATCCGCAAACATGATTGCGGGCACCCTGCGGCCATTTAGTTTAGGGGCGTCGGTATACTCGGTGGCGTTGAGATGGGCAACTACCCCGTTGACAAAAAGGCAAAACAGGGTCGGCGCCAGCACACAGCCCTGTCTTACCCCTCGGCCAACGGGGAATCTGTCAGTCAACTCCCCCGACCGCCCGCACCTCACTCGGGCATAATTGCCATGATGGAGCCTCTGTAAGATTGACAGGATGTCTGGAGGGACGCCCATCTCTGCCAAGACACTCCAGAGTTTCCCCCTGGGGACCAGGTCGAAAGCGGCCCGTAAGTCCACGAAAATCGTGTACAAACTGCCGCCGTCGAACTTTGCTGTTTTCCAGTAGATTAGATTCAATCTAAAAACCTGGTCCACTGTGGACACCCCCTTCCTAAACCCCGCCTGATAGGGACTGAGGGCTCCCACCTCCTCTATCCAATCCTGAAGCCTGTTCAGCAAGACCCTGCCGAACAGCTTCTGGGGTACGTCGATCAGACTGATCGGTCTGTAGTTGGCTGGGAGGAGAGGTGAACCCTTTTTAAAGATAGGGACCACCTCTGCCCCCAGCCAAGTACTAGGGATTTCCATCCCACCAAGAACACTGTTAAAAAGGGCGACGAGGTAGGGTGCCCAGACAGTGGGCTCCTGTTTAAACAGGTCCCCTGGTAGGCTGTCCAGTCCCGGCACCTTCCCAGAAGCCAGGCCTGAGATAGCAGCTATGACCTCGCCCAGGGTAATTGCCTCTCCTTGGCAGCCCAGCCCATCCACCTCAATAGATGCAGGGAGTTCTCCCGACTCAGAGCTATAGAGGGACTGGAAATGGGCTTGCCAGGCCCCCGGTGATATGTTTGGCTCTAGTGCCGATTGTAGGTTCCCTGACCCCCCATTCACTATCCTCCAGAACAACCGTTGATTTTGGAGTGCTAACGCCTTTGTAAGTTCTTCCCACTGATTTTCCTCCCATTCTAATTTAACCTGGGCAAGAATCTTTTTATAGGCTCGCCTGCTGTGTTTCAGGCGTTCCCCTCCTGCACCCTCCTTAATTACTCTAAGAAGTTCTGTTTTAGCCCGTCTACATGCTAGGTTATACCAAAGCATTTTGCCTCGAGGCCTCTCTTTTGTCTTTCTCAGGCTAGTGGAAAAATGGAGTGCCGCAATTTTTGTGAGGTCCTCATGGGCATTGAACAATCTACTCTGGGAGTCTATGCTATTTACCTCCATGTCAGAACTCCCCACGATCTCCAAAACAGGAACGATCTCAGCATATAGTAGGGGGAGCTTATCCTTGGTTGTGACCATGTGTTCCCACCTAATTCTTCTCCTGCTGTTATCCAGGAGAAGCGCTGGTTTATTCCCTTTCACTATTGGCCCTAGCGGATTGGGGCCTGGGTGCACCAGGTCAAGCTCAAGGGCATTGTGGTCACTCTCGCTCCTTTCCACCACCCTAAAATCCCGAATTGTAGTCCACCTCACTAATTGGGCCATCACATAGTCCAAACGAGACTCCCTCCCCCGTCGGTTATAAGTGGTTTTACTTGGGATATTGGATTTCATTCGCCCATTACAGGCTCTGATTCCGAACCTTAGGGTGAGAGCAGTGATTTGTAGTGCTAGTGGAGTCCAAGCTTTCGCGGGAGATGCTTCCACCACGGGAACAGCCCACCTTGCATCTTCTTCCACTGAAAGCCCATCCCCCACTGAAAGCCCACTAGGACATGTAAAACTTAAAAACATGTCCCACTTTTTAAAATATAATGTAACCTGTAGGCTTTTTTGGGCACCTTTTGTGTATTAAAAAGAATGGTTTAGTCCTGGTAAAAGGTTTATTTTGCCAAGCCGAAATGGCAGTTTAAAACTGTACTACATGCTGCAATGAAGGACCTGAGATACGTTTTAAAGGGTTACTATAGTACATAGCACAATATCAGCTGCAGACCTACTGGAAGCATCTAATTTACTACCACTGGGTACATGTAGTAGCATCTACTAAGGACTTATAAGTAAATGAAATGTGCCAACCAGGTGTAGACCAATGTTACCATGTTTTAGGGTAGAGAGAACAAGAACTTTAGTGCTGACCAGCAGTGGTAAAATACACAGAGTTAAAGTACCAACAAAAATTAATTTCAGGAGACAGGAGAGGTGAAGGCAAATTGTTTGGTGTTGACCCTTCAGAGAGGGCCAAGTACAACAGCTTGATATCACAGAAGTGAGCACTGCAAGTGCTATTTTACCCCACAGTCTTTGGTACCATTTTGGCTGACCGGCATCTTAATCAATGCTATTTTACAAATTACAACACTGGGAAATGATTGTGTGCCATAAGAACTTTAAAGGCGTGTACTTCTACAACACAATTAAAACAGCAGGGCACAACACAACAAAGAAAACAAAACAGAATACAAATCAAAACATAGTGTAGCACAACAACACCACATTGCAATAATGCAGATAATCATCTAATAGGACAAAAATAACAAAATATATCACTAACATAATGACATGTCACACAATAAGTAGGAAAAAACATTATTTTGACACATTAACACTTTCGCAAACTTTCTTTCATATTACACGCATGGCTTGAAACAAGCCTTAACTTCCTGCTCAGGACAGTCAATGGGGCATGTCAAAAATGTTTTGTGATCCGTGCCTTGGTGCATAATTATTGTCCACAACGTAATATGGGTCTCAAGCACTAAATAAAACAGCAATCAGGAGAACTGTAAACATGTAATAATGCAGCACAAAAACACAATGCACAAAAAAACACATCACCACCACAAAAAGCAAATCAAGAAATAGGCACAAATATTCTCGTTAAACATTACCATTTCCACAAGGCTACTTCGATAATACGTTTGTAAAAGTTGTTTGCACAAGGCTCTGTCTTACTAAACAACAATTACATGTCTTAACGTCAATCAAACATGTTATGTTATTGCTCCACAACCTAAACTGCTCTTCACAAGGGAAGAAACAGCTCTTTAGTGGCTTGTTTTCCTATTCATGATATGATCATACCCAGGTCCCCGATACACAAAGGAACTTACGGCTCGTATAGAGTACTACAGCGCAGAGATTCCGCCGAAGTTGCGGAGATTCCGCCATGAGCGCACTCGTAACTTTACAAGTCATAAGTCCCTTTGTGAATAGGAAACAAGGTCACTGACAGTCCCTCCCTGGTAGTTGCATTTGGTTCAAAGGGTCCAAGGCGACCTAAGCTTCTGTGCTTCTTTCCAAATGCATATTGCACTACATAAGACAATAAAACTGTAAGGGTGTCTCAGAGAGAAGGCAACATAGGGCCCGATGTAGGTCACCAAATACCGGTCGGTAACGGACGAATTCGGCCGTTACCGACCGGTATTTGGTGATTGAGATGTAGGAGGCAATATTTTGCACAATCTGTAAATTTACCGAATCGGTAAATGTACCGATTCTGTAAAATACCGAATCGGTAATTTTACCGATTCGGTAAAATCCAGATGTAGGTAGCACTGTGTACAGTGCTACAGGCCTTCAGAATTCGGTATTTTACCACCCAATCCTATTGGGTGATAAAATACCGAATACAGGTGTACATGCACATCTGTGCATGTACACCTGTGCCATGTGACAGACAGACATGCCCTTAGGGCATGTCTGTGTGCCACATTGCACACAAGCCTGTAATTGGGGTGCTAGAGGGTGTCAAAGTGACACCCCCTGCACCCTTGCAAGAATAGGTAATTACCGATTCGGTAAATACCGATTCGGTATTCCACATTGATTCCTATGGGCTTCAAGGCCGATAGGAATCAATGGGGGATACCGATTCGGTATTTACAGAATCGGTAAATACCGAATCTTAGGGATTCGGTATTTACCGAATCAGAATTACCTACATTTCCCCCCTCTAATTTACCACTTCTTAAATACCGAATCGGTATGATTCGGTATTTTAGAAGTGGTAAATTAGATTTACCTACATCGGGCCCATAATGTTTTCTGAAATTTCTGTAAGCTGCTCTCTACTTGTGTTCTTATGTCTGAGCATTCACAATCCAGAAAGAAGCAAATTGAAGAGACAAAAACAGACAGTTACACCTACAACTGACATGCAGGAGAGGCCACTAATTGGACACATAGTTATGCATACTGCAAATCAATGTGGAAAGCGTTTCTCAATTTTTCTTTTATGTACACATACTGTTTTTTTTTAAGTACTTTGGAGTGGAGCAGTAGCATCAAAAGCACTTTTTACGATAATTCTCAACCTTTTGGATTTCCTTGGAGGGTGGGATTGAGTGGTTTTGGAGGATGATCTCAGTGTTGCGTTAGTCAACGGCAATGAATATTAAAAATATCATGGAAGAGTTTAGGGTGGCTGATCCCATTCAAGTCGAAGTGAGGTATTAACCTGTTTTGAGAGTAAGGATTAAGCCTGGGTGGTGAACTTCGATCTGCTCGTGGAGTTTGCAGAGTTTTCTGCACTCTACGTTACACGGAGCTCGCAGAGTTCTGAAAAACCACAGAGCTGAGTTTTTTTCTCACTTGCGTTAGTCAACGGCAAGTTTGCAAGTGCGAGTGAGAAAATCCACCTCCGCAAGATTTTTCCTCATTTGCGATCGTCAATGTCAAGTTGGCGAGCGTGAGCATGGAAAATCAACCTCCTGCTGAGATTTCTCAACGTGGGCGATGGGTTTCTCATTGCAAGTGCTCGCGCATACCTGCGACTGCTCACATTGAGAAACCGTCCGTTCGTGTTGAAAAAACTGCCGCCCGAGTAAAAAATCTACCCAAGCAGCAGAAACGAAGCAGTGCCCACTTGCATTGTGCATGGTGCCGTTTGCGATGATTGCACAGTTCGGACAAACACCCGGCGCTGAAAATCACTGCGAATGCCATTGATCGAACACATTCCGCTTCACGTAGTGCACCAGAGTTTTTTTGCACTTGGCAGAGTTTCACGCAGCGGTTCTCTGCCCAGGCTTAGTTCATATGAGTCTAAGGAGGGTACCACAATCCAATCAATGTGAGTTGGGAGGTATGGCTGCTAACTTTAGTGTCCTAGTAAAGGCCAGGGTTATGCTGAGTCGGTCCATCATCATGTGCATCTTTACTCTGGATTACCAAACAAACACTGCATGTAACTATTGATTGATTTCCTCAGAACCATTGCTATTCTTTGTCTGAATATTTCCATGGCAGCTGTCTGAATTCCTTATTTGCAGCTTTCAACAGGGAGTGCTCAGAATGGAGCCACGCTGCATCCTTGAGGGCCAGGCTGCCTGCCACAGCCTGTCTGACCTGCCCCAATACCTGCATGTGCAGCAAAGTAGCCTAAGTCCCAATGACTATGAGCAGCTCCAGGAGAGAAGCCTCATTGAAAAAGCTCATACTTTGCAACAGGGCAAATAAGGCTAAACTTCTCATTTAAAATTGCAGGAGTGGATGCACTTTCTCTGGAAGCTCATACTCGGGCAATCGCACTAACAAGTAGAGATGATGTAGGGAATATATGTCTTTACTACGCATTGGATACATTGCATGCCATTACAACGTAGTTGTTACAACAACCACGTTGTTACATCACGACCCATTACATTGCAAGTGGTTACAATGACTTTCCATGGGGGTTGGGCCGGACTTCGGAATAGTATAATTTACTATTCCTACTCCAGTTTGTGCAGAAGGTGTTGGATTATAAATCGAACACCTTCTGCCCCCTACAGCAAGTCATTATAACGACTTGCGATGTAATGTTTCACGATGTAACAAAGCGGTCGTGTAACAACCACGTTGTAATGGCATCCGATGTATCGCATGCAATGTAAACGCTGTTTCCCGCTGCAGGGGATGAACAGGGAGCAAGAATAAGGATGCTGCAGTGAGGGAAAGTAAGTGAGCAATATGCAAGTAAGTGGCTTGGAGAGTCAGGTAGCAAGGGCTACTTTGAAGGTCTCACAGTAGTGAGCTGATGTAACCTCCTATGAAATGTCACGAACTTGAAGGAGAGCCCATGTAGTCAATGCAAACTAAAAGAGAGCAAATGGCTCAAGAGGGAGGAGTTGAGAAAGCTGCCGCTCAAGTAAAAAATCGACCCACGCAGCAGAAACAAAGAAGGGCCCACTTGTATTGTGCATGGTGCCATTTGCAATGATTGCACAGTTCAGACAAACACCAGGCACTGAAAATCACAGCAAATGGCATTTTTATAACTCACTCCGGAGCTCCGCGTAGTGCAGCAGACTTTTTTGCACTTGAACACTACATGAGAGCAAATGGCTCAAGAGGGAGGACCAAGCCATCTCTCTCACTGTACTAGATTTATTGTTTTTTATATTTATCTGTTACAAGACCTAAAAATTGAAAGCTAGAAGCTGCTCTTGGAAAGCGTATTTGACTGTTACTTGAATGTAGTACATTGGTGTGGTTTTTTTCTCAGTGGACAATTGCATTGCATGTATTGTATGCGCCACCTATATTTCAGAGGTGATATTTGCTTGAATACATCTGCACACCATTACTAGGGTCTTAACCATCTAATGGAATGTTTGGTTTCTATGTTTCTTTACATTACAATGATCAGCTAGTGATGATATTGTGCATGTGTCCCCATTTATAGGAACATTTCTGTTTTCATTTATTTCTGTGGTTTCTTTAATGTTGAGCAAAGCTCTTTAGAAGTAAAGGGATATAACTGCAGAGAATATAAAAATGGATTTCAAGTGATATCACATACATGCTTAAGATATTGGTTCCAGGTGTAGAAATTCAGTTAATGATTAGAATTCATGGCTTTCATTTATGTACTGTGATACATATTTTAAAATTCCCAGAGGAATCCGTTTTTGCACAAACAATTTTGATGTTCAGTTATTTAGAAACAGAGCATTGGTTAGGCAATGTTAAGAAAAGGAACAATCACCTGATTAACTCCAGCATATATTTGAAACAGACAAAGAAGGGTGGAATGTGTTCCAGATCCAGGTGAAATGTAGACCCTTATTTAGGGTCATAATGTAAATTCAATATGATGCCAGTGGTAGAGGCAGAGAGTTCACAGACTTTTTGGATTCCAGTGACATTGCAGAGGTCAGAACTTTGGAAAGACAAGGGGTGGAAACTGCAGAAAGTAAACAGGGCAATAGCATTTCTGTTTGTTTTGCATTCCTGGTTCCTTAGTGTAAAAAAGTGCCCTTTTTGACATGGTCACACTACTTTTTGCCTGGTATTTGATGTGATTTTGACTGGAAGTGCTCTGGGTTCCTGCTAACCAGTTCCCCAGTGCCAGATCTATTTCCCAAAATCTGTGCAATTGTATCCCAATTGGCAATACCTTTAACACTCCCTGTAAGTCCCCTGTAAGTGGGGCCCTTGGTACCTGAGACACGAAGGCTAAAGAGGGACCATAAGCCTGCAGCAAAAATTGTGTCACCCTGAAGGACTCCTAACCAAACACAGACAGACTGCCACTGCAGGCTGCATGCCATTGTGCAGACAAAAGTGAAATCAAAACATGGGACACATCCCTCTGTACCATGCCCACACACACATCATGCTTTACAGCCCTAAGGCAGGGTGCACTATACTACATGTGAGGGCCTATGCCCCTGTGTTGGTCAGCTCTATTGCTGCCAGTACAAGCGAACAGGGAAGCCCTATTGATTACATGTGCCCTAACACAGCTGACAATGAGTTCCCAGCTTCATGATGGATTCACTGAAAATAGGGATGTTTGGTATTAAACATCTTGTATTATTAGACCCACACTGATGCTAGTGTTGGATGTATTGATAATTGATACACACACACAGAGGGCACCCTGAAAATCTTCCTGCTTCTGGTGTGCTGACTGACTAGTTTTCACCAGCCTGCCATGAGAGACTAGTTTCTGATCCCCAAGAATGTGGACCTTTATTCTCAGGAGGCCAGAGACAGGGCCTACTCTGTTAGCAGATTAGAAGATTAGCTTTCCCAGGCAAGGGATCTTTAAAGAGCCCACCACCTTTGGTATGCAAATCTGGCTTTCCTCACAGGAGAATAAGACACCCTCTTTGTCTAGGGCCCTTTGGCACCTGGGCAGGCAAAAATTAGCATGTCTACCCTCAGCCCAGTACCACCCCTAAGGTGGGCTACCTGAAGTGGAGGCGACTTTTCAGAATTATCCATTTAGTAATGCTGGTACCTGGTTATGTCCACTCCCCACATGGGGGTATGATGACCTAGGGGTAAGTAGCCCGTAGGCTAATATCCTATACTCACCTGATGGCACCTGAAAGACAGATCCTGGTGGCCTATGAAGAAGACACTTAAGAGCCGTGAAAGCGGAAGACTGAAGAAGAGTGACTTGGCACCAGACCTGCCGACTTGTCTGCAAAAGACATCTTGTCCAGAAGCTGTTGCGGTCCCAAAGCCTGGGAGGATGAGCTGCTTTCAAAAAAGACTTAGGAACTCCTTTGGAGTAGCGGAGCAGATCCCTTGCATACTGCAGGTACCCCAAGAGGAACTGTTAGGACTCTGAAATTTCCAAAACCCGACGCCACCAAGCCCTCCAGCCCATTTTGAAGTGGGCCAATAGTATCAGGGTAGTTCCCAAGCCCTCAAGAGGCCAATTCCACTTTGGGTTCACCCCATATGTACTCCCAAACCTCTCCTGCAGCCTATGTTTGCAGGACCCCCTCAACTGCAAGTGTTCCAGGACAAAGAAACCCAACATCTCAGAGACCCTCTGCACCTTCCCACTCTGCCCCGTGGAGAAGAGGGCCTCTGGTGTCTACAAGTCTCCTAGCATTGCAAGGCGTGAGTTCTTCTGTTGGTTCAACCCTACTAGCCTCCCAATCAAAATCTGCAGCCTCTTTTAACGAGGACCGATCCCCATAGACTTCTATTGGGCACCATTGCCATCAGTTACCCTAGAGCTGCTGGAGATACTTGTTGGTGCTGCCTTGGACCTTGCCCAGTACTCACCTTAAGTTCCGGAGATTGGTCTCATAAGTCGCTGTACTATACCTGAATGCCGTACTTATTTTTCCTCAAATAGGACATTTCAGCTTCTAAAAAATGCAATTTTTTAAAATGAAAAGTATTTCTCTTGCAAAAGGTACTTACCTGATCATATTGATTCTGGCGCCTAAACATATGTAAAAATAAATGTTACCTTTATAAATCAGTATGGATCTCCTTATTGAGTGCATCATTTATTGACTATTATGTGTATTTGCAGATGTTTAACACTCCTCTCTGATAAGCTGAAAGCTGCTTCACCACACTACCCCCAGTAGAGCATTTTGGGCTTGCTAGGCTGTCCATTCATAAGGGTACCCCTAGACTCTCTGCATGATATACTTCATTTTGATCTATCACACAGAGAGCCAGCTTCCTTCACATAGAGTGAGGAAAACAAAGACATTTCAGGGGTATCAAAATGCAAGACTGAGGTAACTGTCCACGGATACTCCTTATTGAGGTTTATGGGTGAGGATATTTTCTTCTGCCCAATTTTATGCCTAATGTTTTTAACAGGTTGGAGGCAAAACTACTGCTATCTCTCCTAGCTTTTTTAGCAGCTTCATGATGCCTCTATCTAGCCTTTGTGGGCCAGTATTGAACAGGATGACCGAATGAATTGTACAATTTACAGATAAACAGAAGAGGCCTGCGGGTGATGGCACACATGTGACTGGACCAACTACTGAAATGATGGCAGAAGGCTGTCTCAATGTGATTCTTTGGATCTGGTAACTTTGAACTTTCTACCTACCCAGACTCTAATCAGCAGAAAAGTAGGGGTCAAGAGTATATTGGAATCCTTCGAACAGATGATGAGGCAATACCTTGAGGTACCTTTCCACCAGTCTCCTTCCCACCTCATGGCTTGCATTATCTGCCTCATGGAAAAGCTTTCATTAGGCAGAGCATCTGTTAAAGACATTCTAGTGTCATAATTCTATATTAATTTTTGCTCCACTTTCTGCACTTGTTATTGCCCTCAAACAATGTCACAATTAATTGTTTTTCATTGTGCCCTTTAACAAAATTAAATATCTAGACCAGGCTTCTCCAACAAGTAGCTCTTGTGCTACTGGTAGCTCATCAGCTACCCATAAGTAGCTCTCCTGTGAGCAGCTCAGTTTAATAAGTTAGATGCTTTTGCATGTTTGAATAAACATATCTATACTAAAATAGAAACGTGTGTATTTGTTACAACAATGTGTGTATTTTCAGAACTCATGAGCTGAAGTTTGGGGAGACGTATTACTAATAATAACTTTGCAACAGTTGCATTGCAGCTTTTGGTTTTAACCATGTAGAGGTATTCCACATTGACAAACCAATTTTTACACAACTGGTGGGAACCATGCCTGAGGCAGTGAGATGACTACTGCTAGTAATCTTACATATGGAGGGCACTAATGTAATCGTCTCTGATGTGGTCAGTATTTAAACTCAAAATAAATATTAGTAGCTCAGAATGATGTTCACTGAACATGAGTAGCTCTTACTACAGTAAAGGTGTGAGACCTCTGATCTAGACTTTCAAAACATAATTTTTGTCTGAGAGGGATTCACAGTTTGTAGTTTAAACTGTGGCACAAAGGTCTCCTTTGAACAAGTAGACATGCGACTGTTATCCTTTAGACTAGTGTTGATCCCCACTTAATTATTACTGGAATCTGGGGACCCCCATTTATTCATTATTAGAACCATGGAACCCACACTGAAACATTATTGAAATCTGGGGAACCCGGTCTAAGCAATTATAAAGATTTAAACTTCAAAACAATACTTCAAAATTAGGAAATAAGCATTCATCAACTACACAAATTATAAAATATTTAATTTAACTAACAAATACTTTTAAAAAAATCAAAATCAAAATCTTAATTTTAAAGGAACCTTTTGAGTTTTTCTAAATTCATTTGAGGGCACCTATATTTCATACTTTATTCAATTTGATGCACTTGCAGTCCTCCTACAGATCAATCTGAGGGTACCATCTTAAGTTTTATCCTCCAAGTTCAAATTCCTTCACATTAACAGAAAGTTTTAAATGTTTCAGTTTTACAGCATGCTTCTTTATTTATATATGCTTTATTAATCTGTCAATGTTATTTAATTTTCTAAGGAGTAGAGGACCATCTGAGTTGACGTTGTTGACCTCCAGTGGTCCCCAGACCACAGGTTATGAACTGTTGCATTAGACTATCCTTTCAAGCTCCATGATACTGTTTTTCTTCATAACCTTCATTTGGGAAGAGTCTAGTGCTGAACAGCTCTTTGACATATAACAATCTTGCGGTTGTTTTTCGTCTTCTCTTATAAATTAGAAATCTCAAAGGTGGTAATTTATTTCTCCCAGCTTAGTTAAATTCTGGTGGCGAGGATTTTGAGCTTACTCAGCAGATTTTTTTTACTGTGCCCGACCGAATCACTCAGCATCTCTTGATGCATTCAAAATTTTAGAAGTCATGGCCACAGAGATAGAAGGTGTTTTTGAAATTTTGATCACTAAATATGTACAGGTAATTGAGTAATTGGTCTAGACACCTGAGCTCACAAACGTGGGGCTTGATTTAGAGTTCGGCTGGTGGGTTACTGCATTACAAACCTGACAGATTTCCCATCCCGCTATATTACAAGTGCCTAATATCAAATGAAATTTGTAAGATGACAAACGGGTTATCCGTCACTCTTGTGATGAAGTAACTTGTATGCAAAACTTTAAATCATGCCCTTCATACCTGAAATACTACTTTCTTGTTATAGTACAACCCAAAAACTCAATGGAATTCAAATTGTCCTATACAGGAAAATAGGAAGGGTCATGACTCAAGTAAAAAAAATCCATATTACCAATTTTCTTAAAGAACCTATGTAATAAGTGAAAAATTCACTCCCTCATATACTTTAAAAAATCAGCCTCTTGTTTACTTGGTTAAAAGACAGCAGGTGTAAGAGGTATAGAAAAGGATTACCATTAATACATAAGAGAGAAATACATTTAAGAGATTACACGCCCTGAAAATAATCTAATTAAATAAAGTCAAGTTGCAATAGTGCTGCACACTCCCTGTGGTTTCTGTTTATATGAATGTACAATACCCAGGAATCCTCAAACCAGATCAACCATGACTATATTGATATTTGTGAACTGGTTACAGTAAATAAACTACAACTAGATGGTTACTTAAGCCAAATGTACCATGCAGCAAATATGTAGACTAAATTACTTGTCATAAATATAGGAGCATATTTCAAGTGCAGGATAACAAGTATCATAGGATCAAAGAGTATACAACTTTAAATTTGACAAAAATACTAGTCTGTACATTTGACTCAAAGAATTCTACTAACGTATATCTGAGTTGTTGTTAAATTGGTGCTTTCCAGGTAAATAAGAGGGTGCACAGCCATAATATCGACTCCAAAATATCGTTTTAACAGAATATCGAGTTTTAAATATCTTTTGGACAAAATATCGACAGGACAGAATATCGACAGTCAAAATATCGTTTTTAAGGTAAGTGAAGTAATATCGACTGTAAATAATATAGAAAGTGAAAATATCCAAGTATATAATCTAGATAGTAAAAAATATCATTTTTTAAATAATATTTAATTATTTATAGTGTTTTTATGTTATAATATGTGTGAAAAGTGTCATTTTATGTTATAATTATTTTTAATTAATGATTTTTTTTATTATTGTGTAATTTTATTCTGTAGCGGGTTGTGGGTTTATAGGGGAATAGGGTGGGAAGTAATTTAATTATAATTAATTAAATATGTAAATTTATTAATTGGTAGTAATAATTATTAATTGGTAATTAAATAATATTTGTTAATTATTTAAAATGTAATTGGTAATTAATTTAATTTAATTGATTAATTGCTAATTATGTAAATTAAAATAATTTATTTCCTGTAGCGGGTTGTGGGTTTATAGAGGAATAGGATGGGAAGTAATTTAATTATAATTAATTAAATATGTAAATGTATTAATTGGTAGTAATATTTAATTAATTGGTAATTAAATAATATTTGTTAATTATTTAAAATGTAATTGGTAATTAATTTAATTTAATTGATTAATTTCTAATTATGTTAAATTAAAGGGGTATTTTTAGGGTTCAGGGTCAGTTTTTAGTTTTTGGGTAAAGGGGTATTTTTTGGGTTCAGGGTCAGTTTTTAGTTTTCGGGTAAAGGGGTATTTTTAGGGTTCAGGGTCAGTTTTTAGTTTTTGGGTAAAGGGGTATTTTTAGGGTTCAGGGTCAGTTTTTTGTTTTTGGGTAAAGGGGTATTTTTAGGGTTCAGGGTCAGTTTTTAGTTTTTGGGTAAAGGGGTATTTTTAGGGTTCAGGGTCAGTTTTTAGTTTTTGGGTTAAGGGGTATTTTTAGGGTTCAGGGTCAGTTTTGGGTTTTTGGGTAAAGGGGTATTTTTAGGGTTCAGGGTCAGTTTTTAGTTTTTGGGTAAAGGGGTATTTTTAGGGTTCAGGGTCAGTTTTGGGGTTTTGGGTAAAGGTTTTTTTTTAGGGTTCAGGGTCAGTTTTGGGTTTTTGGGGTACAGGGGTACAGTGTAAAAATAAAGTAAAATTAAATGTACATTAATTTAATTTAATGAAATTAAATTAAATTAAATTATATTAAATTAATTTTAAATAATTTAAATTATAAAAATTAATATATACTTACCAATACTTACGTTGTAATGGTAGTGCGTTGTAAAAGTTGCGTTGTAACGTCATATATCCACTGTTGCACTCCTTGGAGTGGGAATAGTAATTTTAACCCCTATGCTATCCAACGCTTTCCCTACTGTTGCACCCACTGGAGTGGGAATAGTAATTTTTACTCTATTGTATTTGTACGTTAATAATATTGGCTATTATTTAATTAAATTTTGTTACTATATATATATATGTTTTAAGAAATATGATTAAAAAAATATTATTTTTTTACTTTCATTAATTATTTAATTATTAAATGTTATTTTAAGTATTGTTAAGTATATTTTAGTAATTAATTTTTTATATTAATGTAATTAAACATTGTTTTTATTAAAGTCGATATTTTTTACAACTATATTTTTGTAAACGATATTTTTAACTCGATATTTTTGTACTTACCTGTTTGTAGATAGAAACTCGATATTTTGTCTCTCGATATTTTGTCAACGATATTTTTGTTGGTCGATATTCTGTCCCTCGATATTATTTCAGTGATCCAAATAAGAGATAACATAACTTAAGTGAAAAACCTGATACATTTGACTTTGGAGAAATATATACCAGAAAAGATACACAAATGGATATGTAACTCAGCCGCGGCCGGTAGTAGGTGTAACTGCAGGGCGGTGACGTGGGGAGGGGGGGGAGGTTGGGGGGTAGTAATGTATGGATTACGGACTTTAACAGGTAAGTAAGCATATAGATAAATAAAATTAATTCCGTTGTGCGCACTGCATCGCATTTGGTGATGCAGTGCACACAATGAAATTCGTTTTATTTATTTATATGTTTACTTACCTTTTAAAGTCCGTAATCCATACATTACTACCCCCACCCTGCCCTCCCCCTACCCAAGTCACTGCCCTGCAGTTACACCTACTACCAGCCGTGGCTGATGTAACTAATCAAAGACCACAAAGTTCTCTCACATTGTATTATCATTCGGGCGGCCTAATATCCCATTAGAAATTACAGCTACGGCATGGATGCACTCAGTATATTTATATGTCTATGGTAAGTTAAGAGGAGAGGATATTGTTGGAAATATGACCTTCATTTCCAGTCCTAGTCGGAACTGCTAAGTAGCCAATCCATTTTTATGGGTGTTGCAGCAAAGCAGAAAAGTCTGGAGCTTCTATTTCGAAGTGATAGAGGTTGCAACAAACAGTGGGAGCTACAGTGATCTCTAACCCTTTAGGTATTATGTTGATATCATGTACAAATGTGGTCACTGGCGCATGGTACTTGTAAGAAATGGCGTTGCTGGTTGGATTGGTGGGTGTGAAACCCTACTCCAGACGAACCTGCAATCCTTGTCAGGGTGAAGTCACAAGCAAAGCCTAAATTAACGTGTGTTCAACCATCTGGTAGTTTGGCACAGAGCAGTCAGGCTTAACTCAAAGGCAAGGTGTAAAGTACTTGTACAACACTCCAAATGATAACACAAGGAAAACTTACCACTAAAGGATGCCACACTAGTTTAGAAGAATAGCGTAATTTGTAATAGATACCACACAACCAAAATATAAGAAATGGAATCAGTGGAATTGGAGATATGCATGTTTAAAGATGTCAGTGAAAATAATGAAAAAAGCACAAAGTGCCACCTAGGGATATCTAGTCACGCCGGACCAGGACAAAGTCTCAAGTTCGGGCTGATCACAATGGAGTGTGGGCCGGCCACAGGGACACAGTTAGGCCAGATGAACAGAGTACCTTAGGTCTTGTTTGTGGAGTGTTGTGAAGTCACGAAACCAGGATATGTGTTGGTTCCAAGGAGGTGCGGTTCGAGGACCTGCATCGTTGTCAAGGTGCCCTTGGATGAGAGTTTGTGATACAAAGTCTAGTGTTGGGGATGCATCAGTTCTGAGGAGCTGTGAGGCTGCGATGTGATAACCTGCATCGTTGTTGAGGCTGCCATCAATAAGAGGTTTGTGATGCAAGGGCCTCTGTCAAAAAGGCTTCAATGCAGGCTGCAAAGTCGAAGCAGTGTCCTATGTGTCGGGAGAACCCTTGCAGTAGAGGCAATGCATTGGTTCTGCTCTGGTTTGTGTCACACTTCATTGGCGATGTGTTGGTTCTGCTAGTTCAACAGATACTCTGACAAATACCTTCAGGCACACTTCCAAGGGTCCGGGGTTGGGGTGGTACCACTTGGCAGGGTAGGGCTCACAGATGGCAGAGTCCATGTACTTGGCTCAAGATTGTTGGAGCCTTCTGTTCCTGATGCCAGACAGCTAGCCCTTGAAGTCACTTTGGGGTCCTGAGTTCAACAGGTGCAGGTCCAGTCCTTCTCACCAGGTAGGAGGGCAACAGGCCAGAACATCAGGTGAACAGTTCCTTCAGAGCAGCAGTCCAGCAGAGTGACCTTTTAGCAGCAAGGCAGTTCTTCTTCCTGTCAGAGTATCCACAGGTCCAAAAGTGTACTGCAGATGTGGCGTCTGAGGTCCAATAGTTATACTTGGAGCCCTTTCTCTGATAGTGAGGGAAGCTTCTAAAATTCTCTTTGAAGTGTTCAGGCTTCGTGCCTTACTGCCTTCCCTGGCTCCAGATTAACTAAAGGGGGTATGCAGCCCATGGCATGGAGGCAGGACACAGCCTACTCAAATGTAAGTATGACTCTTACCAGCTCAACCCTCCCATCATGGCATTGATATCCCATCCACGCACACATAGGCTCTTTATTGTGTGTTGCTTTCAGGAGGAATACATAAAGCCCAAATGTCAGCTACACCCAGGCATGTGCTCCAGAGACAGGCTATAGGCACTAAATAGCTAAGGCAAGAAAATGCCAACTTCCTCACAGTGACATTCTCAAAATATAATGTAAAATCCAACTTTACCATGAGAGACGATTTTTCATTACAGTTCCATAAACACCAATTATCACTTATCAAATATAATCAGGTAACTCCAATGTTAACCTATGGTATAGGTAGGCCTTGCAGTAATAAAAAATAAATGTAAGAGTTTTTCAACACTAAAACATGGAAAACTTAAAAGTAGATGTCAAACTTTTTAAAGCCACTGCACCCTGCCCTCTGGATCGTCCGGTGCCTACATAACAGTTGACCTATATTTATTAAAAAAGAAGGTTTGTCCCTGGCAAAAGGTTTGTTTTGCCACATTTAAATGGCAGTTTAAAACTTCACACACAGGCTGTGATGGCAGACCTGAGACATGTTTAAAGGGCTACTTAAGTGGGTGGCACAATCAGTGCTGAAAGCCAATGGGTATCACTTAATTTACAGGGGAAACAGCCATTACAACACAGCTGTTACCACACAATACATTTACAATGGATGCCTTATAACGCAACTGCCATTTTCACACATAGCTTTACCACACATTATTTTACAATACGTATGCCTTACCATGCATGCCTTTACAAGGATTTTCATTGTAAAGGCAGTAAAGGCATATGCGTGGTAAGTGTAATTCAGCATCTACACGTCCCCACTCTAGACTTATCACAGAACCGCCTTCGAAGCAAATGGGCAGGGTGGAAGCCATTTGAGGTAAGAGTTGTTCCAGTGATGTGATCTGGATACAACTTGATGAGGTAGTGCGGTTTTTAATTTTAACCAATGCATTTTAGGCCTCAGGACTGAGATTGGGATCGGCAGTAGGTTTGTGGAGGACAGCCAGGTGTGAGACTGGGTCTGGGGAGTGGAAGAAGTTTTCTGCCTCTGGGCTGGGGTTGGAGTAGTTTTCAGGGCTGGGGCTAGGTTTTAGGGCCCAGGGCTGGGGATGGGATGGTTTTCAGGGCTGGGGGAGAGGGAAGGAGTGGTGTATATGGCTTAGGGGTAGGGAAGAGTCTTTGGATCTTGAGGCTGGGGAGGGGCTGTGGTGGGAGCCTGTCTTAGGGTTCAAGGCTGCGCTTGGGCATTTTTGAAGTCCAGAAGTGGGAGGGATTGTGCCGGCGTTTACAACTCGGGTACTGTTACCACACGTAACCTTTACCCGGCATATGTCTTTACCATTCATGCCTTTACAATTAAGAGCATATTATCAAGAACGTCATTAAAAATTATCGGCGGTTTAGCGGCAGAAAACTGCCGCTGAAGCGGCGATAATGGGCTTGATAATATGCCCTTGAGAATTCCAATAGAAGTCCATGTTCTGGTGTGAACATGGGCTTCTATTGGAATTCTCCAGGGCATAATATCAAGCCTATTATCGCCGCTTTAGTGGCAGTTTTCTGTCGCTAAACCGGCGATAATTTTAACGCCGTTCTTGATAACATGCCCCTTAATTTGTTGTAGAGGCATGCATGGTAAAGGCATATTCATTGTAACATCTCGTGTGAAAAAGGTACTGCAGGGTTATGGTACAGAGTTGTAACTGCAGCGTTGTAAAGGCAAGCGTGGTAATTACATGTGTGGTTCCATCATACAACCAATTTCCAGGTCCTGACTACATGTCATACCAATTTACTAGAGACTTACAAGTAAATTACATATGCCAATTGTTAATAAGCCAATGTTACTATGTTTTAAGGAGTAAGCACATGCACTTCAGCACTGGTTAGCAGCGGTAAAATGTGCAGAGTCCTATGGCCAACAAAAACTAGATCAGCATCAAAAAGAAAGTGAAGAATGCTAAAAGTTTGGGGGATGACCACCCCAAGGCTTATAGGGGCATATCATCAAGGCGGCGCTATGAAATTATCGCCGCTTTTGCGTCCGTTTTCGGGCAAAAAGCAGCGATAATTTCATCGCTTTATCAGCAAAGACACGCTATCGCATGTTTTGCTGATTTAGCACCAGTTACAACAACGCCCAGCTTTGCATCTCTAATGAGATGCAAAGTGGGCGTTCCTCCCCGAAATAACGACATTTATCCAATTATCAAGCTGCACGCTAACAGGTAGAGCGATAAGAAAAGTAGCGCTAACCACAGTTATCGCTACTTTCCTTACGCCTGCTTGTAATCTGATTTAGCCATGTAATCCAACGGGAGGTGGATTACATGGCTAAGAACACCATGCCCTATCAGCAAGGTATCACCGGTGCAGTGAGATTATCGCTGGCTTTCCAGCGGTGATCACAATGTTTTCCAGCTAACGCTTGGATTCCTATCGCATTGGAGATATGCGTTGCTGATAGCCTGCTTTCTCCGCGATAGAAACCAGCATTAGCCGGCGATAATTATCCTAGCGCTAAGTGCGCTTAGCAATACTTATCGCCTGGCCTTGCTGATGTGGCCCATAGTTTTAACAGTACTGTTCATGGCCCTCTATCCCTAGTTGCTATTCCTCCACCATCATGTTTGGATTTGTGGCTTGCAGGCCCAAAGGAAACAGGGCACCTTTATCGATTTTGCAGTGTTGGGTGAAAGTTTGATAATCTGGGCTTAAGTGTCTGAGGTGACTAACAGACTCCACTTTACCCGACTTCTGGTGCTACACCTATATTTATGGATTTACAGAGAAAAACGTTTTCCAATTCCAGCACTGGCTGTGATAGCCGAGTAAATCATGGGCCTGGGCTCAGGACAACCTAGTTTAATTAAAGTTGCTAACAGCCTGTTACACCAATGGGTAACGAGCCAAAAACATCGTGGGAAGCATTCATTGGGAAATCTGGGGCATAATAGCAAGGGTGTGCGATAAATATCGCAAATCGCGCTTAGCGCATATTTTTTTACCGCCATCTATCGCTGGATCCTATCGCGGAGATAGCGCATTATTACCAACTTTTATCTCCAATGCGATAAAAGATCCAGCGATAGCGGCGAAATCCACCAAAAACACTGGTAAAACAGCGATAAAACTTTTATCGCTAACATAAAGCTTGCTAATAGGCAGGGGAGGATTCAGCCTTAGAATTCACCTTCTATTGAGGATAACGGCTAAGTGAGGATTTTAGCGGGTGTAAAAATGCCTGCGATAACCCTGGTTAACGAGACTTTTTACATCGCTAACCGGGGCCGGGGGGGCTCATTGCTACTAGGCATTAGGTCTGTTAGCTACTGTTTCCATGGTCTTTTGGTCGGGAACGCCTACTTTGCATGTCATTAGCGATAAATATCGATGCCATGCAAAGCGGCCCCCAAAATGGTCGCTTTCGCCAGAAAGCTGTGCGCTAACAGCTGTTAGCGACAGCTTGCTGATAGGGCGATTAAAATATTGCCGCTTTAGCAGGCAAAAAGTGCCGCTAAAGTGGCAAAGACGCCCTTGCTAATATGCCCCTCTGTTTCCTCCTTAATTTACGTGCATAAATTCATCTTGTAGAATATTTGGAAAATGTGCTGCTGTAGGGTGTTCATTGCAAGAATCCTGTAAAGTGATGCAACAGTCAAACGAAAAAGCTTGTTCAGTCGTTGGCGCATAGTTTAGTCTAATAAGCCTCTACTCCTGTGTCAATTTTGAAGTAAGTAACGTCAGTGTTCTGGAGATAATTCACTATTCGGTTTCAGTAACTGTGAGAGATATGCGTTCTCCCCTTGGATCCTGTGTGTGATGTAGCTTGTGTATGACGAACTGCAGACACGCAATATTGCGTTTTACAGGATTACTACCTCACAAGGAGCCTAACAAAAAAAAAATCATATCTGTTTAGATACATTGAAATCTCAATCCTCCTGGGTTCAAGAAGAAAGAAAAGAACATCTAAAAAATCCCTTCAATGGATTTGCAGAAGCAGAATACCTTTTCCAAATAGTCGCATGTGACGACAGTGATTTGTTTTCAGTGCTGAGAAAGAGACCGTCAGGAATGTTTGTGGAAAGATTGTAAGGTTGAAGTTTCAATTGCATGAGATTTAAAAAAAAAAACGATTTAAAAAAATGTTAGAAGAGCTAAATTCATCGGACTCATTTATTATGTTCTACCACCACCTAGCGGTCTTTATATTAATTTCTATGTGTTGTTTATTTGGCTTGAAATATTTTGTCCTTGTTATTCCTTTTAAATTATTTGTCAAAATGTTAGTCACGTAAGATGCAATGATCTAGAGTGGATACTAGTATCACTTTACACCAAAATTCTTTTCTCAGACATTGGGCCTCGTTTACAAGCCCATTGCGCCGCCAGTGCTTTACTTGTTGAGACACAACGGCGGCGCAGTGTGCCTGAGCATATTTAAAAGGCCACCTTAAGTCACCCCAGGTGACCTTTCACGTCCTTGGAAATACGGGCCCCTTACACACATTACTCTGCGTAAAAAGGGTATTCCTTGGGTGTTTCTCTGGGTGTTCCCTCACAACAACTATGGAACCTTACACATTCGCCGATTTGCATAGTGTTATAAACCTGGGAATGCGTCCGAAACGTATGCCTCCCCAGGAGTGGCACAAGGAGGAGAAATACGTTTATTTCTCCATGTTTTTTGCTCTTTCTGTGTGTGCTGCAGATGCGGCACACACAGAAGGAGACAATCGTCTTCAATGATTGTTTATGGGCAGGAAGGTGTCCCTTCCTGCACATAAAGAATTATCACTGCAAAGCAGGCACCCTTCTCCCCTGGCGCATGGCTGTGTTGGTCCACGGCTGCTGTTTGTGCGCCCGTGCAGGGGAGAATGACAGGTATGTGCTGCGTCTTGTAGATGCGGCGCATTCCTGCCCTTTTATTTATACGCAGGGCAGCGCAGCAGGAAGGCTTCCTGCCCTGCAGTGCACCAACATTTTGTAAATGAGGGCTAATTTACAAGCCCTTTGCACCACCAGTATACCACTTTTTCCCATATAAAACGTGACGCACCAGCAACACTAGGGGCTTGGAAATAAGCCCCTTTGTGTATTAATTAAGGCTGAATAGGAACTATTTGAATGCTTGTGACCATACCTAAGGGGTACGGCTGAGTGAACCTGTACCCACTAAAAAGAAAAGTGAGGTTTGTTGAAACTTTGAGGACTGTGGCAGTATATTTTGGTGCTCAACATGCCAGAAAAATACAAAATAGTTCTGAGGATGGAGTGAATCAGGAAAAACTTGTTGACATTGACTGTCATAATGAGAGAGATTGCTTCTAGAACACTAGTTGTAATTTGCAAAGTGCAGAGATGTATCCGTGGTTCGTGACTGGGTAATATAGGTACCATCTGCGATAAACTTGTGGATACATGATGTAACAGACTGGGAAGACTGACAAGGTATTTGCCAATTGTTACCATTTAGGACACAATCAGTCTAATGTAAGACACTGTTCTGGGGTTGTAAAACTGCGAATCACAAAATCAAGGAGTTTGTAAAATGTACAGAACCCATTTAGAAATTGGACTCACAAGAGATGTTGAAACGCTTTTACGAATTGATGAGGGTTTGACAGGTACATTCCCAGCTGACCCTGGCGTATAACCCACTCCAGAGCTGTATCAATCCTGTGTAAACTGTCAACAACACGCCTGAAGAAATCCAACAGGTGTCTCCGCAGTGAGCTGGGCCTGGGTAAATTTCATGGAATTCTGCTCCACGGAACTCCACAAAGAGCAGAACATACTCAGCCATGGATCGTGGAGTACCACGAGCAGCGAAGTGTGGTAAGTGTGGTAAGTCACACTAATTTTTAGCGCTGGGAGATTTTGCCAGGCAGTAAAATCACTGCAAATGGCACCGCAAATCGCACCCCAGGTTGCTGCTTCTTTCAGCCGCTTGAGTAGATATTCTGCTCAAGCGGCAGCTTCCTTAACACAAGAGGTTGGTCCTGACGTACCTCCATTGGAGACCAAGGAGGCAAAAAGACTTTTCCAATTAATTTACTGAATCCCCGAGAAAGTTTTCTCTTTATTACTTTAAACAAGAGAGTAAAATACTTTTCAACCATACACCAGAGAGAAAGTCAAAACACCTAGATTCAAGAGACAAAGGTGTCGATTCCGATCCGGTAAAATGCGCTCCGAATCGTCGTACGGGGCGTTTTTTCCACGTACGAATCGTATCCGTAGACGTCCCGTACGTACGATGAAGTACGATCCGTACTAGGTGCCGAACTCCGTACGAGTCGTACAGGACTCCGTACGACTCAAATCTCTGTACGAATCTCACTCGGAACCCGCTGTACGCGACATCGCGGCTAGTTTTTACGACCCAGCAAGTACGATTCGTATCGTATACGCACCGTACGACCCTTTTCCTACGGGAGCTGAAAACAGTCGTAAACGCACAGTTCGCGCCGAAACAGGTACGGAACGCCCCCCCCGGGTACGGCACGTACCCCCCATGATCGCAGGGGTACGCGCCGTACCCCTGCGATCATGCGGGGTACGTGCCGTACACCCAGCGTACATGGGGTACGCATCGTACCCCATGTACGGTGGGTGTACGGCACATACCCCATGTACGCTGGGTGTACGGCACATACCCCGCATGATCACAGGGGTACGCGCCGTACCCCTGCGATCATGGGGGGTACGTGCCGTACAGAGTGTAGGTGATCGTGCGCTTTTCCGTACGAATCGACATGTACCGTACAAATCGCGTCCAGGTCGGCCGATCGGAATCGTCCGGTCGTACGGCGTCCGTACGAGTCGTACGGAAACGGCTCCGGATACGATTCGTACGGACGGGGATTTTACCGGATCGGAATCGACCCCAAAATGTTCTTTATATATTAGTTATAAAGATTACATAATCAATAGAACAGAAAACAGTTATCAAAAATGAGTGCAATAAACCGTGCTCATGTGCGAGGTGAGTGGAAAAAGGGGAAAATCGGAAAATAAACAGCTGGAAATCATGGTATCTTAATTTTGCACAGACAGCACTGGTTGCAATGAAGCTAACAAAGTAAACCAGTGTTCTTGAGACTGTTTTCAACACAATTTTGTTATATTCTCCAATGTCCATTTTACAAAATGATGCTATTGTTTTGAGAATGCACCATCCAGTTGCGGGAAGGGCAAGTATAATATATTCCAGGCCATAGATAGAGGGGTGTCGATGTTTCGACCCGACTTAAGCAATGAGTGTAAATCTAAACCTCTGCATGCAGGTCTTCATCAGGACAATAGGAATGGAAGAGACAACCGTAGCGGGTGCCTAAAAGGCAGGCCTGGTCAGTCCAAAACTCCAGACAAGTGGGTAGTCCTTAGCATGAGAGTGGATCGGATCAGGAGAGTGGGTGGTCACCACACTTGGGAGGAACTGTGGGGCATATTATCAAGTACGGGTGATACATTATCGCTGCTTTTACTGGCAGGAAACTGCCGATAAAACAGCGATAATGGGCGTGATAATATGCTCTATAGCATTCCTATCGAAGCCCATGTTAGATGTCAAGACATTATCGCAGTTTCCTGCCAATAAAAGCGGCGATAATGTATCACCCGTCCTTGATAATATGCCCCTGTGTTGTTTACTTAGCGGTTCCAGAAGAAGTGAGTACTGAATGTTCACTCTGGTGTATGTTTGAAGAGTATTTTACTCTCTTGTTTAAAGTAATCATAAGAAATCTTTATTGGTGACTCAGTAAATTAATTTGAAGAGTTGTTTTGCCTCTTTGATCTCCAAAAGAGTTACGTCAGGACCAAATGTTGCTCTTACCGTACTGTACCCAGGTCATTTGACATATTCTGGGTTACCACATTAGTTTGTAATGGTCCTTAACACAAGCGGCAGGTTTCTCAGTGTGGGCAGTTGTGACTGGCCGCATTTAGAAATCTCATCAGGAGGAGGTATAACATACGCTTTTTCTCACTCATGCTCACCAACATAACATCGATGAGTCACACAAGAGAAAAAAATTTGCTCTGTGTCACTTCGTGGAGTTTTGCATAACTCAGCACTGAGCATGGATTGGTCAAAACTCAGCGAAATCTACTGGCGGAAGGGAATTGTTCACCTACCCCTACAGAGAGCATGAGGGTGTGACACACTGATGTTTGCAAGTACAGTACTTGCACTTGTACCCTTTTAACACCATGACCCACTAATCTACTCACAAAGAAGTGTTTGAACTGTCTTTTAATTAACCTTACATTTTCTTCAAAATCCGTTACATCCATCTTTAACAGCTGGCAAGCTCATATACAGTTGCATCCAACATCAGTGTCCTCTAGCGAGACGTCTGCTTTTCATTTTTTAAGCTTTTGTATCACCTAGGTATTGTAATGAATAAATTAATGCACTTGCAAATGGTGCATGTAGGGTCGACAGTCAAAATGCATGCTACCTTCTTAATGTTGCCTAAGGAAAATGGAAGTACTTATCATGACCTTAAAAATGATATGCACTTATGAAATAAAATCCTGCAGTAATCGATTAAAGACACCGTAACACATAGGAATGTGTACATACATTTCAAAGGAATTACGACATGATCTATGAACTCATTTGATCAAGGACAATGCAAGTATGTATCATACCAATTCCAAGGATGATATACGCATTCCAATTGAAGTTTTTTTATGACATAACAATCTTGAAAGATTTAAAATTGTGATTCTCCTCTACAAATTTTAGGAACACAAATACAATGACTTATTATGATAATACCAGTAATGCCCAGTGCCTGAAATAGAAAAACAGCAAGCACAGGTACTCACCAAAAGGAACTGTGGACTGTGAGTGAAGTTTGGTGTGGAGATAATGGTGGTGCTATGTGCTGGACATGGGATAGGACTTTTTTTTAAGGTTTTTATGCAAGTAATCTTCATGCATTGTTAGAATGTATCTGTCTATGAGTTATTACACTAATACCCATTTATATAGAACTTGTAATAAATGTTTATTACTAATTATAGTAACTGATTTAGCAACCTTGAAATGACACAAGATTAAGGAAAAACTTTAAGGGGCTTATTTATGAAAACTGTTGCATTGCAGGGACAAAAACATCAATGCAACAGTTTTCAGTGCAACCTCATTGCGACACAATGGATGAACTGTATTTATTTTACGGTGCTCCATGTCGCAAGGAAAGACAGATACGTAAGGAATCCTGACGTATCTGTTGGTGCAAAAGTCAAGCATTGCTGGAGTTGTGTTGCAAGCATGACGCAACTCCAGCAGTGCATGGCGGAGGCCTATCTTTAATTCACTGTGTCACCCTTATGCCTGCCATGAGGCAGGCCTAAGGTTTTGACACAATGGCGTCCTAGAAGGGGCGCACTGAAATCTTATAGATTTCGATGTGCCACTTCTACGAGGCTTTGATGCAGGGGAATACCCACTCTGCATACATTATACCTGGCACAGGTGACACAGGGGTTTACAAAGTGGCTCATATGCCTAGATGCTTCACCTTCTAATTATGGCGCAACATGACACATTGTTTACGTCACCGCTGTGTCACGAAATGTGACGTAATGGCGGTGCAAAAGTGTTACAATGGGGTCATAAATAAGCCCCTAAGGTTCTAAACGTATGTTTTGTAGTTTCCATGCAGCTCCTTAGTGCAGGGT
Organism: Lissotriton helveticus; assembly: GCF_964261635.1. Lineage (NCBI taxonomy): Eukaryota > Metazoa > Chordata > Amphibia > Caudata > Salamandridae > Lissotriton > Lissotriton helveticus. The sequence goes on from NC_136057.1 coordinate 668,834,870, forward strand.
AATAGCTCGCAATGGTACACAGCTAGGATTTTAGCCTGCAGGTAACACAAGGATCTTTGCAACAAAAAAGTAACCATATGAGTATTCACATATAAACAAACCTGTGATTTACATATTGAATGCTGTGCTTTACAGCAGGCAAATGGATACTCTATGCAAATGTATGGTGAGTTGAACCTATGACTAAAATGTACACAGATCCTTTCAAAAAGTGCAGTAGCAATCAAAGTTATTAAAGCACCATTGTACCCTGGAACTTCCTAGGTACACAATGATCTTGTAGCAAGTAATATTTTTAAACGCAGCTTACAAAGTATGTAAGCCCGAACTGGGGGCCATATTATCAAGAAAGGGCAATACATTATCGCCGCTTTTATCGGCAGTAAACTGCCGCTAAAGCGGCGATAATGGGCTTGATTATATGCCCTTGTGAATTCCCATAGAAGCCCAGGTTCTGGGGTTAACCTGGGCTTCTATGGGAATTCACAAGGGCAATAATATCAATCCCATTATCGCCGCTTTAGCGGCAGTTTCCTGCCAATAAATGCGGCGATAATGTATCGCCCTTTCTTGATAATATGCACTGGGTTACTATTACATTTGTCTTGTTGACAAATTCTTTGGTGGCATAAATAAAAAAAAATGTAAGTTCTGACTTGGGGGCTTATTTGCAAGTCCCTTGCGCCAACAGAACGTCACTTTTTTCCCATATAAAAAGCGATTCACCTGTGGAGCAAGGGCTTGTAAATAAGTCCCTTGTTCTTTGTGACCAGGTCAACTTTCTGCTACCAATTTTATGTGCTTGCCTTTTCTGATTAATGAAACTGGTGCTGGTCTCAAGAGTGCACATTTTAAAATACACGTGTCTCTACTAAGCTAAACAAAGCTGGTGATATTTTATTAAAGACATTGACATCATACAATTTCAACATTTCTGCAAGTCTATTCAGTGTTCTCAGCCAGGAAATTAAAAATCACTTCCTTCACCGAGGCTCTGAAGTTTCCGGAGTCTGAAGTGCTGCGGCAACATCACATTTCTAACCTACACAGGAAGCAGGCATAATTACTGCCAGCGAATACATGAAGACTGTGGGCTTGATTCACAAAGGTAAGCTTACACAGTAAGTTTACTTTGTTTTGGAATTCGCAAAACTGCATTTTAAGAGAGTCTCTGTTTTGGAATTCACAAAACTGTATTTTCAGAGAGTCTTTGCAGTCTGGGCGTAGAACTTCTCACATATAAAGACATGCTCCTCACATATAAAGATAGGCATGTTCTATCTTTTTGTGAGCAGAGTTCTCGACCTACGCAATCTGAAACGTACTAAAATGTGTGTTTTTATCTGGAAAGTAAACAGAATTATAACTGATTCTCTGTGTTGCATTTACTTTCAGAAAAAAAATATTTTTATATTAGCCACATACTATTTTCACAGGAACTCGTCAGACTTCTTTAAGAGTGTCTTATAATTTTGGTGTTCTATAAATATATTTTGTATACAAAAATGTATAGAAAAAAAGTAGTGAAAATAATATAGGGGCATATTATCAAGACTCAGGGGCATATTACCAAGCAATAGCGATAATTATCGCTATTGCTTGGTTAGAGATAATGTGGCATATTACCAAGCAATAGCGATAATTATCGCTATTGCTTGGTTAGAGACAATATTTTACAGCAAAGTTGCAGCGATTTTTATCGCAGATAAACCTTGGTATTACCAAGGTTTATCGCAAATGCGATAAAAAACGGCCGCAATGCATGAATATCGCTGAAAAGTCAGCGATATTCATGCATTACCGAGCTAATGCTCTTAGCCATGTTATCCACCTCCCATTGGATAACATGGCTAAGAACTGCTCAGGGCAGGTGTTAGCTTTTGGAGATATTTGCGCTTAGCGTGAATATCTCCAAAAGTTGGTAATAGGAGATAGCGATGTTAGCGACTGTTTCCAGTCGCTAACATCTTGGCACGCCCACTTTGCATATCATTAGTGATAAATATCACTGACATGCAAAGTGGGGCCCAAGATGGTCGCTATCTCCTACTAGCTGTCGCTAACTGGTGTTAGCGACAGCTAGGTAATAGGGAGATAATTTTATCTCCGCTTTCTTGGCTTTTAAAGCCAAAAAAAGCAGAGATAAACCCCCTTGATAATATGCCCCTCAGTTTCTGCTGATAAAGCGGCGATAATTTTATAGCCGAGTCTTGATAATATGCCCCATAGTTTCTCTACATTATAATCATAACTATACAAACAACAAACCTTGAAAACAACCACTAAGATTTCATCAACTGGCTTGGTGATTACTGATTATACATGGATACTAATATAGTGTAACAAATGCCTACGTTTTGTGTGATAACTCCACTAATCTTTGCCCTATCTGAGTTTCTAGTCATAGAACTCGGCATTCTCTACCCCTGCTAAACTCGGGCAAAATGCACGATCCCCTTTTTAAACATGTCTAAATTGACTTAAAAATGTTTAGCACCATTAACTTTCCTATAAGGCCATAATTTATAGTGCTAAAAAAGTACCACTGGTATAAAACTGAATGAAAATACAATCAAACGTAAAAGTGTGATTTTTATTAAATGTATTGGAAATATAACTTTAAAAAAAACCTACTGCCTGAGGTTGATGGAGGCTATTTTGACTTAGGTGTTCAGCCACTGCTCAGCTTGTATTAGGCCTGAATGAGGTGCGAAGAGGTATGAAAACTCCCCAAGAGCAGGGACAATGACCATCGATGGGGGGATGCTTTTCTTCCCGTGGCAGGAAGATCACTTCAGTAGGACCTGACCTGTCACAAGTTAATGTTAGGTGATACTTGAAAAAGGCCCAGGGTTTGTCCCCTTAGCCAGGCTGGCACCAACTTGAGAATAAGGTTCACTGTGGGATTATATGTAGTGGGGCACACAGGAACTGCTACAGAAGTGGGTATTTTCCCCCATTGGTTAGGGAGTGTGTTAGACCTGTCATCCTTAGGGTGGTCTTCCCCCAACTTTTTGCTGTATCTTTTTGATGGCCTTAGGACTCTGAGGGCTTCACCACCCCCATTCAGTCCTAAAGCATGTGTACTCTCCCTAAACATGCTAGTAATTGGTGTATACCTGATTGTCTCATTTTGAATTGCCTGTAAGGCCCTTGTACAGGGTTATAACATACCCAGGGCCTGTACTTCAAATGCTACAAGTGGGCATGTAGCACGGATTGTGCCACCCACATAAGTAGCCTGTCAAACCTGTCTCAGGCCTGCCAATGTAGAACCTGAGTGCGCAGCTCACTGTCATTTCACTTGGCATTTTAGATTTTTGCTAAGGCCTGCTTACAGTGGAGCAGCTTCAGACTGTTTACTATCATTGGATTCACAATGACAAACCCTCCGATGTGGTAAAGGTGTAGTTTTTATTATTAGCTTAGGAATACCACTTTTAGTGAAATGATTCGTGAAATACACAACATTGCCGAATGCGGGTAGAGCGAGGACAGACGCTTGAGTGACATTGCTAAAAGTCAATCGAAAAAAAACCAGGACCAACGAAGGGTTGCATTCATTGCGGCTGCCGCAACCAGAAAGATTGCTAGCACACACAACAATGACGAGACAGAGTTCACCATTGAAATAACGCCACCCCAGCCTCAACCGGCATCAAGAAATTCGAATTAGGCATAATCCAACAAACGGGATCAACAACCCATTTGTGGAGACTGCGACACAAACAAACCGTAAGGTGTGTTACAAAAATGCCACAAGTACACAGATACAAGAAACAAAGTAACCCTTAAAGACAGATGTACGCAGTCAAGCCCTGATGAAAAACCCGACAAATTATCATCGGGTTTGGAAACGCGTCGGCTGTTTCTTATCGAGTTCATTTTATCCGCAGAGGGCTCCAAGGGGAAATTGTGTTATGTGAAATGTTTTTCCCTGCGAGATTAGTCCCATAACATAAAGACTGAATGACATAGGACTGATATGTTAAAAAATAACTGGTCTACTCTTGTAATGTGAATTTTGAATTATATGAAGTATGTTCAAATTCATTTGTTTATGCCTTATTGTTTAGATTCGACTCTTCACAGTTATTTATGTTTGTTGTATGTATTGTAGTGTTTCAAAACTTGGACACTTGAAATTGTATAAATGTATCTAAGTTAACTGATAAAGTAATTGATGATAAAAATACAGGCATCGACGAATAAGTTTATCTAGATGCTCGGGGTTCTCAAAAATAAATAGAATAGCCCAATACTAAATCGAGACCGAGTCATTGTTGCTTGATTGAACTTTTAGGAAGAGGGCATTTTTCTGCTTAGTACTGTTTGTTTGCCTATCAGCCTGTCTCCAATCCACCTCTGAGTGCTGGGGGATAGCTACATCTGTACATTCCTGATAGAAGGCCATAAACTAGGGACTCAAGGGAAACTGCAGACCTCTGACTCTGAATACCAACACAGGGTTATAGAAGTGGTGGTATTTGACTTACCACACCAATCTAGAAAGGAATTGATTCAGGGCAAGAGTACACCTTCCAAGTTGGAATATTTTCTGAAAATATCAGAGTCGAGGATATTTTGTCAATTGGCCACCCTCTGGTTGGGGTCTCCATGATCAATTCATTTCAAGATTGGTGTGGTAAGTAGACTTCTCCTCAATGTCCAATCCCTCCACAAACACGCCACTGAAATCTGCGACCTACTCGACAGCACCACCATGGACGTAGCGTTCTTCACCACACAAAGAAACTGGACCTGAATCACTGACGACCAGCTCACCTCCTTACTCAGCAACTTCCACCCCAACCATCGCAGAAAACACCGACCCCAACACAGCAGCCCGAACCCTGCACAGATGGATCTCCAACAGCGCAAACACCATCGTCCCCCTCAGGAAAAAAACAACAACACCCACACCACGAAAGCCAGATGGTTCACCACCGAACTTCAAGAGTCCAGACACACCTGCCACCGCTTTGAAAAGGCCTGGAGGAACACCAAATCCACAGAATCTCACAACAACTTCAGAGCCGCTACCAACGCCCACCACCAACTCATCAGAAAAACGAAGAAAAAAGCGATTGAAGGCAGAATCTCCACCCATGCACACAACAGTAAAGAACTCTTCAACATCATCAAGGAGTTCGCCCAACCCATCAGCGAGTCAACGACATCCTTCCCTCACAAGACCTCTGTGACAAACTCAGCACCTACTTTCACCACAAAATCAAGAGCATCTATGACAACTTCAACAAAGACAACCTACACACAGAACCCCCACCAACCATCCCCGACAACCCGAAGCCAACGATTGACAGCTGGACCGCCCTCACTACTGAAAAAACACTGAATACAAATAAGTCAATCCACTCCGGGGCCCCCACGGACCCCTGCCCCACCACATCTTCAACAGAGCTGCTGACACCATCGCACCCATGCTCCTCCACACCATAAACCACTCCTTGGCGGACGTCTCGTTATCTGATGACTGGAAACACGCCGAGGTCAACCCCCTCCTGAAGAAACCCTCGGCGGACCCCACTGACCTAAAAAAACTACAGACCCATCTCCCTGCTCCCGTTCCCTGCGAAAGGCATCGAGAAAGCCATAAACAGCCAACTCACCACATTCATCAAAGAACACAACATCCTCAACTCCACCCAATCTGGCTTCAGGAAAAACCAGAGTACGGAAACTGCCCTCCTTGCCGCAACAGACGACATCCTCACCTTACTGGACAAAGGAGAAACAGTAGCCCCTCATCCTCCTCGACCTCTCAGTGGCATTTAACGCAGTCTCCCAACGCACCCTAATATGCAGACTTCATGATACAGGGATCCAGGACAATATCCTTGACCGGATCAGATCCTTCCTCTCTGGCAGAATGCAGTAGGTCAGACTCACCCTTTCCTCTCTAATCCTACACCAACCACCTGCAGAGTTCCTCAGGGATCCTCCCTCAGCCCCACACTCTTTAAAGTCTACATGGCTCCTCTCGCCCCTATCGTCAGAACCTACGGACTCAACATTGTGTCATATGCTGATAACACCCAAGTCATCCTCTCCCTATCCAACGAACCCAAGACCGCCAGACACAACATTCAATAAAGCATTGAAGTCGTCGCCAAATGGATGAAAAACAGCTGCCTACATCTAAACACCAACAAGACAGAAGTACTCATCCTGGGCCCAAACCCCGATGCCTGGAATGACACCTGGTGGCCCCACACCCTTGGAAGCCCACCCATTCCCACGGACCACGCATGCAACCTGGGAATCATCCTGGACTCCGAGCTCAAAATGGACTGCCAGATCAACTCCATCTCGTCCTCCTACTTCCACACCCTCCTCCTCCTATGTAAGACGTTCAAATGGATCCCCATTGAACACAGAAAGATTGTCACGCATGCCCTGGTCACCAGCAGACTCGACTAGGCAACACACTACGCTTGAATAAACAAAAACCTCACCAGCAAGCAACAGAACATCCAGAACGCCGCCGCTAGAGGGGTCCTCAACCAGGCAAAACACTGCCACATCTCCCAGCACCTGCGCACACTCCACTGGCTCCCTATCGAGGCAAGAGTCACTTTCAAGATGCTCACTCACACACACAAGGCCCTCCAGAACACCGGACCAGCATACCTGAACAGCAGACTCAAATTCCCCGCCCCCCAAAGCCCCCTACGATCAGCCCAGCTCTCCTAGGCCATGGTCCCATGCACCAGAAAAAACAGATCTGGAGGCCGCTCCTTCTCCTTCCTCGCTGCCAAAGCCTGGAATGCCCTTCCGCTCCACCTCAGACAGACAACATTGCTCCCCATCTTCGTAAGACACCGCAAAACCTGGCTCTTCGACTGACCCCCTCCTTGAGGGACTGGAACCTTAACCTCCCCATCCCCAGCGCCTTGAGACCCTTACGGGTGAGTGGTTGCGTTAATAAACACCTGATTGATTGATTGATTGATTGATTGATTGATTGATTGATTGAATACCACTGCTTCTCTAATTATTGTGTTGGCATTTTTGTGACCTTTATGAAACAACCATCATAGACTTCCACTTTGGATACCTGATGCATGCCTTTTGGACCTAAGCCATCTACTACAAATACATACTTGATGTGTGGGAGTGGTTGGCACATCTTGGATTTAGCTGTCCACCGTAGTTTTTTTGTTTTTTGAAGACCCGTTGTGACGCTTTCCTTTTCGCTCATACTTCAGGGTTGAAATGTCGACGTGTATTTCAGTTCATGTCCATGAGTTTTCTCGGCTCCAAGAAATATATGGATTACAAAGGGGTGTTTGAAAATATGTGAAAAACTCAGAAAGGACAGATCCATATTGATTGGTACTTTGTGTATATCTGTATGTCTTATTTATCTCACGCATAACATCACGTATCACTCATTATCACTTTGTTCACCCCAATCCCTTTATTTACATGTTACGTATGTGTTGGTGTTTATAAGATGTGAAGCCATATATAAATGAGTAAATATTACATGTTAACCAATGTTAACCAATGAGTCATTTTGTTGATGTGTGTTCCATTAGAAGTCTATAAAATATTTTATTAGACTTTGTTCTTACAGATTAATGTTCGGCATGTACTAAGCAATTGGTCTTCCCAACAGAACCACTTATAAACATTTTCCTAGGGTAGTACGGCAGACAGGACCGAATCTAGAGGGCGCCTATGCATTTTCCAAGGTGGCCTTTTGACCTAACCTGTACATCAAAGGCACTTCACAGTATAAGGATGAGGACCCTGGTAGGCCTAAAAGAAACTCTGCTGTTGTAAAGGTTGCTGCAGGAGAAGCATTGCCAGATTTGCTGGGCTTGAATGTGCCCAGGAACTGCTGCCCTGCTGCCTTCTGACCTCTGCCCAGCCAAAAAGACATAAGAATCATCCAGAGTGTCTCCAAAGGTTTGCTAGCTTGTCCCCCTGACTTTCCCCAAGGTTTCAGGGACATCAAAGACTTTGTGAGCCGCTAAATCCAAGCCAATTCACCACTCCAACCCATGTGAGCATGCTGTGCTGCACCCCCGCTGGATGGTCAGCGCTCTGAGTGGTGAGCATTGTTCACTTTTTGTCAGGATTGTGCTCCTGGCCTGAACACTACAAGAGGCTATGTTTGGCAATCCCACCCCAGCCCCACCTGCCACCGTGAATCATTCAGCAATGCAGCTTATCTCTTAGGCCTGTGTACTCCTGTGTGCGAGGCCCACCGACATCATCCCTGGACTGGTGAAGTCAGATTGGCCTGCACCCCTTGTACCAGCACTGTGGAAGACTCTGCATGGTGTCTTACAAACCTAACCCTGCCTGCTGCTTTGAACCATCCAGCAACAAGACACCTCCTTCGACAAAAACATGCCCTGCGGGTGAGACCCATAAACATCAACTTTGACTCGCCCTGGAGTCATGCAGATGCCGACTCTCCTTCTCAACAACGCAGGACCCACGGGTCAGGTTGCTGACGTCCTGGCCACTGGTTCCAGCCACCAGGTACTGTGGCTACAGGGTAGGCAAGGTATGGACAGCCAGTCCCTGCGACATCAGGGTAGATGGGTCATACTTCATTAGCGTGACATTCCGACAACAGAAAGCACTTAATAGTTCCTTGCCAAGCTCTCAATTCCAAGGTGATGTGTCTCATACAGTATCACTGCAAATCTCCAGTGATTCAAATAGTCCACAATGTTAAATGTCCAAAGTATAATCAATATTATCACAGTAATGTTCAATAGCCACTTCAGCTAAGACACCAGGGCTCGTCGTAGTTTTCAATTCCAATTTATTCACAATCCTTCCAATCAAAAGGTATTCCTTTTGGAGACACATCCCCTTGGAATTGAGAGCTCGGTAAGGAACTATTAAGTGTGTTTGACCTGAAACTTTGTTTTGGGATTGTGGGGACGTGGGTGACCTTCCCTTTCTTGCTTTGAGAACTCTATTATACTGTGTGTTTTACTTTTCACCATACTTTTGCTGTGCGCCTGAATTACACCTGGTTACCCTTTCCTTTCCGACAACAGAAAGCGATTCCTGTGCTAACTCAAAGGAAATTACTGTAAAGGCTCTAGCATGAGCCTAGTCATCTGATTGTGCTGATTTGATTTTTATTGTTTTGATCTTATTGATTAGATATCAAAATTTACTATATTCCTAACATTGTGTGGAGTCTTTTTCTAGCGTGTCAAAGATTTACTGCATTGGTTTTGCACAAATACTTTGCACATTGCCTCTTAAAATAAGTCTGCCTACTCTGCACCAAGCTGCCAGAAGGTGAGTACAGGTTATCCTTGGTGTGTATCTGAAATGCTCTGACTAGAGTGGTGGGTTCTGCTTGGCTTAGGTGCCCACCCTATTCAACCGGAAGCCCCATTTCGTTCAGAGTGCCTAGAAATAACTACCATGCACTAGATCGTGACTGGTATAAATGTGGTGCCCCAAGGCACCATCTTAAGAACACTTACTGAATTTGTGGAAGAGCATAAGAAGACTGAACCTACTTTCTGTGGCCTGAGAGGAGCTATGAAGGACTGGACCTACTTCCCCTCATACCCAAGACAAAGAAGTGGATGCCAAGAGGTTGGTTCTCTAAAGCACCCTGCCACTGACTCACATCTTGATATCTCTAAGTGCATTCATCTAAGGTCTTGGATGCCTTAAACGTGTACACCTGTGGTTGTTTTGGTAGCAGAAGAAAGTTTGGCAACTTTTGAAAACTTTTAATCCAGACCTCCAGAGTTTCAGTAGGACCCACCAAAACGTTACCTGACCAGAAGTTTCACAGCATTGGATTGGATTTCAGGTTCATCCTGTCAAAGGTCCCTGCATATCAGAAATCAGGACTAAATTCCATTCTGTGTCCAACACATCAAAGCTTTTCCTCAAAAAAGGGACAAAGGTCCAGATGTAGGACACCGGTTGGTAACTGCTGATTTCGGCCGTTACCGACCGGTATTTGGTGTTTGACATGTGGGGGGCATTTTATTTACAGAATCGGTATATTTACCGATTCGGAAAATTTACAGATTCTGTAAAATACAGAATCTGTAAATTTACCGAATGGGTAAATCCAGATGTAGGTGGCACTGCAAACAGTGCCACAGGCCATTACCGATTCGTTATTTACCATGTAATACAATTGCATGGTAACTAACTAATTCCAGTGTACATGCACATCTGTGCATGTACACCTGTGCCATGTGGCACACATACATGCCCTAAGGGCATGTATGTGTGTCATATGGCACAAGCCAAAATCAGGGGTGCAACAGGGTGTCAAAGTGACACCCTGTTCCCCTTGCAAAATCAGTAATTTTACCGAATCGGTATTTACCGATTCGGTAATTGACATTGATTCCTATGGGCCTGTAGGTAAAATTCGGTATTCTAGAGTCGGTAAATCAGATTTACCTACATCTTGGCCAAAGTCTATTGCTAAAGTTGGACTTAGAAACATTTTCACACTTTTTTAAATCTAGGCTTTCACCAGGATCAAGTAATTACTAGTGCCCAGACATGGGTCCTATGCACACTGTGCACCTAGAACCAACCTATACCCAACTCATGAGCTCTAATAAGGGCAAAGCTGGTCTTGGTTTGCTTGTGTTCCAATTCAGGGAGGACCTGGCCTGGGAGTTCTGACTGGACTGTTTCCATTTGAGCATGGTCAAGACAGATTTGTGCATGGCTGGTCCAGCTTGAGGTGACACAGTGTGAAAAATAATGATGGACTGGGATGCGGCCTGAATAATTACCAGTTGCGAAAATCAATTCAAGCATTCTATCCATCACTTTTGTTTATGCTTCAGCATGATGCCCTAAGTAGGATGGGTATGGCCAGAACTTGGTGCCATGTACACTCTGCCACTGGAACCATGCTATACTGTACTGATGAGCCCTAACAAAGGCAAAACCATGCTTGGGTTACTTGTGTTCCATCCATTATTGTATACTTCTTTCTCTACTAATATAGCCACTGACTCAGAGACAGCTGTCCAGACTCCTCCTTTTGGTTTTACTGTGAGGGACATTCAATCAGCCAAAAAAATATCCCTTTGAGGGTCTGTAACAATAGTTATATCCCACAATGCTAACAATCTCACAATGCATCAATGGGGCTACTTAAATTACTACCTGATGGACTGTCTGCATATTTGAAGTGCACTTTGCCAGTTGCCACATTTATCTACCAAAACGTAGTTGAGGCTGAATACTAACAGGTTATGACAACAAGAAGGGCCAGCTTTAGCCCTGATGGCACCCGGTGCGATAATCAATGTTGTCACCCCCTCCCCCATGACCTCCTCCTCAGATTCTCTGGCTACCACTGTGCGAAAGTGCCCCTTATCTCTCCATAGCCCCTCTCTCACTTACATTTAATTTGTTTTAAAGCACTGGTAAAGGCTGGCTTTACTAATAATAATATATATCTACCCAAATAAACCCTTTTTAGCAACATTCAGAAAAAGTAATTAAAAACTGTGGAAAAAAGCATAACATCTTAACTAATGTATGCAGTTTGCATGCAGCTCTTTGATGACAGTTTGTAACAGTCAGTGTTCTATATCAGGGATGTATATTATGTACTGCGGTAACTCAAGGATCTCTGTAACAAAAGCAGTTATCCACTCAGTTTCCCATTCAAAATGCAGATTTGTGATCTGTATGGATTGTGTTCTTTGCAGCAGGCATATTACCCCTATGTGCTTCTGTATGCCACTAGACAAAACTCTGATCTCTTTCTCTAACAGAAACATTATTCACACAAGTTATCTTGACATTTTTATTGTCGCCTAAAAACTGGATGCACAAGGAACTCTGCAGAAGGTGTTTTTAAATCACAAGTTATTTCTAAGCACAGAGCCCCACTTGAGATCAACGTCCCCTCCCCAGGTCAGCCCCCATTGCAGCCGCACCAGTTGCAAAAAAAGCAGGCCATGCCCACAAGAATGTGTAGTGGTCCTGTGAGTCTAAAAAAACAAGAAACCGACTGATAGGAATGATATCTAAAAGGGATTTTCCAAACTACAAAGTGGTATTCCTTTGACAAGAAGCCATACAAACTACTTTTTAGGGCTCGTGGCGTTAACCGCGCGAAGCGCGGTCTCGCCAGAGACCCTATTGTTAACGGCTCAGCTTTCCAGGAGACAGCACCTGGCCGCGCGCATTTCCTCTGCCAGAAGGCGATTTGTGCGGGCCACGGGCACGAGAACGCGCTCGCTGTAGCCAGCTCCTGTCTCCTGGAAAGCTGCTCTAACACACACGCATGCGCTAACTTGGGACCCCTTGAAATACAACCTCGGGACTGTTTCTTAGAAAGGTCTTTACACGGGCACACACATCACACTTGGGACCCCCCTCCTGATGCTCGCACTCACTGGGACTCCTGTTGCGGCTGGAGGCCGTCACCTGGCTTCTTGCACCGGCGAGACTCTCTCTTCCAGGCGGGAGCCTCGCTCCCTTCAGCACTCCTCCGGTAGCTGCTCTGGTGCAGCGGGCGGGGCTCCTCTCCTCCGGAGGAAGTTCAGTGAGTTCCTGTTGTCCCTCGGTCCCGTCTCCGGCCTGCCTGACTTCCTACTGCGGGCCGGGCGGCGGCGGGGACAATCTCGGGGTTGGCTCCCAGGAATTAAATAAAATACAGCCACGTATGCGGTGTGACAGCCGCTGGGAGGCACAGGGTCCCTGGGACCAAAGACGGCAATTTAAAGCAAAGAAGACGCCGGGTGGGCACCGGCTCTAGCCAGTACAGCGCTCCCAAGCGCTAGGTGAAATAAAGCGCTTCCAGGCGCTTGGAGGGGTGAATACAGCGCTTTAGAGCTGTGTGAATAATAACTGCATCAGCCCCGTGCGTGAGGTGCATCATCCACATTGCTCAGGTTACCCAAATTCCTGCACTCTCTACCACACTGCTTTCAAGAACAGCATAAGCTTGCACACACTCTCACTGCTCACCAATTCAAAGTTTGGTAAACATTTTAAGCAACGCATTGTCATACACAATGCCAATAACTCAAACTTTATTGCTACGAGCCCTATTGCATTGTAAATGCTTGTTTCATGTAGTTCTGAACCACACTAATGTTAGTCTGGGGATTCAAGCAGCATTTTAATAGATGATACCTGTCCAGGCTAATCCTGCTGTTCGCTCTTCTACCTCAAGAGGTGTAATACTATTCGATCTAACTGCTTAATTTTTCTAACAAAGAAATAGACCTTCGATGAATAATCATGACAGCTAAGGTATCTGCATTTAGTATATGTATACAGCATATGGGTCCACATAGACATTGTTGCCAGAGCAGGTCCAGTATTATTATGGTCTGCACTTTGAATAAATGATCATTAACACAATAGTCTTGCATACATTTCAGCAAACTCTGTACATTTGCTTTTAGAATATAACAAATAAATGTTGCTTGTATGTTCATAGCTATGCAAGAGTACTTTTGTAGCGTGAACCTAGATGGGAAGCTGCTGATTAAACAAGCCACCATGACTGAGGTATCTGCATTTCTAACCCACAACACACGAATATGCCTTGGCCTGACGTCCCTTTGACTGGGAACTTTGGATGTGATACACCTAAAAAAGAATGATTATGCTCTGTTAAAAAAGCACTATGCCTGTAGTGGTTGCATTTAGAATGAGAAAGGAAAAGACAGGCACTACTTAGATATCATCTTTGTAATTCCTAGGTAACAAAACTAATATAAAATTCAGAAAATGCACAATGTACAGTATCCAAATTAAACAATGTTAATATGTATATAGATTATAGTCTGTTTATGGGTTTCAAAGTGATCATTTTAATAGAATAACAGTCAATAAATCAATCCTTTCAATTGTAGTTAATAAAAACCATTACAATAATATTACACACAATAATTACATAAAATATATAAAAAGGCAATGGGTGAAATTGACACTATATTTATAAATTAAAATTCATTATAAGATGCCTAATGTTCTGAGATCAATCCTAATTAACATGGATGATGTGCCAGTGTGCATGCTGTTTGTATCTTGTGCTGTTTGTGCCACTAGGGCAGCCTAGGTGCCCCGCTTTCTCTAATACTGCCTCGTGTATACATAGTGGTATCGTTATTGCCAGACTGCCTAATATATGGGTTGAAAGATGAACCTTTGGCTGCCAAGTTGGTGGTCTAATGCAGGCATAATTGATAGTGAAAACATTGTCCCCAACAAATTGTTGAGAAATGTTGCCTGGTTTCCAGTGGTGGTCCTATGGCTAGAATAACCTAGTGGTACAACTATTGGTTTTATGTTCTGTACCTGAGCAGCCTATCAATCAATCAATGAAGACATTTGTAGAGTGCACTACTCACCCGTGAGGGTCTCAAGGCGCTAAGGTGCTGGAGGGGTGGGGGGAGCAACTACTGGTTGAACAGCCAGGTCTTGAGGAGTCTCCTGAAGGTCAGCAGGTCCTGGGTCTGCTGTAGGAGGGTGTTCCACATCTTGGTTGTGAGGTGGGAGAATGATCTGCCGCTGGTGGTCTTTCGGCAGATGTGTGGGACGGTGGCGAGGGCAAGGTCGGCGGTCCGGGGTGTAGAAAGATAGTCATTTGTTAAGGTATGCTGGTCCGGCGTTGTGGACTGCTTTGTGGGCGTGAGTGACGTGCTTTAAGGGGATCCTTTTGTTGACTGGGAGCCAGTGCAGGTCTCTCAGCCTAGATGTCTCAGTAGTTGGGAGATCAAGCAGAATTGATTTGCTTCTCGTGCAGAGTCAGGAATTTTTGCAGTTTGCAATTGGTCTTGGGATCCGTGGGGTTGAGGTTCTTAATTATTGCCATCCAGCATGTTCGAATCCCCTGTTGGCTGAATGCAGATTTCAGTAGTAGAGTTTGGTGTTGCATTAAGGCTGGACAGAGGCAGACTGGATGGATTATGTCTTCATTCGGGGTAGAACAGAGTCTGCACAATCCTAAATCTTTGTATCTCTAAGCGGGCTGGTTGACCAAGGATGGCAGAACGCTGAATCTAAGAGCCATCAGCTTTCTTTTTAGATATGCAGGATATGTCGTGCTAAGGCATTCCATTGTTTTTAAACTATTGTATAACTGGGCTACCATCCATGTGACCGTGAAGTAAATTTATGTTTGTCTTCAAAAAGGGAATGAAATTGATCTACTTCATTAATGGCTCGGCAACCTGTGGAGTATGGTACAGCCACGTCCCAAAGGTGGATGGTATTTGTTTCTAGTAATGAGGGACACAGATATTTACTGTATTTTGAATCATTTTCATTATCCAGTGACTGCCATTCACTTAGACCATATTTTGTGCCATGTTTTGATGGTAGTGTATCTTCTTGCAGTGCTTTGCTTCATTAGACTGAATTCCATTCGTACTTGCACAGGAGAAGAACTTTGAGGGAGGCCAAGAACTCGCTTGTAAGAGTTTGTTTGAATTTTCTCCAGGGTGGAGGAATATTTCCCGTACATG
Organism: Lissotriton helveticus; assembly: GCF_964261635.1. NCBI lineage: Eukaryota > Metazoa > Chordata > Amphibia > Caudata > Salamandridae > Lissotriton > Lissotriton helveticus. The sequence continues at coordinate 668,850,355 of NC_136057.1, forward strand.
ACTGCACTTGCAAAGGATAGATTTGCAGTGAGAATGGGTAATAGTGGTTTAAAAGAATGGCTGTCCAGCTTTTTAGTAATCGGACAGAAGGCATATGTCACTACCTTGCTTTTTTTCATCAAGTATTGTTTATGCATCATGAAGTTTAGATTTTTATCTATGACAAAGCCCAGATTTTTATGGCTGCTCTAGGATTGTGTTGTTTGACTTAATCCTTAGTGGGGTGCCGACGCCTTTTCCTATATTCATAGTGTTTGTTTTAGTTGTGTTAATTTCTAGTTCGTTTGCCATGGCAAATGCCGAAAGTCTATCCATTGACCTTTGTAGGCCTCTTCTTGTGTGGCTCAATAGCACAATGTCATCTGCGTATCCCAAGTGTGACAGGGGCAATGAACCTAGCCTGCGTGTATGTGAATTTACCTGATCAAGTTCCGGCAATAGGTCAGCTATAAATAGGTTGAAGAGGTGGGGAGCCAGGATGCAGCCTTGTTTGAGGCTTTTGGTTGTTTATATATGGGAAACAGTGTTTACAATGCTGTCATCACATCGCGCTACTATTACAACACAGTTGTTACAACGACCACGTTGTTAGTATGCGATGCATTTACATTGCAAGTCATTACAAAAACTTGAACTAGGGGGCGCTGAGGTATTGGAAATAAATTCCAACACCTTCCCTACTGTTGCACAAACTGGAGTAGGAATAGTAATTAATACTATTCCTAAGTCCAGCGCGCCCCCCTAGTGCAAGTTGTCGTAATGACTTGCGGTGTAAATACATCACGTACTAACAAAGCGGTAGCTGTAACAACCACGTTGAAAAAGCACACGATGTAATGCATTGCAATGTAATGAGACATATTTGTATATACGCCTGGACAGCTGTGTCCCATCGGCAAACTTGATTTGAATCCAGGTGTCAGTGTACAGTTGTTCTATTGCTCAGAGGGTTCTCTCTTGAAGGTCCCACTGCCTTAGTTTGCCCCACAGAAGTGCCCTATGAACTTGATAGAAGGCGTCTTTCAGATCTATAAAACATAAGTACAAATTTGTATTTAGTTGCTTGCATTTGCCAGTAATAGTAATTCCTGCTAGAGTGTTAATGGTGGTTCCATATCCTTTCTGAAACCCAGTATGGTTAGGCGGATTCTTGTAATTAGAGTCGGACCACTCCACAAGATCTTCCAAGATTAGTGAGGCATAATATTTAGCCTCTGAATCTATAAGGGTGATTAATTTATATTTGATGGATTTGTTCGGTCTCTCCCCCTTGAAGATTGGGGTTATTATTGAACCTCTACAAATTCTGGGGATTACTCCTGTTAATCTCACCTCACTGTACAGAGCCGACAGTAAGCTAGCCCCATACTCCGGATTGACTTGTAGATAGAAAAGGGGGGGCCAATCGGCCCCCACGCACACATGGCTGGGCCCGGCCCCCCCCCCCCCTCTGGCTGATCCCTGGTTGGTTGCGCGTCCCGCCCCTGCCCCGGAAGCAGTTTTGCATTTCCGGGCCCGGGGGGGCGGGACCGCAGCCTGGAAGGGGTTAAGAGCCTGGGGGGCGCGGGAAGCGGCCTCTTTGTGCCCGCGCTTCCCAGGCTCGTTCCTCGCCCGACAGTAAGCTAGCCCAATACTCCGGATTGACTTGTAGATTGCCTGTGGGGTGCCATTTGGCCCTGGAGCCCAGTCCCGTCGACCTGCCATTTTTATCATTGCCGCTTTTGCTGTGGCACAGTACTTTTCCACTGGGTGAGACAGAGTCTCGGTTGTCCCTGTTATATCTGCCTCGCTTGCATCCCCACTGATGTTGTTGTCTGGCACGAACAGGCATTTTTGGCTATCAAAGATCTCAATGAGGTGGGCTGGCCAGACTTTCTCCTGAATACTTTAGCTGTTTATCATTCTTATATCTCTTCCAATGTCATTGATGGTTGCCCAAAAGGCTCAGCAATTTGTGCATTTTCAATTAAAAAGAAGCCTCGCCCAGAACTCTTCAGATTTTGTTTTCCGTTCTTCCCAGAGTTGCTTTGCAAGGTTTGTATTTTTTCTCCTGTTTGTGCAGTTTGTGCAGTTGCCCTGATTCTCCTCACTTTCTTAATTTCGTGCGTCGGTTCTTTTTTAAGGTGAGGGTTGTTGGCAGTAAGCCTACAGAACTCTGTGTGGTTTTCCTTCTTTTGAATGTCAATACAGGGTCTTGTTTTAGCAGCTTTGTTGAAAACATGTACTATACTTTAATTGAATTGACATATGACGTTATGCTGGCTTCCAATACTGTTTTCACCTTTGTGGCCAACTTCGGGAGGGAATTATGACTCCATGTTAGACGTTTCAAACTAACTGATTGTAAGCTTCCTGTTTCAAGCGTTCCCTGCGGATATTTCACAGTTTTAGGATTAACTCCAGATGTTGATGTAAGTGGTCACTTTCGGTTGAGGTTTTGATTTTGACCTTCCTAACGGTTTCTGTAGTGGCAGGGAGAGGGTTGCTCCATAGTGCGTGAACCTGGGAGGATTGTCATAATCAGTCCTGCCGTTAAGTACTCTCAAACCCAGATGTTCAAGTGAGGTCACCAGTTCTAAGTCTGGGTGGTGAACTCCGCTCTGCTTGCAGAGCTTTCCGCACTCCGCATTACCCAGAGCTCGAGGAGTTCAGAAAATCTCCACTCTGCCTAGCGGAGTAAAGTTCTTTCCTCGCTTGCGTTTGACAGCCTCAAATTGGCAATTGCGAGAGAGAAAAACCCACCTTCTGGCAAGATTTTTCCTCATTCACGAATTTTGAATTCACAAGCCTCACTCCATTGATGAGGTCTGATGTGGGGGATGGTAGGAGAAAGGCTGATGAGGGGGAGTATTTGGTGTGCTATCTCCTATAGTGCTCTGTTGATTGCTTGTTATTTGCAGCAGCTCGTAGTTTCTTCTCTCGGGAGCTGGTGTGGAGGGAAATGTGGCCTTCTGACTGTTTTTCATCTGTTTTAGAATATCGGATAGAATGACTGGTACGAAGCTTAGGTTGCATACAATTAACGTGCAGTTGCATGTGTCTTGCTGGGCAGAATTGGATGTTGATGGTGCGGTGGTGATCTGGTGCGTTAATATTTATAGCATAGTATTAATGCTGCCTATGTGATCTGACATTACATTTATAAGGTCGATGTGAAGAATCAGTTTATCTGATTGCATGTTGAAGGTCAATACTGAGGCTTGCAGAATGCTCAAAAGGGAGGAGTGTAGATAGGATATATTTTCTGCTTCGAGGTATTTATGATGCATCTTAGGCCTTATGCCCACTTTCCTATTGGCCCTTGCTGCTTTAGGATATTCGTTATGTTCCTTGGGCTTTGTGCCTGCTTCCCTATTGGCTCCTGTTGGCTGCATTCCTGGGGCATTGATTTTGCGCCGACCTACCCCTCCAGTAAGATCCGGCGATGGGCCCACTCCATCGAGCTTTGTCTTCATTGGGGGCCTGTTTAGGTTGAATGATTCTAGAGATGTCAAACGGCTTGAGATTTTGAATGGCGGGGCTATTTGGGACAGTTTGTACAGGAGACAGCTCGAGATTTCAATTGGCGAGAGGCCAGTGCGCTTTTTATTTCAGAGGTTTTGGTTGTGGTGGTTGGTGGTGGTCCAGTTGGTTTACTTGGGTTCTCTACTAGCATACATGCGACGTACTCTTGATTGACGGTCAGGTTAATGGTCTTTATCCCCAAAGCATGTATGAGTTCCGCATTATATCTTACTGAAGTTGAATCGAGCCAATTGTTCTCCATGTAGTTGTTCCTATACTGTCAGAGTTCAAGCTGCTGTGGGTAAAGTGGTGGTCTGTTTTCCGATTTTTGATCCATCATTGGTGTTAAATGCTGGTGGTTTGGGCAATGTGACCAATCCTGTGACAGTACTGTTTTGCGGACTGGAGGGATAGTAACTGGTAAATGGTCCGTTGTTGATGTTGCAATTGAATGCTGGATGTTCGGGCCATTTGGTGGAGCCTGAGACTGTCCTGTTGTGTGGCTGACCGGTCCATAGTTGGGGAAGCAGGCTTCTTCTTAGGCACTGCAACTGAATTGCCACCGTTTGAAATGTGTACTTGAACTTAGAATATTATACTTTTGCCCCTTTTTAAATCACTTCACGGCATGTCCACTGTTGTAATCTGACTCTCGTTCTGATCTGAAGGAGTGGTAATTGTATCCGATCGTTGAGGAGTACATGGATTTAGTAAGCCCTTTATACTTTCTGATCCAAAGTAGATTGTAGCAGCTGGATCCTTTAAAAAAGTACATTTACTGATGCTGTCTGGCATCCGAAAGTAGGGGTGATATCAAAGACTGGTCTGGCCAGTAGTGACTTTTGACGTGTTTTCTGCTAAGCCAGTTACATTCTGTGACTGTAGGGCTTTTTTTTGTGGTTTCTGGCTTTATGCAGTTTCAGTTTGTTGTTTTCTGATGTGTCCCGGCCTAATGCTCCCTTTGCTTGTGGGTACGACCAGGCTCTGGTCTCTGAGGCTAGCACAGGACTATCTTTTGAGGTTCGAAGAGGATGTGCCCAAGAGACAGAAGTCCTTTAATGTGCACCGCCACTCCCTTCCCAGCTGAAGGGGACATGAGCACACAATGGAGAGTTAAGATTCAGCGAGGGGAGGGGGGGACTATCCCAGATGTTTTCCCGTTATGGACTTGTGAACTTCCTGGTAGTAGAACCACTGGAGGTTGTGTCTATCCGTAGGAAGCCTTCCAGATAAATGGTGAGTAGTATTAGTAATTGGAATATTGCTAGATAGTAGTTGCGTGGTGATGTACCGAAGATGGAGCAAGCTACACCAGCCTAATGCCAGTCACTTCCGCCCCAGTGGTGGAAGACCATGACACCGGCGCTGGCCTTACCCGCTTCAGTGAATCTGTCCTCACCTCCCAGAGGTCAACTTGATGGACTTGATGGAGGGGGTATCTCCAGGAACCCTCTGACACTTGGAGACACTATAGGGACTCGTAGGGAGCTCTGGGGTCCCCTCTGGGCTCATGAGTGGTGCGGGAGGGTTGGCAGGCCGGCTGGCAGTGGGGGCTATGGTGCATCCGAGCATCCAAAGAATTGCCTGTACCTGGGCTACTGCACTGCACACTGACCACTGCACCTCGCCACACCTCTGCATCACCAGCAACCTCCTTGCCGCTCCTTCCACTCGGGTGCCCCTGAAGCCAGAACCCTGAGGCTGCAAGAGCACTGGAGCCAAAAGCTGAGTGCTGGGTTTTGGCATGCCAGAAAGCCAGGAGCCAGGAACAGACTGCACAGCTAGCAATGCTAGAATAACACAAATATACATACCCATGGTAAGGTCTTCTTGAATTGAGCGCCTGGCAAGTACTACTAGACCCCCTTGAGAAACTTCCACATGCATTGTACCTTAAAGTACTTCATACATCTGGAGAATGCAATTTTCAAACAAGCAATGGCAAAGGCAATGGTTCTGTCAAATGACAACCAGCCTTTTGACTTTGTCATGGTCTTTTTTGTTTTTTTTCTTGCTTTTTGTAAAGTGTTATTGTTGAGAGACCTCCCAGACCCTTGCTAACATCAAAATAAAAGGAGACAACATTGTCCAAAATCAAGTATCTGTGTTTTTGGTCTCAGAAACACGCATTGCCAGTACCAGGGACTGAAAGGAACTACTTTTTGTGTGGTGTTAACAGAACGACCACAGCCCCTATCCTACTCCTTCCACTGAAGTCAGACAAGTCATCTCTGCCCATTCAGGTTAGTTTATTGCTTGCTCCCGCAATGAATTTTAGACCTATTTCACAAATTTACCTGGGCTGAGCACAGGATAGGAGTTGCTGGAGAGTTAAAACATATTAGTCACCAGGAATTCAGGTAACTTTTAAAAAGTTACTTTTCTGTAAAATGTATTAGAAATCTAACTTCACCAATAAATACATGTATTTAATTACTGTTTTATTTGGTCCTATTCCCATATCACAGTTATATTATTTAATTCTGTTTTTTTACAGAAGACAGCCAGTCCAACTGTTGTGCAAATAGCTTTTAGGGCCATATACATTTTCTACCTACAGCACTTTTAACACCTTAGCCGCGGTAGGATATTTTTTATAACCCTGCGTTATACATGACGAGCTCAGCTCGTCATGAGTGTACGAGAGCCGTACCTCATGACGAGCTGAGCTCGTCATGAGCGTGGAAGGGGTTAAATACCAGGCACTATGTCATGTGAGCTACAGACCTACCTAGGGGTGACTTAATAATATTTAAAAGGAAGGTCTTTACCTGTGAGAAAGGGTCATTTTGACAGGTCACACTGCAGGTTTTGTACTGTAGCCATGATGTTAGACAGTGTGGGCAATTTACCAATTTTGCACTTCTACTATAGTGTATGGTACAATAGGTGCTGCAGTCAACGAGTGGCATTTAGCTTCTTGCCCTACTTGCACAATTACACCATATACTTACAGGCAAGTTATACGTGGCAATCAGGAATAAGCCAAATTGAGCATATTTAATAGGGAAGTATGGGCACTTTACTCCTGGTGAGGAAAGTGCTCAGAGTTCCTTCGCTTCCAGGGCACACCAAGACACCATGGCTATTGGCGGAGGCTGTTCCAGACCCCTCAACTTCATGCCTTGGAAGAAGGGAATTAGTCAAAAAAAGGAGGCTAGGCCCAATGGAGAGGACCCAGGTAGGGCCTTATATATACTTGAAAACAGGGGCAAACCTGGTATCCTAGTTGTTTATAAATTATTTCCACAACAACCACACTATTTTCTTTCAGTGATTGGGTTATTTATTTACCCTATTTTTGAACAACTTGTAGGAGCGTTACCAGAGAACGCACGGGATTGGGTCTTTTGACATTTGAGTCTGGGTGGGATCAAGACAAGGGAGTTTGTGCTCCTCAGGGACCTGGAGCAACCTGCTTTGTGTAGTTTTGTTGTAAGGTAAGAAGGGGTGTTTTGGTGAAGAGCTTTGTGAGTGATGCATGCAATCTTGTAGGTGGATCTTCCTTCTATTGGGATCCAATTGAGATTTTTGAGGGCAGGGGAGATGTGATCAAACTTTTTACAATCAGAGATGAGTCTCGCAGCTAGATTGAGGACAGATTTCATCGGTGCGAGATGGATTTTAGCGGTGCCAGCCAAAGTGGCGTTGCCATAGTCAATCCTGGAAAGGACAAGCGATTGGACGACAAGTTTGAAATCGTCTGCTGGAATAAATGGTTTAAGTTTCTTGAGGTGGAGAAGGGTGAAATTTTTAATGTGGGGATGAGATTTAGATTCTGGTCGATACTGATGCCTAGGAATTTGACAGAATTAGAGGTGGAGAGTGTGCAGTTAAGAGCTTTGATGTCATTTATCCAGAGTTGAATGGGAAGGGGGTTATTTTTGGGGGAGAAAAGGATGATTTCAGTTTTATTCGGGTTCAGTTTGAGATGGTTCCGATGGAACCAGGTTTGAAATCTGGTCAAGGTCTCATTGAGGGGTAGAATGTCTTTGTGATATTTGATCTTGTAATATAATTGGGTGCATCGGCATAGAGGTGGTAATTGATATTAGCTTGTTTGAGGATGAGGGTGAGTGGTTCCATGAACAGATTGAATAGGGTTGGGGAGAGGATGGATCCTTGAGGGACGCCGAGTGAGACAGGTTGAGATTTTTTAGAGAGAAAGTGGTTGAGCTTGATTTGCACTGATCAGTTTTGAAGGAATGAGGAGAACCATTTGAATACGTTGCGATCTAAGCCGTACCGGTCTTTGAGAGTGTTGAGAAGGGTGGGGTGGTGGACGGTATCAAATGCAGCTGAGAGGTCGAGGAGGATTAGTAATGAGGATTCCCCTTTGTCTAGGGAGCGATTAATGTCGACAGTGATATTTAGCATAGCAGTTTCTGTACTGCATCCCTTTCTAAAGCCGGATTGGAAAACATCAAGGAGGTTGAAGGAGGCAATATGTTTCTCTAATTGCAATAGGACACATTTTTTGAGGGCTTTAGAGAGGAATGGAAGGTTAGAGATAGGGCGAAGGTTGTTAAGGTCATTGGGGTCAGCAGTGGTGTTTTTGAGAATGGGTGAGATTTGACCAAGCTGAAGGGAGGTGGGGACACAGCCAGTGGAAAGAGAGGAGTTGATGATTTTGGTCCATATAGGTGCAATGATAAATTTATGTTCTTGAACCAAAAGGGGAGAAGAGGATCTTTGGAGTGGGAGGAAGGTTTTAGTTTGGTAATGATATTATTGATCGTAGATTCAGATACTGGACTAAAATCACTCCATGAGGCATTGTTTTCAGCAGGGGGGCTTATTTTCGGAAAGGTATCTTCTTGGGGGAGAGCAGGGAGAGGATGAGAAGGATTAAGAGGTGTAGAAAAAGTGGACGGAGGTGAGTTAAGAGTGTTGGGGAGGGTGTATAGGATGGGAGTAGGTGGAAGTGAGAGTGGGAGGGAATGGAAGGATAGTTCGATCTTGTTGATTTTGTTCGTAAAGAAACTGGCAATTTCTTCGCATCTGTCAATAGAGGCTAATATTTTAGGAGGGCCAGTGGAGGTTTGTTTTTTAACAATGTTAAAGAGTTCTCTAGGGCGGTTTCTGGCTTGATCAAGTTGTGATCGTAGAAAGGAGGCTTTCTCATTAAAGATATGTTTTTTGTACTGGGCTCTAGCAGTTCTAAGGAGAGCCAGTTTGTCAACGGTTGGATGATGCCTCCAAACCCGTTCAGAATGTCTAAGGGTCCGTCTTTCTTTATTAAGTTCAGAATTGAACCAAGACTTAGGAGGGTTGCTATTTTGTTGTTTGAGTTTGATTGGAGACATTTGGTCGAGGGCTTCAAGAATAGAATTGTTATAATGGTTGGTTAGGTCGGTGGTGCTGTCAGAGAGAGGGGGGGAGAAGTAAGTGGGCCTTAATTGTAGATTCCAATTCGCCAGGAGGAATAAGGTGAAGGTTGCGTGTGGATTTCTTAGGTAAAGAGCTGATGAGGGCGGGGCGAGTCATGGATCTATTCATGGTGAAGAGGATAAGGTAGTGGTCAGACCAGTCTACCAGAAGTATATTTGAGAGGGAGGCCAGATCGTTGCTAGTCATAATAGCATCAAGGGTGGCACCTTTGTTGTGGGTGGCAGAATGGCAGAGTTGGGTCATATTGGTGATGCCCATGGTATCATTAAATAGGATGACAGCAGGATCATCACTTTTGTTCCAATGGATGTTGTAGTCACCGAGGAAGAGATTTTTAGAATGTGAGAGCGATGATTGTATAATAAGATCAGTCAACTCTTCCGTAAAGGGGATGTTATTTCCAGGGGGATGGTAGATAGTGTGCAACCGGGTGGTGGGGGAGTCAGGCATAATTAGATCAGCGCAAAGGTTTTCAAAGGATGAAGGGTCTTGTAGATGAACGAGCGAGAAGTTAAGTTCACTTTTGAAAATGATGGTGAGTCCTCCTCCTGTTTGTTTGATTCTATCTTTTTTAATGATCGAGTAACCAGGGGGTTTTCAGACACTGCCTTCTGGATAGGTATTACAACTACACCTTTGGAATTCACTGATTGCCATCCCCTTCCCTCCATAGGATAAGTTGTACACGCCCTCCTTGTTGCTACCCAATATTTTCCTGAAAAACTTCCTCATGTAAATAATCCTCTTACCCTTTACCCATACAGTGCCCGACGGGCCCTATGTGAGTATCCCCTGCTACCCATCACTTCCACAGATGCTCACCACACCACTGTCAATCAACCACAGGTCTGCCCCTGTTTTCTGGTTAATCAACCATCCTCTGTCCTTCCCTTATTTTTCCTCCCACTGACGCATTGATTATCAAATTGCAGGTGTCCCTGCATTGATAGGTCCTGATGAGACCCCGCATTGCTAGTTCGGTCGAAACACTGTTGACACCTTGAAGTGAACCAATTCTCAGCCCCTGTGATTACACTAGGAGGCTGCCAACATTGTTTGTGTATCTAATGAATGGTTTCTTCTGTAAAAATATTGAAACCTTGCTTTTAAGTCACCAAAAGTCACATTTCTTACTTATATGTTTCACTTTTCACTTGGGACACCTGAAATTGTACTACAGCTGTGAATTTAAGATATCAAAATACCTTGGTTCTCTACATCAGGGTTCTCCAAACCGGTTCTGGAGGGCCGGATCAATGCCAGATTTTTAAAATAACTACATGTATCTAAATGGGGATATGCACAAAATCTGGCATGGATCCGGCCCTCCAGGACCAGTTTGGAGACCCCTGCTCTACATACTCTATGTTACATGTCATTTCTTTTTCTGACATCTATGTACCTCCCTTTTACTACGATTGTGCCGATATATATTGCAATATCAATCATTAAGTGTCCACAGAAATCTCTGCTTTTGTCTAACCATGAATGCCAGAGCATGCATACAGTTATGTTATGTTATTAAAACTTATATAGCATGCTTATACCCGTGGGTGTCTTTGCGATTTCAAGTGCAAACATACTACGCTGAGGAAGCTAAACTCTAAAAAGCCATGCCTTGAGTTGTTTTCTGAAGTCGAGGAGGGTAGGTATCGTCCTGAGGTATAGTGAGAGAGTATTCCACAGTCTGATGGTGTTCTAGCAGAAACTCCTACCACTCCAGCGCACCTTTTTGATTCTATCAGTGGTCACCTAGCTGGCATTGGCTGATCGAAGAGATCTATTTGGAGAGTACCAGCTGAAAACATTCCAAAGAAATTCTGGACCTTCTCTATGCAGCATCTTGTGAGCAATACAGAGGGGCATATTATCAAGACTGGGCGATAAAATTATCGCCGCTTTATAGGCAGGAAACTGCCGCTAAAGTGGCGATAATGGGCTCGATAATATGTCCTAGAGAATTCCCATAGAAGCCCAGGTTAGATACCTAATCTGGTTTTCTATGGGAATTCACAAGGGCATATTATCAAGCCCATTATTTCCACTTTAGCGGCAGTTTCCTGCCAATAAAGCGGCAATAATTTTATCGCCCAGTCTTGATAATATGGCCCAGAGTGCCTTAAATTTAACACGCTGGCAGACTGGGAACCAATGAAGATCTTGGATACCTGTCCTAACAGTGCGTACCCCCACCCACAATACATACTGCAGCTAGCAGTAATACGCCGCACTGCACCACGAAAAGGCAGCATCCAACGCTGGCAACCAAAAGGAAAAACCCGCAAAAGAACATGTGTTGTGGTGGGAGTGGTGCCTTTTTATATTGGTAGGGGGTGTATCTACGAGGCACAGGGGCCTCATTACATAATGGAGGTAAGCGAGAGGGACATGGAGGTAATTATTGTTTAATGTTTCTGCTTTGCACTGCGTAAAAGCAGTAGGGAACCGCTCCACCACCATAGCGGAGGAGCCGCCACTGATAAATGCTGTATTTATAAGTCTCTCAAAAGTATTGCAAAAGTGGCTGAAGCAAGGATTGTTTCAGATGTCTCATTTTCTATTGTGAAAATAAGCGTAAGTACCAAATCCAACCTGTTAGACAGAAGAGGGTTGGTGGAGGGCATATTGCAGCTCTCATAATTTATAAAAATCTTCCTTTTTCTAAAATCTATGGGACGAGGTTTCTTAGGTATTAATTGAACCTGGAAGAATTTAAAATGGATTTTAACTCTGAAACCTCTTATGTTTACAAGGGGCGGCTCCTCTCCTATAGCGGAGGAGCTTTGCCCCACTGCTTTCTCGCAGTGCGGGAAGCCAAAACATAAAATGGTAATAACTTTGAGTTACTACTATTTTATGTTTGCTTGGCGGGCGGGGTTGCTCTGTTCTCCGAGCAGGGCAGGGGAGAAGAGGTTTGCCCACACCTGAGTGCACAAAGACTCGGGCAGCCCAAACCAGTCATGCACTTCTCTATGTAGAACATGCATAACCCTCTAGACCCTGGCTGGAGTGCTGTGTTCCTGTTGGAGGCAGGAGAGCAGGAGCAGTGAAGACACGGGACCGGGCAGGAAAGGTAGGTTTTGTATTCTACCCCGCCGCCCGTGAACCATTCTGGCCGCTACTGTGTGGGACTAAATCCGTGACTATGGAGCTGCCAATAACTCAATAAAGTTATATATACAACTACATAGATTATAAGTACAGCACAAGGGAAGCAAACACAAGCCAATTTTGAAAATCATAAAATAATTACTATTATGAATCTTCATAACAAACGAATCTGCTGTCTGTGAGCAGAAATTTATTTTTACTTAGGATTTGAAGCAGCAACAAGAGTCATGAAACATGCATTGGCTCGCGAACATGCATTGGCTCGTGAACTGCCTGTTTTTTAATGTTAAAAAAATCTATTGTATGGGACTATTATAGTATGAATCTTTAACAAAAACATAACAACTAAGGGAAAAAAGAAAAAAAAGGGAAAAGGTTGTTTAGGGAAAGTCATCATGAGTACCACCCATATCAATGAATGTCAGAGTGTCATACCTCCCTTCATCAGCACAGTCCAGTGCAAGAAACGCTAGAGGAAGGTCGAGGGCTTCGGGGACTGAGGCATTTGGGGCCTCATTTATAATATTTTGACGCAGAGCAGGAGTGCACCACATCTACAAGATATGGTGCATTCCTGTCCTTCTATGATGTACATATCTACGCCCCATTTGTGCCCTTGTTTACCTCACTCCTTGGGGTCCCATTCCAGAAAACTAGCGACCATAGGTCTGCAATCGGTTTCCTGCACAATCCTCTAGATTCTCCTGGTCCTAGCACTGCAACATCTGCAAAGCCCCATCTTTCTACCCCAGCCCACCATCTGCTGTATGATGGGTCATGTGGTGACTTCCAATGACGCACTATGTACCTGAGGGCTATCCTAAGGCCATGTCCAGGAACCTGTTATACACTCTTTTCTCCGATCACCTCTTGTAAAGATCAAGAAGGCATAGCTCCACTTTACAGAGCTGGGAAAGACTTAAGGTTTGCTCCAGGTCTGCAACCCCCTGCATTCAGAAATACTCTATGACCGGGCAGCCCCACACCATGGGGTCGATGACGATTCGAGAAAAAACGCTCCGAATAGGCGTTCAGAGCGTTTTTCCCGTACGAATCGTACCCTGCAACGTCCCCCGTACGTACGACGAAGTACGATTCGTACCAGGAGCCGTACTCCGTACGAGTCGTACAAGACACCGTACAGCTCTAATCTCCGTACGATTCTCCCTCGGAACCCGCTGTATGCGACATCTGTACGGTTCGCGGCTGGTTTTTACGACCCTGCAAGTACGATACGTGTCGGGTACGCACCATACGACCCTTTTTGTACGGGAGCTGAAAACAGCTGTAAAAGCAGAGTTTGCGCCGAAACAGGTACGGAACGTCCCCCCGGGTACGGTGCGTACCCCCCATGATTGCAGGGGTATGCACCGTACACCTGCGATCATGGGGTGTACGAGCCATACCCTCATTGTACGATGGGTGCACGAGCCGTACCCCCATTGTATGATGGGTGTACAAGCTGTACCCCATTGTACGATCGGTGTAAGAGCCGTACCCCCATTGTACGATCGGTGTACGAGCCGTACCCCCATTGTACAATGGGTGTACGAGCCGTACCCCATGTACGATGGGTGTACGAGCCGTACCCCCATTGTACGATGGGTGAATGATCTGTACCCCATGTACGATCGGTGTACGAGCTGTACCCCCATTGTACGATGGGTGTATGAGCTGTACCCCATGTACGATCGGTGTATGAGCCGTACCCCCATTGTACGATGGGGGTACGGCTCGTACACCCATCGTACATGGGGTACGGCTCATACACCGATCGTACAATGGGGGTACGGCTCATACACCTATCGTACAATGGGGGTACGGCTCGTACACCCATTGTACATGGGGTATGGCTCGTACACCCATCGTACAATGGGGGTACAGCTCGTACACCGATCGTACATGGGGTACGGCTCGTACGATCGGTGTACGAGCTGTACCCCATTGTACGATCGGTGTACGAGCCGTACCCCCATTGTACGATGGGGGTACGGCTCGTACACCCATCGTACATGGGGTACGGCTCGTACACCCATCGTACAATGGGGGTACGGCTCGTACACCTATCGTACAATGGGGGTACGGCTCGTACACCCCATGATCGAAGGGGTATAGTGCGTACCCCTGCGATCATGGGGGGTACGGACCGTACGGTGTGTATGTGTTTGTGTGCTTTTCTGTATGACTCGCCCTTACCTGACGTGGACCGTACAAATCGCGTCCTCATACCCCGGTCCAGATTGTACTCGTCGAGTCGTACGGCATGTGTACGAGTCGTACGGTATGTGTACGAGTCGTACGGTTCACAGTTTCAGCCTTGCAATGCGTACGGATCGCGATGATTCGGACGGATTCACGGAATATGGATCGTACTTCGCAACTCGGACGGACGGGTACGATTCGTACGGAGAGGGCTCCGGATACAAATCGTACAGACGTTTTTTTTCCCGAATCGGAATCGACCCCCATATGTATAAACTCTGCTTCAGACTGAGCGCACCCAGGGCATCTCATGTCAGGGACGTGAAGCATAATAGTCAATCCGTGGGGATTGAAAAATGTGCAATGTAGATAGTTAAATTGAGTGAATTTGAACCTTTTGTTACGTGTGAGCCTACAGTAGCACTCTAGAACCGGGTCTTACTCTTTCCCCATAAATACCCTATCAAGCATAGTCTCCCATTTGTCCCACAAAGTGGACAGGTCTCAAACCTCATGGAAAGTGCCATTGCATAAAGCCAGGAGAGAAGGTGACGCCCCCTGCCAAAAGTCAGTAAAGTCGGTAGTGGCTCATGAACAGGAGTTTCCAGATCCAGCAGCCTGTACATGGCTTGCACCACTTTGACCAGCACAACTACGTCAAAAATTGGATACCTAGTAAGCCATTGTCTGTCTCCAGCTCCTCCATCATTGGAATAACAGTCCCCAAGAGTGTCCACGTCTGCCTCTATCCACACATCCAATGGGGGAGGTGTGCTGCAGAGGACAGACCGGCTGACACCAAACGTGGGGCTCACTGAGGGATCACTGGTGGCATCTCAGCCTCATTGGACTCTGGGAAATAGCTCACTTAATCTCTACAATGGCCCCCACTGCCTTGATACTTTAGGGGTGATATGTTTGCCGTTTACAAATATGTATTATTATTTATCCAATCACCGAGCAGTAAAATATTCATACCCAGCCTCCGGGAACCCTACCAGTGGTTTGATTATGTCTATGTTGATAATTGAATGTATGGAATTTGTCTAGTACAATACTGTAACACAATACTGTAACACTGGTTATCATATGAGGTGTGATGAATATATAAGTACAAGTTAATAAACTGCATTTATTTTATTTTTATTTGTTAGATTTATACCGCGCATGGCTGCCCCAGCAACGGGGCGTCCCAGCGCACCAACAACTCCTGTACATTAACCGCAACAAACAGCCTTAAGCCGGAAAAAGCTAGGTCTTATTGGCTTTCCGGAATGCAAGATGATTTCGGATTATTCTAATTGCCCCAGGAGAGAGTTCCAAAGTTGTGCAGCCAGACAACGGAAAGAACGACCACCAGCTCTGGCTCTCCGGACACGAGGGGTGCATACCAGTGCAGCGGTGGCAGATCTTAGAGGACGACGGCGAGCATAGGACTGTAGCAGTCCTCTCAGACCAGCCGGAGCCTGTGGTGATAAGATCTTATGTGCGAAGCAAAGCGTCTTAAATTGGATACGCTTTGCTATTGGCAACCAGTGGAGCCTCAGCAAAACAGGGGAAACTGAACCGATATAGGGGAGAGCCGCCAACATGCGAGCTGCAGCATTCTGAGCCCTCTGCAGGCGCTTAATGCTAGCTTTCTTTGCGCCTAGATATAGGCAGTTCCCGCAGTCTAATCTCGACAAAATGGTCGCCTGAAGTATGAGTTGGCGGACTTTCGGGGGGAAAAAGCCCAGTAGTGGTTTCAAGCCCCTCAAGGCGCCAAAGCACCTTCCGGCCACGGCTTTGGATTGGGCATCAAAGGTTAGTTCGCTGTCGAACCAAATACCGAGATTTTTCACTGTCTCCTTAGGCGCCGGAGCAGGGATCAGCTGGTCGGGCCAGTAACTCTCGGACCACATCCCTCGATCTCTTCCGAACAACAGTATTTTGGACTTGCCAGCGTTCAACTGGAGGCAGTTAGCTGCCATCCAGTGCGCTACAGCGGCCAGATCCTCCTTGAACTTCACCAGGTTGGCGACGTTTTTTTTAAAAAAAGCGATCACCAACTGGGTGTCATCCGCATAAGATACCAGTGCCAGGCCCCTATCCCTCGCCAACGCAGCCAGAGGCTGGACGTAGATGTTGAACAATAGAGGACTTAGCACCGATCCCTGCGGTACAACCTGGCACAAGGCAAACTCCTGTGACTGGAAAGGCAGAACATGCACTTGGAACGACCTTCCTGCCAAAAATGACCGAGCCACTCCAAGGCCAGATCTCTGATGCCAATTTCCAGAAGGCGTTGCAAGAGAATTGCATGTGAGACGGTATCGAAAGCGGCACATAGGTCCAACAGGACCACGGCCGCTGAGTCTCCCATATCCAGGTTTTCCCGGATGGTCTCCGTGACCACCAGAAGCGCCGACTCCGTTCTGTGCCGGGCCCTGAAGCCATGTTGGGATGAGTCAAAGATATCATTCTGCTCCACAAACCTGGAAAGTACGGCATTCACATGCGATTCCGTAACCTTGGCCAGAAAAGGCAGTTGGGAAATAGGGCGGAAGTTAGCTGGCTTGGTGGGATCCAGCGTGGGCTTCTTTAGCAAAGGAATAACCTTGGCATGTTTCCAGGCCCTGGGGACGGACGCTGAAGTCAAGGAAAGATTGACCAGGTTGAAATTCAGTGGGGCCAGGCACGAATGGAATTTGCGAAAGTGAGTAGGCGTAAGAGGGTCGGCAGGAGAGCCAGATTTGATTTTAGAACAAAGTGCCACGAACTCAGGCTCAGTCAGATACGGGAAAGAGGTCAAGATATTAGCTCCCCTTAATCCCGAAATCCACGCATCAGGCCCCCACTGAGGTGGATTCGGGGTGGGTAGGCCCTGATAGATTTTGTCAACCTTATTCACAAAATGTGCGGCCAGCTCGGTGCACTGTTTGTTAGATGAGATCGTAGAAGTCTCCATGACTCCTCCGCTTTTCATATTCTTCAGAACAGCGAAGATGGTTTTAGCAGGATTGGAGATGGACAAAATGTTATCGGCCACGAACTTGGCCCGGGCTTGATGGATAAGCTTATGATTATGCAGGATCACGGGACGATATTTCCTTTTTGCCGTTAGGTCATAGGAGCACCTCCATGCTCGTTCCAGCTGCTTGCAGCCCTTTCTGGCCATGACTAGGGAGTCGTCGAACCAAGGATTTGAAGGTCCGCGAAATTTCCCTCCCAGCCTGGCCGGAATACAGTTATCCAGCCCTGAGGATACCCACTCATTGAAGCCAGAATCCGCCAAGTCAATATCCTGTGTCCCCTGAGGCCTGTGGCTAGACAGCCAGGTCGCAAGGCGGCCCGTGTCAAGCTTATGCCAGGGACGCTTAAGAATGGGGACGGGACAGATAGCCTCCCCTTTAACTAAAAGTTGCAGAGTGAAGGGGACCAAAAAATGGTCGGTCCAAGCCAGCGGGATGGGAAAGGATGCTGTGCAGGAGCTTAAATTTGTAAAAATGGGGTCCAATCGGTGTCTGACCATATGAGTGCCGGTGTGCTCCAATTGGATTAGCTGAAGGACCTCCAGATCAGCCAGGAAACTAACAATCTCCACGGACTTGCCGTCCTCGAGATGAAGATTGAGGTCCCCAAGAACGGTAAAATTAGCCATTTTACATGCAAAATGCGCCACTTTATTAAGTACATCCTCTCTGAAAAGACCCGATGGACCAGGCGGGCGGTAGATTAAGAGGCCTGTCAAGATGAAATTCTGGTTCAGTGAGATCTTAAATAGGGCACTTTCACATCCGGCAATGCTCTCTTTACTAAGGGAGCAGATATAGGTTTCCCGAGCAATAATTGCAATGCCCCCACCTCTACCTGTTTCCCTATGAATGCTGTACAGCCGATATCCTGAGGGCAGAGCTAACCAGGCCACGGCCGCCAGATCCGGTGTAAGCCATGTCTCAGTTAAAAATAAAACATCAGGACTTTCCTCCATTAACAGATTGAAAACCTCACCGTGATGTTTGGCCAAGGATCAGCAATTCAGGCTTAGAAGCTTTACAGCTAGGCCTTCTCCTATACTGGCATGTAGGTTTCCTGGCCGGGAGGTGACAGGCACATTATGCACACTGAAAAGCCCCATCACAAGGATCCCAAACACGAGAAGGGCACCAAACCTCCCACGCCAAGAGCTCATCTCACATGTAGGAGATATGATTGCCGACGAATGGAGCAAGGGTCCTGGCATCTGGCGACGGCCCGGTGCTGACGGGCTTGCCTTAGGCACGCCTTCGGCGCGCCCGCTACACGCGTCCGCTGAGCGGGCGCCTAATTGACGTCATTTATGGTGGCCCCGGAGGCAGGCGAGTCAGCAGACACTAGTCTACGAGCTCGTCTCCTCACTCAAGATGGCGAACACACTCCCTCCCCTATCCCCAACAGTGGATTCACGAGGGAAAAGAAGCTGCAGAGTGAGCGAGGAAGGAGGTAGGAGAATCGAGACATTAAAGGTCTCTTTTTAGAAAAAAAACAATTAATTAAGCGGTTTACACCAAAATACACAATGTAAAATTTCCAGCTCTAAAATTCAGATCGCGAATAGCTTTGCTCCCGACTCACGCCTCAGGAGTGTGGTGATGCGCGGGCGCCCAATTCACGTCTTCTATGGTGGCCCCGGAGGCAGGCGAGTCAGCAGACACTAGTCTACGAGCTCGTCTCCTCACTCAAGATGGCGACCACGCTCCCTCCCCTATCCCCAACAGTGGATTCACGAGGGAAAAGAAGCTGCCGAGTGAGCGAGGAAGGAGGTAGGAGAATCGAGACACTAAAGCTCTCTTATAAAAAAAAAACAATTAATGAAGCGGTTTACACCAAAATACACAATTTAAAATTTCCATCGCTAAAATTCAGATCGCGAATAGCGTTGCTCCCGGCTCACGCCTCAGAAGTGTGTATACATTTTGGGTGCCTCATATTCTTTTAGAATATTTTTCCAATTTTCAGATGCCATGGGAGGCAACTAGCTTCTTAGAGAGCACATGTGCACTGAACACAGAAACCGATAATTTGTACAAGAAAATTATGTCTCATTTATTTATAAATGATGTCTTTCATTTTATTTTATTAATATTAGCTGGTGAAAGGTCTGACAAGGTCAACAAAAATTATACTGTGGATGCTGCATATAAATATTTAGTATTGTAGATGTTGTAGTTAATATTGATGGAAGCTAAGTCACAGATGATGAATACTTGTATCAAAAATGGACCACCCATCAGCCTTGTTGTCAGCCATATTCTATGCTGAAAATATATTGTTATGGTAGGAAATGAAATATGGTGGATGCCTGACACATCTGTTATCAATCAATCAATCAGGGGGTTTAACGTACGCTACTTACCCGCGAGGGTCTCAAGGCGGTGGGGGGAAGAGGGTGCAGCTCTGGTTCAGCCGAAGATCCAGGTCTTGAGGCTCTTACTTAAGGTGTGCAGCGCAGGGGAGCATCTGATGTCGACTGGGAGTTCGTTCCAGGATTTGGCCGCGATGTAGGAGAAGGCTCTTCCACCCGCTCTGGTTCTGCAGATGTGTGGGGTTTCTGCTAGGACAAGATCGGCAGAGTGTAGGTTTCTTTTGGCTATGTGGAATGAGACTCTATCGTTGAGGTATTTGGGTCTGATGTTGTGGAGGGATTTGTAGGCATGGGTGAGTAGCTTGAAGCTTACTCTCTTCTCGACGGGGAACCAGTGGAGGTCTCCTAGGTGTTGGGTGATGTGCTCATGTCAGGGATGCCAAGGACGAGTCTGGCCATGGTGTTCTAGATGGTCTGGAGTTTGTGTAGCAGGGATTTGTTGATTGTGTTATGTTATGTTAGGAATTTCTTAAAGCATGTGATTAACCATGGGTGTCTTGGCGCTATCTAAAGGGCAGGTTAGCTGCTGTTTAAAGGTTGAATAGCCAGGTCTTTATCTCCTTCCTAAACGTCGTTAGAGAGGTGATTGCTGTCATATGTGGTGGAAAGCTGTTCCAAAGTTTGGTGATATTGTAGATAATACTTCTGACACCCAATTGAATCTTTTTAAATTTGGAGACTGCTAGGAAGTTAGCTGTAGCCAATCGGAGTTCTCTATTGGGCATATATCATTTAAAATTTGATCTAAGAAAACCAGTACAGATATTATGCATTCCTTTACGAGCCAAGCATAGGGCTTTAAATTTGGACGACTGTGCATGGGAAGCCAATGCAGTATGCAAAGTCCCTGAGTGATAGAGTGAAATTTGAGAAGCTTTAGAATCATTCTAGCCGTGGCATTTTTGACCAACTGAAGTTGTCCATTATGTTTTTCTAAGATGTAAAACTAGAGACTGTTGCAATAGTCCAATCTGGGTAGGACTAGAATGGTGATTAAGGTTTTCCTATGGCAACATATTCCTGATAATTTTTAAGTTGTAGTAGGCTGAGGACCTTATAGCCGAAATTTGGGCACTCATATTCAGGTTGTCATCAAAAATAACTCCTAAATTCTTAGCATTGGTGACAGGAAGGGGAGGATGAGGCAGGTTCTCCGGCCACCAATTAGGGAACCAAGCTGGAGAGGTGTTCCTGAAAACAATGATCTTGGTTTTACCTGAGTTAAGTTTCAGGCAGTGTCTACCTATCCAACCACTGACGCACCACTTGATGCAATTTCAGCATCTTGAAGGGCCCGATGTATCATTGTTACTTGCAGCAATTATCAACTGGGTATCAGAGGGGCCAACTTTGCTACATAAATATTTAAGAGTGTTGAGTTCAGAGATGACCCCTGAGGGACTCCACAAGGCAAGGAGAATGTTGTAGAATTACATTTTCCTAACGCTACTGTTTGTGATCTATCTCTTAGAAAAGAGGTGAGTAAATCCAGAGCGACCCCCTCACTCCTATTTCCTCTACACAATAGATAAGAGTTGTATGATCTAAAGTATTGAAGGCGGAGGAAAGGTCTAAAAAAATCAAAACTGCCAAACCTCCATTATCTACTGCTTTTCTCACCTCTTCCTTAGTTTTGACCAGGGCAGTTTCTGTACTGTGCCCTGGTCGAAAGCCAAACTGAGAGGTGTCTTGCATGTGTTTAGATAGATCAATGTTCATTATCTTTTCACAAATTTTTGCGGGAGAGGCAAATGTGCGATTGGCAGCAATTAGAAGTATCATTACTATTTAAATTGTATTTATTAAAAGTGGAAGGATAGAAGCCTGTTTCAAAATGGAAGGGAAAGTACCAGTAGATAACATAATATTAAAAATGTATGATAGGTTCCTCACAAAAATGTCTGGAGCCAATTTTAAGATCCTTACCGGACAGGGGTCTTAAGCAGAACCAGATGTACTTTGCAAAAGTAAAGAGCTTACTTGTTCTGGTGTAGTAAAAATTAGTAAGTGAGTAATCACCTGATTCCCTCAGCTTAAAGAGTTCAGAGTGTTGGGGTTTACCACTATCAAAATGTCTCTAAATGTATTTGCAAAAGGATTGACTGTCAGAGGAATTGTTCTTGTTCGAGATGGTAGTAAGTTTCTTAACAAATTGAAATAATTCATTTAAATGAATGGGAGACACTATCTATTAATCGGGTAAAATAATGACATTTTCCCTAAGTGATAAGATCTTGATATGTGGCTAATGCACTCTTGTATGTCTGTATTGTCTGCTCATCAGAATTTCTCCTCCAAAACCTTTCTTGCCTTCTACAGGCTTGTTTTTTAAGCCTCAAAGCTTCTGTGAACCAAGGAGCCGTAGGTTCCTTTCTAAGTGAATGCTGTTTTTTCAATGGAAACTAGCTCCCTGAAAGTATCCAACAACCAGTCAAAGGTAGCATGTGGCAGTGAATTAGGCCTCAGCTAGCGAATGGGGATAGGGTTCCTCTAGAGACTGTGCTAGGATGACAGGATTGAGTTTACTCCAATCCTTATACATGATAGATACCGCTTTATTGAGCAAATAGGCCCAATCTCTGGGGATTTCAGTGGTAAAAGAAATAACCAAATAATTGAACAAACAACAGGGATAATATTCTGAATTTTTAAAAGAAGGATCATTAGGAAAGAGGCCATCCAGCGTGTGTCCCTCTGAATGAGTAACCTCCTTGACAATCTGCTTAAGGTTTCTGCAATATCTAGCAGATTGACTGTATTCTTATCTCCCAAGGCTTCCTTTTTTATAAAATGTTTTTATTTAATGCAAGGAAAAAACAGCAAATACAGGTCAAATGTTTCAAAATATTACAAAATTATTAAATGAGTTCATCATAAACAGTAAATAATAATAAATACACATAGAACCTAAGACGATTGCCATTTCCTAGATCCATTCCGTAATAGGTGCCCATATCTTTGCTTCCATATCCCTCCTCTTTATTCCTTTAGTTTTATAAATGGCCAGTTCCAAATTATACATTGACAATAGTCTTTCACGCCAACTAAAAAAAGAGGGTGGCTCGGGATTAATCCAATCGCTAGTAATACAAGATCGTATCACAGCCATACAAATAAAAAAAAACATGTTGTAGCTTTTGGTCTTGGCTGACCCACAGTTCCCGAGGCACAGCCAATCAATACCAACTCACCGGTTATATTAATCGTACGCCCCAAGATTACACCCAAAAAATGTTCAATAAGAGCAAAGAATTCAGTTTGGGGCATAGAAAAAACATATGTACCGCATCAGCGGCGGGTTGACCACACCTGTTGCATTTTGTCCCTGTGGTCAAGCTCCATTTAGAAATCTTCCTAGGGGTATAGTATAAATCATGTATGGACATAAAATACTGTTATCGCATCATCCCTGTTATAAGAACTCGATTGGCCAACATGTCAGATTCAAGAATGTTGATTTCGGGTATCCCAAGCTTAGTTACCCATTTTAATTGACAGTTCTCCAAATCATCCGGAAATTCCAACAAATTCCAAAATCAAACAAGAATAGAATAGGCCAATTGATGTCTTTTTCGCCATATATTTAATAAGAGGGATTTTACTCATTTGATGTTCTAATGATGGTCCTACATTCTGTAAAAAACTACGAATTTGAAGGTATTTTAAAAAATAATTTTTCGATAAAGCAAAATTGGTTTGTAAGTCATTAAAAGAAACTAAATGACCCTCTTTAAACAAATCCCCTAAACAACAAATTCCTTTAGTACCCCACCTAATAGCAACTTGATCCCGAAAAATATAGGGTAATAAATCAGATGCGGTGAAAGGTGTATATACATTTAATTTTAATATGCCCAAACGTCGCCTAACTAATTTCCACCCTACATATGCCGCTTTTAGGATCTTAAATTTGGTCTTTTTGAAGTAGCTAGGTTCGACTACCTTCAAGAGACATCCTTTCATCTCTTCGCCCATAGCCAGCTCGTAGATAGATGGAGCATTGCAAAGAGGGATTCGAGCTTTATCCCCAATTATGAGTTGACTAATGGGTTGTAGAGACTCGGCAATATAATAGAATAGAAAGTAGGGAATACTCCACCCGCCACGCATCTTTTTGTGAGCTCTGCGTTGCCGTTTGTAACCCCACAAAAATCTGGAGGTTAACCTCTCTAATTTTTTAAAACATGCAAGAGGGAATTCAATGGGGATTGTACGAAACATATATAGAAATTTAGGTAAAATCAAATTTTTGTGTACGTTCGCTCTACCATATAAAGATAAGTGAAGATGGTCTAATCTTTCTAATGTCGCATTGATTTTAACCACTGCCGGATTAATATTTAGTTCTGGGATGTTAGAGATTGGGAGTGAGATCTTAATTCCCAGATATGTAACTTCTGGGACGGTTGATATAGTAGTAGGCGGGTTACCTCCAACATACAGAGTCTGAGTTTTGGATAGATTCAACTTATATCCTGAAAAGGACCCGAACTGTGCCGCTAATTTGTTAATAGCAGGAAGCGCAGTTTCAATATCTGTTGTGACTACCACAATATCGTCCGCATAGGCTAGGGCTCGATAATCTGTATGGGCTAAATTAATTGGTTTTATGTTTTCAGCGAGATTTAAACGATTTAAAAAAGGATCGATATAGAAAGCAAAGAGTAACGGTGAGCACGCGTACCACGGGTAATCGAAAACGGAGAAGATGTTTGACCGTTCAAACGAATAAAGCACTAAATACTTTATTGTTTGATTATTTCAAATCTTACAATATACAGTTACAAAAATACTTTTATTATAAAACCGATAAAACTTTCATCATAAAATTCATTAAAAAATATATCCTTAATATACTTCATTTAGGACTTAGTCTGCTAATTTTGTTTTTACCATTAATACATTTTTTACAAAGGTAGCATTCATGGCTATATCATTTGATAGAAGACAACATTTCAGGGCATGCCTACATGATTGTATTCCGCGTACATTAAAAGGGACTTTAAACAGTTTTGTCCTTTCTTTTCGGAGTCCCGGACAAATACTGAGCTAGTGGACAATATTCTCCTTTCCATTGTTACATAGTCTACATATTAAACTCCTTTCAGAGATTTTCCAAGGCGGGAGGTGGCAGGTTCCCGGAAGGATTCCAAATCTTGCTTTGAGAAGGATTTGTTTGTTGTTTCCTGACCATGGTATTTCCAAGTAGTCTTGTACCTTCTTTGTTTTATATCCATTTATTATTGTCCAGGCATGTTTTCTTTTTGTCAGACTATCTTTATCATTTAGAATTGATAGTTGATTTGACGTTCTATTAATTATTTTCTTAAAGGAAGCATTAGTTATGGTATTATTCCAAATTGAGGTGACTGCAAACTCTTCTATAGCCTCTTTAAGAAAAATCCATGGTGTTGCCTTTGTGTTATTACTTATCTCCTTCCATAATAACTGAGAAATTTGGTTATCTTGATCGTTTTTAATCCGGTTCCAGGTTTTGATAAAATGTCCCTTCCTCGCATAATATTGGCTAGTTAAGCCAAACTCAAGTCTAATTTGGGCTGGTGAGGCATTTGTTGGTAGATGAAATAGTGATTTATATGTTTTAGATACAGCATTATTTATTGTTTCCGTATCCCTTCCCATTAATGACTCACTGCCGTATGTGATTGTTGGTAGTAATCTTGCCGCTATAACCTTTAAAAATGGCCCATATGTGAGGTTGCCCAGCGATCTCTGCAAGATTCTAAATGCGGCTGTTAGGGAGTTGGCTTCCTCTGAATATCTCTTATTTGCGGCTAGTATCTACCCTTCTCATCAAAAAGTAAGCCCAGGTACTTATATACTTCAACCTGTTCTAGTTTGGTGTTTTCCATATACCAATTACATTTCTTTCTTAGTTTTTTGCTCTTTGCGACAATCATGATCTTTGTTTTAGTTTCATTGATCACCATCCCATTTTCCCTTGCTTAGGTACATGTTCCAGAAATTAGTTGCTGCAGTCCAATTTTTGTTTGGCTTAACTGGATGGCATCACCGGCATACAATAAGTTTGAAATATGCCTATCCGCTAATTTCGGGGGGTGAGCATTTAATCCATCTAAAGTCCCTGACAAATCTGCCAAGCATAAATTAAAAAGAAGGGGGGCCAGTACGCAGCCTTGTTTTAATCCTTCGTTGGCTGGGATTTCCTTCGACAGCATTTGCTCATCCCCCATCCTTACCCTAACCCAAGTTTTGCTATACAATAGCTGGATCATTTTCAGTAGGGCCGTTGGAATGTTCATTTCTCTGAGCTTTTTCCACAGTAAATTCCTTTGAACACAATCGAAGGCCGATTTAAAATCAACGAAACAAAGATACAAGGGCTATTTAAGACTAATTGACTTGTCCATTATTAGAGATAAAGCCAAGATGTTTGTTGATGTCCCCAATCCTTTAATAAGGCCCGTTTGATTCAGTGGCAGGATCTTACTTTCTATTGCCCAGTCATTCAACTCATTCAGTAAGATCCTAGCAAACAACTTGGCATCTGTATCTTGAAGTGTGATGAGCCTGTAATTTTCTGCAAGCGCCCAGTTCCCTTTTTTGTAAATTGGCGTTATTAATGATCCTCGCCATGACTCCGGGATAATGCCTTTTTTAATAACTTCATTAAATACCTTTTCTAAATGTGCTGCCCATAGATCTGGATTCTCTTTGAATAGGGCAAAAGGGATACCGTTGGGTCCTGGTGCTCCATCTTTCTGTTTTTTAAATAATTTTCTTAGGTGATCTTTTGTTATTACAATTGGGGTTTCCATATGTCCATCGTGGGTATCTGTCGGTTGGCATTCAATTTTCTCTATTGTCATACTATTTTGGTTTAAATGTTTTTTAAGAAATGTCACCCATTCCTGCTCAGTTAGAACGGAGGAAACAACCCTTTTATTTGGTCTAGCCAAACCATTTATAATTTTCCAGAACTCTCTTGTGTTTATCTGTTTGCTTGCGTGGTATATTTTTGCCCAAAGTGCTTGTTTTGCCTGATTTTTCTCATCCCATATTAATTTTCTTAGATTTTGATTCGCAGCTTTCAGTTTGCCTGATGTTTCCTCGTTAGGAATAGTTTTCTTGATTTGCCTTATCATCCTATTCTGTGCTCTTTTTAGTTTAGTAATGGTATATGGCAGGTTTATGTATGATTTGTTTTCCTTTTGATCATCATTTTGAATACTTTTATCCCGACGCAGCTGAGGTTGGGGTTTAACCAGCATCATGGTCAATTTTACCCATTGTTCTATTGAGGTTTCAGATGATCTTTCCTTGAAGCACAATTCTATTATTTGGCTAACTTGATAATTCGTCACATCCTTGTTCCTAGTAGTCCAAATTAGTTTTTTGTGGTTTACTGTTCCAATATGACCCCGGACAGTTTGATACGGTTGATTTGCCTTATTCATAAGGTTAATCATTGTTATCTGCTGGCAATGATCACTATCCGTAACTTCCTTTATTTGATATGCAATGATATTATGGAAGGCATTAAGAGATATCATTGTGTAGTCAATCCTTGACCTTGACTTGTTCTTAAAATATGTATACGCTGGAGGTGAATCTTCTTTAAATCGACCATTTAGTATACGCAGGCCCATCGCTTCCATATCTTTGACAAAAGATATTACAATTTTATTACTAAACGGCAAGGTTTATTTTCCTAAATCCTGTTGTGGGATAGACCATTGATAATCCTGTGTTTGACAGGTGTCATCCCTTGTGAAGGATGGCATTAAGTTAAGGTTAAAGTCCCCAGACACAATAAAATCCGCTAGAGGGTCTGACAGCATTAAATCCACGAGAAGGTTATACAGTATACCCAAGTTGACTCCCTACTTGGGCCGGTTAGCTGAATATAAACATTAATCAGATATGCAAACTTTAGTTCCTGTTTCGTTGTTTTATATTTCAACTTAATTATTAAAATATTTGCACTTTTTGACTCGAGTCGTTCATGTTCAACCTGTAAGTCCGTGGAAACGAAGATTGCTAGCCCTCCGCTGGGACGGCCAAATTTGTGTTTTTTATTTGCATGCTCAAAATAACCTTTGAATCCATGTAGAACAAATGGTTTGGTTTCCCACGTTTCTTGTAAAAAAATAATCTGAGAGGGGAGCAATATTGAGCCTATATGAGCATTGTGAACCTTTGCTCCAAGCCCATTTATATTCCATGAACACAATCGGACAGGTCCTATCTCATCTACTTTGACTGTGGAGCACCTAGTAATATTAAATCATTGTTCCTTATTACTGTGTACTGACTTGGTGATCATTTATTACAGGGTTTTGCCCATATCCTTTTGAGACAACCATTCTCCTAGTTTATTGGGTGATTTTCCTCGGGCATTTTTTAGTACTGGTACTGGTCTGTCTATTTTTGCATGTTTGGTATTTTCTTCATCAATAAGCGGTGTTGGATAAACCTTTGGGCCTTGTTTCTTAATTAATATACCCCAAGCTTTGAATGCGTGTTGTTCTGTCAAAATCAATTCCGCTATTACCGGGGAGTTTAGTGTAATTAAAGTGGGAGCATGTGAATTCTCGTTTCCTGTTATCAATCAATCAATCAATCAAAGACATTTATAGAGCACACTACTCACCCGTAGGGTCTCAAGGCGCTTGGGGGGGGGGGGGGGGTGCCGTTACTGCTCGAACAGCCAGGTCTTGAGCTTCTTCCTGAAGGAGAGGTGGTCTTGGGTCAGGCGCAGGTCGGTCGGGAGGGAGTTCCAGGTCTTGGCGGCCAGGTAGGAGAAGGACCTTCCTCCTGTTGTCGCTCTTCGGATGCGGGGGACGGCGGCTAGGGCGTGGCTGGTTGATCGGAGGTGGCGTTTGGGAGCGTAGAAGTTGATTCGGTTGTTGAGGTAGCTCGGGCCTTGATCGTGTAGGGCTTTGTGTGCGTGGGTGAGGAGACGGAAGGTGATTCTTTTGTTGACGGGGAGCCAATGCAGGTCTCTCAGATGTCCGGAGATGTGGCTGTTTCGTGGGATGTCGAGGATGAGTCTGGCTGAGGCGTTCTGGATCCGCTGGAGTCTCTTCTGGAGCTTGGCGGTGGTTCCGGCGTAGAGGGCGTTGCCGTAGTCCAGTCGGCTGGTGACGAGGGCCTGGGTGACAGTCTTCCTGGTCTCGGTGGGGATCCACCAGAAGATCTTCCGTAGCATGCGCAGGATGTTGAAGCATGACGAGGAGACGGCGTTGACTTGTCTGGTCATGGAGAGGGAGGAGTCCAGGATGAAGCCCAGGTTGCGTGCGTGGTCCGTCGGTTTGGGTGCGGTGCCCAGGGCGGGGGGCCACCAGGAGTCGTCCCAGGCGGAGGGCGAGGAGCCCAGGATGAGGACCTCCGTCTTGTCTGAGTTCAGTTTCAGGCGGCTGGTCGGCTACATCTTTCATCCCTTCGTGCAGGTTGGCTCTGGCGGCGGCGGGGTCGTTGGTCAGGGAGAGGATCAGCTGGGTGTCGTCGGCGTAGGAGATTATGTTGAGGTTGTGTTGGCGTGCGATGGCCGCGAGGGGGCTCATGTAGACGTTGAAGAGGGTGGGACTCAGCGAGGATCCTTGAGGGACGCCGCAGATGACTTCGGTGGCCTCTGACTTGTACGGTGGTAGGCGGACTCTCTGTGTTCTTCCGTCGAGGAAGGAGGTGATCCATTCCAGTGCCTTCTCCTGGATTCCGATGTTGCTGAGGCGCTGCACTAGGGTGCGGTGGCAGACAGTGTCGAATGCCGCGGAGAGGTCTAGGAGGATGAGGGCCGCTGTTTCTCCGTTGTCCATCAGGGCTCGGATGTCATTGGTGGCAGCGATGAGGGCGGTCTCGGTGCTGTGGTTGGCTCGGAAGCCAGACTGTGAGGGGTCGAGGGATCCATTTGACTCGAGGAAGGCGGCCAGCTGTTTGTTGACGGTCTTCTCGATGACTTTGGCCGGGAACGGGAGGAGCGAGATGGGGCGTTAATTCTTGAGTTCGGTGGGGTCCGCTGTAGGTTTCTTGAGTAGGGCGCTGAGTTCGGCGTGCTTCCAGCTCTCAGGGAAGGTGGCGGTGTCGAAGGAGGTGTTGATAATGTCCTGCAGGTGGGGTGCGATGACAGCGTCGGCCTTGTTGAAGACGTGGTGAGGGCAGGGGTCGGTCGGAGATCCGGAGTGGACGGAGTTCATTGTGTGGACGGTGTCTTCGGTGCTGATCGGAGTCCAGGCGCGGAGAGTGGTGGTGGGTGGCGTTGCTGCGGTCGTGGCGTGCGTCGGTTGGATGCTGAAGCTGTTGTGTATGTCCGCGATCTTGTTGTGGAAGTAGGAGGCGAGGGAGTTGCAGAGGTCTTGCGATGGGGTGATGTCGTTGTTTCCGGCGTGGGGTTGGAGAGCTCTTTCACGATGTTGAAGAGTTCCTTGCAGTTGTGTGCGTTGTTGTCCAGCCGGTCCTTGTATGCCGTTTTCTTGGTGGCGCGGATCAGTTGGTGGTGCTTCCGGGTGGCCAGCTTGAGGGTGGTCATGTTGCCCAGTGTTGGTTCCCTTCTCCAGACTTTCTCGAGGGCTCTGCAGTTCTTCTTGGAGCTCTTGAGTTCGTCGGTGAACCATGGGGCTTTTTTGCTGCCGGGTCTGCTGGGCGGGGTCCTCAGAGGGGCGAGTTCGTCCGCGCAGTTGCTGATCCACTTCGTGAGGTTGTCGGCGGCCTGGCTGGGGTTCGCTGAGCTGGCAGGAGGGTGCTGGCTCAGGGAAGCGGTGAGCTGGTCGGCTGTGATCTTGTTCCAGCTTCTTCGGGCAACCTGTTGCTGGTGGTGGTGGATCGTCGTTCTTTTGAAGGTCAAGTGGACACAGCTATGGTCCGTCCAGTGGAGTCCTGTGGCGTGGCTGAAGGCGATGTCTTTGCTGGAAGAGAAGACGGCGTCGAGTGTGTGTCCGGCGAGGTGGGTGGGGGTGGACACCAGCTGCTTTAGTCCGAGGTTGGCGAGGTTGTCGAGCAGGGTGATGGTGTTTCGGTCGCTGTTGTTCTCCAGGTGGAAGTTGAGGTCCCCCAGGAGGATGTAGTCAGCGGAGGGGAGGGCGAGCGGGCTGAGGAAGTCGGCGATGTCCTCGCTGAATTGTGTGCGTGGTCCCGGGGGTCGGTAGATCAGGGTGCCTCTGAGGGTGGTCTTCGGGTCGGTGTGGATCTGGAAGTGCAGGTGTTCGGCGGTGGTTAGGGTGTCGTCGGTGTTGGTCGTGATGCGGATGGTGTCCCTGTGGTTGATGGCGATGCCTCCTCCCATCTGGTTGGCGGTGCGGTCCCTCCGGGTGATCTTGTAGACCTCTGGGATGGCGATGGCGATGTCGGGCGCTGAGGAGGCGTTCATCCAGGTCTCCGTGAGGAAGGCAACGTCAGGGGCTGTGGTGTCGAGGAGGTTCCAGAGTTCGATGGCGTGTCTGTGGACGGAGCGGGTGTTAAGCAGGATGCACTTGAGGTGGTTGCTGCTGGTGTTCGGCTTGGCGGGTGCTGGTGCAGGGCAGGTCCGGATGCAGGTGAACTTGCAGGCGTGGCAGCTGAAAGGTCCGTGGGTGTGCTTCGGGGTGGCTCGGTGACATCCAGGGATGCCGCCGGTGTTGAGTGCGATGAGTTTGGCGGCGTTGTAGGTCAGTCGGGTCAGTCGGGTTGTCTTCTGTCGGTGGGGACCAGGGGTCCTGGCACTGGGCGCGGTCCAGGCGCGGACGGGCGCAGACGGGCTTACCTTTGGGGCGCCTTCGGCGCACAATCGGCACGCCCGCTGCGCGTCAACGCTGCGCGTTCGCACGGTCGCCATATATGGCGAAGTGCGAGGGGGGGCGGAGCAGCTGGGAGGCGGGAGCGGGGAGGGTACAGTAGGAAAAAAGGGGCGGGGTTAGCGGTGTTGGCGGGAAGCGGGGAGGGAAGAGACGATGGGCAACTACTAAACAGGAAAACAGGCACTACAGAAAGCAAATGTACCATACTAAACAATTACAACAATAAAACAGGGGCACAGGGCAAGAAGCGGCGCCCAGGAGCCTGCAGGTCAGGCGAGCACGGACCACGCTGCTCGCAGGCAGGGGGCGTGGTCACGCGGCGGCAGACGGGCAGCGAGGCAGTGAGGCGGGGAGGCACACGCAGCAGCTGGTGGCCGTGCGGCGCGGGGGTGTCCTAGACTAGGTCACACTCACCTGCGTCGCACGGTCGCCATATATGGCCAAGTGCGAGGGGGGGGCGGAGCAGCTGGGAGGCGGGAGCGGGGAGGGTACAGAAGGAAAAAAGGGGCGGGGTTAGCGGTGGTGGCGGGAAGCGGGGAGGGAAGAGACGATGGGCAACTACAAAACAGGAAAACAGGCACTACAGAAAGCAAATGTACAATACTAAACAATTACAACAATAAAACAGGGGCACAGGGCAAGAAGCGGCGCCCAGGAGCCTGCAGGTCAGGCGAGCACGGACCACGCTGCTCGCAGGCAGGGGGCGTGGTCACGCGGCGGCAGCCGGGCAGCGAGGCAGTCAGGCGGGGAGGCACACGCAGCAGCTGGTGGCCGTGCGGCGCGGGGGTGTCCTAGACTAGGTCACACTCACCTGCGTCGCACGGTCGCCATATATGGCCAAGTGCGAGGGGGGGCGGAGCAGCTGGGAGGCGGGAGCGGGGAGGGTACGGAAGGAAAAAAGGGGCGGGATTAGCGGTGGTGGCGGGAAGCGGGGAGGGAAGAGACGATGGGCAACTACAAAACAGGAAAACAGGCACTACAGAAAGCAAATGTACAATACTAAACAATTACAACAATAAAACAGGGGCACAGGGCAAGAAGCGGCGCCCAGGAGCCTGCAGGTCAGGTGAGCACGGACCACGCTGCTCGCAGGCAGGGGGCGTGGTCACGCGGCGGCAGCCGGGCAGCGTTTCAATAGAATGGATTTCCTTACTCACTATCTTCGAGAGGGATGGATTTGACTTGAATAGTCTGAGTATATTGCCTCGATTCAGGGTATCTTGCCTACCTCTAGACTCAAATTCTGGTTTAAAGATAATTTGTACTTTGTTATTTGATGAGTAATTGTACTGCGGGAGGTTTTCATTTGATGACTTTGGTTTGAAGGTAATTCTTTTTACCCCTTCACTACTTTCTATAACCACTGGTCCCATTCTGTATTTTTTTAATTATCTTTGTCTTCCTCAGTTATACTGGATTTGATGGATAATTTTGGTTTTTCACCAGCGTGTTGATATTGCTGGTTTGTCGTATTTATTACTACTTTTATTGGGGTTTTATCCTTCCTTCTTTGGTGACTGTTGGTTAATGGACCAGTCTCTTCTTCCTCCTTCCATTCAAGCATCTCTACCTCCGATTGAGGCGAATTATCCATGGTCCTTTTATCTTCCTGCTGTTCCTTTATTTTCCATACCTCTGGCTGTATTTTTTTATCTGTATTCACCCGTTCACCTTTAAATTCTAGATTCCTTCTACCGGTGTTTCCATCCTGTTTATTTTTTTCGTTCTCTTTTTGCTTTGTTTTGGCGCATTTTTCATGAACAAATCTCGTGTTTAATTTTTGATCAAATAATGGGAAGTATTCGTTAGTTCCAATCATAATCGATATTGCGACCTTTTTTCCTTCATTAGTTAATCCTATTTCCTGCCTGTTTAAATCTAAGATTATCTTCTGTTTTTGATCTACAGCACTATCTTTCCCTATCTCATATCTATTCCCATCTATGGTTGTTATCTGGTCTTCATCTGTTTTTATTGTAACACACTTTTTAGTTTTTAATTGTTTCCTCGCTTTCCGTAGTTTTTTCTTTTGACATTTGGACAGCATAGTGAAGACATTTATATTATCTTCCTTATTTTCCTGCTCTTCCCTCATTTCAGTATCAATAGTATCCTCCCTTATACAGTCCATTGATTGATCATTGAATGTGTGCTTGTCCATTATTCGATGTTCTTCACTAGATGCTACTGTTTTTATGTATGGATTTGTAGATAATATTTCTTCCTGGACCTTATCATTTTCTTTGAGGCTGATAAATTATTTTTCCAACTTTTTATTTATTTTGTTGTTTTTACCATTGTCTTCCTTGTTTTCATAGTTTTTACCTTTTTAATTTCCAAACTTCGTTTAGTGTCTTCTAATATACTGGTCAGAACCTCTGGTATTGTAGCAAGTTTATCTATGATTGGTGAATAGATTTGTTCTGTAGATAATTTCTCATTCTCTTTCTGGGCCCTAATTATCAATCCATTTAGTTGAGCAATTTTATTGTCAATCCCTACAACTGTATTTGCCATTGTTTTTAGCAGTTCAATTTGTATATCCATTTTGCTGGATTGGTATTGTAATGCTTCTAAAGTAAGAGTCGATGTTTGGTAGAAAATATCCCAACTTATTACGAAATGTTGTTGTTTTATTCCCAATTGGTTATTTTGTATAGTTTTCTGATTTTGGGGGTTATTCTTTACAGCTGTAGTTTGTGTTGCCATGTTGTTCTCACAAGTATTTTCTGTAGATATATATTCCACCAAGCTTTCATTTATTTTTCCATCTAATCCATTATTTAGAAACCTCCCTATATCTTCCTCTCCTGTTAGAGTGCCATGACTTATGCCTTGATGTTCACTGTCCTCATGTATATCACATCCCTCTTTATGTACGTAATTATTCTGAAGATTTAGCGAGTTTTCATCAAGTGGTATGTGTAACCTTTTATTTATTTCTACATTTACTTCTATAGCTATCCTTAGGTGTTTTTGTTCTTTCGTACACTCCTGATTAATTTGGTTGTTTTCATTAATGTTGCACTCGGTATTTGTGGTATTGTCACTTATTTCCTTGTTCACTACCTCCGGTGTACTGGTTTGAGAGTTACACTTCCCATGTTGTAAGCATTTCTGTATACTCAGTTTATTGATTATTTCACTGGCTATTGGTTTAATTGGGGTCTGTAAGTTTGCATTTTTCTCCCTCAAACTGTTTTGTCATCAACACCCCCGTTGGATCCTTCAGAAATGAGAATTTCTCTGGTATTTTACCTGACTTCTCAAACATCCTTGCTATTGGGGAGATTAACGACTGGTTTGGTTCAAATATATTTGATTTAACCTTTATCGCTACCCTTGATTGTTGCATTTTCTTTTTACCGCTATTCCTGTTGTTCTCTCCTTACCAGAACGCATAGTTCACCAATATCCCCAGTCAGATCACTTTTGTTCTCCTCCGACTTATCACTAATTCTCCAAATTGGAGCAAAAGGAGCAAAAGGAAAAAAAATGAAGGAATAAAGAATTACTGGTTAGGACTTGAGTTTTCGTTCTGTTTTTAACGCCCTTTACAGTCCTGTATCAGCTGGCTCCACCTCCCCAGCCTGTGTGCTCCTCTCCCCCCACAGATTCAGTCACTTAGATCTAAAGATGTTAATTGTACCTTTTGAGATAACAAGCAACCAGACAACTGCAGGTTCCGGGAACACCAGCCGTTGGGGTCAAGCAGTGGAGGCTGGTAGAGACCATGTGGCATTAAACGTTTAGGCGATCAGCATTCTCCACTCTCCTCTCTCTCACTGAGCCGCCGCTCCTGTAGCTTCTGTTGCGGTCGCGTTCGCGGCAAGGTGCTGGAGAGCTGGAGCGGCACGGCTGAGCTCCTTGCTTCTTACTCGCACAGCACAACTCAACTGACCAATAGCACTGGCAGCGAGCAGCAAAACACGGACTGGAGTCAAGGAAAGATTCTGGATGTTGGACAAACCTGAGTTTGAGGTTCGAGAGACATTAGCAATCATCCATTATTATTATTATTTTTTTTTCAGCGGGATATTCCAGGGCTGAGCTGCTGAGTGTTCTGGCGGCTTCTGGAATGCTCCTGGAATGCTCCTGCCGCTGTGGGGGAGACTCACTGCAATCCCCCGCTGCTTTCCGGGCTGTCCCCTGAGCTGTCCAAGAGCTCCCGCGCTCCGCACCTCACTGCACGGGGGGGCAGGGAACAGGCAGGTCCTCAGCCTAAAAGCCGCTCGCCGCTCGCCACTCGCACCAGGGGAGAGGCGGTGGGGCCGAAGAAGGTCAAATCTGTGGCACTGCCTGCCAACGCGTCCTCTCACTCGCGTCCTCCAAAGCTCTGCGATCTACTGCTTCAGTCTGCTCGTGATCCGGAAGAGGTTTGAGATCGGAACCTTTATCTTTCCGTTGTAGTCCTCTCTTTGTGTCAATGAACGTGGGTGGTGGGATAAGCGTGTGCAGGTCACGTTCAAACGAATAGAAGTAGTAGGGGAATGATACTAGGGGCCATATGTATCAAGCGAATTAGCATTCGCAAAGGCCGAAATTCACAGAATTTCGGCCTTTGCGAATGCTAATTTGCTAAATGGTATGAATGAAAGATTTTTGCTGCAAAATAAGGAATCGCAAAATTTGCTATTCCTTATTTTACGATTGCACTTAAGGGATCGCAAATTTTGCGATTCCTTAAATGCAATGTATCAAAGAAAAAATAATTCAAAAATGCCCATAAGGATTCGCAAATCACCACTAACTTCTAGTTGGTGGTAAGTTGTTAATTCTTTTAAAAAAGCAATTTTTAAAAAAACCAAAGGTGCCATATGACGCTCATACATGCCCTTATGGCATGTATGTGCGCCATATGCCCCCACATGTCATTTTCAGGGGTGCAGCAGGGTGTTCTTGAGACACCCCTGCACCCTTGAAAATATTCCTAATTTGTGATTAGCAAATTGCTAATCGCAAATTTCCCCTTCATTCCTATGGGCCTCGCAAATTAGGAATGTTAAGGAATCGCTAAAAAGCAGCGATTTTTTTACATTCATACAGTTTTGTGAATTCTAAATAGCGATTCCTTAAAAATCGCTATTTAGAATTCGCAAAACGGAACTATGATACATATGGCCCATAGTTTTTAAAACTGTTAGAATACCTGGACCAAATCCCTTTCAAGTTAAGATGTCCCACATGTATGCCTAGGCAACCCTGTTGAATGCTTTCTCAGCATCCAACAGGGTTACACCAATAGTGGAGCCGGTTGCCTGAGCCCAGTCCAAAAATGTAATCAAGCGGCGGATATGGTCAGCTGTATCGCGTGCGGGAATAAACCCATGTTGCAATTTTGACACAAGCGGTGTGATAATACTAGAAAGGCGTGAGGCTAAAATCTTAGAGTATACCTTGCTATCCGCGTTAATCAGCGACATTGGCCGAAATGAAGACGGGAGTAAAGGGGATTTATCTTTTTTAAGAAAGACAGTAATTACTGAGTCTTGCCAGGAGGATGAAGCCTTTCCTTTTTGGGCCTCTGTAAAGAGTTGGTCGTTTCTTTTTTTTAGAATAGTTCGGAAGATCCTGAAGAACTTGAGAGGAATAGCATCAGGGTCAACAGCTTTACCTGAAGCTAATGACATTAGGGCTAATTGTATTTATTCCCAAGTAATAGGGGTGTCCAATTGTTCAGACTCTTCTGGTAGCAAAATAATATCGGGTAAGGAATCAATGAAATCTATTACCCTTCTTTCAATATCTGTAGTAATGTCCTCTGTATATAAATTACGATGGAATTCACGAAAAGTCCCCAGTATATCCGATGGATTATCATGTAGCTGCTCTGAATTATCCATGATCTTATCTATATTTGCAGATACCACCTTCTGTCGAAGTCTTTTCGCTAAGAGCCTGCCTGAATTTTCCCCCACCTCATACATCTCTGATCTAAAAGCTGCAATTTGTTGAGCCAATTTCGTGGCAAAGCTCTGATGAATCCTTGCTTTCTGTACAGCTAAGTTTTTTTAACCCCTTCCATGCTCATGACGGAACGGTTCCGTCATGAGCGTCGGTTGGCCTGTGCTCATGACAGAACCGTTCCGTCATGAGCCAGTTGGCTCATTAGAACGCTCAGCACAGCACGAAAATTCCCGCCGCGCTGAAGCGGTTAAATTTGCTCAGTGCATATCCCTCTACTGCATGCCGTCATCAGCTGGATTTCAATATCTCGCAATTTGGCCATCTCAATATCATCTGCCTTCCTAATTCCATGCTGTTTATTTATTGAGTAACTGAACGTTTTTCCCCGAACCCCTGTTTAAAAGCATCCCACACAATCTCGATTGATGCTGAGCCTTGATTAATTTCGAAAAACTCAGGGATCCACTTCCCCATGTGGTCAATATAGAGGGGATCGAATAGTAACTTCCGCTCAAAAGACCACGGCCTAGGGGATTGTCTAAAGTTAATATCTAACTCCAGAATGATAGGGTTGCGGTCGGAAATTAGTTTGGGCACAATTTTGAACCTGATGTTTTTGGCAGTATTAATGTATCCAGCCGTAACAAAAAAGTAATCTAAACGAAAATGTTTCTGGTGCGGAGCAGAATAAAAAGTGCTCCCAGGGGTACCCCCTCCCTTTAAATAACCTACATCTACTAGCCCAAACTCTTCGATGATCCCTTTCGTGGTCTTAAACACATTTTTTTTTCTACCACCATAGATGTGATTACTAGAGATGTCATGTTTCCCAGCCAGATGTAGGTTAAAATCCACACATAAGAGTAAGTGGGATGGCCACAATGCTAATTCAATACTCAATAGGTTCAGCATGTCCGGATCATCTGAATTTGGGCCATAGATAGTACAGAGAGTCAGACGTGTGGCCCTCCAACTGTAATTCACTAATTACCCATCGCCCCAAGGGATCCTCTTTAACCCGTTTGCTCGTCCCTACCCCAAACCTTTTTAATATAGCAACTCCTCTTGTGGTGGTGCCCTGCCGAGCGCATCCTACTAATTCAAGTCCTAAATCTTTGAGCCTTTTTCTATTCTTCCAGGTATATGGGTTTCTTGGATACACAAGACATCAATTTTCATAGTTTTCAGTATCTGGGCCATTATACCCCTTTTCCTTTTGTCATTGAGACCACAGATATTCCAAGAACATACTATAAATCTACCTATTTTCAAATCTATATGTAGCGTAAAAGACCAAGCAAGCAATGCTCACAACAACAACTACAACACAAAAATGATACAGATTAGCTGAATCTCGAATTTGATTTGCACAAAATTTTCTTTTACTGTTTTTCCTTGCCCCCCACAACAAGCCCCCTGCCCCCTCCCTCTCCCACTCCCCCCCCACTATCCCTCACCCTCTTTGGCCCCACCCAATGGAGGTTTAAGGACCAAGTCCTCAGTGATGGTAAATGATCGTGTATGTGAGTGAGTCCCACTGTGTCCTGAGTCCTGTATCCCGTGTCCTATCTGAAACCTATCACCCTAAACTACAATTCCCTTTCTTCATATGCGTATCTTTCCATTACATGCCACCACACACTGCAGAAATAAACTAATAACAACCTCTACTTGCCCAAGAGAACTAAGCCTAACAAATTTTCAAAGTTCACATCACAACCACAAACTCCTGTGCCTTAATTTCTGAGAAAAAATATGTTGTTTTCCCTTTATAAATTACTTTCAGTTTGGCAGGGTTTAAGAAAAACGCCTGCCCCCCTTTGGCTTGAATAGGTGATATCATTTGCGTTAAGCGCCACCTTTGTTGTACAGTCGCCTGGCAAAAGTCCGGGCGCACAAAAAAATCCCAGCCGTTGCCTTTCCTCGGCCAAGCCGGCCTGGCCAAATCAGAGAGAATTTCACAAAGCAGATAATTATGAAGGCATATAAGGATTGCTCTGGGTTTCTCCGCCCCACCCCCTGAGTTTCGTTTCTGCACAAAGGGGAATATGTGAGCCCTTATAATCTCTGTGTCCCAGTTCCAATCCTTTACATCTGGAAAGGCTTCTGCGAATAGTTCCACCACAAACCATCGCGTATCCTTCCCCTCACTACCTTCCGGCACACCTAGAACACTTAGGTTATTTCTGCGTGCACGATTTTCCAAATCAGTAAGTTTCCAGTCCACGTCCTGCACGCTTTTCTGTAATGTAGTAATTGAAGATTTTTGCAAAGAGAGTTGATCTTCGACTCACGAGATCCGTTCCTCTGCTTCGTGCACTCTAGTGGTTACCTCTGTGCATGACTTGGCAATATGACGTACGGTCATTTGTAACATGCGTACTGCCCCCTGGGTCCGCAACCTCTCACCTTTGGTCTCCTCCCGAAGCACCATAATGATCTTATAAATGGTTATAAGAGTGATCTTGCCTTCTGATTCAACTTCCTCACTTGCTTTGCCTTGGTCAATCTGTAGACAGGGCAAGGTATCCCATTGAGGTGGATTAACCATGCCAGATCTATCGGCTGCCGATGGTTTAGCTGAATCAAACACTCTGCGGACTGTCTCTTGACCATCTTGATTTGTTGCGGAATCTGAACTTAGAATGTCGTCTTCTAATGATAAGTTGCCATCATCTGCCCAATCGCCCAAATAACTCAGCCTGTCCTGGCCAATCTCATTCTCATTCTCTGAAGTGATAGACACATCAGACATAGAGTAAATTTGCCCCCCTAAACTGGCTGAATCTCCATCATTCACAGCTACCATTCCTATATCATTGTCATGTTTGTTATAATAATCTTTCCTATTCTCCTGGGGTGCCGGTGCCTTCGTTACATCTAGAGTCCCAGAGATCCCAGGAGTAACACTCACCACAGTGCACAGCCCTATAT
Organism: Lissotriton helveticus; assembly: GCF_964261635.1. Lineage (NCBI taxonomy): Eukaryota > Metazoa > Chordata > Amphibia > Caudata > Salamandridae > Lissotriton > Lissotriton helveticus. The sequence continues at coordinate 668,890,540 of NC_136057.1, forward strand.
CTTGGCAGCTTTCAGTACCGTCTGCAACAGTCTTAGGAGAAACTCTAACTTTATCCACAGCCTGACACAATTCGGCCATAGCGTCTTCCCCCACACCTCCAGGCATAGACACAGGAATAGACTTAGGTGTTGTCCCAACCAGTACTTTACTGCCTACAGGTGAAGATGTAGGCACTATTTGTTTGGCAGGCGGCACAGTCTTTTGTCTAAAGATATAGGCTACTGTGCGCTCTTTCGCAGAAGTTTCTGATTGAAGCCCATTAAGCCCATCCTCACCACCTTTACTGCTAGGTGGCTCGGGGCGTCTTAGATGGTTTGATTTGATTTGATTTGATTTATTATTTTATAAAGCGCGCCATTGCCCGTGGGCGTCTTGGCGCTGATTCTGATTTCAAGACACATGGTCCGGCTTTTTCGCATCTATCTTGCCTTAAACAACCAGGTTTTTACTTCCTTCCGGAAGGAGAGAAAAGAAGAACTATTTTTGATGGTGACTGGGAGTAAGTTCCAGGTCCTGGCCATCTGCAGTATGAAACTCCTTTCTCCCCATCTGGTCTGTCTAAACCTGGGAACCTGGAGCAGTCTTGACTGACCGGATCTGAGGGTTCTGGATGGTTCGTAGGGTTTGAGCCGTGTTCTAAGGAACAAAGGGCCTGAGCCGTGGAGGGCCTTGTAGGCCAGGCAGAGTGATTTAAACGCCACTCTTTTGGATATCGGGAGCCAATGGAGGTGATCCAATATATGGGCTATTGGCACGTACTTGGGGACATCCAACACCAGTCTGGCTGCTGCGTTTTGTAAGCGTTGGAGTTTCGTTATAATTTGGGCCTGGGCACCGGCATAAAGTGTGTTTCCGTAGTCTAGCCTTGATAAGGCCAGTGCTGTTACCACCGTTTTCCTGGTGTCAAGCGGGATATATGGTAGAAGCTTCCTTATTATTTTCAAAATGAACCATACTGCAGACGTCCGTTTGCTGGCCTGAGCATCAAAGGAAAGCTTGTTGTCCAAAATTATACCAAGGTTTCTTACCTTCTGAACCGGGGAAGGACAGTTGCCCATGAGACAGTTGCCCAGCCTGTCTGGCCACCATTCTGGTGTCCATACCTTGGCATCCGATCCTAGCAGCATTACTTCACTTTTATCCCCATTCAGTTTTAGACAGTTGCTCTGCATCCACTGCTTGATTTGCTTCATGCAGGTCTTACATTTTTTCGCAGTTTCAGCGACATCGCTGGCTATGGACACAACTATTTGTGTGTCGTCGGCATAGGAGACTGCAACGAAACCACTTTCTCTTATGATGGTCGCCAGAGGTGCCACGTACAAATTAAAAAGAGTGGGTCTTAGGGAGGACCCCTGCGGCACAGGTGGGGTGCCAGGCATGCCCACCCCAGGCGTTGAAACATTCGACACAGGTGGGGTGCCAGGAATGCCCACCCCTAATCGTCCAGCCCCTTCTGCAATTGTCTCGGTTATTGTTACACTCGTAGTCGTGGACACCGTTGTCACTGCCACAGTAGCTGCATTGGCCGCAGCTTTTGTCTTTGCATCCCTTCCCTTTGGAGCCATTGCCGCACAGAAGCACACAGGGAACAGGGAGCACACAGGGAGTCCTAATACAATCCCAGGATATTCGTCAATCAGAACTGTAGCCAAAGTTTCCTTAGTGAAGAAATTAACCTATGACTCACTGTAGCGCACTCGGGCTCCAACCAGCTCCGACCAACTCTCCAGCTCTTCAGCTGCTTCTTGCCCCAGCTCCAGTTCCGCTCCAACTTCGTCGGATTTCTCCACTCGCTCGCTCGCTCCACAGACTCCGCAAATTCTGCTCACGCTTTGGCGTGCAGCTGCGGCCACTCTAACTCCCAAATGTGTGCTACCTCCGGGCTTGCTGCTGTTCTCAGACACACCACGCTGCTCCCGGTACAAATTCCCCCTTCCCTACGCCTGCCGTCTGCCGTACTCCGACCCTCGCCTCCACTGCTTCACTGCTCCGCAGAGGACCGCAGGCACTTTCAGGTATGGACAGGCTCCAGGCGGGACTCCACTCTCACGACCTCTCACTCGGCCACAGACGCGGCCGCCATCTTGCCCCGCAACCTGTTCAAGGTTGTGAAGATTGAATGTGCCCAGCACTGAGGATAGCCTCAAAGCTTCTGTGAACCAAGGAGCCGTAGGTTCCTTTCTAAGTGAATGCTGGTTTTTCAATGGAAACTAGCTCCCTGAAAGTATCCAACAACCAGTCAAAAGTAGCAGGTGGCAGGGGATTAGGCCTCAGCTAGCGAAGGGGGATAGTGTTCCTCTAGAGACTGTGCTAGGATGACAGGATTGAGTTTACTCCAATCCTTATACATGGTAGATACCGCTTTATTGAGCAAATAGGATCAATCTCTGGGGATTTCAGTGGGAAAAGAAATAACCAAATGATTGACCAAACAACAGGGATAATATTCTGAATTTTTAAAAGGAGAATCATTAGGAAAGAGGCCATCCAGCTTGTGTCCCGCTGAATGAGTAGCCTCCTTGACAATGCTTGAGTCCTAAGGTTTCTGCAATATCTAGCAGATTGACTGTATTCTTATCTTCCAAGGCTTCCAAATAAAAATTGAAGTCTCCAAGGATGGTAAAATTCTTTGAAAGGAGAATATTCTCAGCTAGTAATTGGAAACACTGAGTAAATACATTTTACTACTACCTGGAGGTCGATATAGAAGAATCCCAGAGAAAAATAGTTGTCTGTCCCTGGCAAGATTAAATAAGGCTGACCCGCAAACCTCATTGCTCAAAACTGTGCAGATAGCAGAAAATTAATTGTGCTAAATTAACGCCAAGCCGCCACCCCTTTTAGTTAATCTATCCTGTCTAAAGAGAGCATAATCTTTAGGGACTGCAGCCACAAAGTCAGGGCTACAAGCGTAGAGGGATTTTCCGTAGTCCAGTCTGCTAGTTATGAGTGTGTGGGTGACGGTCTTTTTGGCTTCCGGGGGAATCCACTTGAAAGACTTGCGGAGGATGAGGAGGGTGTTGAAACAAGTGGAGACAGCTGCGTTGATCTGTCGGGTCATGGTGAGGAAGGAGTTGAGTATGATGCCGAAGTTCTGGGCGTGGTCCATGGGGCTGGGGGTGATGCCGAGGGCAGGGGGCCATCAGGAGTTGTCCCAAGCTTTGGGGTTGGGTCCATGGACGAGGACTTCTGTCTTCTCTGATTTGAATTTCAGACACCTGTTGCTCATCCAAGCTGCGATGTCTTTCATTTCTTCTTGGAATCTGATTCTGGTGGTTACGGGAGAGGATGAGCTGGGTGCCATAGATGTAGGATACAGTGCTGAGTCCATGCTGTCAGACAATGACGGCGATAGAGGCCGCGTAGATACTGAAGAGTTTGGGACTGAGCGATGATCCTTGTGGTACTCCGCAGTTGATCTCTGTGGGTTAGGGGAGAGAAAAGGCAGGAGTCTGATCCTTTGGGTTCAGCAGACGAGGAAGGCGCGGAGCCAGTCGAGGGCGGTTCCCTGTATTCTGGTGTCATGAAGTCTGGCTGTGAGACTGCAGCCGGAAACGATGTCGAAGGCTGCAGAGAGGTCGAACAGGATGAGGGCTGCGGTGGGGCCTTGGTCGAGGAGCATGCAGATTTCTTCTGTGGTGGTAAGGAGTGCCGTCTTGTTGCTGTGGTTCCTGCAAAATCTGGATTGGGAGGGATCAAGGATGTAGTTCTCTTCGATTAAGTTTTTCAGCTGGGAGCTGGCGATCTTCTCTTTGACTTTGGCTGTAAAGGGAAGGAGAGAGATGGGTCGGTAGTTCTTGAGGTCCATCAGGTCTGAAGAGGGTTTCTTGAGAAGGGCTTGACCTCTGCGCTCTTCCAGTCATCAGGGAAGGTGCTGGATTCGAAGGAGGTGTTGATGGTCTGTCGTAGCGGAGAAGCTATGGGGGCAGCAGCTCTGTGGACGATGTGTGGAGGTCAGGGGTCTGTAGGGGCTCCTGAGTGAGTGCTCTTCATGGTTGTGGTAGCATCTGCGGTGGTGACCGGGTTCCAGGCAGTGATGGTGGGCCGGCTGTCGTTGATGGAGCGGAGGGTGGTTTGTGGAGTCTGCTCGCTGAAGTTGTTGTTGAGAGCCTTGATTTTCAGGTGGGAGTAGGAGCTGAGCTTGTTGTGGAGGTCCTGAGAGGGAGTAACATCCGTTGCTTCGCTGGGGGCGTTTGGTGAATTGCTGGATGATGTTGAAAAATTCCTTAGAGTTGCTGGAGTTGCTGAGGATTTTTTCCTGGAGGAGGGTCTTCTTCTTTATGTATCTTATGCGTTGATGGTATTTTGTCATGGCTTTCTTGTAGGTGGACAGGTCTTCCATAGTTTTGCGGTTTCTCCATCGTTTTTGAGATGTCTGCAACAGTGTCTGGCTTCTTGGAGATTGGTGGTGAACCAGATGGCCTTCAGGAGGTGTTGTCTGTGGGTGGGGCGAAAGGTACGAATTTGTCTGAGCAGTTGATGATCCAGTGGTGTAGATCCTTGTCTGCAGAGTTGGCATTGGTCAAGGCGGGGGTGTCGAGGATGAGGGTGGAGTTGAGGTGGTCCTCTGTGACATTGCGCTAGTTCCTTCACAGAGGGGGAGGAGTGGATTTGAGAGCAGTGGCAGTGTTGAACGAGAAGTGTACACAGTGGTGGTCCGTCCAGAGTGGCTGCATGGTGTGGCTAAAGTGGATGTTCTTCCCACCTGCAAAGATGGGGTCGAGGGTGTGTCCTGACTTGTGGGTTGGGGTGTTGATGAGCTTTTTCAGTCTGCTGTTGGCGAGGTTGTCCAGGAGAGCATGGAGTTGAGGTTGTTGAGGTTTCGAGGTGGAAGTTTATTTTTCCGATGAGTATGTAGTCCATGGAGCCGATGGAGGCGATGTCTTGGGGTGCGATGATATCAGCAATGGTCATGTGGAATGAAGCGCGAGATCCGGGGGGTCTGTAGGTGAGGGTGCCACGAAGACTTGTTCAAGGGCTGGTCTGGATCTGGAAGTGAAGGTGTGTGGCGGTGGTGGTGGTGGAGGAGTCGATTATGGTGGAGGTGGAGGGTGGGAGGGAGCTCTTGTGCGAGATGGACAATGGACAACCAAATCCAGGCTGTATATATCTTTTCCAGTGCCCACCATTGCAAATTATATAAAATGGTCTGCAAATGATGGGATATGCTGTACATTATGTAAGTGTCCACAGATGTCATGGTGGCATACTCCTTTTGTTAGGGCTATTTTATCACCTGCATCCTAACCTTCAAGTGTAGCAGGCATCCTCAAATGTTGCTGCATATTCTCTGTTGTTGTGGCTCACAAAGGCTGACATTTCAGGTGACAGGGCCCCCAACCTATCTCCAGAAGAATTAAATCTACTTGCAGAGAAAATTCTGACCAACTACAGCCAGGTGTACGGGCCACCATTAAAGCTATGTTTCTAAACCTATTATGGGGAAATTTCACATTTAAATTCAAGGTTCAGTTAAACCAAATTTGTTGTTGACCTTCTGTGACTAAACCATCAATGTACTCACTTGATGAATCACAAACACTTAGGGCATCATTATGATGCATGATGGCCGGGCACCCCTCCATCATAGCAGTTTGAGGAACATCCAACCAGTAGGCAGTGGTCCTACCACCAAATTACGACACTCAGAAATGTGCTTTATAACACTGCGGCTTGTGCTGCAGGCCAGGAAAAGGGGCACAGCACAAGCCACAGTGATAGAGAGCACTTTGTGCACATCCATGCACCATGTGCAAGGCACCATGTAGTGCATGACACACGGTGCATGGATGTGTAGGGGTGTCACTACATGTGCCCTCAGTGCCAGTTTGTAGTGGTTCTCGGTGGATAGGGGCTCTGTTTGGGGCCCTCAAGTCACTTTCTGACTGCCTTTTCATGGCAGTCGAACGGCCATGAAAAGGCAGTCCAAAGAGTTACGGCGGTGCCTGCGCAGGCATCGCCCCCATGGTAGGGATTTGGTTCTGACTTGCGCCCTGATGGGATCTTGGATCCCGTCCGAGGCGGCGATCTTTCCCCCTAACTCTGTTATCCAACTGCCTGCATCATAATGCGGCGGTCAGACCAATGGCCTGAATGTCGGGTGGACTGCCACCGACGGCTTGTCGGTGGTAGTCCACCCGTCATGCTAATCAGGCAATCGGAGTTGTGAGAAACATAGAATACTGGGCAATGTACTTAATGTACTCCACTACCATTAAGGATTGCTTAGAAATATCAACTGTTACATTTTCAGACAGATATTAACTAACAAAATATGTTAGGATAGAAAGAACCGAAGTATAGCATTGTTGAGGGTATACAGTCCCACCCCTTGGCATGGGGAAGCTGTGTATTCTTCCGCTATAAGAGAGACATGATTATTACCATCCATGGTTCCATTAAGACTTTCATGTTTTATGATTAATGTTTTCATGTTGTATCAGCTTTAGAAGATGGCACTAACAGAGACGAGGGATACCCTGGGTGTGGAAGCTCACTCACCCAATTGGTTAAGAAGAATCAACTTGGCTGAGAATAGGCTCAAATCAACAGCAGGTCCACACTAAGTGCCAGTTTTATTAATTTATCACACTACACAGTGCAGCAGCCAAAAATGCTGTGCTGCACAGCACTGCGCTGCATTGCATGAAAAGGAAAGCAGGAGGGTGCCATATCTACAGAGATATGGCTCTCTCCTCCCTTCTCCCTAGAGAATTTTGCTGCCGAGCACCACACACAAACTTTTGCACCATAGTACGAGGATGTCTGCATAGGTTTTGTACTGAAAGGGTTCGCTTTCAATGCAAAATACTATTCCTAGACAACTTTAAAAACTGTTCCTACATTGTACATGTACTGTATAGTGCAGCACATATCCAAAGTAATATAAGAAAGGCGAAATGAAAATATTTCTCCTTTTGTGCCTGGTTGATGCAAAACCCTGTCTCACATTTTTTATCAATAGAGTTTTGCGTCAAAAAAACCCATGCACCACCAATGTAACAGCACCTTGATGTTATGTAATGCAAAACAGTGCTTTGCGTTAATTTTAAGCAGCTTTCCAGCACAAAACAAGTTTTGTGTTGGAAAGTAAATTTGAAAAAATCTTTGCGCTGGTTTGCGTCACTTTTGTGATCTGAATACAGTGCAAAATATTTGTAAATCTGGCTCTATGTCTCTTTTTCTTGAATGAAAAACCTTCAGCATTCAGGACTGTGCTTTTTGGGGCCATTTAGTGCCAACTTAGTTCCCCTTTCCTTATAGTCTCCCTATAAAATTAGGTTATATTTCTATATTCAACTTCCCCATGAATCCTCCATAAAGCATCTTTCTCAAGGTAGAACCCGATGGAGGTCATTCACACAGGATCTTCGGAATCTCCAACTGGAGAAATCAAATTATAGTCATGTAGAAGGATGATCCATATTTAATACGACCTGCCTACACAAAGATAGAATACCGGCACCTTGAACCTGCTGGTTCATCTTCCACTTTGTGCTTGTTCCCAATGTAAGTGCTAATTCATGTCTGCTCTGGGAGCATAGCATTTGTCATCATACAGCATACTGTCGCATTTTGCACCTGGTTCACAGACTTTTGTGTGCATTGCATGTTGGGATGATGCGCGGTATTAATCATAGATCACCAGCTAACTGAATGCAAAAGCCGAATTGAGCAACTGAAGTCAGCGTTCATGATGTTAACTACCAACCCCAATGCACAACAGAATGTGTGCAAGAAAATGCTTTCTCACTTTAAAGATTGACTGCCGCAAAGATAAAATATAGCGCTAAATGACAGATTTGTATTTTACTCAATTACGCATATTTTGTGTCATTTTGCTGAAATGTCACTTAATTACGCAAAAGTAAGGTATGCAAATTTCGCACACCCTTAGGTTCAAATACGTTGGAATATCTCTGTGTAAACCCACTAAAATGAATCTCCTCCCATTCTGAATATGTCAGTCAGTACTGTTTTTATATACTTAGGGAAGAAAAAGGAGAAAAGACTCAAATGAATAAAAATCAGGCATAATATTTGTAGATACAAGCATTACTGAACTTTAGGATAATTTGAGGCTTATTATGAATGCTTTATCAGATATTGGAAAGGGAGGGAAATAATGAAATGCATATCATTTAAAGTTCATATATATTTTGGCCACTAGATGGAGGCACAGGCAAATGATAAAATTAACATTAGCCGTACCTAAAACAAATAGCACTGTGGAGATATGATTTATAATAACCTTGAAATTGAGTGTATAATTACCATTTGTAAACTCATCATTTCTATGTAAAAGGTAAAAACAACAGGATCACTGTGCATATAGAGAAAACCATGATGTGGATTGAAAGAAATACTGTGACGTGTGGCCCACATCCAAATATTATACTTAATAATATGTATGATGTATAATGAATAATGACTGAATTAAATACTTAAAAGTTGCTGATGCATTATTCAACACGATGTTCCACGTGCTATGGTTGATGATTGTAAACCATTTACTTTATTAAGGAAGCCCTTCTCCTTTAATGAACCGATGGTTAACAATGAGAGCTAAGTATGGCCAGTACATTCAGGGGCAGTTTTACTAAACTTTGACACAATGCATAGCTGCAAGGGAAGTTGCTGAGCTGCAATGAAGAAATGCAACATATCTCCACCAAATATGTCGCAGTTCTGCTCTCTAGTAGCGCTGGAGTACTTCTAGCTGTCTAGAGCCAGCACAGGCACATTTGCACGGTGACATAGGGTGCCTCTGTTGTGGTCAGAATAGTTTTGTGCAGGAACAAAATCTATTCTTAGAGGCATATTCCTCTTTGTATGTGTGCTGCAGAATGCAGTACACAAGCAAATAGAAAGTACTGAGGAGAAATTAAGATAATACTCCTCGGTACCCCATCCTCATGTTGTACCATTTTGGCGATAACCTGTTTCCTTACCTTAGTAAATATAAGTTTGCATCAAAGCACATGGGTGAGGGCCCGGGAATCTTCATGTTCCATCCACCCCCAATGCAAGATAACAAGCCAATACTTTTGTTTTGTGAAGCCATGCAAATCAGGCCTTGCATGGCTTTGCAAATACCAAAAAGGTGACTCAGCCCGACACAAAATCTTGGTAAGTCTGGACCAAAGAGTCCACTTGAAAAAAGTGGTCTTAAATTGTGTACTGACTTCCAGCAAATGATTTTATGAACCTACCTATGTAATATGATCTGGGTACACAACGATAGACAGAATTGAAGCTTGAAACAGCAAGTTTGTCTTCCACTAGTGTGCTTGTTCCCAGTTCAAGTGCAAATTTGCGCCTATTATGTGAATAGAGGATTACTCACCTCCACATTCAGGTTTGCTGTAGTAAATGTTGCCTGAAGAGGTCAAGTGCCCAAATTGAAGAGATTCCTACCCTCATTTATACCTGATCACATATTGCGATCTTTTTTTGCTCCAGTGCACCAAATCTATAGAAAACTGCATTCCTGGTGAAAAATGTGGGGTATAGTGGCTAAGATTTAGCGCCTTTGTGATGCAAATCAACACCATTTTTTTACTAATTTAAGGGCATATTAGCAAGAACCTCATTTAATTTAACGCCGTTTTAGCGGCAAGAAACTGCTGCTAAAACGGCGATAATGGGCTTGCTGATATGCGTTATAGAATTCCAATAGAAGCCCAGGTAGCCCAGGTTAGATGACGTGCACATCTACATTTGATTCTAGTTATTGGGGAGTTTTTGACAAAGCTAGTATGTCTACCATACATAAAATGACACTCTTTGTATTGTTATATATAGTTACATATGCACAGTCCCTCAGCCAAATCCTGCACCAGCTCCCTGATTTGAGTGTCTGTGCCCAACTCCCTGTTGCACTTAATTCCCGCTGTGCATTGCTGAAGTATCTGCACAGCAGGGGGTTGGCCACCAGCAGGGGTTGTACACAGGGCCTGGCCTAGGGAGGGTGCACAGCAGGGAGTAGGGTGCCTCCGGGCAGTTGGGTGCAGGGCCTGGTCGCAGGCTCTGTGCCAACCCCACGGAATGTACAGTGATAGATATCTTACTTTATGTTAAAAAACTGAAATTCACTGCAAAAAAGGTTGAAGTGATATTGTAGTTAAGTATGGTAATAATATCTTACTTGCATAAACAAACTTTAGAAATTAACTGAAAAAACTAAAGGATAAATTAACGTTTTAGTTATGTGAAAAATGTCTGGTAAAACATGCTGTTTTAAACAAACAACAGCACTTAAATTTATTAGTTACAGTTATCTCAACTATATATATTGTCATGTGTCTTAGTTGAGCCCATGTTTCTTAAGTTGCCTTCTCCTTTCCACAATAACCTTTTACACACATTGTGTCCATGACAATGCTGGATTAGTTTCTTTGAAACTGCTTCGCTTACAGATTCCACTTCCCGAGAACATCCTGAACACCATGTACATGGCCTTTCCTCAGATTGTGCATTTTTCATCCACGAGGTGAGAGGGTTATCTACAGACCAGAACACTGCTGGTTTGCTCAGGGCTTGCAAGGATGCTTTTCATTATAAATAAGCAAACATTTCTGGGATTAGCTAGAGGAGTGATTTGCTGTCATTGGCGTGGTCTCTACACGCTGAAGCTTCAGTCAAGCAGCTTGAAGATATCTCTGGGAAGGGTGTCCAGCTTATGACCAAGACGGGGACTTGCATTCTTCTCTTCAGGTAGCTGGGGTTGGACCATCCAGTACGGGGATTCTTGGCAGAACACGCACACATGCCTTAGACACTTAGGTTAGGAACTGCATAGTAGGAGTATGATACATTTCTTTACTATGCCTGCATATATACATTGTTTTAGCACGATGCTGGAACTTTTTATTCTGTTCACTGTCCTGGTACTTCTAAGGACTTTTATCTGCTTCTGTCTATTGATCATTGCAGCACATATATTCTACACAAGAAGCACTATGGTTCAATCAACCTTGAAAACCTCCCACTGTGTATTCCTTTATGTTCCTCTGAGAGTACGAGAGCATCATTGGCTGAGTAAAAAGGTTCTAGATGTGTTACCACGATTCCTGGGGATCAGGGTTGTCATTTTCAGTGGTTGCCTGAGCCATTTGCTATCTGCCTAGGTTTAGGGGCACTCACGGTGGCACTGTGATCTAGCTGGCCTACATGACAACATATCCTGAGGGGGTGCATAGATAGAGTCTGGCACCATCCCAGCAGTTATGCCATCCACAAATGTGCATTTCCTACAGTAGGGTGGAAACTACACGTCAACTAAGTGAATACAATATTACTTCGTCCCTGCTATTGGTTTATTTTCTCCTTTGAAAATTTAACAAATCTGGATTTGTCATATTGGTGACTTTGCCTAGTCACTCTCTTTAATTATGCTTTAAAATACCACTTAGCTTCTTACTGCAATCTTTATTGTGAATTCCCACAAACCTTTAGTAAAAATAAAACTGAGAGAAGTTTTACTATTCTGGGAATCAGGTCTGGAAATGACTCACCACATAGCAGGAAGCTGCCACCCAACTGCTTACTGGAACTTCCCAAAGTACACTGCAAAGGAAGCTTTGGTGAGGCTGTTATTTATAGAAATTGGTCTTCAAAATGGTCAATGAGAGGTTGACATATCACAAGACTTATGTTCCCTTGAGAGTTCGGGCGAGATCCAGGATGGCAGCTGAGGGTCTAACATCACTCCTGACTCGCTGTTCTCTCAAGAGTTTGAGCAGAATCCAAGATGGCCACCATGCTTTTTATAAGCATGATCCTAGGCCATTCCAAACCAACCGTGAGCACACAATACGATGCTCCCACTTAAAAAAGGATGCTACTGCGGGGCCATAATGGCGAGCAGACAAAATGGTGAGAAGGGAATCAACTTCTGCTGATTACTGAGGGATTTTCCTGACAATATTACCGCTAGAATCATATTTTTCGGTAAAATGTTTGGAGACAGGGTAGGTAGTATCTTTGTACTTGATTGCTCATGTGTGTTCTGGGATTCTTCTTTTGTATGGGAAAGATGCTACTCCCCATATATTTGAATGCTCAGGGACACTGCAATATGTGGTCCATGTTAAAATTTTGCAAATGAGACTGTTTTCTCTTAATGCAGTGTCATATTATTTGACATTTGTTTTATTTTGGCTGGCTTTGCATCTGCCAGTCTTTACAAAACCCTTGATCATACTCATTCACGTATTCTGAGTTTGTGGTTTTATGCACTAGAATGTCATCCAGTGATTTACACTTGTGATATGTAATCACTTCATGACTCTTCAAAGTGCTCCTCTGCAAATTTGTTGGTTCTTAATCTTCTGTGTTTAATTGTGTCCATATTATTTATGGTCTTGAATATGGCCTCACCACTTGTGTCAGGGATGTTAAAACGAGGCTTATGGGTATTCAACAGTAAGACACTTGTTTAGTCCTTTATGCGTGTAAGTTGCTTGTTTTATTACCTGATAAGGGTAGCCCCTCTCTCTTGAACTCTGTTCATGATTATCTGTTCCTCTTTCCTGTATATCTTCTCTGTGCTCTTTTTGGAAGCTCTGCTTTAGATTTGTGGGGTGATGATCTGTTGTATGGAGCACACGGCTGCCTGCTCTCTCTTTTCTATAGAGCATGGTGTCAACTTTGTCATCAATTACTTTAACATGTATTTCAAGGAATTCAATTTCAGAGTGATGCAGGTGACTTGAAAGTTTTAAATTTAAATTCTTCTAATTTTAATTGTAAATTAATTTCCTTTCCAGTTGTGCTGTGTCCTGCCAAATTGAAAACAGGTCAACTATATACCTGATCCAAATAACTATGGGCTGTGTATACTTTTAATTGTGCTGTGTTCATGCCGCCTGCACGTCCCACCATCCCGTGAATTAATTTGCATGGCTGGGGGTGAGACAGGTGGCAATCACTATTCTGTAAACACTACACCTGCTCAAAAAGAAAAATGTTTTGTTATGGCCGAAATTGATCATCTCTAGTAACTTGTTGTTGTGATCATAAATATACAGAAGCCTACTTTCAAAGTAATGTTTACAGGCATGCAACCCACAGCCATGCTTGATGGAGGTTTTAAAAGAATCAAAGAAGGGTCTTGACTCCTAACTCAGCAAGGCTGAGTCCAACCAATTTTACATATCAAAACAATAGCCAATGCTGAGAATTCCCATTTATCAATCGATAATTTACAAAAATAGCACCGTGCGAGATTTATTCTCTTTTGTAGAATTTTACCTTTTTTAGCACACTATTTTTAGTGCATGGAACTTGGTCGTTCGGAGCAGGTGACGACTCGGTCCGAAACATAGGCTCTGAATCAGATTTGCACATTCTGGTACCCATCTGGAGGCATTCCTAACGAGATCGTAATCGGGTCCTAAATGTTATATATCTTTTCCAATTAACAGCCCTGAAGAAGCAAAACCTTTTTTCACGAAACATGTGTTGGCTGCTTGTGTTTAATTATGTTATGGAGAACTCTGATCAAGAATTTTGAAGCATGGATACAAATGTTACATTAATTGAAGAAATACATTTTCCAAGTGTTTGATGAGAAGATTAATGAAAGACTTTATATGATATGTGAATCTTGATATGTGTTTTTCTCAGCTCATGTATCAAAATATATATATGCAGAACCAACTGTTCGAAGTAGAACCGGGCCCGTGAGCATGAAGCCCGATGAGCTCACCAGCTGTAAATTGATCAAAATCCCACAAATTAACGCTCACTCAGATTTGCGAGGATACACTGGCATATCCCACATGCACTATACCACGCGCAGCCAAAGGCAAGCACGTCTGCGCCCGTCCGTGGCCGGCCGGGGCTAGGGGCAAGGCACACTGGCCATTTTCATAGTTACTCCTCCCAAGAACTCTTTGCTCGTCAGGGTAAATGGGCGATTTCGGGTTACACCCTCTCAAAAACCCAAGATATTGGTATCTTAAATTCCAATCCTACCGCGTCCTTTCCTCCCTCGTTAAGCCACTTAGCACGCCCCCCGACCCTCGCCAGGCAACCCATCTCTTCACTACCACTCCCGGCACAGTTCGCCCGAAGACTTTGTCAGTCTATCTTCTTAACACCCGATCCCTGGACAAGCATCAGATTGAGCTCTTCTCATTTCTGGATTAAGTTAGGCCTGACATGTTGTTTCTAACCGAAACATGGCACTCGTCTGATTCCTCCCCTGACATCCTGGCGGCTATCCCTGATCCTTAATATGTTCTGCCCTCTGATTGGCCAGTTGGGAAATCTGGAGGCGGTGTAGCGATTATTATCCATTCAAAACTCCATTTTCTGACGATCCCTTCCTTAGACATCCCGGCAGTAGATTACCTTATTATTAGATCGGCTTCCACCACCGCCCCTTTAACCTGTGCCCTTTTCTACCGCCCGCCGCAGTCTATGCCCCTCTTCTCTCATGCAATTGGGGAACTGCTGGCCATTCGTGTTGTCAATAATTCTCGCCTTCTGGTGCTAGGCGATTTCAATTTTTGACCTTCTGACCCCCGGGAGGATTCCTATTCCAAAGATTTCACTGATCTCCTTTGTAATTTGAATTTTTCCCAGCACATACACTCCCCAACCTATATCCATGGTCACATCCTAGACCAGGAGGTGGGCAATCCCTCGCTCCCTTCTAAAATCTGGGTCCGTGTGGACAAGTCCCTTCTTTGCTCCCCTCTCTTATCTTCTTGCCCTGACCTATCTGCTTTTCTCTCCACGACCAGGCTACGTCCATCAACAACTGGCTTTCTTCTGCCTGCGACCAGTTGGTACCCCAAAAACTACTTAAGACTCGACGCCTTCACGATTCTAACAGATGGTTTTCACCCGAGTTTAAGTTAAAAAAACTGGCCCTTAGGCAAGTGGAGCGTCAATGGAGGCTCAGATACTGACCCACCTTAAGATCTGTGTATCTCACCTTACTGCATGATTACAAAAAATCTATTCTTTCTGCCAAATCGGACTATTTTACATCTAAAATTCTTCTTTCCTCTAATAAACCTAAGGATATTTTCTCCATTGTTCACGACCTCGCTACATCTGCAAGGGTTACCCTTAAACCATCCCCTTCACAAGGCCTCTGTAACTCCCTCAATGAGTACTTTATTGACAAAATCAACACTGTCAAAGTGAATATTCCCTCTCCTTCTCCCAACTTTCTTGCCCTGCTCCCAAGCCCAATATCCATCATCTGGAACAGTTTCCTCACATTTCTAGGGAAAATTTTCTCATCTTGCTTTCCAAAGTCAAATCGGGTTCCCCCACCGACAACTGCCCTGTCCACCTACTGAAAGAGGTCTTTTTGGTTTGTCCTGACCCCCCTCTTTCACTTCTTAATAATTCTCTCACACTGGGGACGGTCCCCAACCTTTTCAAGTCCGCTA
Source organism: Lissotriton helveticus (assembly GCF_964261635.1). NCBI lineage: Eukaryota > Metazoa > Chordata > Amphibia > Caudata > Salamandridae > Lissotriton > Lissotriton helveticus. The sequence continues at coordinate 668,905,957 of NC_136057.1, forward strand.
AAGTAATACCCATCCTGAAGAAGACATGGGCCGACCACTCCATTCCCAGAAATTTCCGCCCTATCTCTCTGCTCCCCTTCCTGGGGAAGCTTTTAGAGAGCCATGTTACATCCTGTTTAAGTTTTTTGTTGAGACTTATTTTTTGGACCCCCGTCAAGTGGGCTTCCGTCCTGCGCAGTCAACGGAGTCTGTTATCCTCACTGTTCTTGACGAACTTAGATGCGGCTCCGATGCTAACTCTTCTCAGGCCTTGGTTCTCCTGGATCTCTCAGCTGCATTTGACATGGTCGACCACGCTATTTTGGTCGACCGTGTCAAGAGTGCAGGCCTATGGGGATCCTCTCTAGCTTGGATCTCCTCATTCTTGGAGAATTGTCAGCAAGCCGTTCAGTTAGTTGGCTTTTCAGCCACTGCCTGTTCCATCACTTGTGGTGTCCCCCAGGGTTCTTCTCTTTCTCCCCTCCTTTTCAATCTTTATATTCTCCCTCTTATCTTGGCCCTTCACAAACAGGACGTCACGGTATTTACCTATGCCGATGATCTCCAGCTTATCTTTAATATTTCTTCCTCTCCTTCTTCTATCCTCAATTTTCAATCTGTCATGACTTTTATCAGTGACTGGATGAGCTCGAACCATCTTAAGCTCAACCCAGAAAAGACCGAGCTGGTAATCACCGGTGGCGCTGCCAGTCCCTGGTCTTCTATCTTCTGGCCCCCTTCCCTTGGTTCTTCCCCCTCTCCCTCCAAAACTGTTAAAAGCCTAGGCATTATGGTCAGCAGCGACCTTTCTATGCATCACCAAGTTAGCGCTGTGGTGTCCTCATGTTTTCTTAATTCGTGCATCATACACAACATTTCCCGCTTTTTTTCTATTGAGTCGCTTAAACTAATCTTGCTAGCCATGGTTATTTCGCGATTGGATTACGCAAATGCTCTGTATGTCGGTATACCCGCCTACAAGCTTCGCCGTCTCCAACTTATCCAAAACCAAGCAGCAAGGTTAGTTTACAAACTTCCCAAATATCATCACACTACCCCTCTTCTAAAACCCCTTCACTGGCTACCTCTCACTGAACGTTCTCTGTTTAAACTGGCCTGCCTGATTTTTAAGGCCTTAACCAGTTCTGCCTCTGTGTTTGTATCTGCCAAACTCAAGTCCTATGTCCCTACTCGTGACCTTCGATCCTCCACCAAAAACCTCCTGCATATCCCTCGCTTCAAAAGGAAGAAACATGTGGCCTGAGCTTCTCTTATCTGGCCCCTTACTTTTCGAATTCTTTACCTCTTACTATCAGAACAACGGCCCATTACATGGAGTTGCGCAAACGGCTGAAGACCTGGCTGTTTTCACAAGCCTTCGCTGAGTGAGCAGTTCTCCTTTTACACTTGTCCTCAGCGCCAAGAAACCTCCTGGTCAATGTGCACTTAACAAATCCTTTCAACTTCAACTTCAGAGTGCTCCTTGTATATATGCAAAGATACTAGTAGTAGTTTTTCACTTTTAAACCGTGTTGCAGGAGGTTTCATCCCTTGTTTTAAGGTGGTGGAGATATATAAGTCTATACCTGGATGTAATACTGAACTAGGAAATGGTAAATAGCAAAAACCTGAAGAGTTATATCTAGGTATAGGAGTACCTACTTATGTGAGTAAATATACAAGTATATATTAACCATTGTGAATAGGATGCAAAGCATATAAGATTGTAAAATGTGAAAAGTTCTGAGCTCATGGTCCTCCAATATAACTTATTATTCCCATGAGGCCATTAACTACTTTTATTTTATTCATTATTAATAGCCCTAATGTCCAGAGTCTTTGCCCTGCATGTGCGAGCCATTCTCATGACTTCCACAGTATCCCTGTACTAAATAGTGGGGAAGTGACGATCAATATGATCTGTCAACTCTTTAGCAGGCGGGCGCGCGCTGGAGTTGCTCGTAACCGCAGCTATTTTAAAGCACTCGTGCTTGTGGCGGCATCCACCTTGCTGGAGTGAGCAGCAGCGCGCCAACCATCTGTTTTTAATTAGCAAGGCCGGGTGCCGCTGCACCCGCTGGGGATGAGCTAGCACAAGCACAAGTGCTTTTAGTGTGGTTACGAGCAACTCGAGAACGCACGCACCACTCGCGGGACGCTGCAGCTGCATTCCTCGTTCTTTATTGAGCATTTGCGCCTGCTTGTTTACGTTCAACAGTGGCAGTAGGATATTTTTTTTTATTGAGCATTGGCGCCCGCTTCTTTACATTGAACAGGGGCGCTAGGCTATGGTTCTCATCAGGTGTCTGCAGTGCAGGTAGAAGGACTCTTGGGGTTGCACGGGTAGGATTTCACGCCGGTTAGGGTCTTAGAGTTGAGTGCTGATCCATGCTCCATTCCGCTCCGGGTTTTATTCACCGCCACACCTCCTAGTTGCGCTAGTGCACTGTTGCTTCTGTTTCTCTGCAGTGGTGTGGCATTAGTCTCCTTCCCTGGTTTTGTGGATCTGCTTCGAGTCACCCTAATCGTGTTATTCCTCACCCTGCTTCTACACATTGACGTTTCATTCACCCGATGTGCTCATTTTTATTTGCAAATATCAGGTCCGGCACGGTGGATGCACTCCCTGAGACCAAACGGAAATGGGCTGACTCACTGGGGCATACGCTCACGGATAAAACCTGGGAATTTTGTTGTGCTCAAGTAAAGAGCACTCCTCTACACTACAGACACAGAATACAATTTTAAAAATTGCATAAATACTATTAGTATACTCTCTAGTAAGTATGGGCGAAATTTGCGAATTCGCGGTCCGCGAATTAGTGCGAAATCACAAAAAAGTCCACGAGTTCACGAATTTTCCCGTGAACTCGCGGATTTTTGTGCCATTTGCACAAATATGTGACCACGTGTGCCTGTAACTTTGCCAGTGCGCAAAAAGGCGCCGAGGTCCCTTGAGTGAGCTGGCCATTATAGTGGGGACGGGCGGGAAGATGTTTCATACCGCTAGTGTGTGGTGGATGGGGCCAAACGGGCGGGGCTTCTATGCGAGTTCACATGCATCTTGTTTATAAAGGGTCAGAGACCGAGCAGAGCAGCAGATGAGGAGAAAGCAGCCTCCTGGTCACAGGAGCTACACAGGGATGGCGCTCGGGAAACTCATGGATGCAAAAATACGTTTGGCACAGGACCCCAGAATCCTTCAGATGTCCAAGATAGTTCTGCTGCGGGTGTTGGTACAAAGCCATTCTGATCCTGCTCAGTGGGTTCAGGCGCAAACAGCTGCTGCTGCTGCTGGACAATGTCCCATCTCATACTAAACTGCCCCGTACAGGCATATGCTGGAGCTGGGCAATAGGGTGCAGTGGCATGCGGGTGCTCCACACCTGGTACATGCGCATACTGGTGCTGTGTAGCAAGTTATGACTTTACATTTTGACAGCACCAGATGGTGGTACCACCTACACGGATCAGGAGCATCCAGGCACCAGACTTCATGGTGCAAGAGGATAATGGTGCTGTGCGGTGCGGGTATATATGTACTGGGGGCAGGGGGGCACTTAGCACAATGTGTGCTCACACCCAGAGGGCTCCCAGGCAGTTTAGCAGCGCCACCCTCTGGTTCATCACTGCCACCCTCTGGTTCATCACTGCCACCCTCTGGTTCACCACTGCCACCCTCTGGTTCATCACTGCCACCCTCTGGTTCACCACTGCCACCCTCTGGTTCACCACTGTCACCCTCTGGTTCACCACTGTCACCCTCTTTTTCATCACTGCCACCCTCTGGTTCATCACAGCACACTCTGGTTCACCACTGCCACCCTCTGGTTCATCACAGCACCCTCTGGTTCACCACTGCCACCCTCTGGTTCATCACTTCCACCCTCTGGTTCATCACTGTCACCCTCTGGTTCATCACTGCCACCCTCTGGTTCACCACTGCCACCCTCTGGTTCATCCCTGCCACCCTCTGGTTCACCACTGCCACCCTCTGGTTCATCACTGTCACCCTCTGGTTCATCACTGCCATCCTCTGGTTCATCACTGCCACCCTCTGGTCCACCACTGCCACCCTCTGGTTCATCACTGTCACCCTCTGCTTCATCACTGCCACCCTCTGGTTCATCACAGCACCCTCTGGTTCACCACTGCCACCCTCTGGTTCATCACTGCCACACTCTGGTTCATCACTGCCACCCTCTGGTTCATCACTGCCACCCTCTGGTTCGCCACTGCCACCCTCCGGACCATCACTGCCACCATCTGGTTCATCACTGCCACCCTCTGGTTTGCCACTGCCACCCTCTGGTTCATCAGAGCACCCTCTGGTTCACCACTGTAGATTATGGGGAGAAAGCACACCTGCCCAGCCTCAACCAGGGGCTGGTTAATGTGTTACTGAATTTGAGCTTCATGTCCGGCACCTGCTTCATTATCTGTAAGTGCTTCCTGTTGTGGTTTAATTTTTGTGACAGCCTGGAGCATTGTGCCATACTTGTAACGATTCTCTGACCCTGCTTCGAGGGTCAGAGCGGGGTCAGAGAATAGTTGCAAGTAGGCAACAACTCTGGAGGCGCCGCTCAGGAAGCACTTACAGGGTTACAGCAGGTGCCCAAGTTGAAGTTAATTTCTTTGTAACCATTTTGTAAATGGTTACAAAGAAATTAGCTTCAACTTGGGCACCTGCTGTAACCCTGTAAGTGCTTCATGTACTTCAGTTTTTGAAAATCAGTCCCGCATGCGATTTCGCGGATTTTTCTGCAATTTTGCGAGATTCGCGGACCACGAAATTGCAGAAAATCCGCAAATTCCGTGAACGGAACGGATTTTACGCCTATGCTTACTCTCTAGCGTTCAGCTAGATTCAGTGGGGTCGGGGAGTCAGTTGGCTGATTTTCTGCACGTGTTGTGCGCCTGTCCTGCGCATATGTTGTATTAGCAGAAATTCTTTCAAAGTGTGACAGACTTACTGGGTGGTGCTGGCTTGCAACTGTTTGTTTGTGCCGGCTAAGAGGCTCGGCATCATCCAATGGATGCACAAGTGGATTCTGCTGTCAAAACATTGACTTAGCAATGCAGCGATATGACTGACCAATGTGCAGAGACGACACACACCTCAGTCCATCCCAAGATCAGATGGTCTCGGTTTTGAACTTACCTTTGCGGCACTGACATGCTCTCCAATCAAGCAGCACAACCTCCAGAGACTCCCTCACTGTGCTGTTGTTACACTGTGTAAAACTTATGTGTTATTTGGGGACTACTTGTTTATTTAATTTAATACTAATATGCACCTTCACTTTAGTATAGCTGCCGACTGGCCTCTTTTTTTGTTTATGCATTTATTTATTTATTTATTTGCGTGTTTGTAGAGCGCTAGAATAGACTCCCAGGGGAGTATCTCCGCGCTGTATGACTGCCGAAACTGCAGGAGATCGAGTTACATAACTGCAATCCAATTCTGAAACTGTATGGTTAGACCTGGAACAAGAACGTCTTCAGCTTTTTCCTGAAGGCCAGATGATTTTCAAGCTGCCTAAGCTGGAGGGGGAGGCCATTCCAAATCTTCGGTCCCCTTACCGACAGAGCCTTACCTCCTTGCCTTGCCCGCTTGATCCTAGGAATCGTAAGAAGCAATTGATCACTGGACCGTAGAGCACGGGAAGGGACATACGGCACAAACTTGTCTGCCAGATAAGAGGGACCCAAACCATGAAGTCCTTTATGTACCGTACAACAGATCTTAAAGATGACTCTCTGACGAATGGAGAGCCAATGAAGCCTGGCAAGAAGTGGTTTTGATGGTGTTCTGGGAGGAGCATTTACAACCAGCCTAGCTGCAGTGTTCTGCACGACCTGTAACCTGTCCAGATCCTCCTCATTAGCTGACAGCAAGAGGCCATTACAGTAGTCGAGACGACTGATAACCAGCGCCTGGACCAGGGTCTTTCTAATGGTGTCTGGAAGCAATGGAAAAACTCTGCGCAGCAGTCCTATAGTTCGAAAACAGGACCCAACAAGGTTGGTAACATGCTGCTTCAGGCTGAGTTCTTGTTCCAGACGGACCCCTAGGTTCTTGACTATCTGCTTAGGTCAGGGACTGGGCCTAGGTCTAAAGGCCACCAGTCAGGAGCCCAGCAGATCTTAGCCTCACCGAAGAGCATAACCTCTGTCTTTGAAACATTGCACTGCAACATGTTCAAAGACATCCATTGGGAAACTGCTCTCATCCCCTCAGAGAAAGAATGTAATACCTCTGGAGTTAGGTGGTCAAAGGGAACGAGCAGCTGGGTATCGTCAGCATATGACACTGGGCAAAAACCAAAGGCTCTCAGGATATTCGCCAGGGGGGCCACATAGATGTTGAATAATGTGGGGCTCAAACAAGAGCCCTGTGGCACCCCCTTAGTAATCCTGGTCTCCTTGGATCGAAAATCTCCCATGGTGACACATTGGGTTCGATCCAAAGGAAAGCTCTTTAGCCAAGCCAGTGCCATGCCCCCTAGTCCACTCTCAGTCAGACGCTCGACCAAAATTTCATGTGAGATGGTATCAAAAGCTGCCGATAGATCTAGCAGCACCAGGACGGCTGATGTTCCTTTGTCCTGGAGCATGCGTAGATCATCGGTAATCGACAGCAATGCTGTTTCCGTGCTGTATTTTGGTCTAAAGCCCGACTGAGATGGATCTAGTGCACCAGTGTGTTCCAGGTGATTAGACAGGTGCTTGTTGACGTGCTTTTCTATGAGCTTTCCCATGAATGGTAAAAGGGAAATGGGTCTCAAATTGGTCATGTCAGCCCACGCAGTGGCGGTATTCTTGCGGATGGGTCGCACTTGGGCTCTCTTCCACTCTAAAGGGACACAGCCTGTGTCCAAAGAGAGGTTGACCAAACTTTGGATTTCTGGTGCTAATATGCTCCTCACTGAAATCATCACTCTCGGTGGAAGCTGATCCATAGGACTCCCACTTTTTATAGTTATAATGAGTCCCTCCACTTCAGCCAAAGTGATGTTGGGAAAATTTGTCAAAGTGGGGGCGAGGACCTTTTTACTCGCTGGGACCACAGTGGGAAAGATAACATGTCCAATGGAGGCTATGGAGGCATGAATCTTTTCATAGATGGTTTCAATCTTGTTCGTGAAGAAGCAAGAAATATCGTCACAAAGTTGTTGAGATGAAGTGTCAACACTCTCACATGCTGCCGGCTTCAAGAAGGAGTTCAGTATCTGGTAAAGCGTCCTCGGCGCATTTCCTACCGCCTCTAATTGTGAGGTGATGTGTTGTTTACGAGCTGTTCGAATAGCTTTATGATATAATTTTAGCGCCGTCTGATACTCCACTTTATCTGACTCTGAATGGGATGTACGCCAGATTTTCTCTAGTTTCCTAGTTCTCCGTTTCATGGACCTCAAGTCCTCTGAGAACCACACCTCCTGATTTTTCGTCGGGCGGGTCTTAAAGGTTTTCATTGGGGCTATATGCTCAATGGCAATGGTTACTGCCTTTTCATATTTTTCTAGCGCCACATCAATATCATTAGTTGTGACATGATCTTGAATAGAGAAGGCATCCCTCAAAGATTCGTTAGTTATCTTGTGCCATTGTCTCCGTTTCATAGGAATCTGAGTGGCTCTTTTAGGAGTAGGTCCTATCTCAGGGATAGAGAATTCTATCGTAAAATGGTCAGTCCATACATTTACAATAGGGGCAGAGCACTCAATTCCAGGAAACCTGGACAGAATAAGGTCCAAAGTATGTCCGGCCCTATGGGTAGGTCCTATATTACGGAGCAAGAATCCCAATGAAAAAAGATCATTTAAAAAATCCTGGGTTTCTTTTTCCTCCTTTAACTCTGCATGTATATTAAAATCACCCAATAGTAAGAAATCTTTATCTCCATTAACATGGGGCGCCAATAATTCCAATAACATATTGGAAAAATTGTACATAGGTCCAGGAGGCCGATAGATCAGAGCACCATTCACAAAACATTTCGGCGAGGTACTGATTTTAAAAACCAGCATCTCAATCTTTGCAGAGCAATATTGCTCGAGAATGGAGACCATAATACTATCTTTATGCACGATAGCTAGGCCACCTCCCTTTTTTATGGGTCTATCCTGACAGATAATTTTATATCCCTCCGGTATTCCCAGGGTAATAGTAGGTGCAGTATGGGGCTTTAGCCAAGTTTCGGTGAAGAAACATAGGTCAGGTTCTGCCTCTGAGATGAGATCCCAGATCTGCATGTAATGTTTAGGCAGTGATCTGACATTACATAGCAGACATTTATTACGGGAACCTGTATTAGTAGGAACCGGGGGAGCAGGTAAAGCAAATAACTCCATCCGAGGCGGAGCATCCATACTCTGAAAACGACAATTTTTACAAGAGAAGGGTCCTTCCAGAAATAGACCCTTGTAGCACACAGAATCACCGTGAAAAGATGTTTGTACATGGCGAAGTGCGGCAGCAGAATATGTAATCTTATGCATACGAATGACACTTACGAGTACAGGGATAACCAACCTGAGCCCAAGCCCCTAGCCCCGTCCAGTCACGGACTGGCACAGACTGGCTTCTCTTTGGCGCCTCTTCGGCGCGTCAAAGGCGCTCCCGCTGCGCGTCACCACTGCGCTACAAACCAGAGTCTATGTAGGTTAGGAGGGTTGGGAGACTAGACCCACACCCTGAAAAAATGGCCGCCCGTCGTGGAACGACCAGGAAGTGCCAGCGCTATTCCTCCCTCCACATCAATCAGCTATGAAAGCTGCGGTGGACCGGGGAGTCAGCGCGCCTCTAAAGTGAGTGCAAAATGCTAAGCTAGCCGTTTGGAAATAACATGCTTAAAGTGCAAATGCATAAAAATTAAAACCGGCGTTTTTAAAACGAGTGCTGTGCAAACCGGTTATTCAACAATAATACAGTTCAACAGTTTCCAAGTTAAAATATTTCACAACAGAGCTTCACACAACACGCTCCCACCACAATGTTAACAATCATTAGGGGGCGCGAGGAGGATAGGCTCTTTAGTAGTCAGGGAGGGCTGGGAGACTAGACCCACACCCTGAAAAAATGGCCGCCCGTCGTGGAACGACCAGGAAGTGCCAGCGCTATTCCTCCCTCCACATCAATCAGCTATGAAAGCTGCGGTGGACCGGGGAGTCAGCGCGCCTCTAAAGTGAGTGCAAAATGCTAAGCTAGCCGTTTGGAAATAACGTGCTTAAAGTGCAAATGCATAAAAATTAAAACCGGCGTTTTTAAAACGAGTGCTGTGCAAACCGGTTATTCAACAATCATACAGTTCAACAGTTTCCAAGTTAAAATATTTCACAACAGAGCTTCACACAACACGCTCCCACCACAATGTTAACAATCATTTGAAGATCTAATCACCAAAAAGTGCAGCTTTTGGTGCCAAAATGTGGAGGACCCCTTGGAAAGTTAAGTGGTAGCCTGTTAGTTGCTGATTGTGGTAATCATGTTAAAATGGTACGAGCAAAGTAAAACCTTTGCCCATAGAGTAATAATGTTGAACGGCCATAGAATAAACTACCTTGACTCTCATAATGGAACTTTGCTTGCTGCATAATTGTATCCAACATGCTGCATAACCTGATCCTCCATTGCCACATAACCCCAGTGTCCATGCTTAAGTCATTCAAGGTTTTGACTGCTACTGAATGGCAGCCTCTCTCTCATGGCTATCCTATTCCCTTCCATCACTAAAAATGCGGAAGGTTAAAATGGAGAAAAAGATTCACACCGGTTCTGTCATGAAATTGGGCAGAAAACAGGGTGTTTAAGTCACGTCAGAAACCTCTCAGCCATGGTGACAATGGTTTGGAAGGTAACCTGAAAGAAGGTGGGCCTGCACACCTGAATGTTTACCACCCGTTTAAACTAACTGTTATGGTTGTGTATTCAAGGTTAATCAAGTTTAGGGTGCGCTCACCTGTAGGGATGCAGCCCTGCATCCCTATGGGATATGAAAATGTTCAAGCGAGGCAGTGGATCACCACAATCTACGTGACGCAGTGGCGTGATGCATTCTAATATGGTGAATCTCAATTGAGAAATGGTATGCTGCATTTGCCCAATGTACTGCTAGAGAGGAGTTAGGATTTTTTTTTCTGATTCTGCTTTTGTGCTCTACTATTCTGGTTTTGATTTTGCAACTTCTTCGACCTACGTGCACCAGCCCACATTGGGCATTTAATAGCATAAACTACCCCTTCAGTGTTACAGTCAGATGTATGGTGAAGTTTGATCTTGTGGCTTGTCCAAGTATGCGTGAAAGTATCTCCCGGAATAACATTCCCGCACTGCCCACAATTGTAGCACTTTCTCATACCTTTGTCTTTTGCTCCTCGAGTAATCTTTTTATGTTTCAAAATCTTTCTCAGGTTTTTGGGTCTGTTTTTATTTTTTTATTTCTTTTATTTTTATTAAGCTTTTATATCAGCATGCAGACAGAGCAAGCAACAATGATATATAGGCAATCATGATAAATATTCAATGTTTCCCCCATAGTTACAAATAAACATCGTATACAGTCTATAATTCATAGTTCATCTATTCATCGTACATAAGAAAAAAAAGTCATAACTATTTTGCAATAGGAGACCACAATTTCATACCTTGCATTTTCTTTCTGACGCCCTTTGTTTTATAAACTGAAATCTCAAGGTAATGATTAGACAATAATCTAGATTGCCAATTGATGAAAGTTTGTGGTTCAGCATCTAGCCATTGGGACGTAATACATAAACGGAAAATAGACATGCAAATAAACAAAAATCCTTCTTCAGCCTCAGACCGAGGGCTGGCCGAACTTTCTTGCCAACCAAAGATTACCAGTTCAGCCGATAATTGTGTTCGAATACCCAGGCTCTGTGTCAAAAAATACTCTACTTCCTTGATGAACTGAGAAAGTTTGGGCAAAAAAAACCCCATATGAGCTGCATCTGCAGCATGTAACCCACAGCGATTGCACTGATTCCCCCTTGTGGACATCCACTTAGCAAGTTTTCTCAGTGTATAATATAGATAAAAAATAGACATAAAGTGTTGACTCTTTAAGGGGCCGCTATATAAAACTTTTATGGCTAACTCGATAAATTTCTCTAAATTAATTCGTTCAATCTCCAATTTATTTTGCCATTTTGCCTCCCAAATCGCGAGATCATCTTCGAGATTTTCGGTAAACATCTGATATAGCGGGCCCATTTTTGTTCTTAATTTAATTGCTTCAATAATGTCTGCCCTTTCCAATGAAATCAAATTTTCGGTTATGTTTTGTTCGAGAAAACTACGTATCTAAAGAAATCCATTCAGAGTAATTTATATTTCTGCTGCAAGATGTCAAAAGACGCTAACTGCTTCCCCAGAAACAAATCTCCAATTTGACTAATTCCAGCACTGTGCCACCTAACCATAACCTGGTCTCTAAATATTTCTGGGAGTAAAGGGCAATTCTTGAATGAAGTATAAAAATTCAGATTAATCCCTATACCAAATTTGTTTTTAGTTTTCCTCCATATTTCATAAGCGGTCATAACAACTTTGAATTTTATTTTCTTATAGTAGCTGGGTTCAATTACTCGGTTTAAGCATTGTCTTGCCTCTATACCCAATAACATCTCATAAATAGAGGGTGCGGCAAACTCTTCTGTTGGGTCATCCTGCAAAATTAAAACCCCCATGTGCTGTAATATGGCTATCCAATGGTATAAACACAAATTGGGTACTCCCCAGTCTCCCCTAAATCTAGGTAGCATACACCATTTAAGAGCTCTCCTTGAACGGGACTAACTCCATAAAAACCTCGAGCACATTCTCTCGATGCGAGAAAAGAAGGAGGTTGAAATAAGCAAAGGAATAGCCTGAAATAAATACCAAAATTTAGGAAAAATAAGCATTTTTAAAACATTAGTACGCACATAAAGGGAAAGATGTAGATTATTAAGCCTTTCCAATGTCTTGTTAGAGGAGGCAATTATTGGGTCCAGATTCAAGGAAATAATATCCTCAACTTTAGATGATATTTTGATACCTAAATAGGTTGCTTCTGTTTCAAAATTGAGACCAGCTGGTCGGCCAGCCTCTGAATGAATAAATTGTGTTTGAGAGACGTTTAATTTATAGCCCGAAAAACATCCGAATACGTCGGCTGCGTCAATGATTCCGGGAAAAGCATTACTGACATCGGACGTAACCACAGCGATATCGTCTGCGTACGCAAATACTTTATACGCCACATTATTTATCTCGACAGGTTTTATTGCGGGGTTTTTCTCCAAGGTGTTTATAAAGGGTTCAATATAAAGAGAGAATAGCAGAGGGGAACAGTGGCAACCTTGCCTCGTCCCCCTTGCTATCGCAATATTCCCTGACAGCCTGCCCGAGATGCGAATAGTAGCCGATGGCTTACGGTATAAAGTCTGTATGGCTGTAATAAATTCAAACGGAAACCCCTTCCATGTCAAGACTGACCACAAAAACCTCCACGAGACCCTGTCGAATGCTTTCTCAGCATGCAACAGGGCCACACCAACAGGGGAATTAGTACCCTGCGACCAGTCCAGCATAGATATGATCCTTTTGACATGATCTGTAGTGTCTCTATGCTGAATAAAACCATGTTGTATCGGCGAGACCAGCCCAGACATTAAGTCATTCAATCTATTCACAACTACCTTTGAATATATCTTGCTGTCAGAGTTTAATAGCGAAATGGGTCTATAAGATCCCATTTCAGTATCTTTCTTGCCTTTCTTTTTAAAGACAACAATCGTTGCTTGAGACCAGGAGTCAGGGGCATTGCCGCAAAAAGCTTGTTGACAAATTTCGAATAATTCATTTTTTAGCATATGCTTAAAGATTCAATAAAATTTGAGCGGGATACTGTCAGGGCCCATAGCTTTTCCCTGAGCTGATCCTAATAAAACCTTCTCAACTTCTTCCGAGACCAAAGGTGCCGATAATTTCCATGTTTGCGCATCCTGCAATCCATTCGACACCAGGTCTTTTAGATATTCACTGTCATCCCCTGATCCGGCCTCTGACCCAGGGCAGCTGTACAAAGATTGATAGAATACTTGGAAGGCTTCCAAAACGCCCTCCTTGGCTTCTTGCAAGACACCATTTAAGTTGATAATTTTGACAATATCGTTACACACTACTTTATCCCTTACTCTTATAGCCAGCATCCTACCTGTTTGCTCACTAAATTCATAGGCGTCTTTCTTATGCTGAACAAACTTTTCCGCTATTTGATCAGCGATATTGGCGTACGCACTCGCCCTTTTAATATTTAGGTCTCTTTGGGCTATCATAGAATCAGCGTCAGATCTAACCGTCTCTGCAAGTTTACGCTCCGTCAATATAACCGCATCAAAATCCTCCTTATGTTTGGCCCAGATCCTCTTACGTTTAGAGCTAGCAAAACTTAGGGTTTCCCCTCTCACAACAGTTTTAAAGTTTCCCATACCACTGTCTGTTCAGCTGATCCTTTATTAAATTTTTAAAAATTCCTGGATTATCTTCGTCATGTATTCACAATACTCTTCGTCAAGTAACAGTTTTCTCTCAAAAGACCAGACTTGATTGCTTTCTTTCGCCTCATAATCTAAGACCAGTTCTAATATTACAGAATTATGATCCGAAACCAGTTTAGGCTGTATCTCAACATTGACTTTTCCTAACAATGCGGATGCTACAAAAAATAATCTAATCAAACAAATTTGGAATGCGGGACAGAAAAAAAGGTGCACCCAGAATCATCGGGATATAGTGAATTCCAAACATCATATAATCAATACTCTAAAATCAGACCCCTTAATGATGTGTACACCATCTTCTTTCTACCTACATATACATTAGAGCATCTCATATCCACCCGGGCATCCATATGTATATTGAGATCGCCACACATTATCAGTGGTTGTATCCATTGAGCTAATTCTGTATTCAAATGGTTGAAAAGTTCAGCATCATCCAGGTTAGGACCATACACATTGCAAAGTGTAAATCTACACTGACTAATCTTAAATTCCGTCATAGCCCAACGGCCCCATTTATCAGCTACAGATTTTGTACAGACACCCAAACCTCGTTTCATCAATATCGCAACCCCTCTTTTGATACCAGTTTGTTTAGAACATGCTACTAACTCCAAACCCAGGTTTTTCAAATACTCCAGAGGTCAAGATGGCGGCCGTGGTGTGGGCGGCGTAAGCAGCTCAGTCCCTCGCTCCGAGTATCAGAGAGAAAAATGGCCGTTTTTGTGGACCCCGACTCCCGCATCGAACTGAAGTCTTTGGGAAAGTGAAATTAGCGATTTGTGGTTCCCGATGTGTTTCTTTTCCGGAGAAAAAACGAACCGGGACCAGTGAGCCTCGGTATTGGATCTGTGGCAGGCTTTTTCTGACTACCTTCTCTGACTACCGGAGTTAGGAGACCGGAGACGGAGCTTCGACCCACCGCAGCGCTTGAGTATATTTGGCGGTTTGGTGGTTTGGCAGCTTGAGACTCTGCACGGATGTTGGCTGATTTATTCCGACATCTAGCTCCACTTTGGCGGCTCCCTGCTTTGCTGTGTGGCACATATTTTGGCGTTGTTCGAGGACGTGGAGGAGCTTCGGTGCAACGGAAAATGCCCCCCAAGATCACTACTCGCATTGTTAAAGATAAGGAACAGCCTATTACTGAACAGCTTATGACTAATGTGGTGAACGGAAAAGTTACTGAAGGCTTAGCTGAAGGAGGTGAGAATACTACTCCTAATAGTAGAAAGGGGGGTGAACAAGCAGGAAAGACTATACTAGCCATGCGTGCGGGTAAACAGGGTCTCCATACCGTGCCCGCCTTGTTTGAGAGACAGAGCTCTAGAAAGGCTGTAATACATTTGGGAACTCTGGAAGTGGCTGCTGACACAGTAAGGGGTGCTGATATATCCGGTGGGGGTGAAAATGTAACCTCTAACAGAGCAGATATGGAAACTTTGATTGTTAGTGAAGTAGCACCAAACCCAAATCTGGAACTAATTGAGAATCCACACAATGTAACTCCGAATGTTTTGAATGTTTCGAGTGCGGTGAGAAGCATTGTGGGAGATGTAGTCCCTGGAGTCTCAGGCAGTTTCGTTCAAGAGCTGGCGACAGGAAACCTCGATAATCTCGTATCTGAGACGGATCCGTCGGCCTCCATGGAAGGGGCTCCCTCACAAAATTTGACAGGGCTTCAAGAGGCCGCTGATAATTTTTATTCATTATCAGATTTGTCATCCGATGAGAGCACTAATTTGTGTAAAGATTGGGGTGATTATCATGAGGGAAGCACCTCAGAGGAGGACTTAACATTAAACTCACCAAATGTTAGTGCTTCCACTGTTAAGAGACTGAAAAAAAGGGTCATATCGCACTAATTTGAAAACGGAGGAGCAAATTGCAGTGTGTACAAATGGAGTTCCAGTCGTAGAACCAAAGCTGATTGTTAATGCCATACCTGAGACTGAGCACAATGCTAAGGCCTTGACAGCTTCTCAAGAGATTACGCTGGTGACAATCTATAATACCATGATGACCCACATAGCTGAAAGCAAAGCTGAAAATATACGATCACAGGCAACCTGTAGCAAAGTTAAGAACGCTGTTCGCCTGGGGTATTAAAATCTGCTCTGACACAGCCGACAGAGTAATGGAAGCGGAGGCTAGAATCTCCGCTTTAGAGGATGATGCGGTCGTACGAAAAGCAGAGTTGGAATCTATTAAAGCTCATCATGACGATCTCTCCTATAAACTGTCCGAATTGGAAAACCAAACCCGCAGAAACAATTTACGCTTTTTAGGCATTCCTGAGAAGAAGGAGGAGGGTTCCGATATGCGGAAGTTTGTTGGGGAATTATTGTCTGAAGCTTTTCCCGAATTGACACTCTGGGACTGGTCAAAAGAAATCCAAAGAGCTCATCGGTTTCCGTTTACGATTCGGAAACCCAGACGCGGAGAAGAAGAACGTCCAAGAGCAATTCTAGTTTGCTTCAATAACTTTCTAGCAAGGGAAGCTATATATTCGCTAGCAAGACCGGATAAAAAAGCATAGGCTAAAGGTTGTAGCTTTTTTGTTAGACCAGATTTCTGCCAGGTTACTGTGTCTTAAAGATGGCATTTGCGCCAGTTGATACCTGTATTTCAAAACAAGGGTGCAACAGTTTTTTTACAGAACCCTGCAAAATTGAAAGTGATTGTAAAAGGGCAAACTAAATACTTTTTTTCCGAAATTGAGGCAAAAGAATTCTTGGGTTCTCTGTAGGAATGAACAGGCTAAAGTGTGGTTAAATTTGTCTGTTTGCTCTAACAAATGTTTTTTTTTCTTCTTTTCATGGGTGGGCAAGGCATTCTATTACTTGCAGGGACTGATGGTCCCTGGGCCTCATATGGTGGGATGGGAGGGTTGGGTGGGTGGGTGGGAAGGGAGGGACAAGAGGGTGGGGTGTGGGGGGTCAAAGTGGGGGGTTTGGGGTTTTGGTGGTGGGGGGTGAAAAATCAGCTGCAGATAAGACGCATGATAAAATGGTTATTTGTGTTCAGAAGATGTTAAATAGAAATTGAAAAAGGACAGACAAAAAGGAATGTTTGAACAGATATGTTTTAATTATGTCTTTGATGCTTTGTGATGTGGCTATTCTTTTTGAAAATGGATAAGAAATTAAAGATCTGTTCTTTGAATATATGCGGCCTTAATGATCCCAGGAAAAGGCAGATATTGGCTAGGATTGTGCAGTTGCTACACATTGATTTACTGTGTCTACAAGAAACGCACGTTGCTTGGGTCTGGTGTGTGCAAATAAAGGTAGATCTTGAAAAATTCCCACAAAGTCTGCTTCCTGCACAATGATTTCCCAACGTTTCCTTATGATGGCCTTTATTTGAGATGCTTGTGCTGAATGTTCTAAAACAAAAAACCTCATGTTTTTGTAAGTTACGCTGGGTTTGAGTTAGCAAATCTTCTCGTCTTTTCAATTGGACAGTTCGTTCAGCTTGCGCCAGTACCTCTGCGGATAGCCCTGTCTATATATCTCTCGAGCTTCCATCACTAAAATATGCGGAAGGTTAAAACAGAGAAAAAGATGGACACTGGTTCGGTCATGAAATTGGGCAGAATACAGTCTGTTTAAGTCACGTCAGAAGTCTCTCAGCCATGGTGCACATGCCCTTTCCAAGCGTTTCCTTCCACATTTAGATGTATTTCTGAAAATATGTCATCTCTTCCCAGAACCTCCTTCCCCTCTTACAAAGGCTGCACACATGTATGCATCATATGAAAAAGGGCGCCTTTAGCCCACTCCTGGGCCCTTCTCAAGAACTTTGGAGCAGGGTTCTTGCCGCACACAACTCATTACAAACAGAGTAACTGTTGGTGAAATACTGTGCACGTAGTAGGCTCCGCAAGCATTGCTGCACGTTGTTGTTTATTTTAGAGCACTGCCCCAAATTGTTTTGGGACCGATTCTTGGTGAATGTGAAATTTGTGACCTCGGAAAGATAGGGGGCTGAGCTAGCCATGCCAGTCTCTCTTCACACTGGCTTAACTCATTACATTTTTCTCAATGGCTTGCTTGTATAAATAACCCACATTCGTGTATCATGGTTGTATTGCACACATGGAAAATAAGGTTAACTTGCCCCGGTTGTGTAGTTAAAGACAGGTGTAGCTGGGTTGCAGTGGGCTCTTCACAACTCTGGGTCCGAGAACCAGTGTCATTCAGCCTGTAGTACCTACGATAGCTGTGTCTCTGAAAGTTGTGGTTAGTAACTTAATTCAATTGTCACTTTTCTAATGCAACTCTGTTTGTATACTTAATCGGAACATCTCTCCAGGATAAAAACAAGCATTGGCATAGCCAATAGGTCTCACCTTTGGGACCTTATAAGTGTTTACCCATGCAACAATTGATGTTATTGCACTTAGGATATTTTGCTGCCTAGCTAAATACTTATAGTCCCAAAGGCGAGACCTATTGGCTATGCCAATGCTTGTTAAAAATGAGTTGTAATGGTATGCATTGTAAAATCATGCAATGTAATGGTAGTTGCGATGTAAAAACCAAGTTGTATGCGTTGTAATTGTTTGCGTTGTAACGTGAAGAACCGGGTTATTTAGAACCCAGCGGTGCCAGGGGACACACCCGAAGTCTCCGGATTCACCTGTCTCAGAACTACAGAAACGCAGAAACTTCTTGGTGACGTCAAAGATCAAATTTATTGGCTGCAACCAGTAACAGAGGTCCACGAAGTACAATGACGTATATTCGTAGGAGACTGCTCAAATTTGACAAAGCAAGCCATCCCTTTTATACCAAATATTGTGCTTCAGGCAAACATTCCTTATTTACAGTTGACCAATCCCATGTGTACACGACAAAAGCATTGCATGACAAAGCCACATTTCATTGTCCCGCCCACCATCTATTTCTCGGGGAGGCCCAACACTCTTCCTCGGATAAAGCGAGCGGACCCCTAATCAAAACGGGCACCTCCTCATTGTAAAACAGGTCATAAAGAAAGGAGCAGAGACAGGTGTAAGTAAGATAAGACATAGTTGTGTGCAATAAAGGGTTTATGATATCCTGTGCCTTGATCCTCAATCTCGACCAGCTACTGGGAAAGGAACTGGCCTAACAAGTCCGGCCTCGGGCAACGGAGTCAGCTTGCCCAGGTCACGCAGAAGTCAGCTGAAGATGTACGTGTCCCAAGGACTCGATCGGCCTTAGTCATCGGCCTATGTGAGGGCAACCACAAAATGGCTGCCGTGCACAAAATGGACCCCAAGGGTTCAGAACGGAATCCCTGATTTCGTGGTGATCTCGTCGCTCGAACATGACGAAAACACTCGTACATCTTACACTCGCCATTTTCGGTCCGCTGATACCAAAATCATCATGATACGACGATAATTCTGAAACGGGTTCAGAATTCACGGAACCTCAGACCCTCCTTTTGCCCTTACATAGGCAATAACCTAAACCCATGTCAGTCTGAATCTAGGTCTATACTCATCAGATCATCAAGATGTTGCTGTAGCATCATCCTATTACTTAGCACGTCTCTTGATACAGGTTTCCTTACACACGATGTAGCACAGAGGCCACATATAGCAGGAGCACACTGTACACAAAGACAGAATAGGAAAAGGATGGCTAAGATCATCCCAATGACCATCAGAATCTTCCATCCCCAGACGGATAACAGTTCCCAAAACCATCCCATCAACGACCAATCTCCTTTATCCACGTGTATAGATTCAGAAATCTTATGCAGTTTGGAAATGGCCTGGTACACTGTCGGAGCATTGTCTGGAATGAAAACACAGCAACTTGATTGGATCACTTTACATACCCCTCCTCTATCTGCAAGTATGACGTCTAACGCAACTCTGTTCTGGAGAGTCATAAGACGGTCCGACTGGAGCTCAGCAGTCAAGTTACTAAGGGCACCGGCAGTTTCAACTACGGTGGACTCAACCACTCTCGTCAATTGCCGTATGTTCCTGCTGTTAACCATCAGTCCCCAAAACGGCAGAAAACCCTTCAAGAAATCTCCTAATTCTTGTCCTGTAGTATCTTCCTTACTGAAGACACCTCTAACAATTCTTGTCTTGTGGTAATCTGCCGCAGCTGTGTAGGTGGGAGGCAACAGGAACGAGACAAAACATGTACCCGAGAAATCAGGGGGCAACCATGTGTATGCCCTATCATGACAGACAAAATAGGTACCCTTAGCTGCTAGAAAAGATGGGGAAGTCTGGGACGCAAAAACGTACGTCTCTGTGCAGATACTCTTCCCTAACTGAGCTCTCGGATTCTTGTCATTACCTTGCAGACAAAGATGACCCTGATGGGGTACGATCCAGATCCGAGAGGATCTTTTCACTTGCTGGTTCTCACTCAGACTAACTCCATATCCAGTCACGTTCCATCCAATATATGCTAGTGTCTCTTCTCTCGGGATAGTTTCAAAGGAGTTAAACCCTCTAATCATATCGACTATGCCCTTAACTAGAGCACCATTCTTTGGATTGTCCTTTGCGGAACGTAGGGGGTGAACTTCTCGAGCATAGATAAACATCGTTCTGTATGCCCACACAGAACCATTGTTGCTAAATGGCAGGACCAGGTAAGGAATACCTTTATCAGTAGGATGAGGCATAAGACCACACACCCAGCAGTTAGTCGTGTTCACTACTAATTGGTGTTGGTGCAGGAGCTGAACGAAGGAGTTATTAGAAAATTCCAATCTTCTAGTGGACTCATGTTCAGGCAGAGGGTGAAAAGAATGTGAGGAAACAGTAGAAGGAGGTATGGGCTGTGTAGTGGGTGCAAACGTCACTTGAAAAGAGAATATTATATATCCCATCAAAAACATCATTATGCTAAGCAACATACAAAGACACAATATTAAAAAACATTTTCTGCTCATGATTGTACACATTCTGGCTCTAAAATTCATTTCTTCAACAGGTCTCTCCATCTTGAAAAACTCCATCCTCTAACCGTGCTGCTCGCGGAGGTAGGGTGTTCCGTGCTAAGGAATGCGTCTGTCTGTCCAGGGAACGCCCCAGGACCAACCAGAACCATCGACCTTGTGTCTTCGGCTTGCACTCCAAAGACTTGACGCCGCGACCCTACAGCTGAACCCGGATGGCGGTTCGAAAAACAAAAATCGGTCAAAACAGTTTCTCAGATGGGAGAGCTGTATGTTCAAAAATAGCAAAGAAAAAAATGAATTTAATTTATTAGTCCCACAATTCTTGATTGCAAATTATGACGGCCTTTCCCAGGCAATGTCTGGTCTCGGAACAAGAGTTCAGGCTCAGTAGTGTCCAATCGAACTGACGGTGGCACAGCTTCTTGAAGAAGATCATCGCTTTCACGCTCAGAACTTGTCCCCGTTAAACATGCGTCGCTAAAAGGCAGAAAACGAGGCACGGTCTCAGTCTCAGAATCAGCAATACCCTCCTGGACCCACCGGTCGTACGGCAGAGGCAAAGGGACCCTCTTACAGTGTACGCCGTGGATCCAGTTCTTTTTTCCTTGCACTCGTACTGCAGATCGCGTTGACAATAGCACCAAGTAGGGACCAATCCAGCGGGGCTGATCATTCTTCGTTCGCTGGAAGTTCTTGATCAGTACCCACGAGCCAGGATCGATGACATGTCCAGGATCTTCAGAAGCCTGAGGCAGTGTACCATGAACCTGTTGGTGTAAGACACGCAATTTAGCCGTCAGATCATACAATTAATCAAGCAATACAGGATGTTCAATCTCGCTGAATTTCGTCGGCCTCGGCACTCCCCATATGTTGGCCGGGCGACCAAACACAATCTCATAAGGACTAAGTCCTACTCGGGAATGTACAGTCATTCTTGTAGACAAAAGTGCTAATGGCAAAGCATCAGGCCATTTAGGACCAGAGCTCGGTTGTATCTTGGCCAGTTTCAGTTTAAGAGTGCCATTGTAGCACTCTACTAGTCCAGCTGATTGGGGGTGATTTGCAGCATGGAACTTTTGTCGGATTCCTAGCCCTTCACATACTCTCTTCATCACTTGGCCCACAAATTTACTCCCATTATCACTCCAGACCCTTCTCGGCAACCCATATCTAGGGAAGAACTCCTTAATAAGGGCTTTGGCTGTGGAGAAGGCAGTGTTATCTTTTAGGGGATATGCTTCTACCCATCTCGAGAAGGCACAAACAACTACGAGTACGTATTTCAGGTTGTTGCATCTCTCCAGGTGAATACAATCTAGCTGCAAAACCTCGAACGGATACGTCGGAGGAGCAAAATGACCAGCTGGAGTTGGAGTTCCCTTACCAGGATTGTACTTCAGACAAACCATACAATTCTTGACCACGTTCTCCACGCACTTAGGAATTCCAGCATTTTGCCATACTGGAGCCAACAACTTACAAATCCCTTTCACACTGATATGAGCCATTCCATGTGCCATCGTTACCACTGCAAGCACGTACGCATCGGGTAACAACCATCGCTGATGCTCTGACAACTCAACCCAACAACCTTTCGCATCCAATTTACCCGTGCTCTCTCTCCACACACTCAACTCTTTCTCTGTAGCTTCAGCTTGAATCGACTTCACACATTCTATCGTATCCTCACACATTCCAACGTCACCAATCCATCTTGCAGGGCCAGCAACGTACATTCGACTCATCACATCTCTCGCCACATCTTTCGCAACTTCATCGGCAAACGCATTACCGCGACCAATGTCGTCGGTAACCTTCTTGTGTGAACTGCATTTCACAATCGCAACTTGCAATGGCAAGGTAAGTGACTCCAGGAGCTCATTCACCAACTGACCATGCTGTATCTTTGTCCCGTGTGACGTGAGGATCCCACGTTCCTTCCACAAACGTCCAAAACTGTGAGCCACACCAAACGCATACTGGCTGTCGGTATATATGGTCACTTTCTTTCCTTTTGATAACACACACGCTCTCGTAAGTGCAATCAACTCTGCGGCTTGGGCTGAATTATGTGGGATACGTGCAGCTTCAACAATCGTATGCAAAGTCGTAACAGCATATGCCGCAGTCGTATCACCTTTCTGAAGCTTGAAGCATCAACCATCCACCCATAAGGTACCATCACACTTCACAAGAGGAGTGTCCCTAAGATCTACTCTCCCTTTTGTTTCTTCCTCTGTCCTGAGAAAGCAATCATGTTGCTCAACAACATCTGTCTCTAGTGAAATCGGCAACAACGTGGCTGGATTCAACGTATTGCATCTCTTTATGTGCACATGACTCGCTAGGAGTGTCAGCTCATAACCTGACAAT
Source organism: Lissotriton helveticus (assembly GCF_964261635.1). Taxonomy (NCBI): domain Eukaryota; kingdom Metazoa; phylum Chordata; class Amphibia; order Caudata; family Salamandridae; genus Lissotriton; species Lissotriton helveticus. The sequence goes on from NC_136057.1 coordinate 668,928,804, forward strand.
CGAGCACTAGTTAAGTGCTGTGTCTTGGTCCTGTTTAACAAAGCATCCACTGCATATGGAACCATCAAGACCAGCGTATTATTCATCACCAAACCAGCAGACTGTCGAATAGAAACAGCTGCTGCCGCTGTGGCTCTCAAACAACTCGGCAATTCCCTAGCTACCAGATCCAAAGTCGACGAGAAATATGCACATGGACGCTGCTTTTCCCCAAAAGATTGTGTGAACACTGACAACGCACATCCCTCTCTCTCGTGGACATACAACGTAAAGGGCTTACTGAAGTCGGGGGTACCCAACACAGGAGCCGAACACAATGCACTACGCAATTCGGAAAAACTTTTCTGACAATCTTCAGACCACAGGAGGGGATTTGGTGTGTCTTTACAGGTCAATGCCACCAGCGGTTTGGCCAGCAGAGAAAAATTTGCTATCCAATGTCTGCAATATGACGTAATACCCAAGAAAGCACGCACTTCTCTCTGTGTAATTGGCACACTCATTTTCGCAATCGCTTGAATTCTTTCTGGGGTCAATCTTCTTCCCTCCTTTGACAAGAGATGACCTAAGTAGGTCACTTCTTGTCCACAATACTGTAACTTCGAAAGAGACACCTTGTGATGGAAGTCAGACAAATGACGCAACAATGACAAAGTAGCTTTCTTACAAATTTCCTCTGTATCGGCAGCAACTAACAAATCGTCGACGTACTGAAGAAGAGCAGCACCATCAGGTAAGACAATCGCATCAAGTTGTGTTTTCAAAGCCTGACTATAGATTGATGGACTCTCACAATAGCCTTGAGGAGCGCGCTTAAACCGGAAGCTTCGACCTCCTAAAGAGAAGCCAAAAATATCCCTACTCTCCTCGGCAATCGGGATGCTGAAGAAAGCATTCTTCAAATCAATCACCGAAAACCAAGTGGCCGAAGCTGGAACCATTGTCAATAAGGCAGTGATATCCGGAACAACAGGAAACTGTGGCACAACTATTTTATTCACCTCTCTAAGATCGATCACAAACCTGTAAACAGGTGGCTGAGAAGAATCAGTACGTTTCAGAATGGGCAAAACAGGGCTATTGCAAACATTACCTCTCGTTTCTTCAATCACATCTTTCTCAATCAAATCATAAATGATCGCTAGTAACGCTCTTTCACCATCACTAGAGATCCTATATTGGGGAATACGTGGCATTTTAACATTCGCTTTTAACGTCACAACATATGGCGGTATGTCCAGGAGACCCACGTCATTAGGACCAGTCGCCCAAATAGTATCAGGAAGAGAAGACAATACTGTCGGAAGTTGATCCCTCGACAAATACATCGGAGAGACCACTTTCTTACCCAGTGTAAGTTGTACTCCCGAAGGAGAACAATACAACGTCGCATACAATCTTTTCAACAGATCCCATCCCAATAAGTTCTCACCACAACCTGTCGTCAGAATAAGGGGTGCTTCGAATTCACGAGGTCCAACAGAAAGGGACAAAGGGTCAGAAATCGGGTTTCTAACTGGGGCGCCAGAAAAACCTACTGAAACATTCGTTAAGCCAGACAAAGGTGCGCCAGGGAGTTTAGAGTGCATAATAGAACTCTTCGTAGCACCAGTATCCAACAGAAAAGGCTCTGACACACCTGATGTAATCACTTCAACATAGGGTCCACTCTGATCTACTGGAACTGAAACAACTCCCTCTCTTCGTCCACGGCTGTCCTAGCGATCATTACCGTCCATATTTTCACCTTCGACGTAGTAGTCATCAGCATAGTACTGAGTCGTCCTACCAGATTCACCATTCTGTTGATCAAAACTATTCATCGCATTTTGTGGAGGAAAGGAACGCGCATTCTGGGGAAAACCTCCACGTCCTCTACCTCTGGGGTTTTGCTGAACACCTCGACCTCTTGTACCTGAAACACCATTCATACGCTGTAACAAAATAGGGCAACTATACTTGAAATGACCCTATTCCTTACAATATGAACACTGATTGGGGCATACCAGAAAACGCTGTTGAGGAGACTCAAACCTTTGCAAATTTCTCTGAAACTGCTGAGGCTGCTGATAATCACATTTGTTATTACGGGGTGGATACGCTTGCTGTAAAAGCACCTTCGTCTTCAACTCTTTGGTTTTCTTGTCTGCTCTATCCTTCTCGTCCTTATCCCTATTTTCATAGTACTGTGCAGTAGCCAATATCTGTGCTGAAGAGGAAACGGCCCAAGAACTCTCTGAATCCTTCAATTTCTTACATAATCCAGGAAGTAAATTATGCACAAACTTGTCAACGAACAAACGTTGACCACCTTCATTATGTCTTGACCACTATGGTCGATAAACGTCTCTTCAAACCTAGTGAAGAAATAAGACACGGTTTCCTCTTTCTTCTGCTTACACGCAGACAATTTATCCCAATTTACACGCATCGCAGGCATTAAAGTCTTCATGTAAGTAACAATCTTACCAGGGAGTTCTGCTACCAAAGGCTCAGGTTTAGCACCACCAACTTGTCGGCCATCTGCAGCAGCAATATTAACCCATGAATCACCTAACTCTTGCGCATGATCCGTATGACGAATCAATCCCCATAAAGGCTGTGGAACCACATTTCCAAACAACATGTCTATATCAGCTAGATTCATAACACATGAGTCTGCGGTCTGTGATAATTCCTTGTAATATCCTGCAGGATTTTTAAGGGGGTCAGGTAAAGTCTGTTTAAGAGCCAAAACTTCTGCACGCTTCCATGGAACATGTACCCAAACACGTTGAAAATGAGCCAGTACGGCAGCAATGTTATTAGGGGCATCGGCTGCGACAGCGTCCTTCCATACAAGAGGAACTTCTCTCATCGGGTACTGTCTCACCTTTCTCCTAACAGAGGGATCAGGCTCAAACAGCGGCTGAGAAAGAGACTTGCTCCTAAACGACAACAACGTCGCAACTGCTTTCTCAACATCGGAACCCACAATCGTACCTTTCGCAAACTCAGACTGTATATGGAACAACTCAGACGGAGTCTGTCCCACGTCATCATCTTCCCATTCTTCACGAAGGAAAGTACACACCTTATCGAAAACATATCTCTGCTTCGGTGCTTCCCATTGACGGAAGACATCCATAACAGACTCTACATCGTATCTTAAAGGACGAGTAACCCATTTACGCGCCAAACAATCCAATATTTCTCTCTCTCTCGAATCAGGCAGTTTTCTACACAACTGTTTACGCTCTGAAACAGGGGTCGTATTATGAGACCCAAAGAAAGGAGACAAAAGACTAGTAACGGTGTTGGTCATTCTCTGTCGAACAGAAGGAGAGGTCGACAGGTCATGAGATAAAGCAGACTGAGAAAAGGTCAACGTAGGAGCAGTAACAGAGGAGGTAGCAAAAACAGGTGAAAAAGGCGCAGGAATTAAAGGTGGAGCAGGTAGCAAAGCTAGTGGCCCTTGAGAAGGCTGGACCAGAGGAGTAGGGGGTCAACTGAAGAGGAGCTGGCGGCTGTGGAATAACTTGAGGCAAGACAGCCGGTGGTTGTGCAACTAAAGGTTGCGGGGGTGCTGTAGCACTCTGCGCATAAGGGGGTGGCGAATTCAACAAATGTGACATCAAGGGATCTTTCTCAAGTTCCTTCGCTGCATCTTGCTGAAGAAACGGCAAAGCCGGATAGCATTTATCGATCGCCATTTTACGTTGCCTGTGCAACTGCTCACTCGCCTGTTCTTCTTCGTTATCTTTAAACTGCATAGCAGCTTGCATTATAGAGATACCCCTCTCTCTTTTATTTTTCTTTGCTAATTTAATTTCCTTGTGTTTGGCTTCCTTTCACCATAGGCGGAAAGAGTCAAACATCGCCGGCCGGGCTTTCTTCTTAAAGAGTCTAAAACTTCTGTGTCGAAACTACCATATTAGGGCCATTTAAGGACACCGTCTTTCCTGGTGTAACGAATCCATACTTCATTATATGTGATGGGGCCCACGCCATGCTTCACGTAAAGCTCATAAGTTGGAGTTCCAATCAGAGGAACCGGACACGAGTCCTCCAATCGGGAATCCCTATTACGACCACAACAAAATATTCTTCCAAGTCTGCTAAGACCAGGCATCTTCGCTCTCTAGTCTTGCTTCAAACTTCAAGGGAGTATCGAATACGATAGTCTCGTGAATACACAAGTCCCTCGGCTTTGGTACTTGCAAGGCCCAAATCAAAGAACCCAAATCAAAGATCCCAAGGGATACTCAAAACTAAGGACTGGGAGACGCTCCACTCATACTTAACTGATGTATCAATGACGTCACCAGAAGACCCGTCTATCGTCTCGCTCTACAAATCGTCTAAGGCTCCAAGACAGGGCGACAGTCAGGGCAGCAGTCCTTCGTAGCCGTCGGGAAGCGGGGAACCTCGCAGCAAAGACTTTCGGACCACAACGACATACAGGGGTTGATGAAGTGGCTGGCCTTCCTCCAGAATTTTCACACAAAGCTCCTCACGATCGTTGGGCTTGGACCGGTACCGCTGAAGTTGCCCTACGTTGGGCGCCAAATGAAGAACCAGGTTATTTAGAACCCAGCGGTGCCAGGGGACACACCCGATGTCTCCGGATTCACCTGTCTCAGAACTACAGAAACGCGGAAACTTCTTGGTGATGTCAAAGATCAAATTTATTGGCTGCAACCAGTAACAGAGGTCCACGGAGTACAATGACATATATTCGTAGGAGACTGCTCAAATTTTACAAAGCAAGCCATCCCTTTTATACCAAATATTGTGCTTCAGGAAAACATTCCTTATTTACAGTTGACCAATCCCATGTGTACACGACAAAAGCATTGCATGACAAACCCACATTTCATTGTCCCGCCCACCATCTATTTCTCGGGGAGGCACAACACTCTTCATCAGATAAATCGAGCGGACCCCTAATAAAAACGGACACCTCCTCATTGTAAAACAGGTCATAAAGAAAGGAGCAGAGACAGGTGTAAGTAAGATAAGACATAGTTGTGTGCAATAAAGGGTTTATGATATCCTGTGCCTTGATCTTCAATCTCGACCAGCTACTGGGAAAGGAACTGGCCTAACAAGTCCAGCCTCAGGCAACGGAGTCAGCTTGCCCAGGTCACGCAGAAGTCAGCTGAAGGTGTACGTGTCCCAAGGACTCGTTCGGCCTTAGTCATCGGCCTATGTGAGGGCAATCACAAAATGGCTGCCGTGCACAAAATGGAACCCAAGGGTTCAGAACAGAATCCCTGATTTCGTGGTGATCTCGTCGCTCGAACATGACGAAAACACTCGATCATCTTACACTCGCCATTTTCGGTCCGCTGATACCAAAATTGTCATGATACGACGATAATTCTGAAACGGGTTCAGAATTCACGGAACCTCAAACATCATATATTCCTTTGCTCAGCCAGGACCTCTGGAAAACAGCATGCAGGGGCTCCTCTAATCATCAAAAACTGCAACCAGCCACAGAGAGACACTGTGGAGGAGAGCTGCTTGTGTGACACAGATTTTATGTTTGTGTAATGGACTTTTTTTTTACACAGATTTAAACTGAAGCTGAAGCCCATCTGACCCCTCCCCCAGCTTAAGCCTGAGACACGTTGCAGCTCTGTGTAAATAAAGCTAAGTGGAGGAGCGTTCAGCTTTGAGACACACTTCCAGGCACTGGAATGGCACCAGTTAGGTGAGTCAAGCACTCTGCCTGTGTTGACATCGTCCCAGAGAAGTTTACTCTTTCAAGTGCAAATGCCTAGACAGGATACCAAATAGATCCGAATTTATTTGGTATACATTTATTTGTAATATGTCATTTCGGTATTTATTTAATTTAGGTATTAGTTATGTATCAGCTCTAGAACACATTTACAAGTGATTTCTATTTCTATTTGTTCTTTGAAGTATGTAGAGATAAAGGAAAAATATATTTACCAGCCTTAGGTGATTTTGCCTATTTGGACCAATATCTGCCCTGTGTTCATTTTATCTCTGTAGTATGTGCTTACCTGTTAGGGCGCAATAAAGTGCAATGACATGGTGGTGTGAGGCATTTTATGTTGAGTTATTTACTTTGATATCTTCTGGGCACAACATCATTTTGTACAAGTATCTTAATCTTCCATTTCAAGTGTTGTGTAGCAGTTTCAAGATATGTTAGGGTTTCTCATTGATCAAAAAGGTGTAGTTTTGAAAATTTATCTCTTTCCTCGCTATATATTGTTTGATTTTACTTGCAGGAAAATGTCACACATTTGGCACTTGAGTGTCACTCATACGTGCATTCAAACTATTGAAATGTCCCATAATCTGAAAAGTGGGCAGCTATGTGCATGAAGCTCTCTCCCACACCTCTTATTCCCTCAAAACCCCTGAAACAGGGAATTTGGCTTCAGTGACACGCAACCTGGAGGCAACCCCTGAACCTGGGGCCTGGCTGCAGGGACACACAGTCTCCAGGCAGTGCCCCTACATGAGGGTACTAGGTTAGTGCACTTCTATTTCTGGTGCTTTGAAGCAGTTTTAAGATCTTCTTAGAGTTTCTTATTGCTCAAATGGGTGTAATTTCTGATATTTACGTGTCTTTCCATCATCTTCATTGCTTATTTATTTTGTGTTCTATAGAGCGCGAACCTGACCCTTTAGGGTGTCCGAGTGCTTTACAGGAACCAAGGAAATGTACAAAAGGCTTGGAAACAAGGAACTATACAGTTGATTAGGAGTGGGGGGTTGCTGGATACATGGGGGATAGAAGGAACATGCATGTACAGTTTACATTTACAAATACTCACAATAGGACCCCCGTGCGGGGTACATAAGGGAAAGTAAGTATGATTTGCATTTACAAATACTCCAGACAAGACCCCAGGTTGCTTGGTGGGGTGAGTAGTTACTTTGAGGGGCAGCAATGGTCGGAGGTAGATTAAGTTATTAGTGGTGGTTAGAGGCAAAGTTTAAACGAGGAATTTATCCATAAGGAAAGTTTTGGCATCCTTTTTGAAGCGTGCCAGAGAAGGGACTCTTCTGATGGCCGGCGGAAGAAAGTTCCATATTCTTGGTGCAGCCCCAGACAAAGCCCGGTTGTAGTTTTTTTTTTTTTGAAAATGTGCAAGTTAGAGCAAGAAGTCTTTGGCGGACCGGGAGTTTCTGGTTCCTCTGGAAACCACACTTTTCTCAGCAAGATATGCAGGTGAATTAGAGTATAGAGCCCTGTGTATGATGCATGCTAGTTTATGCTGTATTCTTGCCTCAAGGGGAAGCCAGTTCAAAGCTTTCAGGTGTGGAGATATGTGGTCAAATTTTCTTGTGCCAGTAAGTACTCTGGCTGCTGCGTTGTGGCAGGCTTTTAATGGAGCCAGGGAGATCTTGGGTAAACCCGAGAGGGTAGAACAGCCATATTCCAGTCTGGAGATGACTATAGCTGGGACTGCCATTTTTAGGTCAGGAGCCTCGAGGAAGGGTTTCAGTTTCCTTAGGTAGCTGAGATGGAATCTGGCTGATTTGGCCATCAAGTTGATGTGGTCACGCATGTTCATGTTACTGTCAAGGGTAATTCCCAGGGATTTGGCCGAGTCCACGATGTTCTGTGGAAATTTAAGGCTGTGATAGCTTTAATCTATATTTGAATCTCAGGGTTTGTTTTTGGAGGGGAAATTAGGGGAAATTCAGTTTTCTTTCCGTTGAGTTTGAGTTAATTGGAGGCGAGCCATTGGACAGTCAATTTCAAGGCCTCGTTCAGGGAGAGAATCTCCTCAAGAGATGAAGTTTTTATGTAGATCTGAATGTCGTCAGCATACATATGGTAGGAGATATTCGCAGTGCATAGTACTTCAGCAAGCGGTTCTAGGTAAAGGTTGAAGAGGGTGGGGGACAGGGTTGATCGTTGAGGGACTCTATCCGTGACCGGAGAGGGAGCAGATAGATTGCCATAAATTAGGAATCTCTGTGAACTGTTTTGGAGGAAGGACCTGAACCATTCAAGAACTGGGTCATCCAATCCCATCCTGAGTTTGAGGCGTTCAAGTAATTTTCCATGTTTGACCGTGTGAAAGGCTGAGGATAGGTCTAGGAGGATTAGAAGACAGGTTTTGCCTTGGTCAAGGGCTTGGAGGGCATCATCGACAATGTGGAGCATGGTGGTGTCAGTGCTGTGCCCAGGTCTGAATACGGATTGGAAGTTGTCAAGTAGGTGGAAGTTGTTGATGTGTTGCTTTAGCTGTTGATGCACACACTCACACACTTCTCCAGCACTTTGGCTAAGAGAGGGATGTTGGAGATAGATTTGAAGTTGTCTGGGGAAGCAGGATCAAGCAACAGCTTTTTTAGAATTGGGAGGACTTGACTGGCTTTCAGTGAGTCAGGAATCGCTCCCTGCCGGAGAGAGGTGTTAATTATTGCTGTTCAGCTAGGAATGATGGATTGGGGACAGCAGTAAGGCAGTTGTGGGGGAGCGGGTCATTAAAATGGTTATTTGGGTTTAGAGTGGATAGCATTTTAGAGACAGAGGCTTCGCCATAGAATTTGAAGTCGGTCCAGTGAGCATGATTTTTAAGTGAATCTGGTCGGGGCGATGGGGAAGGAGGAGGCAGTTCAAGCAGGGGTTGAGAGTATATGGCGGAACTGAGATCGTTTCCTAAGGCTGTGATTTTGTCCGCAAAGAAAGAGGAGAATTCCTCGGATGATATTAGAGACTTTGGGGTTTCTTTTGGTGTTTTGGCCAGTTTATTAGATTGGTGCTTGACCAGTCTGAACAGCTTGCGGGGTATGTTCTTGGCGTTCCACAGTTCAGCTTTGAAGAATTCCTTTTTGAGTTGAGGATGTTTCTGATGCAGGTATTTCTGGCCTGGCGTGGAAGTTTTAGATGTGTGGCAGGGGGGTGCTGTCTCCAGGTTCTTTCAGATTGCCGGAGGGATCTCCTCTCATTGTTAAGGGATCCCGTGAACTAAGGGTTTCTGTCTTTGAGTTGAGTTCTTTTCAGTTTCAGTGAAGCTAGGTCATCTAGAATGTTCAATATGGTCGCAGAGTAGTGATCGTTGAGGTCACTGACCGTTGTGATATGCGAGGGGGGAGCAGATTTGCAGTGAGCCTCCAGCTCCCTATGGTCCAGGTTCTTGGTGTCTCTTACACAGCATTTAGGAATAGCCGGTTGAGATGCCCTAGTCTTGTGGGTGCCAGGTAGTAGGATGGCAATGGTATGGTGATCAGACCAGTCACATTGGTCTATAGAGATAAGCTTGACTGTTGATTCCTTAGAGATGATCCAGTCTAGAATGGCCCCTTTTGAGAGTGTTGGGAGTGAACAGGCTGGTGTTAGGGCTTGATCGGCCAAGAGATCTTTGATGGCATTGACATGGGGATCCTTGAGATCATTCCAGTTTAGGTTGAAATCACCAAGGAAAATGTTTTTAGCGTTGGAGGAAATCCTAGCTGTTATGATTTCCATGATGTGGTCTATGAAGGAGTCATTCATGCCTGGAGGGTCAATCAATCAATCAATCATTGACACTTATAGAGCGCGCTACCTACCCGTAGGGTCTCAAGGCGCTGGGGGGGGGGGGGGGGCCGCTACTGCTCGAACAGCCAGGTCTTCAGCTTCTTCCTGAAGGAGAGGTGGTCTTGGGTCAGGCGCAGGTCGGTCGGGAGGGAGTTCCAGGTCTTGGCGGCCAGGTAGGAGAAGGACCTTCCTCCTGTAGTCGCTCTTCGGATGCGGGGGACGGCGGCGAGGGCGTGGTTGGCTGATCGGAGGTGGCGTTTGGGAGCGTAGAAGTTGACTCGGCTGTTGAGGTAGCTCGGGCCTTGGTCGTGTAGGGCTTTGTGTGCGTGGGTGAGGAGGCGGAAGGTGATTCTTTTGTTGACGGGGAGCCAGTGAAGGTCTCTCAGATGTCCGGAGATGTGGCTGGTTCGTGGGATGTCGAGGATGAGTCTGGCTGAGGCGTTCTGGATCCGCTGGAGTCTCTTCTGGAGCTTGGCGGTGGTCCCGGCGTAGAGGGCGTTGCCGTAGTCCAGTCGGCTGGTGACGAGGGCCTGGGTGACGGTCTTCCTGGTCTCGGTGGGGATCCACCAGAAGATCTTCCGTAGCATGCGTAGGATGTTGAAGCACGCCGAGGAGACGTTGTTGACTTGCCTGGTCATGGAGAGGGAGGAGTCCAGGATGAAGCCCAGGTTGCGTGCATGGTCTGTCGGTTTGGGTGCGGTGCCCAGGGCGGGGGGCCACCAGGAGTCATCCCAGGCGGAGGGTGAGGAGCCCAGGATGAGGACCTCCGTCTTGTCTGAGTTCAGTTTCAGGCGGCTGGTCGTCATCCACTCGGCTACCTCTTTCATCCCTTTGTGCAGGTTGGCTCCGGCGGCGGCGGGGTCGTTCGTCAGGGAGAGGATCAGCTGGGTATCGTCGGCGTAGGAGATTATGCTGAGGTTGTGTTTGCGTACGATGGCCGCGAGGGGGCTCATGTAGACGTTGAAGAGGGTGGGGCTCAGAGATGATCCTTGGGGGACGCCGCAGATGACTTCGGAGGCCTCTGACTTGTACGGTGGTAGGCGGACTCTCTGTGTTCTTCCGTCGAGGAAGGAGATGATCCATTCCAGTGCCTTCCCCTGGATTCCGGCGTTGTTGAGACGCTGCACTAGGGTGCGGTGGCAGACCGTGTCGAAAGCCGCGGAGAGGTCTAGGAGGATGAGGGCCGCTGTTTCTCCATTGTCCATCAGGGTTCGGATGTCATCGGTGGCGGCGATGAGGGCGGTCTCGGTGCTGTGATTGGCTCGAGAAGCCGGACTGTGAGGGGTCGAGGGATCCGTTCGTCTCGAGGAAGGCGGCCATCTGCTTGTTGACGGTCTTCTCGATGACTTTGGCTGGAAACGGGAGGAGCGAGATGGGGCGGTAATTCTTGAGGTCGGTGGGGTCCGCTGTTGGTTTCTTGAGTAGAGCGCTGAGTTCGGCGTGCTTCCAGCTCTCCGGGAAGATGGTGGTGTCGAAGGATGTGTTGATGATGTCTCGCAGGTGGGGTGCGATGACAGCGTCGGCCTTGTTGAAGACGTGGTGAGGGCAGGGGTCGGTCGGTGATCCGGAGTGGATGGAGTTCATCGTGCGGATGGTGTCTTCGGTGCTGATCGGGGTCCAGGCGTGGAGGGTGGTGGTGGGGGGTGGTTGTTCGGTCCTGGTGTGCGTTGGTTGGTTGTTGAAGCTGTTGTGTATGTCCGCGATCTTGTTGTGGAAGTATGAAGCGAGGGAGTTGCAGAGGTCTTGCGATGGGGTGATGTCGTTGTTTCCTGCGCTGGGGTTGGAAAGCTCTTTCACGATGATGAAGAGTTCCTTGCAGTTGTGTGCGTTGTTGTCCAACCGGTCCTTGAATGCTGTTTTCTTGGCGGCGCGGATCAGCTGGTGGTGTTTCCGGGTGGCAAGTTTGAAGGAGGTCCTGTTGTCTGGTGTCGGTTCCCTTCTCCAGACTTTCTTGAGGGCTCGGCAGTTCTTCTTGGAGCTCTTGAGGGTGGTAAAATATATGCAGATTGCACAGTTGGGTAGAGTTGCTGCAAATGGAGAGGGTGAGGTATTTGCAGGAGTTGGTGGTATCCGTCCGAAGTGCAGTGACAAGAAGGTTAGAGCGGTAGATGCAGGCGATGCCTCCATCTTTCTTGCTAGATAGCCTGTCCAGCCTTGCGATGTTATAATTGGGAGGGACTAGGAGGTCCAGGCATGGAGATGAGGATTCGTTGAGCCATGATTGTGAGTCGAGATTTTTGTTCGGGATGAGATCGGCAATATCGGCGGCGGGCTTAGCTGCCGATCGGCAGTTGATTAGGAGATCAGATAGAGCGGGGTCGGAGGGAGTGTTGGGAGTCGGGCGGACAGGTGAATAGTTGCTGATTGCTTTTGACCACCCTTCTGTTTTGGAGGGTCTCTGATCTGTTGGGGTTGATAGAAACTGTGCTGATGGCTTGTTGAGCACTCACTTCAGGTAGGCAGGGGGTAGCTGTGGCAGAGTTGTAGTCCTGGAGGATGTCAAGGATTTCCATTTCAGTGAGGTCAAGCGGACAAGGGGTGACAGGGGTAGCGTTTTAGGAGAGGAGGAGAGCTAGGGTTTCTTCCTCTAAGAGGTGGCATGGATGCTTGCAGGGGCGAATGTGTCTCGCGGAAAGCGGCAGCGGGTGTTTGGAGAACTTGGTGATATACGGGGGTGGAGTTCAGCAGGGGCTTGAGGTTAGCGAAGGAGAGTTCTACGAGGTGAAGGAGGTTCATAAGGTCCAGAATGGAGGTATGGATGCTCTGAGTTCATTTGGCCGCTCTGTAGTGTAGGGATTTGGGATCCATAGAGGAGGGGGGCACCAAAGGGCAGGGGGGCAATGGTTCAGGAGCAGCTTTGTCAGCATGCATAGGAGATAGGGTAGGTGGACTAGCTCGACCTGTTATGTAGGACTTTGGAGGTATATCAGTCTCATGGTCAGAGTGGGGATCTAATGGGGAGGGGACCAACGGTCTAGGGCGATTCTATTGGCCAGGCCAGGAGATGTGCTAGAGGGGTTAGAATGTTTAGCTTATGAAACCCTTAGAGGGGAGATTTGCTTGCTAGAGGGGCTAGATCGACCAGTATCGTAGATCTATGGTGGCATACCAGCCTCACAGTCATATTGGGATGCTAGCGGGGAGGAGTCCAAAGGTCTAGGGACTATTCTGTTGGCAGGGCCGGGAGACATGCTGGAGGGGTTAGGATGAGCTGTGTTGGGAAACCTTAGAGGGGTGGTTTGAGGGTGGCTGGTCATGCTACTTATGCTAGACGGGCTATTTGTGGGCTTGTCAGGGCGGACGTTAGTTACCCTGCCAGTGTTGTGCACGTGGTTTCTGAAGAGGGTGAAAAGGTCGGCAAATTTACTCAGGTTTTTGGTTGTGGCTTGGATCAAGACAATGCCATTTTTGTAGAGAGTGATGGTGAGGTAAGCTCACGAGGTTGAGGAGGGTGCTATTGAATTTGCTCGAGAGAAAGTGTAACTCATAGTCATTGAAGGTCACTCATAATTACACTGAAATTATGAAAATGTCACACAATTAGCAATCAGAAACCTTGGTAGTTATGGCCCTTAGTTTTGTACATTGTGTTTCTGAAATTTGGCACATCACTTCAGAGCAACATTGTTCAGTGTCGTAACAAAACTTGAGGGGGTCCCCTGCAAAGTACACAGAGGGGGTCACCAAAGCTCCTTACCCATTCAGGAGTTCCTCGGCCAGGGTCCTGCCTTTCCTACACAGTGCATGAGACGGCCCCCTGTCGCTCTGGGGTTGTGGGGTCATCAGTCACGGCCGGCACAACTCATGGGTGAGACGGTGCGGGATCGCTTGGGGACAGCCGTGTCTGGGGTCCCGCGCCTTCTCTGCTCTGCTGATCTCTAGGAACAGGAAGCAGAAGCATGCAGCCAGGCTCCCTCCCTCCCCTAAGCCAATCACAATGCTGCTCAAGCAGAGATTGATCGGGACTCCGACCAGCCAGGGGGGAATAGGGAGGCAACTTTCTCCATGTAGGCTGCATGCGGCCTATATGGTGCAAAGACAGGGTGCGCATGGTTTGGGCGGCTCCAGGGGGGCCGAGCAAGCAGTCTTTGCGCACTAGGGAGTGGGCTGGCACACTACTCCTCCCCACCTACCCGCCCGCCTGCAACCAAATATAAAATGGTAATTACAGAAAGTTATTACTATTTTATGTTTCTGCTTCTCGCGAAGCAGCAGTTTTGGTGATGCTCCTCCACCCTAGTGGAGGAGCCACCCCTGGGGGCCATTGTTATGCCACTTCCATTGTTGATCCAGCTGGTTTAAACCCCACTTGTTAAATCTATCTGACGCAAAGAAGGTAAACTAATACATGTTTAATGAAAAAGTCCGTACAGGGATTGTTATCATCAACAATAAAGTGGGGATTTGTAATTGGAACAGATGGTCAAGAACTGTGCACCCATTGAAAAACCAACCTATTTAATGATGTCAATTGACACAGTGACTAGATACGAACATATTGCATTCCTGAAATTGCAAATGACTTACATATTGACATGTTCTGTAGGGAAGTAGTTATCTGATTCCTGCTGTGAATGTTTTTATTTTGCTATTCGCCTGCCCTTTTATCTTTCCATTTTTGAGGAAGCTACACACATTTCTATGTAGCTAAGTAACCTAAGGATAATTTATTTGTCACCAAACTCTCATTTGCTAAACATGTCTCACTTTGTACAATAAATACGAAGCTCCAAACGTTGTACTGAATGATACAACCTTACCGATTTGTTATTCTGTAGCATTACACACCTCACTGTGATTTGAAATATGACTGTAAAAAGTAGAGTTTACAAAGAGCCATGAATAACGGACCTGTGTCTGGGAAAAATGTATTTTTATTATAAAAGCTAGACGTAGCTATTTATCACATCCTGCATTACTTCTTGCATTTCTAAGGACTAGCAATGGAACACATCGTTCTTAGTAAAGTTTTGAGGAAAAGTTGGATATGCTCAGTTATTAAAATGTTAAATAAGTAGGAGAGAATTTAAACAAGCACAGCTTTATACACTGAATTGATGCATTATGTCTGGACCTGTAGCAATTAGAAAAGCTATTCTTCATGTATTTTCTTCATACACATAAGCGACTAATTGAATCCCTTCCAAAACAAGGTAATAATAATCAACACAAAGACTCAGGGGCATATTACCAAGCAATAGCGATAATTATCGCTATTGCTTGGTTAGAGACAAAATTTTACCGCTGAGCTGCGGCGATTTTTATCGCAGATAAACCTTGGTATTACCAAGGTTTATCGCAAATGCGATAAAAAACGGCCGCAATGCATGAATATCGCTGAAAAGTCAGCGATATTCATGGATTACCGAGCTAATGCTCTTAGCCATGTTATCCACCTCCCATTGGATAACATGGCTAAGAACTGCTCAGGGCAGGTGTTAGCTTTTGGAGATATTCGCGCTTAGCGCGAATATCTCCAAAAGTTGGTAATAGGAGATAGCGATGTTATCTTGGCACGCCCACTTTGCATGTCATTAGTGATAAATATCACTGACATGTAAAGTGGGGCCCATGATGGTCGCTATCTCCTACTAGCTGTCGCTAACTGGTGTTAGCGACAGCTAGGTAATAGGGAGATCATTTTATCTCCGCTTTCTTGGCTTTTAAAGCCAAAAAAGCGGAGATAAACCCCCTTGATAATATGCCCCTCAATGACGTTGTGCCGTAACTTCATTTCCTTTTTAATAGCACATAACACAATAACGGAGGTAGAATATCCTCCGTTAAAAGGTGTGCTGGTCAGCTGTCTCGCAAGTAAGGCCACGGACTCAGCAGGCTCAAAGAAAGTTACGTTGTGTTTAATCAGCCATCAAGTGTATCAATAGTCTTGGACTACTTTTCAAGACTACGGACGAGGTACAAAAAGGATTGCAGCAGTGATCCACAGCCTCAAGAACTAGGCCACGGACTGATACATGAAGATAGAGAATTTTCATTCTGTGGATGTATGTGGACTGACTCCTCGTGTCATACGGCTTGTACCTCTCCTTAAAACTGTGCTTTTATTGGACAACCTAAACATCAGGATAGCGCCAGACTGATTCCGTGCACACCCTCAGGGTATGTTGCCCTGTATCTCATACTGCACCATCTGCACCCTCACCTTATATGGTAACAAATTTGTGTGCAAGGAAATCATAGTGACAGATCTAGAACACTTTCGTATTTTTACTCGTGCATATCCAAAGAACTACAAGGGGTTTCAATATTTATTGAGCCATTGTGATGCTTGTATAAAATATATGTGCGGCGATAATCAGTAGAAGGAAAAACATTTACATAATGAGCAATATTACAGTAGTGAAAAAGATGAATAATTTCACAATTGTGCTATAACAGTGAATATATGCTGGCATATAAGTACTATATTGTATTGTACCTTATCCCAAACAATTCTATCAGGAATTAAAACAATATAAATGTTTACAAGAGGAAGGTCTCTTTACACTTTTAGTGATAAAGAATGTGATGTTAAAACCTAGTTTACCAGTTGCTCAGCAGAGAGTTCTCAAAGATAATGTCCATTCCGAAGCAGGAAAAAGACTGTCAGAAAACCAATCAAAATAACTAGAAAAGGTAACTAAATTGTAATCCACTGGTGTAGCAATGGAATAACAAAGTATTTCTTCTTCATCCAAAAGTAAAATACACTCACTATATCTCATAGGGGTAGGAGTAAAGGTGAGTCCGACGAATCCGATAAAAAGTCATCAAAATCGACAAAGTAGTCTGAGGCTGCTTGATCCTTTTATAGGATCTCTGGAGGCAGTAAAGAACTGGAAGATGACTCAAATTGTGATACGTTGATGAAAACACCATCTGTGTTAGGATTCAGAAATTAAATCTGTGTTTCGGTACAAGCTGATTGTTTGTAAGTTGCAGATGTAGCAGGTAGAAGTGCCACTTTATTATGAGCTATCCCCAGCTGCAGACAAGAAGCTCACCATGGGTCAAAGCTTCCAACTGGACTTCCTATATTGTAGTGAGAGGAGACAGGTAACAATCCAGGAGCACGCATGGCCTACTTTGTATAATCGGCCACATACTTTGGTTTGATGAAATCTATTGAAAGGGATGGTAAAAGTACAGTCCTGGGACCTTCAACAGCCAGGACAGGTGCTCTGTAAGATGGCCCAAATTCTTCCTTGTCCACGATCTTCACCCGGACTAGTTCGCCAATCTTGGGGATCCAATCATGAGTTGCAGATTACCACATCTGCTGTGCTTATATGCGTGTATAAATATTTTGAAGCTAACATGTCACCTTGTACTGAACGTAAAATCTGTTTGTGTTCAGTTGTCCAGTGATTGCTTGAAAGGTCTAGATGAATCAAGTTGTACAATGGTTTAGCCCATTCTGCATAATCTGGAATGTAACTTCTGACAAAGTTCAGAAAACCTAATATGGATTTCAGTTTCTTTATGGTGTTGGGTGTTGGCAGTGTGGTGCTAGGCTTTTGCCTTCACTTCACAGCTTGTAACCAATGTTCCCTCTAATTTTTTTCCTCTGTGTGCGGCAGTGGAGGGTCTCTGTGCGCTGCAACCATGGCTATGTGCGCCAGGAACCAAATAGCGCGTGTCTGCGGCGCCAAATGTCACTCGTTTTTGGTGCCCTTCTGCCCTCTATCCCACTCGTTTTTTGTGCCCTTCTGCCCTCTGTCCCACTCGTTTTTTGTGCAATTCTGCCCTCTGTCCCACTCGTTTTTGGTGCCCTTCTGCCCTTTGGCCCATTCGTGTTTGGTGCCCTTCTGCCCTGTGTCCCACTAATTTTTGGTGCCCTTCTGCCCTCTGTCCCACTCATTTTTGGTGCCCTTCTGCCCTCTGTCCCAATCATTTTTGGTGCCCTTCTGCCCTCTGTCCCACTCGTTTTTAGTGTCATTCTGACCTCTGTCGCACTCATTTTTGTCCCACTCGTTTCGTCCCTTTCTGTCCTGTGTTCCACTAGTTTTTCCCTTGTTTTTGGTGCCCTTCTGCCTTCTGTCCCACTCGTTTTTGGTGCCCTTTTGCTCTCTGTCCCACTCGTTTTTTGCCTTTCTGCCCTCTGTCCCACTCGTTTTGGTACCCTTCTGCCCTCTGTCCCACTCATTTTTGGTGCCCTTTTGCCCTCTGTCCCACTCGTTTTTAGTGCCCTTTTGCCCTCTGTCCCAGTAGTTTTTTTGCCATTCTGCCCTCTGTCCCACTCGTTTTTGGTGCCCTTTTGCACTCTGTCCCTCTCGTTTTTTTGCCTTTCTGCCCTCTTTCCCACTCATTTTTGGTGCCCTTCTGCCCTCTGTCCCAATCGTTTTTGGTGCCCTTCTGCCCTGTGTCCCACTTGTTTTGTCCTTTTCTGTCCTGTGTTCCACTCGTTTTTCCCTTGTTTTTGGTGCCCTTCTGCCCTCTGTCCCACTTGTTTTGGTACCCTTCTGCCCTCTGTCCCACTCGTTTTTGGTGCCCTTTTGCTCTTTGTCCCACTCGTTTTTTTGCCTTTCTGCCCTCTGTCCCACTCGTTTTTGGTGACCTTTTGCCCTCTACCTCACTCGTTTTTGGTGCCCTTTTGCCCTCTGTCCCACTAGTTTTTTTGCCTTTCTGCCCTCTGTCCCACTCGTTTTGGTGCCCTTCTGCCCTCTGTCCCACTTCGCTTTTCCATGTTTTCGTGCCCCTTTTGCCTCCTGTTCCGCTCGGTTCCCCAGCCACTCTAGCCTTTTGTTTAAGTATTGATGTTAATCAGAGCCCCTTCACGGGCTCCGATTAACAGTAATACTTAAACAAAAGGCCAGAGTCTGCAAGTTGGGGTCATTTTGGGAACTGGGCCAGGAAATGTAGAAGAGATCAATGTATTGTTCTACTAAAGACCTCAGAAGTCATCTTACTGGATTTCCCAATTACGGATCAATTCCAGCTGTGTTGGGAAGCAAGTCCTGTAACAGCTTCTGAAGGCCAAACAGTGGTTGTATCCCACTGGGGAAAAGATAGACTGCAAACACCAGAGGCCTAACTACACAGAGAAGCCTTACCATAGCTAATCTCCTGTAACTCCTGTATTAATACCACCAACCATGTGCCTGAGCTCACCTCGCCACTAAGGACAGCAACCATCCACTATTACTTTAGTACACCATAACAAACTGAAATGACTGCATGCAATGGTTTGCTTTGAGTGCACAAGACTAGCCCTAATAACAAACAGTAACCAATAACACTGAACTAACCATTAACCACGGGTTCCGAGCAATGTGCTGCCTGACATAAAGCGCTTCGCCGCCTCATCAGGGGTAGTAAGAAATATATAAAAGCATTAACAGTTAAGATTGAGAATTTGATCTGTTCTCTGGCAGAAGTGCAGGAGCGGGTGCTTAAACTCTCACCTTTATTCATCAAAATCATTTATTGTCCCAAAAGAAAAATGCGATCAGTGATGCAAGCCATGGGTATACATACAGGAATGGTGTCAACTCCATCTAACAAGTTATTTATTGATGTTGCAATTGAGGAGGTGTGTTACCTTGTAACACAAGTGTATAATAAATGCAACTCAAGTTGTTTCACCACAAATAGTCTGTGGTTGTTCTTTTGCACCAGGTGAGTCATCGCTTATAACTTCTGCTCGGGGGAGAGGGTGGGCATATAATGCAACATCACCGACATCTACACTATGCATCGAATGAATCTCTCATAATGCAGTCTGCATACACAACTGTTAAGTACAGACCCATTCACAGACTCTGCGATGCCCCCCTGTCACCACATGCAGTGCACTTGTGCCTCAGATCCAAGACACTCCAAGTGCTCTCACAATGCATCTCTATCCTGACTAGTAACGTGCCCGGCACCTCAAGACTTAGAAAATCAATAAATACGTTTGATAGATTATTTCAAATTCCATTTGAACTTCTTCTGTTATATGTATTACATTTATCCAAAGTATGGTAAAAAGACCTTTTTTTTACATAAATACTATTGCCAAATTGAAATTGATATTCATTTTACTTACTTCAAAAGGATGTGAAGTCTTTTTGAGTATTTGAACCTGTGACCTATGGATCAATAACCATTCACTCGTCACGACAGCACACACTACCTGTTGAGCTTTCTTCACACATTGTGTATTTTTTCTACTCAGAACTCGCAGGCATGAACCTCCTAAAGAGAACTCCAGAAGCAGCATAGTCTAGGGAAAAATACTGTCGGGAACAACTCGCCATTTCGTCCTTCTGAGGTTGATAAAATGAGTACCAATGAACTGGAGTATCACAGCCTCTTAACCACCTTAAGGTAAATTTGAATCAGCTGCACAAACTCGGTCCCTTTTATCTACGAACCCCACTGAGCCGGTTAAGTGAATTATCCTAATGGCGCTAATTTGGAACTAGGAGTTATTTGCCAGCACCTGCGGATTATAATGGTGTCCAATATCTTATTCAAATGGTTAGTGCTTTTCTACAGCAGCTAAAATCAATATTCATATTTTTTACCAATATGGACTTTCTGGAAAACAGCACT
Organism: Lissotriton helveticus; assembly: GCF_964261635.1. Lineage (NCBI taxonomy): Eukaryota > Metazoa > Chordata > Amphibia > Caudata > Salamandridae > Lissotriton > Lissotriton helveticus. Next base: position 668,948,845 of record NC_136057.1, read on the forward strand.
GGCCCAAATGGAGTAAAATAGCACCCCTTAAATAATGAAATAATATATTGCTGCAAAGTAGCGCCACGCGGACAGGTACTTACATAAAAAACTATATAGCATTGGCCAAAAATAAGCTATCAACCTTCAAGGGTCTGTGTGAGAGGCAAAAACGAACTGAACAGAAAGTTCAATGGGTTCAGCACATGCTGCACTGATTTCTCCATAACTTACAGGCCAAAGACTTTTGCAACAGAAAAGTATGTGCGATGTGCATCTCTCATGATTCACTCCAAGTGAGACAGTTCAGTGGGTTTATGTCCCTACGGCAGAGATGGGGATGAAAAGTGCAGGTCTGATAGCCCGGACAGTTAATGCCACACTACCGAGATATTCCTGAAGTCTTCATTCACGTCACATTTCTATCTCAGCATGAAGGTTTGGCTGGCCTGCTGCAGGGACCTGTGCGCATACGTCACACAAAGCAATCTGAAACCTTGGAAGCTATGAAACCATGTGGCCCTTTGTGAAAACATTTGTTAATTTCAGCCCCGTCATGCGCTGCAATTAACAAACATTTTCACAATGGTTCACAAACAGCCCCCAACCGCGCTCCCTTAAGAGAAGACATTTAGCAAGTCCAAAAGCACGGACTTGCTAAATGTCTTCTCTTAAGGGAGTGCGGTTGGGAGCTGAATGTGAATCATTGTGAAAATGTTTGTTAATTGCAGCGCATGACGGACTGCAATTAACAAATATTTTCACAAAGGGCCACAAACAGCCCGCAGCCACAGCCGGAATTACCGTTTTCGCGCCGCTCGCGTTTTAAAACGCAGCGGCGCGAAAGAATTCACAGGATGTGTGCGCGCTTCCCTCGGGGGTAAGCAAGGTGCGCGCGCGCGCGCCCGCGCGCGTTACAGGGAACACAGCTCATAACCTAAAAATTGGATATTCACGTGGACTATTTTTGATTATTTGAAGTTGTAGCCCATCTGTGAAAATCTGGAAACTATGTGATACACTCTTGTCAACTGTTTAGAAAGGTCATCATCAGTCAGATAGATGTCATCAACATAGGGTAATACTTTGTCATCAAATTCTTGCAAAAGCTCTGTAACCCGGGCTGAAAACAACACCAGCTGTTCCTATACACTTGAGGCAAATAAAAGAACTGCTTTTGAGACCATAGGATGCTAAATGTGATCAAATATCGGTCTTCAGGTGCTATGTTTTGTCAGAAAAATCCATTTGAGAAATCTAGTGTCCTGTTGTATTTCTTTCGCACTATGTTGTTCATTAGTGCCACACTTTTCATGTTTTTGTACAGTGAAGGTACGTGTAGCTCTGTTCAGGTGTCTATAGTCTAATCTTAGATTATATGAATGGTCAGGTTTCATTACGGGAAACAAATGATTATTCACAGGAGAGGTAAAACTTTAAGTTATACCCTGGTATTCAAGTTGTGTGAGGATCTCTCTAACATATTTTTAGCCTCATTTTTAATGAGGTATTTTCTTTGAGGTTGACCTCACTGGAATGATAAGGGGAAGAGTCATCCCACCCTACATGGTTGTGGTATAGAGCAGGAGATAGCACTAAAGCCCACTACATGGCATATGAATGTTTAACTGCATTTGGGACGAGGATAGAAAAAGCAGGCAAAATTACTGTTTCTCCCTCTGGGCAATCCATCAAAAATTCAGGTAGCGAATCCTTTTTGGCCATGAGAATATCATAGCAGAATTACAAGTTCTTCTAAAAGAGAACATCCCAAACGGTCGCACATCACCCCATTCTCAGAAACCCCCACTGGCTTTCCATTCTGAAGAGATGCCAGTTCAAATTCCTCATGCCCACCAACAAAGCTCTCCATTCCAAGGACCATTGTACTTCAAACACTGACTTTGCTTCCATCAACCTTCTAAACACTTGCACTCCTCCTCTCTAGCCTTTACACGCATTCCCCACATCTGCCTTTCCTTCTCCTACATTGCTGCCAAGACCTGAAACAACCTACCTGTCCACCTCTGTACAGCATCCTCCCAGTTGGAATCATCCGAGACATGGCTCCATCAGTGCCCAGCTCCCCCAAGGGGTGACAGTGTTGCACTATATAAATATTGCTTGATTGATTAATTGATTGATTGATTGATGAATAATGGATCTCCGTACGTTCCACTCCAATTGGAGTTGCATCTCGTATTAGCGATGCAGGACACCCACCCTCGTATCCAGTGTTTCCACCTTGATATAGTCACTCAATGTTCCTGCCACCAGACAATCTATCATGTTCCAGGAAACTATTGTGACTTCTGCCATACTTTCCAGCATGGTCAGAGCCCACTTCCCTCTCAGAAGCAGTGTCCTCAATATCAGGGGCCTGCTGGACTTTCAGTCCAGCTACCTTCCTCTTATTGAATTGAGACTTTGACTGTTTGTTTATCTTCCTCTTTTTTATTAGGTGGTCAGAAGACTGTTGTGAGTCCTTTTTCGGTTTCACATATGCCTCGGATCTGTGCTCTGATCGCCCACCCCTCTCCATGTATTTTTAAGATGAATCCTCAAAGGAACGAGATGAACGTGTATCAGTATCCTGATACCTGTCAGGCGTTTCCATATTGTCATGGTTACACAGATTATATCGCTTTCCACTGGCCTCTGTTGAGGAGATCTACTCCATGACTTAGTCTTTTCTTTTTTTATTTTTTATTATGCCACTTCTTATTAGAATATGCGGGTGCTTTCTTTGAGTGATCCTAAACAGAACTACTCTCACTCTGTGGTTTTACTAGTTCTGGTTCCCAAATTATCTCTATCCACTATAGTATAGGTTTCTTCAATCATTTTAGGTAATTCGCTCTCCTGTTCTCCAGGAGCCAAGAACCTAAGGCTCTGGTGTATAGCTAATGTCGCTGCTTCTCCTTTAATGTTTTTTAGCATAATGGCGGACACTGCGGCAACATTTCCCAACACTTTCAACCCCAAATACAGGGTAGGGCTGTCCATACTAATTTTAAGCACCTCTAGGAAAACTGCTAATGAGGGTGTACATTTTGTGTTTTGGTATATACGGCAGCAAACACTGTACCGCATGTGGTGTGGTCGTCTACTGCAGGAGCCATCCCCGTTAGCAAGCATATTGTCAGAATCCTGTGTTTCTCCTGGTGTCCTGCTTCAAGCTGACTTGTTTTTTGTGCAATCCAGAAAGGAATTTCTTCCTGTCTGACAGGAGCTTTACCCATTAAAGCATTGATTATCTGTGGGCTTATACCCAGTATCATCAATAGTGGTTTTGCAGCTTGAGCAGCCCTCACAGCCTGTCATTGTTCGACTGATAAACTGTGTCAGACTTCTATATGTTCTGACTAGACTGTTATATAATCTATGCAATTGTGGTGCTGCCATATTTGCTATGTTTGGGCGTGGTGTGTAGCCGGCTAAGACTGGCCATGTTGCTCCCTCACTACTAAGGAAGAACCTAGTTTAACATCTTTTGTAGTGTGTGGTAGGGCACCTTCAAACCAATTTTGATGTTTGTGGTAAGTTCATTGTATTTTTAAACCTTTGTAAGCTGTATTGCCATTTGGAACATCACTTGCAGTGTAAGTGTTAAGCAACCTTGAAATGAGAATGTAATCCATGAATAGAATACCTCTGTCCCGAATGCTTCTTGAGCCTCAACCACCTTCATAATCTCCTGACTGCCAAGTGCAAGATCATGTTTCAGCAGCTTTTGAGTAACCGCATGTCTGCAGTTTTCAGGTATGTTTAGTGCCTCTGGGTCAGATATAAGAATATATCGAATTCAGAAAGGGTACCACTACAAAGAGATCCTTTGAAAGGTTCAAACTTGAACTACCTACAGCCAATAGCCTACTCAGCTGAGGAGTATACTCCATGGACGTCTCCGGTTGATTGGTGGTTAGGGGTCTTTCTGTACGCAAATAACAACTATTCAGGTGATCCCTTTAATAAGAGCCCAAGGTAAAATGTTGGGGGCACCATGTCGTACAGCTTGTACATCCCTGGTAGAACAGCTTTTTTCGACAGAATAAACGGCAGTATTGTGCCAGACTGATTCTGGATACACCCTCGGGACATATTGCCTATGTCCATGCTAACTGGTAGTGTACCATCTGCACCCCTAGCCTTACAGGGTAACAAATGTGTCTGCAACCTCAGAACAGGACAACCCTGAACCCCCAAGGAAATTGTGGTAACAGATTTAGAACACTTTTGTTTGGTTACTCATATATGTTATGTTATGTTATGTTATATGTATTTATAGCGCACGCGGCTACTCAATGAGTGTCCCGGCGCGAGCAAAGGAAAAAGGAGACACGAAACTGCATGAGGCTAGAAGAGAAGGGTTTTTAGTTTTTTCTTTAAGATTGAAGGGTTTTGAAGGCCGCGCAGTGACAGCAGAAGTAGATTACAGGCTAGAGCAGTTGACCTGACAAATGAGCACCCACCCAGTCTTTGACGGTTAAATCTGGGGGTTGGCATCAAAAACTGAGAGGAAGAACGCAGCTGCCTCGCTAGAGTTTTGTCATTCCACTCTCCGTTTGGAGCATGGCATTTTTGCAAAAACTCCACCACATAGCAGAGCCAAGTGTACCTCTCACACAAAGCTATGCAGCAGAGCTCCCAAGGAGTCCTTCAAGCCTCTCTAATGCAGGTTGCTCACTCACTATAGCTACTCTCCTCTCTTTGATGTGAGACTAGTGCTGCACTCTATCCTCTGTTCCATCTCAACTGCGCCAGCCCATTCCCAGCAGGCTACGTGTGGTTGTACGTGTAAATTTGAAATGGCCGGTGTTGGAACTGGCCCTTCTTGCAGGGTCATCCTCAAACTTTTTGCTTCCTCCTCCCTTATTATTCCTGACCCGTGGCTGTTGGTAATAGGACTCTGCGCACTTTACCACTGCTGATCAGTGCTAAAGTGCATATGCTCTCTGTGTAAATTGTTATTGTGATTGGGTATACATGATTGGCATATTTGTATCACCATGAAGTCCCTAGTAAAGTGCACTGGGTTTGCCAGGGCTGGTGATGACAAATGCTACTAGTGGGCCTGCAGCACTGATTGTGCCACCCACATGAGTAGCCCTAAAATGGTGCCACCGCAGTGCCTGCATGCAGTCTGTGAACTGCCATGTCCTCCTGGTCAGTGTCCCCACTGACCAGGCCTAACCCTTCCCTTTTTGTTGCACATTGGTCACCCCTATGGAAGGCCCAAGGTACCCCCCTGGGCAGGGTGCAGTGTATGTGAAAGGTAGAGCATGTACAGGTGCAGGTGACATGCTCTGGTAATGAATTACAGCCATTTTCGTTTTTCACTATTGTAAGGCTATCTTGCTCCATAGATTAACATGGGGGATGCTGGCTACTGTGGCTACCAGCATTTCTTCTCATAGGAACAAGATAGGATATAACAGTCTAATATCCCTGAACTCAGAATTTAATAACACATCTTTTAGAAAAGGTGGTTTTTAAATCCTGTGTTTGAGAACAGTACTTTTAAAAGTTGCTGTTCTCTTGTCTGCCCTTTCTGTGTGCCTTGGCCTGTTTGTGCATTGACTGTCTGGTTTGAGAGTGACAGGGGCTGGGGATTCCCCAGGAGGCTGGCTGAGTCAGCCCTAGGCTGAATGACTGCATTTGCAACTTAAGTGGTGGGAGGAGTTAGCACCTGGGCCTGAATAGGACTGTGCCCGCCTCCCACAGTGCTGGCTCCACCCCCTGTGGTGCGTCTGATGTCTCTGCCCTGCACTATGAAAGGAGAGAAGGAATCATGTTTACAAAGTGCTCCAAGGCTGTGCTTTCCCTCCACAATGCTGGCTCCACCTCCTGCTGGGCGGCTGACGACCCTGCCTCTCACTCTGAAAGGAAAGGAGAAGCCAGGTAAACAAAGTGCTCAAGCAACACCCAGAACTGGTTCAGACCGGGCTCAGGGCCCACTTGCACAAAGAGAACAAAGACTTTTAGGGGTATAAGTACAGGACCCCTGACAACAGAAAAATGAGATCATCCTGGAATCGAGAAGGAAGCTCTGCCAAGGAGAAAGCTGAAACTGAGGAAGGAAGACTGTCCTGCTGTTGCTCTGCTGGACTGACCTGTTGCTTTGCTGCCAAGGAGAGGGGAAGGACTTTGCTGTTGTGCTGTGTCCCCTGTCTTGAAGGAATCTCCAAGGGCCTGAGAAGAGCTGGCCCCCTGTTCTGAAGTCCCAGGAACAAAAGGACTACACCCCCAACTTCCCTGAACTCTGCTGAGAGAGTTCTGTCCTTCCTAGAGTGCTTGATCCAGTTGTGGGGCCTCTGGAAGTTGTACCTGTGCTGGGAAGCTTGAAACTAAGCTTGAGAGACTTTTGCAATTGAAAAGTTATCGCATCGCTCGCTGCGGAGCGCATCCCCGACAGTGCGAGGAAATTCCCGCCGCTACGAAGGCCGAGATCGTCGCAGCACCTGTTGCTGCTGCCAGAGCCGTCGCATCCTTCATTTGCGGGACGCACCAGACCGGTACGGGAAAGTCTAACATCGCTGCGAGTGTAGTCGCAGAGCCTGTTGTCGCTGGGTGAGATCGCCGCACCACTTGCTTGCAGACCGCATCACGATGCTGTGAGTGTCGTCGCAGAAACCATCACGTCGAGGAACTGCGAGAGAGAAGATCACCGCTGGTCCGCGCATCGTCGCCCCGGAGATCGTCACAACTCCAAAGATCGTCGCATCGTGCCTTTTGCGAGGACAAACTTCCTACGGAACCTCCGCACCGGAATCCATACAAGTGGCCTTCTTCCCCATACAGACTGGATTCGTCGCAACACGCCCGCTGCTGCAGCGGGGCTGTCGCAAACACCTCCCCAGGGTCTCAGGAGCAACGCATCGCTTGTTTTCCACCGCACCAGCTTCTGCTTTTGGAACTTTGTCGCAACTAAAAGGTACTGTGAGTAAACGTGACGCAACTGTGAACTTTTCACGCATCTGTGGATTATTTTATTGCAACCTGAAGAATTTTATCGCAAACCTTAAGAACTCTTTTGAAACCATATTCTTGAACTGTGTATGTTGGATTTTTGTCGTTTTGGTCTTGTGTAGTTTAGATTAAATACCTTTATTTTTCTAAACTGTTGTGGAGTCAGTTTGTGGTGTTTTCACTGTGTTACTGTGAGTGTTGGTACAAATACTTTACATATTGCCTCTGGTTAGCCTAGACTGCTCATGCCAAGCTACCTAGAGGGTGAGCAGGGGTTATCTCAGAGGATTTCCTCCTTACCCTGACTAGAAGCAAGCATCCCTATTTGGACAGTGGTACCTACCCCTGCCAACTAGAGACCCCCAGTTCTAACATTGTTGGTCAGCGGTGGGATATTGAACTTGTATTTGTACTAGACCCACAGTGATTGGTGTACATCACTAGTGAGTGCAGACCACTACGCCACCGCATACTACTGTTTTTTTGGTTGGTTCTATTTTTTATCATAACCCTGAAAGAATCCAAGCATCATGTCTCAGAATGGTAAACCAGCAAGTGATGTTGCAGAACTGGAGTTTGATATTGAAATGTTAAGTGATTACAAAGTAGGTCAACTCAGGCAGTTCTGCAGGAACTTTGGATGCCCAAAGAAGCGCTGTTCCAAGAAGGAGGAGCTACAGGAGGCCTTAAGGGCCTGGTGGGAGACCAAAGAGGCTGGGGAGACAGATGATGTAGAAGTGGATGAGGATGCACAAAGGGTTGGTTTCAGGCCACAGGATCTGCCTGTGTCCAGAGCAGCCTCAAGAGCTCGCAGCAACCATTCAGCTGAAAGTTTTTCCCCAGAGGAGTTGGAGGAAAACCAAAGGGCTAGAGATCATAAGTTAGAAATGTTGAGGCTTGAAAAGGAGATGAAACAAATGGAAAAAGAAACGGCGGCGGAGGAGAGCAAACATGCCCGTGCCCTGGAAGAATTGAAATTGACCTTGGCCCATGAATTAAGAATGAGGAAGCTTGAGTTGGAACTCAAGAGGTGTGAGGCCATGATGAGGGTCTCAGCTGAAGAAGAAACATGTGTAGCTCAAGAAGTGAGCTTTGCTGAGTTGGAGGTGGAGTCCAGCTCGAGTGGTGGCAGCATGAATATGATATCTAGTGCTGAGAGAAACGTACAAACACCCAGAGATGTGGCACCTGACTTGAGGGAGGGGGTCGACATACAACAGGGGGTTCAGGTTTATGATGTAGTTCCAGTGGAGTGCAGTGTCCCTGAAGTAGATTGGGGGACTGGCACAGGGGACCATATTCCTAGTGGTGGGAGGGATACTCTACTGACTCTAGATGAGAGGTACAGGGAGAGGGGTTCCCTCATGGTAGAAACCTTGGTGTGTGTGTGTGAAGATCAGCCAGAAGAGTGTGGGTTGTGTGACAGAGACAGTCAGATACTGTCTTGCCAGTCTCAGGAGAGTGGTGTGGGGTACTTGTGTGAGGCACTGGATGGTGAGGCAAAGGATAGCTTGGTTAACAACTGTGGGGGGCTGTGTGATTCATTTGTTTGAGAGCATATTTCAAGTCCCTGTTTTTCAGAGCTATGCCAACCCCCTGGTGGAGTGTGAGTTCTCTGACCCCAGAGAGCTTGCGTTGGAGGCAGACCTCTTGGTGGATTCCAGAGAGTCTGAGGAGACATTGGGGAGTGAGCCCAAAAGGAGTGGCTCAGATATCTTCCAGACCTGTGAGGTGGAAGAGGTTCAGTGTAGCCCAGTTAGGTCCCAGTGTAGTGGGAGGGGTGTAGGGGCTCATGTCCGGTCTCAGCGGAGAAGGAATGAGTGTGGGACGGTGTGCCTCACGGTGCCCGAAACCCGGTCTCAGGGCCTGGAGGGTTCCTTAAGAGAGCACCAGGTTGGGGACCTAGACTGTACTTGTAGGCCATTTGAGGAGGATCTCCTAGTGTCCGTTGAACGGGGAGTGCCTGTAACCAGGCCTCCATCAGTTGGGAGGGTGCAGGAGTCCAGACTGAGGGGTGAGAGGAGAAAGGAGTCCCCAGTGGGAGAACCAGTGGGTCAGAGACCAGTCAGAAGGGCTGAGTCCCCAGTGAGTGACCATGGTGACACCACTCCTGTCCTGGGAGATCTTTGCGCACTGTCAGGTGGACAGGGGTCGGGAGATCAGCGCCAGGCAGACTGTCACATGACACATGAGTTGTGTGTCACCCTCAAGGGGGTACTATGTGAGTCCCCAGAAGTCCTGGCGTGCCAGGCAAATGCACAACCACAGGTTTTGGTCCCTGGGTGACATTTGTTCTCTGCGAATGGGGACAGGTAGCTTAAAGGAGACATGAGTAGACCTAAAGAAAGTGAGCAAGCTTTGTTGTAAAAGAAAGACATATAATGGCACTAAATTTCTGTTATTTAATTTATAGATACGTCAAATATTTTTAATGTCCTGATGAAGGTGTAAAGACTGAATAGCACCGAAACGCCGCGGCGACTTCTTTGGAAACTTTGACTGTATTTGATTTATTGTGATACCTTTTTTGGAGGTTCTTTTAGTTGGTTTTTAATTCTGTTTTAGATTGTAACCCAGTTGGGAGGCTTTAATAAATTTCGAAATTAATTGTATTTCTCTGTATGTACCCATTACTTAATTATAGTGCATTTCTGTTGCTTGCTTACATTAGACTGTTGTTCAGATCACCTCTATAATCGTGCAGAGACCCCCTAGTTATAGCTTTTCCCAGCAATTACAGTCTGCTACGCTAAACAGGGACTTTCTTCCTACCATGGAAACAGATCATAAGATTTAAATAGTCATCTGCGCTCATCAAGATTTCCAGTGGAGTCGTTCGCGCGGGCCATACTGCAGCTCCTCACTTACGCAACACCCCCGCTCCAAATGGATGTGGCTGCCAGTTATTCACCACCTGAAAGCAAGACACTGAAGTTTGGATGGAAGGTTGGGCTTGTATCTTGTGCTTTCAAAAAGGGGTTCACCCTATGTTTTTCTTTCAACATGTTTACCTAAAATGCATTTGCAAAAGTGTTTTGTATTTCCTTACTTAGCTCAGAATTTTTCTTTGGTGTATGTGCGCAAAAGCCATCAGACATACATTTTTTCGTGACAGAGGACTGTGGGTGCTATTCCATTGATTTGGCCTGATAGAGCGTAGGCTCACCTGCTCGGGAATTTACCATACTCACCTGGGCCCATAAACACATACTGCTAATGGCAATGTAAATGACAATGCCATATATTTATCTGTTTTCAAAACGAATACATAAATACAAATTTTGTCATTTACAATGCCAATAGCTCAAACTTTTCCAAAGGCGAAACCATTGCATTGTAAATGCTTGTTCCTTAATGCGTGTGGAATTCATTTAAACTGTATTCAAATGTTCATCAAAAATGAAAAATTAAACATACTATGTCAGTAATGGACTGAAGTTCTGGAAAGAAAACTAGAACACACACAGTTATTAAAAAGACATAAGGCCCTCCAGGCTTATTGCAACCTTTCCTGCTGCTACATTGTACTGTATTGTTGTAGCACCTCACAGGGTCGGACCTCTCTCCGCTCACAGAACTCTGCGGAATCTCACAAAGTTTTTAAATAACTCAGCGGAATTCTGTGGAGTGAAACTTCGCAAACTATGACCAGGCCTAGAATTTATAAGAACAACACCCATGTTGCAATGCCAAAGCCCCAGTCAGACCACTATTATTTATCCTACTGTGATAACTATGTCACCTACGGGACAACAATATGCAACAATATTTGCTCAAATGAACGTTATCCCTTGTACTGAATGTTCAAGGTGTCATGATAGTGTGCTTACGAAGAGGAAATGGAAGCAATGCAGTTTCAGAGAATATTATCCTTCAAAGATACACAGGTAAATGTATGTTGAAAGTCACTGTGTAAGAAAGAAGGCAGCTTAAGAAACATGGGTATGTAAAATGATGGCATTTGGACCAGGGCCTATCTTAACCATACTAATCAAACCTCAAAGGACTTAAACTTTCTAAATATACAAAAGTTTTAGCCATTGAAAGCTCACCTGGCAACTTTGCCCAAATCAATGAAAGTACACTTTTTAAGTGATTTTCTAATTCAAATCAATTAATCAATCAATCAATAAATATTTATATAGCGTGGCTTATCAGCCCGGGGAGTATCCCGGCACTGTGACACAGTAAGCCTCAGTCAAAGAGTCAGGTCTTGAATCCCTTCCTGAAGTCGGTGAGTAAAGGGGAGGTTCAAAGGTGGAGTGGGAGATCGTTCCAGGACTTGGCAGTGAGGTATGAAAAAGAAAGAACTCCACTACGGCTCCACCATATGTGGGGGACATGTGGGAGGGTGAGGGAGGTGGATCAGAATTGTCTGGTTGGTTGGTGGAAAGTCAGGTGTTGGTTGATGTAGGAGGGTCCTGAATTGGCAAGTGCCTTGTAGGTGAGAGTCTGTGGTACAAAAGAGGGTGGTGTAGGTGAGAGTCAGCAGCTTGAACTTTGTGACGGTGAGCCAGTGGAAGCTTCTGAGGTGGGAGAGTGATGCTGGTCCATTTGAGGAGGTTGAGGATGAGCCTGGCTACAGTGTTCTATATGGTCTGTATTCATTTGAAGAGATGAGTGGTGGTTCTGGCGCAGAGTGCATTTCTGTTGTACAGTCCGCTGGTGATGAGACCTTGAGTCACTGTTTTCTGGTGCTGACAGGGATCCACCCAAAAATCTTCCGAAGTATGCGGTGGACGTGGAAGCAGGAGGAGACCACTGTGTTGACCTGGCACTTCATGGAGAGATCGATGTCCAAGATGATTCCAAGGTTGTGGGCATGGTTGGTGGGAGTGGGTGAGGGTCTGAGTGCAATGGGCCACTATGTGTCATCCCATGGGGTGGTGTTCCTTCTGAAGATGACAATTTGTAGGTTTTCATTTTCAGGCAGTTGAAGCTCATCCAGCCGGCGATGTTGGTCAAGGTGTTCTGGAAGTTGCATCTGGTGGTCCTTGTGTCTTCAATGAGGGAGAGGATGAGTTGGATGTTGTCTGCATATGAGATGATGTTGAGTCAGTGGGGGCAGACGATGTTACCCAATGGAGTCATGTAGGCATTGAAGAGGGTGGGACTAAGGGACAATATTCGGGAACTTCAGAGATGATGCTCTTGGGTTCAGAGGTGAATGGTGTTAGGCAGAATTTCTGTCTGGATCCTGTGTGGAAGGAGGAGATCCAATTGAGAGCCTTTTCTCCGATGCTGAGGTGGTGGAGTCTGGCGATGAGGGTGTGGTGTGATACAGTGCTGAAAGCCGCTGAGAGGTCGTGGAGGATCAGGGCTGCTGTCTCGTCACAGTTGAGAAAGTATCTGATGTTGTCAGTTGTGGCTATCAAGGCTGCACTGTGCTGTTGATCATCTTTTGGACGCATTTGGATGCTGAAATATTTTAACTGTGGGTATCCTGTCAAACCTCTTGAAATATATTTTTGTAATCCTGAACTACCAACGGTCTCTTACCATTACTTCCCTCCACTGTTTCTTGTGGAAGAGTGTTGTCTCCTTTTCAGGAGTATCAGCTGCCCACCATGGATGTGTGTAGAAGTAGGGTTATCAAGGGGTGTGTCCCCATTTCACGGCACCCATTAGGGCCACATAGTTGGCTCTCCTTTCACAACAGTCAATTACAGTCTTATTCCTTTTGGATTTGGCCTTGCACTGGGACATGGCTCCACCCTCCTCCGCCCCCTTTGGTTGGTTTTTAATTCTCTATGCACCCTGAAGAATGTGTGACCTTTCCCTTGGTCTTCACCGAAATGTGCGCCAGTGCGTACCTACTATTAAACACAAGGACATCTAAAATTGATTATTAGATTATTGGAATCAATTCATGATTGTTTGAAACACATATTATAACGACTTATAAGGTTGAATACTCTAGGTGATCTACAGCCACTTATGGAGAATCTATATAAATGCTATTATTGTTATCCTAATTGGATGCTTGTATACAACAGAATACGAAGTGCGATCTTGATGTTGGGCCTTGTTATTTCTCAAGTCATTTTTTATTTTATCATATTTTTTCGGCATGTTAGTTGATGTGGTGGGTCACAAGTGTAGTATGAATGTGATGTATGAGTCTGACTGATAGTATGAATGCGCCTGGGTTGTGCTTACTGTTGTTTCAGAGTGAGCGTTCATGTCTATTAACAAGTAAAAGTATTGTTTTTTTCCTTATTGTTTTCTATGTATGTATTTGTGATCCCAAGGACACTACTGACATTTGTTCTATTCATTGCTTTCTGTATATCTAAATGAGTGAAGAGTATTTTAAATAAATTGAAATTGCTTTTGGATATAAAAGATTTTGAAGTATATTATTATTTTCTTTGAATCACAAGGCTCTATTGCGACTCATTAGTGGGCATGTTGTTCTTTTTGGATTGTGGGTTGATTATTCATGCTCCCTGCCTTATTATTGTGATTCCTGGGGCCCTCTTTTCATTTGAGGAAGGTGTGAGGCAGGTCTCGGTGATGAACATCAGATCGGGGATGGAAGTGGTGATGGTGTCCAAAATTTCTGTGGGGTGCTTGCAGAGGGATCTAATGTTGAGAAACATGCACTGGAGCAGTTCCCAAGTGTTGCAGGTTGGTTGTGTAGGCGCAGGTGTCATTGCTGCAGGTAAACCAGCAGTGGTAGTAGGCAAAAGGTCCTTTTGTGTGTCTTGGGGAGGTGATGCAGCAGTTGTTGTTGCGGCCTCTGGGGGCCAGGGTCAGGAGCTTAGCTGTGGTGTACTGACAGATGACAGGAGAGACATGGTTCTTGGGGCTGGGCATAGTCCAGAAGTGGACGTGCGCAGACAGGCTTGCCTTCAATGTGCCCTCTGTGCTGCTGCAGCATAGCCTGCATAAGTATTCCTGGGAGGCCTGTCAGGAAGGCGGGAGGCTTGGAGCGGCAACCAGCGGGTGGAACGAAAAACAGCAGGAGACAGCAGGAATGAGAAGCGCTAAGGAGCAATAATCAGCATCCAATTTGAAACCAGAAGTTAAATGGCAAACAATGGGCGGAAGAATTAAATTACCAAGCCAACAACAAAATAAACCAAAATTGAATGCAAAACACCATGCCGTGCCAAGTTAAGTGTAAATCTGTTTTGCGGTATTTGCTGTATACAAGAACAAATTTCCCATTGCATCTGAAATTGGAAAACACATCCCACGCCTGTCCTTAACATGTTTATTCCTTATTTCATGCTGGACCTCAGCTAAATAAGAGGGTAAGAAGTGGAAAAGTATGTGCAGTTCGGTCTGTGAGGTCAAATGTGAAAGACAAATCAAAAATATCCTCTTTAATGAAAAGTGAGGCTGAACTATGGCTAACACTAGTGACTGCTACTGTGATATTGAGATATCCATTTACCTATCTACATAACTATATATATTTATCTCTTTCTGTCTTTCTCTCCTACTCTATATTATGTAGTGGCAGTCGCCACTGGATAGTTTTAACTAAGATCATGTTTCCTAAAAGACATATACCATTGCACTCCTGCAAACAGTAATATTTACATTGTTTTGCTTTAGTCATTAAGCATATAATAAAAATATTCCACAATACAAAGTAAAACGTTTTTCAATGATGTTTTTTTTCCACTTGTTACAGGCAACAGTCAGTCCGGAAAGTGCAGCAGAAACGTGTTTCGTAATGCCAGTGACTTATTCAAGGCTCTAATGTATATATACAAATATATTAGAGGATGATTAATGACATTACAAGCAAATTATTAAAATCTTGATTACAGTTTAACAAGCATTATTAACAGTAATGTGCTTACTTGAAAATAGAAACAATGGCAAGGAAAAAAGTGCTTGGTATTTCAATTAGTAAACCAGTATAGAAAAATGATTTACCATAGTACTCATCATGCACAAAAGTGATAAAGTTGGTAAAAGAATAAATATCATTTTTTCTGTGCAACACCATCCAGTGAATTGTGACACCCAATAGCCAGGTGATCAAAGATGAGAGTAGATTAGAAAGAACCTAAAAACCCCTACATCAATATTTGTGGGTGCTCGATTAATTGCAAGAATAAAGAAAGCACACCTTTTGTGTCTGAAAGGTTGTGGACCGTTACATGTGCAAAAGACGAAGAGGTCCCATAGCACTAACCTACGGCAGCAGTGTTAAGGCTGCTGATCTTAAAATTCGATCTGGTTAGTCGTCAAAATAATGTAGTGGCTGCTAGGATGAAAATAAAAGTATAAAATAGTAAATATTTAAGAACTAACTACGTGAGAAGAAGTGCATGTAATCTAAGGAAGTAAACATTTACAAACAATGTTGGAATCAAAAAAAGACCTATGATATAACAAAGATGTGGAGTTACAATGGTGGTCACCACGAGGTCCTAAAAAGAAAGACATGGTGCATGTAAGCAACCTCCCCAATACTTGTTTTAGGGCGATGAAACCGTATGAATCGATCTCATGAGTGGTAACGCACCAAAAATACTAAAGGACAGCTGGAATGTCCTCTAGTAATGTCCTTTAGTACCAGAAGTCTCAAACATTAGGGGCTCGATTCCGATTCGGGAAAGAAAACCGTCCGCCGATTCGTATTCGTAGCCGTTTCCATACGAATCGTACAAACCCGTCCGAATTGCATCGTACGATCCGTTTCCAAACAATACGTCCGAATGTTTTCAAACCGTACGAAAAACAAGCAAAGATCCGTATGATATGACTTCGGAAATTGAACCGTACGATTCGTAAACATGCCGTACGACCCGACAAGTACAATCCGGACCGGGGACCCATGACGCCATTTGTACGGATAAACGTAGTCGCGTATGAACTGTGACTTGTACGGAAAACATCGCGTATGAGTGTGCTGCACAAACTAATACGAAACGTACCCCCCCTTAACAAAGCGCACGCGAACCCACGGACAACGTCCCGTATGAGCGAACCACACAAACAAATACGCAACACACTCCCCTTTAACAAAGCGCACGCGAACCCCGTATAAACGCCGCATAGGCACGAGCCACAAAAGCAAATACTATTCGAACCCCCCATGAACGAAGCGCATGCACAGCCATAAAATAGAGGAAGGAGGGTGCAAACAACTCGCACAACACCACAAAACATGTCTCCTGTGTACAAACCATTGAAAATGAATGTCCAGGCCACATCAAAACAGGCAAACAGAGGGCCTAAGTCGGAACCCCCCCCTTATAACACACCCACGAAAAAATTCAAAATAAGCCCCACCCACAAAAGGACCAATAAAAGGGCCCACACATCCCATCATCCTTTGCAACCTACACATTTGCCTACAGAGACTGACAACACACCAACAACTGCACACATACACCTCAATCACATTCTGACCCACACACCCCCTTCACAGTCAGACCCACACCCCCCACCGTCACACCACCCCAATCACAGACACCCCACACCATGTCCACGCACAAGAATCCAAAGTTCACAAACCCGGAGATGGAGATCCTTGCAGATGAAGTCATCAGAGTTGAGCCACAGCTGTTTGACGCATTGGTCAGACAGACCAGGATAGCTGATAAAACACGTCTGTGGGAGAGGATTGTCAATAGGGTCAATGCTGTTGCACCCATCAGGCGCACCAGGAGGGATTTCCAGGCCAGGTGGTACGATCTGTGGAGGATGGTCAAGCGTAAGATGGATGAGGACTATGCCCAGAGCCAGAACACTGGCTACTGAACACTGGTCCAGAACACTGGTCCCCGCAGACCAGTACAGTACCACCCCTGGGAGGAGAAGGTCATGGCCCAACTACCACCGGTGGGAGTACATGGAATTGAAGGAGTCGTGGAGCCTGGTGAGTATACAAACATCTCATGTAACATGGGTGGACTCCCAGCAGTGTCCAGCCATATGGGGGGGGTGTACTGGACTCCCAGCATAGGCCAACAGTATGGGGGTGTGGATAGGACTACGACCAGTGCTACCTACACCAGGGCCCAGTGTCAGCTGTCTCGTCAGTACTTTCACACTCCCTATGCATTGAGCATGGTGCATGTATGTGTACCTGGGCCATATGGGATGAGTGCAATTGGGCATGTGCGGTCACAGTATTGGTGATAGAGGTGTGCTAATTTTTGGCTTCTTCACCATCCCCCTTGCACCCTCCTACCCTCCCCCTTGCACCCTTCACACCCTCCTCCTTGAAGTCTTCTGGCCCTCCCCCTTGCACCCACCCCCATACTGTTGGCCTATGCTGAGAGTCCTATCCAACCACCCCTCATATATCTGGACATTGGTGGTAGTCATATCCACCCACCCCCACACTGTTTGCCACTGGTCGCAGTCCTATCCACCCCCCTACTGTTGGCCTATGCTGGGAGTCCTGTGCACACACCCCTCATATGTCTGGACACTGGTGGGAGTCCTATCCACCCACCCACATACTGTTGGGCTCTTCTGGGAGTCCTCTGCACCCACCCCTCTTATGTCTAGGCACTGCTGGGAGTCCTCTGCACCCACCCCTCTTATGTCTGGGCAGTGCTGGGAGTCATATCCACCCACCCCTCTTATGTCTAGGCACTGCTGGGAGTCCTATCCACCCACCACTCTTATGTATGGAGACTGGTCGTAGTCCTATCGACGCCCCCCCCCCTACTGTTGGCCTATTCTGGGAGTCCTCTGCACCCACCCCTCTTATGTCTGGGCACTGCTGGGAGTCACATCCACCCACCCCTCTTATGTCTGGCCACTGTTGGGAGTCCTATCCACCCACCCCTCTTATGTCTGGACACTGGTCGTAGTCCTATCCACCCCCCTTTTACTGTTGGGCACTGCTTGGAGTCCTCTGCACCCACCCTCTTATGTCTGGGCACTGCTGGGAGTCATATCCACCCACCCCTCTTATGTCTGGGCACTGCTGGGAGTCCTCTGCACCCACCCCTCTTATGTCTGGGCACTGCTGGGAGTTCTCTGCACCCACCCCTCTTGGGTCTGGCCACTCTTGGGAGTCCTCTGCACCCACCCCTCTTATGTCTGGGCACTGTTGGGAGTCATATCCAGTCACCACTCTTATGTCTGGGCACTGCTGGGAGTCCTCTGAACCTGCCCCTCTTATGTCTGGGCACTGCTGGGAGTCCTCTGCAACCATCCATATTATGTCTGGGCACTGCTGGGAGACATATCCAGCCACCCCTTTTTTGTCTGGGCACTGCTGGGAGTCATATCCAGCCACCCCTCTTGTGTCTGGGCACTGCTGGAAGTCATATCCACCCACCCCTCTTATGTCTGGGCACTGCTGGGCGTCCTCTGCACCCACCCCTCTTATGTCTGGGCACTGCTGGGAGTCATATCAACCCACACCTCTTATGTCTGGGAACTGCTGGGAGTCCTCTGCACCCACCCCTCTCATGTCTGGACACTGGTCATAGTCCTATCCACCCCCCTACTGTTGGCCTATGCTGGGAGTCCTGTGCACAACCCCTCATATGTCTGGACACTGGTGGGAGTCCTATCCAGCCAACCCCATACTGTTGGGCTCTTCTGGGAGTCCTCTGCACCCCCCCTCTTATGTCTGGGCACTGCTGGGAGTCTTCTGCACCCACCCCTCTTATGTCTGGGCACTGCTGGGAGTCATATACACCCACCCCTCTTATGTCTGGACACTGGTAGTAGTCCTATCCATTCCCCCTACTGTTGGCCTATGCTGGGAGTCCTGTGCACACACCCCTCATATGTCTGGATACTGGTGGGAGTCCTCTCCAGCCACCCCTATACTGTTGGGCTCTTCTGGGAGTCCTCGGCACCCACCCCTCATACGTCTGGGCACTGCTGGGAGTCATATCCAGCCTCCCCTCTTGTATCCGGGCAATGCTGGGAGTCACATCCGCCCACCCCTCTTATGTCTGGGCACTGCTGGGAGTCATATCCACCCACCCCTCTTATGTCTGGGCACTGCTGGGAGTCCTCTACACCCACCCCTCTTATGTCTGGGCACTGCTGGGAGTCATATCCAGCCACCCCTCTTATGTCTGGGCACTGGTCATAGTCCTATCCACCCCCCACATTGTTGGCCTATGCAGGTAGTCCTGTGCACAAACCCCTCATATGTCTATGCACTGATGGGAGTCCTATCCACCCACCCCTCTTATGTCTGGTCACGGCGGGGAGTCATATCCACCCACCTCTCTTATGTCTGGGCACTGCTGGGAGTACTCTGCACCCACCCCTCTTATGTCTGGGCACTGGTGGGAAGACT
This sequence comes from Lissotriton helveticus, assembly GCF_964261635.1. Classification (NCBI taxonomy): domain Eukaryota; kingdom Metazoa; phylum Chordata; class Amphibia; order Caudata; family Salamandridae; genus Lissotriton; species Lissotriton helveticus. The sequence continues at coordinate 668,968,040 of NC_136057.1, forward strand.
CTGCACCCACCCCTCTTGTGTCTGGGCACTGCTGGGAGTCATATCCAGCCACCCCTCTTATGTGTGGGCACTGCTGGGAGTCCTCTGCACCCACCCCTCTTATGTCTGGGCACTGCTGGGAGTCATATCCAGCCACCCCTCTTATGTGTGGGTACTGCTGAGAGTCCTCTGCACCCACCCCTCCTATGTCTGGGCACTGATGGGAGTCCTCTGCACCCACCCCACTTGTGTGTGGGCACTGCTGGGAGTCAAATCCACCCACCCCTCTTATGTCTGGGCACTCCTGGGAGTTCTCTGCACCCACCCCTCTTATGTCTGGGCACTGCTGGGAGTCCTCTGCACCAACCCCACTTATATCTGGGCACTGGTGGGGGTCATATCCACCCATCCCTCTTATGTATGGGCACTGCTGGGTGTCCTCTGCACCCACCCCTCGTATGTCTAGGCACTGCTGGGAGTGATATCCACTCACCCCTCTTATGTCTGGGCACTGCTGGGAGTTCTCTGCACCGACCCCTCTTATGTCTGGGCACTGCTGGGAGTCCTCTGCACCCATCCCTCTTATGTCTGGGCACTGCAGGGAGTCCTCTGCACACCCCCCTCTTGTGTCTGGGCACTTCGGGGAGTCATATCTACCAACCCCTACTATGTCTGGGCACTGCTGGGAGTCATATTCAGCCACCCCTCTTATGTCTGGGCACTGCTGGGAGTCATATCCAGCCACCCATCTTATGTCTGGCACTGCTGGGGGTCATATCCAACTACCCCTCTTATGTGTGGGCACTGCTGGGAGTCTTCTGCACCCACCACTCCTATGTTTGGGCACTGCCGGGAGTCCTCTGCACCCACTCCTCTTATGTCTGGGCACTGCTGTGAGTCATATCCACCCACCCCTCTTATGTGTGGGCACTGCGGGGAGTCTTCTGCACCCACCCCTCCTATGTCTGGGCACTGTCGGGAGTTCTCTGTACCCACCCCTCTTATGTCTGGGCAGTGCTGTGAGTCATATCCACCCACCCCTCTTATGTCTGGTCACTGCTGGGAATCCACTGCACCCACCCCTCTTATGTCTGGGTACTGCTGGGAGTCCTCTACACCCACCCCTCTTATTTCTGAGCACTGCTGTGCGTCATATCCACCCACCCCTCTTATGTCTGGGCACTGCTGTGAGTCCTCTGCATCCACCCCTCTTATGTCTGGGCTCTGCTGGGAGTCATATCCACCCACCCCTCTTATGCCTGGGCACTGTTGGGAGTCCTCTGCACCCACCCCTCTTATGTCTGGGCACTGCTGGGAGTCATATCCAGCCACCCCTCTTATCTCTGGGCACTGCTGGGAGTCCTTTGCACCCACCCCTCTTATGCCTGGGCACTGCTGGGAGTCATATCCACCAACCCCTCTTATGCCTGGGCACTGCTGGGAGTCCTCTGCACCCACCCCTCTTATGTCTGGGCACTGCTGGGAGTCATATCCACCCACCCCACTTATGCCTGGGCACTGCTGGGAGTCCTCTGCACCCACCCCTCTTGTATCTGGGCACTGTTGGGAGTCATATCCAGCCACCCCTCTTATGTCTGGGCACTGCTGGGAGTCCTCTGCACCCACATCTCTTATGTCTGGGCACTGCTGGGAGTCCTCTGCACCGCCCCTCTTATGTCTGGTCACTGCTGGGAGTCATATCCAGCCACCCCTCTTTTGTCTGGGCACTGCTGGGAGTCATATCCAGCCACCCCTCTTATGTCTGGACACTGCTGGGAGTCCTCTGCACCCACCCCTCTTATGTCTGGGCACTGCTGGGAATCCTCTGCACCCACCCCTCTTGTGTCTGGGCACTGCTGTGAGTCATATCCACCCACTCCTCTTATGTCTGGGCACTACTGGGAGTCCTCTGCACCCACCCCCTTATGTCTGGGCACTGCTGCGAGTCCTCTGCACCCACCCCTCTTATGTCTGGGCACTGCTGGGAGTCCTCTGCACCGACCCCTCTTATGTCTGGGCACTGCTGTGAGTCCTCTGCACACACCCCTCTTATGTCTGGGCACTGCTGGGAGTCATATCCAGCCACTCCTCTTATGTCTGGGCACTGCTGGGAGTCCTCTGCACCCACCCCTCTTGTGTCTGGGAACTTCTGGGAGTCATATCCACCCACCCCTCCTGTGTCTGGGCACTGCTGGCAGTCATATCCAGCCACCCCTCTTATGTCTGGGTACTGCTGGGAGTCATATCCACCCACCCCTCTTATTTCTGGGCACTAGTGGGAGTCATATCCAGCCACCCCTCTTATGTCTGGCACCGCTGGGAGTCATATCCAACCATCCGTCTTAAGTGTGGGCACTGCTGGGAGTCCTCTGCACCCACCCCTCCTATGTCTGGGCACTGCCGGGAGTCCTCTGCACCCACCCCTCTTATGTCTGGGCACTGCTGTGAGTCATATCCACCCACCCCTCTTATGTCTGGGCACTGCTGAGAGTCCACTGCACCCACCCCTCTTATGTCTGGGCACTGCTGGGAGTCCTCTACACCCACCCCTCTTATTTCTGGGCACTGCTGTGCGTCATATCCACCCAACCCTCTTATGTCTGGGCACTGCTGTGAGTCCTCCGCACTCACCCCTCTTATGTCTGGGCACTGCTGGGAGTCATATCCACCCACCCCTCTTATGCCTGGGCACTGCTGGGAGTCCTCTGCACCCACCCCTCCTATGTCTGGGCACTGCTGGGAGTCATATCCAGCCACCCCTCTTATGTCTGGGCACTGCTGGGAGTCCTCTGCACCCACCCTCTTATGCCTGGGCACTGCTGGGAGTCATATCCAGCCACCCCTCTTATGTCTGGGCACTGCTGGGAGTCCTCTGCACCCACCCCTCTTATGTCTGGGCACTGCTGGGAGTCATATCCACCCACCCCTCATATGTATGGGCATTGCTGGGAGTCATATCCACCCACCCCTCTTATGCCTGGGCACTGCTGGGAGTCCTCTGCACCCACCCCTCTTATGTCTGGGCACTGCTGGGAGTCATATCCACCCACCCCTCTTATGCCTGGGCACTGCTGGGAGTCCTCTGCACCCACCCCTCTTGTATCTGGGCATTGCTGGAAGTCATATCCACCCACCCCTCTGATGCCTGGGCACTGCTGGGAGTCCTCCGCACCCACCCCTCTTATGTCTGGGCACTGCTGGCAGTCCTCTGCACCCACCCCTCTTATGACTGGGCACTGCTGGAAGTCCTCTGCACCCACCCCTCTTATGTATGGGCACTCCTGGGAGTCCTCTGCACCTACCCCTCTTATGTCTGGGCACTTCTGGGTGTCCTCGGCACCCACCCTTCTTATGTCTGGGCACTGCTGGGAGTCATATCCACCCAGCCCTCTTATGTGTGGGCACTGCTGGGAGTCCTCTGCACCCGCCCCTCTTATGTCTGGGCACTGCTGGGAGTCCTCTGCACCCACCCCTCTTGTGTCTGGGCACTGCTGAGAGTCCTCTACACCCACCCCTCTTATGTCTGGGCACTGCTGGGAGTCATATCCAGCCACCCCTCTTTTGTCTGGGCACTGGTCGTAGTCCTATCCACCCCCCACATTGTTGGCCTATGCTGGTAGTCCTGTGCACAAACCCCTCATATGTCTATGCACTGATGGGAGTCCTATCCACCCACCCCTCTTATGTCTGGTCACGGCGGGGAGTCATCTGCACCCACCTCTCTTATGTCTGGGCACTGCTGGGAGTACTCTGCACCCACCCCTCTTATGTCTGGGCACTGGTGGGAAGACTCTGCACCCACCCCTCTTGTGTCTGGGCACTACTGGGAGTCATATCCAGCCACCCCTCTTATGTGTGGGCACTGTTGGGAGTCCTCTGCACCCACACCTCTTATGTGTGGGCACTGCTGGGAGTCCTCTGCACCGCCCCTCTTATGTCTGGTCACTGCTGGGAGTCATATCCACCCACCCCTCTTATGTCTGGGCACTGCTGGGAGTCCTCTGCACCAACCCCACTTATGTCTGGGCACTGCTGGGAATCATATCCAGCCACCCCTCTTATGTCTGGGCACTGCAGGAAGTCCTCTGCACCCACCGCTCTTTTGTCTGGGCACTGGTGGGGGTCATATCCACCCATCCCTCTTATGTCTAGGCACTGCTGGGAGTGATATCCACTCACCCCTCTTATGTCTGGGCACTGCTGGGAGTTCTCTGCACCGACCCCTCTTATGTCTGGGCACTGCTGGGAGTCCTCTGCACCCATCCCTCTTATGTCTGGGCACTGCAGGGAGTACTCTGCACACCCCCTCCTGTTTGGGCACTGCTGGGAGTCATATCCAGCCACTCTTTCTATGTCTGGGCACTGCTGGGAGTCCTCTGCACCCACCCCTCTTGTGTCTGGGCACTTCGGGGAGTCATATCCACCAACCCCTCCTATGTCTGGGCACTGCTGGGAGTCATATTCAGCCACCCCTCTTATGTCTGGGCACTGCTGGGAGTCATACCCAGCCACCCCTCTTATGTCTGGCACTGCTGGGGGTCATATCCAACTACCCCTCCTATGTGTGGGCACTGCTGGGAGTCTTCTGCGCCCACCACTCCTATGTCTGGGCACTGCCGGGAGTCCTCTGCACCCACTCCTCTTATGTCTGGGCACTGCTGTGAGTCATATCCACCCACCCCTCTTACGTGTGGGCACTGCTGGGAGTCTTCTGCACCCACCCCTCCTATGTCTGGGCACTGTCGGGAGTTCTCTGTACCCACCCCTCTTATGTCTGGGCAGTGCTGTGAGTCATATCCACCCACCCCTCTTATGTCTGGGCACTGCTGGGAATCCACTGCACCCACCCCTCTTATGTGTGGGCACTGCTGGGAGTCCTCTGCACCGCCCCTCTTATGTCTGGTCACTGCTGGGAGTCATATCCACCCACCCCTCTTATGTCTGGGCACTGCTGGGAGTCCTCTGCACACCCCCTCCTGTTTGGGCACTGCTGGGAGTCATATCCAGCCACTCTTTCTATGTCTGGGCACTGCTGGGAGTCCTCTGCACCCACCCCTCTTGTGTCTGGGCACTTCGGGGAGTCATATCCACCAACCCCTCCTATGTCTGGGCACTGCTGGGAGTCATATTCAGCCACCCCTCTTATGTCTGGGCACTGCTGGGAGTCATACCCAGCCACCCCTCTTATGTCTGGCACTGCTGGGGGTCATATCCAACTACCCCTCCTATGTGTGGGCACTGCTGGGAGTCTTCTGCGCCCACCACTCCTATGTCTGGGTACTGCTGGGAGTCCTCTACACCCACCCCTCTTATTTCTGAGCACTGCTGTGCGTCATATCCACCCACCCCTCTTATGTCTGGGCACTGCTGTGTGTCCTCTGCACCCACCCCTCTTATGTCTGGGCACTGCTAGGAGTCATATCCACCCACCCCTCTTATGCCTGGGCACTGCTGGGAGTCCTCTGCACCCACCCCTCTTATGTCTGGGCACTGCTGGGAGTCATATCCACCCACCCCTCCTATGCCTGGGCACTGCTGGGAGTCCTCTGCACCCACCCCTCTTGTATCTGGGCATTGCTGGAAGTCATATCCACCCACCCCTCTTATGCCTGGGCACTGCTGGGAGTCCTCCGCACCCACCCCTCTTCTGTCTGGGCACTGCTGGCAGTCCTCTGCACCCGCCCCTCTTATGACTGGGCACTGCTGGAAGTCCTCTGCACCCACCCCTCTTATGTATGGGCACTCCTGGGAGTCCTCTGCACCTACCCCTCTTATGTCTGGGCACTTCTGGGTGTCCTCTGCACCCACCCTTCTTATGTCTGGGCACTGCTGGGAGTCATATCCACCCAGCCCTCTTATGTGTGGGCACTGCTGGGAGTCCTCTGCACCCGCCCCTCTTATGTCTGGGCACTGCTGGGAGTCCTCTGCACCCACCCCTCTTGTGTCTGGGCACTGCTGAGAGTCCTCTACACCCACCCCTCTTATGTCTGGGCACTGCTGGGAGTCATATCCAGCCACCCCTCTTTTGTCTGGGCACTGGTCGTAGTCCTATCCACCCCCCACATTGTTGGCCTATGCTGGTAGTCCTGTGCACAAACCCCTCATATGTCTATGCACTGATGGGAGTCCTATCCACCCACCCCTCTTATGTCTGGTCACGGCGGGGAGTCATATGCACCCACCTCTCTTATGTCTGGGCACTGCTGGGAGTACTCTGCACCCACCCCTCTTATGTCTGGGCACTGGTGGGAAGACTCTGCACCCACCCCTCTTGTGTCTGGGCACTACTGGGAGTCATATCCAGCCACCCCTCTTATGTGTGGGCACTGTTGGGAGTCCTCTGCACCCACACCTCTTATGTGTGGGCACTGCTGGGAGTCCTCTGCACCGCCCCTCTTATGTCTGGTCACTGCTGGGAGTCATATCCACCCACCCCTCTTATGTCTGGGCACTGCTGGGAATCCACTGCACCCACCCCTCTTATGTCTGGGTACTGCTGGGAGTCCTCTACACCCACCCCTCTTATTTCTGAGCACTGCTGTGCGTCATATCCACCCACCCCTCTTATGTCTGGGCACTGCTGTGAGTCCTCTGCACCCACCCCTCTTATGTCTGGGCACTACTGGGAGTCATATCCACCCACCCCTCTTATGCCTGGGCACTGCTGGGAGTCCTCTGCACCCACCCCTCTTATGTCTGGGCACTGCTGGGAGTCATATCCACCCACCCCTCTTATGCCTGGGCACTGCTGGGAGTCCTCTGCACCCACCCCTCTTGTATCTGGGCATTGCTGGGAGTCATATCCACCCACCCCTCTTATGCCTGGGCACTGCTGGGAGTCCTCCGCACCCACCCCTCTTATGTCTGGGCACTGCTGGCAGTCCTCTGCACCCACCCCTCTTATGACTGGGCACTGCTGGAAGTCCTCTGCACCCACCCCTCTTATGTATGGGCACTCCTGGGAGTCCTCTGCACCTACCCCTCTTATGTCTGGGCACTTCTGGGTGTCCTCTGCACCCACCCTTCTTATGTCTGGGCACTGCTGGGAGTCATATCCACCCAGCCCTCTTATGTGTGGGCACTGCTGGGAGTCCTCTGCACCCGCCCCTCTTATGTCTGGGCACTGCTGGGAGTCCTCTGCACCCACCCCTCTTGTGTCTGGGCACTGCTGAGAGTCCTCTACACCCACCCCTCTTATGTCTGGGCACTGCTGGGAGTCATATCCAGCCACCCTTCTTTTGTCTGGGCACTGGTCGTAGTCCTATCCACCCCCCACATTGTTGGCCTATGCTGGTAGTCCTGTGCACAAACCCCTCATATGTCTATGCACTGATGGGAGTCATATGCACCCACCTCTCTTATGTCTGGGCACTGCTGGGAGTACTCTGCACCCACCCCTCTTATGTCTGGGCACTGGTGGGAAGACTCTGCACCCACCCCTCTTGTGTCTGGGCACTACTGGGAGTCATATCCAGCCACCCCTCTTATGTGTGGGCACTGTTGGGAGTCCTCTGCACCCACACCTCTTATGTGTGGGCACTGCTGGGAGTCCTCTGCACCGCCCCTCTTATGTCTGGTCACTGCTGGGAGTCATATCCAGCCACCCCTCTTTTGTCTGGGCACTGCTGGGAGTCATATCCAGCCACCCCTCTTATGTCTGGGCACTGCTGGGAGTCCTCTGCACCCACCCCTCTTATGTCTGGGCACTGCTGGGAGTCCTCTGCACCCACCCCTCTTATGTATGGGCACTTCTGGGAGTCCTCTGCTCCTACCCCTCTTATGTCTGGGCACTTCTGGGAGTCCTCTGCACCCACCCTTCTTATGTCTAGGCACTGCTGGGAGTCATATCCACCCACCCCACTTATGTGTGGGCACTCCTGGGAGTTCTCTGCACCCACCCCTCTTATGTCTGGGCACTGCTGGGAGTCCTCTGCACCAACCCCACTTATGTCTGGGCACTGCTGGGAATCATATCCAGCCACCCCTCTTATGTCTGGGCACTGCAGGAAGTCCTCTGCACCCACCGCTCTTTTGTCTGGGTACTGGTGGGGGTCATATCCACCCATCCCTCTTATGTCTAGGCACTGCTGGGAGTGATATCCACTCACCCCTCTTATGTCTGGGCACTGCTGGGAGTTCTCTGCACCGACCCCTCTTATGTCTGGGCACTGCTGGGAGTCCTCTGCACCTATCCCTCTTATGTCTGGGCACTGCAGGGAGTACTCTGCACACCCCCTCCTGTTTGGGCACTGCTGGGAGTCATATCCAGCCACTCTTTCTATGTCTGGGCACTGCTGGGAGTCCTCTGCACCCACCCCTCTTGTGTCTGGGCACTTCGGGGAGTCATATCCACCAACCCCTCCTATGTCTGGGCACTGCTGGGAGTCATATTCAGCCACCCCTCTTATGTCTGGGCACTGCTGGGAGTCATACCCAGCCACCCCTCTTATGTCTGGCACTGCTGGGGGTCATATCCAACTACCCCTCCTATGTGTGGGCACTGCTGGGAGTCATATCCACCCACCCCTCTTATGTCTGGGCACTGCTGGGAATCCACTGCACCCACCCCTCTTATGTCTGGGTACTGCTGGGAGTCCTCTACACCCACCCCTCTTATTTCTGAGCACTGCTGTGCGTCATATCCACCCACCCCTCTTATGTCTGGGCACTGCTGTGAGTCCTCTGCACCCACCCCTCTTATGTCTGGGCACTACTGGGAGTCATATCCACCCACCCCTCTTATGCCTGGGCACTGCTGGGAGTCCTCTGCACCCACCCCTCTTATGTCTGGGCACTGCTGGGAGTCATATCCACCCACCCCTCTTATGCCTGGGCACTGCTGGGAGTCCTCTGCACCCACCCCTCTTGTATCTGGGCATTGCTGGGAGTCATATCCACCCACCCCTCTTATGCCTGGGCACTGCTGGGAGTCCTCCGCACCCACCCCTCTTATGTCTGGGCACTGCTGGCAGTCCTCTGCACCCACCCCTCTTATGACTGGGCACTGCTGGAAGTCTTCTGCACCCACCCCTCTTATGTATGGGCACTCCTGGGAGTCCTCTGCACCTACCCCTCTTATGTCTGGGAACTTCTGGGTGTCCTCTGCACCCACCCTTCTTATGTCTGGGCACTGCTGGGAGTCATATCCACCCAGCCCTCTTATGTGTGGGCACTGCTTTGAGTCCTCTGCACCCGCCCCTCTTATGTCTGGGCACTGCTGGGAGTCCTCTGCACCCACCCCTCTTGTGTCTGGGCACTGCTGAGAGTCCTCTACACCCACCCCTCTTATGTCTGGGCACTGCTGGGAGTCATATCCAGCCACCCTTCTTTTGTCTGGGCACTGGTCGTAGTCCTATCCACCCCCCACATTGTTGGCCTATGCTGGTAGTCCTGTGCACAAACCCCTCATATGTCTATGCACTGATGGGAGTCCTATCCACCCACCCCTCTTATGTCTGGTCACGGCGGGGAGTCATATGCACCCACCTCTCTTATGTCTGGGCACTGCTGAGAGTCATATCCAGCCACCCCTCTTTTGTCTGGGCACTGCTGGGAGTCATATCCAGCCACCCCTCTTATGTCTGGGCACTGCTGGGAGTCCTCTGCACCCACCCCTCTTATGTCTGGGCACTGCTGGGAGTCCTCTGCACCCACCCCTCTTATGTATGGGCACTTCTGGGAGTCCTCTGCTCCTACCCCTCTTATGTCTGGGCACTTCTGGGAGTCCTCTGCACCCACCCTTCTTATGTCTAGGCACTGCTGGGAGTCATATCCACCCACCCCACTTATGTGTGGGCACTCCTGGGAGTTCTCTGCACCCACCCCTCTTATGTCTGGGCACTGCTGGGAGTCCTCTGCACCAACCCCACTTATGTCTGGGCACTGCTGGGAATCATATCCAGCCACCCCTCTTATGTCTGGGCACTGCAGGAAGTCCTCTGCACCCACCGCTCTTTTGTCTGGGCACTGGTGGGGGTCATATCCACCCATCCCTCTTATGTCTAGGCACTGCTGGGAGTGATATCCACTCACCCCTCTTATGTCTGGGCACTGCTGGGAGTTCTCCGCTCCGACCCCTCTTATGTCTTGGCACTACTGGGAGTCCTCTGCACCCATCCCTCTTATGTCTGGGCACTGCAGGGAGTACTCTGCACACCCCCCTTCTGTTTGGGCACTGCTGGGAGTCATATCCAGCCACTCCTTCTATGTCTGAGCACTGCTGGGAGTCCTCTGCACCCACCCCTCTTGTGTCTGGGCACTTCGGGGAGTCATATCCACCAACCCCTCCTATGTCTGGGCACTGCTGGGAGTCATATCCACCCACCCCTCCTATGCCTGGGCACTGCTGGGAGTCCTCCGCACCCACCCCTCTTATGTCTGGGCACTGCTGGCAGTCCTCTGCACCCACCCCTCTTATGACTGGGCACTGCTGGAAGTCCTCTGCACCCACCCCTCTTATGTATGGGCACTCCTGGGAGTCCTCTGCACCTACCCCTCTTATGTCTGGGCACTTCTGGGTGTCCTCTGCACCCACCCTTCTTATGTCTGGGCACTGCTGGGAGTCATATCCACCCAGCCCTCTTATGTGTGGGCACTGCTGGGAGTCCTCTGCACCCGCCCCTCTTATGTCTGGGCACTGCTGGGAGTCCTCTGCACCCACCCCTCTTGTGTCTGGGCACTGCTGAGAGTCCTCTACACCCACCCCTCTTATGTCTGGGCACTGCTGGGAGTCATATCCAGCCACCCCTCTTTTGTCTGGGCACTGGTCGTAGTCCTATCCACCCCCCACATTGTTGGCCTATGCTGGTAGTCCTGTGCACAAACCCCTCATATGTCTATGCACTGATGGGAGTCCTATCCACCCACCCCTCTTATGTCTGGTCACGGCGGGGAGTCATATGCACCCACCTCTCTTATGTCTGGGCACTGCTGGGAGTACTCTGCACCCACCCCTCTTATGTCTGGGCACTGGTGGGAAGACTCTGCACCCACCCCTCTTGTGTCTGGGCACTACTGGGAGTCATATCCAGCCACCCCTCTTATGTGTGGGCACTGTTGGGAGTCCTCTGCACCCACACCTCTTATGTGTGGGCACTGCTGGGAGTCCTCTGCACCGCCCCTCTTATGTCTGGTCACTGCTGGGAGTCATATCCACCCACCCCTCTTATGTCTGGGCACTGCTGGGAATCCACTGCACCCACCCCTCTTATGTCTGGGTACTGCTGGGAGTCCTCTACACCCACCCCTCTTATTTCTGAGCACTGCTGTGCGTCATATCCACCCACCCCTCTTATGTCTGGGCACTGCTGTGAGTCCTCTGCACCCACCCCTCTTATGTCTGGGCACTACTGGGAGTCATATCCACCCACCCCTCTTATGCCTGGGCACTGCTGGGAGTCCTCTGCACCAACCCCTCTTATGTCTGGGCACTGCTGGGAGTCATATCCACCCACCCCTCTTATGCCTGGGCACTGCTGGGAGTCCTCTGCACCCACCCCTCTTGTATCTGGGCATTGCTGGGAGTCATATCCACCCACCCCTCTTATGCCTGGGCACTGCTGGGAGTCCTCCGCACCCACCCCTCTTATGTCTGGGCACTGCTGGCAGTCCTCTGCACCCACCCCTCTTATGACTGGGCACTGCTGGAAGTCCTCTGCACCCACCCCTCTTATGTATGGGCACTCCTGGGAGTCCTCTGCACCTACCCCTCTTATGTCTGGGCACTTCTGGGTGTCCTCTGCACCCACCCTTCTTATGTCTGGGCACTGCTGGGAGTCATATCCACCCAGCCCTCTTATGTGTGGGCACTGCTGGGAGTCCTCTGCACCCGCCCCTCTTATGTCTGGGCACTGCTGGGAGTCCTCTGCACCCACCCCTCTTGTGTCTGGGCACTGCTGAGAGTACTCTACACCCACCCCTCTTATGTCTGGGCACTGCTGGGAGTCATATCCAGCCACCCTTCTTTTGTCTGGGCACTGGTCGTAGTCCTATCCACCCCCCACATTGTTGGCCTATGCTGGTAGTCCTGTGCACAAACCCCTCATATGTCTATGCACTGATGGGAGTCCTATCCACCCACCCCTCTTATGTCTGGTCACGGCGGGGAGTCATATGCACCCACCTCTCTTATGTCTGGGCACTGCTGGGAGTACTCTGCACCCACCCCTCTTATGTCTGGGCACTGGTGGGAAGACTCTGCACCCACCCCTCTTGTGTCTGGGCACTACTGGGAGTCATATCCAGCCACCCCTCTTATGTGTGGGCACTGTTGGGAGTCCTCTGCACCCACACCTCTTATGTGTGGGCACTGCTGGGAGTCCTCTGCACCGCCCCTCTTATGTCTGGTCACTGCTGGGAGTCATATCCAGCCACCCCTCTTTTGTCAGGGCACTGCTGGGAGTCATATCCAGCCACCCCTCTTATGTCTGGGCACTGCTGGGAGTCCTCTGCACCCACCCCTCTTATGTCTGGGCACTGCTGGGAGTCCTCTGCACCCACCCCTCTTATGTATGGGCACTTCTGGGAGTCCTCTGCTCCTACCCCTCTTATGTCTGGGCACTTCTGGGAGTCCTCTGCACCCACCCTTCTTATGTCTAGGCACTGCTGGGAGTCATATCCACCCACCCCTCTTATGTGTGGGCATTGCTGGGAGTCATATCCACCCACCCCTCTTATGCCTGGGCACTGCTGGGAGTCCTCTGCACCCACCCCTCTTATGTCTGGGCACTGCTGGGAGTCATATCCACCCACCCCTCTTATGCCTGGGCACTGCTGGGAGTCCTCTGCACCCACCCCTCTTGTATCTGGGCATTGCTGGAAGTCATATCCACCCACCCCTCTGATGCCTGGGCACTGCTGGGAGTCCTCCGCACCCACCCCTCATATGTCTGGGCACTGCTGGCAGTCCTCTGCACCCACCCCTCTTATGACTGGGCACTGCTGGAAGTCCTCTGCACCCACCCCTCTTATGTATGGCCACTCCTGGGAGTCCTCTGCACCTACCCCTCTTATGTCTGGGCACTTCTGGGTGTCCTCTGCACCCACCCTTCTTATGTCTGGGCACTGCTGGGAGTCATATCCACCCAGCCCTCTTATGTGTGGGCACTGCTGGGAGTCCTCTGCACCCGCCCCTCTTATGTCTGGGCACTGCTGGGAGTCCTCTGCACCCACCCCTCTTGTGTCTGGGCACTGCTGAGAGTCCTCTACACCCACCCCTCTTATGTCTGGGCACTGCTGGGAGTCATATCCAGCCACCCCTCTTTTGTCTGGGCACTGGTCGTAGTCCTATCCACCCCCCACATTGTTGGCCTATGCTGGTAGTCCTGTGCACAAACCCCTCATATGTCTATGCACTGATGGGAGTCCTATCCACCCACCCCTCTTATGTCTGGTCACGGCGGGGAGTCATCTGCACCCACCTCTCTTATGTCTGGGCACTGCTGGGAGTACTCTGCACCCACCCCTCTTATGTCTGGGCACTGGTGGGAAGACTCTGCACCCACCCCTCTTGTGTCTGGGCACTACTGGGAGTCATATCCAGCCACCCCTCTTATGTGTGGGCACTGTTGGGAGTCCTCTGCACCCACACCTCTTATGTGTGGGCACTGCTGGGAGTCCTCTGCACCGCCCCTCTTATGTCTGGTCACTGCTGGGAGTCATATCCACCCACCCCTCTTATGTCTGGGCACTGCTGGGAGTCCTCTGCACCAACCCCACTTATGTCTGGGCACTGCTGGGAATTATATCCAGCCACCCCTCTTATGTCTGGGCACTGCAGGAAGTCCTCTGCACCCACCGCTCTTTTGTCTGGGCACTGGTGGGGGTCATATCCACCCATCCCTCTTATGTCTAGGCACTGCTGGGAGTGATATCCACTCACCCCTCTTATGTCTGGGCACTGCTGGGAGTTCTCTGCACCGACCCCTCTTATGTCTGGGCACTGCTGGGAGTCCTCTGCACCCATCCCTCTTATGTCTGGGCACTGCAGGGAGTACTCTGCACACCCCCTCCTGTTTGGGCACTGCTGGGAGTCATATCCAGCCACTCTTTCTATGTCTGGGCACTGCTGGGAGTCCTCTGCACCCACCCCTCTTGTGTCTGGGCACTTCGGGGAGTCATATCCACCAACCCCTCCTATGTCTGGGCACTGCTGGGAGTCATATTCAGCCACCCCTCTTATGTCTGGGCACTGCTGGGAGTCATACCCAGCCACCCCTCTTATGTCTGGCACTGCTGGGGGTCATATCCAACTACCCCTCCTATGTGTGGGCACTGCTGGGAGTCTTCTGCGCCCACCACTCCTATGTCTGGGCACTGCCGGGAGTCCTCTGCACCCACTCCTCTTATGTCTGGGCACTGCTGTGAGTCATATCCACCCACCCCTCTTACGTGTGGGCACTGCTGGGAGTCTTCTGCACCCACCCCTCCTATGTCTGGGCACTGTCGGGAGTTCTCTGTACCCACCCCTCTTATGTCTGGGCAGTGCTGTGAGTCATATCCACCCACCCCTCTTATGTCTGGGCACTGCTGGGAATCCACTGCACCCACCCCTCTTATGTCTGGGTACTGCTGGGAGTCCTCTACACCCACCCCTCTTATTTCTGAGCACTGCTGTGCGTCATATCCACCCACCCCTCTTATGTCTGGGCACTGCTGTGTGTCCTCTGCACCCACCCCTCTTATGTCTGGGCACTGCTAGGAGTCATATCCACCCACCCCTCTTATGCCTGGGCACTGCTGGGAGTCCTCTGCACCCACCCCTCTTATGTCTGGGCAATGCTGGGAGTCATATCCACCCACCCCTCCTATGCCTGGGCACTGCTGGGAGTCCTCTGCACCCACCCCTCTTGTATCTGGGCATTGCTGGAAGTCATATCCACCCACCCCTCTTATGCCTGGGCACTGCTGGGAGTCCTCCGCACCCACCCCTCTTCTGTCTGGGCACTGCTGGCAGTCCTCTGCACCCGCCCCTCTTATGACTGGGCACTGCTGGAAGTCCTCTGCACCCACCCCTCTTATGTATGGGCACTCCTGGGAGTCCTCTGCACCTACCCCTCTTATGTCTGGGCACTTCTGGGTGTCCTCTGCACCCACCCTTCTTATGTCTGGGCACTGCTGGGAGTCATATCCACCCAGCCCTCTTATGTGTGGGCACTGCTGGGAGTCCTCTGCACCCGCCCCTCTTATGTCTGGGCACTGCTGGGAGTCCTCTGCACCCACCCCTCTTGTGTCTGGGCACTGCTGAGAGTCCTCTACACCCACCCCTCTTATGTCTGGGCACTGCTGGGAGTCATATCCAGCCACCCCTCTTTTGTCTGGGCACTGGTCGTAGTCCTATCCACCCCCCACATTGTTGGCCTATGCTGGTAGTCCTGTGCACAAACCCCTCATATGTCTATGCACTGATGGGAGTCCTATCCACCCACCCCTCTTATGTCTGGTCACGGCGGGGAGTCATATGCACCCACCTCTCTTATGTCTGGGCACTGCTGGGAGTACTCTGCACCCACCCCTCTTATGTCTGGGCACTGGTGGGAAGACTCTGCACCCACCCCTCTTGTGTCTGGGCACTACTGGGAGTCATATCCAGCCACCCCTCTTATGTGTGGGCACTGTTGGGAGTCCTCTGCACCCACACCTCTTATGTGTGGGCACTGCTGGGAGTCCTCTGCACCGCCCCTCTTATGTCTGGTCACTGCTGGGAGTCATATCCACCCACCCCTCTTATGTCTGGGCACTGCTGGGAATCCACTGCACCCACCCCTCTTATGTCTGGGTACTGCTGGGAGTCCTCTACACCCACCCCTCTTATTTCTGAGCACTGCTGTGCGTCATATCCACCCACCCCTCTTATGTCTGGGCACTGCTGTGAGTCCTCTGCACCCACCCCTCTTATGTCTGGGCACTGCTGGGAGTCATATCCACCCACCCCTCTTATGCCTGGGCACTGCTGGGAGTCCTCTGCACCCACCCCTCTTATGTCTGGGCACTGCTGGGAGTCATATCCACCCACCCCTCTTATGCCTGGGCACTGCTGGGAGTCCTCTGCACCCACCCCTCTTGTATCTGGGCATTGCTGGGAGTCATATCCACCCACCCCTCTTATGCCTGGGCACTGCTGGGAGTCCTCCGCACCCACCCCTCTTATGTCTGGGCACTGCTGGCAGTCCTCTGCACCCACCCCTCTTATGACTGGGTACTGCTGGAAGTCCTCTGCACCCACCCCTCTTATGTATGGGCACTCCTGGGAGTCCTCTGCACCTACCCCTCTTATGTCTGGGCACTTCTGGGTGTCCTCTGCACCCACCCTTCTTATGTCTGGGCACTGCTGGGAGTCATATCCACCCAGCCCTCTTATGTGTGGGCACTGCTGGGAGTCCTCTGCACCCGCCCCTCTTATGTCTGGGCACTGCTGGGAGTCCTCTGCACCTACCCCTCTTGTGTCTGGGCACTGCTGAGAGTCCTCTACACCCACCCCTCTTATGTCTGGGCACTGCTGGGAGTCATATCCAGCCACCCTTCTTTTGTCTGGGCACTGGTCGTAGTCCTATCCACCCCCCACATTGTTGGCCTATGCTGGTAGTCCTGTGCACAAACCCCTCATATGTCTATGCACTGATGGGAGTCCTATCCACCCACCCCTCTTATGTCTGGTCACGGCGGGGAGTCATATGCACCCACCTCTCTTATGTCTGGGCACTGCTGGGAGTACTCTGCACCCACCCCTCTTATGTCTGGGCACTGGTGGGAAGACTCTGCACCCACCCCTCTTGTGTCTGGGCACTACTGGGAGTCATATCCAGCCACCCCTCTTATGTGTGGGCACTGTTGGGAGTCCTCTGCACCCACACCTCTTATGTGTGGGCACTGCTGGGAGTCCTCTGCACCGCCCCTCTTATGTCTGGTCACTGCTGGGAGTCATATCCAGCCACCCCTCTTTTGTCTGGGCACTGCTGGGAGTCATATCCAGCCACCCCTCTTATGTCTGGGCACTGCTGGGAGTCCTCTGCACCCACCCCTCTTATGTCTGGGCACTGCTGGGAGTCCTCTGCACCCACCCCTCTTATGTATGGGCACTTCTGGGAGTCCTCTGCTCCTACCCCTCTTATGTCTGGGCACTTCTGGGAGTCCTCTGCACCCACCCTTCTTATGTCTAGGCACTGCTGGGAGTCATATCCACCCACCCCTCTTATGTGTGGGCACTCCTGGGAGTTTTCTGCACCCACCCCTCTTATGTCCGGGCACTGCTGGGAGTCCTCTGCACCAACCCCACTTATGTCTGGGCACTGCTGGGAATCATATCCAGCCACCCCTCTTATGTCTGGGCACTGCAGGAAGTCCTCTGCACCCACCGCTCTTTTGTCTGGGCACTGGTGGGGGTCATATCCACCCATCCCTCTTATGTCTGGGCACTGCTGGGAGTTCTCCGCTCCGACCCCTCTTATGTCTTGGCACTACTGGGAGTCCTCTGCACCCATCCCTCTTATGTCTGGGCACTGCAGGGAGTACTCTGCACATCCCCCTTCTGTTTGGGCTTTGCTGGGAGTCATATCCAGCCACTCCTTCTATGTCTGGGCACTGCTGGGAGTCCTCTGCACCCACCCCTCTTGTGTCTGGGCACTTCGGGGAGTCATATCCACCAACCCCTCCTATGTCTGGGCACTGCTGGGAGTCATATTCAGCCACCCCTCTTATGTCTGGGCACTGCTGGGAGTCATATCCAGCCACCCCTCTTATGTCTGGCACTGCTGGGGGTCATATCCAACTACCCCTCTTATGTGTGGGCACTGCTGGGAGTCTTCTGCACCCACCACTCCTATGTCTGGGCACTGCCGGGAGTCCTCTGCACCCACTCCTCTTATGTCTAGGCACTGCTGTGAGTCATATCCACCCACCCCTCTTATGTGTGGGCACTGCTGGGAGTCTTCTGCACCCACCCCTCCTATGTCTGGGCACTGTCGGGAGTTCTCTGTACCCACCCCTCTTATGTCTGGGCAGTGCTGTGAGTCATATCCACCCACCCCTTTTATGTCTGGGCACTGCTGGGAATCCACTGCACCCACCCCTCTTATGTCTGGGTACTTCTGGGAGTCCTTTACACCCACCCCTCCTATTTCTGAGCACTGCTGTGCGTCATATCCACCCACCCCTCTTATGTCTGGGCACTGCAGTGAGTCCTCTGCATCTACCCCTCTTATGTCTGGGCACTGCTGGGAGTCATATCCACCCACCCCTCTTATGCCTGGGCACTGCTGGGAGTCCTCTGCACCCACCCCTCTTATGTCTGGGCACTGCTGGGAGTCATATCCAGCCACCCCTCTTATCTCTTGGCACTGCTGGGAGTCCTCTGCACCCACCCCTCTTATGTCTGGGCACTGCTGGGAGTCATATCCACCCACCCCTCTAATGCCTGGGCACTGCTGGGAGTCCTCTGCACCCACCCCTCTTATGTCAGGGCACTGCTGGGAGTCATATCCAGCCACCCCTCTTATGTCTGGGCACTGCTGGGAGTCCTCTGCACCCACCCCTCTTATGTCTGGGCACTGTTGGGAGTCATATCCACCCACCCCTCATATGTCTGGGCATTGCTGGGAGTCATATCCACCCACCCCTCTTATGCCTGGGCACTGCTGCGAGTCCTCTGCACCCACCCCTCTTATGTCTGGGCACTGCTGGGAGTCATATCCACCCACCCAACTTATGCCTTAGCACTGCTGCGAGTCCTCTGCACCCACCCCTCTTGTATCTGGGCACTGCTGGGAGTCATATCCAGCCACCCCTCTTATGTCTGGGCACTGCTGGGAGTCCTCTGCACCCACACCTCTTATGTCTGGGCACTGCTGGGAGTCCTCTGCACCGCCCCTCTTATGTCTGGTCACTGCTGGGAGTCATATCCAGCCTCCCCTATTTTGTCTGGGCACTGCTGGGAGTCATATCCAGCCACCCGTCTTATGTCTGGGCACTGCTGGGAGTCCTCTGCACCCACCCCTCTTATGTCTGGGCACTGCTGGGAATCCTCTGCACCCACCCCTCTTGTGTCTGGGCACTGCTGGGAGTCATATCCACCCACTCCTCTTATGTCTGGGCACTACTGGGAGTCCTCTGAACCCACCCCCTTATGTCTGGGCACTGCTGGGAGTCCTCTGCACTGACCCCTCTTATGTCTGGGCACTGCTGGGAGTCTTCTGCACCCACCCCTCTTATGTCTGGGCACTGCTGGGAGTCCTCTGCACACACCCCTCTTATGTCTGGGCACTGCTGGGAGTCATATCCAGCCACGCCTCTTATGTCTGAGCACTGCTGGGAGTCCTCTGCACCCACCCCTCTTGTGTCTGGGCACTTCTGGGAGTCATATCCACCCACCCCTCCTGTGTCTGGGCACTGCTGGGAGTCATATCCAGCCACCCCTCTTATGTCTGGGTACTGCTGGGAGTCATATCCACCCACCCCTCTTATTTCTGGGCACTGCTGGGAGTCATATCCAGCCACCCCTCTTATGTCTGGCACTGCTGGGAGTCATATCCAACCACCCGTCTTATGTGTGGGCACTGCTGGGAGTCCTCTGCACCTACCCCTCCTATGTCTGGGCACTGCCGGGAGTCCTCTGCACCCACCCCTCTTATGTCTGGGCACTGCTGTGAGTCATATCCACCCACCCCTCTTATGTCTGGGCACTGCTGAGAGTCCACTGCATCCACCCCTCTTATGTCTGGGCACTGCTGGGAGTCCTCTACACCCACCCCCCTTATTTCTGGGCACTGCTGTGCGTCATATCCACCCAAACCTCTTATGTCTGGGCACTGCTGTGAGTCCTCTGCACTCACCCCTCTTATGTCTGGGCACTGCTGGGAGTCATATCCACCCACCCCTCTTATGCCTGGGCACTGCTGGGAGTCCTCTGCACCCACCCCTCCTATGTCTGGGCACTGCTGGGAGTCATATCCAGCCACCCCTCATATGTCTGGGCACTGCTGGGAGTCCTCAGCACCCACCCTCTAATGCCTGGGCACTGCTGGGAGTCATATCCAGCCACCCCTCTTATGTCTGGGCACTGCTGGGAGTCCTCTGCACCCACCCCTCTTATGTCTGGGCACTGCTGGCAGTCTTATCCACCCACCCCTCATGTGTCTGGGCATTGCTGGGAGTCATATCCAACCACCCCTCTTATGCCTGGGCACTGCTGGGAGTCCTCTGCATCCACCCCTCTTATGTCTGGGCACTGCTGGGAGTCATATCCACCCACCCCTCTTATGCCTGGGCACTGCTGGGAGTCCTCTGCACCCACCCCTCTTGTATCTGGGCATTGCTGGGAGTCATATCCACCCACCCCTCTTATGCCTGGGCACTGCTGGGAGTCCTCCGCACCCACCCCTCTTATGTCTGGGCACTGCTGGCAGTCCTCTGCACCCACCCTCTTATGTCTGGGCACTGCTGGGAGTCCTCTGCACCCACCCCTCTTATGTATGGGCACTTCTGGGAGTCCTCTGCACCTACCCCTCTTATGTCTGGGCACTTCTGGGTATCCTCTGCACCCACCCTTCTTATGTCTGGGCACTGCTGGGAGTCATATCCACCCACCCCTCTTATGTGTGGGCACTGCCGGGAGTCCTCTGCACCCGCCCCTCTTATGTCCGGGCACTGCTGGGAGTCCTCTGCACCCACCCCTCTTGTGTCTGGGCACTGCTGGGAGTCCTCTACACCCACCCCTCTTATGTCTGGGCACTGCTGGGAGTCATATCCAGCCACCCCTCTTATGTGTGGGCACTGTTGGGAGTCCTCTGCACCCACCCCTCTTATGTCTGGGCACTGCTGGGAGTCATAAACAGCCACCCCTCTTATGTGTGGGCACTGCTGAGAGTCCTCTGCACCCACCCCTCTTATGTCTGGGCACTGATGGGAGTCCTCTGCACCCACCCCACTTGTGTGTGGGCACTGTTTGGAGTCAGATCCACCTACCCCTCTTATGTCTGGGCACTCCTGGGAGTTCTCTGAACCCACCCCTCTTATGTCTGGGCACTGCTGGGAGTCCTCTGCACCAACCCCACTTATATCTGGGCACTGCTGGGAATCATATCCAGCCACCCCTCTTATGTCTGGGCACTGCAGGAAGTCCTCTGCACCCACCGCTCTTTTGTCTGGGCACTGGTGGGAGTCATATCCACCCATCCCTCTTATGTATGGGCACTGCTGGGTGTCCTCTGCACCCACCCCTCTTATGTCTAGGCACTGCTGGGAGTGATATCCACTCACCCCTCTTATGTCTGGGCAATGCTGGGAGTTCTCTGCACCGACCCCTCTTATGTCTGGGCACTGCTTGGAGTCCTCTGCACCCATCCCTCTTATGTCTGGGCACTGCAGGGAGTCCTCTGCACACCCCCCTTATGTTTGGGCACTGCTGGGAGTCATATCTAGCCACTCCTCCTATGTCTGGGCACTGCTGGGAGTCCTCTGCACCCAACCCTCTTGTGTCTGGGCAATTCGGGGAGTCATATCCACCAACCCCTCCTATGTCTGGGCACTGCGGGGAGTCATATTCAGCCACCCCTCTTATGTCTGGGCACTGCTGGGAGTCATATCCAGCCACCACTCTTATGTCTGGCACTGCTGGGGGTCATATCCAACTACCCCTCTTATGTGTGGGCACTGCTGGGAGTCTTCTGCACCCACCACTCCTATGTCTGGGCACTGCCGGGAGTCCTCTGCACCCACTCCTCTTATGTCTGGGCACTGCTGTGAGTCATATCCACCCACCCTTCTTATGTGCGGGCACTGCTGGGAGTCTTCTGCACCCACCCCTCCTATGTCTGGGCACTGTCGGGAGTTCTCTACACCCACCCCTCTTATGTCTGGGCAGAGCTGTGAGTCATATCCACCCACCCCTCTTATGTCTGGGCACTGCTGGGAATCCACTGCATCCACCCCTCTTATGTCTGGGCACTGCTGGGAGTCATATCCACCCACCCCTCTTATGCCTGGGCACTGCTGGGAGTCCTCTGCACCCACCCCTCTTATGTCTGGGCACTGCTGGGAGTCATATCCAGCCACCCCTCTTATCTCTGGGCACTGCTGGGAGTCCTTTGCACCCACCCCTCTTCTGTCTGGGCACTGCTGGGAGTCATATCCACCCACCCCTCTTATGCCTGGGCACTGCTGGGGGTCCTCTGCACCGACCCCTCTTATGTCTGGGCACTGCTGGGAGTCATATCCACCCACCCCTCATATGTCTGGGCATTGCTGGGAGTCATATCCACCCACCCCTCTTATGCCTGGGCACTGCTGGAGTCCTCTGCACCCACCCCTCTTATGTCTGGGCACTGCTGGGAGTCATATCCACCCACCCCTCTTATGCCTGGGCACTGCTGGGAGTCCTCTGCACCCACCCCTCTTGTATCTGGGCATTGCTGCGAGTCATATCCACCCATCCCTCTTATGCCTGGGCACTGCTGGGAGTCCTCCGCACCCACCCCTCTTATGTCTGGGCACTGCTGGGAGTCCTCTGCACCCACCCCTCTTATGTCTGGGCACTGCTGGGAGTCCTCTGCACCCACCCCTCTTATGTATGGGCACTTCTGGGAGTCCTCTGCACCTACCCCTCTTATGTCTGGGCACTTCTGGGAGTCCTCTGCACCCACCCTTCTTATGTCTGGGCACTGCTGGGAGTCATATCCAACCACCCCTGTTATGTGAGGGCACTGCTGGGAGTCCTCTGCACCCACCCCTCTTGTGTCTGGGCACTGCTGGGTGTCCTCTGCACCCACCCCTCTTGTGTCTGGGCACTGCTGGGAGTCCTCTACACCCACCCCTCTTATGTCTGGGCACTGCTGGGAGTCATATCCAGCCACCCCTCTTATGTCTGGGCACTGGTCGTAGTCCTATCCACCCCCCATATTGTTGGCCTATGCTGGTAGTCCTGTGCACAAACCCCTCATATGTCTATGCACTGATGGGAGTCCTATCCACCCACCTCTCTTATGTCTGGGCACTGCTGAGAGTACTCTGCACCCATCCCTCTTATGTCTGGGCACTGGTGGGAAGACTCTGCACCCACCCCTCTTGTGTCTGGGCACTGCTGGGAGTCATATCCAGCAACCCCTCTTATGTGTGGGCACTGCTGAGAGTCCTCTGCACCCATCCCTCTTATGTCTGGGCACTGATGGGAGTCCTCTGCACCCACCCCACTTGTGTGTGGGCACTGCTGGGAGTCAAATCCACCCACCCCTCTTATGTCTGGGCACTCCTGGGGGTTCTCTGCACCCACCCCTCTTATGTCTGGGCACTGCTGGGAGTCCTCTGCACCAACCCCACTTATATCTGGGCACTGCTGGGAATCATATCCAGCCACCGCTCTTATGTCTGGGCACTGCAGGAAGTCCTCTGCACCCACTGCTCTTTTGTCTGGGCACTGGTGGGAGTCATATCCACCCATCCCTCTTATGTATGGGCACTGCTGGGTGTCCTCTGCACCCACCCCTCTTATGTCTAGGCACTGCTGGGAGTGATATCCACTCACCCCTCCTATGTCTGAGCACTGCTGGGAGTCATATTCAGCCACCCCTCTTATGTCTGGGAACTGCTGGGAGTGATATCCAGCCATCCCTCTTATGTCTGGCACTGCTGGGGGTCATATCCAACTACCCCTCTTATGTGTGGGCACTGCTGGGAGTCTTCTGCACCCACCACTCCTATGTCTGGGCACTGCCGGGAGTCCTCTGCACCCACTCCTCTTATGTCTGGGCACTGCTGTGAGTCATATCCACCCACCCCTCTTATGTCTGGGCACTGCTGGGAATCCACTGCACCCACCCCTCTTATGTCTGGGTACTGCTGGGAGTCCTCTACACCCACCCCTCTTATTTCTGAGCACTGCTGTGCGTCATATCCACCCACCCCTCTTATGTCTGGGCACTGCTGTGAGTCCTCTGCATCCACCCCTCTTATGTCTGGGCACTGCTGGGAGTCATATCCACCCACCCCTCTTATGCCGGGGCACTGCTGGGAGTCCTCTGCACCCACCCCTCTTATGTCTGGGCACTGCTGGGAGTCATATCCAGCCACCCCTCTTATCTCTGGGCACTGCTGGGAGTCCTCTGCACCCACCCCTCTTATGTCTGGGCACTGCTGGGAGTCATATCCACCCACCCCTCTTATGCCTGGGCACTGCTGGGAGTCCTCTGCACCCACCCCTCTTATGTCTGAGCACTGCTGGGAGTCATATCCAGCCACCCCTCTTATGTCTGGGCACTGCTGGGAGTCCTCTGCACCCACCCCTCTTATGTAAGGGCACTGCCGGGAGTCATTTCCACCCACCCCTCGTATGTCTGGGCATTGCTGGGAGTCATATCCACCCACCCCTCTTATGCCTGGGCACTGCTGCGAGTCCTCTGCACCCACCCCTCTTATGTCTGGGCACTGCTGGGAGTCATATCCACCCACCCCTCTTATGCCTGGGCACTGCTGGGAGTCCTCTGCACCCACCCCTCTTGTATCTGGGCACTGCTGGGAGTCATATCCAGCCACCCCTCTTATGTCTGGTCACTGCTGCGAGTCCTCTGCACCCACCCCTCTTATGTCTGGTCACTGCTGGGAGTCATATCCAGCCACCCCTCTTTTGTCTGGGCACTGCTGGGAGTCATATCCAGCCAACCCTCTTATGTCTGGGCACTGCTGGGAGTCCTCTGCACCCACCCCTCTTATGTCTGGGCACTGCTGGAAATCCTCTGCACCCACCCCTCTTGTGTCTGGGCACTGCTGGGAGTCATATCCACCCACTCCTCTTATGTCTGGGCACTACTGGGAGTCCTCTGCACCCACCCCCTTATGTCTGGGCACTGCTGGGAGTCCTCTGCTCCCACCCCTCTTATGTCTGGGAACTGCTGGGAGTCCTCTGCACCGACCCCTCTTATGTCTGGGCACTGCTGGGAGTTCTCTGCACCCACCCCTCTTATGTTTGGGCACTGCTGGGAGTCCTCTGCACACCCCCCTCTTATGTCTGGGCACTGCTGGGAGTCATATCCAGCCACTCCTCTTATGTCTGGGCACTGCTGGGAGTCCTCTGCACCCACCCCTCTTGTGTCTGGGCACTTCTGGGAGTCATATCCACCCACCCCTTCTGTGTCTGGGCACTGCTGGAAGTCATATCCAGCCACCCCTCTTATGTCTGGGTACTGCTGGGAGTCATATCCACCCACCCCTCTTATTTCTGGGCACTGCTGGGAGTCATATCCAGCCACCCCTCTTATGTCTGGCACTGCTGGGAGTCATATCCAACCACCCGTCTTATGTGTGGGCACTGCTGGGAGTCCTCTGCACCCACCCCTCCTATGTCTGGGCACTGCCGGGAGTCCTCTGCACCCACCCCTCTTATGTCTGGGCACTGCTGTGAGTCATATCCACCCCCCCCTCTTATGTCTGGGCACTGCTGAGAGTCCACTGCACCCACCCCTCTTATGTCTGGGCACTGCTGGGAGTCCTTTACATCCACCCCTCTTATTTCTGGGCACTGCTGTGCGTCATATCCACCCAACCCTCTTATGTCTGGGCACTGCTGGGAGTCCTCTGCACCCACCCCTCTTGTGTCTGGGCACTGCTGGGAGTCCTCTACACCCACCCCTCTTATGTCTGGGCACTGCTGGGAGTCATATCCAGCCACCCATCTTATGTCTGGGCACTGGTCGTAGTCCTATCCACCCCCCACATTGTTGGCCTATGCTGGTAGTCCTGTGCACAAACCCCTCATATGTCTATGCACTGATGGGAGTCCTATCCACCCACCCCTCTTATGTCTGGTCACGGCGGGGAGTCATATGCACCCACCTCTCTTATGTCTGGGCACTGCTGGGAGTACTCTGCACCCACCCCTCTTATGTCTGGGCACTGGTGGGAAGACTCTGCACCCACCCCTCTTGTGTCTGGGCACTACTGGGAATCATATCCAGCCACCCCTCTTATGTGTGGGCACTGTTGGGAGTCCTCTGCACCCACCCCTCTTATGTCTGGGCACTGCTGGGAGTCATAAACAGCCACCCCTCTTATGTGTGGGCACTGCTGAGAGTCCTCTGCACCCACCCCCTCCTGTTTGGGCACTGCTGGGAGTCATATCCAGCCACTCTTTCTATGTCTGGGCACTGCTGGGAGTCCTCTGCACCCACCCCTCTTGTGTCTGGGCACTTCGGGGAGTCATATCCACCAACCCCTCCTATGTCTGGGCACTGCTGGGAGTCATATTCAGCCACCCCTCTTATGTCTGGGCACTGCTGGGAGTCATATCCAGCCACCCCTCTTATGTCTGGCACTGCTGGGGGTCATATCCAACTACCCCTCCTATGTGTGGGCACTGCTGGGAGTCTTCTGCGCCCACCACTCCTATGTCTGGGCACTGCCGGGAGTCCTCTGCACCCACTCCTCTTATGTCTGGGCACTGCTGTGAGTCATATCCACCCACCCCTCTTACGTGTGGGCACTGCTGGGAGTCTTCTGCACCCACCCCTCCTATGTCTGGGCACTGTCGGGAGTTCTCTGTACCCACCCCTCTAATGTCTGGGCAGTGCTGTGAGTCATATCCACCCACCCCTCTTATGTCTGGGCACTGCTGGGAATCCACTGCACCCACCCCTCTTATGTCTGGCTACTGCTGGGAGTCCTCTACACCCACCCCTCTTATTTCTGAGCACTGCTGTGCGTCATATCCACCCACCCCTCTTATGTCTGGGCACTGCTGTGAGTCCTCTGCACCCACCCCTCTTATGTCTGGGCACTGCTAGGAGTCATATCCACCCACCCCTCTTATGCCTGTGCACTGCTGGGAGTCCTCTGCACCCACCCCTCTTATGTCTGGGCACTGCTGGGAGTCATATCCACCCACCCCTCCTATGCCTGGGCACTGCTGGGAGTCCTCTGCACCCACCCCTCTTGTATCTGGGCATTGCTGGAAGTCATATCCACCCACCCCTCTTATGCCTGGGCACTGCTGGGAGTCCTCCGCACCCACCCCTCTTATGTCTGGGCACTGCTGACAGTCCTCTGCACCCGCCCCTCTTATGACTGGGCACTGCTGGAAGTCCTCTGCACCCACCCCTCTTATGTATGGGCACTCCTGGGAGTCCTCTGCACCTACCCCTCTTATGTCTGGGCACTTCTGGGTGTCCTCAGCACCCACCCTTCTTATGTCTGGGCACTGCTGGGAGTCATATCCACCCAGCCCTCTTATGTGTGGGCACTGCTGGGAGTCCTCTGCACCCGCCCCTCTTATGTCTGGGCACTGCTGGGAGTCCTCTGCACCCACCCCTCTTGTGTCTGGGCACTGCTGAGAGTCCTCTACACCCACCCCTCTTATGTCTGGGCACTGCTGGGAGTCATATCCAGCCACCCCTCTTTTGTCTAGGCACTGGTCGTAGTCCTATCCACCCCCCACATTGTTGGCCTATGCTGGTAGTCCTGTGCACAAACCCCTCATATGTCTATGCACTGATGGGAGTCCTATCCACCCACCCCTCTTATGTCTGGTCACGGCGGGGGAGTCATATGCACCCACCTCTCTTATGTCTGGGCACTGCTGGGAGTACTCTGCACCCACCCCTCTTATGTCTGGGCACTGGTGGGAAGACTCTGCACCCACCCCTCTTGTGTCTGGGCACTACTGGGAGTCATATCCAGCCACCCCTCTTATGTGTGGGCACTGTTGGGAGTCCTCTGCACCCACACCTCTTATGTGTGGGCACTGCTGGGAGTCCTCTGCACCGCCCCTCTTATGTCTGGTCACTGCTGGGAGTCATATCCACCCACCCCTCTTATGTCTGGGCACTGCTGGGAATCCACTGCACCCACCCCTCTTATGTCTGGGTACTGCTGGGAGTCCTCTACACCCACCCCTCTTATTTCTGAGCACTGCTGTGCGTCATATCCACCCACCCCTCTTATGTCTGGGAACTGCTGTGAGTCCTCTGCACCCACCCCTCTTATGTCTGGGCACTACTGGGAGTCATATCCACCCACCCCTCTTATGCCTGGGCACTGCTGGGAGTCCTCTGCACCCACCCCTCTTATGTCTGGGCACTGCTGGGAGTCATATCCACCCACCCCTCTTATGCCTGGGCACTGCTGGGAGTCCTCTGCACCCACCCCTCTTGTATCTGGGAATTGCTGGGAGTCATATCCACCCACCCCTCTTATGCCTGGGCACTGCTGGGAGTCCTCCGCACCCACCCCTCTTATGTCTGGGCACTGCTGGCAGTCCTCTGCACCCACCCCTCTTATGACTGGGCACTGCTGGAAGTCCTCTGCACCCACCCCTCTTATGTATGGGCACTCCTGGGAGTCCTCTGCACCTACCCCTCTTATGTCTGGGCATTTCTGGGTGTCCTCTGCACCCACCCTTCTTATGTCTGGGCACTGCTGGGAGTCATATCCACCCAGCCCTCTTATGTGTGGGCACTGCTGGGAGTCCTCTGCACCCGCCCCTCTTATGTCTGGGCACTGCTGGGAGTCCTCTGCACCCACCCCTCTTGTGTCTGGGCACTGCTGAGAGTCCTCTACACCCACCCCTCTTATGTCTGGGCACTGCTGGGAGTCATATCCAGCCACCCTTCTTTTGTCTGGGCACTGGTCGTAGTCCTATCCACCCCCCACATTGTTGGCCTATGCTGGTAGTCCT
Source organism: Lissotriton helveticus (assembly GCF_964261635.1). Classification (NCBI taxonomy): domain Eukaryota; kingdom Metazoa; phylum Chordata; class Amphibia; order Caudata; family Salamandridae; genus Lissotriton; species Lissotriton helveticus. Next base: position 668,996,667 of record NC_136057.1, read on the forward strand.
GTGCACAAACCCCTCATATGTCTATGCACTGATGGGAGTCCTATCCACCCACCCCTCTTATGTCTGGTCACGGCGGGGAGTCATATGCACCCACCTCTCTTATGTCTGGGCACTGCTGGGAGTACTCTGCACCCACCCCTCTTATGTCTGGGCACTGGTGGGAAGACTCTGCACCCACCCCTCTTGTGTCTGGGCACTACTGGGAGTCATATCCAGCCACCCCTCTTATGTGTGGGCACTGTTGGGAGTCCTCTGCACCCACACCTCTTATGTGTGGGCACTGCTGGGAGTCCTCTGCACCGCCCCTCTTATGTCTGGTCACTGCTGGGAGTCATATCCAGCCACCCCTCTTTTGTCTGGGCACTGCTGGGAGTCATATCCAGCCACCCCTCTTATGTCTGGGCACTGCTGGGAGTCCTCTGCACCCACCCCTCTTATGTCTGGGCACTGCTGGGAGTCCTCTGCACCCACCCCTCTTATGTATGGGCACTTCTGGGAGTCCTCTGCTCCTACCCCTCATATGTCTGGGCACTTCTGGGAGTCCTCTGCACCCACCCTTCTTATGTCTAGGCACTGCTGGGAGTCATATCCACCCACCCCTCTTATGTGTGGGCACTCCTGGGAGTTCTCTGCACCCACCCCTCTTATGTCTGGGCACTGCTGGGAGTCCTCTGCACCCACCCCTCTTATGTCTGGGCACTGCTGGGAGTCATATCCACCCACCCCTCTTATGCCTGGGCACTGCTGGGAGTCCTCTGCACCCACCCCTCTTGTATCTGGGCATTGCTGGGAGTCATATCCACCCACCCCTCTTATGCCTGGGCACTGCTGGGAGTCCTCCGCACCCACCCCTCTTATGTCTGGGCACTGCTGGCAGTCCTCTGCACCCACCCCTCTTATGACTGGGCACTGCTGGAAGTCCTCTGCACCCACCCCTCTTATGTATGGGCACTCCTGGGAGTCCTCTGCACCTACCCCTCTTATGTCTGGGCACTTCTGGGTGTCCTCTGCACCCACCCTTCTTATGTCTGGGCACTGCTGGGAGTCATATCCACCCAGCCCTCTTATGTGTGGGCACTGCTGGGAGTCCTCTGCACCCGCCCCTCTTATGTCTGGGCACTGCTGGGAGTCCTCTGCACCCACCCCTCTTGTGTCTGGGCACTGCTGAGAGTCCTCTACACCCACCCCTCTTATGTCTGGGCACTGCTGGGAGTCATATCCAGCCACCCTTCTTTTGTCTGGGCACTGGTCGTAGTCCTATCCACCCCCCACATTGTTGGCCTATGCTGGTAGTCCTGTGCACAAACCCCTCATATGTCTATGCACTGATGGGAGTCCTATCCACCCACCCCTCTTATGTCTGGTCACGGCGGGGAGTCATATGCACCCACCTCTCTTATGTCTGGGCACTGCTGGGAGTACTCTGCACCCACCCCTCTTATGTCTGGGCACTGGTGGGAAGACTCTGCACCCACCCCTCTTGTGTCTGGGCACTACTGGGAGTCATATCCAGCCACCCCTCTTATGTGTGGGCACTGTTGGGAGTCCTCTGCACCCACACCTCTTATGTGTGGGCACTGCTGGGAGTCCTCTGCACCGCCCCTCTTATGTCTGGTCACTGCTGGGAGTCATATCCAGCCACCCCTCTTTTGTCTGGGCACTGCTGGGAGTCATATCCAGCCACCCCTCTTATGTTTGGGCACTGCTGGGAGTCCTCTGCACCCACCCCTCTTATGTCTGGGCACTGCTGGGAGTCCTCTGCACCCACCCCTCTTATGTATGGGCACTTCTGGGAGTCCTCTGCTCCTACCCCTCATATGTCTGGGCACTTCTGGGAGTCCTCTGCACCCACCCTTCTTATGTCTAGGCACTGCTGGGAGTCATAACCACCCACCCCTCTTATGTGTGGGCACTCCTGGGAGTTCTCTGCACCCACCCCTCTTATGTCTGGGCACTGCTGGGAGTCCTCTGCACCAACCCCACTTATGTCTGGGCACTGCTGGGAATCATATCCAGCCACCCCTCTTATGTCTGGGCACTGCAGGAAGTCCTCTGCACCCACCGCTCTTTTGTCTGGGCACTGGTGGGGGTCATATCCACCCATCCCTCTTATGTCTAGGCACTGCTGGGAGTGATATCCACTCACCCCTCTTATGTCTGGGCACTGCTGGGAGTTCTCCGCTCCGACCCCTCTTATGTCTTGGCACTACTGGGAGTCCTCTGCACCCATCCCTCTTATGTCTGGGCACTGCAGGGAGTACTCTGCACACACCCCTTCTGTTTGGGCACTGCTGGGAGTCATATCCAGCCACTCCTTCAATGTCTGAGCACTGCTGGGAGTCCTCTGCACCCACCCCTCTTGTGTCTGGGCACTTCGGGGAGTCATATCCACCAACCCCTCCTATGTCTGGGCACTGCTGGGAGTCATATCCACCCACCCCTCCTATGCCTGGGCACTGCTGGGAGTCCTCCGCACCCACCCCTCTTATGTCTGGGCACTGCTGGCAGTCCTCTGCACCCACCCCTCTTATAACTGGGCACTGCTGGAAGTCCTCTGCACCCACCCCTCTTATGTATGGGCACTCCTGGGAGTCCTCTGCACCTACCCCTCTTATGTCTGGGCACTTCTGGGTGTCCTCTGCACCCACCCTTCTTATGTCTGGGCACTGCTGGGAGTCATATCCACCCAGCCCTCTTATGTGTGGGCACTGCTGGGAGTCCTCTGCACCTGCCCCTCTTATGTCTGGGCACTGCTGGGAGTCCTCTGCACCCACCCCTCTTGTGTCTGGGCACTGCTGAGAGTCCTCTACACCCACCCCTCTTATGTCTGGGCACTGCTGGGAGTCATATCCAGCCACCCCTCTTTTGTCTGGGCACTGGTCGTAGTCCTATCCACCCCCCACATTGTTGGCCTATGCTGGTAGTCCTGTGCACAAACCCCTCATATGTCTATGCACTGATGGGAGTCCTATCCACCCACCCCTCTTATGTCTGGTCACGGCGGGGAGTCATATGCACCCACCTCTCTTATGTCTGGGCACTGCTGGGAGTACTCTGCACCCACCCCTCTTATGTCTGGGCACTGGTGGGAAGACTCTGCACCCACCCCTCTTGTTTCTGGGCACTACTGGGAGTCATATCCAGCCACCCCTCTTATGTGTGGGCACTGTTGGGAGTCCTCTGCACCCACACCTCTTATGTGTGGGCACTGCTGGGAGTCCTCTGCACCGCCCCTCTTATGTCTGGTCACTGCTGGGAGTCATATCCACCCACCCCTCTTATGTCTGGGCACTGCTGGGAATCCACTGCACCCACCCCTCTTATGTCTGGGTACTGCTGGGAGTCCTCTACACCCACCCCTCTTATTTCTGAGCACTGCTGTGCGTCATATCCACCCACCCCTCTTATGTCTGGGCACTGCTGTGAGTCCTCTGCACCCACCCCTCTTATGTCTGGGCACTGCTGGGAGTCATATCCACCCACCCCTCTTATGCCTGGGCACTGCTGGGAGTCCTCTGCACCCACCCCTCTTATGTCTGGGCACTGCTGGGAGTCATATCCACCCACCCCTCTTATGCCTGGGCACTGCTGGGAGTCCTCTGCACCCACCCCTCTTGTATCTGGGCATTGCTGGGAGTCATATCCACCCACCCCTCTTATGCCTGGGCACTGCTGGGAGTCCTCCGCACCCATCCCTCTTATGTCTGGGCACTGCTGGCAGTCCTCTGCACCCACCCCTCTTATGACTGGGTACTGCTGGAAGTCCTCTGCACCCACCCCTCTTATGTATGGGCACTCCTGGGAGTCCTCTGCACCTACCCCTCTTATGTCTGGGCACTTCTGGGTGTCCTCTGCACCCACCCTTCTTATGTCTGGGCACTGCTGGGAGTCATATCCACCCAGCCCTCTTATGTGTGGGCACTGCTGGGAGTCCTCTGCACCCGCCCCTCTTATGTCTGGGCACTGCTGGGAGTCCTCTGCACCCACCCCTCTTGTGTCTGGGCACTGCTGAGAGTCCTCTACACCCACCCCTCTTATGTCTGGGCACTGCTGGGAGTCATATCCAGCCACCCTTCTTTTGTCTGGTCACTGGTCGTAGTCCTATCCACCCCCCACATTGTTGGCCTATGCTGGTAGTCCTGTGCACAAACCCCTCATATGTCTATGCACTGATGGGAGTCCTATCCACCCACCCCTCTTATGTCTGGTCACGGCGGGGAGTCATATGCACCCACCTCTCTTATGTCTGGGCACTGCTGGGAGTACTCTGCACCCACCCCTCTTATGTCTGGGCACTGGTGGGAAGACTCTGCACCCACCCCTCTTGTGTCTGGGCACTACTGGGAGTCATATCCAGCCACCCCTCTTATGTGTGGGCACTGTTGGGAGTCCTCTGCACCCACACCTCTTATCTGTGGGCACTGCTGGGAGTCCTCTGCACCGCCCCTCTTATGTCTGGTCACTGCTGGGAGTCATATCCAGCCACCCCTCTTTTGTCTGGGCACTGCTGGGAGTCATATCCAGCCACCCCTCTTATGTCTGGGCACTGCTGGGAGTCCTCTGCACCCACCCCTCTTATGTCTGGGCACTGCTGGGAGTCCTCTGCACCCACCCCTCTTATGTATGGGCACTTCTGGGAGTCCTCTGCTCCTACCCCTCTTATGTCTGGGCACTTCTGGGAGTCCTCTGCACCCACCCTTCTTATGTCTAGGCACTGCTGGGAGTCATATCCACCCACCCCTCTTATGTGTGGGCACTCCTGTGAGTTCTCTGCACCCACCCCTCTTATGTCCGGGCACTGCTGGGAGTCCTCTGCACCCACCCTTCTTATGTCTAGGCACTGCTGGGAATCATATCCAGCCACCCCTCTTATGTCTGGGCACTGCAGGAAGTCCTCTGCACCCACCGCTCTTTTGTCTGGGCACTGGTGGGGGTCATATCCACCCATCCCTCTTATGTCTGGGCACTGCTGGGAGTTCTCCGCTCGACCCCTCTTATGTCTTGGCACTACTGGGAGTCCTCTGCACCCATCCCTCTTATGTCTGGGCACTGCAGGGAGTACTCTGCACATCCCCCTTCTGTTTGGGCACTGCTGGGAGTCATATCCAGCCACTCCTTCTATGTCTGGGCACTGCTGGGAGTCCTCTGCACCCACCCCTCTTGTGTCTGGGCACTTCGGGGAGTCATATCCACCAACCCCTCCTATGTCTGGGCACTGCTGGGAGTCATATTCAGCCACCCCTCTTATGTCTGGGCACTGCTGGGAGTCATATCCAGCAACCCCTCTTATGTCTGGCACTGCTGGGGGTCATATCCAACTACCCCTCTTATGTGTGGGCACTGCTGGGAGTCTTCTGCACCCACCACTCCTATGTCTGGGCACTGCCGGGAGTCCTCTGCACCCACTCCTCTTATGTCTGGGCACTGATGTGAGTCATATCCACCCACCCCTCTTATGTGTGGGCACTGCTGGGAGTCTTCTGCACCCACCCCTCCTATGTCTGGGCACTGTCGGGAGTTCTCTGTACCCACCCCTCTTATGTCTGGGCAGTGCTGTGAGTCATATCCACCCACCCCTTTTATGTCTGGGCACTGCTGGGAATCCACTGCACCCACCCCTCTTATGTCTGGGTACTGCTGGGAGTCCTTTACACCCACCCCTCTTATTTCTGAGCACTGCTGTGCGTCATATCCACCCACCCCTCTTATGTCTGGGCACTGCTGTGGGTCCTCTGCATCTACCCCTCTTATGTCTGGGCACTGCTGGGAGTCATATCCACCCACCCCTCTTATGCCTGGGCACTGCTGGGAGTCCTCTGCACCCACCCCTCTTATGTCTGGGCACTGCTGGGAGTCATATCCAGCCACCCCTCTTATCTCTTGGCACTGCTGGGAGTCCTCTGCACCCACCCCTCTTATGTCTGGGCACTGCTGGGAGTCATATCCACCCACCCCTCTAATGCCTGGGCACTGCTGGGAGTCCTCTGCACCCACCCCTCTTATGTCAGGGCACTGCTGGGAGTCATATCCAGCCACCCCTCTTATGTCTGGGCACTGCTGGGAGTCCTCTGCACCCACCCCTCTTATGTCTGGGCACTGTTGGGAGTCATATCCACCCACCCCTCATATATCTGGGCATTGCTGGGAGTCATATCCACCCACCCCTCTTATGCCTGGGCACTGCTGCGAGTCCTCTGCACCCACCCCTCTTATGTCTGGGCACTGCTGGGAGTCATATCCACCCACCCAACTTATGCCTTGGCACTGCTGCGAGTCCTCTGCACCCACCCCTCTTGTATCTGGGCACTGCTGGGAGTCATATCCAGCCACCCCTCTTATGTCTGGGCACTGCTGGGAGTCCTCTGCACCCACACCTCTTATGTCTGGGCACTGCTGGGAGTCCTCTGCACCGCCCCTCTTATGTCTGGTCACTGCTGGGAGTCATATCCAGCCTCCCCTATTTTGTCTGGGCACTGCTGGGAGTCATATCCAGCCACCCGTCTTATGTCTGGGCACTGCTGGGAGTCCTCTGCACCCACCCCTCTTATGTCTGGGCACTGCTGGGAATCCTCTGCACCCACCCCTCTTGTGTCTGGGCACTGCTGGGAGTCATATCCACCCACTCCTCTTATGTCTGGGCACTACTGGGAGTCCTCTGAACCCACCCCCTTATGTCTGGGCACTGCTGGGAGTCCTCTGCACTGACCCCTCTTATGTCTGGGCACTGCTGGGAGTCTTCTGCACCCACCCCTCTTATGTCTGGGCACTGCTGGGAGTCCTCTGCACACACCCTTCTTATGTCTGGGCACTGCTGGGAGTCATATCCAGCCACTCCTCTAATGTCTGAGCACTGCTGGGAGTCCTCTGCACCCACCCCTCTTGTGTCTGGGCACTTCTGGGAGTCATATCCACCCACCCCTCCTGTGTCTGGGCACTGCTGGGAGTCATATCCAGCCACCCCTCTTATGTCTGGGTACTGCTGGGAGTCATATCCACCCACCCCTCTTATTTCTGGGCACTGCTGGGAGTCATATCCAGCCACCCCTCTTATGTCTGGCACTGCTGGGAGTCATATCCAACCACCCGTCTTATGTGTGGGCACTGCTGGGAGTCCTCTGCACCTACCCCTCCTATGTCTGGGCACTGCCGGGAGTCCTCTGCACCCACCCCTCTTATGTCTGGGCACTGCTGTGAGTCATATCCACCCACCCCTCTTATGTCTGGGCACTGCTGAGAGTCCACTGCACCCACCCCTCTTATGTCTGGGCACTGCTGGGAGTCCTCTACACCCACCCCTCTTATTTCTGGGCACTGCTGTGCGTCATATCCGCCCAAACCTCTTATGTCTGGGCACTGCTGTGAGTCCTCTGCACTCACCCCTCTTATGTCTGGGCACTGCTGGGAGTCATATCCACCCACCCCTCTTATGCCTGGGCACTGCTGGCAGTCCTCTGCACCCACCCCTCCTATGTCTGGGCACTGCTGGGAGTCATATCCAGCCACCCCTCTTATGTCTGGGCACTGCTGGGAGTCCTCTGCACCCACCCTCTAATGCCTGGGCACTGCTGGGAGTCATATCCAGCCACCCCTCTTATGTCTGGGCACTGCTGGGAGTCCTCTGCACCCACCCCTCTTATGTCTGGGCCCTGCTGGCAGTCATATCCACCCACCCCTCATGTGTCTGGGCATTGCTGGGAGTCATATCCAACCACCCCTCTTATGCCTGGGCACTGCTGGGAGTCCTCTGCATCCACCCCTCTTATGTCTGGGCACTGCTGGGAGTCATATCCACCCACCCCTCTTATGCCTGGGCACTGCTGGGAGTCCTCTGCACCCACCCCTCTTGTATCTGGGCATTGCTGGGAGTCATATCCACCCACCCCTCTTATGTCCGGGCACTGCTGGGAGTCCTCTGCACTAACCCCACTTATGTCTGGGCACTGCTGGGAATCATATCCAGCCACCCCTCTTATGTCTGGGCACTGCAGGAAGTCCTCTGCACCCACCGCTCTTTTGTCTGGGCACTGGTGGGGGTCATATCCACCCATCCCTCTTATGTCTGGGCACTGCTGGGAGTTCTCCGCTCGACCCCTCTTATGTCTTGGCACTACTGGGAGTCCTCTGCACCCATCCCTCTTATGTCTGGGCACTGCAGGGAGTACTCTGCACATCCCCCTTCTGTTTGGGCACTGCTGGGAGTCATATCCAGCCACTCCTTCTATGTCTGGGCACTGCTGGGAGTCCTCTGCACCCACCCCTCTTGTGTCTGGGCACTTCGGGGAGTCATATCCACCAACCCCTCCTATGTCTGGGCACTGCTGGGAGTCATATTCAGCCACCCCTCTTATGTCTGGGCACTGCTGGGAGTCATATCCAGCAACCCCTCTTATGTCTGGCACTGCTGGGGGTCATATCCAACTACCCCTCTTATGTGTGGGCACTGCTGGGAGTCTTCTGCACCCACCACTCCTATGTCTGGGCACTGCCGGGAGTCCTCTGCACCCACTCCTCTTATGTCTGGGCACTGCTGTGAGTCATATCCACCCACCCCTCTTATGTGTGGGCACTGCTGGGAGTCTTCTGCACCCACCCCTCCTATGTCTGGGCACTGTCGGGAGTTCTCTGTACCCACCCCTCTTATGTCTGGGCAGTGCTGTGAGTCATATCCACCCACCCCTTTTATGTCTGGGCACTGCTGGGAATCCACTGCACCCACCCCTCTTATGTCTGGGTACTGCTGGGAGTCCTTTACACCCACCCCTCTTATTTCTGAGCACTGCTGTGCGTCATATCCACCCACCCCTCTTATGTCTGGGCACTGCTGTGAGTCCTCTGCATCTACCCCTCTTATGTCTGGGCACTGCTGGGAGTCATATCCACCCACCCCTCTTATGCCTGGGCACTGCTGGGAGTCCTCTGCACCCACCCCTCTTATGTCTGGGCACTGCTGGGAGTCATATCCAGCCACCCCTCTTATCTCTTGGCACTGCTGGGAGTCCTCTGCACCCACCCCTCTTATGTCTGGGCACTGCTGGGAGTCATATCCACCCACCCCTCTAATGCCTGGGCACTGCTGGGAGTCCTCTGCACCCACCCCTCTTATGTCAGGGCACTGCTGGGAGTCATATCCAGCCACCCCTCTTATGTCTGGGCACTGCTGGGAGTCCTCTGCACCCACCCCTCTTATGTCTGGGCACTGTTGGGAGTCATATCCACCCACCCCTCATATATCTGGGCATTGCTGGGAGTCATATCCACCCACCCCTCTTATGCCTGGGCACTGCTGCGAGTCCTCTGCACCCACCCCTCTTATGTCTGGGCACTGCTGGGAGTCATATCCACCCACCCAACTTATGCCTTGGCACTGCTGCGAGTCCTCTGCACCCACCCCTCTTGTATCTGGGCACTGCTGGGAGTCATATCCAGCCACCCCTCTTATGTCTGGGCACTGCTGGGAGTCCTCTGCACCCACACCTCTTATGTCTGGGCACTGCTGGGAGTCCTCTGCACCGCCCCTCTTATGTCTGGTCACTGCTGGGAGTCATATCCAGCCTCCCCTATTTTGTCTGGGCACTGCTGGGAGTCATATTCAGCCACCCGTCTTATGTCTGGGCACTGCTGGGAGTCCTCTGCACCCACCCCTCTTATGTCTGGGCACTGCTGGGAATCCTCTGCACCCACCCCTCTTGTGTCTGGGCACTGCTGGGAGTCATATCCACCCACTCCTCTTATGTCTGGGCACTACTGGGAGTCCTCTGAACCCACCCCCTTATGTCTGGGCACTGCTGGGAGTCCTCTGCACTGACCCCTCTTATGTCTGGGCACTGCTGGGAGTCTTCTGCACCCACCCCTCTTATGTCTGGGCACTGCTGGGAGTCCTCTGCACACACCCCTCTTATGTCTGGGCACTGCTGGGAGTCATATCCAGCCACTCCTCTAATGTCTGAGCACTGCTGGGAGTCCTCTGCACCCACCCCTCTTGTGTCTGGGCACTTCTGGGAGTCATATCCACCCACCCCTCCTGTGTCTGGGCACTGCTGGGAGTCATATCCAGCCACCCCTCTTATGTCTGGGTACTGCTGGGAGTCATATCCACCCACCCCTCTTATTTCTGGGCACTGCTGGGAGTCATATCCAGCCACCCCTCTTATGTCTGGCACTGCTGGGAGTCATATCCAACCACCCGTCTTATGTGTGGGCACTGCTGGGAGTCCTCTGCACCTACCCCTCCTATGTCTGGGCACTGCCGGGTGTCCTCTGCACCCACCCCTCTTATGTCTGGGCACTGCTGTGAGTCATATCCACCCACCCCTCTTATGTCTGGGCACTGCTGAGAGTCCACTGCACCCACCCCTCTTATGTCTGGGCACTGCTGGGAGTCCTCTACACCCACCCCTCTTATTTCTGGGCACTGCTGTGCGTCTTATCCGCCCAAACCTCTTATGTCTGGGCACTGCTGTGAGTCCTCTGCACTCACCCCTCTTATGTCTGGGCACTGCTGGGAGTCATATCCACCCACCCCTCTTATGCCTGGGCACTGCTGGCAGTCCTCTGCACCCACCCCTCCTATGTCTGGGCACTGCTGGGAGTCATATCCAGCCACCCCTCTTATGTCTGGGCACTGCTGGGAGTCCTCTGCACCCACCCTCTAATGCCTGGGCACTGCTGGGAGTCATATCCAGCCACCCCTCTTATGTCTGGGCACTGCTGGGAGTCCTCTGCACCCACCCCTCTTATGTCTGGGCACTGCTGGCAGTCATATCCACCCACCCCTCATGTGTCTGGGCATTGCTGGGAGTCATATCCAACCACCCCTCTTATGCCTGGGCACTGCTGGGAGTCCTCTGCATCCACCCCTCTTATGTCTGGGCACTGCTGGGAGTCATATCCACCCACCCCTCTTATGCCTGGGCACTGCTGGGAGTCCTCTGCACCCACCCCTCTTGTATCTGGGCATTGCTGGGAGTCATATCCACCCACCCCTCTTATGCCTGGGCACTGCTGGGAGTCCTCCGCACCCACCCCTCTTATGTCTGGGCACTGCTGGCAGTCCTCTGCACCCACCCCTCTTATGTCTGGGCACTGCTGGGAGTCCTCTGCACCCACCCCTCTTATGTATGGGCACTTCTGGGAGTCCTCTGCACCTACCCCTCTTATGTCTGGGAACTTCTGGGTGTCCTCTGCACCCACCCTTCTTATGTCTGGGCACTGCTGGGAGTCATATCCACCCACCCCTCTTATGTGTGGGCACTGCTGGGAGTCCTCTGCACCCGCCCCTCTTATGTCCGGGCACTGCTGGGAGTCCTCTGCACCCACCCCTCTTGTGTCTGGGCACTGCTGGGAGTCCTCTACACCCACCCCTCTTATGTCTGGGCACTGCTGGGAGTCATATCCAGCCACCCCTCTTATGTGTGGGCACTGTTGGGAGTCCTCTGCACCCACCCCTCTTATGTCTGGGCACTGCTGGGAGTCATAAACAGCCACCCCTCTTATGTGTGGGCACTGCTGAGAGTCCTCTGCACCCACCCCTCTTATGTCTGGGCACTGATGGGAGTCCTCTGCACCCACCCCACTTGTGTGTGGGCACTGCTTGGAGTCAGATCCACCTACCCCTCTTATGTCTGGGCACTCCTGGGAGTTCTCTGCACCCACCCCTCTTATGTCTGGGCACTGCTGGGAGTCCTCTGCACCAACCCCACTTATATCTGGGCACTGCTGGGAATCATATCCAGCCACCCCTCTTATGTCTGGGCACTGCAGGAAGTCCTCTGCACCCACCGCTCTTTTGTCTGGGCACTGGTGGGAGTCATATCCACGCATCCCTCTTATGTATGGGCACTGCTGGGTGTCCTCTGCACCCACCCCTCTTATGTCTAGGCACTGCTGGGAGTGATATCCACTCACCCCTCTTATGTCTGGGCAATGCTGGGAGTTCTCTGCACCGACCCCTCTTATGTCTGGGCACTGCTTGGAGTCCTCTGCACCCATCCCTCTTATGTCTGGGCACTGCAGGGAGTCCTCTGCACACCCCCCTTATGTTTGGGCACTGCTGGGAGTCATATCTAACCATTCCTCCTATGTCTGGGCACTGCTGGGAGTCCTCTGCACCCAACCCTCTTGTGTCTGGGCAATTCGGGGAGTCATATCCACCAACCCCTCCTATGTCTGGGCACTGCTGGGAGTCATATTCAGCCACCCCTCTTATGTCTGGGCACTGCTGGGAGTCATATCCAGCCACCACTCTTATGTCTGGCACTGCTGGGGGTCATATCCAACTACCCCTCTTATGTGTGGGCACTGCTGGGAGTCTTCTGCACCCACCACTCCTATGTCTGGGCACTGCCGGGAGTCCTCTGCACCCACTCCTCTTATGTCTGGGCACTGCTGTGAGTCATATCCACCCACCCTTCTTATGTGCAGGCACTGCTGGGAGTCTTCTGCACCCACCCCTCCTATGTCTGGGCACTGTCGGGAGTTCTCTGCACCCACCCCTCTTATGTCTGGGCAGAGCTGTGAGTCATATCCACCCACCCCTCTTATGTCTGGGCACTGCTGGGAATCCACTGCACCCACCCCTCTTATGTCTGGGTACTGCTGGGAGTCCTCCGCACCCATCCCTCTTATGTCTGGGCACTGCTGGCAGTCCTCTGCACCCACCCCTCTTATGACTGGGTACTGCTGGAAGTCCTCTGCACCCACCCCTCTTATGTATGGGCACTCCTGGGAGTCCTCTGCACCTACCCCTCTTATGTCTGGGCACTTCTGGGTGTCCTCTGCACCCACCCTTCTTATGTCTGGGCACTGCTGGGAGTCATATCCACCCAGCCCTCTTATGTGTGGGCACTGCTGGGAGTCCTCTGCACCCGCCCCTCTTATGTCTGGGCACTGCTGGGAGTCCTCTGCACCCACCCCTCTTGTGTCTGGGCACTGCTGAGAGTCCTCTACACCCACCCCTCTTATGTCTGGGCACTGCTGGGAGTCATATCCAGCCACCCTTCTTTTGTCTGGGCACTGGTCGTAGTCCTATCCACCCCCCACATTGTTGGCCTATGCTGGTAGTCCTGTGCACAAACCCCTCATATGTCTATGCACTGATGGGAGTCCTATCCACCCACCCCTCTTATGTCTGGTCACGGCGGGGAGTCATATGCACCCACCTCTCTTATGTCTGGGCACTGCTGGGAGTACTCTGCACCCACCCCTCTTATGTCTGGGCACTGGTGGGAAGACTCTGCACCCACCCCTCTTGTGTCTGGGCACTACTGGGAGTCATATCCAGCCACCCCTCTTATGTGTGGGCACTGTTGGGAGTCCTCTGCACCCACACCTCTTATCTGTGGGCACTGCTGGGAGTCCTCTGCACCGCCCCTCTTATGTCTGGTCACTGCTGGGAGTCATATCCAGCCACCCCTCTTTTGTCTGGGCACTGCTGGGAGTCATATCCAGCCACCCCTCTTATATCTGGGCACTGCTGGGAGTCCTCTGCACCCACCCCTCTTATGTCTGGGCACTGCTGGGAGTCCTCTGCACCCACCCCTCTTATGTATGGGCACTTCTGGGAGTCCTCTGCTCCTACCCCTCTTATGTCTGGGCACTTCTGGGAGTCCTCTGCACCCACCCTTCTTATGTCTAGGCACTGCTGGGAGTCATATCCACCCACCCCTCTTATGTTTGGGCACCCCTGGGCGTTCTCTGCACCCACCCCTCTTATGTCCGGGCACTGCTGGGAGTCCTCTGCACCAACCCCACTTATGTCTGGGCACTGCTGGGAATCATATCCAGCCACCCCTCTTATGTCTGGGCACTGCAGGAAGTCCTCTGCACCCACCGCTCTTTTGTCTGGGCACTGGTGGGGGTCATATCCACCCATCCCTCTTATGTCTGGGCACTGCTGGGAGTTCTCCGCTCCGACCCCTCTTATGTCTTGGCACTACTGGGAGTCCTCTGCACCCATCCCTCTTATGTCTGGGCACTGCAGGGAGTACTCTGCACATCCCCCTTCTGTTTGGGCACTGCTGGGAGTCATATTCAGCCACTCCTTCTATGTCTGGGCACTGCTGGGAGTCCTCTGCACCCACCCCTCTTGTGTCTGGGCACTTCGGGGAGTCATATCCACCAACCCCTCCTATGTCTGGGCACTGCTGGGAGTCATATTCAGCCACCCCTCTTATGTCTGGGCACTGCTGGGAGTCATATCCAGCAACCCCTCTTATGTCTGGCACTGCTGGGGGTCATATCCAACTACCCCTCTTATGTCTGGGCACTGCCGGGAGTCCTCTGCACCCACTCCTCTTATGTCTGGGCACTGCTGTGAGTCATATCCACCCACCCCTCTTATGTGTGGGCACTGCTGGGAGTCTTCTGCACCCACCCCTCCTATGTCTGGGCACTGTCGGGAGTTCTCTGTACCCACCCCTCTTATGTCTGGGCAGTGCTGTGAGTCATATCCACCCACCCCTTTTATGTCTGGGCACTGCTGGGAATCCACTGCACCCACCCCTCTTATGTCTGGGTACTGCTGGGAGTCCTTTACACCCACCCCTCTTATTTCTGAGCACTGCTGTGCGTCATATCCACCCACCCCTCTTATGTCTGGGCACTGCTGTGAGTCCTCTGCATCTACCCCTCTTATGTCTGGGCACTGCTGGGAGTCATATCCACCCACCCCTCTTATGCCTGGGCACTGCTGGGAGTCCTCTGCACCCACCCCTCTTATGTCTGGGCACTGCTGGGAGTCATATCCAGCCACCCCTCTTATCTCTTGGCACTGCTGGGAGTCCTCTGCACCCACCCCTCTTATGTCTAGGCACTGCTGGGAGTCATATCCACCCACCCCTCTAATGCCTGGGCACTGCTGGGAGTCCTCTGCACCCACCCCTCTTATGTCAGGGCACTTCTGGGAGTCATATCCAGCCACCCCTCTTATGTCTGGGCACTGCTGGGAGTCCTCTGCACCCACCCCTCTTATGTCTGGGCACTGTTGGGAGTCATATCCACCCACCCCTCATATGTCTGGGCATTGCTGGGAGTCATATCCACCCACCCCTCCTATGCCTGGGCACTGCTGCGAGTCCTCTGCACCCACCCCTCTTATGTCTGGGCACTGCTGGGAGTCATATCCACCCACCCAACTTATGCCTTGGCACTGCTGCGAGTCCTCTGCACCCACCCCTCTTGTATCTGGGCACTGCTGGGAGTCATATCCAGCCACCCCTCTTATGTCTGGGCACTGCTGGGAGTCCTCTGCACCCACACCTCTTATGTCTGTGCACTGCTGGGAGTCCTCTGCACCACCCCTCTTATGTCTGGTCACTACTGGGAGTCATATCCAGCCTCCCCTATTTTGTCTGGGCACTGCTGGGAGTCATATCCAGCCACCCGTCTTATGTCTGGGCACTGCTGGGAGTCCTCTGCACCCACCCCTCTTATGTCTGGGCACTGCTGGGAATCCTCTGCACCCACCCCTCTTGTGTCTGGGCACTGCTGGGAGTCATATCCACCCACTCCTCTTATGTCTGGGCACTACTGGGAGTCCTCTGAACCCACCCCCTTATGTCTGGGCACTGCTGGGAGTCCTCTGCACTGACCCCTCTTATGTCTGGGCACTGCTGGGAGTCTTCTGCACCCACCCCTCTTATGTCTGGGCACTGCTGGGAGTCCTCTGCACACACCCCTCTTATGTCTGGGCACTGCTGGGAGTCATATCCAGCCACTCCTCTAATGTCTGAGCACTGCTGGGAGTCCTCTGCACCCACCCCTCTTGTGTCTGGGCACTTCTGGGAGTCATATCCACCCACCCCTCCTGTGTCTGGGCACTGCTGGGAGTCATATCCAGCCACCCCTCTTATGTCTGGGTACTGCTGGGAGTCATATCCACCCACCCCTCTTATTTCTGGGCACTGCTGGGAGTCATATCCAGCCACCCCTCTTATGTCTGGCACTGCTGGGAGTCATATCCAACCACCCGTCTTATGTGTGGGCACTGCTGGGAGTCCTCTGCACCTACCCCTCCTATGTCTGGGCACTGCCGGGAGTCCTCTGCACCCACCCCTCTTATGTCTGGGCACTGCTGTGAGTCATATCCACCCACCCCTCTTATGTCTGGGCACTGCTGAGAGTCCACTGCACCCACCCCTCTTATGTCTGGGCACTGCTGGGAGTCCTCTACACCCACCCCTCTTATTTCTGGGCACTGCTGTGCGTCATATCCACCCAAACCTCTTATGTCTGGGCACTGCTGTGAGTCCTCTGCACTCACCCCTCTTATGTCTGGGCACTGCTGGGAGTCATATCCACCCACCCCTCTTATGCCTGGGCACTGCTGGCAGTCCTCTGCACCCACCCCTCCTATGTCTGGGCACTGCTGGGAGTCATATCCAGCCACCCCTCTTATGTCTGGGCACTGCTGGGAGTCCTCTGCACCCACCCCTCTTATGTCTGGGCACTGCTGGCAGTCATATCCACCCACCCCTCATGTGTCTGGGCATTGCTGGGAGTCATATCCAACCACCCCTCTTATGCCTGGGCACTGCTGGGAGTCCTCTGCATCCACCCCTCTTATGTCTGGGCACTGTTGGGAGTCATATCCACCCACCCCTCTTATGCCTGGGCACTGCTGGGAGTCCTCTGCACCCACCCCTCTTGTATCTGGGCATTGCTGGGAGTCATATCCACCCACCCCTCTTATGCCTGGGCACTGCTGGGAGTCCTCCGCACCCACCCCTTTTTTGTCTGGGCACTGCTGGCAGTCCTCTGCACCCACCCCTCTTATGTCTGGGCACTGCTGGGAGTCCTCTGCACCCACCCCTCTTATGTATGGGCACTTCTGGGAGTCCTCTGCACCTACCCCTCTTATGTCTGGGAACTTCTGGGTGTCCTCTGCACCCACCCTTCTTATGTCTGGGCACTGCTGGGAGTCATATCCACCCACCCCTCTTATGTGTGGGCACTGCTGGGAGTCCTCTGCACCCGCCCCTCTTATGTCCGGGCACTGCTGGGAGTCCTCTGCACCCACCCCTCTTGTGTCTGGGCACTGCTGGGAGTCCTCTACACCCACCCCTCTTATGTCTGGGCACTGCTGGGAGTCATATCCAGCCACCCCTCTTATGTGTGGGCACTGTTGGGAGTCCTCTGCACCCACCCCTCTTATGTCTGGGCACTGCTGGGAGTCATAAACAGCCACCCCTCTTATGTGTGGGCACTGCTGAGAGTCCTCTGCACCCACCCCTCTTATGTCTGGGCACTGATGGGAGTCCTCTGCACCCACCCCACTTGTGTGTGGGCACTGCTTGGAGTCAGATCCACCTACCCCTCTTATGTCTGGGCACTCCTGGGAGTTCTCTGCACCCACCCCTCTTATGTCTGGGCACTGCTGAGAGTCCTCTGCACCAACCCCACTTATATCTGGGCACTGCTGGGAATCATATCCAGCCACCCCTCTTATGTCTGGGCACTGCAGGAAGTCCTCTGCACCCACCGCTCTTTTGTCTGGGCACTGGTGGGAGTCATATCCACCCATCCCTCTTATGTATGGGCACTGCTGGGTGTCCTCTGCACCCACCCCTCTTATGTCTAGGCACTGCTGGGAGTGATATCCACTCACCCCTCTTATGTCTGGGCAATGCTGGGAGTTCTCTGCACCGACCCCTCTTATGTCTGGGCACTGCTTGGAGTCCTCTGCACCCATCCCTCTTATGTCTGGGCACTGCAGGGAGTCCTCTGCACACCCCCCTTATGTTTGGGCACTGCTGGGAGTCATATCTAGCCACTCCTCCTATGTCTGGGCACTGCTGGGAGTCCTCTGCACCCAACCCTCTTGTGTCTGGGCAATTCGGGGAGTCATATCCACCAACCCCTCCTATGTCTGGGCACTGCTGGGAGTCATATTCAGCCACCCCTCTTATGTCTGGGCACTGCTGGGAGTCATATCCAGCCACCACTCTTATGTCTGGCACTGCTGGGGGTCATATCCAACTACCCCTCTTATGTGTGGGCACTGCTGGGAGTCTTCTGCACCCACCACTCCTATGTCTGGGCACTGCCGGGAGTCCTCTGCACCCACTCCTCTTATGTCTGGGCACTGCTGTGAGTCATATCCACCCACCCTTCTTATGTGCGGGCACTGCTGGGAGTCTTCTGCACCCACCCCTCCTATGTCTGGGCACTGTCGGGAGTTCTCTGCACCCACCCCTCTTATGTCTGGGCAGAGCTGTGAGTCATATCCACCCACCCCTCTTATGTCTGGGCACTGCTGGGAATCCACTGCACCCACCCCTCTTATGTCTGGGTACTGCTGGGAGTCCTCTACACCCACCCCTCTTATTTCTGAGCACTGCTGTGCGTCATATCCACCCACCCCTCCTATGTCTGGGCACTGCTGTGAGTCCTCTGCATCCACCCCTCTTATGTCTGGGCACTGCTGGGAGTCATATCCACCCACCCCTCTTATGCCTGGGCACTGCTGGGAGTCCTCTGCACCCACCCCTCTTATGTCGGGGCACTGCTGGGAGTCATATCCAGCCACCCCTCTTATCTCTGGGCACTGCTGGGAGTCCTTTGCACCCACCCCTCTTCTGTCTGGGCACTGCTGGGAGTCATATCCACCCACCCCTCTTATGCCTGGGCACTGCTGGGGGTCCTCTGCACCGACCCCTCTTATGTCTGGGCACTGCTGGGAGTCATATCCACCCACCCCTCATATGTCTGGGCATTGCTGGGAGTCATATCCACCCACCCCTCTTATGCCTGGGCACTGCTGGAGTCCTCTGCACCCACCCCTCTTATGTCTGGGCACTGCTGGGAGTCATATCCACCCACCCCTCTTATGCCTGGGCACTGCTGGGAGTCCTCTGCACCCACCCCTCTTGTATCTGGGCATTGCTGCGAGTCATATCCACCCATCCCTCTTATGCCTGGGCACTGCTGGGAGTCCTCCGCACCCACCCCTCTTATGTCTGGGCACTGCTGGGAGTCCTCTGCACCCACCCCTCTTATGTCTGGGCACTGCTGGGAGTCCTCTGCACCCACCCCTCTTATGTATGGGCACTTCTGGGAGTCCTCTGCACCTACCCCTCTTATGTCTGGGCACTTCTGGGAGTCCTCTGCACCCACCCTTCTTATGTCTGGGCACTGCTGGGAGTCATATCCAACCACCCCTCTTATGTGAGGGCACAGCTGGGAGTCCTCTGCACCCACCCCTCTTGTGTCTGGGCACTGCTGGGAGTCCTCTACACCCACCCCTCTTATGTCTGGGCACTGCTGGGAGTCATATCCAGCCACCCCTCTTATGTCTGGGCACTGGTCGTAGTCCTATCCACCCCCCATATTGTTGGCCTATGCTGGTAGTCCTGTGCACAAACCCCTCATATGTCTATGCACTGATGGGAGTCCTATCCACCCACCTCTCTTATGTCTGGGCACTGCTGAGAGTACTCTGCACCCACCCCTCTTATGTCTGGGCACTGGTGGGAAGACTCTGCACCCACCCCTCTTGTGTCTGGGCACTGCTGGGAGTCATATCCAGCAACCCCTCTTATGTGTGGGCACTGCTGAGAGTCCTCTGCACCCATCCCTCTTATGTCTGGGCACTGATGGGAGTCCTCTGCACCCACCCCACTTGTGTGTGGGCACTGCTGGGAGTCAAATCCACCCACCCCTCTTATGTCTGGGCACTCCTGGGGGTTCTCTGCACCCACCCCTCTTATGTCTGGGCACTGCTGGGAGTCCTCTGCACCAACCCCACTTATATCTGGGCACTGCTGGGAATCATATCCAGCCACCGCTCTTATGTCTGGGCACTGCAGGAAGTCCTCTGCACCCACTGCTCTTTTGTCTGGGCACTGGTGGGAGTCATATCCACCCATCCCTCTTATGTATGGGCACTGCTGGGTGTCCTCTGCACCCACCCCTCTTATGTCTAGGCACTGCTGGGAGTGATATCCACTCACCCCTCCTATGTCTGAGCACTGCTGGGAGTCATATTCAGCCACCCCTCTTATGTCTGGGAACTGCTGGGAGTGATATCCAGCCATCCCTCTTATGTCTGGCACTGCTGGGGGTCATATCCAACTACCCCTCTTATGTGTGGGCACTGCTGGGAGTCTTCTGCACCCACCACTCCTATGTCTTGGAGTTCTGGACTTTTTGGTTCCGTCCAGAGGTGTCAGGGACAACACCCGAAGACCCCGGAGTTCAACCTGTCTCGGTGCACAAACAAACAGAAACACGGGCTTCTCGATGGTGGCGTCAAAGACCAAAGGTTTATTACTGCAGGGACACAGAAGTCACAGAAACTGCACACGGGCAGTGTCTAGGAGCCTGTTCAATTTGTACAAAGAGGGTTGTTCCTTATATACTAAATATTCTGCTCGGGGCAAATTCTTTACATGTTACCACAGTTCTAAACATTCGTGTCTTAAACAATAAATATTTGGCGTTGCACAGGAATCGTCAACAGTATCTGATGTCAAAACATTACGAATGAGGGGTTCCCACTAGTCCATCATAATCCCATGTCAATTCTTCATTCAAGACCCGGACCGCCTCATCGTAAATTTCGTTACCTCCCCCTAATAAAGGCCCAGAAGGAAAGGAGCAGAGCCAGGTGTGGAAGATAGAAAGACAGGATAAGAGATGTTTGTGGGTCGTAAATGGGCACGGTCACCAGCTTCGGCTGCCTAATCATGATCAGGCCAACGAACACAAGAACCAGTATAGCAGGACTGGCCTCAGGCTGGGGAGGCAGCTCTTGCCGAGTCATGCTGCCACAGCGTTGCTGGCCTAAGGTGCACGTGTCACTCGCAAGGTGAATCGCCGGCTAAAGCCTACGTGTCCTTAAATGAAAAGAGGTCATTGTGTGTCCATTGACTATGTGAGGGCAAGGAATACAAAATGGCTTCCGTGTTCTAAGATGGATGCCATGGGTAGAACAGAAATGTGTGTGTAACTGGAGTGCTCTTGCTCGTAGCATAGCGAAAACACCAGGATATACTAAATGGATCATTTGCGGTCCACTGATACCAAAATTATGTATTTACGACAATGTTACAAACACGAGTAAAATCGTCACGGAACCTCAGACCCTCCTTTTGCCCTTACATAGGCAATTACTCAGTCTATATCAGAGTCAGAGTCTAATTCTATGCTCATTAGGTCAGTGACATGTTGTTGTATCATCATCCTGTCTCGTGCCTTTTCTCCTAATGCAGGTGGTTTTCTGAAACAGGTTGCAGCACAGAGACTACACAGAGCGGGACCACATTGGATAATAAGACAGCACGAGAACAGAAATACTAGGATGACACCAATGACCATCAGAACCTTCCATCCCCACGCTGATACCAGAGTCCAAAACCACTCCATGAAGGACCAGTTTCCCTTATCTACGTGTATAGAGTCGGAAATCTTGTGTAGCTTAGAGATTGCTTCATAGACTGTTGGAGCATTATTTGGAATAAAGACACAGCAGCTCGATTGGATCATTCTGCATACCCCACCTCGATCTGCAAGTATTACGTCTAGAACCATACGGTTCTGCAACGTCATGAGACGATCCGCCAGAAGCTCAGCTGTTAAGTTACTAAGGGCACCAGCAGTTTCTGTAATAGTAGATTCAACTACCCGTGTTAGTTGACGTAGATTTCTACTATTGGCCATAGGCCCCCAAAACGGAAGGAAACCTTTGAAAAAGTCTCCAGCTTCTTGACCAGCGGTATCTTCCTTGCTGAAGACACCTCTTGCTACTCTGGTCTTGTGATAATCTGAAGAAGCAGTGTATGTCGGAGGTAACAATCGAGCAATATAACATGAACCTGAGAAGTCAGCAGGCAGCCATGTATAAGCTTTGTCCTGACAGATGAAGTAGGTACCCCTAGCAGTCAGAAAGGCAGGGGAGGAGTTAGACGGAAATACGTAAGTCTCAACGCACTCACTCTTCCCTAGCTGAGCTCTCGGATTTCTCCCATTTCCTTGCAAACAGACTTGACCTCGGTGAGGCACGACCCAAACTGAAGTGGAGCTTTTACGCTTGCTTTCTCCCAAACTAAGGCGATACTCTGTAGAGTTCCAACTCAAATACACCCGTAATTCATCTCTAGGGTAAGATGGAGTATTATTGACGTCTTTAATCATATCAATAATTCCCTGGACTAAAGCTTTGTTGGCTGAGTTGTATTTAGTGGACCGTGGTGGACGCGGAGGATAGGTCTCAAGGGCATATGAAAAAATGGTCTGAAAGGCCTGAAATGATCCATTGTAGCTAAAAGGCAAGACTAAATAGGGAATGCCTTTATCCATAGTGTGAGGTATCAAGCCGCACACCCAGCAGTCTGTAGTATTAACTACCAGTTGGTGTTGATGCAAGAGCTGTACAAATGTATTGTTAATAAATTCTGAGCGTCGAGCTTGTTCGTGTTCAGGAAATGAGTGAAAAGAATGCATAGAAGAAACCGTAGAAGTAGTAGGATCAAGGGGAGGTACTGTAGTTACTGGCATAAAAATCAAATGTACACCAAAGATGATTCCACCCACCAACGTTATCAAAACGATTAAAAACGTAACTGCACATTGCATTAGAAAGCATTTGCTGTGAAGTATTCGGTACAGTCTATTTCTGCGAACATAAATTACATTTTCTCGTTGCAGCTCAGGAAGCTCCATCTTCTACGACCGTTCGCGACCACTGATGATGTGTACGTAGATGAAAATGCCTCTATCAGCCCTGGGAGTTCCCAGAACTAACAGAAAGATCGACCTTGTGTCTGACCCCCGCAGATTCAACTAGGCACACAGCCACGACCCTACGGCTACCCAGACGGCAAGGCAATTTTAAAACAAAAAGAAACAATACAAAGTATTAGCAAACTTCCTGGCTGGAGGCAATGTATAGCAAATTCAAATCTGAAAATAGGCAGTTTCCTGCTTTATTTGTCCATTTTGCGAGAACGTAAGTTGTATCTCAGTTTTGCAGGAGCTGTCTGATCTGGAAACAATGTATTTTCAGCTGACGTTGCAATGTTCACGTTCGCAGATGGCAAATGTTCTTTTGGTGCAGATGGCAAATGTTCAGGGTTCAAAAGAGCAGTTTCAGGAGGAGAGTCAGAATTTGGTGAATCCGTGATCAGTTCTGCATCGCTGAAAGGTATGAACCTGGGGATTTGTTCCGTTTCAGAGGCACCGATTCCTTTCTTTACCCAGTTGTCGTAAGGAAGTGGCAGAGGCACACGTTTGGCATGTGTCGTATGGATCCAGTTCTTCCTTCCGGCCACACGAATAGCAGTTCTCGTTGCTAGTAGGACTTGGAAAGGGCCAATGAATCTGGGCTGAAGATTTTTCGTTCTTGCAAAATTTCTAATGACCACCTGATCACCTGGTTTCAGCTGATGGCCTGGACTCTCCGGTGGCTTTGGCAATGCATCGAAAACCTGTTGGTGAATAAGACTCAATTTAGCAGTCAAGTCGAAAAGGTAATCAATTAACATTGGGTATTCCAGCTGCTTGAATTCTTTTGGTCTAGGTACCCCCCAAACATTTGCAGGACGACCAAAAACTATTTCATAAGGACTAAGCCCTACTCTAGAATGTACAGTTGCTCTTGTTGATAGCAAAGCCAAAGGCAATGCGTCTGGCCAGGACAAACCCGTGGATGCTTGTATCTTAGCAAGTTTCAGTTTAAGGGTGCCATTGTAACCCTCGACTAAACCCGCGGACTGGGGATGATTCGCACTATGAAACTTCTGTCTAATCCCTAGGCCGGCACACACACTCTGCATAACTTTCCCTACGAACTCACTTCCGTTATCTGACCATACAATCCGTGGCATTCCGTATCTGGGGAAGTATTCTTTAAGAAGAATTTTGGCAGTGGATAAGGCAGTATTGTCCTTTAGCGGGTATGCTTCGATCCATCTGGAGAAAGCACAAACTACCACTAGGACGTATTTCAGGTTATTACAACGATCCATGTGAATGAAGTCTAGCTGGATCACTTCAAAGGGGCAGGAAGGAGGAGCGAAGTGACCTGCAGGTGTGGGGATTCCCTTGCCAGGATTATGCACCAAGCATACCATACAATTTCTCACCACTCTCTCTGCACATTTACTAATCCCATCATTCTTCCAGACCGGAGCCAACATCTTACAAATCCCTTTTGAACTGATGTGAGCTGTTCCATGTGCCATCGTTACTACTGCAAGCACATACGCATCAGGCAACATCCAACGCTGTTGTTCCGACAAGTCAATCCAACACCCACTCGAGTCCAATTTACCCGTGCTCTCTCTCCATGCAAGCTTTTCCTCCTCAGTCGCCTCTTTCTGAATTTCCTTCACGCTTTCCACTGTGTCCTCACACATTCCAGACTCAGAAATCCATCTTGCAGACGTTGCAACATACATTCTACTCATCATATTTCTAGCTGTCTGTTTTGCAGTCTCATCAGCAAAAGCATTCCCACGACCAACATCATCCGTGATTGCTTTATGAGCACTGCATTTCACAATCGCAACTTCAGTCGGCAAGGTTAGAGATTCCAACAAGTCATTAACTAGCTGGCCATGTTGAATCTTAGTCCCATGGGACGTAATGAAACCTCTCTCTTTCCACAAGCGGCCAAAACTATGGGCCACGCCGAACGCGTACTGACTATCTGTGAACACATTCACTCTCTTTCCCTTAGCTAAAACGCACGCTCTTGTTAGCGCGATCAATTCTGCAGCCTGGGCAGAATTCTGACTCACTCTTGCAGTCTCCACAATCGTACTCAAGGTCGTTACTGCATAAGCAGCAGTCACATCACCATTCTCCAATTTGAAGCAAGACCCATCAACATACATCGTGCCATCTGGATCTGACAACGGAGTGTTTTTTAGATCAATTCGTCCTTTTGTTTCTTCCTCAGTTTTGAAATAACAGTCGTGTGGTTCGGAATCACTCGACTCTTGGCTAGTCGGCAACAATGTTGCTGGATTCAATACATTGCATCTTTTGATCTGAATATGACTAGCTAACAGTGTCAGTTCATAACCTGATAATCTAGCACTGGTAAGGTGTTGCGTCTTGGTTCGGTTCATGAGTGTATCCACAGCATGAGGAACCATAACTACTAGCATGTTGTTCATTACTAAACCAGCAGATTGTCGAATGGAAGCTGCAGCTGCGGCTGTAGCTCTCAAGCAACTAGGCAATGCTCTGGCTACCGGATCTAACGTTGATGAAAAATACGCACAAGGGCGTTGTTTATCACCAAATTTCTGCGTCAAAACACTCAATGCACAACCTTCTCTCTCGTGGACATAGAGCGTGAATGGCTTACTGTAGTCGGGTGTACCCAATACAGGTGCTGAACACAGTGCATTTCGTAACTCAGAAAAACTCTGCTGACATTCAGCAGACCATGGTACCGGACTCGGAACACCTTTCCCAGTCAAGGCTACCAATGGTTTTGCTAAAAGAGAAAAATTTGGGATCCATTGCCTACAATATGAGGTAATACCTAAAAAGGCACGTACTTCTCTCTGCGTGCTAGGAACATTCATCTGTGTAATTGCTTTTATTCTCTCTGGGGTCAACTTCCTTCCCTCCTTTGACAAGAGATGACCTAGGTAGGTCACTTCTTGGCAGCAGTATTGCATTTTTGAAGGTGACACCTTGTGATTCAAATCTGACAAGTGATGCAATAAAGAAATCGTAGCTGTTTTGCAAGTTTCTTTGTCATCAGCAGCCACCAGAAGATAATCGACATATTGTACTAAAGCAGAACCAAGAGGAAGTACGAAGGAATCTAACTGGCTTTTTAATGCTTGACTGTAAATGGATGGGCTTTCACAATAGCCTTGTGGAGCGCGTTTAAACCTAAAGCTTCGTCCTCCTAGAGAGAAACCGAAGATATCTCTGCTTTCTTCGGCTATCGGAATGCTGAAAAAGGCATTTTTCAAGTCGACAACCGAAAACCATGCTGCTGTAGCAGGAATCAACGTTAACAATGCAGTAATGTCTGGAACCACAGGAAACTGTGGAATCACAATTTTATTAACCTCTCTGAGATCAATTACAAACCTATATACTGGAGGTTTTGTAGGGTCAGTTCGTTTCAAAATAGGCAGTACAGGACTATTACAGACATTACCTCTAGTTTCTTCTATAACGTCTTTCTCAATCAGATCATGCACTATCAGTAGGAGCGCACGCTCACCTTCACTAGAGATTCTGTATTGTGGAATTCGTGGAAGTTTGACATTTGCTTTCAAAGTTACTACATAGGGTGGAATTTCCAATAGACCTACATCATTAGGACCAGTCGCCCAAAGAGTATCAGGGAGTGAACGCAGCTCTGGTGGGAGCGCATCCATCGACAAGTACATCGGAGAGATTATTCTTTTACCCAACGTAAGCTGTACTCCTGCTGGAGAACAGTACAATGTCGCGTACAGGCGTTTTAACAAGTCTAAACCAAGCAGATTTTCGTTACAACCTGTCGTCAAAATCAGGGGTGCTTTCAATTGACAGGGTCCAACAGAAATAGACAAAGGACCAGAAACAGGGTTGTGAACAGGGGCGCCCGAAAAACCTACTGAAACGTTTGTTGAGCCAGACAAAGGTGCGCCAGGGAGTTTCGCATGTATGATAGAACTTTTTGCTGCACCAGTATCCAACAGAAACGGTTTGACTATACCTGATGTTGCTACTGCGACATAAGGCCCACTCTGATCTACTGGAACTGATACTACTCCCTCTCTTTGTCCATGGCTGTCCTAGTACTCACTTTGCTGAACTTCCTCACTAGCTTCATAATAGTCTTCAACATGATATTGTGGAGACCTATTCTGTTGGGCAGATTGTCCATTTCGCTGGTCGAAATAATTAGAAGGGCGATCACTCGTCTGCGGAGGCATAGCACCTCGTCCTCGACCTCTAGAGTTTTGCATAGAACTACCACGACCTCTCTGAGCTGCCGCAGCATTATTTTGTGCCCGAACTGGACACTCATTTTTGTAATGACCTTCCACTTTGCAATAAGCACATTGATTCCATTGGTATTGTGGTCTTTGAAAATTATATTCCGTTCTTTGATATGACCCTTGCTGCATATTCGTCTGATTCGTGCGAGGCGGATAAGCTTGCTGTAAAAGTACTTTAGTTTTTAAATCTTTCGTCTTTTTATCTGATTTTTCCTTCTCTTCTTTATCCCTATTTTCATAGTACTGGGCAGTCGCAAGTATTTGCGCAGTCGTAGAGACAGCCCACGCACTTTCAGAATTCTTTAATTTACCACTAAGTTCTGGTAACAGATTGTGCACAAATTTATCAACAAATAATCTCTGGCCTCCTTCTGTGCTCATATCCTGACCACTATGATCCACGAAAGTCTCCTCGAATCTTGTGAAAAAGTCTGAGACGCTTTCGTCTTTCTTTTGTTTGCACGCGGACAATTTGTCCCAGTTAACGCGTAATGCTGGCATCAAGGTTTTCATTAAATCGATTATTCTACCAGGCAAATTAGCAATTAGGGGTTCTGGTTTGGAACCACCTATTTGTTGACCATCCGCTGCAATTATAGCTGCCCAGTCACCACCTAGGGCAACTGGATGATTCTCTTTACGAATTTTAGCCCAAATTGGTTGCGGTACTACATTACCAAATAGCAGATCTATGTCAGCAAGATTCAATACACAAGCGTCAACTGTTTGAGCCAACTCTTTGTAGTACCCTGCAGGATTTTTACGCGGATCTGGCAAGGCCTGCTTCACTGCTAATACTTCAGCTCGCTTCCATGGAATATGTATCCATACTCTCTGGAATTGTGCCGGAGCGGCTGCAATACCAAGGTTTACATTAGCTTGCACAGCTTCACGCCAAATTGGTGGAACCTCTCTCATTGGGTATTGACGATTTTGTTTCGTACTGCGTTTCCCTAACTCTCTTGGTGAACGAAGGGATGAGTCGGTTCTATAACTTACAACCAGTTCCATCGCTTCTTTTATATTTTGTCCAACTATCATACCTGCAGCAAACTCTTTCTGAACATTAATTAATTCTTCTAGATTTGATTCAGGGTCATCCTCTTCCAATTCCTCACGTAGAAGGAAACACATTTCATCGAACACATATCGTTGTGTCGGTTCATTCCATTGCATAAATGTATCTAATACATCTTGTACATTATATCTTCCAACTTTCGAAACCCATCTAAGAGCAGTGGAATCTAATATTCCTCTTTCTTCAGTACTGGGAAGCTGACTACGCCTCTGTACAGAGTCAGAGGTAGGAGTCTTAATCAGAGTTTTATAGAAGGGAGATAGAATATTAGAGACAGAATCAGTGATTCTCCGACGAACAGAAAGCGGAGTCATAATATTAGCAGAGGCAGTAAATAGAGTAGCAGTTGGAACAGATAGATTAGGAACAGTAGGAGTAGCAGGAAAAATAGCTTGTGAACTAGCAGGTGTGAGCGATACAGGTATAGGTAAAGAAGCCGGCAACCCTGGAAGAGGGGTTGTCGAAGGAACATTAATATTGACCACAGGAGGTACAGGAACTTGATTCAGGGGAGCGGGAACACCAGGTTGTCCAGCAACCGGTAATTGAACATTCGGTATAGGTGGAGCCGTAGCACCCTGTGCATACGGTGGGGGTGATCGTAACAAGTAAGACAACAGGGGATCCTTTTCAGGGTCCTCTACTATCTTAGCCGTACTCGATGGTAAAGCAGGATAGCACTTGTCTATCGCTAAATTACGCTCTCTATTGGCCACCTCCATCGCTTTTTCAGACTCGTTGAGTTGCAGCTGCCTAGCAGACTGTTCTAAAGTCAACTCTTGCTCTTTCTGTTCTTTCTTCAACTTTTTAATTTCTCTCTGTTTAGATTCTTTTCGCCAATAACGGAAAGAATCAAACATTGCCGGCCGGGCTTTCTTCTTAAACAACCTTCTTTCTAGATTATCGAGAACTTCAGGTTCAAAACTACCATGTAGTGGCCAACTAAGGACACCATCTTTCTCTGTGAAGCGGATCCATACCTCGTTATAAGAGATAGGGCCCACACCAAATTTGCAATATAGATCATAAAGGGGAGTTCCAATCGGAGGAACCAAACACGAGTCCTCCAACTGGGAATCACTGTTGCAACTAAAACAAGGCAACATACAATTTTTCCGACTTACCATTTTATAATCCGGAACACAAAACAAACAAGACACAAACAGAAAAGATGCGTACTCGAACCAAGAACTTAGGCCTACCAGAACTGACAAATGTATCGATACCTGAACTGAACAGAATGATTATCGTAACCAGAATAACCAGTGATAATCTTACAGAACTGAACTGAACTGAGAACTAAAAGGATTATCCAAACAGGAGCAACCCTCACAAAATACTTAACTGAGGTACTGAAGACGTCACCAAGGAGAAACCCGTCACGTCTCGCCGTACTAAGGACTGCACCTCGGGTCCAAGACAGGGCGACGGTCAAGGCAACGGACCACTGCAGCCGTCTGAACGGGAACCCTCGTGGAAGAGAACGTCGGGGCCACTTTTGCGATATGCCGGGATCGATGAAGTGGGGCGCCTCCCTCTGAAATCTTCACACGAAGCTCCTCGAACTCTTCAGGCTTTTGGACCGGTACCGAATGACGTCGCCCCACGTTGGGCGCCAATTGGAGTTCTGGACTTTTTGGTTCCGTCCAGAGGTGTCAGGGACAACACCCGAAGACCCCGGAGTTCAACCTGTCTCGGTGCACAAACAAACAGAAACACGGGCTTCTCGATGGTGGCGTCAAAGACCAAAGGTTTATTACTGCAGGGACACAGAAGTCACAGAAACTGCACACGGGCAGTGTCTAGGAGCCTGTTCAATTTGTACAAAGAGGGTTGTTCCTTATATACTAAATATTCTGCTCGGGGCAAATTCTTTACATGTTACCACAGTTCTAAACATTCGTGTCTTAAACAATAAATATTTGGCGTTGCACAGGAATCGTCAACAGTATCTGATGTCAAAACATTACGAATGAGGGGTTCCCACTAGTCCATCATAATCCCATGTCAATTCTTCATTCAAGACCCGGACCGCCTCATCGTAAATTTCGTTACCTCCCCCTAATAAAGGCCCAGAAGGAAAGGAGCAGAGCCAGGTGTGGAAGATAGAAAGACAGGATAAGAGATGTTTGTGGGTCGTAAATGGGCACGGTTACCAGCTTCGGCTGCCTAATCATGATCAGGCCAACGAACACAAGAACCAGTATAGCAGGACTGGCCTCAGGCTGGGGAGGCAGCTCTTGCCGAGTCATGCTGCCACAGCGTTGCTGGCCTAAGGTGCACGTGTCACTCGCAAGGTGAATCGCCGGCTAAAGCCTACGTGTCCTTAAATGAAAAGAGGTCATTGTGTGTCCATTGACTATGTGAGGGCAAGGAATACAAAATGGCTTCCGTGTTCTAAGATGGATGCCATGGGTAGAACAGAAATGTGTGTGTAACTGGAGTGCTCTTGCTCGTAGCATAGCGAAAACACCAGGATATACTAAATGGATCATTTGCGGTCCACTGATACCAAAATTATGTATTTACGACAATGTTACAAACACGAGTAAAATCGTCACGGAACCTCAGTCTGGGCACTGCCGGGAGTCCTCTGCACCCACTCCTCTTATGTCTGGGCACTGCTGTGAGTCATATCCACCCACCCCTCTTATGTCTGGGCACTGCTGGGAATCCACTGCACCCACCCCTCTTATGTCTGGGTACTGCTGGGAGTCCTCTACACCCACCCCTCTTATTTCTGAGCACTGCTGTGCGTCATATCCACCCACCCCTCTTATGTCTGGGCACTGCTGTGAGTCCTCTGCATCCACCCCTCTTATGTCTGGGCACTGCTGGGAGTCATATCCACCCACCCCTCTTATGCCTGGGCACTGCTGGGAGTCCTCTGCACCCACCCCTCTTATGTCTGGGCACTGCTGGGAGTCATATCCAGCCACCCCTCTTATCTCTGGGCACTGCTGGGAGTCCTCTGCACCCACCCCTCTTATGTCTGGGCACTGCTGGGAGTCTTATCCACCCACCCCTCTTATGCCTGGGCACTGCTGGGAGTCCTCTGCACCCACCCCTCTTATGTCTGGGCACTGCTGGGAGTCATATCCAGCCACCCCTCTTATGTCTGGGCACTGCTGGGAGTCCTCTGCACCCACCCCTCTTATGTCTGGGCACTGCTGGGAGTCATATCCACCCACCCCTCGTATGTCTGGGCATTGCTGGGAGTCATATCCACCCACCCCTCTTATGCCTGGGCACTGCTGCGAGTCCTCTGCACCCACCCCTCTTATGTCTGGGCACTGCTGGGAGTCATATCCACCCACCCCTCTTATGCCTGGGCACTGCTGGGAGTCCTCTGCACCCACCCCTCTTGTATCTGGGCACTGCTGGGAGTCATATCCAGCCACCCCCCTTATGTCTGGGCACTGCTGCGAGTCCTCTGCAACCACCCCCCTTATGTCTGGTCACTTCTGGGAGTCATATCCAGCCACCCCTCTTTTGTCTGGGCACTGCTGGGAGTCATATCCAGCCAACCCTCTTATGTCTGGGCACTGCTGGGAGTCCTCTGCACCCACCCCTCTTATGTCTGGGCACTGCTGGAAATCCTCTGCACCCACACCTCTTGTGTCTGGGCACTGCTGGGAGTCATATCCACCCACTCCTCTTATGTCTGGGCACTACTGGGAGTCCTCTGCACCCACCCCCTTATGTCTGGGCACTGCTGGGAGTCCTCTGCTCCCACCCCTCTTATGTCTGGGAACTGCTGGGAGTCCTCTGCACCGACCCCTCTTATGTCTGGGCACTGCTGGGAGTTCTCTGCACCCACCCCTCTTATGTCTGGGCACTGCTGGGAGTCCTCTGCACACCCCCCTCTTATGTCTGGGCACTGCTGGGAGTCATATCCAGCCACTCCTCTTATGTCTGGGCACTGCTGGGAGTCCTCTGCACCCACCCCTCTTGTGTCTGGGCACTTCTGGGAGTCATATCCACCCACCCCTTCTGTGTCTGGGCACTGCTGGAAGTCATATCCAGCCACCCCTCTTATGTCTGGGTACTGCTGGGAGTCATATCCACCCACCCCTCTTATTTCTGGGCACTGCTGGGAGTCATATCCAGCCACCCCTCTTATGTCTGGCACTGCTGGGAGTCATATCCAACCACCCGTCTTATGTGTGGGCACTGCTGGGAGTCCTCTGCACCCACCCCTCCTATGTCTGGGCACTGCCGGGAGTCCTCTGCACCCACCCCTCTTATGTCTGGGCACTGCTGTGAGTCATATCCACCCACCCCTCTTATGTCTGGGCACTGCTGAGAGTCCACTGCACCCACCCCTCTTATGTCTGGGCACTGCTGGGAGTCCTTTACATCCACCCCTCTTATTTCTCGGCACTGCTGTGCGTCATATCCACCCAACCCTCTTATGTCTGGGCACTGCTGGGAGTCCTCTGCACCCACCCCTCTTGTGTCTGGGCACTGCTGGGAGTCCTCTACACCCACCCCTCTTATGTCTGGGCACTGCTGGGAGTCATATCCAGCCACCCATCTTATGTCTGGGCACTGGTCGTAGTCCTATCCACCCCCCACATTGTTGGCCTATGCTGGTAGTCCTGTGCACAAACCCCTCATATGTCTATGCACTGATGGGAGTCCTATCCACCCACCCCTCTTATGTCTGGTCACGGCGGGGAGTCATATGCACCCACCTCTCTTATGTCTGGGCACTGCTGGGAGTACTCTGCACCCACCCCTCTTATGTCTGGGCACTGGTGGGAAGACTCTGCACCCACCCCTCTTGTGTCTGGGCACTACTGGGAGTCATATCCAGCCACCCCTCTTATGTGTGGGCACTGTTGGGAGTCCTCTGCACCCACCCCTCTTATGTCTGGGCACTGCTGGGAGTCATAAACAGCCACCCCTCTTATGTGTGGGCACTGCTGAGAGTCCTCTGCACCCACCCCTCTTATGTCTGGGCACTGATGGGAGTCCTCTGCACCCACCCCACTTGTGTGTGGGCACTGCTGGGAGTCAGATCCACCTACCCCTCTTATGTCTGGGCACTCCTGGGAGTTCTCTGCACCCACCCCTCTTATGTCTGGGCACTGCTGGGAGTCCTCTGCACCAACCCCACTTATATCTGGGCACTGCTGGGAATCATATCCAGCCACCCCTCTTATGCCTGGGCACTGCAGGAAGTCCTCTGCACCCACAGCTCTTTTGTCTGGGCACTGGTGGGAGTCATATCCACCCATCCCTCTTATGTATGGGCACTGCTGGGTGTCCTCTGCACCCACCCCTCTTATGTCTAGGCACTGCTGGGAGTGATATCCACTCACCCCTCTTATGTCTGGGCAATGCTGGGAGTTCTCTGCACCCACCCTCTTGTGTCTGGGCACTTCGGGGAGTCATAGCCACCAACCCCTCCTATGTCTGGGCACTGCTGGGAGTCATATTCAGCCACCCCTCTTATGGGTGGGCACTGCTGGGAGTCATATCCAGCCACCACTCTTATGTCTGGCACTGCTGGGGGTCATATCCAACTACCCCTCTTATGTGTGGGCACTGCTGGGAGTCTTCTGCACCCACCACTCCTATGTCTGGGCACTGCCGGGAGTCCTCTGCACCCACTCCTCTTATGTCTGGGCACTGCTGTGAGTCATATCCACCCACCCCTCCTATGTGCGGGCACTGCTGGGAGTCTTCTCTACCCACCCCTCCTATGTCTGGGCACTGTCGGGAGTTCTCTGCACCCACCCCTCTTATGTCTGGGCAGTGCTGTGAGTCATATCCACCCACCCCTCTTATGTCTGGGCACTGCTGGGAATCCACTGCACCCACCCCTCTTATGTCTGGGTACTGCTGGGAGTCCTCTACACCCACCCTCTTATTTCTGAGCACTGCTGTGCGTAATATCCAGCCACCCCTCTTATCTCTGGGCACTGCTGGGAGTCCTTTGCACCCACCCCTCTTATGTCTGGGCACTGCTGGGAGTCATATCCACCCACCCCTCTTATGCCTGGGCACTGCTGGGAGTCCTCTGCACCCACCCCTCTTATGTCTGGGCACTGCTGGGAGTCATATCCACCCACCCCTCATATGTCTGGGCATTGCTGGGAGTCATATCCACCCACCCCTCTTATGCCTGGGCACTGCTGGAGTCCTCTGCACCTACCCCTCTTATGTCTGGGCACTGCTGGGAGTCATATCCACCCACCCCTCTTATGCCTGGGCACTGCTGGGAGTCCTCTGCACCCACCCCTCTTGTATCTGGTCATTGCTGGGAGTCATATCCACCCATCCCTCTTATGCCTGGGCACTGCTGGGAGTCCTCCGCACCCACCCCTCTTATGTCTGGGCACTGCTGGGAGTCCTCTGCACCCACACCTCTTATGTCTGGGCACTGCTGGGAGTCCTCTGCACCCACCCCTCTTATGTCTGGGCACTTCTGGGAGTCCTCTGCACCTACCCCTCTTATGTCTGGGCACTTCTGGGAGTCCTCTGCACCCACCCTTCTTATGTCTGGGCACTGCTGGGAGTCATATCCAACCACCCCTCTTATGTGTGGGCACTGCTGGGAGTCCTCTGCACCCACCCCTCTTATGTCTGGGCACTGCTGGGAGTCCTCTGCACCCACCCCTCTTGTGTCTGGGCACTGCTGGGAGTCCTCTACACCCACCCCTCTTATGTCTGGGCACTGCTGGGAGTCATATCCAGCCACCCCTCTTATGTCTGGGCACTGGTCGTAGTCCTATCCACCCCCCACATTGTTGGCCTATGCTGGTAGTCCTGTGCACAAACCCCTCATATGTCTATGCACTGATGGGAGTCTTATCCACCCACCTCTCTTATGTCTGGGCACTGCTGAGAGTACTCTGCACCCACCCCTCTTATGTCTGGGCACTGGTGGGAAGACTCTGCACCCACCCATCTTGTGTCTGGGCACTGCTGGGAGTCATATCCAGCAACCCCTCTTATGTGTGGGCACTGCTGAGAGTCCTCTGCACCCATCCCTCTTATGTCTGGGCACTGATAGGAGTCCTCTGCACCCACCCCACTTGTGTGTGGGCACTGCTGGGAGTCAAATCCACCCACCCCTCTTATGTCTGGGCACTCCTGGGGGTTCTCTGCACCCACCCCTCTTATGTCTGGGCACTGCTGGGAGTCCTCTGCACCAACCCCACTTATATCTGGGCACTGCTGGGAATCATATCCAGCCACCCCTCTTATGTCTGGGCACTGCAGGAAGTCCTCTGCACCCACTGCTCTTTTGTCTGGGCACTGGTGGGAGTCATATCCACCCATCCCTCTTATGTATGGGCACTGCTGGGTGTCCTCTGCACCCACCCCTCTTATGTCTAGGCACTGCTGGGAGTGATATCCACTCACCCCTCCTATGTCTGAGCACTGCTGGGAGTCATATTCAGCCACCCCTCTTATGTCTGGGAACTGCTGGGAGTGATATCCAGCCACCCCTCTTATGTCTGGCACTGCTGGGGGTGGAGTTCTGGACTTTTTGGTTCCGTCCAGAGGTGTCAGGGATAACACCCGAAGACCCCGGAGTTCAACCTGTCTCGGTGCACAAACAAACAGAAACACGGGCTTCTCGATGGTGGCGTCAAAGACCAAAGGTTTATTACTGCAGGGACACAGAAGTCACAGAAACTACACATGGGCAGTATCTAGGAGCCTGTTCAATTTGTACAAAGAGGGTTGCTCCTTATATACTGAATATTGGGCTTCAGGCAAATTTCTTTACATGTTAGCACATTCCAAAACCTTTGTATCTTAAACAATAAATATTTGGCGTTGCACAGGAATCGTCACAATATCTGATGTCAAAACATTACGAACGAGGGGTTCCCACTATTCCATCATAATCCCATGTCAACTTTCCATTCAAGACCCGGACCGCCTCATCGTAAATTTCGTTACCTCCCCCTAATAAAGGCCCAGAAGGAAAGGAGCAGAGCCAGGTGCAGAAGATAGAAAAGTAGGATAAGAGATGTTTGTGGGTCGTAAATGGGCACGGTTACCAGCTTCGGCCGCCTAATCATGATCAGACCAACGAACACGAGAACCAGTATAGCAGGACTGGCCTCAGGCTGGGGAGGCAGCTCTTGCCGAGTCATGCTGCCACAGCGTTGCTGGCCTAAGGTGCACGTGTCACTAGCAAGGTGAATTGTCGGCTAAAGCCTACGTGTCCTTAAATGAAAAGAGGTCATTGCGTGTCCATTGACTATGTGAGGGCAAGGAATACAAAATGGCTTCCTTGTTCTAAGATGGATGCCACGGGTAGAACAGAAATGTGTTTGTAACAGGAGTGCTCTTGCTCGTAGCATAGCGAAAATACCAGGATATACTAAATGGATCATTTGCGGTTCACTGATACCAAAATTATGCATTTGCGACAATGTTACAAACACGGGTAAAATCGTCACGGAACCTCAGACCCTCCTTTTGCCCTTACATAGGCAATTACTCAGTCTATGTCTGAATCTAACTCTATGCTCATTAGGTCAGTGACATGTTGTTGCATCATCATTCTGTCTCGTGTCTTTTCTCCTAATGCAGGTGGTTTTCTGAAACAGGTTGCAGCACAGAGGCTACACAAAGCGGGACCACATTGGATAATAAGGCAGCATGAGAACAGAAATACTAGGATGACACCAATGACCATCAGAACCTTCCATCCCCACGCTGATACCAGAGTCCAAAACCACTCCATGAAGGACCAGTTTCCCTTGTCTACGTGTATAGAGTCGGAAATCTTGTGTAGCTTAGAGATCGCTTCATAGACGGTTGGAGCATTATTGGGAATAAAAACACAGCAGCTCGATTGGATCATTCTGCATACCCCACCTCGATCTGCAAGTATTACGTCTAGAACCATACGGTTCTGCAACGTCATGAGACGATTCGCCTGAAGCTCAGCTGTTAAGTTACTAAGGGCACCAGCAGTTTCTGTAATAGTAGATTCAACTACCCGTGTTAGTTGACGTAGATTTCTACTATTGGCCATAGGCCCCCAAAACGGAAGGAAACCTTTGAAGAAGTCTCCAGCTTCCTGACCAGCGGTATCTTCCTTGCTGAAGACACCTCTTGCTACTCTGGTCTTGTGATAATCTGAAGAAGCAGTGTATGTCGGAGGTAACAATCGAGCAATATAACATGAACCTGAGAAGTCAGCAGGCAGCCATGTATACGCTCTGTCTTGACAGATGAAGTAAGTACCCCTAGCAGTAAGGAAGGCAGGGGAGGAGTTAGACGGAAATACGTAAGTCTCAACGCACTCACTCCTCCCTAGCTGAGCTCTCAGATTTCTCCCATTTCCTTGCAAACAGACCTGACCTCGGTGAGGCACGACCCAGACTGAAGTGGAGCTTTTACGCTTGCTTTCTCCCAAACTAAGGCGATACTCGGTAGAGTTCCAACTCAAATACACCCGTAATTCATCTCTAGGGTAAGATGGAGTATTAT
Organism: Lissotriton helveticus; assembly: GCF_964261635.1. NCBI lineage: Eukaryota > Metazoa > Chordata > Amphibia > Caudata > Salamandridae > Lissotriton > Lissotriton helveticus. The sequence continues at coordinate 669,034,167 of NC_136057.1, forward strand.
TGACGTCTTTAATCATGTCAATTATTCCCTGGACCAAAGCTTTGTTGGCTGAGTTGTATTTAGTGGACCGTGGTGGACGCGGAGGATAGGTCTCAAGGGCATAGGAAAAAATGGTCTGAAAGGCCTGAAATGATCCATTATAGCTAAAAGGCAAGACTAGATAGGGAATGCCTTTATCCATAGTGTGAGGTATCAAGCCACACACCCAGCAGTCTGTAGTATTAACTACCAGTTGGTGTTGATGCAAGAGCTGTACAAATGTATTGTTAATAAATTCAGAGCGTCGAGCTTGTTCGTGTTCAGGAAACGAGTGAAAAGAATGCATAGAAGAAACCGTAGAAGTAGTAGGATCAAGGGGAGGTACTGTAGTTACCGGCATAAAAATCAAATGCACACCAAAGATGATTCCACCCACCAACGTTATCAAAACAATTAAAAATGTAACTGCACATTGCATTAGAAAGCATTTGCTGTGAAGTATTCGGTACAGTCTATTTCTGCGAACATAAATTACATTCTTTCGTTGCAGCTCAGGAAGCTCCATCTTCTACAATCCGCTCGTGACCACTGATGATGTGTACGTAGATGAAAATGCCTCTATCAGCCCTGGGAGTTCCCAGAACTAACAGAAAGATCGACCTTATGTCTGACCCCCGCAGATTCAACTAGGCACACAGCCACGACCCTACGGCTACCCAGACGGCAAGGCAAAATTTAAAACAACAAAATAATAGCAAACGTCCTGGCTGGAGGCAATGTATAGAAAATTCAAATCTGAAAATAGGCAGTTTCCTGCTTTATTTGTCCATATTGCGAGATCGCAAGTTGTATTTCAGTTTTGCAGGAGCTGTCTGATCTGGAAACAATATATTTTCAGCCGACGCTGCAATGTTCGCGTTTGCAGATGACAAATGTTCTTTTGGTGCAGATGGCAAATGTTCAGGGTTCAAAAGAGCAGTTTCAGGAGGTGAGTCAGAGTTTGATGTATCAGTGATCAGTTCTGCATCACTGAAAGGGATGAACCTGGGTATTTGTTCTGCTTCAGAGGCACTGATTCCTTTCTTTACCCATTTGTTGTAAGGAAGTGGCAGAGGCACACGTTTGACATGTGTCGTGTGGATCCAATTCTTCCTTCCGGCCACTTGAATAGCAGTTCTCGTCGCCAATAGGACTTGGAAAGGGCCAACGAATCTGGGCTGAAGATTTTTCGTTCTTGCAAAATTTCTAATGACTACTTGATCCCCAGGTTTCAGCTGATGACCTGGACTCTCCGGTGGCTTTGGCAATGCATCGAAAACCTGTTGGTGAATAAGGCTCAATTTAGCAGTCAAGTCGAAAAGATAATCAATTAACATTGGGTATTCCAGCTGCTTAAATTCTTTCGGTCTAGGTACCCCCCAAACATTTGCAGGACGACCAAAAATTATTTCATATGGACTAAGCCCTACTCTAGAATGTACAGTTGCTCTTGTTGATAACAAAGCCAAAGGCAGTGCATCTGGCCAGGGCAAACCCGTGGATGCTTGTATCTTAGCAAGTTTCAGTTTAAGGGTGCCATTGTAACCCTCAACTAAACCCGCGGACTGGGGATGATTCGCACTGTGAAACTTTTGTCTAATCCCTAGGCCGGCACACACACTCTGCATAACTTTCCCTACGAACTCACTTCCGTTATCTGACCATACAATCCGTGGCATTCCGAATCTGGGGAAGTATTCTTTAAGAAGGATCTTGGCAGTGGACAAAGCAGTATTGTCCTTCAGTGGGTATGCTTCGATCCATCTGGAGAACGCACAAACTACCACTAGGACGTACTTTAGATTATTACAACGATCCATGTGAATGAAGTCTAGCTGGATCACTTCAAAGGGGCAGGAAGGAGGAGCGAAGTGACCTGCAGGTGTGGGGATTCCCTTGCCAGGATTATGCATCAAGCATACCATACAATTTCTCACCACTCTCTCTGCACACTTACTAATCCCATCATTCTTCCAAACTGGAGCCAACATCTTACAAATCCCTTTAGAACTGATGTGCGCTGCTCCATGTGCCATCGTTACTACTGCAAGCACATACGCATCAGGCAACATCCAACGCTGTTGTTCCGACAAGTCAATCCAACACCCACTCGAGTCCAATTTACCCGTGCTCTCTTTCCATGCACGCTTTTCCTCCTCAGTCGCCTCTTTCTGAATTTCTTTCACGCTTTCCACTGTGTCCTCACACATTCCAGACTCAGAAATCCATCTTGCAGACGTTGCAACATACATTCTACTCATCATATTTCTAGCTGTCTGTTTTGCAGTCTCATCAGCAAAAGCATTCCCACGACCAACATCATCCGTGATTGCTTTATGAGCACTGCATTTCACAATCGCAACTTCTGTCGGCAAGGTTAGAGATTCCAACAAGTCATTAACTAGCTGGCCATGTTGAATCTTAGTCCCATGGGACGTAATGAAACCTCTCTCTTTCCACAAACGGCCAAAACTATGGGCCACGCCGAACGCGTACTGACTATCTGTGAACACATTCACTCTCTTTCCCTTAGCTAAAACGCACGCTCTTGTCAGCACGATCAATTCTGCAGCCTGGGCAGAATTCTGACTCACTCTCGCAGTCTCCACAATCGTACTCAAAGTCGTTACTGCATAGGCAGCAGTTACATCACCATTCTCCAATTTGAAGCAAGACCCGTCAACATACAACGTGCCATCTGGATCTGATAATGGAGTATCTTTTAAATCAATTCGTCCTTTTGTTTCTTCCTCAGTTCTGAAACAACAGTCGTGTGGTTCGGAATCACTCGACTCTTGGCTAGTCGGCAACAATGTTGCTGGATTCAATACATTGCATCTTTTGATCTGAATATGACTTGCTAGCAATGTCAGTTCGTAACCTGATAATCTAGCACTGGTAAGGTGCTGCGTCTTGGTTCGGTTCATGAGTGTATCCACAGCATGAGGAACCATAACTACTAGCATGTTGTTCATTACCAAACCAGCAGATTGTCGAATGGAGGCTGCAGCTGCGGCTGTAGCTCTCAAGCAACTAGGCAACGCTCTAGCTACTGGATCTAATGTTGATGAAAAATACGCACAAGGGCGTTGTTTATCACCAAATTTCTGTGTCAAAACACTCAACGCACAACCTTCTCTCTCATGGACATAGAGCGTGAATGGTTTACTGTAATCGGGTGTACCCAATACAGGAGCTGAACACAGTGCATTTCGTAACTCAGAAAAACTCTCCTGACATTCGGCAGACCATGGCACTGGACTCGGAACATTTTTCCCAGTCAAAGCTACCAACGGTTTTGCCAAAAGAGAAAAATTTGGGATCCATTGCCTACAATATGAGGTAATACCTAAAAAGGCACGTACTTCTCTCTGCGTGCTAGGAACATTCATCTGTGTAATTGCTTTTATTCTCTCTGGGGTCAACTTCCTTCCCTCCTTTGACAAGAGATGACCTAGGTAGGTCACTTCTTGGCAACAGTATTGCATTTTTGAAGGTGACACCTTGTGATTCAAATTTGACAAATGATGCAATAAAGAAATTGTAGCTGTTTTGCAAGTTTCCTTGTCATCGGCAGCTACTAGAAGATCATCGACATATTGTATTAAAGCAGAATCAGGAGGAAGTACAAATGAGTCTAACTGGCTTTTTAATGCTTGACTGTAAATGGATGGGCTTTCACAATAACCTTGTGGAGCGCGTTTAAACCTGAAGCTTCGTCCTCTTAGAGAGAAACCGAAGATATCTCTGCTTTCCTCGGCTATCGGAATGCTGAAAAAGGCATTTTTCAAGTCGATAACTGAAAACCATGCCGCTGTAGCAGGAATTAACGTTAACAATGCAGTAATGTCTGGAACCACAGGAAACTGTGGAATCACAATTTTATTAACCTCTCTAAGATCAATTACAAATCTATATACTGGAGGTTTTGTTGGTTCAGTTCGTTTCAGAATGGGCAGTACAGGACTATTACAGACATTACCTCTAGTTTCTTCTATAACGCCTTTCTTGATCAGATCTTGTACTATCAGTAGGAGCGCACGCTCACCTTCAGTAGAAATTCTGTATTGTGGAATTCGTGGAAATTTTACATTCGCTTTCAAAGTTACTACATATGGTGGAATTTCTAAAAGACCTACATCATTAGGACCAGTCGCCCAAAGAGTATCAGGGAGTGAACGCAGCTCTGGTGGGAGTGCATCCATCGACAAGTACATTGGAGAGATGATTCTTTTACCCAACGTAAGCTGTACTCCTTCTGGAGAACAGTACAATGTCGCATATAGGCGTTTTAATAAGTCTAAACCAAGCAGATTTTCATTACAACCTGTCGTCAAAATCAGGGGTGCTTTCAATTGTCGGGGTCCAACAGAAATAGACAAAGGACCAGAAACAGGGTTGTGAACAGGGGCGCCTGAAAAACCTACTGAAACGTTTGTTGAGCCAGACAAAGGTGCGCCAGGGAGTTTCGCATGTATGATAGAACTTTTTGCTGCACCAGTATCCAACAGAAACGGTTCGACTATACCTGATGTTGCTACTGCGACATAAGGCCCACTTTGATCTACTGGAACTGATACTACTCCCTCTCTTTGTCCATGGCTGTCCTAGTACTCCCTTGGCTGAACTTCCTCACTAGCTTCATAGTAATCTTCAACATGATATTGTTGAGACCTATTCTGTTGGGCAGATTGTCCATTTCGTTGGTCGAAATAATTAGAAGGGCGATCACTTGTCTGTGGAGGCATAGCACCTCTTCCTCGACCTCTAGAATTCTGCATATAACCACCACGACCTCTCTGAGCTGCCGCAGTATTATTTTGTGCCCGTACCGGACACTCAGTCTTATAATGGCCTTCCATTTTGCAATAAGCACACTGATTCCATTGGTACTGTGGCCTCTGAGAATTATACTCCGTTCTTTGATATGACCCTTGCTGTGTATTGGTCTGATTGGTGCGAGGCGGATATGCTTGTTGTAAAAGAACTTTAGTTTTTAACTCTTTCGGCTTTTTATCTGATTTTTCTTTCTCCTCTTTGTCCCTATTTTCATAGTACTGGGCAGTAGCAAGTATTTGCGCAGTCGTAGAGACAGCCCACGCACTTTCAGAATTTTTTAATTTACCACTAAGTTCTGGCAACAGATTGTGCACAAATTTATCAACAAATAATCTCTGGCCTCCTTCTGTGCTCATATCCTGACCACTATGATCCACAAAAGTCTCTTCGAATCTTGTGAAAAAGTCGGAGACGCTTTCGTCTTTCTTCTGTTTGCACGCGGACAATTTGTCCCAGTTAACGCGTAATGCTGGCATTAGGGTTTTCATTAAATCAATTATTCTACCAGGCAAATTAGCAATTAAGGGTTCAGGTTTAGAACCGCCTATTTGTTGACCATCCGCTGCAATTATAGCTGCCCAATCACCACCTAGGGCAACTGGATGATTCTCTTTACGAATTTTAGCCCAAATTGGTTGCGGTACTACATTACCAAATAGCAGATCTATGTCAGCTAGATTTAATACACAAGCGTCAACTGTCTGAGCCAACTCTTTGTAGTACCCTGCAGGATTTTTACGCGGATCTGGCAAGGCCTGTTTCACTGCTAATACTTCAGCTCGCTTCCATGGAATATGTATCCATACTCTCTGGAATTGGGCCGGAGCGGCTGCAATACCAAGGTTTACATTAGCTTGCACAGCTTCACGCCAAATTGGTGGAACCTCTCTCATTGGATATTGACGATTTTGTTTCGTACTACGTTTCTCTGACTCCCTCGGAGAACGAAGGGATGGGTCATTCCTATAACTTAAAACCAGTTCCATCGCTTCTTTTATATTTTGTCCAACTATCATACCTGCAGCAAACTCTTTCTGAACATTAATTAATTCTTCTAGATTTGATTCAGGGTCATCCTCTTCTAATTCCTCACGTAGAAGGAAGCACATTTCATCAAACACATATCGTTGTGTCGGTTCGTTCCATTGCATAAATGTATCTAATACATCTTGTACATTATATCTTCCAACTTTCGAAATCCATCTAAGAGCAGTGGAATCTAATATCCCTCTTTCTTCAGTACTGGGAAGCTGACTACGTCTCTGCACAGAGTCAGAGGTAGGAGTCTTAATCAGAGTTTTATAGAAGGGAGATAGAATGTTAGAGACAGAATCAGTGATTCTTCGACGAACAGAAAGTGGAGTCATAATATTAGCAGAAGCAGTAAATAGAGTAGCAGTTGGAACAGATAGATCAGGAACAGTAGGAGTAGCGGGAAAAACAGCTTGTGAACTAGCAGGTGTGAGTGATACAGGTATAGGTAAAGAAGCCGGCAACCCTGAAAGAGGGGGTGCCGAAGGAACATTAATAGTGACCACAGGAGGTACAGGAACTTGATTCAGAGGAGCGGGAACACCAGGTTGTCCAGTAACCGGTAATTGAACATTCGGTATAGGTGGAGCCGTAGCACCCTGTGCATACGGTGGGGGTGATCGTAACAAGTAAGACAACAGGGGATCCTTTTCAGGGTCCTCTACTATCTTAGCTGTACTTGATGGCAAAGCAGGATAGCACTTGTCTATTGCTAAATTATGCTCTCTATTGGCCACCTCCATCGCTTTCTCAGACTCGTTGAGTTGTAGCTGCTTAGCAGACTGTTCTAAAGTCAACTCTTGCTCTTTCTGTTCTTTCTTCAACTTTTTAATTTCTCTCTGTTTAGATTCTTTTCGCCAATAACGGAAAGAACCAAACATTGCCGGCCGGGCTTTCTTCTTGAATAATTTCGTTTCTAAATTATCAAGAACTTGAGGTTCGAAACTACCATGCAGTGGCCAACTAAGGACACCATCTTTCTCTGTGTAGTGGATCCATACCTCGTTATAAGAGATAGGGCCCACACCAAATTTGCAATATAGATCATAAAGGGGAGTTCCAATCGGAGGAACCGAACACGAGTCCTCCAACTGGGAATCCCTGTTGCAACTAAAACAAGACAACATACAATTTTTCCGACTTACCATTTTATAACCCGGAACACAAAACAGACGAAACACAAATTAAAAGAAAGGTGCGCACTTGAACCAAGAACTTAGGCCTACCAGAACAGACAAACGTATCGATACCCGAACTGAACTGAATGATTATCGTAACCAGAATAACCAGCGATAATCTTATGAAACCGTACCAAACCAAAAACTAAAAGGCTTATCCAAACAGGAGCAACCCTTACGAAGTAACCAACTATCAACCACTTAATACTTAACTGAGGCACTGAAGACGTCACCAAGGAGAAACCCGTCACGTCTCGCCGTACTAAGGACTGCACCTCGGGTCCAAGACAGGGCGACGGTCAAGGCAACGAACCACTGCAGCCGTCTGAACGGGAACCCTCGTGGAAGAGAACGTCGGGCCACTTTTGCGATATGCCGGGATCGATGAAGTGGGGCGCCTCCCTCTGAAATCTTCACACGAAGCTTCTCGAACTCTTCAGGCTTTTGGACCGGTACCGAATGACGTCGCCCCACGTTGGGCGCCAATTGGAGTTCTGGACTTTTTGGTTCCGTCCAGAGGTGTCAGGGATAACACCCGAAGACCCCGGAGTTCAACCTGTCTCGGTGCACAAACAAACAGAAACACGGGCTTCTCGATGGTGGCGTCAAAGACCAAAGGTTTATTACTGCAGGGACACAGAAGTCACAGAAACTACACATGGGCAGTATCTAGGAGCCTGTTCAATTTGTACAAAGAGGGTTGCTCCTTATATACTGAATATTGGGCTTCAGGCAAATTTCTTTACATGTTAGCACATTCCAAAACCTTTGTATCTTAAACAATAAATATTTGGCGTTGCACAGGAATCGTCAACAATATCTGATGTCAAAACATTACGAACGAGGGGTTCCCACTATTCCATCATAATCCCATGTCAACTTTCCATTCAAGACCCGGACCGCCTCATCGTAAATTTCGTTACCTCCCCCTAATAAAGGCCCAGAAGGAAAGGAGCAGAGCCAGGTGCAGAAGATAGAAAAGTAGGATAAGTGATGTTTGTGGGTCGTAAATGGGCACGGTTACCAGCTTCGGCCGCCTAATCATGATCAGACCAACGAACACGAGAACCAGTATAGCAGGACTGGCCTCAGGCTGGGGAGGCAGCTCTTGCCGAGTCATGCTGCCACAGCGTTGCTGGCCTAAGGTGCACGTGTCACTAGCAAGGTGAATTGTCGGCTAAAGCCTACGTGTCCTTAAATGAAAAGAGGTCATTGCGTGTCCATTGACTATGTGAGGGCAAGGAATACAAAATGGCTTCCTTGTTCTAAGATGGATGCCACGGGTAGAACAGAAATGTGTTTGTAACAGGAGTGCTCTTGCTCGTAGCATAGCGAAAATACCAGGATATACTAAATGGATCATTTGCGGTTCACTGATACCAAAATTATGCATTTGCGACAATGTTACAAACACGGGTAAAATCGTCACGGAACCTCAGGGGTCATATCCAACTACCCCTCTTATGTGTGGGCACTGCTGGGAGTCTTCTGCACCCACCACTCCTATGTCTGGGCACTGCCGGGAGTCCTCTGCACCCACTCCTCTTATGTCTGGGCACTGCTGTGAGTCAAATCCACCCCCCCCTCTTATGTCTGGGCACTGCTGTGAATCCACTGCACCCACCCCTCTTATGTCTGGGTACTGCTGGGAGTCCTCTACACCCACCCCTCTTATTTCTGAGCACTGCTGTGCGTCATATCCACCCACCCCTCTTATGTCTGGGCACTGCTGTGAGTCATCTGCATCCACCCCTCTTATGTCTGGGCACTGCTGGGAGTCATATCCACCCACCCCTCTTATGCCTGGGCACTGCTGGGAGTCCTCTGCACCCACCCCTCTTATGTCTGGGCACTGCTGGGAGTCATATCCAGCCACCCCTCTTATCTCTGGGCACTGCTGGGAGTCCTCTGCACCCACCCCTCTTATGTCTGGGCACTGCTGGGAGTCATATCCACCCACCCCTCTTATGCCTGAGCACTGCTGGGAGTCCTCTGCACCCACCCCTCTTATGTCTGGGCACTGCTGGGAGTCATATCCAGCCACCCCTCTTATGTCTGGGCACTGCTGGGAGTCCTCTGCACCCACCCCTCTTATGTCTGGGCACTGCTGGGAGTCATATCCACCCACCCCTCATATGTCTGGGCATTGCTGGGAGTCATATCCACCCACCCCTCTTATGCCTGGGCACTGCTGCGAGTCCTCTGCACCCACCCCTCTTATGTCTGGGCACTGCTGGGAGTCATATCCACCCACCCCTCTTATGCCTGGGCACTGCTGGGAGTCCTCTGCACCCACCCCTCTTGTATCTGGGCACTGCTGGGAGTCATATCCAGCCACCCCTCTTATGTCTGGGCACTGCTGGGAGTCCTCTGCACCCACACCTCTTATGTGTGGGCACTGCTGGGAGTCCTCTGCACCGCCCCTCTTATGTCTGGTCACTGCTGGGAGTCATATCCAGCCACCCCTCTTTTGTCTGGGCACTGGTGGGAGTCATATCCAGCCAACCCTCTTATGTCTGGGCACTGCTGGGAGTCCTCTGCACCCACCCCTCTTATGTCTGGGCACTGCTGGAAATCCTCTGCACCCACCCCTCTTGTGTCTGGGCACTGCTGGGAGTCATATCCACCCACTCCTCTTATGTCTGGGCACTACTGGGAGTCCTCTGCACCCACCCCCTTATGTCTGGGCACTGCTGGGAGTCCTCTGCTCCCACCCCTCTTATGTCTGGGCACTGCTGGGAGTCCTCTGCACCGACCCCTCTTATGTCTGGGCACTGCTGGGAGTCCTCTGCACCCACCCCTCTTATGTCTGGGCACTGCTGGGAGTCCTCTGCACACACCCCTCTTATGTCTGGGCACTGCTGGGAGTCATATCCAGCCACTCCTCTTATGTCTGGGCACTGCTGGGAGTCCTCTGCACCCACCCCTCTTGTGTCTGGGCACTTCTGGGAGTCATATCCACCCACCCCTCCTGTGTCTGGGCACTGCTGGGAGTCATATCCAGCCACCCCTCTTATGTCTGGGTACTGCTGGGAATCATATCCACCCACCCCTCTTATTTCTGGGCACTGCTGGGAGTCATATCCAGCCACCCCTCTTATGTCTGGCTCTGCTGGGAGTAATATCCAACCACCCGTCTTATGTGTGGGCACTGCTGGGAGTCCTCTGCACCCACCCCTCCTATGTCTGGGCACTGCCGGGAGTCCTCTGCACCCACCCCTCTTATGTCTGGGCACTGCTGTGAGTCATATCCACCCACCCCTCTTATGTCTGGGCACTGCTGAGAGTCCACTGCACCCACCCCTCTTATGCCTGGGCACTGCTGCGAGTCCTCTGCACCCACCCCTCTTATGTCTGGGCACTGCTGGGAGTCATATCCACCCACCCCTCTTATGCCTGGGCACTGCTGGGAGTCCTCTGCACCCACCCCTCTTGTATCTGGGCACTGCTGGGAGTCATATCCAGCCACCCCTCTTATGTCTGGGCACTGCTGGGAGTCCTCCGCACCCACCCCTCTTATGTCTGGGCACTGCTGGGAGTCCTCTGCACCCACACCTCTTATGTCTGGGCACTGCTGGGAGTCCTCTGCACCCACCCCTCTTATGTATGGGCACTTCTGGGAGTCCTCTGCACCTACCCCTCTTATGTCTGGGCCCTTCTGGGAGTCCTCTGCACCCACCCTTCTTATGTCTGGGCACTGCTGGGAGTCATATCCAACCACCCCTCTTATGTGTGGACACTGCTGGGAGTCCTCTTCACCCACCCCTCTTATGTCTGGGCACTGCTGGGAGTCCTCTGCACCCACCCCTCTTGTGTCTGGGCACTGCTGGGAGTCCTCTACACCCACCCCTCTTATGTCTGGGCACTGCTGGGAGTCATATCCAGCCACCCCTCTTATGTCTGGGCACTGGTCGTAGTCCTATCCACCTCCCACATTGTTGGCCTATGCTGGTAGTCCTGTGCACAAACCCCTCATATGTCTATGCACTGATGGGAGTCTTATCCACCCACCTCTCTTATGTCTGGGCACTGCTGAGAGTACTCTGCACCCACCCCTCTTATGTCTGGGAACTGGTGGGAAGACTCTGCACCCACCCCGCTTGTGTCTGGGCACTGCTGGGAGTCATATCCAGCAACCCCTCTTATGTGTGGGCACTGCTGAGAGTCCTCTGCACCCATCCCTTTTATGTCTGGGCACTGATGGGAGTCCTCTGAACCCACCCCACTTGTGTGTGGGCACTGCTGGGAGTCAAATCCACCCACCCCTCTTATGTCTGGGCACTCCTGGGGGTTCTTTGCACCCACCCCTCTTATGTCTGGGCACTGCTGGGAGTCCTCTGCACCAACCCCACTCATATCTGGGCACTGCTGGGAATCATATCCAGCCACCCCTCTTATGTCTGGGCACTGCAGGAAGTCCTCTGCACCCACTGCTCTTTTGTCTGGGCACTAGTGAGAGTCATATCCACCCATCCCTCTTATGTATGGGCACTGCTGGGTGTCCTCTGCACCCACCCCTCTTATGTCTAGGCACTGCTGGGAGTGATATCCACTCACCCCTCCTATGTATGAGCACTGCTGGGAGTCATATTCAGCCACCCCTCTTATGTCTGGGAACTGCTGGGAGTGATATCCAGCCACCCCTCTTATGTCTGGCACTGCTGGGGGTCATATCCAACTACCCCTCTTATGTGTGGGCACTGCTGGGAGTCTTCTGCACCCACCACTCCTATGTCTGGGCACTGCCGGGAGTCCTCTGCACCCACTCCTCTTATGTCTGGGCACTGCTGTGAGTCAAATCCACCCCCCCTCTTATGTCTGGGCACTGCTGGGAATCCACTGCACCCACCCCTCTAATGTCTGGGTACTGCTAGGAGTCCTCTACACCCACCCCTCTTATTTCTGAGCACTGCTGTGCGTCATATCCATCCACCCCTCTTATGTCTGGGCACTGCTGTGAGTCCTCTGCATCCACCCCTCTTATGTCTGGGCACTGCTGGGAGTCATATCCACCCACCCCTCTTATGCCTGGGCACTGATGGGAGTCCTCTGCACCCACCCCTCTTATGTCTGGGCACTGCTGGGAGTCATATCCAGCCACCCCTCTTATCTCTGGGCACTGCTGGGAGTCCTCTGCACCCACCCCTCTTATGTCTGGGCACTGCTGGGAGTCATATACACCCACCCCTCTTATGCCTGGGCACTGCTGGGAGTCCTCTGCACCCACCCCTCTTATGTCTGGGCACTGCTGGGAGTCATATCCAGCCACCCCTCTTATGTCTGGGCACTGCTGGGAGTCCTCTGCACCCACCCCTCTTATGTCTGGGCACTGCTGGGTGTCATATCCACCCACCCCTCATATGTCTGGGCATTGCTGGGAGTCATATCCACCCACCCCTCTTATGCCTGGGCACTGCTGCGAGTCCTCTGCACCCACCCCTCTTATGTCTGGGCACTGCTGGGAGTCATATCCACCCACCCCTCTTATGCCTGGGCACTGCTGGGAGTCCTCTGCACCCACCCCTCTTGTATCTGGGCACTGCTTGGAGTCATATCCAGCCACCCCTCTTATGTCTGGGCACTGCTGGGAGTCCTCTGCACCCACACCTCTTATGTGTGGGCACTGCTGGGAGTCCTCTGCACCGCCCCTCTTATGTCTGGTCACTGCTGGGAGTCATATCCAGCCACCCCTCTTTTGTCTGGGCACTGCTGGGAGTCATATCCAGCCAACCCTCTTATGTCTGGGCACTGCTGGGAGTCCTCTGCACCCACCCCTCTTATGTCTGGGCACTGCTGGAAATCCTCTGCACCCACCCCTCTTGTGTCTGGGCACTGCTGGGAGTCATATCCACCCACTCCTCTTATGTCTGGGCACTACTGGGAGTCCTCTGCACCCACCCCCTTATGTCTGGGCACTGCTGGGAGTCCTCTGCTCCCACCCCTCTTATGTCTGGGCACTGCTGGGAGTCCTCTGCACCGACCCCTCTTATGTCTGGGCACTGCTGGGAGTCCTCTGCACCCACCCCTCTTATGTCTGGGCACTGCTGGGAGTCCTCTGCACACACCCCTCTTATGTCTGGGCACTGCTGGGAGTCATATCCAGCCACTCCTCTTATGTCTGGGCACTGCTGGGAGTCCTCTGCACCCACCCCTCTTGTGTCTGGGCACTTCTGGGAGTCATATCCACCCACCCCTCCTGTGTCTGGGCACTGCTGGGAGTCATATCCAGCCACCCCTCTTATGTCTGGGTACTGCTGGGAATCATATCCACCCACCCCTCTTATTTCTGGGCACTGCTGGGAGTCATATCCAGCCACCCCTCTTATGTCTGGCTCTGCTGGGAGTAATATCCAACCACCCGTCTTATGTGTGGGCACTGCTGGGAGTCCTCTGCACCCACCCCTCCTATGTCTGGGCACTGCCGGGAGTCCTCTGCACCCACCCCTCTTATGTCTGGGCACTGCTGTGAGTCATATCCACCCACCCCTCTTATGTCTGGGCACTGCTGAGAGTCCACTGCACCCACCCCTCTTATGCCTGGGCACTGCTGCGAGTCCTCTGCACCCACCCCTCTTATGTCTGGGCACTGCTGGGAGTCATATCCACCCACCCCTCTTATGCCTGGGCACTGCTGGGAGTCCTCTGCACCCACCCCTCTTGTATCTGGGCACTGCTGGGAGTCATATCCAGCCACCCCTCTTATGTCTGGGCACTGCTGGGAGTCCTCCGCACCCACCCCTCTTATGTCTGGGCACTGCTGGGAGTCCTCTGCACCCACACCTCTTATGTCTGGGCACTGCTGGGAGTCCTCTGCACCCACCCCTCTTATGTATGGGCACTTCTGGGAGTCCTCTGCACCTACCCCTCTTATGTCTGGGCCCTTCTGGGAGTCCTCTGCACCCACCCTTCTTATGTCTGGGCACTGCTGGGAGTCATATCCAACCACCCCTCTTATGTGTGGACACTGCTGGGAGTCCTCTTCACCCACCCCTCTTATGTCTGGGCACTGCTGGGAGTCCTCTGCACCCACCCCTCTTGTGTCTGGGCACTGCTGGGAGTCCTCTACACCCACCCCTCTTATGTCTGGGCACTGCTGGGAGTCATATCCAGCCACCCCTCTTATGTCTGGGCACTGGTCGTAGTCCTATCCACCTCCCACATTGTTGGCCTATGCTGGTAGTCCTGTGCACAAACCCCTCATATGTCTATGCACTGATGGGAGTCTTATCCACCCACCTCTCTTATGTCTGGGCACTGCTGAGAGTACTCTGCACCCACCCCTCTTATGTCTGGGAACTGGTGGGAAGACTCTGCACCCACCCCGCTTGTGTCTGGGCACTGCTGGGAGTCATATCCAGCAACCCCTCTTATGTGTGGGCACTGCTGAGAGTCCTCTGCACCCATCCCTCTTATGTCTGGGCACTGATGGGAGTCCTCTGAACCCACCCCACTTGTGTGTGGGCACTGCTGGGAGTCAAATCCACCCACCCCTCTTATGTCTGGGCACTCCTGGGGGTTCTTTGCACCCACCCCTCTTATGTCTGGGCACTGCTGGGAGTCCTCTGCACCAACCCCACTCATATCTGGGCACTGCTGGGAATCATATCCAGCCACCCCTCTTATGTCTGGGCACTGCAGGAAGTCCTCTGCACCCACTGCTCTTTTGTCTGGGCACTAGTGAGAGTCATATCCACCCATCCCTCTTATGTATGGGCACTGCTGGGTGTCCTCTGCACCCACCCCTCTTATGTCTAGGCACTGCTGGGAGTGATATCCACTCACCCCTCCTATGTATGAGCACTGCTGGGAGTCATATTCAGCCACCCCTCTTATGTCTGGGAACTGCTGGGAGTGATATCCAGCCACCCCTCTTATGTCTGGCACTGCTGGGGGTCATATCCAACTACCCCTCTTATGTGTGGGCACTGCTGGGAGTCTTCTGCACCCACCACTCCTATGTCTGGGCACTGCCGGGAGTCCTCTGCACCCACTCCTCTTATGTCTGGGCACTGCTGTGAGTCAAATCCACCCCCCCCTCTTATGTCTGGGCACTGCTGGGAATCCACTGCACCCACCCCTCTAATGTCTGGGTACTGCTGGGAGTCCTCTACACCCACCCCTCTTATTTCTGAGCACTGCTGTGCGTCATATCCATCCACCCCTCTTATGTCTGGGCACTGCTGTGAGTCCTCTGCATCCACCCCTCTTATGTCTGGGCACTGCTGGGAGTCATATCCACCCACCCCTCTTATGCCTGGGCACTGCTGGGAGTCCTCTGCACACACCCCTCTTATGTCTGGGCACTGCTGGGAGTCATATCCAGCCACCCCTCTTATCTCTGGGCACTGCTGGGAGTCCTCTGCACCCACCCCTCTTATGTCTGGGCACTGCTGGGAGTCATATACACCCACCCCTCTTATGCCTGGGCACTGCTGGGAGTCCTCTGCACCCACCCCTCTTATGTCTGGGCACTGCTGGGAGTCATATCCAGCCACCCCTCTTATGTCTGGGCACTGCTGGGAGTCCTCTGCACCCACCCCTCTTATGTCTGGGCACTGCTGGGTGTCATATCCACCCACCCCTCATATGTCTGGGCATTGCTGGGAGTCATATCCACCCACCCCTCTTATGCCTGGGCACTGCTGCGAGTCCTCTGCACCCACCCCTCTTATGTCTGGGCACTGCTGGGAGTCATATCCACCCACCCCTCTTATGCCTGGGCACTGCTGGGAGTCCTCTGCACCCACCCCTCTTGTATCTGGGCACTGCTTGGAGTCATATCCAGCCACCCCTCTTATGTCTGGGCACTGCTGGGAGTCCTCTGCACCCACACCTCTTATGTGTGGGCACTGCTGGGAGTCCTCTGCACCACCCCTCTTATGTCTGGTCACTGCTGGGAGTCATATCCAGCCACCCCTCTTTTGTCTGGGCACTGCTGGGAGTCATATCCAGCCAACCCTCTTATGTCTGGGCACTGCTGGGAGTCCTCTGCACCCACCCCTCTTATGTCTGGGCACTGCTGGAAATCCTCTGCACCCACCCCTCTTGTGTCTGGGCACTGCTGGGAGTCATATCCACCCACTCCTCTTATGTCTGGGCACTACTGGGAGTCCTCTGCACCCACCCCCTTATGTCTGGGCACTGCTGGGAGTCCTCTGCTCCCACCCCTCTTATGTCTGGGCACTGCTGGGAGTCCTCTGCACCGACCCCTCTTATGTCTGGGCACTGCTGGGAGTCCTCTGCACCCACCCCTCTTATGTCGGGGCACTGCTGGGAGTCCTCTGCACACACCCCTCTTATGTCTGGGCACTGCTGGGAGTCATATCCAGCCACTCCTCTTATGTCTGGGCACTGCTGGGAGTCCTCTGCACCCACCCCTCTTGTGTCTGGGCACTTCTGGGAGTCATATCCACCCACCCCTCCTGTGTCTGGGCACTGCTGGGAGTCATATCCAGCCACCCCTCTTATGTCTGGGTACTGCTGGGAGTCATATCCACCCACCCCTCTTATTTCTGGGCTCTGCTGGGAGTCATATCCAGCCACCCCCTTACGTCTGGCACTGCTGGGAGTCATATCCAACCACCCGTCTTATGTGTGGGCACTGCTGGGAGTCCTCTGCACCCACCCCTCCTATGTCTGGGCACTGCCGGGAGTCCTCTGCACCCACCCCTCTTATGTCTGGGCACTGCTGTGAGTCATATCCACCCACCCCTCTTATGTCTGGGCACTGCTGAGAGTCCACTGCACCCACCCCTCTTATGCCTGGGCACTGCTGCGAGTCCTCTGCACCCACCTCTCTTATGTCTGGGCACTGCTGTGAGTCATATCCACCCACCCCTTTTATGCCTGGGCACTGCTGGGAGTCCTCTGCACCCACCCCTCTTGTATCTGGGCACTGCTGGGAGTCATATCCAGCCACCCCTCTTATGTCTGGGCACTGCTGGGAGTCCTCTGCACCCACACCTCTTATGTGTGGGCACTGCTGGGAGTCATATCCACCCACCCCTCTTATGCCTGGGCACTGCTGGGAGTCCTCTGCACCCACCCCTCTTGTATCTGGGCACTGCTGGGAGTCATATCCAGCCACCCCTCTTATGTCTGGGCACTGCTGGGAGTCCTCCGCACCCACCCCTCTTATGTCTGGGCACTGCTGGGAGTCCTCTGCACCCACACCTCTTATGTCTGGGCACTGCTGGGAGTCCTCTGCACCCACCCCTCTTATGTATGGGCACTTCTGGGAGTCCTCTGCACCTACCCCTCTTATGTCTGGGCCCTTCTGGGAGTCCTCTGCACCCACCCTTCTTATGTCTGGGCACTGCTGGGAGTCATATCCAACCACCCCTCTTATGTGTGGACACTGCTGGGAGTCCTCTGCACCCACCCCTCTTATGTCTGGGCACTGCTGGGAGTCCTCTGCACCCACCCCTCTTGTGTCTGGGCACTGCTGGGAGTCCTCTACACCCACCCCTCTTATGTCTGGGCACTGCTGGGAGTCATATCCAGCCACCCCTCTTATGTCTGGGCACTGGTCGTAGTCCTATCCACCTCCCACATTGTTGGCCTATGCTGGTAGTCCTGTGCACAAACCCCTCATATGTCTATGCACTGATGGGAGTCTTATCCACCCACCTCTCTTATGTCTGGGCACTGCTGAGAGTACTCTGCACCCACCCCTCTTATGTCTGGGAACTGGTGGGAAGACTCTGCACCCACCCCGCTTGTGTCTGGGCACTGCTGGGAGTCATATCCAGCAACCCCTCTTATGTGTGGGCACTGCTGAGAGTCCTCTGCACCCACCCCTCTTATGTCTGGGCACTCCTGGGGGTTCTTTGCACCCACCCCTCTTATGTCTGGGCACTGCTGGGAGTCCTCTGCACCAACCCCACTCATATCTGGGCACTGCTGGGAATCATATCCAGCCACCCCTCTTATGTCTGGGCACTGCAGGAAGTCCTCTGCACCCACTGCTCTTTTGTCTGGGCACTAGTGAGAGTCATATCCACCCATCCCTCTTATGTATGGGCACTGCTGGGTGTCCTCTGCACCCACCCCTCTTATGTCTAGGCACTGCTGGGAGTGATATCCACTCACCCCTCCTATGTCTGAGCACTGCTGGGAGTCATATTCAGCCACCCCTCTTATGTCTGGGAACTGCTGGGAGTGATATCCAGCCACCCCTCTTATGTCTGGCACTGCTGGGGGTCATATCCAACTACCCCTCTTATGTGTGGGCACTGCTGGGAGTCTTCTGCACCCACCACTCCTATGTCTGGGCACTGCCGGGAGTCCTCTGCACCCACTCCTCTTATGTCTGGGCACTGCTGTGAGTCAAATCCACCCCCCCCTCTTATGTCTGGGCACTGCTGGGAATCCACTGCACCCACCCCTCTAATGTCTGGGTACTGCTGGGAGTCCTCTACACCCACCCCTCTTATTTCTGAGCACTGCTGTGCGTCATATCCATCCACCCCTCTTATGTCTGGGCACTGCTGTGAGTCCTCTGCATCCACCCCTCTTATGTCTGGGCACTGCTGGGAGTCATATCCACCCACCCCTCTTATGCCTGGGCACTGCTGGGAGTCCTCTGCACCCACCCCTCTTATGTCTGGGCACTGCTGGGAGTCATATCCAGCCACCCCTCTTATCTCTGGGCACTGCTGGGAGTCCTCTGCACCCACCCCTCTTATGTCTGGGCACTGCTGGGAGTCATATACACCCACCCCTCTTATGCCTGGGCACTGCTGGGAGTCCTCTGCACCCACCCCTCTTATGTCTGGGCACTGCTGGGTGTCATATCCACCCACCCCTCATATGTCTGGGCATTGCTGGGAGTCATATCCACCCACCCCTCTTATGCCTGGGCACTGCTGCGAGTCCTCTGCACCCACCCCTCTTATGTCTGGGCACTGCTGGGAGTCATATCCACCCACCCCTCTTATGCCTGGGCACTGCTGGGAGTCCTCTGCACCCACCCCTCTTGTATCTGGGCACTGCTTGGAGTCATATCCAGCCACCCCTCTTATGTCTGGGCACTGCTGGGAGTCCTCTGCACCGCCCCTCTTATGTCTGGTCACTGCTGGGAGTCATATCCAGCCACCCCTCTTTTGTCTGGGCACTGCTGGGAGTCATATCCAGCCAACCCTCTTATGTCTGGGCACTGCTGGGAGTCCTCTGCACCCACCCCTCTTATGTCTGGGCACTGCTGGAAATCCTCTGCACCCACCCCTCTTGTGTCTGGGCACTGCTGGGAGTCATATCCACCCACTCCTCTTATGTCTGGGCACTACTGGGAGTCCTCTGCACCCACCCCCTTATGTCTGGGCACTGCTGGGAGTCCTCTGCTCCCACCCCTCTTATGTCTGGGCACTGCTGGGAGTCCTCTGCACCGACCCCTCTTATGTCTGGGCACTGCTGGGAGTCCTCTGCACCCACCCCTCTTATGTCTGGGCACTGCTGGGAGTCCTCTGCACACACCCCTCTTATGTCTGGGCACTGCTGGGAGTCATATCCAGCCACTCCTCTTATGTCTGGGCACTGCTGGGAGTCCTCTGCACCCACCCCTCTTGTGTCTGGGCACTTCTGGGAGTCATATCCACCCACCCCTCCTGTGTCTGGGCACTGCTGGGAGTCATATCCAGCCACCCCTCTTATGTCTGGGTACTGCTGGGAGTCATATCCACCCACCCCTCTTATTTCTGGGCTCTGCTGGGAGTCATATCCAGCCACCCCCTTACGTCTGGCACTGCTGGGAGTCATATCCAACCACCCGTCTTATGTGTGGGCACTGCTGGGAGTCCTCTGCACCCACCCCTCCTATGTCTGGGCACTGCCGGGAGTCCTCTGCACCCACCCCTCTTATGTCTGGGCACTGCTGTGAGTCATATCCACCCACCCCTCTTATGTCTGGGCACTGCTGAGAGTCCACTGCACCCACCCCTCTTATGCCTGGGCACTGCTGCGAGTCCTCTGCACCCACCTCTCTTATGTCTGGGCACTGCTGGGAGTCATATCCACCCACCCCTCTTATGCCTGGGCACTGCTGGGAGTCCTCTGCACCCACCCCTCTTGTATCTGGGCACTGCTGGTAGTCATATCCAGCCACCCCTCTTATGTCTGGGCACTGCTGGGAGTCCTCTGCACCCACACCTCTTATGTGTGGGCACTGCTGGGAGTCCTCTGCACCGCCCCTCTTATGTCTGGTCACTGCTGGGAGTCATATCCAGCCACCCCTCTTTTGTCTGGGCACTGCTGGGAGTCATATCCAGCCAACCCTCTTATGTCTGGGCACTGCTGGGAGTCCTCTGCACCCACCCCTCTTATGTCTGGGCACTGCTGGAAATCCTCTGCACCCACCCCTCTTGTGTCTGGGCACTGCTGGGAGTCATATCCACCCACTCCTCTTATGTCTGGGCACTACTGGGAGTCCTCTGCACCCACCCCCTTATGTCTGGGCACTGCTGGGAGTCCTCTGCTCCCACCCCTCTTATGTCTGGGCACTGCTGGGAGTCCTCTGCACCGACCCCTCTTATGTCTGGGCACTGCTGGGAGTCCTCTGCACCCACCCCTCTTATGTCTGGGCACTGCTGGGAGTCCTCTGCACACACCCCTCTTATGTCTGGGCACTGCTGGGAGTCATATCCAGCCACTCCTCTTATGTTTGGGCACTGCTGGGAGTCCTCTGCACCCACCCCTCTTGTGTCTGGGCACTTCTGGGAGTCATATCCACCCACCCCTCCTGTGTCTGGGCACTGCTGGGAGTCATATCCAGCCACCCCTCTTATGTCTGGGTACTGCTGGGAGTCATATCCACCCACCCCTCTTATTTCTGGGCACTGCTGGGAGTCATAACCAGCCACCCCTCTTATGTCTGGCACTGCGGGAGTCATATCCAACCACCCGTCTTATGTGTGGGCACTGCTGGGAGTCCTCTGCACCCACCCCTCCTATGTCTGGGCACTGCCGGGATTCCTCTGCACCCACCCCTCTTATGTCTGGGCACTGCTGTGAGTCATATCCACCCACCCCTCTTATGTCTGGGCACTGCTGAGAGTCCACTGCACCCAACCCTCTTATGTCTGGGCACTGCTGCGAGTCCTCTGCACCCACCCCTCTTATGTCTGGGCACTGCTGGGAGTCATATCCACCCACCCCTCTTATGCCTGGGCACTGCTGGGAGTCCTCTGCACCCACCCCTCTTGTATCTGGGCACTGCTTGGAGTCATATCCAGCCACCCCTCTTATGTCTGGGCACTGCTGGGAGTCCTCTGCACCCACACCTCTTATGTGTGGGCACTGCTGGGAGTCCTCTGCACCGCCCCTCTTATGTCTGGTCACTGCTGGGAGTCATATCCAGCCACCCCTCTTTTGTCTGGGCACTGCTGGGAGTCATATCCAGCCAACCCTCTTATGTCTGGGCACTGCTGGGAGTCCTCTGCACCCACCCCTCTTATGTCTGGGCACTGCTGGAAATCCTCTGCACCCACCCCTCTTGTGTCTGGGCACTGCTGGGAGTCATATCCACCCACTCCTCTTATGTCTGGGCACTACTGGGAGTCCTCTGCACCCACCCCCTTATGTCTGGGCACTGCTGTGAGTCATATCCACCCACCCCTCTTATGTCTGGGCACTGCTGAGAGTCCACTGCACCCAACCCTCTTATGTCTGGGCACTGCTGCGAGTCCTCTGCACCCACCCCTCTTATGTCTGGGCACTGCTGGGAGTCATATCCACCCACCCCTCTTATGCCTGGGCACTGCTGGGAGTCCTCTGCACCCACCCCTCTTGTATCTGGGCACTGCTTGGAGTCATATCCAGCCACCCCTCTTATGTCTGGGCACTGCTGGGAGTCCTCTGCACCCACACCTCTTATGTGTGGGCACTGCTGGGAGTCCTCTGCACCGCCCCTCTTATGTCTGGTCACTGCTGGGAGTCATATCCAGCCACCCCTCTTTTGTCTGGGCACTGCTGGGAGTCATATCCAGCCAACCCTCTTATGTCTGGGCACTGCTGGGAGTCCTCTGCACCCACCCCTCTTATGTCTGGGCACTGCTGGAAATCCTCTGCACCCACCCCTCTTGTGTCTGGGCACTGCTGGGAGTCATATCCACCCACTCCTCTTATGTCTGGGCATTACTGGGAGTCCTCTGCACCCACCCCCTTATGTCTGGGCACTGCTGGGAGTCCTCTGCTCCCACCCCTCTTATGTCTGGGCACTGCTGGGAGTCCTCTGCACCGACCCCTCTTATGTCTGGGCACTGCTGGGAGTCCTCTGCACCCACCCCTCTTATGTCTGGGCACTGCTGGGAGTCCTCTGCACACACCCCTCTTATGTCTGGGCACTGCTGGGAGTCATATCCAGCCACTCCTCTTATGTCTGGGCACTGCTGGGAGTCCTCTGCACCCACCCCTCTTGTGTCTGGGCACTTCTGGGAGTCATATCCAGCCACCCCTCTTATGTCTGGGTACTGCTGGGAGTCATATCCACCCACCCCTCTTATTTCTGGGCTCTGCTGGGAGTCATATCCAGCCACCCCCTTATGTCTGGCACTGCTGGGAGTCATATCCAACCACCCGTCTTATGTGTGGGCACTGCTGGGAGTCCTCTGCACCCACCCCTCCTATGTCTGGGCACTGCCGGGAGTCCTCTGCACCCACCCCTCTTATGTCTGGGCACTGTTGTGAGTCATATCCACCCACCCCTCTTATGTCTGGGCACTGCTGAGAGTCCACTGCACCCACCCCTCTTATGCCTGGGCACTGCTGCGAGTCCTCTGCACCCACCTCTCTTATGTCTGGGCACTGCTGGGAGTCATATCGACCCACCCCTCTTATGCCTGGGCACTGCTGGGAGTCCTCTGCACCCACCCCTCTTGTATCTGGGCACTGCTGGGAGTCATATCCAGCCACCCCTCTTTGGTCTGGGCACTGCTGGGAGTCATATCCAGCCAACCCTCTTATGTCTGGGCACTGCTGGGAGTCCTCTGCACCCACCCCTCTTATGTCTGGGCACTGCTGGAAATCCTCTGCACCCACCCCTCTTGTGTCTGGGCACTGCTGGGAGTCATATCCACCCACTCCTCTTATGTCTGGGCACTACTGGGAGTCCTCTGCACCCACCCCCTTATGTCTGGGCACTGCTGGGAGTCCTCTGCTCCCACCCCTCTTATGTCTGGGCACTGCTGGGAGTCCTCTGCACCGACCCCTCTTATGTCTGGGCACTGCTGGGAGTCCTCTGCACCCACCCCTCTTATGTCTGGGCACTGCTGGGAGTCCTCTGCACACACCCCTCTTATGTCTGGGCACTGCTGGGAGTCACGCCAATGACATCTGGATGTCCATCTCGTCTGATGAATGGGATATTCTTTTCCTAACTGAGTCCTGGATCACAGACTCTTCCTCGCCGGATATTTATCTGGCTACCCCCCCAGGTTATGACATCAAATGCCTGAATCGGGCCGGAGGTAAGTCTGGTGGTGGTCTAGCTGTCATATTCAAATCCTCTTTCCAGCTGACCTTCACTAAACTTACTGAAATAGGTACAATCGAAGCTATGTACTTCTCAATCTCCGACTCCGCGTCAGCAATCCTAGCTGGCACTCTAGTTTATTGTCCCCCTCCCGTCACCGCCCCCTCCCTCACTGCCCTTGTCCATTTATTGGCCGATCTATCTATTAAACATCAAAATTTCATTGTCCTGGGCGATTTTAACCTCCACATTGACAACCCGCTTTGCGTCAAGGCTACCAACCTGGTGGACACCATGGATAGCCTCAATCTTAAACAACTGGTTGTAGGTCCCACTCATGTGGCTGGCCACACCCTGGACCTCATATTCGCCAACTTCCCGTTCATCACTGTCCTTCAGCCTCTCCCTCTGACCTGGACCGATCACTACTTCGTCCCATTTTCTTTCACTTTAGGACGCAAATCTGCCCCAATGGCCCATAAGAAGGAACTGGGAAGAAAGTGGCATAAGGTCACTTGCGCTACCCTGGATCCACTATTCCACTATCAGTCGGAGCACCTCTCCCCGGACATTGATGAAAATGTCTCCAGATTGAACTCTACTCTCATCAAAGCAATTGATTCTATTGCCCCCCAGATAACCATTTCCTCCACCAGGTCGCGACCCTCGGCTCCCTGGTTCTCCACCCCCCTTCGGGAGGAGAAAAGCAGATGTAAGGCTCTAGAACGCAAGTGGAGACTTAATTACGACCCTGAAGCCAAACATCTCTACAGAACGGCCCTAAAACAATTTCTTAAACTTAAAAAATGCGCGATGAAAGACCACTTTGCCGCTCAAATTAATAAAGCCAAAAATTCATCTAAAACGCTCTTTAACATCGTCAAAGACTTTATTAACCCTCCGGCTAGGGCCCCCCAGAACACCGCCTGTCAGGTTCTTTGCGAGGGACTCTCAGATTTCTTTCTGGATAAAATTAACAAACTCTGTGTTTCCTTTCCCACAGAGTCTGTCACTCCATCTTCCTCCATCAGTCCCCCTGAGTCTCCATCCTTCCTTGCATTCAATAAACTCAACCAGGACGAGGCTATCAGACTACTCATTGGCTGTAAATCTGGTGCCCCCTCCGATCCGATCCCCGCTAAAATCATGGGAGAATTGGCGCCCTCACTGGCCTGCCCTTTCCTCTCCGTCTGGAATGCTTCCCTTCACCATGGCTTCTTCCCAACCACCTGGAAGGAGGCATTGGTGATTCCCATTCTGAAAAAGGCAGACGCAGACCCCGCTGTCTTTTCCAACTACCGTCCCATTTCCCTTCTTCCTAAACCCGCCAAGGTCCTGGAGAAAGCCGTACAGCTCCAACTTACGGACTATCTAGAAGACCACTCTCTGCTTCATGGATCCCAATCCGGTTTCAGAGCAGGATTCAGTACCGAGACGGCCCTGCTGGAGGTATCTGAGACCATCCGGGAGTGCGTGGACAGGGGCGAGGAGGCCATGTTGGTTCTCCTCGACCTGTCCGCGGCATTCGACACGGTTTCGCACTCCATCCTCCTGGATCGTCTCAAGCAGATAGGCATTGGTGGCACTGCTCTCGGCTGGATCGAGTCCTTCCTCTCATCCAGAAGTCAAAGGGTACTGCTACGCCCTTTTAAGTCAGAGAAAAAACCTCTGTCTTGCGGGGTGCCGCAGGGCTCCGCCCTTAGCCCCCTGTTCTTCAACGTCTATCTGGCCCCCTTGGCGGACGTGGTGGAATCTTACGGAGTCAGGGTGGTCTCTTACGCTGACGACACACAGCTGGTGTTTTCCTTTCGGGACCACTCGGACTCCGCATTTCTCAACTTCCGCCAATGCCTCCTTAACATCAGTGGCTGGATGACTACGAACCACCTTAGATTGAACGCAGACAAAACAGAGGTTCTGTTTTTTAATCAGAAAACCTCTATCCCCTCTTCTTGGTGGTGGCCTACGGCTCTTGATCCTGCCCCATCCCCGGTTCACTCGGCACGGAACCTTGGCTTCCAATTTGATGACTCCTTGTCATGTAAAACTCAGATCAACAAAGTTACTTCCGCCTGCTTCATGAAACTACGCATGATAAGAAAGATCCTTCCGTACCTCCCCATGGATTCCCGCCGCACAGTTACCCAGGCCCTTATCACGTCCCACCTGGACTATGCCAATAGCCTCTATGCAGGGGCCCCCCAGTACCTGATTGGTCGGCTGCAGATCGTCCAGAATGCTGCAGCCAGACTGATCGGTAATATCCCGTACCGTCAATCTGTCTCTGCATACCGGAGGAAACTCCACTGGCTCCCTGTGGCTAGCCGCATCCAGTTTAAGGTCCTCACTCTTACCTATCGAGCCGTCAACAACCTTGGTCCTACTTACCTGCAAAATCGG
Organism: Lissotriton helveticus; assembly: GCF_964261635.1. NCBI lineage: Eukaryota > Metazoa > Chordata > Amphibia > Caudata > Salamandridae > Lissotriton > Lissotriton helveticus. Next base: position 669,060,099 of record NC_136057.1, read on the forward strand.
GTCTCGATATCTCGCTCCACCAGATCCCTGAGATCCAATGACCTCCGCCTCCTGATCTCGCCCCGGTTCAGACTGTCCAGAACTGGTGGCAGAGGTTTCGGTGTCATTGCTGCCAGACTCTGGAATTCCCTTCCGCTTGAGCTGAGGTTTTGTCCCTCTGAAACCATCTTTCGAGCCAAACTTAAAACCTGGCTTTTCTCCGGACTCTAGTTTCCCCTTCATCTCCTTCTTTTTCACTTCCCCTTTTTCACTTGGGTACCCCTGGATTTTAGCGCCGGGACACCCCCTAGGGGGTAGCTGCGCGCTCTACAAACTCCATAAAATAAATAAATAAAAATATCCAGCCACTCCTCTTATGTCTGGGCACTGCTGGGAGTCCTCTGCACCCACCCCTCTTGTGTCTGGGCACTTCTGGGAGTCATATCCACCCACCCCTCCTGTGTCTGGGCACTGCTGGGAGTCATATCCAGCCACCCCTCTTATGTCTGGGTACTGCTGGGAGTCATATCCACCCACCCCTCTTATTTCTGGGCACTGCTGGGAGTCATAACCAGCCACCCCTCTTATGTCTGGCACTGCTAGGAGTCATATCCAACCACCCGTCTTATGTGTGGGCACTGCTGGGAGTCCTCTGCACCCACCCCTCCTATGTCTGGGCACTGCCGGGAGTCCTCTGCACCCACCCCTCTTATGTCTGGGCACTGCTGTGAGTCCTCTGCACAAACCCCTCTTATGTCTGGGCACTGCTGGGAGTCATATCCACCTACCCCTCTTATGCCTGGGCACTGCTGGGAGTCCTATGCACCCACCCCTCCTATGTCTGGGCACTGCTGGGAGTCATATCCAGCCACCCCTCTTATGTCTGGGCACTGCTGGGAGTCCTCTGCACCCACCCTCTTATGCCTGGGCACTGCTGGGAGTCATATCCACCCACCCCTCTTATGCCTGGGCACTGCTGGGAGTCCTATGCACCCACCCCTCCTATGTCTGGGCACTGCTGGGAGTCATATCCAGCCACCCCTCTTATGTCTGGGCATTGCTGGGAGTCATATCCACCCACCCCTCTTATGCCTGGGCACTGCTGGGAGTCCTCTGCACCCACCCCTCTTATGTCTGGGCACTGCTGGGAGTCATATCCACCCACCCCTCTTATGCCTGGGCACTGCTGGGAGTCCTCTGCACCCACCCCTCTTGTATCTGGGCATTGCTGGGAGTCATATCCACCCACCCCTCTTATGCCTGGGCACTGCTGGGAGTCCTCCGCACCCACCCCTCTAATGTCTGGGCACTGCTGGGAGTCCTCTGCACCCATCCCTCTTATGTCTGGGCACTGCCGGGAGTCCTCTGCACCCACCCCTCTTATCTATGGGCACTTCTGGGAGTCCTCTGCACCTACCCCTCTTATGTCTGGGCACTTCTGGGAGTCCTCTGCACCCACCCTTCTTATGTCTGGGCACTGCTGGGAGTCATATCCACCCACCCCTCTTATGTGTGGGCACTGCTGGGAGTCCTCTGCACCCACCCCTCTTATGTCTGGGCACTGCTGGGAGTCCTCTGCACCCACCCCTCTTGTGTCTGGGCACTGCTGGGAGTCCTCTACACCCATCCCTCTTATGTCTGGGCACTGCTGGGAGTCATATCCAGCCACCCCTCTTATGTCTGGGCACTGGTCGTAGTCCTATCCACGCCCCACATTGTTGGCCTATGCTGGTAGTCCTGTGAACAAACCCCTAATATGTCTATGCACTGATGGGAGTCCTATCCACCCACCTCTCTTATGTCTGGGCACTGCTGGGAGTACTCTGCACCCACCCCTCTTATGTCTGGGCACTGGTGGGAAGACTCTGCACCCACCCCTCTTGTGTCTGGGCACTACTGGGAGTCATATCCAGCCACCCCTCTTATGTGTGGGCACTGCTGGGAGTCCTCTGCACCCACCCCTTTTATGTCTGGGCACTGCTGGGAGTCATATTCAGCCACCCCTCTTATGCTCTTATGTGTGGGCACTGCTGAGAGTCCTCTGCACCCACCCCTCTTATGTCTGGGCACTGCTGGGAGTCCTCTGCACTCACCCCTCTTATGTCTGGGCACTGCTGGTAGTCCTCTGCACACACCCCTCTTATGTCTGGGCACTGCTGGGAGTCATATCCAGCCACTCCTCTTATGTCTGGGCACTGCTGGGAGTCCTCTGCACCCACCCCTCTTGTGTCTGGGCACTTCTGGGAGTCATATCCACCCACCCCTCCTGTGCCTGGGCACTGCTGGGAGTCATATCCAGCCACCCCTCTTATGTCTGGGTACTGCTGGGAGTCATATCCACCCACCCCTCTTATTTCTGGGCACTGCTGGGAGTCATATCCAGCCACCCCTCTTATGTCTGGCACTGCTGGGAGTGATATCCAACCACCCGTCTTATGTGTGGGCACTGCTGGGAGTCCTCTGCACCCACCCCTCCTATGTCTGGGCACTGCCGGGAGTCCTCTGCACCCACCCCTCTTATGTCTGGGCACTGCTGTGAGTCATATCCACCCACCCCTCTTATGTCTGGGCACTGCTGAGAGTCCACTGCACCCACCCCTCTTATGTCTGGGCACTGCTGGGAGTCCTCTACACCCACCCCTCTTATTTCTGGGCACTGCTGTGCGTCATATCCACCAAACCCTCTTATGTCTGGGCACTGCTGTGAGTCCTCTGCACTCACCCCTCTTATGTCTGGGCACTGCTGGGAGTCATATCCACCCACCCCTCTTATGCCTGGGCACTGCTGGGAGTCATATCCACCCACCCCTCATAAGTCTGGGCATTGCTGGGAGTCATATCCACCCACCCCTCTTATGCCTGGGCACTGCTGGGAGTCCTCTGCACCCACCCCTCTTATGTCTGGGCACTGCCGGGAGTCCTATCCACCTACCCCTCTTATGCCTGGGCACTGCTGGGAGTCCTCTGCACCCACCCCTCTTGTATCTGGGCATTGCTGGGAGTCATATCCACCCACCCCTCTTATGCCTGGGCACTGCTGGGAGTACTCCGCACCCACCCCTCTTATGTCTGGGCACTGCTGGGAGTCCTCTGCATCCACCCCTCTTATGTCTGGGCACTGCTGGGAGTCCTCTGCACCCACCCCTCTTATGTATGGGCACTTCTGGGAGTCCTCTGCACCTACCCCTCTTATGTCTGGGCACTTCTGGGAGTCCTCTGCACCCTCCCTTCTTATGTCTGGGCACTGCTGGGAGTCATATCCTGCCACCCCTCTTATGTGTGGGCACTGCTGGGAGTCCTCTGCACCCACCCCTCTTGTGTCTGGGCACTGCTGGGAGTCCTCTGCACCCACCCCTCTTGTGTCTGGGCACTGCTGGGAGTCCTCTACACCCACCCCTCTTATGTCTGGGCACTGCTGGGAGTCATATCCAGCCACCCCTCTTATGTCTGGGCACTGGTCGTAGTCCTATCCACCCCCCACATTTTTGGCCTATGCTGGTAGTCCTGTGCACAAACCCCTAATATGTCTATGCACTGATGGGAGTCCTATCCACCCACCTCTCTTATGTCTGGGCACTGCTGGGAGTACTCTGCACCCACCCCTCTTATGTCTGGGCACTGGTGGGAAGACTCTGCACCCACCCCTCTTGTGTCTGGGCACTACTGGGAGTCATATCCAGCCACCCCTCTTATGTGTGGGCACTGCTGGGAGTCCTCTGCACCCACCCCTCTTATGTCTGGGCACTGCTGGGAGTCATATCCAGCTACCCCTCTTATGTGTGGGCACTGCTGAGAGTCCTCTGCACCCACCCCTCTTATGTCTGGGCACTGATGGGAGTCCTCTGCACCCACCCCACTTGTGTGTGGGCACTGCTGGGAGTCAAATCCACCCACCCCTCTTATGTCTGGGCACTCCTGGGAGTACTCTGCACCCACCCCTCTTATGTCTGGGCACTGCTGGGAGTCCTCTGCACCAACCCCACTTATATCTGGGCACTGCTGGGAATCATATCCAGCCACCCCTCTTATGTCTGGGCACTGCAGGAAGTCCTCTGCACCCACCGCTCTTTTGTCTGGGCACTGGTGGGAGCCATATCCACCCATCCCTCTTATGTATGGGCACTGCTGGGTGTCCTCTGCACCCACCCCTCTTATGTCTAGGCACTGCTGGGAGTGATATCCACTCAACTCCTCTTATGTTTGGGCACTGCTGGGAGTTCTCTGCACCGACGCCTCTTATGTCTGTGCACTGCTGGGAGTCCTCTGCACCCATCCCTCTTATGTCTGGGCACTGCAGGGAGTCCTCTGCACACCCCCCCTTATGTTTGGGCACTGCTAGGAGTCATATCCAGCCACTCCTCCTATGTCTGGGCACTGCTGGGAGTCCTCTGCACCCACCCCTCTTGTGTCTGGGCACTTCGGGGAGTCATATCCACCAACCCCTCCTATGTCTGGGCACTGCTGGGAGTCATATTCAGCCACCCCTCTTATGTCTGGGCACTGCTGGGAGTCATATCCAGCCACCCCTCTTATGTTTGGCACTGCTGGGGGTCATATCCAACTACCCCTCTTATGTGTGGGCACTGCTGGGAGTCTTCTGCACCCACCACTCCTATGTCTGGGCACTGCCGGGAGTCCTCTGCACCCACTCCTCTTATGTCTGGGCACTGCTGTGAGTCATATCCACCCACCCCTCTTATGTGTGGGCACTGCTGGGAGTCTTCTGCACCCACCCCTCCTATGTCTGGGCACTGTCGGGAGTTCTCTGCACCCACCCCTCTTATGTCTGGGCAGTGCTGTGAGTCATATCCACCCACCCCTCTTATGTCTGGGCACTGCTGGGAATCCACTGCACCCACCCCTTTTATGTCTGGGTACTGCTGGGAGTCCTCTACACCCTCCCCTCTTATTTCTGAGCACTGCTATGCGTCATATCCACCCACCCTCTTATGTCTGGGCACTGCTGTGAGTCCTCTGCATCCACCCCTCTTATGTCTGGGCACTGCTGGGAGTCATATCCACCCACCCCTCTTATGCCTGGGCACTGCTGGGAGTCCTCTGCCCCCACCCCTCTTATGTCTGGGCACTGCTGGGAGTCATATCCAGCCACCCCTCTTATCTCTGGGCACTGCTTGGAGTCCTCTGCACCCACCCCTCTTATGTCTGGGCACTGCTGGGAGTCATATCCACCCACCCCTCTTATGCCTGGGCACTGATGGGAGTCCTCTGCACCCACCCCTCTTATGCCTGGCCACTGCTGGGAGTCATATCCAGCCACCCCTCTTATGTCTGGGCACTGCTGGGAGTCCCCTGCACCCACCCCTCTTATGGCTGGGCACTGCTGGGAGTCATATCCACCCACCCCTCATATGTCTGGGCATTGCTGGGAGTCATATCCACCCACCCCTCTTATGTCTTGGCACTGCTGCGAGTCCTCTGCACCCACCCCTCTTATGTCTGGGCACTGCTGGGAGTCATATCCACCCACCCCTCTTATGCCTGGGCACTGCTGGGAGTCCTCTGCACCCACCCCTCTTGTATATGGGCACTGCTGGGAGTCATATCCAGCCACCACTCTTATGTCTGGGCACTGCTGGGAGTCCTCTGCACTCACACCTCTTATGTCTGGGCACTGCTGGGAGTCCTCTGCACCACCCCTCTTATGTCTGGTCACTGCTGGGAGTCATATCCAGCCATCCCTCTTTCGTCTGGGCACTGCTGGGAGTCATATCCAGCCACCCCTCTTATGTCTGGGCACTGCTGGGAGTCCTCTGCACCCACCCCTCTTATGTCTGGGCACTGCTGGGAATCCTATGCACCCACCCCTCTTGTGTCTGGGCACTGCTGGGAGTCATATCCACCCACTCCTCTCATGTCTGGGCACTACTGGGAGTCCTCTGCACCCACCCCCTTATGTCTGGGCACTGCTGGGAGTCCTCTGCACCCACCCCTCTTATGTCTGGGCACTGCTTGGAGTCCTCTGCACCCACCCCTCTTATGTTTGGGAACTGCTGGGAGTCATATCCACCCACCCCTCTTATGTGTGGGCACTGCTGAGAGTCCTCTGCACCTACCCCTCCTATGTCTGGGCACTGCTGGGAGTCCTCTGCACCCACCCCTCTTGCGTCTGGGCACTGCTGGGAGTCATATCCACCCACCCCTCTTATGTCTGGGCACTTCTGGGAGTCATATCCTCCCACCCCTCATGTGTCACGCACCGTACACCAACATTCATGGCATGCGTGCAGCTCGTATCTCTATTACAATGGTGCCATACGCGTGCACGTGTGATGCACCGTACCCCAGTATTCCTGGTGTGAGGGCGGCTCGTATCTCTATTACAATGGTGCCATACGCGTGCACGTGTGATGCACCATACGCTGACATTCATGGCATGCGTGCGGCTCGTATCTCTATGACAATGATGGTATATGCGGCAATGTATGACTCACCGTACAGGTACACTTCCTTTGTTACTCTACGTAATTCTTACCGTCTGCGTCGTCGTCGATTTTTATGCACCAGGTCGTTGGCGTACAGGACTGGGATGACACGGATGATGGGCTTCATGGCGTGTATGTCGCGTACTGGGGTGCGGTTCGAGCCGGACTCTGCTTTTACGGCAGATTTTGGGTCCCGTAGAAGAAGGGTTGTACGGAATGTCGCAGGGACGGATCATTCTTGCTGGGCCAGAAACTGCTGCTTTTTTACGTACGGACGTACCGTACTGCGTGACCCGGAAGCAACTCATATGTATTTTCGTGACTTACAGTGTTTTTCCAAATCATACGTGGATTTGCTTGGTTATGTGATCGTACTTGGCCGTACGTACGGGGACGTTGTAGGTGTACGAATCGTATGGGAAAAATGCTGCGTACGGCGAATCGTGGGGCATTTTATCCAATCGGAATCGGCTCCCAGGTGTGTCCTCCTGCCATCCATCCAGGGGACATCCTGCATACAAGCAATGGTGGTAAGCAAAATGTCCTTTTGTGTGTCTTGGGGAGGTAATACAGCAGTTGTTATTGCAGCCTCTGGGGGCAAGTTCAGGTGCTCAGCTGTGGTGTAGTGACAGATTGCAGGAGAGACATGATTCCTGGGGCTAGGCATAGTCCAGAAGTGGACGGGCTCAGACAGGCTTGCCTTCGGTGTGCCTTCTGCTCGGCTGCAGCATGGCCTGAATAAGTATTCCTGGGAGGCCTGTCAGGAAGGCAAGAGGCTTGGAGCAGCAAACAGCCGGCGGAGGAAAAATGTCAGGAGACAGCAGGGATGAGAAGCGCAAAGGACAATAATCAGTAACCAATTTCAAATCAGAGAAGGTAAATGGCAAACAATGGGCAGAAGAATTAAATTACCATGCCAACATCAAAATAATCTAAAAATTAAGCAAAACACCATGCCGTGCCAAGTTAATTATAAATCTGTTAAGCGGTTTTTGCTGTATACATGAACAAATTTCCCATTGCATCTAAAATGGGAAAACACATCCCACGCCAGTCCTTAACATGTTTATTCCTTATTTCATTCTTGACCGTAGCTAAATAGGAGGCTCTGTGAGGTCAAATGTGAAAGACAAATCAAAAATAGACTTTTTAATGAAAAGTGAGGCTGAACTATGGCTAACACAAGTGACTGCTACTGTGATATTGAGATATCCATTTGCCTATCTACATAACTATATATCTATCTCTCTCTGTCTCTCTCTCTCCTACTTCATATAAGTAGTGGCAGTCACCACTGGATAGTTTCAACTAGGATCATGTTTCCATAGGAAATGCATCATTTGGTTTGCTGATATCTCTGGCGTCGTATGATGAATCTTTACAAAACTTTCTACAAAAGTGCTCTTTTTTTCCTAGTTTGTTCATGAAAAGCTTTGGGGTGATCTGTCACGGGGGAGCCAGACAAAAAGGGGGCTTCAAAAAGCAAATTCCCCCATGCTTTTTCCATAGTCTTACGTGATAGCGTTTTTGCACACACTGCTGAACAGAATTACCCCAAATTTGGCAGAAAGCTAGATTTTGGTTCACCGATAGTGTTTTTCATGATTTATTGTAAATCCTTTCAGTAGTTTTTGAGAAACTAAGAATTAAAAATATTTGTATATCTGTATGGTTTGGTTCAATGGACTCCTGCATAAGTGTCAAGAGAGCACCGATCAAATAATAGGACATTCTGATTGGCCCAGGGGGATTTTTATCCTTTGGTCCAATTCCCTTACATGGGAGTCTGCCTCTTGCTGGAGCAAGCTTCCTAATTGGCTGCCTGCAGCATGAGAAAAATGTTGCTGGCAGCCCCTACAGGACTTAATTCCCTGACAATTAAAAAAAATAATAATAGTTATAATATAAGGGGGCAGAGAAGAGGTGTCCCTGGACCCCCTTTCTGTCTTTGGGAGGGGAGCCACATGCCCCCCTCCTCTTTAGAAATATTGTTTGGCCCTGGTGGAATAGGGTGCCTGGAGATTGAAGGGACTTGTGAAGGGGGGCAACATAACCCCCCCCCCCCCAGACTTTTTAAAACAGTGACCTGGGGAATGTGGTTCCCATGGTAAACAAGGCAACCTTTCACTGCGTATGCCAAAGGTTGTGTTTGGTATGGAGTTGGAAACCTGTGGGAAGATGGGCGCAGGGCCTGGCTGCAGGACTGACTTTGCAGCCAAACCTCAGTCACTCACAGCCAAAGACCATGTGCATGGTAGAGTTGACTGCCTGAGGTGGGCTGAAAGCGGGCCGGGCTGCAGGCCAGACCTTGCGGCCAACAGATTGTGTCCAGCGTGGCGTTAGCTGCTTCTGGGGTGTTGGATGCAGGGTCTGTTCCAGGCATGCACAACCAAAGGCCATTTGTGGAGGGGGTTGGCTTACGTACAGTAACCAAATATTACTTTATGTAAAAAAAGAAAAGTAGAAATTCACTGCACTCATAAAACATCGGTTTGAGTGATATTATATTTAGGAATTGTTATTATGTTTTACTTTACATTAAAACAAAATTAAATTCACTGATAAAAAAAGATTAAAAATTACATTATAATTAGGTTAATATGTCAGTGCCATTTTAATGTTTGAACTAAAAAACTGAAATTCCCCAGTTATAGTTAGCAGAGCTAACTGCAACTTGTGCCACCGCCATGCATTGCTTATGACCTCACATATTACATCACTCTTGACATGTTCTATGACACCAGTTATGACAACACTGATGACATTCCACTGTAAGAACTGGCTATTGCACTGTATGCCATTCCACTATATACCCCTCCACTCTATGGCATTACAGTCTTCACCACATCACTGTATTTATTATACTCTACGACTCTCCAGTCTATGCCACTCCACTGTAAACCACTCCACTCTACGCCACTCCATTTTACGCTATTCCAATGTACGCAGCGCCACTGTATGCCACTCCACTCTACAGTATTCCTCTGGGTGTCACTCCTCTATATGACACTCCACTTTACGAGACTCCACTCTTGACACTAACCTCTATGCCACTGCACCATACGCTATTTAACTCTATGCATTTCCACTCTGAGCCACTCCACTCATCGCTATTCCACTGCATAAATATCCACGCTTCGCCACTCCAATCTGTGCTATTACACTCTATGCAAATGCACTGTACACCAATTCACTGTTTGCTATTCCACTGTACCATTCCACTCTGCACCACTTCAGTCTATACCACCCCACTCTACGCTATTGCACTGTATTCCACTCTAGTCAATGCCGATCAACTGTATTGAATTCCACTCAATGGCACTCCTGTATACACCACTCCACTGTAAGCCACTCCAGTCTACTCTACGACATGCCACTCCACTGGACGCCACTCCATGTTACACACTCTACTGTACTGTATTGCACTCTATGCCACTCAACTCTCCGCCACTCCACTCTGCAGTGTTTCTTTCTATGTCACTCCACTGAACTGTATGATATGCTACCTGACTCCACGCCACTACAGTCAATGCCAATCTACTGTGCAACACCCCCACTGTACTCTATGATGTGCCATTCTACCAAACGCCACTCCACTGTATGCACTCCACTGTTTAGTATTTCACTCTATGGCACTCTACTTTACAGTATTACACTCTACGACACTCCACTGAACTGCCCTACACCCACTACTCAACTCTACGGCACACCAGTCTATGGCTCTCCACTGTACACCACTGTACACCACTGTACACCACTCCACTCTACTTTACTATATGCCATTTTACTGCATGCCACTCTATTCTATGCGGTTGCAAAAAAGAGGGTTCACCCAATAACGTCACTGGGACCTGGGTAGGTAAGGCAATGAGAGAAAGGGGTCCCAGTAGACACATACAAAATTATTTGTAAACCACAACAGTTAGTCCAAATATATAAACAAAAGAGTCAATCTGCTAACATTGTTTTAATTGCAATGAAGCTAAGCCAAAACAATTGGGCAACATCTATATCTAAGTTGGAGTATTTGTTTATCTACTATTGTGTGGCCTTCTGGCCCTGTTTTTCTATGTCACTTACCCCTTCCTATACTCACTGCACATTCCCCTTCCCCTCCCCACAGTAACCAAAACGTTTTTAGCTTTGTAATATTAATTGTTGCCCAATTTTTTTTGGCTTAGCTTCATTGCAATTAAAACAATGTTAGCAGATTGACTCTTTTGTTTATATATTTGGACTAACTGTTGTGGTTTACAAATAATTTTGTGTGTGTCTACTGGGACCCCTTTCTCTCAGTACTCTATTCTATGCACTCTGCTGTACAGTATTCCACTCTCTGCCAATCCTTTCTATGGCAATCCACTCCATGCCACTCCTGTCTATACCACTTTAGTGTACGTCACTTCAGTTAATGCTTTTTCACTCTATGCCACTCCACTCGAAGTGACTACAGCCTACACCGTTCAACTGTACATCACTCGACTCTATGCCACTCCACTCTAAGTTATTCCATTCTAAGCCACTCAACTGTAAAAATTCCACTCTATGCTATTCCACTTGATGCCACTACACTATATGCCACTGCACTCTATACTATTCCACTGTATGCCACTCCACTATACTCTATTTCATTCTACACTACTCCACTGTATGCCACTCCACTCTACATCACTCCACCCTACGCTATTCCACTGTAAGCTACTACACTATATGCCACTCTACTGTATGCCATTCTACTATACAATTCTCTACTCTGTAGCAGTCCACTCTACACTTTTCCACTGCACATAACTCCACTCTATGCAACGCCACTCTATGCTATTCCACTCAACCCCTTTCCATTGTACACTTTTCAAGTCTACGTCACTCCTCTGTACACCACTCTAATATATACAACTCCAATTTATGCTTTCCTGCTGAACCCCGCTCCTCTGCACGTCACTCAAGTATATGCTGTTCCACTGTATGCCACTCAACTCTTTGCCACTCTACTCCATGCCACTCCAATCTACACCACACCTCTTAATAATATTACAGTGTTCATCAGTCCAATCTACCAAACTCCACTCCATGCCATTCTACTTTACTCCACACTACAACACTCTACTCCACTCAATGACACTCTATGTTCCGCCACTCTACAACAAAATATTCCACTCTAAAGCACTCCATTGTACAACAGTGTACTCCAGTATATCCGAATGTGTGCCACGTTAGTTTACACTATCCCACTATATAGCAATTTACTCCACTCTACAACACGCTACGTAACTCCCTCTATACCACTGTATCCCACTTTACAGCACTCTATTCCATGGCACTCTGTACTGTATTCTACTCCTTTCAACACTACTCAAGTCTACGCTACTCTGTGCCACTCAACTATCTGAAACTCTGTGCCACTCCACGCTACCACATGGTAGGGCACTCTACTCTACTCCACCCCACTCACCTCTAATCCAGTCAATGGCACTTTCAACATTCTGCCGCACGCCAGTCCACTCCACTGTACAACACAGCACTCCACTCAATGACACTTTACTACACTGTATGATACTACAATGCACTGTGTTCTCAGAAAGGATGTCATTGGAGATGTCATAAGTGTTTTTATCAATGCAATGATTTCACTTGATATAATTCATGTTAAATGCAATGGTATAACCAGCGTATGGAGAAGGAGCTAGTTATTGTTAATAAAGTATGGCGAGTAAGTTGACAAGACTGGGTACGGAGGTTCATGACTTGTGGCCAATAAATGGTGATGCATAAATTATACATTTAGTTTTTGTGTGTGTGTGTGTACGTGTGTGTGCGTGCGTGTGTATATATATATATATACACTCACACACATATATATATATATATATATATATATATATATATATATATATATTACACACACACATATATATATATATTACCTACTGGCGGTCGCCAGTAGGTAGTTATAGTTAGGATTGGCTACCATAGGAAATCCGCAACATTCTATTGGGAATAACTCTGGCGCCGGTTGAGGAATTTGTGTGTAATTTTCCAAAATTTTGGCCAGCTCCACTGCGCTCCTTCCATGGAAGTTTCGGGGGGATTCGTGAAGTGGGGGCTGAGAAAAAAGGGGGGTCCCAAAACGTGTTTTCCCCATGTTAATTTCCATAGGACGGTCTGACAAGTCTACAGCCTGAACCGCTGAATGGAATTACGCCAAACTTTGCAAAATTGTAGGGACTGGTACGCAGATTTGCCTTTGCTATGTTTGGTGAAAATTGCTCCAGTGTTTTTTTTGAAAATTAACTTCAAAAACACATATATATCTATATGCGCGCTTCGAGCGCTTACAGGTACTCGTACCGGGGAGCGCACCCGGCGCGCTACGGGAGTGCGCGAGCGGAAAGCTGATTGGCTGTCGGGTGTCTGTCAATCTTCTAAACAGTCCGGAGAGTTCGCCATCTTGTGTCTTGGTAGAATCGAGACACAAGAGGTGAAAAAGAAAGGTGGAAATAATTAAAAGGGGGCAGAGTAGACACCCCCTGACCCCCTAGGTTTTCTGAGGGGGGCCTAGAAGGACCCTGAAGGGCAAAAAAACTTTTTTTTTTATTTTAAATTTTCGTGGGGTAAGTGCTGGGTGCGTTCCCAGGTGCGCGCTCCCGTACGCGCACCCTGAGCGCACCACAGGGAAAAACAGTTAAAAAAAATTATAGTAAAAAAATAATTTAGAGTGCTTAGAGGTAGGGTAGCTCTGAAAAGGGCTGTTGTGTTATGTGGGTGTTTTTTGTACCTACAAGTAGGTACCAATGCAGAGTCTTATATTCAAGAGGAAAACCCTATACCCCTCATCTGTAAAATGTACACCATCTCTCCTATAGATGTCTTGCATGTTGTAACGTAAGTTGTTGTGGTAAATGGAACCCATACCATAGTCTCTGAGGTAAGCAGAAACAGATTTATTTACATGTTTCCATGCTTTTTCAATCTGTGGACAAAATTGGTTGGACCAGTTCCATTTTTGCCTTTGGCATATATTAGAAAATATCAAGGCAGTTTTTGGAAAAAGTGACATCAATTGCCCAAAGATGTCCTTTAAAAGCATTTCCAGACCTACCCCAGTCAAAGTGCCGAAGTCATTGCCACCACAGTGCACAATTATAAGGTCAGGGTGTGGTAAATGCATAAAGGATTTTACCAACGGTATCAATTGGTGACTTCTCAATCCTCTCTGTCCAATCCATACAATGTCCACATTTGGTAAATCAAGGTTGTAAATACCTCTGTTAGCTGCGTATTTTTGACTCCAGTGGACATAGCTATGACCCACAAACCAGACTTTTTGCATGTTTAAGGTAGATGTGCTTCTACTCAGATGAATTGTGGAAATGAAAAGGCAGTTTGATTATGAAAAAAAGTGCTTGTGAATCAGTGCAGTTGAAAAACCAGAAATGATTGGTGCTTTCTTAAAAATCTCCACTGAAAATTAGGCGGCATGCTTTTTTTTTGTAAGAAGTCATTTAAATGGTTGAGAAAAAGTCATTTAAAGAAAATTGCATTTCATTAGCTAGTAGATTGAGAGGTCAAACAGCCTTGATGGATTTTTTTGCAACATAGTATGATGAACTTCTGAACTGTGTGCTGGTTTAAGAGGGAGTTACCATGGTTACTTGGTGAATGAGCACTGGGGGGATGGGTGAATGTTATGTGAGTTTCAAATTCTTGAAATGTACAACCAATTAAAATGTGCAGTTTGGTTTTGAATTTATGTGGGAACAATTTTAATCGGTTAGGTACAAGAATCTGGGTCTGAAATGAGAAAGAATCTATGCCATGATTCTTTTCTTCCTCTCTTTTCCCATCCTTTGCTCTTTCACTGTTTTCCCTTCCCTTTCTGTCCTTACTCCACTTCACTAATTCCTTCTCTTACTCCCTCTGTCCTCTTACTTCTACACTCCTCTTACCTCATTCTCTCTCTGTTAGCCTCATTCTCTCTGACCCCTTAGTCTGTCACTCCTCTTCTATCACACTCACTCCCTATAACACAGCCACAATCCCTCACTTATGTTTCTTTCCTCTATCACTCAGGGCCTCATTTATGAGAAATGACGCATTGCTGCGTGAAAGCAGCGATGCATCACTTTTCAGTGCACTCTCCTTGCGACATTCCTGATGCGACATATTTAATGTATGGCGTATTATGTCGCAAGGAGTTACAGATACGTCAGTATTTCTGAGGTATCTGTAAGTGCAAAAGTGATGCATTGCTGGAGTGTGTCACAAAAGTGACGCAACTCCAGTAATGCATCCTTTCAAATGGGGCCAGCCCCATGTGAAAGGGCCTGCGTCAGTCTTACGCCTGCTGTGAGGCAGGCGCAAGATTTTGACGCAACGGTGTCCTAAAAGTGACGCGGTGAAATCTCATAGATTTTACTGCGTCACTTCTACGACCCTTTCTTGCGTCAATACGCCCCCTTTGCATACATTACACCTGGCGCAGGTATAATGTGGCGCAGGGGTTTACAAAGTGACGCATCTACCTAGATGCGTCACTTTGTAAATATGACTCAACAAGGTGCATTTTTTACACCGCGGCGTAAAAGTGATGCATGGCCTCATAAAAGAGGCCTTCAGTCTTCTACTCATGCGTCATATTTAATGTATGATGTATTATGTCGCAAGGAGTTACAGATACATCAGTATTTCTGACGTATCTGTAAGCGCAAAAGTGATGCATTGCTGGAGTGTGTCACAAAAGTGACGCAACTCCAGCAATGCAATCTTTCATATGGGGCCAGCCCCATGTGAAAGGGCCTGCGTCAGTCTTAAGCCTGCTGTGAGGCAGGCGCAAGATTTTGACGCAATGGTATCGTAAAAGTGACGCAGTGAAATCTCATAGATTTCACTGCGTCACTTCTACAACCCTTTCTTGCGTCAATACGCCCCTTTTGCATACATTAAACCTGGCGCAGGTACAATGCGGCGCAGGGGTTTACAAAGTGACGCATCTACATAGATGCGTCACTTTGTAAATATGACTCAACAAGGTGCATTTTTTACAGCACTGGTGCGTAAAAAAAGTGACGCACTGGCGGCGTAAAAGTGACGCATGGCCTCATAAATGAGGCCTTCAGTCTTCTACTCATGCGTCATAATTAATGTATGACGCATTATGTCGCAAGGAGTTATAGATACGTTAGTATTTCTGACGTATCTGTAAGCGCAAAAGTGATGCATTGCTGGAGTGTGTCACAAAAGTGACGCAACTCCAGCAATGCATCCTTTCACATGGGGCAAGCCCCATGTGAAAGGGCCTGCGTCACTCTTACGTTTGCTGTGAGGCAGGCGCAAGATTTTGACGCAACTGTGTCCTAAAAGTGACGCAGTGAAATCTCATAGATTTCACTGCGTCACTTCTACGACCCTATTTTGCGTCAATACGCCCCCTTTGCATACATTACACATGACGCATGTATAATGTGGCGCAGGGGTTTACAAAGTGACGCATCTACCTACATGCGTCACTTTGTAAATATGACTCAACAAGGTGCATTTTTTACAGCACTGGTACGTCACAAAAAGTGACGCACCGGCGGCGTAAAAGTGACGCATGGCCTCATTTTTACTTCAGTCTTCTACTCTTACTTTTTCTTTCACTTTCTCTGTTTCTTCACTGCCTTACTCACCTTGTCTCACACTCACTTGTCTTTATCCAGTCTGTATCTCCACTCTTTCCTAAACATCACTGCTCTTTTCTTACCCTTCCACACCCCCGTTCCTTTACTACATTTTCTTCACTTATCCACATTCCCCATGTTCACTCTCCTTCTCCTCGCTCTCCTTCCCCACACTCACCTTCTTTCAGTCCCCCTACTTCGCTTCCCTTCCCCTCTCGTCCCTTTCTTTGCTTTCTCACTCATTTTCCTCTCCTCTCTCACTGCACTCCACTTCAGTTACTCTTTTTCATTTTTTTAAGAATACAGCTCTTTGATGAGAATTGGAGGTAGTTCTGAAAAGAACTTTTTTTTCTTCTTTTTCCCTTTTTTTAACAAAAACAAAAACAGGGAATGGGAAACTGCTCAATAGGAGCAAAAAAAATTAATCAAAATTAGGGCTGGGGACGGAAGTGGTGGTTCTCTAATGCTCGAACCATGAGCATAACACTTTGTTCCCCATAACAAAGTAGCTGATCACATTGTCTGCATTTAATTATGGCTTCATTAAAAGCAGGATGAATATTAGGAATCAGCTCTTCTGGTCGCCCCCTCACCGATGCAGTTGCTCCTCCAGTTGAAGTAGAGGCACCATCTCTTGGAGCCTCTCGTGCCAGAGCCCTGACACTCTCCCGGGCATAGTTCTGGGGATGCCTCCTCTGCACGTGGCGAATCATGGTAGAATTACCAAAACTGTACTTCCTTGTGGGGTCTCCTCTGGAAAGTACAGTATGGCAGATCTTACACTCCACCTTTGGAGCATTTACTTTCTTACGTCCCTCAGGTATATCAAAAAAAATTCCAGATAAAATGCTCCTTAACTCTAGGCTGAGGAACCTCTTCTTCAATAAATCCATCTGTGTCATCACTGCTGCTGGATGCTCTGGCAGCCATGATAATCAACAAAGATTAAGCAGCAAAAAGACAGGTCTTGCAGTCACAAAAGTGAAAGAAGAAGTGAAGGAAATGGGTGGGGATTTCATTCTTTGTAAAAAAAAACTGTTAGCAACCAATGAAAAGTGTTATTTTAAGGTCACATGACTTGACACGCTTACCGGAGCGCTTCGGGGGCGCTTACGCGGCGCGAACGTAGGCGCTTCCGGGGGCGCTTACTCGGCGCGCCTGAGTGACGTTTTGGTAGCTTTACGGAAATGCATAATCATTTTCATTTCGTAAATCAAAAATACTGCTGTAATAAGTATGCTACTGAATGTATTGCATTATTATTTACTTTTCATACATATTTTTTTTTTACGAACGCAGAAATAGCGCTCTCGGGAGAGCTTACCGGTGCGCGCACCCTGAGCGCACCAGGAAAAAATGATAAAAAAAATATACATTGAACAAATTTTTTTTTTTCAATATATATATAATTAATCCTTATAAAAACAGCTAATACAAAAAAAATCGTAGGTTACAAAGTCGATATACAAAGGATTCTGCTTTTTAAAAAACAATGAAATTCACTGAAAAAACATAGGTTTCACAATCGTTATAGTTAGGAATTAGCTTTTAAAAAACTTTTGAAATTCACTAAAAAAAACATAGGTTTCACAATCGTTATAGTTAGGAATTAGCATTTAAAAAACCTTTGAAATTCACTGAAAAAACCATCGGTAAATAAAATAAAATCTATTAAATATTTTAAATATTAAATATAATATTAACAAAGTGAAATACATTGAATATAAGTTTTAATAAAATACAACAAATAAACTTAATTAAAAAAATAAACAAACATAAGAAATTATACATGTATATTTACTTTAAAACAATGAAGATACTATTATTTTTAATTTATGTTGAACATTTTACATAATATAAAATATATATATATTGCTTTAAAATATAAAAACCAAAATCTATAATGAATTAAAACATGAAATCTATAATTAATTAAAACATTTAACTATTATAAAATATTTAAACTTACATTTCACAGTACAATCAGTGCAACAGAAGGGAAAGCGTTGAATTGCAAAGGGGTAAAAATAACTATTCCCACTCCAGTGAGTAGAACAGTAGGGTAAGTATTGCATAGATGAGAAATTAAATTTACTATTCCAACTCCAGTGAGTGCAACATACAGAAAGTGTTGGATGGCGGAGGGGTACAAATTACTATTCCCACTCCAGTGACAGCAACAGTAGGAAAAATGTTAGATAACGGAGGCACACAAATTGCTATTCCCACTCCAAAGAGTCCATCAGTAGGGAAAGTGTTGGATAGCAATGGGTTAAAATGTCATATTCCCACTCCAAAAAGTGCAACAGTAGGGAAACTGTTGTATGGAGAAGGGGTAAAAATTACTATTCCCGCTCCACTGAGTGCAACAATAGTGAACGTGCAGGAAAGCAAAGGGGTCAAAAATACTATTCCAACTTTAGTTTGTACAACAGTACAGAAATAGTTGGATAGCGGAGGGGTACAATGTATTATTCCAACTCCAGTAAGTACAACAGTAGGGAAAGTGATGGATAGAGGAGGGGTAATGTTTACTATTTCGACTCCAGTGAGACCAACAGCAGGGAAAGTGTTGGATAGCGAAGGGGACAAACATCACTACTCCCACTCAAAAGAGTGTAACAATAGAGAAAGTGTTGGATAGCGGAGGGGTAAAACATTTTATTCCCACTGCGATAAGTGCAACAGTAGGGAAAGTGTTGAATAGCAAGGGGGTTAACATTACTATTCCCACTACAATGACTGCAAAAGTAGGAAAAGTGTTAGTTACCGGATGGGTAAAACTACTATTACAACTCCAGTGAGTGCCAGAGTAGGGAAAGTGTTAGATAGCGGAGGGGTACAATTTACTATTCCCACTCCAGTGAGTACAACAGTAGGAAATGTGCTTGATAGCGTAGAGGTAAAAATTACTATTCCCACTCCAGTGATTGCAACAGTAGGGAAAGGGTTGGATAGCGGAGGGGTAAAAATTACGATTCCCACTCCAGTGAGTGCAACAGTAGGGAAAGTATTGGATAGCGGAAAGACAAAAATTACTATTCACACTAAAACAGTTATAACAAATATATATATATATATATTAAAAAAATAATCATAAAAATAAATAAACAATATTTAAAATTGAAAAATAAAATATATTGGGGGCCAGATGTATGACTGATTTTGCATGAGCAAACAGGTTTGCTAATCTGTTTGCACATGCAAAAACAGCATGGACCATGTACAAAGCCTATTTAGTGAGTCGCAATTCATTTCCGACTCGATAAATAGGTTTTGTGACTCGCTATTAGGAAGGGGCGTTCCCTAATAGGGAGCGCAAGCCCATGTATGAATGTATTGCAACCGCAATTGCGGTCGCACAACACTCGCAAATTACCCCCCTCTTCAAAAGGATGGTAATGCACTCACAAAGGGAAGGAGTCCCCAGGGGCCCCCTTCCCCTGTAAAATGCAGGAGGAAATATTTTTTTTATGGGGAGGCAGTGGTCCGAGGGGCAACTACCTGCCCTTAAAAAATGAAACGAAAACGATTCTTTTTTTGTTTTTTAAATGCATCCTGTTTTCCTTTAAGAGGCCATTCCCAATAGCCTCTCAATTTGGGACCCCCTTGGGAATTGCAAATAGTGTGATACACACTGTTGAACATCCAAAATAGCACATTGAGAGTCGCAAAAAAGTGGCAATTTGCGAGTTGCTATTTTGTGTGCCGTACATCTGTGTCTAAATATATAAAAAACATATTGTAATATTAATTACATATAACAAAAACCTGCAAATATTATATAAAATGAATTAATAAATACATTTAGAAAAAATTATTTATTTAAACTAGAAAACATTTACAAGCAAAGAAATAAATTATTACATACATGTATTTCTTTTATTTCCTACCCTATAACACCACACCAAAAACAAAAAAAGTCCTCATTATAAATTAAATTTACTTCCATAATTAACATAATTAATAAAAATATGTTATTAATAAAAAACGAATAAACATTAATTGACTAAACACACTTTAACACTACAATATCCACAACACACACATAAATTAAACTATTAAATATTAAAACACAATTAAAATGTATGTTTTAAATTAAGAACCATTACTTTTAACAACTAATAATAAAGTAATTGAAATGTATTTAATACCCACCATTTACCCCTTTAAAAGTAAAAACAACGCACACAAATAAACAATTACCCAAAATAAATATCAAATATTTAACATTAATTATCACTATAAATTAATGAATTGAAAACAAATTACTTCCCATCCTTTACTCCTATAAACACCACAGAACACACCTAAACATAATTACACAATTACCATAATTACATAATTACATTTTAATTAATTACATAATATCAATTAACATAAAATTCATAATAAAAAATAAATAAACTACTTAACACTGATTACCCCTATAAACCCCAATACACACACCTAAAATAAATTACACAAATACCATAATTAATTACCAATTAATTATTTAAAATTAATTAGCAACCGATTAATAATTCATCAATTAAAAATAAATTATTTACCACCCTTTACACCTATGAACACCACAATATACACCTAATGACTTACAAAATTACCATATTTACTTAGTAATTAATTAAAATGAATTAACAACCAATTATTATGTATTTAATAATAAATTGATTTACACATTTAAAACTATAAAATCTGAATTAAATAAATATTATTAAATAAAACATAACCATCTATTTTAAAATAATTAAATTACTTCCCACCCTATTCTCCTTTTTTTTAATAACTACTAAAAATGTAACACACATATTAAAAATATAAACAATTCTTACGATGGCGGGCGGACACCGTAACGGTACACAGGACTGACTGCCAGAGGAGCGGCATTCCTGCCATGGCAATTCGGATGCCACATCCACAGTGGCGGTGGCATCCCACATGTATTGCACACATAGCAGCACCCGCCACAATGCAATATATGCATGTTGTGCTGGCATGCACAACTTGACAGGCACTGCTCGGTGCCTGCCACCTTGTGTATGCTAATGTAGGGGTATACCATGGGTACCCCCAAGTTCATCCCCCACCCCTGGGGGCCCACAACAGAGTCTCTTCCATGGCAAGGCAATAAACCGCCAACATCGTAATATGGATGGTGGTGCCTGCAAGGCGCCGCCACCATATTGCAGGTCTTTTCCGCCCGGTAGGCAATCGTGACGATTCCCTACTGGCAGAAAAGTGGCAGACCGTCTTTCTGTCTCCCGCGATACCCCCTGGCATGCTAATGTGGCAGGGGTAAAAGGCTGTCTGGCATGGTGTGTTGGCGGGTGGGTCACCACCACCAGTAGGGCGGTGGCGATCCACTCTCCATGCAAATGGGCCCCATAGTATTAATATAAAAAACTTTATTTTAACAACTATATTTTTGCAAATGATATTAAACACATTTTTAAAATTGATATTACTTTCCTTAAGTTGATATTCTTGACCACGATATTCTTGCTGTTGATATTTCTAAACCAAAATATTTATTACTCATTATTTGTGCAACTGGATATTTTTTACTCAATATTCTGTCTGCACACCAGCAGCATAACATCAAATCAGAAGAATGAGGCTGCATCAATAACTCCAATCTCGTGGAACATGGCAGGTTTTGAAGATCTCTTAACCGACTCCAATGCTGTGGTCTTTCTACCATCATGTGACAAAAATTGCATCCAGGAATCCTGATGAGATGTGGAAACTCCACTTGAATGCTTTTATGAATTATTTTCACCTGCCACTAGACAGAACACCAGGGCTCATGCAAGGTGATGCTTAGCAAACTTCTTGTCATCCCGCTGAGATTTTGTGGCCTCTGAGTATGCCCCTGGTCGTGAAGACGTTTGATGCATAGAAATTAATAACTGGCTCTACAACTCCACAAAAATATGTTATTTCTGCTAAATGTGTATATCCACCCAACAGCCAAAGAGAAAAAACAAAAAGTGAAGGATCTAGGGTAGATAATAATGGTTATAAGACACAATTACCCTAAGGCCCACGTCCTCCTGACCGGGGACTTTAACTCAGATCTGCCCCAGAATTATTTTTGCAGCTCCTCTCAAGAAGCAGTGGATGCTAAGTGCATGATTCCATTGCTGGTAGCGATCCTGAAAAGATTTTATTCTACAGGACACCCTCTCATATCATTTTAGGAGGGGCTGTCCTTGCGAGCACTGAAGGGGAGCTTTCTGCAAGACCAGCCATCTCATTTTACAAACTTCCCATGAAAAAGTTCTGCTGTCTTAGATTATATGCTCTGCTCCATACCACTAATCAAAACTAACAAGTCATTATCCATTATGGGGTGCTGAAAAGGGGACCATATGCCTCAGAGCTTACTTATGAAAACTCTAGCAACAAACATACCCCTTTAAAGACTGTTTGCTCACATGGTATTCATCTCAATTAATGGTGAACAAAATGGAGTTCAGAGGTTGCTGCAAAATATACAGGCTGGAAAGCTTCTCTATTGAAATGGCTCACTTATCTCTCTGTGGCAAACAGCTCACAACTGGGAATCTTTTTTTTGTGCAGTACCTATCTCCTGCTTTGACCAGTATTCAACAGCTCTGTTCAATCAAGCGACCCCCAGGCCCCTCCCTTCACAACCCTGGTTCACAAAGGACTTTAAGATCCAGAAAAATAAAATGATAAGATACCTCAAGTCTAGACTGAGCACTGTCAAACCTGACAAAATATATATCCTGTGCAGCACCTATAAAAAAACTAATGTGGCAAGCAAAACAAAGGTATGAGGAAGCATTGTAGATCGAGTTATTTTTGGCACGTAGGAAAAAAACCTCAAAGGAGTTCTGGATCATGATCGCCTGTCTCAGCAGAGACATAGATACTACACAATTAAATGGGAACAACATTACCACGGAAAACTGGATGACACACACTATAAAACATAGGGGCCCATTACGATCGCGGACGGACTTACGTCCGTCTGCGAGGCCTGAGTAGGAGGGAACGTCCGCATGTGCTGCGGCGTTCCCTCATTTGCAATTAGGATGTGACCGCCACAATGGCGGTGACATCCTCTATTTTTAACATTGCGGCGGGTGCTGCTTGAGGCAGCACCCGCCGCAATGTTAAAAATGAAAGCTGTGCATTTGCCCGGAGGATGCGGGAAATCCTCCATCATAATGTGCCCCTAAATCAGAAGGCACCAACCTGCCTCTCAGCGTCAGTAAGACAAATCTCTTCCATGGAAGGTCTCAAGTAACAGATGCACAAACCGCTCAATACACCTCATCTTTTATTGCCAAAATAAAAGAATACCTGATTCAGAAAAGCAGAGCCGATGGTGCAACAGGACCCAACGGCCCTTCCTTCATTGAAAAGCAGGACCCTACATACTGGTCCATGCCGATGCAAACTCTGTTCAACGTCTGTCTTATCACTGAATCCATTCCTTCATCTTGACAAGGATCGATCATGCATCCCACTTATAAAAAAGTGTCTAGTGTCGAGCCCTGATTGAAACCGTCTCATAGCCCTGGTGGATATAGAGGCCAACTACTTTGCCTTCCTTCTCCTTGGAAGTTTGGGCAAGCTGAAAGAATCAGTTTTCTCTGAATCAAACGAAGTTCAGGCCCATGTTGGGCACCATTGACAATCTTGTGGCTATCACAATGCTGATGGCAAAGCAGATAAGGAATAAGAGGTTACGTTATTGCTGCTTTGTAGATTACAGCAAGGCTTTTGACCATATCAATCTCCAGCTGCTCTGGTCTAAGCTTAAAGCATGAAAGGCCCCCAAAGCTTAACTCCTTGGTATTCAATTACTTTATTCCGATACCTAGGCCAGAGTTAAACTGGGAAACAGCACCGCAGTCTCATAAAAGATAAAAATTGAGCAAGACGTTAGACAAGTTTATGTCTTAGCCCCAGCACGTTTTACCTGCTAATGTGTGATCTGGTACCTGCACTGGACTCAGTAATCAGCGATGCTCCAAAACTGGTGCATCAGCCCGTAACTTCACTGCTTAATGCTGATGATGTAGTGCTTTTAAGTCAAACATCTATGGGAATACAAATGCTGATCAACATCCTACTAGAAACAGCCATTACATCACAGCTGTAACTACTCATGTACTGTTACCTCACATACCATTGCCACACTTTATTTTACAACGCATATGCCTTTACCACGCATGCCTTTAGAATGAATTGACGTGGTAAAGCTATGAATGGTTTAGGCATATCTGTTGCACTAGTGGTAAGGGAATGTGCTGGTAACGGTGGTCAATGCAAAAATAACAGTTGATGGACAGAATGTAGAACACTGTCATACATTCACCCCAGTACAGAGATCTGGTCCTAAATGCATCGTTTTTTTGCTCCACATGCCTTTCCAGTTTGAACCCAGGCATATGCAAATCAATCTTGACCCTGTGCCCCATGGAAACAGTCCAGCCCGAACTGCCAAGCCAGGTTCTCCCTGGACTGAAAACAAGCATCCTAGGACCGGTTTCAGGCTTTCAGCCCTCATCAGCCAGGATAGCTTGATTCCAGTGGCATGGAGAGCACAGGACTCAAGTCTGAGCATACCCGTCCCACTCGGGGTGACAGATGCAAAAACAACAGTTGATGGACAGAATGCAGAACAATGTCATTCACCCCAGTACAGATACCCGGGCCTAAATCCATCGTTTTTTTACTCCCCATGCCTGTCCAGTTTGAACTGAGCCATATGCAAATCGGTCTTGACCCTGTGCCCCATGGGAACAGTCAAGTCCGAATTGCCAAGTCAGGTCCTCCCTGGACTGAAAACAAGCATCCTAGGACCGGTTTCAGGCTTTCAGCCCTCATCAGCCAGGATAGCTTGATTCCAAGGGCATGGAGAGCACGGGACTCACATCTGAGCATACCCGTCCCACTCGAGGTGACAAATTGCAAAAAAAAAACAGTCAGAAAAGACTCTGTGTTAACCAAGGCTCTACGTTTACTGTGTTATAACAGCCTCTCTCCCAGGCACCAACAATACCCCTCTTATGTGCCACAGTTTGCCGTCCTTGTTTCCACAGACACGTCTCTTTGCTCTAAGTTCTGCACACATTGTAGAGGAAACAGAAACATTAAAGTTGGACGAGGACCATGAATTCGACTAAATTTGTATCCCATGCCATGCCTTCCATGAGCCAGTGATCAGATGAATATACCAAGGGTAAGGAGTTCACCCAAGACCCTGGCTGGAGACTGCAGACGTCTCGTGGCTTATGTGGTGGCCCACACCACGCTATACTCCCTCTCCACAGTCCCTCTGGCTTTTCTCTTGTATACCACCCCTGCTCTGGGGGCTCCACTCTCTCGGGGGTCAATGTGGTGCTAGGGTGTGATACATTAAATTGGCAATGTTTATACTGGGTAGTTTTTTAGCACTCCACCCTCTTCCTTGCCCCACTTCTCCTAAGCAAGGCATGTGTTTTGTTTGGTTGTTGTCACTTGTTGTGCCCTGGCAAAGCACTGGCCCCACAGTCCAATCTTTGGGGTGATACCTGTTCTCTCCAGCCCCTGGCAGGTCCCCTCTCCCGCCCTGTGGTGCATGCTCACCATGTGCAGTGAAGAACATGAGCGCTTTCACTGACACAACATTTTTGTGTAAAGTGTGGCGACACTTCACCCATGAGGTACGTGCCAAGCACTTGTTCACACAATGCACACTTTGCGTTTTTCAGTATATTTATTATGAAGTGCAGGACCTGGCCAAGGTATTTTGCACACTGCATACATTCACTCCAAAAATAAAACGTATAGGAAAAAAACATTGTTATTTACAATGTCAATAGCTCTAACTCACAAATGCGAGACTTTTTTTGCATCGCAGAGCCTTGTTAATGTTACTGTATTGCACTTTATTACCCAATATTTTAACAGAATGTTTTGCCTATGATCAATTGTCTTTTAGAATGCATAATTAACAATGAAAGGCTTTTTATGCTCAATTTTTAGACGTTTTGATTTAATAACGTGCTTCATACTCTTTGTTAGTAGAACAGACTCTCTCAAGGTTCTTTTTTTTAGACCCACTCGATTTTAACATACGATGCAAACAAACTGTCTTGGAAGCGGACTGATATTTCCCCATAATAGCACACTTGGGCCCATTGGTTTCATGACTTTACATGATCTGTCCATAATGCACACAGCGTCAATGTTTCTTTACGCACTGATTTTAAACTCTTGCATTTCCATTTTATGTTTTTCCTACATGGATGAAGTTGATTATCTAAAGAAAGTGTTTAGAATCTACATAAAAAAAATCTGATTTTAACTGTGCTATCAATGGGTGAAATAGGCCTGCAGCAATTGGGGTACATACGTTTTTCAGAAATAGGCTGTGCGCTATAGAAGTGTTATTAACATAACATAACATAACATAACATAAGGATCAGGAACGGGGGTTGTTTGTGTTCAAGGAACAATTTAAAATATTAGTGATTAAGGTACCCCACAAGTCTATATTGCATTTTAAAAGATCAGTTGATCTGAAGAATAGCCATCTCTACTTCTAACAAAGTAATGGTTAGGAGTGGGGAGTTTGTTTGCCTGTTTTGTAGTGCCTTAGCCACATCTTCATTCTCTTCAGTACAGTAAATTGTAGTGGAATGTGACACCCAGTCAGTCCATAGAATATTGCAATGCAAATGAGGGTTTTCAGCTGCATTTCTGAGCCTGATTCTCTTCATTGTGTCCCAAAACATCTTACCATTATTCCCTACCACAGCAAGTTCTAAGAGCTCCCAATCCTTCTTATGCAGGGTCTCCTTCCTGGTTTTCAGAGTGGATTTATAAGCAAAGCAAGTGGACCGAACCTCGAACTGAATTCTCGGAGTGGCGATCAGTGCTTGTCTCAGTCTCTGGTTAGCCGCTGAGCAATGCTCATCAATTTAATGAGGGTCCCCTTTATCAGCAGGAGAAGGTTTAAGTAAAAGCTGCTTGATGTCCTGACTTATACTATCATAATGGGCTAACATAAAGTCCCCACTTACTTCTGCCAAACAATTAAGAAACAACTCGTCATGCTGCTTCAAAAGTTTGGTCAGGGTGTCAAAATGATCTTTAAGGCATCAAATGACCCTAAGACCATCTGTGGAATGTTGTGTAATAGTAATAATATTAGCAGGACATGTATGTCTACATAAGGGCAGTTGTCCTAATGCAAAAAGAGAAGTGTGGTCAACCCAGTCAGTATACACAACCGCACCTTTGATAAACCAAGGTAGGAGGTTCCTAGTCACAAACATATAATCAATATTTGAAGCATGACCGTGAACACTAAAGGAAAGCAAGGATCGCTCATCTCCTCTAAATGTGTCAACAAGTTTAACTAGATCATGTACAGCTAAATATTTGGCCAGCTCTACCGCCCTACCATCACTAATCTCTCAATGGGAATCCATCTCCAATGTCCCTGCCTCCCACGTGTGGCCTGCCAACTTAGCATTGAAATCTCCACACAGCAGATCTGGCGGCTCTGGTTTTGGGCTACCCTCTGTTATGTGGCCCATGGGGACATTGTTGTCTTCCCTAAGTTAGCATGAGCACGCTGCAGACTGTCTGCTGCTTTGCACGTTACTGCATGAATTTATTTTCAAATGCTTTGTTTGATATTTATGAAGAACCTATTGTTGGGTTCACGCTTTGCAGGTTCCTGGGATTTAGCTTGAACATTGTGAACAAGGTTGAAAACAATGCCCCTTGTTATTTTGTTCTGGTCAGGCCCTAGCACCTAAACCAAACATACAGATGAAGCTGTTGTTTGGAAATACGTACTTTGGTCATATTGGAATACACTGATAGATAGCACACACTTGGAGAGGGACCTTTCCAGGGAGCAGAGCATGACAGAACTACCATCTATAGACTGAGGTACGTAGTCTGCAAATAACACCCACGGATCCTCTAATATATAAGCATCCTGTGTCTGTGCAAGAGCAATTAGGATGTGACCGCCACAATGGCGGTGACATCCTCTATTTTTAACATTGCGGCGGGTGCTGCTTGAGGCAGCACCCGCCGCAATGTTAAAAATGAAAGCTGTGCATTTGCCCGGAGGATGCGGGAAATCCTCCATCATAATGTGCCCCTAAATCAGAAGGCACCAACCTGCCTCTCAGCGTCAGTAAGACAAATCTCTTCCATGGAAGGTCTCAAGTAACAGATGCACAAACCGCTCAATACACCTCATCTTTTATTGCCAAAATAAAAGAATACCTGATTCAGAAAAGCAGAGCCGATGGTGCAACAGGACCCAACGGCCCTTCCTTCATTGAAAAGCAGGACCCTACATACTGGTCCATGCCGATGCAAACTCTGTTCAACGTCTGTCTTATCAGTGAATCCATTCCTTCATCTTGACAAGGATCGATCATGCATCCCACTTATAAAAAAGTGTCTAGTGTCGAGCCCTGATTGAAACCGTCTCATAGCCCTAGTGGATATAGAGGCCAACTACTTTGCCTTCCTTCTCCTTGGAAGTTTGGGCAAGCTGAAAGAATCAGTTTTCTCTGAATCAAACGAAGTTCAGGCCCATGTTGGGCACCATTGACAATCTTGTGGCTATCACAATGCTGATGGCAAAGCAGATAAGGAATAAGAGGTTACGTTATTGCTGCTTTGTAGATTACAGCAAGGCTTTTGACCATATCAATCTCCAGCTGCTCTGGTCTAAGCTTAAAGCATGAAAGGCCCCCAAAGCTTAACTCCTTGGTATTCAATTACTTTATTCCGATACCTAGGCCAGAGTTAAACTGGGAAACAGCACCGCAGTCTCATAAAAGATAAAAATTGAGCAAGACGTTAGACAAGTTTATGTCTTAGCCCCAGCACGTTTTACCTGCTAATGTGTGATCTGGTACCTGCACTGGACTCAGTAATCAGCGATGCTCCAAAACTGGTGCATCAGCCCGTAACTTCACTGCTTAATGCTGATGATGTAGTGCTTTTAAGTCAAACATCTATGGGAATACAAATGCTGATCAACATCCTACTAGAAACAGCCATTACATCACAGCTGTAACTACTCATTTACTGTTACCTCACATACCATTGCCACACTTTATTTTACAACGCATATGCCTTTACCACTCATGCCTTTAGAATGAATTGACGTGGCAAAGCTATGAATGGTTAAGGCATATCTGTTGCACTAGTGGTAAGGGAATGTGCTGGTAACGGTGGTCAATGCAAAAATAACAGTTGATGGACAGAATGTAGAACACTGTCATACATTCACCCCAGTACAGAGATCTGGTCCTAAATGCATCGTTTTTTTGCTCCACATGCCTTTCCAGTTTGAACCCAGGCATATGCAAATCAATCTTGACCCTGTGCCCCATGGAAACAGTCCAGCCCGAACTGCCAAGCCAGGTTCTCCCTGGACTGAAAACAAGCATCCTAGGACCGGTTTCAGGCTTTCAGCCCTCATCAGCCAGGATAGCTTGATTCCAGTGGCATGGAGAGCACAGGACTCAAGTCTGAGCATACCCGTCCCACTCGGGGTGACAGATGCAAAAACAACAGTTGATGGACAGAATGCAGAACAATGTCATTCACCCCAGTACAGATACCCGGGCCTAAATCCATCGTTTTTTTACTCCCCATGCCTGTCCAGTTTGAACTGAGCCATATGCAAATCGGTCTTGACCCTGTGCCCCATGGGAACAGTCAAGTCCGAATTGCCAAGTCAGGTCCTCCCTGGACTGAAAACAAGCATCCTAGGACCGGTTTCAGGCTTTCAGCCCTCATCAGCCAGGATAGCTTGATTCCAAGGGCATGGAGAGCACGGGACTCACATCTGAGCATACCCGTCCCACTCGAGGTGACAAATGCAAAAAAAAACAGTCAGAAAAGACTCTGTGTTAACCAAGGCTCTACGTTTACTGTGTTATAACAGCCTCTCTCCCAGGCACCAACAATACCCCTCTTATGTGCCACAGTTTGCCGTCCTTGTTTCCACAGACACGTCTCTTTGCTCTAAGTTCTGCAAACATTGTAGAGGAAACAGAAACATTAAAGTTGGACGAGGACCATGAATTCGACTAAATTTGTATCCCATGCCATGCCTTCCATGAGCCAGTGATCAGATGAATATACCAAGGGTAAGGAGTTCACCCAAGACCCTGGCTGGAGACTGCAGACGTCTCGTGGCTTATGTGGTGGCCCACACCACGCTATACTCCCTCTCCACAGTCCCTCTGGCTTTTCTCTTGTATACCACCCCTGCTCTGGGGGCTCCACTCTCTCGGGGGTCAATGTGGTACTAGGGTGTGATACATTAAATTGGCAATGTTTATACTGGGTAGTTTTTTAGCACTCCACCCTCTTCCTTGCCCCACTTCTCCTAAGCAAGGCATGTGTTTTGTTTGGTTGTTGTCACTTGTTGTGCCCTGGCAAAGCACTGGCCCCACAGTCCAATCTTTGGGGTGATACCTGTTCTCTCCAGCCCCTGGCAGGTCCCCTCTCCCGCCCTGTGGTGCATGCTCACCATGTGCAGTGAAGAACATGAGCGCTTTCACTGACACAACATTTTTGTGTAAAGTGTGGCGACACTTCACTCATGAGGTACGTGCCAAGCACTTGTTCACACAATGCACACTTTGCGTATTTCAGTATATTTATTATGAAGTGCAGGACCTGGCCAAGGTATTTTGCACACTGCATACATTCACTCCAAAAATAAAACGTATAGGAAAAAAACATTGTTATTTACAATGTCAATAGCTCTAACTCACAAATGCGAGACTTTTTTTGCATCGCAGAACCTTGTTAATGTTACTGTATTGCACTTTATTACCCAATATTTTAACAGAATGTTTTGCCTATGATCAATTGTCTTTTAGAATGCATAATTAACAATGAAAGGCTTTTTATGCTCAATTTTTAGACGTTTTGATTTAATAACGTGCTTCATACTCTTTGTTAGTAGAACAGACTCTCTCAAGGTTCTTTTTTTTAGACCCACTCGATTTTAACATACGATGCAAACAAACTGTCTTGGAAGCGGACTGATATTTCCCCATAATAGCACAATTTGGGCCCATTGGTTTCATGACTTTACATGATCTGTCCATAATGCACACAGCGTCAATGTTTCTTTACGCACTGATTTTAAACTCTTGCATTTCCATTTTATGTTTTTCCTACATGGATGAAGTTGATTATCTAAAGAAAGTGTTTAGAATCTACATTAAAAAATCTGATTTTAACTGTGCTATCAATGGGTGAAATAGGCCTGCAGCAATTGGGGTACATACGTTTTTCAGAAATAGGCTGTGCGCTATAGAAGTGTTATTAACATAACATAACATAACATAAGGATCAGGAACGGGGGTTGTTTGTGTTCAAGGAACAATTTAAAATATTAGTGATCAAGGTACCCCACAAGTCTATATTGCATTTTAAAAGATCAGTTGATCTGAAGAATAGCCATCTCTACTTCTAACAAAGTAATGGTTAGGAGTGGGGAGTTTGTTTGCCTGTTTTGTAGTGCCTTAGCCACATCTTCATTCTCTTCAGTACAGTAAATTGTAGTGGAATGTGACACCCAGTCAGTCCATAGAATATTGCAATGCAAATGAGGGTTTTCAGCTGCATTTCTGAGCCTGATTCTCTTCATTGTGTCCCAAAACATCTTACCATTATTCCCTACCACAGCAAGTTCTAAGAGCTCCCAATCCTTCTTATGCAGGGTCTCCTTCCTGGTTTTCAGAGTGGATTTATAAGCAAAGCAAGTGGACCGAACCTCGAACTGAATTCTCGGAGTGGCGATCAGTGCTTGTCTCAGTCTCTGGTTAGCCGCTGAGCAATGCTCATCAATTTAATGAGGGTCCCCTTTATCAGCAGGAGAAGGTTTAAGTAAAAGCTGCTTGATGTCCTGACTTATACTATCATAATGGGCTAACATAAAGTCCCCACTTACTTCTGCCAAACAATTAAGAAACAACTCTTCATGCTGCTTCAAAAGTTTGGTCAGGGTGTCAAAATGATCTTTAAGGCATCAAATGACCCTAAGACCATCTGTGGAATGTTGTGTAATAGTAATAATATTAGCAGGACATGTATGTCTACATAAGGGCAGTTGTCCTAATGCAAAAAGAGAAGTGTGGTCAACCCAGTCAGTATACACAACCGCACCTTTGATAAACCAAGGTAGGAGGTTCCTAGTCACAAACATATAATCAATATTTGAAGCATGACCGTGAACACTAAAGGAAAGCAAGGATCGCTCATCTCCTCTAAATGTGTCAACAAGTTTAACTAGATCATGTACAGCTAAATATTTGGCCAGCTCTACCGCCCTACCATCACTAATCTCTCAATGGGAATCCATCTCCAATGTCCCTGCCTCCCACGTGTGGCCTGCCAACTTAGCATTGAAATCTCCACACAGCAGATCTGGCGGCTCTGGTTTTGGGCTACCCTCTGTTATGTGGCCCATGGGGACATTGTTGTCTTCCCTAAGTTAGCATGAGCACGCTGCAGACTATCTGCTGCTTTGCACGTTACTGCATGAATTTATTTTCAAATGCTTTGTTTGATATTTATGAAGAACCTATTGTTGGGTTCACGCTTTGCAGGTTCCTGGGATTTAGCTTGAACATTGTGAACAAGGTTGAAAACAATGCCCCTTGTTATTTTGTTCTGGTCAGGCCCTAGCACCTAAACCAAACATACAGATGAAGCTGTTGTTTGGAAATACGTACTTTGGTCATATTGGAATACACTGATAGATAGCACACACTTGGAGAGGGACCTTTCCAGGGAGCAGAGCATGACAGAACTACCATCTATAGACTGAGGTACGTAGTCTGCAAATAACACCCACGGATCCTCTAATATATAAGCATCCTGTGTCTGTGCAAGAGGAGAGAGGTTAGGCTACTCTGCGTCTCACTATGACAGCTGCTTTCATGATCTGATCTACAGACTACTTGCTATGCTGACCGTATTTGTGTTATGTATTTTTCTGCTTATTGTGGCAAGAATATTGCATATTAGAGCACGGTCATTAAACTAAATATTTTAAACTTGTTCATTTCTCTGTCACATCTTATATTTTTGTGGACAAGTACAAGAGTGTGAGTGAAGGTGTGTGTCTTGTAATAACGATTCCTGAGAGAGTCAGAGTGTTGTGTTCTGGGTGTCTTATCACTATCTAATCTATAGACCTCATAGTGTCTCCGCCTCATGACCCTTAATGCCCACTCCTGGCCCAGAAGGACAAAGACCGATCTTGCATCTAATGATAGCGATGATCTGCTCATCTCTTGTTCCCTTACCTTAGACACCAACAAGACTCCTCCTAGTTGAATTAAAGCCATTCACGCTAACCCAAACAGAGAATGCCCACACAACCTCAGAGTCATACATACCGACAACCTCAAGCGAGTGAACATCACACAGACGCCTGTCCCCCACATACCAGGATGACTTAATGCATTCTGCTCAACTGCAGATCAGCCAGTAAACACGCCTCTGATATCTTTGACCTCATCCAACACAATGAGATAGATATCATCATCCTCAGTGAAACTTGACTGAATCTCTCTTCCACTCCTATCCTAGAACTCCTGGTGCCTCCGTCCCATTACATTATTTTTCTCGACAGAGCAAAGAAGCAGGGCCGTGGCCTAGCTTGTATACATCAGAGTACACTCTCGGTTTCTCACTCTGAGTCCTCTACGCCTTCCTCCAGTGCATACCTCTGTCTCAACATCTGAAGTAACCACCTTCCAGTATGCAAACTACATACATACTATCACCCCCAGGGGACAATCTCTCCTTCATCGAACAATTAATGGAAATCATTTCTGGCAATGTCAATTCCGTAGTGTCCTAAATCTTCCTCTGTGATTTCAACCTTCACTGGTCTAACCCCAATGACCAAGCTGTTACATGCCTTAAATCTTTCTAAGATGATCATGAGCGGATTCAATACTGTGACCAGCCAACTCATAATAAAGGAGAAATCCTTGATCTCATCATCTCCAAAGGAAACACCATCACACTGGATAACATTTCCCCTTGTGATTGGTCCAACCATCACAGCATCTACTTGAATATTAACCAGGAGGTTTCGCTGAGGAAGGGTCAACCGAAGAAATTGAAGATATGGAAAAGGGACCTTAGACATATCAATACAGCTGAACTAGCAAGCCAATGTAAAGTTGCCCATTCCTCCCAAGCTGACTTGTCAGAGGTTCATTTACTCATGGACTTTTGCAACTCTACTATCTGAAGTATCATGGATTCCATTGCACCACTCCAACAAAAAAATGCTTTAACAAAAATCTCCAAACCAGGGTTCAATGAAAACCTAAACTCTAAACGATGCAACCTAAGCCCAATTGAACACTCTTGGAGATCCAAACCATACTCGGATCTGCTGAAAGTCCTTAGAACAGTAAGGAGCACTAATAACAAACAAATCAAGAGCACCAAGGCCGACTACTTCAGTTTCCAACTCAATCAGGCCTCTAATCACCCCAAGAAACTTTTTGAAGTTGTTAAAGAACAATCGGTGGAAGCTCCCAATCGCCCTGACCCAGGACATAGCACACCCTCAATTGACACCTTGGCTGCTTTCTTTACTAAGAAATCAAGACTCACAATTATCAAATTGGATTCTAAGAAGGCTTCATTGCCATCCTATTAGTTTGTGTCCCTCCTGGCCCTCTTAGATCAGCTCACACCAACTTGCCTCAGCGAGTATTAATCCTCCGTATTCAAAGAAATCAAGGAAGTCGTCATCACCCTTTGGACAAAGATTATCAATGCTGCACTGACTCAAAATACGATCCCTGATTGCCTAAAAGCAGCTCAGGTTTCACCTATACTAAAATAAACTAATGCTGATAGTGCCGACCTTAACAACTTCCGCCCTATCTCCAACATCACTACGCTGGCCAAACTCCTTGAAAAATGCATCCAATCACAACTTTGCGCTCACCTTGAGAATTTCCAACTCCTAGACCAACACCAATCTGGCTTTCGGAGTGGACACATCACTGAATCGGCTCTCATTAATGTTATGGATGATATTTTAAAAATGCTCGACCAAAATAAATCTTGCCTCCTAATCCTCCTTGACCTTTCCTCTGCGTTTGACACTGTAAATCACGACAACCTCTTATCTATTTTGGAGCACAGGATTGGCCTCTCTGGTCTGGTGTTGCAATGGTTCTTGTTCTTCCTCCATCACAGATCCCAAAAAATAAAGTCGTACAACTCCCTATACCAGCCCACACCAGTATCCATGGAAGTCCCACAAGGGTCCGTCTTATCTCCCATTCTCTTCAACTTATTCTTGGAACCACTAGCCTGTGCACTAATTTCAATTAACATTCTCTTCCATATGTACACAGATGAGATGCAACTCTACCTGAAAATCTTCTCTCCGGAAAATCTTATATCACTCAACACTGCCCTTATGAATACTCAAAACTGCCTAACCCAGTACCATCTCCTGCTCAACACCTCCAAAACAGAATTCCTGCTCATCTCTCCTCAAAATCACACCCAAAAGTTAGACCTCTAAATGAATCATCTCACTGCCTTCAACTGCTCCTCCACATTATTGATTCAGCCAAATCTCTCGGAATCACCCTGGACAACCATTTAAATATGAAGATACATATCAGCAAGGTGTGCAAGGGAGCAAACCACCGGATGAGACTACTCAGGAATCTCAAACCTTTCCTTCCACAAGCTGACTTCAAGCAGGTGGTCCAAGCGCTGGTTTTACCGAGGCTAGACTATGACAGTGCTAAGCTCTGTGTCCTCCCTAAATATACCTTGGCCCCACATAAGGCTGCAATGAATGCTGTGGCCAGACTGATTATCAGCACAAAAATAAATCTGCACATTTCCCCAGTCTTAAAATCTCTAAACTGGCTGCCTTTTGAAACAAGAATACAGCTAAAGATTGCCTGCCTGTCTCAACAAAGCTCTCCATTTCAAAAACCCCAGGTATCTAGTCCAAAATCTAGAATTATCTGGAGGTGGGAGACCCTCAAGAAGTGCTAACTCCTTTCTCCTGAAACCACATATCTTTCGTAAAAAGAGAACTTGTCAAAGAGCGTTCTCCGGCTCTGCCCGGAGGATATGGAACTCTCTCCATCCTGAAGTACGCAGAATCACCTCCACGGTTGCTTTCAAATTGGAAGTAAAAAGATTCCTTATGAACAAGTTCTTACCTTAATTTCATTTGGATCATCTGCTGTAAGATACTTGACTTACACCTTTACGTCTTGAATTGATATGCTATATCTCCCTAATTAATCTTTTCTTCCCCTCCTAGATTCGCTGTTTTTTAGCTATTGTGATGTTCTTTGATACACCCTTTGTAACTGTTTTGTTTGATGTGTATTTGACGGCTGTACATCCCTGATCATCTCCTTCCCTTAATTGTGAAGCGCTCTGATATCCCTCAGAATCATGTTCACCCTTTATAAAACTTTATAAATAAATAAATGAACTTGTTCCTCTTTAAGTGAGTAGGTTGGAAAATGAGACACTATAGCTTATTGGGCCTGGGCTCATGGGAACTAAGGTGGTAGTATGACTCAGTCCCTATATACTAAGGTCCCATAATCATGCACATAGTCTGAACGGACTGCTATTTAGAAAGAAAATTAAACAACTGCATAAAATGGCCACATAGAGTATTAATAAAATCATTGTTATACAAATCAATAAAATAAAAAACAAATTGGGATAATTTGTCCTGAATCTGTAAGATTAAGAAAGTCGAAGGCCCAGAATGGATGACTGTTACTTCCACATGAAGACTTAAGATGCCCCAGATCAAGAGTCGTCCTATAGCTCTTCCATGGAGGTAAGGGATGGCTTGACTGAAGTAACATGCACATCCATCAGAGGAAAAGGGGGTAGCAGCCTGTGCCTCCTACAAGGCTACAATATTGTGCTTGCTAATGAAAGTCTGACAATCAGGGGCCCTATTATAGATAGATCCCACTTTTCCTGTTTGCGCCACGGCACAACTTTAAGCAGGTGCACCGGGTTCAATCAGGAAAAGTGCTCCCTGTCATAAAGAATGCACTGGCCTCAGGGCAGTCCTGAACTTGAGCTGCCACAAGCAGCGCATTCAAGATAAATACAGAGCAACTGTTTAACATATATTACACAGTCACCCCAGGAGTCAGCAGGATCTGGCCCTATCCAAGTGCATCTTTGTATCATTAGGATGTCTTTGAAATGGTAAATGACCAATCATTTATGTTGCTCTAGTCTGTTATTTTGTTAAACAGCTCCTCATAGGACTCATTCTCCCCTTTACGCAAAGGAGAAACTCAATAAGCACTACCAGGTAGGGCTCAGGAGAGATTTAAAACAGCCTGTTTGGGTGCAGGCAGTGAATGACTGTCTGATAACTCTTTTCTGGATAGGCCCAACCAGTTAGACCTCTCTCCTAGATCTATGATGCCAGGAGGAACTCTTTATGCACAACTGGTGGCTGCCCATGGGGGAATGTTGCACAGGAGAAATCTCCCTGGGCAGGACTCTGTCCCCAGATGTAGCGAGAATGCTTGATGGAACTGGGGCCACGTTTGATGGAACTGGGGCCTTGTTATGGAGCTGGTTAGAAACCAGCTGCACATGCACTGCTAATTGAGAGACATTACCATCACAAATTGAGGTAGACAATCAAGGAGAGGACAAAAATGGTCCTAATCAGGCGTCAATGGTTTCTCAGTGCAAAATTAAGGGTGAGATTTCAGATCTCAGCCATGTTCTGAGCCACTAAAAATGACCCTCCTTAAGGTGTGCCAAACTGTCCTGGGTCAAATATAGAGTACCTTCCTCTGCTGAGAATGGTATATGGTGAAGGGAGTTGCGGGTTACCAACTCGGCAATGTGTAGGGGGTCTACTGTGGGGTAAGAGTGCTGTTACTAGGCTGCTTTCACATGAGTGCCTCGTATGGATTTCCTAGGGAACATGGGAGTGGAGACACAGCTCACAAAAGGAATGGTGCAAGAAGACTTCATGTGGTTCGAGGAAGTTGGTGTTTGACAGGGTAGATTGTTGATATCACAACTGCAATAGATGCAGGGGAGAAAGCCAAGGAGGGCAAGTTCAATGAGCCAGACCCAGAACCATGACCAGAGCTTAGAGATAGCCTCCTCTCTGTGAGGGTAATTTATATATTTATAACACTCAGAGCTCAGTAAAGAATGCAGTCACTAGAAGTACCTTTAGCTGGTGGGGTAGGGACAGGTCCACAATGTATTGTTTTTTTCTTATCCATGTTAGCACAGGTTAATCAAACAGGTGGGCCAGGGCCAAACTGATGGGTGGGTTGCAGAATACAAATAAGACCTAAATAGCTTCTGGGAATGGTAGGAACGTCAAAGAAACAGAACCAAGAGACGTGGCCCAGCCCTGCCTCTTCCGGATGATGGTGGACGAAGATGGGCCCGCCCAAGGCCCAGGCCTCACCGGGGTGCTGCCCATGCAGTGGAAGTCCTCACAACATTAAGCAACCCCTCCCCCTTCCTTGCAGCAATGACGCCTAATTAATACCAAGTATAAGTTTTCTTATTTCCACAAGAACCATTGTTTTTCCTTGTACGGGTCTTCTATTCAAGCACCTTAGTGTGACTCAATGTGATGCAGTAGGCACAGATTATCAAGGTTGTACATGATGTGCAAATGCAAAATAGAAAAAAACATTGGGCCTGATTCACAAAGGAAATCTGAGACAAAGTCTAACTTTATGACTTTTGGTATTCACAGATGTCCTTTACGAGTCATATATTTACCTCTGTTGTTGGGCTGGAATCTCCACACCTGACCCCTAATATGCGCACCCGGGCCGTACTCTCCGGCTCCAGCATACTCTCCGGCTCCGCCGTACTCTTCGGCTTGGGCCGGATGAAGTGTAATCAATGGGCCGGAATAGAATTTTTTTTACAAAAAGGAACGTGTGATAAATGGGAGAGGAGGTCATGAAAATCAGTTTGAGCATTATCGGCCTTAGCTACATTCAGTCCACAAACTGGTGGTGTCTCAGGAATCAATTTATGGTCTTTTGTATGTAGTTAAGTCATCTTTATTAGGTCAAAGCACTTTGTTCAGGACAACCTGCCCTTGTACAGAAACGATGATAATGAACGTATTTGTAATGTTTGTTTTTATGCCTGTGGTGGCCAGTAAGTGCATTGGGGCAGGGGTGAGCGGCAAAGTGACAGATGGCAGAATAGGCACAAAAAAAACCACAAACCTTCCGCTCACCACATTGCTGAGTCAGTGACGCAGCGAGCACAAGGTAACCGGTTTTATTTATTTTATTTTGCCTATTCCATCATCTGTCACTCCCCCTTGCCCACCCCTCACCTCATGGCGCCATCTCCTCACTGCGCTAACCATCACTGGCTGCAACTCTATTTACATGAACCTTTTATGCTTCTGGCCAAAATAAAGAATGTATATGACTCCCGCTATGCAGGAAAGCACTTTGCTTATGACAACCAACCCACATTGGCGCTACAGCAATCCAGGCCCCACAGCTTGTTGCGCCAGAAAGTGCAATTGCTGCAAGGAAGAGGGCGGGCCCATGACCCCCAACATGCTTAAAGTGGCACAAGGATTCCTACTGTGTAGAAAAGCACTTTGCTCATGAGGACTGGCCCACATAGGCTCAAGGTGACTCCAGGTCTCACAGCCCCCTGCGGCAGGGTGCGCCATCTCTGCAAGAAAGGTGGAGGTGCCGTGACCCCAATAGTCTTAAAGCACTGCAAGGCCTCCCGCTGTACAGGAAAGAACTTTGCTCACAGCAACCTGTCCACATTGGCTCAAGGTTTCAAGTTTCTTTATTTTTGCATAGTTAACTAAAACAATTGCAATGCTAACACTTAAAAGAATAACATTTTAAATAGACATTCAATATAATTTCATCCACCTTTGCTGCCTTTATGGTTCTTGGCTCAAGGGGACTCCAGGTACCACAGCTCCCTACGCCAGAAGGATTTTACTAGCCAAGTCTGTTTTGGCCCCCGGGGAGAATGCTCAACTAAAGTCAAAGTAGGGAAAGGTATACGGCAGAGGTGCGTGCTAGCGTCAATACTATTTTCTCTTTTTATCAATGGGGTAGATAATCACTTACAAATAGTCGAGGCTGATGTCCCTCGGGTGGCTGGCCACCCATTCCCTGTATTGTTATATGCTGATAATGCAGTATTTTTAGCGCGGACACCAGTGGGCCTTCAGAGACTGATGAATGCCTTTGCAAACTTCATGATGCAAAAGAAAATGGTAATCAACAAATGAAAAACATTTACCATTGTATGTGGGACCAAACATAAACTCTGCAAAATATCCTTAATTAATAACACCCCAATCACTCCAGTGAACTCTTTTTGTTATTTGGGTCTCTTGTTTAAGGGCAATGGCTCATGGTCTCAACATGTTTTAAAGACTAAGGAGAAAATAAGTCGGCATGCCACAGAGATTTTTTAATTTTCCAGAAAACTGGGGAATCAACCCATCAATGAAATGATAGCCATTTATAAAGCAAAAGGAGTGAGCACAGCACTTTATGGGTCAGGTCTCTCAGGTTATGCAAACAGCA
This sequence comes from Lissotriton helveticus, assembly GCF_964261635.1. Taxonomy (NCBI): domain Eukaryota; kingdom Metazoa; phylum Chordata; class Amphibia; order Caudata; family Salamandridae; genus Lissotriton; species Lissotriton helveticus. The sequence continues at coordinate 669,100,827 of NC_136057.1, forward strand.
TGGCCCTGCAGATAGAAGAAAACTGTTTTTTAAAATAGCTATTATACCTACCTTCCCCTGCATCAAACACTATTGTACATCATGCGGTAGGACTAAAGTTTTTTGAGCATCTTTCATTGGTTACACCATTGTTAATGTGGGCCTCATTATGGGACTAGGAAGAAACTCATTTTACTGGATCAAATATTTTAGATTGTTTAACCCTGAATGAAAACTGATCCAGCGTGGCTCCAAACCAAACCTCCAAACCATCACTACATTTCATAGGAGCGATTACACTTTACTCGTCAATGGGGCCCATAACACCGCGAGTCATTCATACACACAAATCTCACTACTCCCAAAATCAATGAAGACTAGAGGAGGAGATGCAGGATTTTAGCGAAGTGTCTTATTTCATTCTAAAATTTTATACATTATATATATACATCTGCAGTTTATCAATATTACCATAGTTTTATCCTTAAGAAACAATAAAACACCCCACCATTTGGTCAATGGATCAGCTAGTAAAAGTTAACTAATGGACAACAAGACCAGCTTAATTTTCCATGTATTTAATTTTTTATTTAGAGACTTAGGGGCCCATTAGGAGGGCGGGCGGATCGCCCCCGCCAGGCCGGCGGTAGCTACCGCTGGCCTGGCGGGGGCGATCCGCCCGCCAACCATCCCGGAATGACTCCTCCGCCTTATTAGTGTGGCTGGGGAATCCGCGGCGGACGGAAAGACCGTCCGCCGCTTTTCCGCCCCGATCGCCTTGGGACCCGGGCGGAAAAGGGTTTCTATTGTGGCGGTGTCTGTCAGACTCTGCCAGCCATATTAGAATGTTTTTTTAATGCCTTTCCGCATGCGGGGTCTGCATTGGGGGCCCGATGCGGGCCCTCATGGACTCCTGAGGGGGTGGGGGTGCACATGGGGGGTACCTATGGTACCACCCAGCAGTTCCATGCACAGCATGGCAGGCACAGCGCGGTGCCTGCCATGCTGTGCATGGAAGTGCACTGCATGCCTTCCTGCAATTGTGGTGGGCGGTGCTGAGTGCACCGCCCGCCACAATGGTAAGAATGCTGGATGCACCCGCCACTGTGGCGGGCGCATCCTAATGCCATGCACGGGACCCCCGCCCTTATGGCGGGCGGTCCCTAGTACCGTGAGGATGGCGGGCGGGCAAAGTCTGCCCGCGATCCTAATGGGGGCCATACTCTCCTAGCATGACCTTATTTTATTCAGCCTTAATTCAATAATCACTAAAACATTTCAATAACCTAAAGAAAAAGAAAAGTTAAATTCAAATAGTTTACATTTATTAGCAGAATAGTTCAGAAAAATAAGTCAAAACCATATTACCAAGATTTCAGTAAATGGACATTAGGTTAGCACAGGTAAGTCCCCAAAAACCACCTCTCTATTCTTTCTTAATGTTCACCTCCCATCAGGACTACACACCCATCAAAAGTTAAAGTGAAGAACATTTTCAAAGTCTTTGCACCATGGGAAAGAGTTCAGGCCGACATCATGTTATGGTGCGAAAATAAAATCAAAAGCAAGCTTTTTTCTTACTTCCAAAAGTCCTCTTTTAGACCCTTTTTCCCTAACTTATCTATCTAAGATTTATCTTATCTTATCTTATCTTATCTTATCCAGAATTTGTACAGCGCACGTACACCCGAGGGTTTCATGGCGCTACAAAATTTGAAACTTTTAGAGTCCACGCTCACTCTCATAGGTCTATGTAAGGGGTGGATAAGCATAACCTCATCTCCTCATTGTCCATATTTCTGCCAAGTCATCGTTATAATCAAAAAATACGGTTTTAATTGTTCTTTAATAGTTTTTTCACTTGTGTACTTTAAATTGTCACTTCAGGATTAATTCCCAGGCTCAGGACACGGTCATACAAAATCTTGGCACTCTTCTACACTTCCAGGCCACGCTGACCTTGGCCCACACTGTACAGGCACAGACTGCTTGCTCATCTCTCGAGCATAGTCGCTCATGCGTAGATCACCACATTTTCGGAGTCTCACAAACCTCCATTTTCTAGTAGGCTGCATGGGCCATAATGAGAACTATTATAGAAACAAATACAATTAAATGTTAGATTTCGAAGTATAGCCCTTCTGTTTACCTCCCCCCATTCTAAGGTAACACTGTTAGTTATTACTTAGTGTTTTAGCAACATTTATGCGTTGTTTCTTACCATTCTCCATCATTTCTGCCACAATAAGACATATGAAAAGCATACATACACAAGTTTTTGTTAGATTATGACATTTGCATACTATAGTAGTATAACAATTTCACTTACTTAGTATATTATGATTCGCAACATAAGCAAATTAGTATCCCACGTGTATTTGTGTGTGTGCATTCTATTCTAGTTTGGTTAATTTTAAAACCACACGATTAATACATATTACTGTTATGGGAAAGAGACTTCGAGAGGGGTATACAAAAAAGTTTGTTTTCACCTTCGCTCCATCAATGTATTAGGTATTCTTTGGCTACTGCATGTTAATTCCTACTTCGTAGAGTAGTTTACAATATCTATTTGGTCGGACCTCACAAAAGTATTGTCTCTAACCAAGAAAAGTATCAAAGAAACTTTTCTCCAACATAGACTGGATTGTCAATCGATGGATGAGTGGCATAAATCAAAGCAAACCTTGTATAAATCTTTGAATCTGGAGGAGGGTGCATATAATTATTTATCCTATGTAAGCAATGTGCAGCATCGTTTTGTGCTGATAAGAATGAGATGTGGTATTGTGCACCATCTATTTGCCTTCCCAACTATGAAGTCCTGCCCACCTGATACGGTCCCTTGGCCCTGTGACATTAGAAGTTAACAAAGCATACTGCACTTTCTATTGTTTTGTAAATTTTATCAGAATTGTAGGTGTTTCTATCTCAAACCACTGTTTGTTGCACAGAACATTAGGTCAAACAAAGTAGCAATGACATTTATGGCAACTTTAGATGATCTTAATTTATGCTATAACGTTGCCTTATTTATTGCGAGGAAAGGTATCATGCTATAGTGCAACAAATAGAACAAACTTTATAACTATAATTGTAATTGTATGCTGCGTCAAATGTTTTTAACCTTTTTAGATGTGCTGTTTTCTTTGGACTTTTATGGCTGCATTCTTTATAGCCGAATAAAGATTGCTAAACGAAACAACCTATTAAAGATTTTGGAAAAATAAAACCCTTCAATCCATACCAAACTCTCTTTATTGTCTGATATAGAGAGATATTGTTGATAAACCAGCGGCAAATATCCATCAACCTGAATTGTGTAGAAAAGAGGTGGTGGCGAAATTCTGATGTTATTATCCCCACTCTAGCAATATTCATGAGGTAGGATGCAATGTGCGACTCACCACAGTTGGATGCCATCAGAGAGGTGGCAGCCTGCTGTAATAAGCAGAACACCATTGTCCTTAAATGAAACAGATCTGCATGTAAAAAGAAAAATATGCATGTTTTTAAGTTAGTTTGAGAGTTAGCAGTGGTCCTCTGTGACCACTGCCTACTCCCAAAGAAACTTTTTTTTTACATTCACGAAGGGCAAGGAGATCCTTTTGTTTATGCGTTCTTACCCCAATTCAGGGGTTAATACGTTTTCAATATTTTATGACTGGATCATATTTGCAAAACATTGATGCATGCCAAAACGAATTGCTATTTGGAAGGGACATCCTAAACATCCATTCCAAATGTATTAACACCTTTTTTACAATTCTGTAACACGTTTCTGAATCACAATATGGGTTTAGTGCATTTAAAATTTCCATTTGGAATCCAAAACCTATTGATTTTGCAAAATCAGAGTCTTTGCAACTGCCGAATGGCTGGCCCTTAGTAAATTAATCGGCTGCCTACATTTTGTCACAGTAGCCCCAAATAAAATATTTGAGTTTCATTCTGATGCCACAAAACCAATTTGACAGGTGAAACATGCTGGAGGTGAAATGACAATGGCATCCCGACTCCGGAGATGTGCGGGACATACTACACCCAATTATGACTGTTTTTCCTAATACAACTGGATGCGGTGCGGCCCATTCCTTGTTTGCACTAGACCCCATGACACCCTTGCTTTTCCACTTCAATAAAAACGAACTAGTGCTCCATTGCTTGAACTGCACACTTCACTCGATTTTATTTGAAGGGAGTACACCAATCCATGTCTGCATACGGAGAGGAGGATCACGTAGAATATAAGCAAAGCATTTTGGGGCATATTATCAGGGAACGGCGTTAAAGTTATTGCCGCTTTAGGAGCAGGAAACTGCCGCTAAAGCGGTGATAATGGGCTTGATAATATGCCCTTGAGAATTCCAATAGAAGCCAATGTTAACACCAGAACATGGGCTTGTATTGGAATTCTCTACGGCATATTATCAAGCCCATTATTGCCGCTTTAGCGGCAGTTTCCTGCCGCTAAAGCGGCGATAATTTTAACGCCGTTCCTTGATAATATGCCCCTTCATTTGTAGACAAGAGGATCTTTGTGAAGGGTAAACAATATTGGAGTTAAGGACAGAGCTGAATGAAAGGGAGGACGATTCTTCAGGAATAAAGATGACAAATACAATAGATTCACCGCTTTACTAAAATTGATTAGAAGGAAAGTCACTATCACCCAGGTGTCAACTGCTTGCAAGTGGCCCACTTGACATTTCTCATCATATCTAAAGCATCCCAATTACCTAATAAGCATTTGTCACTGAAAGTGTTCTAGGCAACATGGGAGCTGTTTTGTTGAAGAAACAGAGGTATAACCAGCATGCCCTAGAATGACAATATGCCAGACCAGTCTGCACGTTTATATTTTGTGAAGTGAAAGAGATTGATACCTCCTAGACCAATTAACTTCCTGTGGGAGGAAAATGTTGATAGCCCTGAATAATCTCAGTTGGTAGAGAACATATTTTGCAATGGAATTGAAGTATATATCCATATTCCACCTGCTATCTAATGTGCTGCCTACAGGCATGGGACTGGTGATGATGTTAGGTGAAGATGCCAAATCTTTATAGGGTATCCAGTCATTTAGTTGACAGATCACCTCCGAAGACAGTGGTAAAGAGCTGGAACACAGCTTCAAACAAACAGAAAAAGGGCCATTGAGAATGATGTTAGAGGTACTCACATAAATAGGCAACCCTTTAACAATGTTCTCACCCGTGGTTGAAAGGCAGAAAGAGTGCTTCTGAGAAAGGAGCTGACACAGATCTGGAAGTGGTTCTGCCCTTGGAAACACAGCATTCCATAACGTCTAAATGATTTGGGTAATAGAGAGTTGGGAGGATAAAAATATTGTAAATTATTGCCATATTTCCAGTTGCTGCCAAATCCTAAATGAGTGCTGTAGAATTTGGATTAGTGTTTCTATCTGGACTGGATCAGGTGTCGATTGGAACCTGATCAAATAAAGGCAGTCATCCCACAGGACTCTGAAAGTGTTACATTGGAACTAGCCACTCAGGATTGCAGGTAAACGGTAGGACAGTTTAATCCAGGTGGTCCATAGTGCTAGTAATTCCCGTTTCTGTGTCTTTAAGGAGCTAAGAAAAAGAAGAAAAGAACGAATTTTTGAATTCTGCAAAACAGGAGATTCAGTGATAATCTTTATTTGGATATAAAATAACATCCTTAAAAGAAGTGCCAACAGCAATACACATTGTAAGAGCAAAAATAACATCAATGATCAACTTTAAATAAATAAAAGTTCCCACATTGCATTGTGCAGTTCCCTATTGAACAATCCAAGCGACGTTTAAAAGCGACTTTTTTTTTTGTTGTTTTTTTTAAAAGAGGATAAAAGATACGGCGTTTGTTATACAGTAATTTACCGTGTTGAACTTGTATGCCCACCCGCCGTTATAAATAATTACAAATGTTAAAAAAGAGATCAGATAAAATAGCAACAGCAGGTCAGTAGCAACGAATCATGGTAGTGCAACCATAAATAAAGTCAATTACAGATGATGCAACTTGGTTTAGGCCGCTCCCAACATGAGGGGAGCATGCAAAAAATTGCGATATGCAAAGCGTATAAACAGTATAAGGCCGATATTTAAAGCCGTGTTTTCTGGGCATAAGGCCGCAATGATTGCCTGTCTGCAGGACCTGATTCCCAACCTATTCCACTCCACTTTCAATTTACGTCTGCGCTGTGCCATGAGTGCTGGCCAAAGACAAACCACGTGCTCCAGAGTTTCGGCCGACCTGCCGCACCCTCTGCACCATATTTCATCTGATGTACGACGCCAGCCTGGCAGATCTTTTAAAAATTGCCAGTCACCAAGTCTGATAGCCATAAAACTGAGTTTTAGGTGCAGGGAGTAGGTGCAGGATAGATAGGTTGCAGGAGCCAACCGCCCGTACGAGTTCCTGATGGCCCAGGCGTGTCTACGTTTGGCAAGGTGATTTTTATCCATGATGAGGGAACTTATTCGGACGCTTTTCTTAATAGTGGATTTAAATACTGTCATACTGGGGTTGAGATCCCATAGGTCACCCGCAGAGAGTTCTTGAATGTACTCCTTAAAGAGGCACCCATACCTGCCCCCTGGGTTTTTCACAAAGATATCTTGCCAAACTAGTGACTCCAATGAGCCTATGTCTGAATTTGTGGCAGAGATTTAGAAATGTGCTAATGCTGGAGGCTTCATAGTTTAATAAACCAAATTCTAGCCTAATCTGGGCAGCAGAGGCATTTTTGGGCAACCGAAGGACTTTTTTATAAATTTTAGTCACGTGTTGGTTTAAATTCATGTTCAGTTTACCCCTGAAAATCCCATTACCATAAGACAGTGTCGGGCCTATTTTTGCTCTCATGACCTCTAGTAGAGGAGTTAAACTTGAGCCAGACAATTTTTTTGAGAGCTTAGACAGGGTCACCTGTAGGGTCACAGCTTTAGCAGATATTGCCTTACGCTGTTTTGCAAAATTACCCCTTGAGTCGAGATTGACCCCTAGGTATTTGTATACACTTCCTACTGCAATGGTCATGTTGTTATAAGACCATCCTCCCCCGGCTTTTCTTTTTTTTCCAAAAATAACCACTTGAGTTTTCTTTAGGTTAACCTCTAACAGGTTTGCAGTGGTGTAATTGTATAATTTTACCAGGAGCCTTTGTAAACCAACGCGGGTTAGACTGAGAGGCACTAGGTCATCAGCGTAAAGCAGGTTGCTTATGGGAACACCACCCACCTTTGGGGGATGACTATTTGTTTCATCTAAAGTTGTCGTCAGGTCAGCAATAAACAGATTAAAAAGAAGTGGGGCCAGCACACAGCCCTGTTTGACACCCCTAGTTGTCATGATTTTCCGAGAGAGATGTGTGCCGGACCCCAACTTCACCTGAACCCATGTACCTGAATATAACTGAATTATTGCCTCCAGAAGTTTTCAAGGGATTCCCCATCTCCTTAGCTTTTCCCATAGGGCTGCCCTGGGGACCCTATCAAAAGCGGCTTTAAAATCAACAAAGCAGCAAAAAACAACCCTAGATGTTAAGCATACTTTATCAACAATAATGGCTAATGTCAGTAAGTTAGTCATGGTTCCGGATTTGGCAATGAAGCCGGTTTGGTTCATTGGAATCAGATTCTTCTCCTCCGCCCACGCTCTCAGCTCGTTCAGGAGAATGCTCGCGTAGTGTTTGGCCTCAATGTCCAAGAGAGCAATCAGTCTGTAATTGTTTGGTGATGAATGGGGACCTGATTTGTAGATTGGGTGGATTATGGCTCCACGCCAAGAGTCCGGTATAATCGAGGTTCTAAGGGAATAATTAAAAAGGTTGGCTAGATAGCCGGACCAGAGGGGTAGATTAGATTTAAATAAGTTCTGAGGTAGACCATTGGGACCCGGTGCTCCGTCCGCTCTTGCTTTCAACAGGACTTTGGTGACCCTTTCTCGCGTTGTCTGAAGATCGTCGGTGCTGGGGTCCAAGCTACCAGTAGACCTGCTCCTACTTTTACTCGGGCTTGTCGACGCCGACCTTGGAGGACATGCGTCTATTCCTTCTGGGGACTTAAAGTGATCCACTAGAAAAGCGGCCCAGCTGGCTTCTTGTATATTTGCTGAGCCGGAGCTGGACTTACCAGAGTTTTGCCGGTTAATTAAGGCCCAGAATTTCCTTGCGTTGTGGTTTTTGCTCTCCCATATTAGTTTGCACCAGAAATCACCTTGTTGGAGTTGCTTTTCTTTTTGTACTGCCTGCCTAAATGTTTTTTGGGCGAGTTTGTACACCTTAAGAAGCTCGTTATCTCCTGGGGATTTCATCAGGGACCGCAAGGCGCTGTTTCTAAGTGTCTTCAGTGCCCTTGTCTCTCGTGAAATTATGCCCTGGTGGGTGACCGAATTTGTCCGAGAGAGCTGTTTGGTTGGAAATAGCGTTATAAGTTTTAAACAAAACGTTGTCCATGCAGCAACTTGAAGAAGCCCCAGATCGGAGCCGGCTGAGATAAGGGCCAAGCTTGCTTCCGTGACAAGGGGTATTATTTCGTCACTCCATCTTAGGCGTTTCAGGTTGTCACAGTGCATTCCTGTAAATGTAATTGGGGCAGATTTATGGAGCTCTGGCTTTATTTTAAGGGTTAAAGACTGGGGACGGTGGTCGCTTTCAGTTCGCGGTTGTATACTGAAGTTGTCCAGATGCTTCAGCAGAGCCAAGTTGCAAATAGTGTAATCTAAGTAGGAACACTTGCGGCCATTCGTCCAAGACCAGTTTGGTGGTGTGTCATTAGTGGACCTTCCATTTATTACCACAAATCCTGCACTGTGTAGTTGCAGCACACAGAGTTCCCCCAAACTGCAGTAGGCTTGGTTTAGCGGTTTGGATTGCGCCTCAACTTCTGCAGATGCAAGTGGGGTTAGCCCTTCAAGATCTTCCATATTGTCCTGGAAGAGGTTGGTATTAAAATCCCCTGTGATTATACAATCGGCATACTGTTGGTCCACGGCCAAGTCCCTCACAATTTTCATTAAACGTGTTAGATGTATCTTTTTGGAGTGGGTACTGGGATTGATATAAATATTAAGCAATAGAAGGGGGCGTTGGTTACTCCATGAGTTGATTTTGACTCCCAGGACCCAGTCTTCGTCGAAGTTCAATGGCATAATCGGGCCTTTTAGATTGTTAGAGACATAAATCGACAGGCCCCCTTTTGGGTGGCCGTAGAGACAGTCTCTGACCGCCGGTTTCCAAAAATCAATAAAACCGGTCACTGGGGTGGTTTGGGTGGCCCATGTCTCTTGTAGTGCTATTACAGTGTGCCCGAATATAAAAAAGTGTGTATCCAAGTTGGAGATTTTATTTTGGAGGCCACTAATGTTCCATGAGCACAAAGCGAATAAAGGGGCTCGTTCCGGAATAGAGAGTTCTGTGGTTGGAAGTGCTTGAGATGCCATTTGAACAGAAGCCTTGGCATTTGGATGTCGAGGATGGAGCTCCAGGGGTCAGGCCATTTTGTTGCAAGCCAACGCAGCTGGAAGCCACCCCCAATCTTCGGAATTATCCGGATTAAAATTTCTGTTCAGGGGAGTTAAATTCCCCTCTGTTGTGCCTAAGGCATTTTTTAGAATGGAGTAGGGCCTACTTTTGATTCCTGGTGCGGTATTTTCAACTTTTTGCTGGGGATCCTGATGGTTTACCAGTAATGAAGGGTAACCAGGGGGGTTATACGGGTAAATTTTGATGCCCCATTCCCGAAAGATTGCCCTTTGCTCGATAAATACTTGCGCCCAGGTTGATGATTTAAATGACACCAGGGTTACCTCTGATGGTTGTGAACCTCTTGGTGGAAGGAATTCAATAGAGTCAATGTCTTCAGATGTAAGGGCCTCAAATCCCGGTACCCCATTTGCTAGTTTTATTATATTTGATCTGTTCAGGAAGTCGTGCCGACCCTTGGAAGTGTATTCTGGGGCAAGGAGTATTCTGGCAACCACGGTGCTGCTTTTAGCACTCTTACTGCTGGAGCTTGCGTTGGGATGAGGGATTCTTTCGATTAGACAACCTACGTCTGGGCCCGATCGAGATTGAAGTGAAGTTGATGGACCTGTGCCTAGTGACTCACAGTTAGGGGGTGGAGTTGATTCATTGTTATGAATTTTTTTTTGCAGGACTAACTCCAGGTGTTGGATTTGCCTGAGTTAGTTTATAATTATGTATAACTTTTACAAAACTGTGACCAATGATTCGGTTAGCCTGCAGGGGTGCACTAGGTATGCGGGTAGGTTGAGGTTGGTTTCTCATGACTGTACTCGTTGGCTGGATCGGGTCACTAGGGTTGACCCTTAATGGTTCAGTTATGGGTTGGCACCCAGTTGCTGCTGGTTTTAAAGCAGTAATGATATGATCCTGTCTACAGCCCGGGGTCTGTTGACAGACACTTGGGGCTGAATCATCCTTAAGTATACATTGGCTAGTGTTTGCTGTCTGAGGAGTATTTAGATCTTTTTTATTACTAGCATTTAAGAATAGTGGAAATAGTTTAGGTGGATTAATTATTGGGATTAATCTTGTTTTATTCCTCTGTTTGCGCTGGCGTTTTTGCTCCCTCTTGCTAATATGCGGAGGAGGGGCAAAGGGTGCGTCTGAAAAGGGGGTAGCCACAATGGTCGCCGTGGCTTCGCTCACAGGCACCGTTTCCCTCTTGTCGTTGGTAGAGTGTGGCTCCCCATGTTCTGGGCCAATGTGTGTGGATGGAGGCGCACGTGGTGCCGCTGTCGTAAAGGGGTCTTTGGGGCAATGAAGCCCGTCTCGCTTAGCGATCTCAGTTACCAAAGGGTCTGACCCCCCGCTCGAGTATGGCCTGATCACTTGGCCTTTCACAGAGTTGGATGGTTCTGGGATCACAGTTAAAAGGTTTTGATTTGGCTGAAGCAAACATTCGGGTTGGTTACCTCCCTTCAGTAGCTTAACCTCACTTATGACCGTAGATAAAGAGGCCAGGAGCGAGGACAGCGAGTCAATGATGGGCGAGCAGCAGCAAACAGATTGCACTAATTTAGAGGATGATTGTGCTCCTGTGATTAGATTATTTAATTTACCTAATTTATTGTCGATCCCTGCTGTGAACAATGCTAGAGTATTTAGCAGGTCGACCTGGGTGTCCAATTTATCCGAATGATAATTTAAAGCAGTAACTGTTGATTGAAAGGTGAGTAATAGTTGGGGCCAAATACTCGAGTTAGTGGACGCGTCTGGCTGTAGCTCTATTTTTGGTGTTAAGTTAGGCGGGTTCTGGGAATCTTTAAAGAAAAGTGACAGGTCCGCTAGCAGTTGGTCATTGGGGTCTGTTTTTTGGTAAAGTTTTGTCAGGGCTATTATTTCCACTGATGAGGCGCAGGGAAAGCATTGTGCATTTATCAAATTTGCACTTCCCTCTAATGGACTTAGGGGATGTAAAATGGGGGAACTGAGTAAGTCAGAATTAAATACCGGACCCTTTTGTGTGTGTATTTGTGGAAAAATTAACTGGGTGTGAGTCGCTAAGGGGCCCTCCCAAGGGACTCCATGGGTCTGCGGTAAGCAGGCAAGGGATTTCTCTGATTGCTGAAATTGCCGTGTTTGGGTGCTTTGATCAGAAATTAATGACGAAGGGAACAATTGACTGGGGCAGACCTCTTGCTTACCAGGTTCAGGATGTGAAAGAGGCTGGGATGGAGCGGGGTAGTGACTTAGTTGTAAATTTTGAGGGTCTCTTCCCGTGCAAGTCGGAGATGGTGGTTGGCTTAGACAAGCCTGTTGGTTAACTAGGTCATTTTGGGGGAAAGGGGGGTGACGTGGATCTGATTGAGGACTTGGTGATAAGCTTTTGAAGGGTCTCTGTGACAAAGCCTCCAAGGCAATGTTCTGATCGACGTGTTGAGAACCAAAGATATAAGTGGTCATGACGGGGACGGACTTGTTGGTTATCAATGGTTGAGGCGAATGCGTATTTGGGGCTGCGGCTCGCTCGAACTCGCAGGTCTTGTTTACCTCTAATGGGTGTTGAAGAGGAGTCGAGCTAACCTCCCCCGGTGCTTTTTTAAAGTAATCCAAGAGGGTGAAGGCTTTTGAGCCATTCGAGGATGGGCCACATGAGGGAACCGTACTCGTGTTGTAGGAGTATTGCCATCCATTTTGTGAAGGTTTGGGGGTCTTCAATGTGGTCTTCAATGTGGTCTTAACAGTCGGTGGACTCACATGGTCAGCAGAAAATTGCTCCGCCGTATTTGCTGAGGATTTTGTTTTTTTCCGTTTTATTATAGACGCGGGTTTTCTTATTTTCCCTGATCTCATCCTCTTGGCGGTGGAGGGGCTGTTCAACAAGTTGTTCTGGATTGTGACTATAGAAGAAATAGTAAGGATATAAGTTTGATCAGGATGCGATGTCTTCCAGGCACTCTCTACGTTGCTGGCAGGGTTTGGTTATATTTTGCTGCTTGAATATAGTCACCAGGTTTCAGTTAAGTTTACTTAATGTTTCCCTTGGATCGGAGGACTCTAAAGGGTCGCTTCCAGATGGGCTGCTGAGCTGCTGGGCTGCTGAGCTGCTGGGCTGCAGGGCTGGGCTGCAGGGCTGGGCTGCAGGGCTGGGCTGCTGGGCTGCAGGGCTGGGCTGCAGGGCTGGGCTGCAGGGCTGGGCTGCAGGGCTGGGATGCTGGGCTGGGGTGCTGGGCTGGGGTGCTGGACTGGGGTGCTGGGCTGCCGGGCTCCTGGTGCAGCTTTGTTGGTTTATCTTATCCAGAATAAATTATCACAGTCCCAGTCAATCACGTTGAATTACAAGGCGGAATATTGAGCTTTAAGCTTGGGGCACCCCCCCACACAATTAACTCACTCCCTTTCCCACGCCTGCAAGCACTTGTCTGATGGTCTGTTACCACCTCGCCTCAGGCTGCGCTGGGGCTCCCACCCCCCCGTTGCAGTCCCACCACCTGGGGGATCACACGAAGGGGGAAAGAGCCGTCACGAACCTGCTGCGACTGGGCCCAGGCACCAACAGTGATGAAAGCAGACAGAGGGTGTTGGGGGAGGTGCGGGGGGAGCAAGACCAAGATTTAAGAAGGCTTTTTGCAAGAGGAGTCACTAGGCGTTCAGACTGCAGGGGGAGGGAGGGAGGTCGGTAGGGGGGGCTCAGGCAAGACAGAGCATGGACCAGGGGCAGTGGCGCAAGGAACCAGGCTCGAAGTGAGGACCGAGGTGCTGGCGCTTTTAATAGAGCGTAACGGGCGACCCCTTAAGGGTAACTGCACCTGCTCCAGTAGAGGGAGGAGGGAGCGAGCAATAGAGGACCTGCTGGGCAAGTATACAGAGAGAGAGGGAGCTTGCCTGGGGCTTGCTATAGTACACTCGAAATGTGAAATGTGAACAGACAAGCAAATGCCACCTCCGCACCGCTCCCTCCTTACTTAACGTGCCTGGGGACTTGTGGCCCCCCCACCTTACCGTCTGTATGTAGACGCCTGCAGAGTCCTCACCACTCGCCGCCCTTTTCCTCAACCTCGACCACCTGCTATCTCGGCACCCCCCCCGACCTGCTGCGGGACTGTGGGACTCACACCAGCAATGAGGTCGGTCCCGGGTCGCTTCTGAGCCGCCTCCGAGCTTCGGAACTGCTCTGCACTCGCCGCGCTGCTCAGAGCCCCGCCCCTCGACCGTCACCTCCTACCTGCGTGCGTCTGTCACGTATCGTGCTCACTCTCAAACCTCGCCTCCTACCGTCTGTGTCTGCGGCCCCTGATAATCAGTTTGTTATGAAAGTCAATCCTACTCAAAGAAAATGTTACTGTAAACAGATTTCCAACAGAATTATTTGTTGAACTTCATTATGAAGATGAGATAGAAAACTAGCTAAGTATTATGTAGTTAAAAAAAGAGAATCAACAAATGAACCATCCCATACCAAGCTGAAGAGTATGATATTCATATTTGATACATGGTTAGATCCAGGGCATAGATGTTTGCTTCATTTGGGAAGGAATATTGAGCCGCATTGTCAGGCACAGGAGGGAGTGGTAAATGGTGCTGCTTGCAGTTGTAGTATTGCAACCCACATAAACAGGGGACTGCCTACGAAACATGTCATGTCGACATAAGTAGACTACACACTATTGTTCTACTTACTAACCCCATTTTAACGTTCCCAGCCGGCGAAGTCATTAAATTAATTTTTTCGACTAGCCAGGGAATTTTTAAACTCCCCATTTTTTGCATTAACATTCACTTATACAGGTCCCTACACTTCCAATCACTTAACACTGTTTGCACTAATCACATAGCCTATCATCAAATAACTGAGTGCTCCCACATATTACGTAGGCTGCAGCACGCCCCACCACGTAGAGGGACGGGAAGACCCCAATGATGGGAGAATGACACTATGGGATTCATAGTGTGTGAGGGGTATTTTAATAACACACAGTGCTCTCCTTCTGCCATTTGCAGAAAGGCACTTTTTCCCAATATATAGATAGACATTGCTTCCCCCTTTCTTACACATTTAAACCCAATAAGTATTAACGCATTCACCTTGATAGAATCTACTTTATTTATAACGCTCTGGAGGGTGATTCTATCACTGCCTCTACACTTCCTCAAGTGGTTTTCTGATCGTTAAGGCAGCGTGCAGCTGCGGAAGTCACACCATTCACCACGAAGAGGTGCCACACCTCCTCATGTCGCCGAACACGTTCACCTACCCAAGAGGTTCCACAGAACAATAAGAGACTGTTTGCAAAAATGGCAAACCTCGGACTAACCTTCACTGAAGAGGAAATCTCTAACCTCATGGCTTCGTTGGGGACTTTCGAAGGCCTGAATTCTTCGACGCCTAGCACTAGCAATAGTGATTGGGATGAGTTAGAAGAACTGAGGAGAACACAGATAAAAACGGCACTCCATGGCTTACTTATGTCTAAGTATCTCAGAGTAAACACGGCGCCACCAGGATTGGTGGTTCATAATAAACCCTACATTTTCCTGGAAGATAAAACTTTCAAAATTGACTGGTCGCAAATATCATGGAGGTGCACCCGGGACTGGATAGTGCTTATATTAAAAACTGCTAGCAGACTAGCATCGGAACTCAAAGTGGAAATCCAAGCCATTGAGGTCCGACTAAAAAATTACGAGTCCCCGTCGGCACTCAAAAAACACCTGGAATAGTTCAACAAAACCCTCAATGATTTTGAGACTTCGTTAAAAACTAGTAAATATGACAAATTTAAAAAAGATACCGCGAGATGGACGCAAGAAAAGATCTACCCCTATATCAAGGATGACTACTGATCTGCTATAAATAACACCACAGATGACGATTCTTCGGACAGTGGATCCACAGGCTCCAATTCAAGCAGAGGGAAAGGACGAGGATACCAGGAAACTCGCCAGACCTACAATGGACCAAACTACCACGGGGCAAGAGGATGGAACAACCACCCACCACCAATGTTGTTTCCCCACCAACAATACGGCCCCCCACCGTTCCAACATCCACAAGGACCCTATCCAACATGGGCATACCCACAGCAGGATTATAGCTACTACAACCATAATCCTTTTTTAGGGGTGCGCCAAGGAGCGAACAGGGGACGCAACCGGAGGGGCACAACCGTGCATTGGACCGAGGAAGAAGAAGAAATGCCAAGAGTGGAGATCAGAAGCATGACGGGGGCGCGGAAGAGCAAGAAGTGAGCCTCGTGGTCAATCTGACCGATTACACCTTAACAGAGGCACAGACAAAGGTTTTGGAGAAGGGCTTGGGGTATGTCCCCACAGCCAATATGGACAAGTTTCTCCTCTGCAAAGAGGTTCAAGAATTTATTCGACGTTTGAAAATACAGGTTTTCTTTAAAGACAAGGAAAATGAGACGCAATTGGGTGATACCGGACTTAGGCCCAAATCAAATTTCACACCAATGGACAACAGCTTACCAGTGGAACTTCTAACGTTTGAAAAAGCTGTTATGAAGGATCTGAAAGACCTTGATCCAAGAGAAAGAAGGGTGTATCAGAACATTACCAAGGTGGAACGGGAAGCCCTACATGAACTGAGCAACAATCCTGATTTGTTAATAAAGCCAGCGGACAAAGGGGGAGCGACCGTTATACAGAGTAAGGAGCAATACAACAACGAATGTGCGAGACTACTTCAGGACCAACGTAACTACGAATTACTGAGAACTGATCCAACTGAAAAAATTCAAGTGAAAATCAATACAATGGTGGAAGAAGCGTTAGCCCACGGTTGGATAACCAAGAAGGAAGGGGATTTCTTGTGTCAAAAGAACCCCAGAACCCCGTACTTATACACATTAGCTAAGATACACAAGCAACTGACCAACCCCCCTGGACGACCTATCGTGTCAGGGATCGGGTGAGTGCTGGAACCGGTTTCCAAATTTGCTGACGCCTTCCTAAGACCGATGGTACAACGAACATCTACGTACCTCCGCGATACCAAAGATGTATTGAATCTGTTGGAAGATCTCCCTTTTGATCCACACTCCCAATTACTGATCAGCTGTGATGTGGAGAGTCTATACACTAGCCTCCCACACAACGAGACCCTCAACATCATCGAGGACGTTCTCTTTGAGGATGATTGGGAATACCAGACGCCAAGAAACATCATTATGCAATGCTGCTCATTGGCACTAAAGGAAAATTTCTTTGAGTATAATGGAACACTCTACTTACAGAAACACGGAACCAGCATGGGGAGCACATTTGCTCCCAGTATAGCTGGTCTATATGTGCACAATCTGGAAGTCAAAAAAATACTAAACTCTAACAATCCGTTCAGACGATATATCAAACTTTGGAAAAGGTATATCGACGATATTCTGATCATTTGGGATGGCGACGAGAAAACATCACAACAATTTTTGACATGGCTTAATCTCCAGAACAATTTCCTGCGTTTCACGAGTACCATTTCCAAAAACAGTCTAGTTTTTCTCGACCTTAATATCTTCCCAAAAGAAGGAAGATTAATGACTACGACACATTTTAAAAGTACATCAAGGAATTGTCTGCTCATGTACCAAAGATTCCATCCGAAACATCTTCGAGACAACCTGCCCTACGGGCAATTTCTCCGTCTCAGACGGAACTGCACCGAGATTGAAAGTTTTAAACTCCAATCAAAAGACCTTAAGAGGAAATTGGAAGTACGCCGCTACCCAGAGAAAATCATCAATCAGGCCTGCAAGAGGGCACGCAACAACTGCAGGGAAAGCCTTCTGGAGGAAAAGATACCAAAAGAAGGAGAAAAAAGACCAATATGCATCACCACCTACAACACATGCTCAGATCAGGTCTCCAAGATTGTGAATAAACATTGGAGGATATTAAACAGTGGGGGCCTCCAGCTACCCAAACCTATGTTTTCACATAAGAGGGGTAGAAGCATAAGAGATATGCTTGTACACACCCGACCAAGAATCACGAACACCAACCAGAGTCAGGTAACAGACTTTGTTAAAGGCCACCATCCGTGTGGCAACTGTAAAGTTTGCTGCTTGACAAGAAAGAGCAAGAATCTGACCTTCAAAGACGGTTCCACCTGGAAACAAAGGTGCTTCACTACATGCAATAGTCATAATGTCGTGTACCTCATCACATGTCCCTGTCATTTAGAATACGTGGGAATGACCAGTAGGGCAATAAAGATCAGAATTGGGGAACATAAGAGTACAATCAAATGGCAGCGAGCTAGCACAAAACTGACAGCACATTTCCTAGAAATGGGGCACAAACCAGAAGACATTTCTTGGACCATAATAGAACAAGTAGCGAGAGAAGAAATGCTTCTAGAAAAGGAACAGAGGTGGGTGTTCCGTTTGGACACCAGGAATACCGGTCTAAATGATGGCATACCTTGGGGACAACTTTAATTCTCTTTCTGCCCCCCTCTGCACAGTATTTAGTATGTATTACTAAATTGATGATAAATCTAGAAGGACCCAATGAGCAGTCAGGGTATATACCAGCCAGTATCTGGGTACTGTCATATCTGGAATGCTAACTCCACATGTTTTGTGTTTTTTTCAAAAAAACGACTGTGCTGCCCTAGCATACCTGATAAGACTGAACATCGTTTTTTCTGACATCTATGGCAATTATCAGCAGATTTGTATAAGAAGCCAACACAAAAAAATATACAGACTCCAACATTGGCTAAATATTTGAGTACTGTTACAACTTGTGTGTTAACTTTATGTCCAAAAAACGACTGTGCCACATTAGTATAAATTTTTTTTAAATAAAAAAAGATCGATTTCTGCCTCTCGAAAATGTTATGGCATGTATCAGCCAGTTCTTCACAAAGGGCGATAGAAAGAAACAATAGACTGCAACAACAACAGGTTCCCATCGGGCGCGGCCATTTTTGTTAGCGTTTCAGCCTCCAACACAAGTCCCACATCACCATGAGACAGATCGCCTACTTCCGGTATAAGAGGTCGGAATTATTACAATCCCCGGTTATCCTGCGGAGCTGCCGAGGGGTATGGAATGACTCATTCTACTTGTAGTGGTCACATAAGTGAGACCCTGACCTCGGGTCTGTAAAAACATGGTCTGAAAATGTTTTGAATGCGCTTGTGAGATAAGTCAATCGTTCTCACAAGCATCTCGAGTGATCATTCCGCAATTGCCTTCACAGTAAGCCGCTAATACCCCGGATGCAGGCTCATGAAGCTCTGAACACATCTGCCAATGTATGTATTTCGAGCACGACACCAGTGCGGACGGATGCCTGTTGAGATGAGTCGCCTAAATTTTATATCTCATAAAGGCATCACGATTAGGCTCATTTGATGACCATTATATTTAACTACAGAAATAGCTTGAGGATGCAGGCTCAACAAGTGTGGGGGTGTCTGATTGAGTGTATGCGCCAAAACAGACATACCAATTATGAAAGATGCTTGTTATAATTTCTCCCATAATGAACCAGTTTAGCTTTAACACCAAATCCCTATTGGTTCAGATCCTTTTTCAAATGAATTTTTGGAACCTCTTGTTTTTATTCAGTGTGAACGTGTGTGTGTGATGTGGGTTGAAGTGTGAGCTCCAACCTGTGCTGAAGTAATTTCCCACCAACTAGGGGGCATAAACCGTACCTCCCTGTTTTGATTTGAATTCAAAGGCATATACATGGAATTGATATGTATATACATGGAATTGATATGTGTGGACTAAGCCACATTGTGACTCATGCAATCAGTGAATGAACTACATATTTTGTCTTAATTGTTCTGTTTGTTTTTTTCCCCATTCCTTTTCAGAGGCCACAACAGGTCTTTTTCAATAAACAGCTTCGCACGGGCCAACTCAAGCCCAGAAGCAAGACCTGACAGCCGATTTTTGCTGCCAGGTCCTAGGACAATAGGCTCATTACACTTAGTCTAGAAACGGAGTACTTTTCTGTAGGGACTAACAGAGGTCCTGACGAGTAGACAGGAGGGGACTGCCTACGAAACATGTCATGTCGACATAAGTAGACTACCCACTATTGTTCTACTTACTAACCCCATTTTAACGTTCCCAGCCGGCGAAGCCATTAAATAAATTTTTTCGACTATCCAGGTAATTTTTAAACTCACCATTTTTTGCACTAACATTCACTTATACAGGTCCCTACACTTCCAATCACTTAACACTGTTTGCACTAATCACATAGCCTATCATCAAATAACTGAGTGCTCCAACATATTACGTAGGTTGCAGCACGCCCCACCCCGTAGAGGGACGGGAAGACCCCAATGATGGGAGAATGACACTATGGGATTCATAGTGTGTGAGGGATATTTTAACAACACACAGTGCTCTCCTTCTGCCATTTGCAGAAAGGCACTTTTTTCCCCACTATATAGATAGACATTGCTTCCCCCTTTCTTACACATTTAAACACAATAAGTATTAACGCATTCACATTGATAGAATCTACTTGTTTATTTATAACGCTCTGGAGGGTGATTCTATCACTGCCTCTACACTTCCTCAAGTGGTTTTCTGATATTTATTTTTTCACCTATGATAGTTACAGAAACTGTGGACTGAGAACGTCCGTTTTGAATCACTCATTTAGAAAGTAGTGTGACGACATGTAAAAACGTGTTTTTCGTTCACACATGTGCTTTTACAATTAAAATTATAACAAATAATCCTTTATTTTTTAATAATTTTCTTGAGAACCTTCTTTTGGAGCAGGTAGAGTTGAATAATATCTTCATTGTTCTGCAGGGTGCATATTTTATTCAGCGTTTTTTTAGGTAGTGCCAGTATACAGGCTTACTTTATTTCCCCACATGGCTTCTTTTCAAATTACACACTTTCTTGCTCCCTTGTCTATATTGCCAGTCTAATTGTTTGCACTGCGTGTTTGACCTTTTAAATTGTCAGATTTTAAGTGGAAGCTGTTTCTATGTTTTCTGTTTCATCTGGTTTTCAAAGTACATATATTTTTCCATTTGCTTGGCATCGTATTTGTTATCCTTCCATTAATCGCACGTCTTCTAGAAGGTACATGTTGACAGCTGACATTTTCCTTATTGACCCTTAGCTGTAAAATAAATTTTATTAATATTTCACTAGGATAGATTCTGCACAGATAATGGCGCATTGCTTATATTCGTAGCTGTCAGCGTGACTGCTTCTTTTATGAACTAGGTGGTGTTTTATGGTGTGAGATAAGATACACAGACGAATTCTTTCTGGTGAATTGAGAATTCTTCTTAAGACAATTGTTAAGAAATTGAATTTGACCAAATGCTATATCATTGCCCTAGCATCATCAGGTTTAGAATTGTAAACGTTGTAAATTGGTTAAGGCTGTGAACTCTCCTTCTCAATTTAATTAAAGAAAATATCGTAACGTGTTCAGATTCAAATATTTGCATGACAGTAATAAGTTAACCATGATAACATTATCTACTGGGAAGGTGATGTTAGCGCAGTTTTTAGAAGAAGATGGATATAGTTAAACATTTAATGCTGGTTTTGTTCTTTGACTGGGTCTATGATCTTTTATATAAGTAAGAATATTTTTGGAAAAATAGAGGATGAAAAAGATTGGTCTGAATATTATTACGGGGAATTATTAGCATTACTCCTCTGTATGTAATGTAAAAATCTCATTGCGTAATAAATATATAAATACCAATGCCTAAGACGTTTGTAAAACATCTCTTGACCTAAAATTCAGTGACTGCTGGTGACATTTTAAAATGGTGGTGGCAATGACTGACGGGTATAGCGGGTGATGTCAGTTCCCCGGAAGGGAGTTGGAAAGCCCACACCATGCAGCACTTTTAGAAAGCAATGTGGTCATTTAACTGCATATTTCCCAAATAAAGTAAATGAAATGCTATCGTTCTTAAAGGCACTTCAGAGGAGGTACTCGTTAAATTTTCTGATACTTCTGAGTTCGCCCATGAAACATCGAGTATTTGCAATAGTAATTACTAGACCCTAATGCCATACATTATGGTGCAAAAGGAGGCGTAGTAGCAGTAATAGTGCTAACGGAGAATGGGCTTACTTTAATAAAGGTAACAGGCACTATCCTATCGAGACAATCTTTTCCCCCCTCACCAATTGGTGTATGATGCACATTTCACATTTCTCGTGGAGAGAGTAGAAACGGAATGCAAGCATGAATGAGAAAAAATTGGCTCCATTGTAGGTGTATGCTTTAGTGACTATCTTCCTTTATTATTTTCAATTAAATCAACATCCACACTTTACCTCTGTCCTCGAAAGGGATACGATTTTGAAGGCAACGTTGCAGCAAATCCCTCAAGTTCAGCGTATCAAGTATTAAGAACACTGACTATTCTGCAGTGCTAAAGCGGTTTGCCATCTGCATGCTCGACTGTAGAGGTAGGAATGGTGTAAATATTAAAGCAAGCTTATGCTTAACTTGTGCAATACTCACACTCCACGTTGTTGTACTAGTATAAAAGTGTAAAGGCCATTTATTAAGACATGGTTGCTCACATTCTATTGAAGTATATTAACATTAACAATATCTCAACATTATGAATCTTAACATAAAGCCAGACAGTTCCATTCTCCCTGCGCCATACACAACTCACCCGCTTCCCAAAATCCTTTGCTTCATTCTTCTTCCTTTCACTCACTGATGGAAACAGGTGCTGCATATTTGCAAATCCCTCTTTGGCTAATTTAACTTCTTTTTTTTTGGTATATTTTTTTATTAGGTATCTTTTCTACACATATACACACCAACACATATTTATTTATTTATTTATTTATTTGCAGTTTTGTACCGCGCTGGCTTCACTCCCGGAGGAGTATCTCCGCGCCTTTGGCTTCTACAAATGTATTAAAGAGGAGGAGTCTTCAGGATAGTCTAGTGTTACTGTCCAAACAAAAAGGTCTTCAGCTTTTTCCTAAAAGTAAGGTGGTCTATACATTGCCTGAGGGATATAGGAAGACCGTTCCAGAGCGAGGGTCCAGCTATTGATAGTGTTTTTGCTCCATGTCTGGCCTTTCTAGCTCTGGGTATGCATAGAAGGCTTTGTTCCCTTGATCTGAGTGTTCGAGTGGGAATATAAGGTGTAAATTTGGTGTTCAAGTAGGCGGGACCCATACCATTCAGGCTTTTATGTATGAGGCAGCATACCTTAAACTTAGCCCTCTGTCTAACAGGTAGCCAATGCAGTTTGGTCAGCAACGGTTTAGAAGGTGTACGGGGAGGAACGTTCAGAACCAACCGTGCAGCCGTGTTCTGAGCTACCTGAAGTCTGTTCATTACTCCCTCATTAGCAGACAGGAGCAAGCCATTGCAATAGTCCAGGCGACTCAAAACGAGCGCCTGGACCAGCGTCTTCCTTGTTGTGTCAGGTAGAAATGGGAAGATTTTCCGCAGCATACCAATTATATGAAAGCAAGCTCCCACCACCTGGTTGCCATGTTGTTTGAGAGTAAGCTCCTGATCTAATCGGACCCCCAAGTTCTTAATAGTTTGTTTGGGTATGGGCACTGGGCCGAGATCTTGTGGCCACCAATCTGGGGTCCAGAGCATTTTTGCCTCACCAAACAACATGACTTCCGTCTTCCCAACGTTGCACTGCAGGTAGTTGGAAGACATCCATCGTGCTACTGCCTTCATGCCCTGGGAGAAAGAGTTTCTGACCTCAGGTGTAAAGATCTTAAAAGGAAAGAGGAGTTGTGTATCATCCGCGTAAGAAATTGGGATGAAACCATATTTCCTCATGATGTTAGCCAGGGGTGCCACATATATGTTGAATAAGGTGGGGCTCAGACATGAGCCCTGTGGCACCCCCTTGGAGATTTCAACTTCCTCTGACCTGTAAGCACCCATAGTTACCTGCTGGGTGCGGTCTCTCAAGAAACTCTTCAACCATGCCAAGGCTTCTTGTTTCAGGCCGATGTTAGCCAGTCTAGTGGTCAGGATGGAATGGGATACGGTATCGAATGCCGCAGACAGATCCAACAGTACCAGGACAACAGAGTAACCTCTGTCCTGGTACATGTGTAGATCGTCTGCGACTGACATCAGGGCTGTCTCCGTGCTATGTCTGGGTCTAAACCCGGATTGGGACTGGTCTAGTACTGCAGCAGATTCAATATATTCAGACAATTTACTATTTACATGTTTTTCAATGATTTTGCCTAAAAATGGGAGCAGGGAGATGGGTCTGAGGTTAGCTAATTCTTCCCAAGGAGTAGCTGTGTTTTTCCTCAAGGGCTTCACCAAAGCCTTTTTCCATCTTTTAGGAACCTGTCCCGTACTCAGCGAAAAGTTGACTATTTGCTGGATAGTAGGTCCTAGAGCCGCGGCCAGAATGGGCATGATCCGTGCTGGGATGGTATCCATAGGGGATCCACTTTTTATCAGAGAGATGTTTCTTTCTACTTCCTCTATTGACATAGGGGGAAAAGCAGAGAGGGAATGCCTAGTCAGTATTTCTGTTCCCAGATTTGCAATGAGATCATTATCAGTGGCGTTATAAAGATTCGAGAGTGTGATTTTGCTATAAATTGCATCAATTTTTTGATTAAAAAACTGAGAGATATCGTCACAAAGTTTTTGTGACGCCACTTCTGTGCTTTCACAGGCTGTGGGTTTAAAAAAAGTCTCTAATATCTGGTAGAGAGTTTTGGGATTGTTCCCAGCTGCTAGTAATTGTGATGCAATGTGGTTTTTCCTTGCCGCTCGGATCGCTTTATGGTATATTTTCTGAGAGCTTTTGTATAAATTCTTATCTTGATTTTGGCGTGAGGCCCTCCATTTCTTCTCCAGTTTTCTAGTTGTTTGTTTGAGCACTCTAAGATTCTCTGAAAACCAGATCTCCTGTTTGTGTGCAGGTCTGGGCTTAAAGGTTTTCATCGGAACAATGCTGTCTATAGTTTTGAGGAGTGTTTCCTCGTATTTTTGTAAGGCATTGTCAATGTCCTCTTCGATATTTAGATTAGGTGCTACAAATTTTTTGTTAAAATCTTGTTGGGTCAGCTTATGCCAAGGTCTTCTTTTATTGGCTAGGGTGAGTTTTCCGCTGTCACATGAGATAAGAGTGGGGGTGTATGCATACAACATATAGATTTCACAGGTTATCTTTTTGATACAAGGCCCCCAGCCTCTGCTAGGTGGCTGCTTGAGGGTCAGTACATATTTATACATAACGTTACATTTATTCCCTTGCTTCTATCTGTTGTAACATATAACACTAAACAAATAGGGTGTGGTGGTCATCATAGGATTAGGTGATGCGTAGGTGCCCTCAGGTTCTCTGTGTCTTTCTCTCTTGTTTTATCATTTTTTTATTTTTATTTTCCCCTCTGGTTCATGGGGGTTCGTATTGGTCTAGGGCTCTGTCTAGATTTGTCCACATCTCTCTGATGGGGTTCCTCCAAGGTGTGTTTCTTAGCGCTTGCATTTCAGCCCCTCTTCGGTATGTCACCCAGTTCATCCAACCTTTGAATGTGACTTTGGCTGTATCTTTCTAGTTTGAGAGTACCTGTTTCGTAGCTGCTGTTAGGAGGAAGTCAATGAGGTATGTCATGTTTTGATTTTACATTAGCATTAGCTGTTATAATTGCCGTGGTGATTGTGGCGAACTCCTCTTTGAGTGCACATCCTAGTGTCTTATTAATGACTGTAAGAGTGCATTTATGTCATAGAATGTTAAATGGCATATGTTGACTGCAGCACCAACATATATGCCAACAATATCTGTCTGTCAGAAGCACAGCCGTGCTCTCGCTGGGCTAACGTTTCCATGCCATGTTTTGCTGCAGTGCCACGACACAGAAAAGTGCCTTTGCATGTAGATAACACCTACTTTTATATATTCATAAGTCATCACTAAAGCTGACCTTGTAATCTCACAGGGCTGAATACCAGTATTTAAACATAGGGTACACTACACTTTGGGCTAGAATGCTTTCACAGCAAAATCCAACGATATTTCACTGTGCAGGCTTTGCTAGACTTTGCTCTGAGCAGGTCTAGATGAGATTAAAACTAACCCTGGGTGTAAAACTCCCCTCCACTTGCGGAGTTTGCCGAGCTTTGGCAACTCTGCATTCAGCGTAGATCGCGGAGTTGCAGAACAACTCCGTACTCCGCAACGGAACAGAGTTTTTTGTGTTGGCATGCCAAAATACATTTTCACGTGTGCAAGAGCGACTTATCAGGTGCCTGCGATCAGAAATAAGATTTTCCAAGCAGTTCGCAATTGCCACGAGATTTACTAAGCAGCTGCATGGTCCTGTGAGTGCAGTCACCAACAAGTCAATCGAGCGCACCAGGGAACTTCAGGTGGGAGTTTTGTGAAGAACACGAACTAGCAGGATCTACTGCGACTGCAATCTGGAGAAGGTCCTCTCCTTAAGCAGCATTAAATCCTTCTCGAAATGATGATTGTGGTTAAAAAAACTCCTCAAATTGACATTTGAGTACACTTTTTTGTGCAAGGAGTCCTTTTTCCTTGATTTCTTTTTTTCAAGAGGAAGGAAGTACCCCAGAGCCTCCAACTTCCTGTTCCTGTCCAGCAGGCACCTCCCAGTGCTTTGTCCATCTCCTGGTCACTTTTCTTTAGATTGGAGCTGGAAGGATCACTCTTTGTGTCTTCTGCATAATATATAATTGAATTTGAGGACTTTTATTTTGGGATGTCACAAGTAAGATGAGAAACTGGTGTTGTTTGTTTGATTGGGGCCATGCACCTAGATGTATTTGTACTTTTCATTGTTTTTTTAAAATTTATTGTGGTGGGTGGCCTGTAGTTTCAGTAGGGGTCTAGTTGTTTCTTTGTAAGTAATATTTCTTCGTTTATAAAAGAAACATGTTGTAGAGTTCACAACATTTTCTCCATGCTTTGCCTTTGAAATCAATTTGTAATATTTATTAATTCACTATGTAGCCCAGTAGTCTGCAAATAGTCCTTTCTCAGCCAGTAGGCCCAGAGCTACTCATGGGTGCATGAAACAACCACTATTTCTGTGGTGTCTGTTGAATTAAAACATCATTTAGGGCATGGATGGCATTGGACTGAAATACAAAATGTGTTTTTTTGTTGTTGTGGTATTTCATTTTTTCCATGGGGTGTGTTGTTTAGCATGCTTCCTTTGTCTGGTCAGTGTGTGTGTGTGTGTTTGTAATAATAGTTCCCATGATTTGCCTTGGCTCCCCATGTGTCCAGGGGCCATTTTGTAAAGTCTGTGTCCATTGGTCTGCTTGTGTTCATTGTTTTCCAGGCCTCCTGCTTAATGTTGGGACCATGTGGATGGTGGCCATATTTTTGGAGGATGTTAGTGTGCTTTTTTGCAATAGGCCTGCATGTCTTTCCTTTGTTCCTCTTAGTTTATTGCTTCTTGTTGTGGTGGCCTGGCCATGTGGCAGGCGGCCATTTTGTGAAGGCAGCCAGTGTACTATTGCCATTGGCGTGCATTGTCTTCCCTCTGCAGGCTTATTGCTTCTCGTGGTCACCTGGCAATGTGGCTGGTGGCCATTTTGTGAAGGCATCCAGTGTGTTTTTGCTATAGGCCTGCATTGTCTTCCCTTTGTTTGCTTAATTTTGAGTCTTGTTGTGGTCTGGCCATGTGGCTGGCGGCTATTTTGTGAAGGCAGCAAGTGTGCTTCTGCCATAAGTCTGCATGCCTTCTTTGTGGAGGCTATGTTTTCTTGCTGGTTGTTGTTTTGCATGCAGATTCTTCTTCTTTTATTCAGGAAACTGTAGCACAGTCCACTAAATTTCCTCCATGTTTTTATAAATTTGCAATGTTAATTTGAATTGATTCACTATGTGGCCTAGTCTGCTCATGGGTTTTCTAGCCAATATACCCAGAGCTTCTCATGGGTGCATGAAACAACTGTTTCTGTTGTGTATGTTTAATTTAAACATCATTTTGGCTATGGATGGCATTGGAATAAAACACAAAATATCTTTTTTTTGTGGTATTTCCTTTTTTTCATGTGTTAAATTGATTAAATGCCTTTGTTAGGTGTGTGTGGTTGTAAGTAGCTTGAAACTTTTTAGCATTTGTACCTGGATGCGTAAAGCAAAGTAAATGAAAGGCTTGCAAAAGGGAAGATGCGTCGGTTCCGTGATCCGGGGGAAATGATGCGCCGTGCCTCAATGCTTGCGCAGAGTAGGAGATGCGTCGTGATCCTTAATGGTGCGGAGGTGAAGCGCAGATTCTCGGCCTGAGGGCCCGTTGCGGTGCGCAAGATGGCGCCTTGGTGCGATGCGATGATCCAGTTGTGATGCGAGAAGATGGCACCCTTGTTGCGACGATGCGATGACGCTGCGATGATGATGTGTAGACGGCCTGGCAGCCTTGCGACGACTCTGTACTTTGGAGCCGCGACAGGCCCTGCAACAAGCTTCTCCAGTGATGCGATGGCGACTCTCTCGATTGCATCACGCTTCTACGGTGATGCAACAGCAGGCAGCTTCATTGAAAACACGCTTCCAGGGAGATGCGGCGAAGGCTCGCTTTTCCGGCAATGCGACGCTTTTAGCTGCGGCGGCGACACACTTCCTCTCGATGCGTCGCATGTCCAGCTCCCAGCAACATGCAAATATCTGTAGGTAGAATTCCTAGCAAGGAAATTCACAGGGGAGCTGGAGATGAAGTATTTTGTCCCTGAGACTTCAGCAGGAGGCAAGCACAGTTCAAGCCCTTGGAGAAAATGCTGCAGATAATGAAAGTCCTTAAAAAGTTCCTTCTTCTTTACTTGGCAATGAAGCAACCACTGCAGGCCAACCCAGCAAACAGCTCACTGGCAGAGGGGCACTCAAACTCCTGCAGCTTCCTTAGTTCTTCTCCTTGGCAAAAAGTTTCTTGTTGCAGAAGTAATCTAATTTCTTGGGATCAGGGTCCCAATATTTATACCCCAAAATCCTTTGTTCTCTGAAGGCAGAGAGGCCTCTGCCTAGTCCAAACCAGCTCCTGAGCACTTTGTTTACATGACTCTCTCCTTCCTTTCACTGTACAGGGCAGAGACATCAGCCGCCCCACAGGAGGTGGAGCCAGCACAGGGGAGGGAAGACACAGCTCTGGAGCACTTTGTTGACAAGATTCCTTCACTCCTTTCACAGTGCAGGGTAGAGACATCAGACTAGCCACAGGAGGTGGAGCTAGCATTGTAGAGGGATCGCCCAGCCCTATTCAGATCCCATGTGCAACTCCTCCCTCCCATCTAGATGCAGATCTCTCTGTTCACCACTGGGTTGCCCAAACCTGTCTCCTAGAATCCCCCAGCCCTGTCACTCACAAACCCAGACAAGGAATACACAACCTAGCAGAGGCAGGCCTGGACAGTTAGGCAAGAAAATACCTACTTTCTAAAATTGGTATTTTTAAACACAGAAGATTAAAACCAACTTTACTAAAAGATGTATTTTATCATTCTGAATTTCTACCATGTTCCCTGAGTCAGTTAGGATTATAAGAATGTAATAATCTATCTGCCCATTCTAGCCTATTGAGAACAAGTAGCCTTGCAATAGTGAAAAACGAAAATGGCTGTAATTCACTATTACTACACACACCAGAGCATGTCCTAGGGGTGTCTAATATGAAGCAAAGGGAAGGTTTAGGCACTGGCAAGTGGGTACACTTTGCCAAGTCGGCATGGCAGTACTAGACTGCATACAGGCCTTTCCATGGCAGGCCTGAGACTCATTTTTGAAGCTGCGTCTGTGGATGGCAGAACCAGTGCTGCAAGCCCACCAGCAGCATTAAATTTACAAGCACTGGGCACACATGGTGCACTTTACTAGGGGCTGACAGGTACATCAAATAACCCAGTCATGGAATCACCAATTAGTACATCAATTTAATATAGGGAACACTTGCACTGTGGCACTAAATTAGGGTGACCAGACGTCCCGGTTTTCCCCGGACGGTCCCCGTTTTTAGACAAGTGTCCCGGTGTCCCGACACTTTTTTCCAAGTTAAGGAAATGTCCGGGTTTTTAAATAGTGTCCGGGTGAAACGTAGAAATGTCCCGGTTTTTCATTGTTCATTGGTGTTTTGGTTCAGCGTGCGCGTGCATGCTCTCTTTGTTTGCACTCATTAAGGCATGACATTAGGTGAGCGTTGTAGGGGAAGGGAAATCCTTTGAAGAGAGACACTTTCTCTCAGGATTTCCCTTCTCTTTGTACAACGCAGCGCCACCTACGTCATCGTGCCAGCCATCGGCCCTGGTGTTCTGATTCTTCAGTTACTGCTAGCAGTTTTGTCAGAGGTCTTCAAACGCAGATAGTGCGCGCCGCTATGACCACTTAGCTTTTGATTTAAACTTAAGTGGCAGCGCCCCGCATGAGAGGAGAAATGTGAAGATCGAAAACAGCTAGAGAGTGGAATGGGAATTCAAATTCCCTGCACCTGATGTACCATACATTTGAAGATTATTGCAGCCTGGATTGGCCTTGGACTTCTATGGCTCCTTTTGAAACTCTCCTGAACACGGACAGTCTCATGGAGATGTGAGTGTGTGTCCATTTGAAAAATATGCCTCTCATGCCGATGCAACGCTGAAACTGAATGAAAAATCAGAGTGCAGGGTATGGAAACTCTTTGTGGGACTTCAATAACAGCGCATTCCGAAGTGCTAAAAGTAAGTGACTGGGATCGTTTTGAAACGCCATAATTTTCGTAGCACATGCAATTACTAATTTTCCAATCAAGGCTACAACAAACGAAATGATGGATGTGAAAACAACTAAATGTGAAAGAGGTGCATACACATTGAACTAATCAAAATATTAGCAGTTGGCAAGTTGGATTTATGTGTGCGCTCGCTTTATGTAAGAATTACAAATGCAACGGTTCAGTTGCCTCAAGAAATGAAAAAGAAAAGGAAATAAAGTGAAATACTTCTTTTCATATTAGTAATTGCAACACGGTGAAATAACAATATATTATAAAAAACACGAGTCCCAGAATGCCCCTGAGAGTATAAAAGACAGTAGCACACACTTCTAATTGAAAACAGACTACTGTGAAAAAGGCCGCAATGGCTAAAAGGCATTGGTGATGTTTTGCAATGCTGTTTGCTCAATAAAGAACATGATATTATGAGCTTCCGGGAGTGCAGCATCCTTCTTTTTGTTTGAAAATACTCTGGGATACTGGTCATATCTTAACGCTTGCATCAGCAAATAGTGCGCACCGCTATGACCACTTTGTTTTGGGAATATATATACATATGTGTGTGTGTATATATATATATATATATAAATATATATGCACCAAACAATTCCCACCACTTCCGGCGTGCGGCGAGGAAGGAACTCAGACCACCACAGCGAGTCAGGCAAGATGCAGATTTTTTATTTGCGCTTCTTCTCCAGCCTGCAACGACGCGTTTCGGGCTTCAAGAGCCCTTGATCACATTTCCTATATATATAAAAACTCAATAGCAGTGCACTCGTTCACTTCCTCGTGGAGAAAACAAGAGAGCAGCGATATATATACTTAATTGATTAGAAAACATACTTAGAATTTCAAGGCAAGGGCGGTCACCAACTATAGCAAATGTTGAGGCAAAGTCTGTTTATATGGAATTAATTGTTACTGCCAATAAAAGACCTCCGACTTGTCGTCTGTAATGCTTCATCTCGGTCTGTGGAGGCAGCTGTCATTGTAGTCCTTTTTCAATGTCTATGACAGATGTCAAATAGTCCTACTTTTATGTCGATGGTTACTGCAAACCGTAGTCCTACTTCTATGTCTATGACCTGTCACCGTTTTTTGTTTTGAGAATCTGGTCACCCTACACTAAATAGCATTAGCACAGTGCCCAAAGCATATAACCAGCAAAAACATAACAAAACAGAGGAGGTAATCCGTCAAAAACTGGAAGGGAGACTCATGCCAATGATGCCAGGTCTAAACGCGTGTCTCCTCCAGCTGAAATGTGGGGAGAACTACCCTTCCCCTTGGGAGTTCTCTTCACTAAGGCGGAAAAATCTGGACAGACCATGAGCGTTGGTGCGTTCTGTACCAGGGCGGCGTGCCACCGTAAAGTCCGTACCCTGTAGGGAAATGGACCACCTCCACAACTTTGGGTTCTCACCCTTTATCTGCATTAGCCATCTGAGGGGCCTGTGGTTGGTCTGAACCAGGAAGTGAGTCCCAAACAAGTAGGGTCTCAACTTCTTCAGTGCCCAGACCACAGCAAATGCCTCACGCTCAATTGCACTCCACCTCTGTTCCCGTGGAAGTAACCTCCTACTGATGAATTCTACAGGTTGGTCTAGGCCCCCTTCAATAATCTGTGATAGAACAGCCCCCACACCATGCTCTGAAGCGTCTGTCTGAACAATTAATTCTTTTGAGAAGTTGGGCGCCTGAAGCACGGGTGCTGTGCACCTGGCAGTCTTCAGGGCGTCAAAAGCCTTGTGACAGGTGTCAGGCCAGTTCACGTTCGTGGGCTGCTTCCTGGAAGTCAGCTCAGTAAAGGGTGCAACAATGTTTCCATACCCCTTTACAAACCTCCTGTAGTACCCCGTGAGTCCTAAAAAGGCTCTCACCTGTGTCTGAATCTTTGGGGGTTCCCATGCCAGGATGGTATCAAGCTTGGGTTGTAGGGGCGCCACCTGGCCGCTTCCTACCTGGTGACCCAAGCACACCATGGAACCCTGTCCGATCTGGCACTTACTCACCTTGATCGTGAGGCCTGCCTTGCGCAGGGCCATCAACACTTCCCAGAGGTAATGCAGATGTTCTTCCCAACTGGTGCTGAACACTGCAATGTCATCCAGGTAGGCGGCACTGAAATACTCCAGTCCAGCCAACACCTGGATGACTAACCTCTGAAAGGTGGCAGGGTCATTCTTCATCCCAAATGGCATAACACAGAGTTGGTAGTGCCCATCTGGTGTGGAGAATGCTGACCTCTCCTTTGCCCCATGAGTCAAGGTGATCTACCAGTACCCAGACGTCAAATTAAATGTGCTGAGGTACCGTGCAGCCCCTAAACGATCAATTAACTCATTAGCTCTGGGGATGAGGTGTGCGTCAGTCCAGGTGACTGAATTTAGCCCTCGGTAGTCCACACAGAACCGGAGTTCAGGTGTGGCACCAGGCAGGAGGGTGACTCTATCAGTACCTCTACGCTCCTCTTTTGTTTTGGAATTACTGGCAGCGTACAGCTGCGGATGCTAAACTCAAAATCAATATCTTTCCTCTCTACCACTACAAGAGTGATTCTGCATTCCACGACAGGCTCTTGATAGATTAAGGGACCCCTTGTTTTTTGAATAAACTTCACTTCGCTGTCAACAATGGCCGACCTGGGCCTAACTTTTACTGAAGACGAGATTTCCAACCTAATGTCATCTCTGGGAACCTTTACGGGTCTAAACACTGCAGGCCCCTCTACTAAGAACAATGACTGGGATGAACTTGAGGAATTAAGGAGAACCCAGATAAAAACGGCGCTCCATGGCCTACTAATGTCCGAATACCTCAAGGTAAATACTGCACCATCAGGGCTCGTAGTCCACATTGAACCATTTATTTTCTTACAAGACAAGACTTTCAAAATCGACTG
The DNA here is from genome assembly GCF_964261635.1 of Lissotriton helveticus. Classification (NCBI taxonomy): domain Eukaryota; kingdom Metazoa; phylum Chordata; class Amphibia; order Caudata; family Salamandridae; genus Lissotriton; species Lissotriton helveticus. The sequence goes on from NC_136057.1 coordinate 669,133,901, forward strand.
GTTTAAAATCTCTTGGCGATGTACCAGAGATTGGATTGTTCTCATTATAAAGACTGCAAGTAGGTTGGCAAATGAACTCAAGGTGGAAATACAAACCATAGAGATACGTATAAAAAGCTATGAATCACCCGCAGACGTCAAGAAGTATCTTGATGCAATGAATAAATCACTAAATGAGTTCGAAACCACTCTCAAAAACAGTAAATATGAGAAATTGGAAAAAGATAACAGTCGGTGGACAAAGGAAAGAGTCTACCCTTACATTAAGGACGATTATAAATCAACCAATGGCAATGCCACAGATGACGAAACATCTGACTCGGGATCCAACAGCTCGAATTCCAGTCGGAATAGAAGTCCAGGATATCGGGGAAACAGGAGGAATTTTCGTAGACCCAATTTCCGGGGTACAAGAGGATGGAACAATTTCAACCCTCCCATGATGTACCCCCCACAACAACAGTATGGTCCACCCCCCTTTCAACATCCACAGGGACCTTACCCTACTTGGGGATACCAACCACAAGAATATGGATATTTTGACCCTTCGGCTCCTTTTTTAGGGGCGCGCCAAGGACGGACAAAGGGGAGGAACCGGAGAGGGACCACGGTACATTGGAATACCGAAGAGGAAGAAACACCCCGGGTATCAACAAGGAGCATGACAGGCGCCACAAGGAACCAGAAATGAGTCTGGTGGTGAATCTTTCTGATATCGAATTAACAGAACAACAAAAAGGAGTCTTGGAAAAAGGTTTGGGATATGTACCCACAGCAAGTATGGATAAATTCCATCTTTGCAAAGAGGTACAGGAATTTATGCGACGCCTAAAACTGCAGGTTTTCTTTAAAGACAAGGAGGATGAAACAGAACATGGAGACACCAATTTGAGACCTAAGTCTAGGTTTACCCCCATGGACCATCTTCTTCCAATCGAACTGCTAACATTTGAGAAGGCGGTAATGAGGGAGTTGGAAAACATCAATCCGCTAGAGAAACGTGTCTTCCATAACACTACGAACGAAGAACGGAAAGCATTACGAGACCTTAGCAACAACAAGAGGGTCATAATCAAGCCTGCCGATAAGGGCGGTGCGACTGTCATACAGAACATAGAAAAATATGACAATGAATGTATGAGATTGCTACAGGACAAAAGAAATTACGAAATCCTCCACATAGACCCTACAGAAAGAATAAAAACAAAGATTGGCACTATGGTAGAGGAGGCATTGGCACACGACTGGATCTCCAAAAAAGAAGGTGACTTTCTCTGTCAAAAGGATCCCGAAATCCCCTATCTATACACTTTACCCAAGATCCATAAAGACATGCAAAACCCCCCGGGGCGACCAATTGTCTCCGGTATAGGGTCCATTCTGGAGCCTGTCTCTAGATTTGCGGACGCCTTTCTCAGACCTATGGTTCAGAAAACATCCACTTATCTGAGAGATACCAAAGACGTTCTGAATTTGCTAGAAGAGGTGACCTTTGATCCCAACACCCAGCTATTAATTAGCTGTGATGTGGAGAGTCTGTACACCAGTTTGCCACATCAAGCCACCTTAGAAATCATCGAAGATGTGCTCTTTGAAGACTTCTGGGAATATCAGACACCGCGCAATGTGGTGATGGATTGCTGTTCCCTTGCATTGAAAGAGAATTTCTTTGAATATAATTGATTGATTGAAAATAATTTATAACGCGCAAAAACAATAACCCGAAGGTATCAAGGCGCCTAACCATAAAATCAGAAAGTAGAACCATTCATCCATTACACATAAGCTTGCAGGAAGAGGCGAGTTTTAAGTGCACTACGAAATGTCTGCAACGAGGGCAGGGACCTGAGATCCAAAGGGAGTTCGTTCCACCATTTAGGGGCAAGGGTGGAGAAGGCCCTGCCACCCCATTTGGCTCTTCTTATGCGAGGGGCTGACAGAAGCAGTTTCCCGGAGGAACGCAAGTTCCTTCCAGGGATATAGTTGGAGATGATGGAGCTTATTCCCGAGTCACTGTTTTTTGTGATGACTCTGTATGTCATACACAAGACCTTGAACCGTACTCGGTGTTCTACCGGAAGCCAGTGTAGTGTTTTCCTGGCTAACGTAGCCGAAGTACGTCTGGGAATATCCAAAACAAATCTTGCTGTGGCATTTTGAACCACCTGTAAGCGCTGCAGGAGGCTCTTTTTTACCCCCGCATACAGCGCGTTACAGTAGTCTAGCCGTGAGCCTATTAGTGCCACAGCTACCTGTTTTCTGGATTGTAACGAAAGATATTTCCTAATCCTTCGCAAGGTGTGGATTAGGCCCCAACAGGTGGAGATGGTTCTGCTCACCTGTCCATTCATATCCAGGGCTGTGTCTATCATCACCCCCAAATTCTTGGCAGATGTTGTGGGGGAAGGGCATGCTCCAAGCGAATTGGGCCACCAGCTGGCTGACCAGATGTTATTGTTCCCTCCGAACACCATCACCTCCGTCTTCTCCCCATTCAGTTTAAGAGAGTTCTGAATCATCCAGTGACCAACCGCCTCCATACAAGATCTAAACTTGGAGGCGGTCTGCACGTCTGAATGGGAGAGAGAGACGAGAATTTGGGTGTCGTCAGCATAGGAAACTACCTCCATCCCGAAAGATCTTATGAGTCTGGCCAGTGGGGTCACATAGATATTAAACAGGGTCGGACTAAGAGCCGACCCTTGAGGGACTCCACATAGCACAGGTCGGGATGGAGATAGGAACTCACCCAGTTTGACTCTTTGCTTCCTCCCAGCAAGGAAGGAGGTCAGTAGATCCAAAGCTGCCCCCCCCCACCCCCACGTCCCTCAGGCGAGATGTAAGTACTGAGGGGGAGAGGGTGTCGAAGGCCGCGGTCAGATCCAAAAGGACCAGGAGGGTGGTCTGGCCCCTATCCACTGTCCTACGGATGTTATCAAGCACAATGGTGAGGGCCGACTCGGTGCTATGTTCCCTCCTGAATCCGTGCTGAGAAGAGTCCAAGCAGCCCGAGCATTCCACAAAAACCGCAAGATGCTTGTTCAGATGTGCCTCAAGCATCTTTGCCGGAGCGGGAAGCAGCGAGATTGGACGGAAGTTTTTTAAGACCTCCGGATCGAGGGAGGCCTTCTTTAACAGAGGCTTTATTACTGCTTTCTTCCAAAGGGAAGACACCATTTTTTATAGCTAGATTCATTATTTCTAGCAGCGGTGGTAAAAGTGTCTCCCTACACTGCTTGATGATTTTCAGTGGGCAAGTATCCAAAGGGGAACCAGATTTGATCTTATTAGTCAAGATTTCAAGATCTTTCAGAGTAAGAGGTGGAAAGGAGTCCAAGGTGCCCAATGAAAGGGGATCGGTGGTTAGCATATTTATCTCAGCCATGGCAGTAGGCACACTAATGCAGGCTCTTTGTTTTTCAAGAGCTAGATGGATGTCCTCTATTTTAGTGTGGAAGAAAGAGGCAATCCTATCGCATAGATCCTGCGAGGGTACAACGGGGTCAGGGGCTTGTAAATTGACTAGAGAGTCAACAATTTTGAAAAGCTCCTTCGGTGAGGAAAGCGAGGATGTCAGGGTAACAAAGTAATCCTTTTTGGCCTGCACGATCTCAGCCTTATATTTCCTGATAAGGAATTTGTGAGCCTCTTTGTTCTTGAGGTCCCAGCTAGAGTGCCACAGCCTCTCCTTCCTTCTCACTTCTTGCCTAAGGAGCCTGAGGGAGTCAGAGAACCATGGGGCAGATGGTCTCTTCCTGGCTCGGCGGCGGGTCAGTATTGGGGCCAGTTCATTCATAGCCTCAGTGATAAAATACTCAAAGTGACCAACTGCAGTCTGTACATTATCCATACCCGTAGTGGAAAGGCTAGCAGCCCAGGGCACAAAAGAGTGACTGTTAATATTTCTAAAATTTCTAGCCGTTTCCGCAACGTGATTTCCCTTTTTGCCTCCATCCTCCCTATCATATTCCAAGTAAAATGGAACTGCAAGGTGATCAGACCAGGATAAGTGCAACGGATCCTTGGTGGTTAGGCGAGCGTCATTTGAAAAGATTCCATCTAACATATGGCCTCCCCGATGGGTGGCGCCGCGGACTAACTGCGAGAGTCCACAGGACGCCAACCCCTCAGTAAGACTTGAAGTATCAGAGGTATCATGTCGTTCTAGGTGGTAGTTAAAATCACCAAGAATGGTGAAATTCTCTCGACCAAAGTATGGTTCCAGAGCCTGCAGAAGGCTGGAGGTGAAACCAGTTCGCGGGCCTGGTGGTCGATATAGTAAGATTCCATTAAGGAGGGGGCGCTGTACTTCCTTTATAGTAAAATAGAGGGCCTGAAAGCACTCCGGGAAATCTGGAATAGATACAATATGGCATTGTAAGTGATCTTTATAAAGGATCGCTATGCCCCCTCCCACTCGACCCTGCCTGTCAAGTCTAGCCAGGCAGTACCCTTCCGGGACAGCTTCAATTAAGTCGGGACTAGACGACTCTTTGGCCCATGTTTCGGTGACAAATACAAGGGCAGGCATTCTATCCAAAACCATCTCCCTGAACATTATCTTATTTTTAACAAGGGAGCGGGCATTAACCAGAATGCCTTCTACTCCCTTAGTCCTAGATCTAATGGGATCCGAGTGGCCAGAGGGAAGATGTTGAGGGGGGTTAATAAGCCTAGGGTTGAGATGACAGCTACATTGTAAGGGAGAGAGAAAATCGTCGGGTTCAAAAGAATGCATACAACCTGATCTGCGAGGTTTCAGGCGCAGCATTTCCTGAAGGGAGTAGCTATGGGGGGGTGATATAGTATGGGCGGATCCAGAGTCCAGCCGCCCAGCGCGTCCTCAGCGCGGACGGGCGCAGACGGGCTGGACTCTGGCGTGACTCCGGCGTTACTGCGGCGCCCACGATGCGCGTACGCGCTGCGCGTCATATCCATACAATTATGAAGGGCTCTAGCGAGTCCACGTGATAGGCTTCAGCCAGTAGCTGAAGAGCGACTAGCTCGACCCACCCAAGATGGCCCCCAGGTAAACAAAGCGCTGGGACCGGGCCGCCCAAATGGCAGTGAGAGTGGCGTAGTACCACAGTGTGAGGATGCGGTCCGTGACTAAAGAACACAGGTAGGGGGGACTATGAAATTTTAGCAGTTCTAAGATATATTTAAAAACAGGGGAAAAACCGGACAACTCAAGCAAATAAACGACAAAACGGGACGATTAAAAGTAGCCAGTAACAGCACGCTTCTACCGAGCAGCGCTATGTGCACAGCAAAAGTTCTAACAAGAAATAAGGCTTTCTCCTACCCGCATTAAGTACTGCTCCCGAGTGCAGCCTCTAGAGAGTCTACGTGATAGGCTTCAGCCAGTAGCTGAAGAGCGACTAGCTCGACCCACCCAAGATGGCCCCCAGGTAAACAAAGCGCTGGGACCGGGCCGCCCAAATGGCAGTGAGAGTGGCGTAGTACCACAGTGTGAGGATGCGGTCCGTGACTAAAGAACACAGGTAGGGGGGCTATGAAATTTTAGCAGTTCTAAGATATATTTAAAAACAGGGGAAAAACCGGACAACTCAAGCAAATAAACGACAAAACGGGACGATTAAAAGTAGCCAGTAACAGCACGCTTCTACCGAGCAGCGCTATGTGCACAGCAAAAGTTCTAACAAGAAATAAGGCTTTCTCCTACCCGCATTAAGTACTGCTCCCGAGTGCAGCCTCTAGAGAGTCTACGTGATAGGCTTCAGCCAGTAGCTGAAGAGCGACTAGCTCGACCCACCCAAGATGGCCCCCAGGTAAACAAAGCGCTGGGACCGGGCCGCCCAAATGGCAGTGAGAGTGGCGTAGTACCACAGTGTGAGGATGCGGTCCGTGACTAAAGAACACAGGTAGGGGGGACTATGAAATTTTAGCAGTTCTAAGATATATTTAAAAACAGGGGAAAAACCGGACAACTCAAGCAAATAAACGACAAAACGGGACGATTAAAAGTAGCCAGTAACAGCACGCTTCTACCGAGCAGCGCTATGTGCACAGCAAAAGTTCTAACAAGAAATAAGGCTTTCTCCTACCCGCATTAATTACTGCTCCCGAGTGCAGCCTCTAGCGAGTCCACGTGATAGGCTTCAGCCAGTAGCTGAAGAGCGACTAGCTCGACCCACCCAAGATGGCCCCCAGGTAAACAAAGCGCTGGGACCGGGCCGCCCAAATGGCAGTGAGAGTGGCGTAGTACCACAGTGTGAGGATGCGGTCCGTGACTAAAGGACACAGGTAGAGGGGACTATGAAATTTTAGCAGTTCTAAGATATATTTAAAAACAGGGGAAAAACCGGACAACTCAAGCAAATAAACGACAAAACGGGACGATTAAAAGTAGCCAGTAACAGCACGCTTCTACCGAGCAGCGCTATGTGCACAGCAAAAGTTCTAACAAGAAATAAGGCTTTCTCCTACCCACATTAAGTACTGCTCCCGAGTGCAGCCTCTAGCGAGTCCACGTGATAGGCTTCAGCCAGTAGCTGAAGAGCGACTAGCTCGACCCACCCAAGATGGCCCCCAGGTAAACAAAGCGCTGGGACCGGGCCGCCCAAATGGCAGTGAGAGTGGCGTAGTACCACAGTGTGAGGATGCGGTCCGTGACTAAAGAACACAGGTAGGGGGGACTATGAAATTTTAGCAGTTGTAAGATATATTTAAAAACAGGGGAAAAACCGGACAACTCAAGCAAATAAACGACAAAACGGGACGATTAAAAGTAGCCAGTAACAGCACGCTTCTACCGAGCAGCGCTATGTGCACAGCAAAAGTTCTAACAAGGTTAGATACGATATATTTACAAAAACACGGTACCAGCATGGGAAGCACATTTGCTCCTAGCATAGCTGGACTGTACGTGCACCATCTGGAGGTGACCAAGATACTGAACTCAAACAATCCCTTCAAATCCAACATAAAGTTGTGGAAACGATACATTGATGATATCCTTATCATCTGGGATGGAGATGAAAGGAACTCCGAACAGTTTCTGACATGGCTGAATCTACAGGATGATTTCCTGAGATTCACCAGTACAACCTCCAGGAGCAATTTAGTTTTCCTTGACCTCAACATTTTTCCAAAAGATGGGAGATTGATGACCACTACTCATTTTAAAAGCACCTCCAAGAATTGTCTTCTAATGTACAATAGTTTTCATCCTAGACACCTACGGGATAACCTCCCATATGGTCAGTTCCTGCGTTTACGTAGGAACTGTACGGAGATTGAAAATTTCATAAAACAATCAGAGGATCTGAAAAGGAAACTTAAGGCACGGATGTACCCCAACCGCATCATTAACCAGGCATATACACGAGCAAAAAAAACTGCCGCGAAAGCCTTCTGGATGCAAAGATACCCAAAGATGAAGAGAAACGACCTATTTGTGTGACTACATACAATACCAGCTCGAATCTAGTGACTAAAATCATTAACAAAAACTGGAAGATTCTGAACAGTGGAGGTTTGCAGATACCTAAACCCATGTTTGCACACAAAAAAGCTCAGAGTCTGAGAGACGTCTTAGTCCACACAAGACCCAAACCAAACAACAACAGCGCACAAAGAGATCCAAACTTTGTTCAGGGTCACTACCCATGTGGAGGTTGTAGAGTTTGTGGTCTAACCAAGAAGAGCAAAAAGTTAACATTTAACAATGGCACCGTCCGGGAACAGAGGAGTTTCAGTAACTGTAACAGTGTTGACGTCGTATACATGATCACCTGCCCCTGCAAACTTGAATATGTGGGAATGACGAGCAGGGCAGTAAAGATCAGGATAGGCGAACACAAGAGTACTATAAAATGCAGAAAATCTAGTACCAAACTCACCAACCATTTCCTAGAAAAGAACCACAAACCAGAAGAAATTGCGTGGACAGTGATAGAAATGGTCAGCAATGAAACATTCTTGTTGGAGAAGGAACAAAGATGGGTGTTTCGCATTCAGTCCCATAAAATTGGGCTGAATGATGACATACCCTGGGGTCGACTATAATGAACCTCCTCTGAAGTTGACCAATTGATATCCGATAAATCATTATTCAAAAACATTTTCTCCACTCCACCCAAAGGCGTGTGCCGTGTTTTATTTTCCTCCAATATTCTATTATTGTTACAATACAGACTGCCTAAACAACCATGAACTGAAGGCGTGTGCCGTGTTTCTATTTCCTCCAACAATTCCACTATTGTTACAATACAGACTGTCAACAACTACCATGAACCCTTGGTTGCTAACTATGAGTTTTGTAGGAAGAGAAACAAGAATGAAATGGGGTGTGGAAAGACCTTGGTTTTTAATAAATAAACTAGTGCCATAATACGATTATGCACATTGATGAGCACTTAGCTACCTTTCCAATAGGTTACCTAGTATTATGAACGACAAAAACCAAAACGTCAGGTATCCTCTATCTAGCAGAAGAAAGTGTAGAAAGACTTCCGCTTTTGTCCTCACATTGTGCCATTAGACGGCAGCCATCTTGAAGAGTTAGCACTCTAGTTTACTTGGAAGTGCCCAATGACAATGCGGAAATGCAAGCCTCTTAAGTAACAGGAGACACACGAGCCCGGCAATCCTCGGAGCTGCACGGGGGTAGGAATAATGATTCTTTCTCTCGCCGGACATGTGAGTAACAGACTCCGACCTCGAGTCTCTAATAAATGGGTCATAGGGGCAAACAACAATTCTAGATTTGTTCCGCAATTGAAACCAAGGTGCGGTTTTGTTTTACAGTAACCGCGCTGAACACCCCCCGCCTGCAAGCTCATGGGGCATTAAGAATTACTGACAAGAGTACGTATTGTATTAAAAAACGCCTATCGTTTTCCTTTCTTCATTTTCACTAAACAAAGGCGAATGAGATCCCTTTTTTCCTTTTAATTGCTTGCCTGATGGAAATGCATGGAGTCGTGATTGTGTGTGTGTATGATGAGATAACAGTGGAACCGAACAAATTGAGGTCCCTGTACAATTCTAGCGACAGACAGCTGGTCTCAACAAATGTGATATCCTTCCCCATTTCATTGCATATAGGGGCATGATCGCTTTAGATATATAAGGCATTATGGTACACAACCAATTGTTTGTTTCTACCATTTGGATCGTGATGCTAACTTACGCATATGTGTTGGTTTTTTCTCTTTTTTTCTTCCTCCACAGAGACCACAACAGGTCCTTTTTTGGCACTAATTGTACCATTTTTTGCTTCCCTTGGGCCAACTCATGCCCCGAAGCACAAACAGTCAGCTTATTTTTGCTGTACTGTTTGTAGGACAGTAGGCATATCTCTGTAGAACTGAGTCAATACAAGTAGGGATCACTATTTGGTCCTGATGAGTAAGCAGTAGGGGACTGCTTACGAAACATGTCGACTAGGTAGCTAGCTAATGCTCTACCTCACAACACCTTCTTAATGTTCCCAGCTAGAGAAGTGAATAAAATATTTTTTTTCTACTAAGCCAGGGAATTTTTTACTTTTTTTATATATTCACTTTTTGAGGTCCCTACACTTTCACTGACACCTGTGCACCCTAACATAGCCACTGTCACAATATAAGTGCTCCCGCGTATTTCGTTTGGTCGTAGCACGCCCCGTCCCGTTATAGGGGCGGGAAGACCCCTATGATGAAGCATGACACTAACGGATTTTTTTAGTGTGTGAGGGGTATTTTAAAAAGCACATTGTGCTCTCGTCTTTCCATCTTTAAGAGAGAGCCTAGCCCTATTTAGAAAAACCAAAACTAATATAAATATTATCACTTTTCACTTTTTTTGATAGAATCTCTTTGGTTATAAAGTTCCGTCAGGAGGGTGACTCTATCAGTACCTCTACGCTCCTCTTTTGTTTTGGAATTAGTGGCACCAGGCACGCCAGCCTTTGGGACCTAAACCACTGGACTGGCCCAAGGACTGTTTGAGGACTCAATTACCCCTAAAGCAAACATTTTGGAGATTTCCTCCTTAATGTAAGCCCTAACCTTGTCAGTCACTCTGTACGCCTTGTGTTTCACAGGAGGACCGTCTCCAGTGTCCACATCATGGACGCACCATTCAGTGACACCAGCAACCAAGGAAAATAGATCGGAGAACTGCCCCAAAAGTTGGCAACAATCTTGCTGCTGATCAGGGGTCAGTGTGGCAGAGAGGCTGACACCATCCCCTGACCCACCTTGCTCTGTTGCAGACAGGAGGTCAGGAAGAGGCTCGGTCTCCTCCTCCATTCCATCATCTGTTGCTGGGAGCAAGCCCACTTCGGACATTTCTAAGTGGGGCTTCAGGCGGTTAACACGCAGGACCCGCAAGGGGTTTTCTGGGAGACCGCAAGTTCACCAGATAGGTGACATCACTCTTGCGCTACACCACCTTATATGGACCGGTCCACTTGTCCTAGAACACGCAAGGCTCCACAGGGGCCATGACCCAAATTTTCTGTCCATCCTGAAGCTCAATCTGAGTACCATTGTGATCGTACCACGTCTTCATTTCCTCCTGGCTGGCTTCAAGATTCGCCTGAGCGAGATCTCTGAATCGCCGAGTCTGGTTCCTGAAGGCCAGCATGTAAGTATATACATCCTGGGGAGGTTTCCTGGGAGATTGCTCCCAGCCTTCCTTGACCAGACTCAAAGGTCCTCTTACCGGTTGTCCAAACAAAAGCTCAAACGGGCTGAACCCTAGGGACTTTTGTGGCACCTCATGGTAGGCAAACAGAAGGCATGACAAGAGGACATCCCACATATGCCTCATTGGTTCCTCAAGACACATGATCATGCCTTTGAACCAGCCCCTTACCTTTGGGGTGGTAAGGAGTGGTGAACTTGTAGGTAACATCACACTCCTTCCACAGAGACTTCATATAATTAGAAATGAAGTTTGTACCTCGGTCAGACACCACCTCTCTGGGGAACCCCACATTGGAGAAGATCCAGATCAGTGCACGTCCCACCATGGGGGCCGTCACGGTCCTGAGTGGAAAGGCTTCCGGGTACCGGGTAGAATGGTCCACCAAGACCAGGATAAACCTGTTGCCCATGGCTGTCTTGGGGTCCAGTGGCCCCACAAAGTCAATGCCTCAGCCTGTCTCCTGGAATCCCCCAGCCCTGTCACTCAAACCCAGACAAGGAATACATGTAGGGTGGCTTTTCCTGTCCTTTTAAATATTGGACAGTGTAATGCACTGCCAGTGCGTCACAAAAAGTGACATAATGTCAGTACAAGGGTTACGAAAAACTGACCACCAACTTTAAACCCAGCATGTAATTGGCACCAACGTAATTCACTATTACAATCTTCACAAACATGACGTACAACACATGCCATGTATACTGATGTCACCCAAAAGTAACACTTTTTACTTACTTTCCACTTACAGCTGATCAAGGATATGGTCTACAGAAGCGGTTGAAGACACCATTTGGAAATCCTCAGACTGAATCGCAAAAGGCACACAACAATGCACATTGCAGAACTCGAAACATCATAGAAAGAAGCTTCGGAATGCTCAAGTCCAGGTACCGTTGCCTAGATTTATCATGCGGAAGGCTAGTCGATTCTCCAGAAACTGTGTGCAAGATGATAATGACATGTGCAATACTCCATGACATATGTGTCAAAACAAATGTGCCCTTGGATGAAGAGGAACAGCCCCCTGAACAAATGGATGATGGTGATGAAGCTGAAGCAGAAGGACGAGACATACGCCACATGGCAGCAGGGATAACACGTCATGCACACATTGTCACACAATTCTTCTCATGATGTAGCAAATTTAAGTTTGTAAGAATATGCACCATATTCACAATAAAAAATTAAGTAGGAGAACCACTTTGTGTAGCTTTACCGGTCAAATGTTATAAATATATATGTGCAGATTAACATGAAACTGCCACTGCATGCCAGTGCGTGCACTTTGCCTGTGACAAGCTGTGGCACTCATGGAGCACAGGAATGCTACATTATCACAATGATATGTTGCATAGTTGTGTACAACCCTGCAATTGTGCACAAACACCTGACATGCGTTGGTTCTGGCACTCTTGCACCATGATCTAAGGATGTCTGTGTGGTGTGGCTGACATGTATAGCTGCAGAAAATGACACCGCCCATCACTCATTAAAACACTGGGGTAAAATAAAAAGCACCTTGTGCTGCTGATGTGTCACGTTTTGACATGTGAAAAGTGGTGCACCAGTGCCACAAGGGGCCTGAAAAGAAGCCAAATGGTTCCTCGCTGTGACATGGTAACAAATGTACTGCAGGTAGTGCCAACGATGTATGATGCAATGTTATCCACCAGCTGTGCAAGTGCAACTTAAATGTACCACAAACAAACGAATCAATTTTCCAAATACTATGTACACATATCTCATGATGTACGTGCCTTGACTCACTTAGACCTTCTGAAACGTGTCACATCCGACCGTAAAGTGTTGCAAAGTCCCAGGCGTAAAGCATCTTCAAATCTGCCTTGACTCACTCAGACCCCCTGAAAAGTGTCGCAACTGACCGTACAGTGTCGCAAAGTCCCAAGCGTAAAGCATCTTCAAATCTGCCTTGACTCACTCAGGCCCCCTGAAACGTGTCGCATCCGCCCATAAAGTGTCGCAAATAATCAAAAACGGGTAGCAAAATGGGACGCAAAGTAAAAACCGTTACGCTCTGTATTGACAAATGCATGTTAACGCATGATGCCTAACGCAACTAACAGGAAACACACGCAAAACAGAGAAATGTCACGCATGCAGATGTGAAATGAACTGGCAATTGAGTCAAAAACACGACTCATCAACTGAAATATGACGCAAAACATCAAAACGTGTCGTATCTAAGCAGGAAATGAAGCAATGATTCTAGAATGTTCTAAACCTGGAAGTACACCGCTACTTTCACTTTCTATTACTATCTCTAGGAGTGTGGTTGGCGGAGGAGGCTGGTGTAGATTGTTGAGCTTGAAATTTGTCTTTTGGAGTGTGCTTTTGCATTTTTTGGTCTGTCTTTTGTCACTTGTCAGTCTTATGTTTGTTATAAATAGTTGTATTTTTGGGTGTGTGTTTTTTATAGGGGTAGTTAGGTGTAAGATTAATATACGGGTGGGGTAAATTCCCTTCTCTGGTTTTTATCTTACTATAAGTTTCCTTTATAACTATGTTTAAGTTTCATTTCAAATTTCTACACAGAACTGAGCATGTCCAGCAGGTCCAAGAACCTGACCAACTGATAGTTTGGTGGCCTCATCTGGCTGATTTATCATTACCTACCGAGAATGATCAGCACGGGGGCCGGGTGAGCAAGGGCTACCCAGCAGCTGACCACAAGCAGAGGTGGAGCAGGGTCCAGCATCATCTTGCCAGGATTTTCAAAGTGCAATGCTCACCCCACAAAATGAAGCACTGCTGGCAGGATGTGACCAACTTTGAGGGCAACTTGCTGGACCATCTTGGCCTGGAGGTCGGTGGGCCAACTGATAAGCAAATGTATAATATTAGTCATATTGGTTCTGTAAGAGGTTTTGTAAGAGGTGCACAGCTATGCCATACATTGCAATGTCTATAATTTCAGATAGATTCAGTGGTGTTGCAATGGTGTTGGAGAAAATACATCTGACCTCAAGGAAATATTTGCATGTTGTGTGGTCACAGGCACCTATGTTGTAACCAATTTATCTGATGTTGACTTATAAATGGTACATTTGCACACACACATGAAACCAGTGCCAAAGGTGGAAATATTTCTGTGATGCTATAAACTATGTGACAGAACTACAAGAAACTAAAGCAGCGCAGTGCAGCAAGTCATTTTTCAGCGCAAAGCAGCGTTATCTTCGAAGTGCAGGGATGCAACATATGTACAACACAAACTGCTGCCGTGTGCGGTCGCAGGCAACCTTGCACCAAGGTGCAAGGCTGCCTGTGTCATAAAGAGATTTGGTTTGTGCAGAAATGGGCACCTTCCTGCACCAAAAATAAACAATTGAGGTGATTTCCTCTTCCAATGTGTTCTGTTGAATGCAGCACGCATTGAGCGATGAAGAAGAAAAAAGAAAAATTTATACATTTCTACTCGTTGCACCCGATACGCACCCCTAAGGTGTCGTTGCATTCTGATGCATTTCCACATTTACGCTTTATTGTAAGTCTGGCAATGTATCAATGGATATGGGAACACCCTCAGCAACACCCATGAATAATCCCTTCCACGCAAACTACTAGGTGACATATTCACAAGGGCATGGAAAGTCACGCAGGCTGGATTTTCATGTCATTGTAAATATTGAGCATGACGCAGCCCCACCAGTATGTCAAGAAAAGTGAAGTACTGGTGGCACGGGGTCTAGGAAATTGGCCAAGTTGTATTCAAATGTTCAGAAAGTAAAAAAGTGTGGTGCAGACATAGGGCTTGTGGTGCCTCACTGTGGCACACTCTTGGAATTCTGGCCATATCCTGTGTAAATCTCATGATATACATAAGTCTGGATGTGTATGGAAGCATGAGGCATGCAGCATCAATCAATCAACCAACCAACCAATCATTGAAATTATAAGTGTGCTACTCACATGTGAAGGTCTGAATGTGTGGGGGGAGCATCTGTGTGCAGTTGAAGAGTCGGGTCTTTACAGGAATAGGTGTCATTACATCGCATACTAGTACCACGGGTGCCATTACAACACAGGTATTAATACGCGATGTCAATGACAACGAAATCCCTAAAACACTACAATACTACCCTAAACCCTAAAACACTACACTACACAAACACTACTACACTACTCTAAAACATTACCATACCCTCAACCCAAAAACACTACACTATACAAACTCTACAACAGTACCCTAAACCCTAAAACACTACAACACTACCCTAAACCCTAAAACACTACACTACACAAACACTACTACACTACCCTAAACCCTAAAACACTACTCTACACAAAGTCTACAGCACTACCCTACCCAAACTCTACAACACTACCCTAAACTCTAACACACTACACTACAAACACTACTACACTACCCTAAAACACTACACTACCCTAAACCCTAAAACACTACACTAATCAAACACTACTACACTACCCTAAACCCTAAAACACTACACTACCCTAACCCCTAAAACAGTACACTACATAAACACTACAACACTACCCTAAACCCTATAACACTACACTACAGAAACACCATACACAATCACAACTACACTACCCTAAACCCTTAAACACTACACTACACAAACATTACTATACTACACTAAACCCTCAAACTCCACACTACCCTAAAGCCTAAAACACTACACTGCACATACACGGCAACACTACCCTAAACCCTAATCTACTACATTACTCAAACACTACAACACTACCCTAAACCCTAAAGCACTACACTACACAAACACTACTACACTATCCTAAACCCTAAAATACTACACTAAACAAACTCTACAACACTACCCTAAACCCTAAATCACTACAACAGTACCCTAAACCCTAATACACTACACTAAACAAACACTACTACACTACACTACAAAAAAACACACTAAAACATAAACATTAAAACACTACTTTTACACTACCCTAAACCCTACAAAAGTAAATCTCACCCCAAGTGCAAACCCCCTTACCTCTCTCCTCTCCAGCATCGCCGTCTCTCCATGCGGTTCCTGCTTCCTCCTTTCTGCTTCCCTGAGAGGCGGTGCACATCGTTGTGAGGTAACAGCCTCAGTTTCTTGATAACGACTTGGATAGCAGCCATTATACATTATATCGCATGCGTTGTAAAAGCGCATGCGATGTAATGGTATGCATGGTTTTTACCACGCATTGTAGCATCGCATGCGTTGTAACGCATGCGATGTAATAGCAACACGTGGGAAAAAACGCGTTGTAATGGGGCCTGGTAACGCTTTGCAGTTGCAATGAAGATGTGCAGGATGGGATTTGCGCAGACTGGTGATTATTAGCTCATTGAATGTGGGTCAGAGTGATGCGCACCTCCACTTGATGTGGAAAAAGCCACTTTTGACGCTGGTGTTGATCGTAATCTTTTAATGTTGGAGTGGTGGCTGCAGCAGCTTTGTGGAAGAGGGGTGGGACAGGGGTCCGTTTGTGGTCTTGAGTGGATGCCTCTCATGGTAGATGTGTTGTCTTGCATACTGATTATTGTTTTTAAAAAATATATATTTTTATTGTCATTTTCTAAAACAAACATAAGTAACATAGGTTACATTCGTCCAGCCTTTAGTGCAATTCGTCATCATACCATACAGTAGGGGTTCGTCTGTGTTACATCTCCTCCGGCAGCGCAAGTACATAACAATCATTGATGGGAAACAATGCTTTGGCACCAATCCCCCACCCTGGGCCTCTGGGGTTTCTTGCGCTGGTAAAGTGTCTGGGTAGGCTTGCCCAGGAGGATCCAGTTGGGTATCATCACCTAGTAGATCGAAACCATAGTATTGTCTCCATTTGTCCCATGCCTTCCAAAATTTCCTGGGAAAGCCCCTCACGTTGTAGGTGACCCTTTCAGCGGCCATAAACATATCCATCCTCACCTTCCATTCTCGCAGCTGTGGCATTTCTGCGGCTCCCTATTTCCTTGCCAACTCTCTTTTGGCTACTACCAGTGCTAGTGCCAGGAAAATTAACTGGGGTCTGCATAAGTCCACATTGTAGGAAATACCCAACAGTATAAGTTTGTGATCTAAGGGTATGGTAGTGTTGAATATTTTGCCTAATTCCCTCGTTATCTTTTCCCAGTAGGCTTGTATCTGTGCTCAGTCCCAGATGGTATGATAGAAGTCGCCCTCGCTATAACCACACCTCTGACATCTGGAATCCTCTGCTCCCCCCATCCTGTGTAATCTGACTGTTTCGAAGTATATTCTATGCAGTATTTTATACTGTATGAGGCGCAGTCTGGATTTGATCGCCACCTCCCTAGGGAACATCAAAGCAGCTTCACAGTCCTTATTTTCAAGCGAACCTAGGCTACCCTCCCAGGTTGATTGGGTGCTGATTGTTGTCCGGGATGAGACAGAGGGTTAGCTGGTGTTGCTTGAAGATTGTGTGGTTTCATAGACCTGTGTCTGCTCTTCAAACTTGTCTTATAGGCACATTACATCAATGTGGAATTATTAGCAGAGCTTGTTGTAGCGGTCCTGGGAGGGGGCGATGTCTGTATTATCCAAGTGAGTTTTGCAAAAATAAATGATGATGCTGAATTGTTACTTTGCATTTCTGGAGTTTGTGAGGATTGAGTGTGGGATTAAGTCTGATGTGTAGGTGAAATTCTGATATGGTGTTCTTTCATTTGGATACGTCTTCAGGGGATTTTCTGTTACTCTGCTTCTCCACAAGGCATCTGCATGTGCGTCATGATTGATGTGGGTTGGCCTGGCACCATATTGGCTTTCTGTGCTGCTGTTAGTTGGTGTTACATACTGGTGCAAGTTCATCTATACATTTTGAGAACCATCTGTGTGGTCCATTTTGAGCAAGGTTTGTGTTGTGCAATGTGTTGGTGGCATTTTAGTTTGTGGCTTATTATAGTTGTTCTATGATCATTTTGTGTCAATTCCTATGTGGAGAGCAATTTGGATTTTTGTATGCGGATGCTTTGTTGACGTGGAGATGTACGCTGTGCTGGTCAGTCCATGGTGGTTACGTGGTCTGGCTGTAGTGGATGTGGTATTGTTCTGCCCTGGATTGTGGTTGTGGGTGGTGACAAGTTGTTACTGTCAGACGTTTGCAAGGTTGTCCATGCAGCTGGCAAATTTGTTGTCACTGAGTTTGTCAAGCTGTGAGTTGAGGTATGTTACAAGTATGTAGTTCATGTATGGGATGGCATGTTGTGCAATAATGTTTGCGATGTAGGTGGTGTACACAGTTCAAGGCCTGCATGGTCGGTAGCCAAGGGTCAACCGCAGGGTTGTCCTTGAGCTGTCCTGGATCTGGAAGTGTAGGTATTTGGTGTTGAGCGGGCTGTTGCTTGAGCTTCACTTTGTGATTCGGAGGTAGCTCGTACATGCAATGTTAAGGCCTCATACAAGGTGATGTTTTCCATGGTTGCTGTGAGTAACACTACATCTGGTGCAAGGTTGTAGATCAAGATCTGCATGGCTAGTCTGTGCAGGGAGGACACTTTGAGCGAGATGCATTTCAGGGATCACAAGTTGTTGCCGTTTGATGTGTACGTAGTGTATGTGTGTGCAGTTGGTGGTGAAGGTCTGGGGGCAGTGTAGTCAGGATTACTGTCCATGGTTGTTGCTCTGTGTGTACAGGTAGCATTTCAGAATTTTTGGAGATCCATGACACCTGGCGCTGGTTGTGTTTGGGTTTTTGATGGCTGCAGAGGAGTTTGGCTGTTGAGCAAATACTGTGCATGGCTGCTGTGTGGAGATGCATCAAACAAAATCAAATTGGGACTGGGTTACGGATGCGCAGCTAGAACTCTGGAATCCTTATGGTGGAGGCACTGCAGGTGCATCAGCCTCCGGAATGGAGGGGGAAGCGGGCAGCCAAAAGAACAAGACATGTGCATTAAACAATGAAAAATCACAAGCATGGTCCAATCACTGTGCAATCAGACAACAAGATAGAGTTTAACATGCTGCAAGCATGGAGAGAGTTGAAGAAGCATTGTTAGTCCTCACATCAAACAACTGTGTACACATGTGCATGCAAAGACAAATGTTTGGGACCAGACATCCTTACTACATTGTGCAATTGTGTCTGTGTAAGGGCATGTCAAAGCACATGCAAAGTCAGCGGGACGCTACACATGTACTTTTTTAACACTCAGTGAACTGTGATGTGGAATTGATCTAGCAGTTACAATGTCCAGGTGTGGGTGACAGAACACTGCTGTACTTAATGTGAAAGGAGTTACATGGTCTGGTAATTACATGCATGTGTCATCCTAACGTATTTCTTTCCATAGAATGTACATATATCTGGAATTCCAACATGATTGTACATCTGTTCATGTTTCTTAGGTGGACCACTGTCATATACACAGGGGGAGGTCAACACATTTGAAGACCCGAACGCACCCAGTGAGTATCATTCCTCATTGATTGTGATGTTGGAGATGTGCAAGGATGGAAGCTTGACTCTGTATGAGGGCAACTATAGTATGATCACTACATCCAGCTGCAGTCTCAACTTGTTGAACGCTATCAAAGTTCATAGACCATGATGAAACCCATTGTGAATGTTGTACTGCATGGAGACCTGCATGGACACATTAAAAGCCATGAAAGTGTCAGACAGGCCTTCCCTCAATCCACAATGCAAAATGGAGTGCCCATTGCCAATTAGTTTGGGGTAGCAGAAGCCAAGTGGAGACAGCAGCATCAGATGGATGATGTTTGGAGAGGAAGGCATACTCAACACAGTCCTCACAACATGTGGGTAGTGGTGTTGTACACAATTGTTGTACAGGATGTTGTTCCTGGGTTGCAGTGTGGGTGCAAGGTCAGAGTCAGCTGGTCTAGGGAAGTACAAGGGTTTCAGTGCTTTTTTGCATAAAGTCAATGTAATAACGCAGAGATTACCCAAGCACAAACTGGTTATGCTCAGTGTCCAGCATTGTAATATGTCTCTTCATGATTTTGACATTTTTTAAGTGTGAACAAGTTTAGTTTTGTGAATGTTATTTGTTATCCATGCCTCAAATGTCTGATGTATCATACTAGGAATACCTGATCAATGATACACTGAGCCCAAGCGAGAGCCAACAAGTACGATAACTAGGTTAGGTAGCACCAAGTAAGCTAAGCACCTGTCTAGAATAACAGACTATTACATAATATTTGAAAACTTAACTTACCTGCATGTGAGCAACATGCCTGCTATTATTTGGGAATAAAATATTAGCTATAGCATAGAACACACAAGTAATAATAAAAATGAATCATTTTAATAATTACTCTCACCTAGCCCCGCACCTTCACCTCCTAGCATGTCCAGCAGGCCCTGCTCTCAGTCCACAAGAGCAGACCACCAGAGCAGTGGTCAACTGCCCGAACCCTCGCCCAGGATAGCTGGCGCTCTCGCATCCCATACCTGGATCCAAGCTTGCTGCCTGCTGTCAGGGTGGAGGGGAGGTGGTGTTGTATATAAAAAACCAGCACTGCCACCTCCACTTCAGAAAACAGGGCACAGGGCTGCACCTCTGCCTGGTGCTGTCTTCCGCAAGGAAGGCGGCTGCTTCTTGCATGCCGTGATGCACCCTTATCTGCAATGGGGCTGGGGGAAAAGAGCGAAAAAATGAAAATGGGGAAAAAGAAGGAAGTCTGGGTGTGCTTCCTTACGGGAATAATTTTAAAGCAAATAGGTATGTATATAAGGTAATTATAACTCCTTTGGATAAAATCAGGCTTATAGTATCACCTTATAAAGGGAGCAAATAGAAGTTTACAAGTAAAATTGTTGTAATATTTGGATATATTAAAAAATCACCCGGAGGAAATTCATCTATAAAGTATATCATAGCTATTTTCTACATCCAAATTTATCCTGATTTAGTCAATTTAAATTCTTTATTTGACTAAATAGGAGTGTTTGATCTCTATAAGATGGTGGATATTTACCCAATAACGCAATAGGTAATAAGATTAGCCACTCTCCACGATACGCACCATCAATAAACACGACGTGCATCTCGTAATGATGTATAGGAGAACACCATGCCCAGGTATTCCTCATTACGGGAATATATTTAAAGTGGGAGATGGAGGGCTTTATTCTTTCTCCAAACTCACAGCGGAACAGAAGGCGTTCAACAACCCATAAAGGGATCTTATGGGTGAGTGACAGCCAGTGCTTGGGGATTTTGGTATCTTTTACCTTGATAAGGTGGAGTATACCTTTCGGTGATAAGAAGGTTTTACCTAAGGTATTGAGGCTTTCTCTTTTTATGCATAACTGATCCTTACTCCTCATTTTTTTTTTTAAATATACAAAATAGACTGTTGGGCCTCTGGTCACATATGATCTTTCATATGTTTTGATCTTTAGAGTCCCTGAGGTGTTTGTAAGCAAATTACAGATGGGGTAGATATCACTGTAGTCCATTGGAAGTGATTGGAGGGCTTCTTAGTCTCCATCTCAGTTTTCTGAAGATTTAGGAGGTCATATAGACTGTACGATAGAGAATTTTGTCTATATACATAATTAAAGCATACAGATTTACAATGGAGACATGATCCTTGTGATTGCCTGTTAAGGTCGTTCTGCATATGTTGGGGGCCAACTACATAACGGTCTCCTAAGCATTTTGAGACTTTTTGGAGCAGTTTGCCCAAGTTGGGTGTTTATTTATGAGAAACCCATTGGGTACTAGGTTAAGATTTATCATCCATGTCCCCCCTGTATATAATATTTTCCTCCGTTCTTGTTGCACACAGTGTTCATGTTGGGTGAAAATACCAAACAAAATGGAGTGGGATACAGTTGATATTCCTTAAATCAATTGGAATATTATAAGCATAAGGTATGATTAGCACCACTACTATGGGAGAGGTAAGAAGGAAGTTAAAATATATAGAAGCCCCCGCGTCATGTATAGAGTAGTTTGGTGGGTGGGAATACCGAGTAAAATATTATTGAACAATACCGGTACTCCTCAAATGGAACATGAGCATTAGATCTATAGAGTATTATTAATATTACTGCCATGGGAGGTGGGAGGAGGTATACCATCCCCCTTGTTGCTGGACTTGATTTATCCTACTCTCATGTCACAGAAGGAGGATAGTTAGGTATGACTGGATATAGAATTGGTCTGAATGAGTAAGAATGGTAGCCATTTTGCACAATGGTGAAGGGCCCTTGAAACAATTATAAATCAATTGTATAGGTTTGCATCATGCATGTGAATTTTAGTGACTTTTTGAAGTTCTGTTAAAAGCTGACTTAGGCATTCACTTTGAGATTAATATGTATACATGTATATAAATAACTCTATCTTATGCATGAGATGACCGTGTGATGTGTGTTTTGTTTTTATGCAGGCACATATTAATTTACTTATTCCTTGAGAGGGACAGTAAGATTGTGGGTCATGAAGAAGGTGGCTTAACAATAAACTGTCCACCGAAACGCGTTGACACTTCATTTTGCTTATTGTTAAAGTCGAGGAACAGTGACGTTTAGATACAACAGCATTCACACACTTTTGTAATATTGATTCAATTGAATTAACATGTTTATTATGATAGCTGTTTGTCACCTGGATTGTCTCTTTTTAATGTTTTTTTGGGATATATTTTAGGATTGTTTTTAACTTTAGAAAATGATTCCCCAGGTTTCACAATAAAAATCCTACCTCAGTTGTATGGGTGGGCCAAGTGCATGTGACAGGAAAGGGCTTAAAACGTATTGTGGAGATATAAAAATGATCGATCACAAAAAGACCCGGATTTGCAAGGGAGGCACCATTGTTTTTTGTCCCAGGCTCGACAGTCATCTAAGAAAACCTACCAAAACCAGACATTTCTGAAAACTAGACAACCGGAGGAGTCCAGGAAGGTGTGGCTACTGTGGATTCCTCAGTGTTTTCTTTCCATCTGGAAGGAAGTTGAAAGCCCAAAAAATAGGAAAAATGGGATATATCCCAGTAAAATGCCAAAACTGTGTTGAAAAATTTGGTTTTCTGATTCAAGTTTGCCTGTTCCAGAAAGCTGGGCAGATGGTGATTTTGTGAGGAAAAACCTTACAGGCATAAGGTGGGTAACCTAAGCACTCCTGTGTGCTTGTGAAAAAGCAAATTTAAACACAAGTGTTCGAAAGTTCAAAGTTTTATTCACTTTGTGATAGGGTACATCTAGTTCATCTTGCTGAATCCAGAGTAATTATGTTGAAAAGGATAACTTCAATTATACATATTGTAATCACTCCAAGGTCATGAAAAGTTCATTGTTGAAACACATAACTTAATATCCCCGATGCATTTCGAGCTGCGAATCTCTTCTTCAGGGGGGTCAATGTGTTCTAAGAAAAAGTAGAAGACACCCGGTCAAAACATCACCGTAGTCCACCTTCTATCTCACCAGGTTGAGATAATTCACGCATGCCTCAGTGTTCCTTTTCACTTCCGTATTCTCCGGACGGAAACCTGTCACTTTATCAGTCTTCCGCCCCTCTCGGACAGAAGGGGCTCATCCTGAGCACCCTAAAAGATTGAATACTATTAACTAACTTGAAAATTATCTGAATTACTCTGGTGTGCAGCGGACCCCTTCTCCAGATGGTGATTTTAGCACTGCAAACCCTTTGTTGATGCCATTTGTAGTTAAAAAAACAGACCCTTTTTTCTGCAGCACCTTTTTCTCATTTTTCCCAAAATATCCAAGATTTAGCTGTATTTTGGCTAATTTCTTGGTCCCCTACAGGGGAATACCCAAACACTGGGAACCTTTACAATCCTCAGAATCGCCATAAAAAGGCCTAGCATGGGGGGGGGGGGATTTAGCAGTGAAGGGGATAAGAAACTGTTAGACTCAGCACTATAGTGTAAACATGATGGTGTAACTGTAAATTGCAAACTTACAAGGAAGTTGAGCCTGTTTTCTCATGCCTCAATAATTCTCACTTTCACTGTCTTTGCTTTGGCCTAATTTTGATTTTTGAGAGGTGTTAGACAAATGGACCTATCTGTTTCTCAGCACTTTTAGAGATGAACTGGGTAAGTTAACGATTTTGGGGTAGCCCACTTGATCCTAATAAGATATGGCTTTGGCTACCCTGGCAGAGACTGTCTTTCATATTTAGATATTTCCTCCTCCCTGGCAGTTATCTCTATATATTCAGAGCAATGCCTCTTCAGTTTCTCTCAAGGCAAAATAATTTGCAGAACAGACGCTATATTTATTTCACTGGATCAAATAAGATTTTTACTTTTCAAGAATAAACTCAAAGCAAAACAACAAATTCAAAGGATCAATATGCAGGCAGTTTTTTCCCTGCACATAGGGCCTTTGAGCAAATTCCCTGCTCGTGACCACCATGCGTAGTATGGCAGTCCCATGCAGAGATATCAAGGGACAGTCGACCAGTCCTAATTAGGGCATAGGGATGGATGGCCATCGCTATAACCTGCCTACCATGTAGCTGATATTCTTTTAGCTTAACGGTTTCTGATGTTGGAACCAGCTAGGACTTCTACATATGATTCCTGAGGTTTTGTCAGTTCTAAATTGGGTTAGGGGAACTGTGAGATCAGGGAGGCAGGAGCATAGACTATTTATGATGTGATGCTGGTCTGCAAAACTATAAATAATGCCCAAAGCCTATATATTTATTTAATTATTTAAGGGTTTGTATAGTGCCAGAATCGACACCGGGGAGTATCTCTGCGCTTTTGGACGCGTATCAATTGCACAAGCGGAAACTGTGTCTTTTAAAAACAGAACAAATAAGTTTCAGTAATTTCCTTAAAAGAAGGTGATTCGAACATTCTCTTAAATGAAGGGGGAGTTCATTCCAGAATTGTGGGCTGAGATATGAAAGGGATTTTCCACCTAATCTCGTTCTCCTAATTCTAGGGACCATCAACAAGTGTTTGGAACTAGTACGCAAGGCTCTCGGGGGATGATAGAGAGCAAACCTTTCTGACAGATAGCTAGGGCCAAAATTGGACAATGCCTTATGAATAGTACAACAAATGTTAAATTTTATCAGTTGACGTATGGGTAGCCAATTAAGTTTTAAAAGAAGAGGGCGAGAAGCAGATCTGGGAGGCATGTTCAAAACCAGTCGTGCCGCCGTGTTCTGTACTACTTGCAATTTGCTGATCGAAGTTTCATTGGCAGAGAGCATCAGACCATTGCTATAATCTAGGTGACTCAATATGAGTGTCTGAGTCAAAGTCTTTCGAACAGAGTCTGGAAGTAAAGGAAAAACTCGTCGAAGTAGGCCCAAAGTATGGAAACATGTGCCTACTGTCTATACAACAGAAGCAATCTAACTAAAGCAGTAATAAGTCATTTGAAAATCAAAATAACCCTCCAGTCAAATGTCCAACAACCGCTTACACAAAACCATTCTATAAAGAATACAGTAACACAATGGTCTAAGTAATAAAGAAAACAGGCCACTTTTTTAAAAAAATCCATAGTTATCAGTGAAAAAATGCTTCTGAAGGTAAGAGACTCCAATACATCTGAAACCTTTGTCTAATCAAACTCAGATTTACTCACTAACATAGCCAATACCTCTTACATTGGTTCCAAACCTTTTTGATTTTGCCAATACTTTGTTTTATATTTTTTTTCTCAATCTTTGTTTTGTAATAGTTTTTACAAAGTTTAGTTACCAAAACCATATTTGTTTCATTCAGAATCCTTCTGCGTTTTCTTCTCTTCAAAAATACAAATGCGGACAGTAGTTCCTGGCAGTAAAGGTGGCTACTTTTAAAGATAAGTGCACATGGTTCAAGAGCAGAATGCCATCACTCACACTGAAGTTAGCTTATGGCAGAATTGGGTTGTATAATTGCCCTATGCTGTATTCCAGCGTAGTAATAGATGGAAAAGAGCTGGTTGGAAGATGGCCAGGGTACAGGGGAGTTGGTGAGGGTCTATGAGAAGGATCTGTTACATGATTTCAGTTGTTGGCCCTTCTTCTTTTCGCAGTATGCCAGAGCTTAGCTGCTTAGCACAGTGTGGTGGGGCTCGTCCAATACAGTTGGAATTGGGACTCTGATGGAGTATGGTTTCAGGGATGGGTGGGAGGGAGGTAAAGGGGTTCTAAGGTCTATTGAGCAAGCAGGGGGCAAGTGCGGGGTGAGAAGGGAAAGTCTAAGTTGAGGGGAGGGGGAATCACCAGTTGTCTCGCAAGGTGGGGTGGGCCTCATCTTTCTGGCTATGGGGGATGTGCTGCAGCTAGTGGGGAGGGGAAGCTGGGGGGATGGGAGGGGAGAGGGGCGGCCAGTTGGGAGACTGGGCAGGTAGAGAAGAAATGGTGTGTTCCATGGCCTCAGGGTGAAAGTGCACTCACTGTGGAGAGATATGGTGTTTGGTGTCTTCATCGGTGAGGATGGGAGTCAGAAGACTCCGAAGATGCAGAAGGCTGGAGACTGCAGACTGCGTGTCTGGTGGGGGGATGGAGGGTGTGGGGGGAGGAGGGGAGGGTAGGGGGAAGGTGGAGGTAGGGGGTAAGAGGGGGAAGAATAGAGCAGGTGAAAAGAGGGGTACGTGGGAGGAAGAGAGGAGGGAGTTAAGGGGGAGAGCGCCAGTGTCTCAGCACCAGATGTGTGGCTTTTCAATGAATGTCATTGAAGGGGGGGAATCTGTGTCAATGCAGTCAGTTTTATGGAGTCTCCTGGAGAAAAGATGCCCACGTCTGGGTAAACACATCGGTCTGATCCTGTAATCCATAAATGACGCGTTCATAGGACGCCACCTGTATCATTGCCACGAGCCAGGCTTCCTGGAAGGGAGGCAGGGGTGGGTGCCATTTGTGTAGAATGCAGACCTTGACTGTAGATAATGCTGTGTGTATGACGTAGCGTTGCGGTCGGGACAGTCCAGGTGAGATTCTGAGTATATGTAAAAGAATATTAGCGGAGTAAGAGGGAGCTGTAATGGCATTGAAGTCCCCAAGGTATCCCTCACATATGACCAGAAAGTTTAGAGTGAGGGGCATACACATAAGATGTGGGTAAGGTCGCATTGTGTGGCTGTATATCTCCAGCAATTCAAATGGGGCAGAAGACTCGCATTTCACAGTTTTTGAGGTATCCAAAGCCACTCATCGAGTAACTTAGACAGAATTTTAGTCTGGCTTCCCATGCGACTCTGTCCAGATCTTCCAGGACTTTGGCCAATGTTTCTCCTCAATGGTGGTTTGAGGATGGATTTGCCACTTGGTGAGGAGACTGCGAGAGAGGGGTTGCAATATGAGGTGAGTCATGAGTGCGTTGTAAAGCTCTGACATTACACCCCTATGTCAGCCCCATGTGCTCAGGCAGTCCACCACTGGGGAAGATGGCAGAGACCAAGGACGAGATTCCAGGCATCGCTGCAGACAGTGCTGAAATTGCAAACGTCACCAGGGCTGCTGTGGGTGGAGGCCAAATTCCTCCACTAGGTGGTCGAAAGGTTTCAAGTCTCTATCTAGCAGTACCTGGTCTAGTGTGAGAATACACACTGCGGCCCATTGTGGCCAGCTAATAGTCCAGCCATCGATGCAGAGGGCAGCATTTCTCCATAGTGGTACCCTGCTATGAGGTCGGTGATCAACTCCAAAGAGGTGGTGGGCGTGAAGCCAAGCTCTGGACATGGCCTGCAGCACTGGGTGGAGGTAGGAATGTTGTGGGCATGGGTCCCATAAAGAGGGCCAAGGCCATCGCTGCCAGAGAGATGTGATCATAAAGTGCAAACTCATTGTGGGTGTTCAGATATGCCCGGCATATCTATAGATGCCTTGAGAGAGATGCAGGGCCAGAGAGTAGTATTCCACCAACGGTAGGCCCAGTCCGCCTCAAGATAGGTGTGCTATCAGTTTGGCTGCAGCCAGTTTTGGCTAAATGGACCCCCACTTGAAGAAACAAATCCAGGAGTCAAAAAGGCATAATGTGGTCAGTGGTACTGTGATGGGGAGCATGCCAAGTGTGTTGATGAAACATAGCAGCATGGCCATGCACCTTCCCCACATAGAAAAACCCAATAGACACTATTTAGCAAAGTCCCATTTCATGTGAGTGATGAAGGGGGTCAGGTTGTCCGTGACCATTTCGGTTAGGCTCCTATTGACCAGGTTGCCCAGATATTTCAGCTGGATTCCTTCCAATGGAACAGAAATCCATGGTTCGCTGCGATCGTGGTGCAGGTTGACAGTGGTGAGGGCTTTGCTCTTATCCCAGTTCACCTTGTATTCAGACATGATGCAAAATTTGTGATGATTTCCAGTAGCACTAAGAGAGAGTTGCCATGGTCTCGTAAGGTGAGCAGGATGTCCTCAGGATAGAGATATATTTTGGAGAGCCTGTCTGCGATTGGGATGCCAGTTATGAGTGGGGAGTGGCGGATAACAGAGGTCAAAGGCTCCATTGCCAAGAGGAAGAGGAGTGGAGAGGAGTGTGCCCTTCCTAATGTGGAAGTGGTTGGAGACAAACCCTCCACAGTTGATCTGTTCCTTTGTACAGTTGTGCAGCAATCGTAACTTGGATATGAACTGGTCCTCTAGTCCGAACCTTTTTATGGTAGCAAAAAGGTATCCCCACTAAATGCGGTCCAGAGCCTTTTCAGCATCCAGGGATAGAACCACTGCTTCGTCCGGGACATCCTGAGCAGGCCAAAGTGTATGCGCCAGGGAGCGTTAATGGTTCCTGGAGGAATGGTCCTGCATGAAACCAACTTGTGAACGATGAATGAGGTAGTGGAGGACCGTCTTGAAGCGTGATGCCAGTAGGCTCATGAGTATTTTAATATTGCAATTTAGGAGAGAAATTGGTCACTACCTGCCATATAGCAATGTGTCCCTTCCTGGCTTGGGAAGAATCGTAATTACCACTTTTTTAGAAAGGGGTGCCAAGGAGGCCGAGCGATCTGCCTCTTGAAAGGCCACATGGAGTGAGTTAGTTCCTTCCTCTTCTGCCCATCTGTAGAATTCAGCTGCAAATCCATCTTCTCCTGGCGCTTGTGGTAGGGTAGCCGAGAGATGGCTGCCGCTATCTCTTACTTGCTTATGTCCTCTGCATGCAGGCTGCAACCCTTGGCGGTTAAATGCGGGAGGTCGACATTCTCCAGAAATGTGTTGATTCGGTTCTCATCCACTGAAGCCTCTGTAGTTTAAAGCTTTCCACAAAAAGACGCAAACTCATTGACAATGGCTTGGGGTTGAGTAAGTACCTCCATGGTCACCGACCTGATAGCAGGTATGTGTTGCAACGCCATGCAGGCTTGTTCCAGATGGCGGCGATTGGATATAGTGGGGTGGGAGGAGTAGAGGCAGTTGAAGGTAGGGATCCATGTCTCCAGCTCCCCACTTCTGAGGGTGGCTTCTTTGTTGGCCGCTACGGTATCCCCCATTAGCCGGCCACGGAGGATAGCCTTTGCAGCCGACCAGAGCATCCTGTGAGAATCCAGGGAGTGCTTACTGTCAGTCATATATGCAGAGACATAGGCTCAGAGTTGAGCCGACCTTGATGGGAGCGGTATCTTTTTAAATTCAGGCACCGTGGTTTGCATCTCAGGGAGGCCAGGCCCACGTCCAGTGATAGTAAAACCGGAGAGTGGTCAGATAGGGCTGCTTATAGGATACAAGACTTACTCACAAGTGCCACTACCGGGTGTGAGATGAGAAAATTGTGTAGTCTGGAATGTGTGCCATGTACCAATGTACCAAGGACAGAAAGGTATAGTCCTTCTCTTTTGGAACTCAGAGACACCAGTACACAACAAGTTTGTGGTAGGATGTGATGTCTGCAACATTGCTCTGTCTGCATTGTTTCCCTGGTCTAGGCAGCCTGTTCTATCAAGGACTGCATCTCGGGCAAGATTCCAGTCTCCACCTATGATGTATTTAGATGCATTGATCTCTACTAACAGGCGGTTTAGCTGGAGCAAGAAGGAACCTTTAGCACCCGTTGGTGCATATACTGAACCCACGCAGATGGAGCTATCTCCCATCCCAACGTATATATGCTGTCCGGGTCAGACCAAGACTTCACCACTGTTACTGTCAGTGATTAGCAGATGAGTATTGCTACTCCGCATGTTCGCAGTGGGCCGGTCACTGCCGTAGAGGACAGCAGTGTGTTGTGGTGCATTACTTTGCCCCCCCGAAATCGGCACAGTTTATTCGCTTTAGGTCATCTAGGTGTGTATCCTGCAAGAGGGCTACATCCACTCTTTCTGCCTGTAGATATGCTAACACATTTTTCCTTAATATAGTGGCTGAGGCCATGAACATTCCAAGAAAGGATGTGCAGGGGTTGTTGGGTGCACAGCATATGTACAGGCATGATATCCCAAAGGGGAAGGATAGTTGCGTGATGGTGGAGGAGGGCTAAGACGGAATTATAACCAGCCAGAAAGTGGAAGTTGATTTTGTTCATTACCGTAAAGCCCTGAGGAAGTCGTAGGTAATCTTCCCGAATGACGAAACACGTGTCGGCTGGAGTTGGAACATCCTGATGACATTAAAAGAATACATGTTGTCAATGTTCATGTGTAATTTGAGTGACAAATTAATCTGTTGAGATATGTACTGAGCTAGGTTCTGGTTTAAAGTTATAGGATCGGCTGATCTGTATGTTGAGGCATTGGATGACTGCCTCAATCCTAAGCACCCGCTAACTAGAAATACTCTGAAGTTACAAAACAGACCATAACAGGCGAAGCGCCAACATAACCCAGGGTAAATTCATCTCAACCTTTTCCTCACCTTGAGTGGCCCAATGTCAGGGCACCAGTACTGTGTGAAGTGTGCACGGAGGAGGCAGAAGGTAATGTTCGGGTGCATTTGTATGTGGGTCCCTTAAGAGAGTAAGAAAGCTGCAGTTAGGAGACTGGGTGAGATTAAGGGGAAAGTATAACTGGGATTTGTGGAGGGCCTCTTCAGATCTCTGCTAAGGGAAAGGGTATAGCATCAGTGCATGTCATGGTGCTGGGATGCAGGGGCTGCCTATGGAGCACATTAGTATAGGATGGATCACTGACATAATATCGAGGGACATAATATCGACTACCAAAAATATCGGCGAAAAAATATCGACAGACAGAATATCGACTTTGTATCTACAAACAGGTAAGTACAAAAATATCAAGTAAAAAATATCGTTTACAAAAATATAGTTCATAAAAATATCGACTTTATTAAAAACAATGTTAAATTAAATTAATATTAAAAATTAATTACTAATATATACTTAAAAATACTTAAATTACCTTATAATAATTAAATAATTAATTAAAGTAAAAAAAAATTACAATCATATTTGTTAAAACATATATATATATAGTAACATAATATAATTAAAAAATATCCAATATTATTATCGTAGGATAGCGGAAGTGTAAAAATTACTATTCCCACTCCAGAGAGTGCAACAGTAGGGAAAGCGTTGGATAGCGTAGGGGTAAAAATGACTATTCCCACTCCAGAGAGTGCAACAGTAGGGAAAGCGTTGGATAGCGTAGGGGTAAAAATTACTACCAAAGAGTGCAACACTAGGGAAAGCGTTGGATAGCGTAGGGGTAAAAATTACTATTCAAACTCCAGAAAGTGCAACAGTAGGTAAGGCGTTGGATAGCGTAGAGGTAAAAATTACTATTCCCACTCCAGAGAGTGCAACAGTAGGGAAAGGGTTGGATAGCGTAGGGGTAAAAATTACTATTCCCACTCCAGAGAGTGCAACAGTAGGGAAAGCGATGGATAGCGTAGGGATAAAAATTACTATTCCCACTCCAGATAGTGCAACAGTAGGGAAAGCGTTGGATAGCGTAGGGGTACAAATTACTATTCCCACTCCAGAGAGTGCAACAGTAGGGAAAGGGTTGGATAGCGTAGGGGTAAAAATTACTATTCCCACTCCAGAGAGTGCAACAGTAGGGAAAGCGTTGGATAGAGTAGGGGTAAAAATTACTATTCCCACTCCAGAGAGTGCAACAGTAGGGAAAGCGTTGGATAGCGTAGGGGTAAAAATTACTATTCCCACTCCAGAGAGTGCAACAGTAAGGAAAGCGTTGGATAGCGTAGGGGTAAAAATTACTATTCCCACTCCAGTGAGTGCAACAGTAGGGAAAGTAGATACTTCATATATTATTTAAAAAACATATATATAATAATATCTATAAAAAAATTATTAAAAGTAATTACCAATGTAATATAATATAACAATTAATTAATTACAAATACTAATTTAAATTAATCATTACAGTTAGTTATCTATTAATACTAATAAATTACAAATTAACAATTAATTAATTAGTAATTAAAAAGTTACTTAACAATTAAAATCTAATACATACACAAAAAACTTAACATATGTAATTAGTCATAATTTAATTACTTCCCATCCTATTCCCTTATAAACCCACAACCCACTACAGAAAATAAATTAGTACAATTAAAATAATTATCAATTAATAAATGTAATATTATTAATTGTCAATTAAAATGTCATTAATTACCAAATAACAATTATTTAACAATTAATTATAAATAAATATCAATACAAAAATTAACATATTTTATTAATTATAATTAAATTACTTCCCACCCTATTCCCCTATAAACCCACAACCCGCTACAGAAAATAAATTAGTTAGATTAACATTTCAACCCTTTTATGTGTGTGAATCCTAATCATCACATTGGTTCTTCATCAGGACTGTGCCAAAATAACAGTCTGTGTATTAAAGAATATGTGTCGGTGTCAAGTATTAAAAACAATAACAATAATGAAAGGAATTTGGAAATTAATCCTTGGTAGGCTCATCTGTAATGAGAACAAGTTGCAGCCCCAATATATCGCATCAGATTTGTAATATTTCTTATTAGATTCACACATTCAATGGGTTGACGAATAATGCACTGAGGAAAGAATGGGAGAAAAATCATCAGGCCCACGCAGATCAGCTAAAACAGAGTCAAAACTTGGTCCAGTAAGGGTCTTACCTCAAGCCACTGGGAAAAAAATTCTACCTGGGAGTATAAAGCAAGCTCAAAGAGTATCTCTGAGGTGAATCAGTGATTTCCGGAGATCCGGTTAGGATTCTCTGTGGGAAAAACGATAGATACTCAAAATGTAATGCTTCATAGGGTGTTCAAGTATTAAAGTGCAGAATTAACAAGCATTGGAAATGCAATACGTCTCGCACTTGTTAGTGTTGGAGTTATTGGCATTGTAAATGGTAATGTTTTTAACTTATGTAATAGGTCTTATATTTATTGGAGCTATTGACAGTGTAAATGGCAATGTTTTTTTACTTCTGTAATAGCTCTTAAATCTGTTGGAGCTATTGTCTAGAGCGCTGTGATGCTCTGTGATCCTGAGCAACCAACTAGTATTTTAATGCCACGTTTGCTTCTTTGCCAAACAGTTCAGCTCCGTATTTTTAAGTGAAACACACCAATGAGATATTGAACTTCATCTGAGTTAATATATTGTGAAATTGTGAATGCTACCGAAATGTATTTGTGTAGTTTCTTGAACCTTTACCATTGATGCCATATATTTTTGCCACACGTGAGGTGCATTATGCAGGATTAGGCGCAGTGCACGACATCCTAACTGTTATACAGGGCAGCAACAGCATTCTCACATTGTACTATGTTTACGTTTGAGCCCTTCATATAGTGTGCCTCGAATCCCTGCATACCTCTTTTTGCTAAAGTTCGCTGCACACTGAGGGGCAGATTTATGTCGGACTTGCGCCACGTTTACGCTGCCGTTGCGTCACGCAACGGCGGCGTAAACGTGGCGCATCCCTGCGACCCATTTACAACGTGACGCATCTAGGCAGATGCATCACGTTGTAAAGCCCTGCGCCACATGTTGGTGTCCCGGCGCAGGGTGGGCGTTCCGGGGCAGGTGCGCCTCGCAAAAGTGCCTGCGTGATATCTACAATATTTCACGCAGGCACTTTTAGGCCAATGCTGCGTCAAAACCCTGTGCCTGCTTGAAGCAGGCATAAGGCTTGACGCAGCATTGGACAGATAGGGCCCCCCAGAGCATTGCTGGAGCTGCGTCGCGCTTGCGACGCAACTCCAGCAATGCGTCGCCTTTACGGCACAGATGCGTCACGCATCTGTGCCGTTTTTGCCCCATGGTGCGCCGCATTGTAAATGCTGAGCATCTTGGGGCAGATTTATGAGGCACTTGCGCCACGTTTACGCCGCTGTTGCGTCACGCAAGGCGGCGTAAACGTGGCGCATCCCTACGAACGATTTACAACGTGACGCATCTAGGCAGATGCGTCACGTTGTAAAGCCCTGCGCCGCTTGTGGGCGTTCCGGCGCAGGGTGGGCGTTCCGGGGCAGGTGCGCCTCGCAAAAGTGGCTGAGTGAAATCTATAAGATTTCACTCAGTCACTTTCAGGCCAATGCTGCGTCAAAAGCCTACGCCTGCTTGAAGCAGGCGTAGGTCTTGACACAGCATTGTGGAGATGGGGCACCCCCGAGCCTTGCTGGAGCTGCGTCGCGCTTGCGACTCAACTCCAGCAATGCGTCACCTTTACGGCACAGATGCGTCACGCATCTGTGCCGTTTTTGCCCCATGGTGCGCCGCATCATAAATGCGGTGCACCATGGGTGGCGGAGCTGTGGCGCACTGTGGCGCATGTTAACTGGCGCATCCCTGGGGATGCGCCAGTTAACATAAATCTGCCCCCATGGGTGGCGGAGCTGCGGCGCACAATAACTGGCGCATCCCTGGGGATGCGCCAGTTATTGTAAATCTGCCCCTGAGTCGCTAAAGAGGAGTTACGGTGCCAGCTGATCTGACACAAGAATTCCTGACTGACTACTGAAATCCACAGTTTGTTGAAGGAAAGTCAATATTCAGCCGTGTTTTAGTTTTCTTCCACCTCGGGGATTGTCCTGTTTAATCTGTTGTTTTTTGCATGCATGCCCACCCACTGTCACCGGAGCCCGTGCCTCTGAATCCCAAGTGGTGAGGTGTCACCATGCTTCTGGTGGGAAAGACTTCAGGGGCTAGAAATATTCCCTGCCTCCTGTAAGGAGGGATTTGGCAGTAAAAGTTCCACGGCCCTGGTGCCGTCTGTGCTTTCCGCTCGATTCAACAAGCATGAAAGCTTCTGGAAAATGCTGCCCGGAAACAGGCTCAGTGGATGTGGGGAAGGAGGAAAACTTAGCGTGTAGGGGGCATGAGAGGCCCTCAGTGTGTGAGGACCGGGAGGAGGGCTTTGAATATAGAAAGGGGCAGAATACAGCCTCGGACTGCGTAAGGGGTCGGAAGATGGCTTCAATAAAAGGAGACAGGTAACAAACTTGTTGCTCTGGGCGATAATTTCTTTATAATATGTAAATACAGAAATGGACTTTACGTGAACACATGCTCTCTCTTGTAAGAGATCTATGCGTGACTGACAAATAGTGCTCACCCTCCAGATAAAGCCAATAGCAATACATCTGTAGGCTCGTAACACCCATATGTTTCCCGAGAAAATTGTAGAAGCCAAAAGAAACATGGGTTGTCACGTTTAAAGAATTCACAGACACCACCCAATCACATAGCCCCCACTTCCCCTTTCACTGGTATTCCCTCTCTGCCTGGGGGCATTTTTGACTCTGTTGCAGTGTCCTGCTGGACACGTTCTAGTTGTTCTACTCTGTAACCCTACACTGTGCACCCACCCACCACTGGTGTCACGAGTCAGGTGACCCAGTCAAAAAAGGGGGCGGAGCGCACGTGCTCTTGGCCCATTCACTAGCCAACTATCCCTGTGTCTGCGTCTCCTTCATTAACATAATGTGGGCCTACAGCCCGACATTACACTGGCGACGAGGTGGCTGTACCCCGGCGCGCAACAGCCAATGAAGAAGGGGGAGAGGATGCTGCCCGCCTAGGGGCAACCCCCCTACAACGATCGGTGCCGGCCGCCGAGAAGCCCGCAGGGCGTGTGTCGTGCCCCGGGGCCATATGCACATGTTGAGGTGACCAGGAGCCCACCCCGCACCTCTTGCGCCTGCACCGAACTGCCCCCCAGTGAGGAAGCACCGTGAGAGAAAGCGGACCAACCGGAGCCCACCCGCGTCGGCCACGACTGACCCCAACTGTGAGGCTACCACCGCGGAGCCCACCCGCGGCCTGCCTGCAGCGTCCCCTGCCCCCCGCCGTGCAGTGTGTGTGATGTGAGGCTGCAGCGGCGGGGTGATTGAACTTACAAGGGGAGCGCCCGCAGACTGTGGA
This sequence comes from Lissotriton helveticus, assembly GCF_964261635.1. Taxonomy (NCBI): domain Eukaryota; kingdom Metazoa; phylum Chordata; class Amphibia; order Caudata; family Salamandridae; genus Lissotriton; species Lissotriton helveticus. The sequence goes on from NC_136057.1 coordinate 669,169,815, forward strand.
GAGCTGCCAGGCGCCGATCACTAAAAGCAGAGCCCACCCGCATTGAAGCACCACAAGGAATAGCCAGGGGGGTGCCAACCCTGCACGGCCACACACGGCATCAGCCCCCCCGTGCAACCGGGAGGAGTAAAAGCTTGCTGCGAGGGTGGAGAAGCTGGCAAAGCGGATCACAGGCTGTTCCCCCTCCCGACCGGAGAGAAGACTGCGAGCTGACCCCCAAGCGGTCACAAAGGAGTGCGACCACTCCACGGGAATAGGAGGCACAGATAGAAGCCCCGCAGCGTGTGAAGAGCTGCCGGGCATATATGCACTGAGCGGAGCCCACCCGCATCGGCCACGATGGAGGGAGCCCTGTACAATGAGGATGTCCACGAGGAACCCACCCACGTGGATGGGGAGGCATAATGTGCGCCCCAGAGTGAAAGCGGACCGACCGGAGCCCACCTGTGTCGGCCGCGACTGCATGATCCCACGGAGAGGAGTGCCAGCCACACGGAGCCCACCCACGTGGGGAAAAGAGGCCCGCAGGCCGGAGGTGAGCCCGCGCGCGCGAAGGAACGGAGATCCGCAGGAGCCCACCCTGCACATGCGGCGATAGTAAACACTGACCCGAGTGAGGCTAGCAGGCAGCTGCTCTACCCTCGCCCGTGCAGCATCGAATGCAGAGCCCACCCGCAACGTCTCTACCTCCGCCTCCCACGCTATGCGAGACCCGAAGTAGGCTACCACTGCGGGAGGCCCGAGACAAGCACCAACACCCCTCCCCCACCGCGCAGCATGAGAAGGGTGAAGCTGCGGCAGCGGGGTGGACGCGCGAAAGGCTGCAACCTCAATTGCCAATGCCCCCACCGCCCCAAGGGAGGCTTCTCCATGAGGGAGGCGCCACCAGCGGCAGGAACCGGGGGAAGAGTAGCTAACCGCTCCCCGGTCTCCGTGCGGACAATGCCGAGCAATGCCTTTCTCCCACGGGCCACGGTGGTGAGAGTGAGAAACTCCGGCCGGTCAGCGCGCATGGTAGACAGCGCCAACAAAAGACACTTGCCAGGGGGCAGACATTCCCCGTGTGAAGGCCAGCTACACAACGGCCATGGAAGAAGTGCCCGTCCAAGGGGGGGAAATCAGCAGGAAGCCCACAGCCTGAGAGAAGCAACTAGGATTTCCCCAGAGTGAATGAACAGCACAGCAGCACCATCTAGTGGCCATATGAATCAATCACAGCCAGAGCAATAATTCCATTAACACAAACAAGCCCAAGGCAACCCAAGAGATACTGCGTAGTGTCATGAGAATAAGGCAGGTGCACAGCAGCAAAGTGACAATACAGCCTGCCATTATTTCCAGAAGAGTAGCAAAGCAAAGTTACCTGAGGTGCCAGCGGCACCAGGACATTGCAAAACTCTGAATAGGCAAGGTCACGACACAGCCCGAGAGTAACGCTGCACAGCGACACGCCAACACCACAGGACAGCGCACAAAACTGCCAGAGGGAGGCAGCGACGTCTCACAGCGACAAGAGCACCATCATCAGCACGCATGACGGCGTGCCCAAGAGAAGGTCCAAGGAGCAATAACGTAACCCTCCGAAGACAGCGAAGCACATGGAGAATGCTGACAAAAGCGCGCCAACGCAGAAGCACTGCAATGGAAGCAAAGGGCGATCCCAAGGATCACGGACAGCATGAAGACTCACCAGGAAAAGCCGGCCACCCAGCCTTGTCGCAAGGAGAAGAAAGCCGGCCACCCAGCTTGGTCGCAAGGAGAAGAAAGCTGGCCAACCAGCCCGGTCGCAAGGAGGAGAACGCCGGACACCCAGCCTGGTCGCAAGGAGAAGAAAGCCGGCCACCCAGCCTGGTCGCAAGAAGAACGCCGACCACCCGGTCTGGTCGCCTGGGAGAAGAATCCGACCACCCAGTCTAGTCGCAAAGGAAAGGAAGTCGACCACCCAGTCTGGTCGCAAGGAAGGTAAAACAGGCCACCCAGTCTAGTCGCAAGGAGGACGAAGTCGCAAAGAAGAAGATAAAGCCGACCCCTGTCTGGTCGCCAATGAAGATGAAGTCGCAAGTAAAAAGGGTGACCCCCCAGCCTGGTCACAAGGAAGACGAAGCCAGAGAATCGCCTAGAAAGAATAGTGGAACGACCAGTCAGATGGTCGCCAGCGCAGAGAGACCTGGCAGGAGGTCTGCTCCGAAGACAGAAGACGTCCATGATCCAAATGCCCAAGAGAAGAGGACTGGAAGAGACGGACGCAACACCTACAAGAACCAGAAGTAACAGGAAGCAAGAAAGATCGCAACAACCGTTCCAGTCACAGAAGAGAAGAAGACAGTGTCCGAAAGCCAGGACAAGACCAGAGGGAAACAGGCGGACTGCACGCTGCCTGGAGAAGCCTAGTCAGGAAGACAAGGACAGCGAGATGACCAGACCGTTTCGCGAAAAGGAAATGGAGAAGAAGGGCACGACGCCATGAGGAAGGAGAAGAAGAAAGGAGTCATGTGGCACGACGCCATCAAGAACAACAACATCCAGAAAGATGAGGAGAGGTGTGACAAGTCTACACACCCACCAGAATAAGAGGTGACACGCACCACAACACCGCATACAGTGACCCACATGTCCAGGAGAACATTGAAGGCACTAGGAAAAGAACAGGCATCTACTTACAAGTTCCCAGACGACCGGTCGACTACAAGAGAGTACAGGCTGGACCATTGGTGACACCTACCTTTGGGATTGAGCGGAAGATTGGATGCAGAGAGCACTCAGACATCCGGCAGAAGGAGAACTGACCACTCCACACCAGCCCGTGGATATCCAAGGGGCAAAGGCCTCAGGGATACCGGTGGCAGAGGGTCCCGACAAGAGAGATGGATCCACCGCCGTCTATCCTGCATGTCCTGGGAAGAGGAGGAACTTGTGCGCAAAGGCAGGAATCAACAGCCACCCTCCAGGTGGAGCCACGGACTGCGAGGTAGTAATCCCAGCCCAGCGGAAACCTGAAGACGAGGGCCTCCGGGACATCTCGTGGCAGGAGAACACCCGCGAGAGGGGCGTCCCAGTGAGAGGGATGTCCTTCATCCACTCCCTCCTTTGCAATGTGAAGCCAAGCTGCCTACAGTGAAGAAACCAGACGTACTAGTAGAAGATAACATCCCTCAAGGCTACCATCTGGTCATCCTGTTTGGCGTCACCCCAAAAGCAAGATCTCAATGGACTGAAGAACACACTGCCAAGGCGCAAGTCCAGAAGAGCACGCTCACCGAGAACCAGGACGCCGAGCCCAAGAGAACGAACGTTTCAGCTGCAAGTTTCCACCATCATCATCTAGCAGGCAGCTGAAGAGCCTCCTTATAAGTTTACGATATTGCATATTTATGTTTTTCCTCCCACAGGTTCGGACTTTGCTTTTCCTCAATTCTTATTAAAGTTTGGGAGGAATGTAGTGTCCTGCTGGACACGTTCTAGTTGTTCTACTCTGTAACCCTACACTGTACACCCACCCACCACTGGTGTCACAAGTCAGGTGACCCAGTCAATAAAGGGGGCGGAGCGCACGTGCTCTTGGCCCATTCACTAGCCAACTATCCTTGTGTCTGCGTCTCCTTCATTAACATAATGCGGGCCTAGAGCCCGACATTACATCTGTCTGTCTCCAGAAACCCATTGTGGGCGAGAGCTGTTGTCTGTGTCCCCCTGTATGGGAATGGGCCCCCCTCCCTCCCACATACACCGCCTTCCCAGAGAGACTTATGCCCACAATAGGCATGTCGGGGCATGCATATGTTTACACCATCTCCCCCGCCTGTATGGTGCATGCCAGGGCACCAAAGGCAGTGTGTGCCTTCTGGGGTGCCACAGAGGGAGGAGGGGACACGCCCCCTCACAGAGAGACTGACACGCCGCAGCCCCCATCTCTGACCCTTCTCAAAAGAGAGGCTGAAATAGGAAGTCGCCCAGGCTGCCGCTGCTGGGTTCTTCCTGCAGCCCTTGTCTCTGACCCTTCGTAAAAGAGAGCCTGAAATAGGAAGCTGCCCGGGACGCCACTTCGGGGCTCTTATTAAGAAATTAGCACCTAGAAGACAAATTATTAAGGAGTTAAGAGTAGGGGTGGGGGAGGGTTCAGGCTTCACCATCAATGTGCGGCCACGATGAGCACTTAAAACAACTACTACTAGCACTTTAAAAAAACATAATAGTAAATTTATTTTTAGCTCCTTGGACTTGATATGTCTCTAGGAATTATTCAGATGTTGAATTTGCATGCGCACCTCCGACCCCTGCTTACTCTTCAAAGCCAGTCACCCTGTGTTGTCGCGTTTTCAGGTGTGGTGAGCTCTGCCCACGGTTAACACTGACAGCAGTGCTCAGATGTGAAACAGGAGATGGGTTTTGTCCTCGTACTTAACGTAACACAATGCTAAATGCACAACCCACATGCCAGTAACCGTAAACAAAAAAGTGCAGAGGCCCTAATTATAAAACAGACCATCTCACGCTGCCAGTAAAAGATCCAGTCCGGGTAGGCAGCGCTAAAAGAGGGCAGGGTGGTAACCAGAAGGGACTAAAAAGCCTCAGTTACAATCAACAGACACAGTTTACCATAACGAATGAAACTAACAAATCAAAATAAAGGGCGGAGTCGAAACACCACTTCTGAAAGTGTATTGATTACAAGAAGCCCTCGCAGAGCGAGCAGCGCACGCGCCCTGCAATGCCATGTGAGACCTAAAAACGGGGTGCCGTGGATAATTAGCTTGAGAAGGTGGATGGATATAAAGGGGTTATGTAAAAAGCCCAGAAGGATCTAGTGTGCTGGCTGTGAACCATGTTAAGAAAATCTGGTGAGACCATAAGTGAGAAACAGGCTTAGCCCAGAGGTGCAATTAATGGAGATCTTCATCCAATATCCAGCAAGATTATAAGAAGGTGTGGCAAAAAACAGTATAGCAAGAAATATATACAGGCCTAAAATGAAGGCGTGGTTAATCCAAAAGAGCGGGTAAGGAGGCTAAGGAACATCGTGAACATGCATATGTACAGCATAGATTAGTGACAGACCCGATGTACAAGACAAAAGTGCGGGTATCGTGGGTAAACAGCTTAACCCCAAAAGTGCAAGTGTTAGACCTGGCACCTTGGCGTGGGTCTGCCTTCCATTTTTGCTGTTGCCTCATGTGTTTTTGCTAGTGTTAGATGCTTTGGGCACTGAGCCACTGCTATCCAGTGCCCCAGTGCAAGTGCTCCCTATTGTAAATTGATGTATGGATTGGTGAGTCCATGATTGGCTTGTTTGGTTTACCTGTCAGACCCGAGTACAGTGCACCAGGATTGACCAGGGCTGGTAATCCAAATGCTGCTAGTGGGCTTGCAGCACTGGTTGTGCCACCCACAGAAGCAGCCTGTAAAAGTGTTTTTAAGGCCTGCCATTACAGAGCCTGTGTGCAGTCTGGTACTGTCATGCTGACTGGGCAAGTGTACCCACATGCCAGTCCTTAAACCTTCCCTACAATGCACCCAAGGGCAGGGTGCATTGTAAGTATAAGGTAGGACATGCCCTGGTGTGTGTGGCATGTCCTAATAGTGAATTACAGCCGTTTTCGTTTTTCACTATTGTAAGGCTACCTGTTCTCTGTAGGCCAGAATGGGCAGTTAGATTATTACATCTTATAATCCTAACTGACTCTGGGAACTAGGTAGAAATTCGAGTTTAGTATGCCTGAACTCAGAATGATAAAATACATCTTTTAGTGAAGTTGATTTTAACATTCTGCGTTTGAAAACACCTCTTTTAGAAAGTAGATATTTTCTTGTCTAACTATCCAAACCTGCCTCTGCTAGGTTGTGTATTTCTTGTCTGGAGTTTGAGTGACAGGGCTGGGGGATTCCAGAAGACAGAATGAGTAAGCCCAGTGGTGAATTGAGAGATCTGCATCTAGATGAGAGAGAGGAGTTGCACCTGGGACCTGAATAGGACTGTGCCTTCCCTCCACAATGATGGCTCCACCTCCTGTGGTGTGTCTGATGTCTCTGCCCTGTACTGTGAAAGGAGAGAAGGAGTCCTGTGAACAGAGTGCTTCAGGGCTGTGCTTTCCATCCACAATGCTGGTTCCACCTCCTGTGGTGTGTCTGATGTCTCTGGCCTGCACTGTGAAAGGAAAGAAGGAGTCATGTAAACAGAGTGCTCCAGAACTGGTTTGGACAGGGCAAAGGCCCCTCTGCCCTCAGAGGACAAAGGATTTTGGGGTATAAGTATTGGGACCCTGACCCCAAGAATTTAGATCACTTTGGACAACAAGAAGAAACCTTTGCTGAGGAGTTGAACCAGAGAGACTGAGGAGAGACTATCATTAAGCTGAAGTGCTGCTTTGGGGATTGACCTGCAGTGGTTGCCTGACTGCCAAAGGAAGGAGAAAATAACTTTGTGCACTTAATTTCAACTTGTAAGGATCTCCAAGGGCTTGGAAAAGAGCTTGCCTCCTACTGAAGTCTCAGGGACAACAGATTTCACCCACCAGCTCCCCAAGAGTCTTCCTGAAGTGCCTGCAGTTGTGCGGGACTTTTTGAGGACTTGTGCGTGGCAAGGAGCTGGAAGTGCGACTCAAGAATAAGAAGCGTGTCGCTGAACTGCCGCTGCCGCTTCACAACACAAAGCTCCTCGCATCGCCGGAGAAGAGAATCGACGTTGCAGCAGTCACCGCCGCATCACCGGGAAGCGTGTCACAGCAAAAGAGGATCGACGTCGCATCAGACGCCCCCGCATCTTCAAGAAGCGTGTCGCAGGGCCTGTTGCGGCTCATCGCCGGAGAAGAGGATCGACGTCGCCGCAAATGCCGCCGCATTACCAGGAAGAGCGTTGCAGGGCCTTTTATGGCTCACATCGTTGTGGAAGTAACTCGCATCAAACAAAGATAAACCCTGTGGTCTTTTGACGGAAAAGTCTGATAGATCTAGTAGAGAGAACTACCTATAATACGTGGGTACTTTCAGTGCTTCACAAAAATATATAAAACAAACTTTAAAAAAACTCAGAACATTAGGGCAAGTGTCACTAATTACTAAGCATCATAGTCAATTTCGTAAAAAAGAATGCTATTTATTTAATTCCTCCCTTCAGGTTACACTCTAAATATAAAACTGAATGTTGCTCATAGTTAAAAACATAATATCTCATCATCACAATATACAAAAACATAAAATTAGTTAAAAAACTGTCGACGCGGCGTTTCGGTGTTTGTTAATCCTATCACCTTCATCAGGACAAAAACATTATCAATGTAAGATCTACAAATTAAAGCAATATTTTAGATACCTATGTTTTACAGTGACATAATTCATTTTACTATTTTTCACATGCCCTTAACTAATATTGACCCAATGCCCCTGCTCTACTCAGGTAACAACACGCAATTATTATGCACTTTCTACAAACTAACCATACATGATCGTATCCAACTTTCTAAAGATTGTTGCGTAAATCCTTTTAATCAAAGTTGTATTTTATTAATCTAAATTTTTTAAACAAATTTTTAAAAAAATAGTGTCCTGTTGACTTTTAACACATAGCCCATAGGCAGTAAATACCTTATGGAAATCTTGTTGGAATTTGGTTCATCAATTTCAATATTCCGCGGTATGATTTCTTTTGACTCGTTAGCTGTTGAGCCTTCAAAAATAGAAGACTCTATTAGATCGTATTTTTGGGTGATGAATTCTTTTTTTTTCACTCATGCTTCCGGCTTAATTACCTTAAAGATAGGTTTATGCTATCGACCCGGCACGGTGGTACCACCGTTTATTATTGTAGAAAAATCTTTCTTGCAAAGTCACTGGTGAGATATAAAAACATATATATATATATTTTTTTAAACCTTTATTGTCAGAAAAGACATACAAATACAGACCTACAACCCCCCAGGGCCAGTCAGTAAAAATCTGCAAAACAATCGAAAACAGTACAAGGCCCATCAACCCCCGGAATCAATCGCAATGTTTACACGTCGATAATCAGGGCTGGCGGCTGTAAGGAGACAATAGAAAGGTTTCACATTTTATATTTTAAACAAAACAACACAGAAACAAAGTCCGAGGTAAGATTGTCGTCTAAGTGACCATTTCCACCAGCAGGGGGGGAAAGCCAGCCAATAACTGGTCTACAGAAGGATAAGTCGTAAGGGGGTGGAAAGAAGGGCCAAGAGTGGACAAGCAGACAGTGTGGTATAGGAGAAGGATGCATGGAGGCGAGGTCACGGAGACAGAGGGGCGACAACGGGATCTACGGAGGGGGGGGGTACAAATCTCTCCTCGATACGCATTCCACTGACCCCACACCTTACCCCATTTCCTAGGTCTACCCCGGGCAGTATACACCGTTTTCTCCCATAACATACACCAATCCATGCATTCCATCCACGCCGATGCCGAGGGTGCCCTCTGGGAACCCCACAGCTGGGCTATGTCCCTTTTGGCGATCATGTTGCCTAGGGTGGCCCATCGAGTCTGCGCCACGCTATAATCGTTGGGCTCCCAGACATTCAGAAGGCACCTCCTAGCCTCTGGCAGTAAAGACACACCCGTCACCTCTTCCATAATGACATGTACACCTCGCCAATAAGACATCACATCCGGACACTCCCATATGATATGGAAAAAAGTAGCAAGCATACCACAGCCACTCCTGCACAACCCATCCAACGAATAACCCATCCTCATCAGGCGTGGACCCGTGACATAGACACGTGCAAAATCTTCAATTGCACCAGCCGTAGACGCGCCGGAATCGTCACTTCCTTAGGAGACGACACCGCGGCCTGCCAGTCTTCGTCATCCAACTCAAGCCCATCCGCGGTCCAGGCGTTACGGAGCTGTAAGAGGAGGTCAGAGCGGGTGTTAATAAGCTTCTTATATATAAGAGAGATGGTACTATCAGGGACATGCCCATCGAGCACCCTATCCTCCAGGGGGGAGGATTCCGGGACTACGGCACCAGCCAGAAACACCGAAGCAAATGCGTGGCGAATCTGAAGATAGCAGTAGTATTCCCTGTCACTCAGGCTGTATTCCTGCTGGAGTTCGGCAAAAGTCTTGATCCTGTCCTTGATCAGGAGGTCCCCTACTCGGCTGATACCGATAAGATCCCACTTGTCGAACCCCTTCGTCACCCAGAGATTCCCCAGCCGTTCAGTCGCATAAAGCGGAGTTGCTCTAGTCAGCTTGTCAGTCCATCCCGTGGCAGCCGTCGCACTAGTCCAAACTCGCACAGCGACCGCAGTGGGACCAGTAAGTGACTTCCTAGCAGCTTTAGAATAAAGCGCTCTATTGTAGTCGCCACCCGGTAACTGCCATTTGTCCATCTCGAACGCAGGGGTAGGGGTAGGCCCATACATGGCATGGTTGATGGCACTCAACTGGGACGCCCAGTAATAGCGCCCGACGTCGGGCAGTGCTATACCGCCATCATATCAGGGTAGAGTCAGTTTCGAGAACGCAATGCGAGGCCGCCCGCCCCATACCAGTTGCCGTTGGAGGCCCTCAACCTCACGGAAATAACTAGCTGGGACCAGATCGAGCGTATTCTGAAGGGCATAAAGGAACTGGGGGAGAGACATCATCTTAAACAGGGCGGCTCTCCCCAACGGTGACAGCGGCAAGCCACACCAACCCGCGACATCCGACCGCAGCCGACGAAGTGGCGGCAGTAGATTCCTCTCATACCGCACCGTAGAGTCCAAGGAGATATAAATCCCCAAATACTTAAAGCCGTCACGTACTACAGGTATCGGGCAGTCACGGGGCAGCAAGGGAATATTTTCAGTGAGCGGATAAATACAAGACTTGGTCCAATTGATAGACAAGCCAGAGTTCCTCCCGAAGGAGCGCAGCACGTCAAATAACACTCCCAAGGATTTACGAGGGGAAGTCAAGTACAGCAAGATATCATCCACATACAACGAAACACGATCCTCATATCCCGGGGACCAACTAATGCCCTTAAGCGACGGCTCCCATCGGAGCCGCGAGGCAAGGGGTTCAAGAGCAAGTGCGAAGAGCAACGGTGACAACGGGCAGCCCTGCCGTGTGCCCCTGCCAAGAACGAAGGGCTCCGAGGCCCTACCGTTCACCACCACCTGAGCCAATGGCTGTTCGTAGAGGAGCTGAACCCACCCGATAAAACGCGGGCCGAAACCGAACTTCGAGAGAGCCGCCCATAAATACGACCACTCTATTGTGTCAAAGGCCATCGAGGCGTCTAAAGAAACCAAGATGGCCGGCTCATGAAGTGACCCCGCCCGCGCCAGAACGCCACTAAGACGGCGAAGGTTGAGCGCAGTATTACGGTGGGGGATAAATCCGGACTGATCCGGGTGTACTAAGTCACCAATCACTGCAACTAGACAGTTCGCCAATACTTTCGCCAGAACCTTAGGTTCAACATTCAGAGGCGAGATCGGTCTATACGACGAACACTGGTCACGGGGTTTCCCATCTTTATGAATGACCACAATGGACGCCAATCTCTGATCTCGGGGAAGAAGCCCGAGATCTCGCGATTCCAAGAACATGCGACGTAGATGTGGCGCCATCTTATCCGGGCACAACTTATACAACTCTACCGGAATACCATTCGGGCCAGTGGCCTTGCCTGAACGAAGGGAACGGATAGCAAGCGCTATTTCGTCAGCGGAAAAATCCGCTTCCATAAGCTCACGGTCAGACTCCAAGAGGCTAGGCAGCGCGATATCTCTCAGTAGCAAATGTGAGTCCTCCTCCGGCCTGTCCGAGACCGGCGCGTAAACCGTCTGGAAGTGCTGAGCAAAAGCCGCGACTATCCCAACAGGGTCCACAACCCGCGAGCCATCCACTCCTTCCACAGCAGGCACAACCCTATTCAAACACTCTCTCTTGTCCAACCAAGCAATCAACTTCCCGGCCTTATCACCAACATCATACATTCTCCCCTGTTGCACACGGTACATCATCTTGGCTGCATCCGTCACCAGAGCCTTGTATTCAGCCTGTTTAAGGGCCAAAACATGCAACTTCTCGGGTGTAGCCCCGGATTCCAGGTCTTCCTCCAAAGCTGTGACATCATTCTCAAGGCAAACAACCTCCTCATGCTTACTTTTCTTAGCGCTAGCAATCAAGGACAGGACCTGACCCCAAATCACGGCCTTATAGGCCTCCCAGAGGGAAACGGAAGAGGACACCGATCCCACGTTCTCATTAAAGTAGTGTTCCATGCATTGAACCACTGCAGCCCTAGTTTTGGGGTTGCGTAGGTGCCAGGGGTTGATCGGGGCAACACGGCCCTCCGCTGCCAAGGACAAATCAATCCCAAGCCAAAGTGGAGAGTGATCCGAGATCCCCCTAGCCAAGTGACGCACTTCCGTTACGGAGACCATCTGCACCGCTGGCACTAGAATGTAATCAAGCCTCGAAAGACTACCATGCGCTCCCGAGTGAAAGGTGTACTGTAACTGTCCAGGGTGCAGGTGCCTCCAGCTATCCACTAAACCCATCGCATCCAGAAAATCACCCAACCATGACTGCGATCTCAAAAGAATTCTTGGGGGGTTACGATCATCATCACCACTAACCACTGAATTGAAGTCGCCACCCATTATTAACATGCCCTCGGAGAAGCTCAAGACCACCCCACCCAAATCAGAGAACGTAGGGGACTGGAGACCTGGTGGGACATAGACAGAGAGTATGGAAATCGTCTTCCCCTCCCATCACCCCGTAATGGCCGCATATCGGCCACGATCATCAAGCACGACGTCATCGATCTCCAAGGGAAGGGAGTTACGAACCAAAACGCCCGCCCCCCTCGAACCTGTGGTGAAACCTGAGTGAGCCACCAGACGATACCCCCTCCTATTCAGCGCATGGCAAGTGTTCCCTATCAAATGAGTTTCTTGAAGCAACACAACATCAGGTAAAAGACGTTTCAAGTACTGTAAAACTATCCCCCGCTTGATCCTATCACCCAGCCCGTTTACATTCCAACTCAACACCCTCAGCCCCCTACCCCCCATTGCAGAAACGTAACCAGTGTCCCCCCCGCATAAGGACAGTCACATCCAGTGAATCGTATATTGAAATGAAACCTTGGAGTAAACAAAGAAACAAAAGACCCCCCCCCAGCCCCCGAAAGAATACCCAACACACACCCCCCCACCCTGCACCCCTGCGTCGATCCAAAGAACCACCCCAACTTGCAGTGTGCCTGTCGCCCCATTAAACTAATCTACGGAAAGAGAGAAGAACCCCTTAGAGGAGGAAGAAACCCGAACCCTCCCACCCCCGGGTAAACAATATACATGCGCTCAATAACAGTCAAACCGCTGCTGCAAGTCCATATAGCCGGCCCTCCAGCGGGGACTCACTCCACCCGCTCCTCCAGTCCACCTTCGGCACCGCCGGAATGTTCAGATCGATCTCGCCGTGTAGGCAAAGTATCAAGCCAGTCACTAGCAACTTCCGGGCGATCAAAAAAGAAAGTGCGCTCCTCATATTCGACCCTCAAGCGGGCCGGGAACAGCATAGCGTACTTGAGGCTCATATCTCGGAGGCGTCGTTTCACACCCGTAAAGTTCATGCGTTGTCTTTGGACTGACTGCGTGAAGTCCGGGTAAAAACTGATAGATGCATTGTCAAATTTCGTGGGTCCACCAGTGCGCGATGCCTGAAGAATAGCATCTCTGTCTCGAAAGTTGAAGATCCTGGCTATAATGGGCCGTGGCGCCGCTCCCGATTTAGGCTTACCACCTGGGACTCTGTGGGCCCGCTCCACAGTGAAGAAGTTACTGAGGCCCTTAGGTGCCAAGTGGTTCAGAACGAGGTCCTCAACCAAAAGATCCGTGGACACTGCTTCTGAACTTTCCGGAACACCAATGATGCGAACGTTGTTTCGCCTGGCCCGGCTCTCGTAATCATCCAGCCGACGAGCAAACAAGTCATTAAATTTCCGGAGATTGTGGACCTCGGTCTGGAGGTCCAAAACATCAGTAGTGAGACTTGCTGTTTTAATTTCCAGCGATTTTACTCGCTCATTAGTCTTTGCAAGATCCGTTCTGATGAGGTTAACCTCGATAGCCACAGTGTCTATCTTCGAGGCCAGTGTCTCGTACTGCTGGCCCTTGGAGGTCTTTACACTGGCAATGGCACCCATGACGTCTCGCAGCGTCAGATCGTCAGTCGCAGGAAGGTCCTCTCCAGATTCACCAGGGGCTCTACCCAGCCCCCCAGGGGTGCCTTTCGGGCGGGCAAAGTGATCAATGGTATTAGACTAGAGTAGAACCCCCTCGGTTCGTGACCCTGGTGGCCCGCTTCTCGCTTTCAGGTTTACCCGACATGGTGGCCAAGGAGTCTTGGCAGACCTCCGGAAGGGCACGCCGAAGGCAGCTCTCTAGAGATCCGACGTGTACAGTCAAGAAATACGAGAGACAGGAGATGCGCTGGGGGCGGGCTGCAAGGAACGGGCCAGCAGTACTGGCAGGCAGGAAGCCACGGAGGACAGCGACCAAAAACGAAACCGAAAGTACCACGAGGGTTGCCATCAAGCCCCAGTGACCGTTGTTATTCAATTACCACTCGGGTAGTTCAGCAACTCAAGACCGTGGGCATCCGCCGGTGTAGGCCAGAAAGTTTGAGATGCAGCAAGTCCGGTGTCCGGCGGCCAAATCGAATTACGAAAGACAATTTCGTATCAGCAGGGCTTCCTTCAGTCGAACCCGTCGTCTAAATCAGGATATTGTACAGGATAGCTGCAGGAGGTGGAAGGGGTCTCGGGAGCCCTGTGCTCACGCATCCATCTTGGATCCGCGCGAAGCTCCTCCTATATAAAAACATATTTGACTTTTTAATAGTCTTAATTTTTCTCGTGGTTTCGTGCTGAGCCAGCTAATATACGCTTTTACTCACCCTTTTTCCTGTTCCTTTGGGCTGATTTTACCGTTGAATTTTAGGTTGAGGAGTGCAAATGCATATCCTGCAACAGAATAATGCATGGATACAAAAAACAATTTAGTACCCTAGAATATCAAATAGTTCTCGTTATATAATATACTTAAAGAGCATACACTGTGCTCGGCCATATAGCTCCACTAAGCAATGAAAAAAACTTGTGTACTGTAGCGAGTTTAACAGTCTTACGTCTCGCTGGAGTGTACCGTCTATTCTTTTCCAGGGAGGCGTTTATTACTTTTTCGATACAAAAATTACTATGCTATGGTGGAGTTTCAGCTAAGCTTGTTTAGTTGCTTTGCTAAATTAACATATGCTGTAAGAATTTTCACTCAAGTTAATTTTAGTGAAACTCCCATAAAATCGGTGAGTTCAAGCATACACCCCACCAGACTTAAAGGTTTCGCTAAAACATGCCAGTTCTTTAATGCCGAAAGCCCAGACTCACTTCCGCTGGATCATACTCGATAGTATAGGCTTAAACAAAAAAACGAAAGACCGAAAAACCTGGCGGTTTCGTCACTCGGAGCCTAAAGGTCCTTTCATACCTGTCAGTCGGAGTGCGGCCTCCCTGTTCCAGCGTCCCGGTTCGGTCTCCATACTTTTACAAGTGTTTAACTCCTGTCTTATATGCTGACGCTGCTGGGAATGACCCGGAAGTGGCTTTTACGAAGCAACTCGCATCACTAGGAGAGAAGATCGACGTTGCAGCAGACGCCGCCGCATTACTGGGAAGCGTGTCGCAGGGCCCGTTGCGGCTCACATCGTGGAAAGCATCTCGCATCGCTGGAGAAGAGGATTGATGTTGCAGCAGACACCGCCACATCACGGGGAAGCATGTCGCATCATTTTTATTTCTTTGCACCAAATCTTCAATGCATCACCGTCCTTGCGTGTAAGGGACTACCTCATCACCTTTCCTGCAACACTTTAGTTGCCCTGCGTGTCGCATCTTAAGGTACATTGACTCAAAGTGTCGCATTTTAACAACTAAATAGAACTAAGCTAAAACTACCATTTTAAGTACAGTATTGTGGATTTTTGTCATTTGTGGTCTTGTGATAAGTCTATATAATGAAAACTTATTTTTGATATAAAACCTGTGTGGTGTCCATCTGTAGTGTTGTCACTTGATGACACAAATGCTTTACACACGTGGAATTCCTGCCCCTGGAAGGGTGGTCCGCTGTCAGTGCATACCTCTTCGGGCATTCCCAACAGCGCAAAGGTTTTTTCTAGGACATATTTCAGTCCCTCAAAGGCCGTTGACTGTACTACCTCCTCCATGGGAAACTTGGAGTTACTGTCCTTCATGGCAAATGTGTTCCTCCCGTCCGGGAAGCTCCCATAGTCCATGCTGATGTTGTCCCAGGGCTTTGTGCTGGGTGATTCAGTTATTATTGGGAGAGTTGGCAGTTCTGCTCCAGTTATCAGGCATGCATGACAACCCCTTACTTTGTCTTGCACCATCAGATTGACACTTTGGAACCACACCTTGGATCTGATGCGGGCCTTGGTCTTCTCGCTCCCTTGGTGTCCTTGATGGGCGAGGTCCACTGTCTGCTTCCATAGCCGAGTATCACTCCCTCGCTCCCTTCGCTCAGTTCCTCTCAACATCTCCATAGCCTGAGCCTCGCCTCCCTCTACTCGTCGGTCAGATCGCTGGACCCTTAAAGGAATGTTATCCACTGAAGGTTTTGCAAGCTGTCCTTGACTGCCTGGAGGCAAGCATCTTCATTGGTAGCTTGAACAATTTCCTCCACGGACCACGCCCGTGGAGGCACGCAACATCCACGATCTGCTTCACAAAGGATTCCGACCCTTCGTCGACCTCCGACTTGGCCTCTGGCTGACCCCCAATGGGATGTCTAGACGGGTAATCGGATGGGTTATTCACTCTTGGGCAGTAGACTATGTTGAAATTATAATGTTGAATCTGTACTGCCCGCCTCTCAATTCTGGTCGGCCCACTCCTCGCCATGCCACCAAACAGGGGTACGAGTGGCTTGTAATGGGTAACCACGGTGAATCTGTGGCCACACAGATGTATGTTGAAATGTTGTCAGGCCCACCTTATTACCAGTGCATCTCTTCCAATCTGAGATGTATTATAAGGAAAAGACAGGGAGGGATCAATTCACCACTTTATTTGTGTACATGGCAGTCAATTGCCATGACATCAAAACATTATTTTCTATGTAAATCAGCAACGTATTTGTTCTATGATACACGGACCATGGGAAGGTGCTGGATGCACACACATATAAATATATATATTAGAAACATACATGTGCATAAAACAACATATATGCAACACTAAAATGACAAAAAAATCACAGAAAATCAAAATAGCTTTCAAAATTACAAAGGACAACTATATACAATTATAATCAAAACCCTTAATTATTCTACAAACACATGTACACTCCTGATTTCGGAGTTCTACACTCAGAGAAAGTGCACTGGGTGCCTGAGGTTTCCAACCTCCTATCCTAAGGCGCCTTTAACCATGAGTGAACAAAGTGTATTATTATGTATGGACTCCTCCTTATTTTGTCGACGCTGTCGCGGTCACGTTTCAGCCTTTTGCTTCTTATGGCATCATCAGGACAAGGGTTTATCTGATCCTTGCTCTTGACATCTCACAACAAAATATGTGTCATCCACATTATATTCCAATAGGAACCACAGTTTCCCGCCTCTTCCTGGTACTCTACTCTCCTGGATCAAAAGCTCCACTAGCCCGTCCACGTAGCTCTTCGGTGTCTATATGCACCACCTTGCTCCCTGAAGGGAATGTCTATTCTTCTTCACTCCACTCCGACTCAATTGATGAATATTGCTCCGCATATGAGAAACTAATCACACAGTGCACGCAAGGAAAGAGCAATCTGGGCACACCTTGTTTCTACAGCTGTTAGTGCACAGCTGGAATATGCAATCGGCAGCCACTCTTTGCCTTGATCTTGCTGCAGCAGTACCGCTCCCAGCCCCACTGGGCTGGCATCAACCACTAGCTCTGTCGGCTGCCCTGGCTTAAAGTAGGCCACCGTGGCCCCCTGTAGTAGCGCTTCTCTGATATCTGTAAACGCTTTTGCCTCTGCCCTGGACCATCGCCATTTGACGTCCTTTTTTGTGAGAGCCCTGAGAGGCATCGACAGTGTGGCCAGATGTGGTATGAATCTGCCACAATAATTGGCCATTCCCAGAGAACTCCTCACCTCGGATTGGTTTTGGGGCACTGCGGCGGCTCGGATGGCCTCTACTTTGGCTGGATCAACTTGCAGTCACCGAGCCGAGTAGTGGTACCCAAAGAACTCTGCTTAGTTCGTGTAGAACTCACACTTCCCTTTGTGAAGGGTCAACCACTGCTCTACGAGCCTTTGCATCGTCGCTCGGAGTCTCTCTTGATGTTCTTCGAGGGAGCTTGAGAAGATAAGGACATCATCACTGACATTGATAACACCCACCAAAACAGATAGCGCTTCCCTAATCGCATCCTGGAAGACTTTGGCGGCCGAGGAGACCCCGAAGCTGAGGTGCTTGAACCTTCGGAGTCCAACGTGGGTTGAGAATGTGGTTATGTAACAGCTTTTCTCCTCCAGAACCAATTGGTGATATCCACTTAATACCGTTAATGTCTACGACTGTCTCATCGATCGTGGGCGTGATATGTTGCTCTCTCTTAATGACCTTGTTGGGCAACCTCATGTCCACGCAGAGGCAAATTGCCTTCGGTTATTTGGGTTTGGGGGCAATCGCCAGTGGCTATACCCACAGGGTTGGGCCTGACACTTTCTTGATCACTCCATCCCTTTCCAGACGATCCAACTCTGCTTCCACTAAAGGTCTCAGGTGGAACAGTACCCTGTGATGTCTCAGGGCTATTGGCTTTATCGTTTCGTCTATGTGGAGTTTGACTTCGAGCCCTCTCAGACAGCCTAGTCCTAATTCAGCCATCACCGACTCCACATGTGATTGATGAACTTGCCTCACAAACATCACCAACTCCAGATCTTCGGCGGAGTGGCATCCCAGGAGCGACCCTTCACTTTCCAGGGTTATGTGGAATCAGGTGCTTGCTGATCTTTCTCCATTACTGACCTCCAACTTGACCACGCCCAGCAGTGGGATGGGAACGTCTCCTCAGTAGGTGAAGATTTTAGCCTTTGTTTTGAGGAGCAGTGGTCTTGGCACTAGTTGCTCATATTGAGTGGCAGCCAGGATGTTGACAGGCACCCCTGTATCGATGAGCGCCTTAATGCTGTTGTCTCCCACCCACAACTGGCAAACCGGGGTGGTCTTTTCTTCGTATCTGTCCCTCCGGTATACATGATTACAAACACGTCGTCCTCCTCATCATCTTCCATTATGTTCATTCTGCAGCACATGCTCTCCACTTCCTCTGCTTCCTGAGCTATGCGCACTGTTGGCCTTTGTTTCTTGTGTTTTTCTCCTCCTGATGCTGACCTGGCTGTGCCCATGCAGACCTTTGCAACGTGTCCGAACTTGTTGCACTTCTAACATTGTTTCCCTTGTGCCGGGCCCCCCTTCGGAGGAGGGTTCTACTGGCCGCAAATTCCACATCCTTTCTTTCCCAGGTGTTCTCCACTTCCATTGACACCTTCCCTACCCCGGCCGCTGAACTTTCGGATGGCCTCCAACCTCTCTTCTTTGATGTGGTTAGGATGTAATGGCTGCTGAGCGGCTTGTCGTCTCGCCAGCGCCGATTCTATCTCCCCCGCTCTCGTGTCTGCCATGTCGTGGGCCTTCCTCAGCACCAATATGTAATCTAATGAAATCCCCGGTTGGCGTAGGATGTGCTTGAGCTGTTCCGATGACTTGCACCCTAGTATCAGCTGTTCCTGAATCTCAAATGGCCGGTCAATGCCCACACACAAGCTTGCCAAATTTCTTAGGTGCATGTGGAACATGTCGACAGACTCCTCCTCTTTTTGCTTCACCTGTTGCAGTTTGAAATGTTCGAAGTCAGGGTTTACTTGCAGGTTAAAGTGGCGATTGAGCGCCCTGACCAGCTTTTCATAGTCATTACTGTCCCCTGTATCTGGGAGATACTGAAAGAGTTTGTACAGCTCCTCCCCTCCCGTATGTAACATGGTAGCGTGCTTCACTGCGTTGTCTTTTTCTCTTGTAGCGATAAAGTAGTTTTTCAACTGCCCGATCCATTTACGCCATCATGGTGCAGCTGTAGCTGGATCCCCCAGCTGGCTAAATGGTGGCAGCGCCTTCCAAGTCATGCAAAAGCTGTGATCCGTTGGCTCCGGGGCCTCTCCACCCGCTTGCAGTGACATGTCCTGGGCCGCGCTGGGCCCTTGACTGTCTGCTTGCTGGTGTCCGTGCTCATAGGACCTGGACTTCCAAAACCTCTACAGTGCCTGCTCTGCACTGTGCCTTCACTGCGCTGTGTCTTCAGGGGGCTGGACACGCTCAGTCCCACACAGACCAAACCCCTGCTCGGCTTGGATTAGCACCAGGCACCACCAGCCAGCCTGTGGCCTCCCTTTGTTGTGAGCACAGGTGCTCAGGGCCTTGCTCCTCTGACTTATCCCCTGCAGCTCACCACTTGCAGCACAACTGCTCCCTCATCTCTTTCCAGCCCTCCACAGGACCTCACAGTCATCACTGTATACACCGGGAGGGGCAGCTGGTGTGTGAGCATGCCCCTTGTGAAGGCCTCCCCCTCTCAGGACCGCAGATGATGTCGGTGGCGCACGCCACGTGCTCTTCATGCCACTCAGGTCTGCTCAGCAAGCTCCTCGCCTCCTCTCCACCTGCCAGCAGCCACTGCCTCTTTAACTGGGCCGAGTGCAGCAACAGTGTGGCCCGCGGAACACCTTCCTCGCAATGCAGGCCTCAGCACCACTGGCACGTGCCTTCAAAACTGATGTGCATTGCGAGGGAACTTGCAGGCTACACTTACCCGCCTTGTTGCCAATGTAAGTCTAAGGCGGCACTACCATTCCTAACAAAATTAATTCAGGGGTTAGTTTAGTTTTTACCCCGAGTTAGCGGTCTAGATATTCCGAAACTGAATTCAACAACCCCTGTAGACGTGGGCAAGATGCGAACATATGGACGAGATCCGCGCCCACCCACCCTGAACCTAGGACATACAATCCCTGATAGCCCACCCCATTGTGCTATTCTGGCCGGCGTGTAATACAGAGAAAAAATGGTTCTAAGTGTTGTGCCTGAAGCCCAGCAGGACTTAAAACCGACTGATCCATCTCTAAAGATCTCAAAAGTATGTCAGGGGCAGCCCAAACCCGATCTGCCCATTTAGCCTCATGTTTAATTAAATCGTCTTGTTTTAGATGTATCAGTTCTGCGTATATCAACTTGATAACCCCCTTATTCCTGCCATGTATAATATCAATCATTACATTGCTATCAAACCCACTGTCCCCCCAATTGTTTCACTAAAACAGCTACGGAGTTGTAGGTACTTAAAAAAATGACCTTTCTCAAGCCCAAACTCCATCTGTATATCGTTGAATTGACAAAACCCTTCTATACCAATTAGGTCCCCAGCCTTTCGAGCGTCCTTAGCATCCCATCCTGCCATAATCTCATCAAAGAAAATTTCAGGAAATGTGGGGTTTTTATACAACACCGTATAGTGATTGGATCTCCCCAGCCCAATTTTCTTTTTTAACGTCCCCTAGATATTAAAGGCAATGATCAGCGTCTTGAATTTTGTTATTTTGTAGTAACTGGGCTCTGAGAATTTAAAAAAACACCGCTCAGCGTTTTAACCTAGTAGCAGTTTATAGACATCCGGGAGCTCATTTTCCCCTTCCATATCCAAAAAACATCCCCAACCAATATCCCCATATTATGCAAGGCAGCGGCCCAATAGTAGCTTCTAAAATCCGGAACCGAGAAATCCCCCCTTTCCCATGATAAAGACATAAACCTAAATGCCTGCCTAGTTTTGCGTGTGCCCAAATGAACCGATTAACTAAGCCTTCTAGAATATTAAACCAGGATTTTTGGAATTCCAATGGGATTGCCCTAAATAAATATAGGATTTTTGGTAAAAAGATCATTTAATGACGTTACAACGTCCCACAAGAGAGAGGTGGAGATTATTCAGTCTGTCCAAATCAATCCTCGCTTCCTAGTTACTGGTTCCATATTTTTAGCCACTAGCGTTCCCAGATCTGAGGTAATCCGTATACCAAGGTGTACAGCCGAGGCTGTAACACGGGGATCTTCAAAATTGACCAACCGATTCTTAATAGCTTGGGTCTTAGATTTATTGAGTGCATACCCAGTGAATATACCGAACTCTAATGCTAGTGACTCGACCGCTTCCAAGGCCGAATGTGGATCTGAGGTGACTATGGCCACGTCATCAGCGTAGGCGAGGACTTTGGTTTTGATCCCCTGACTGACAACTGGAGAAATTCCATTACTAACCATAAATAACCATATTAGGGGATCCATGTAAATAGCAAATAGCAGAGGGGAAGATGGGCAACCCTGCCGCGTCCCCCTCTGTACATTAAAAGGAGAAGTATATTTGCCACTGACCTTTATTCGAGCTGTGGCGGCCCTATATAGCACTTGGACTGATTTAATAAATCCCTCCCCTAGTCCAAACCATCTCATAGCCTCCCAGAGGAAATCCCAGGAGACCCTATCAAATGTCTTTTCAGCATCTAATAACAAAATGGCCATAGGGTCTCCTGAGATTTCCATTACATCAAAAAGCGTGATCACCCACCGTGTGTGTTGAATTGTTCCGTGACCCATGAAAAACCCGTGCTGACAAGGCTGAATAGTCTTTTTAAAAATATCATTTAGTCGCGTGGCCAAAACTTTAGGAAACACTTTGACATCGCTATTCAGTATTTTGCCGATATGAGCCTGGCTCCCTAGCTGGTTTGTCTTTTTTTAAAAAGACAACAATGTCTGCCCCCGCCCACGAACCAGGAGACGGTCCCCCCTTTTTAGCTAGAAGCATAACCTCTATTAAATACGGTCCAATAACATCTTTAAAGATCTTATAATACTCCAGCGGGATCTGGTCAGGGCCAATGGCTTTTCCAGAGGGCAGACCTTGCAGGGCACCCATTATTTCATCTTGAGAAAATGGCCTCTCCAGTTCCTCCCTGTCTACAAGGTCTACCTTCTGGGTAGGTACTTTGTCTAGGTATTCGCGGATACCCTCCGGCGCCACGACTAAGCCACATGAGTAAAGCTGGTGATAAAAAAGCCTGAACGTCTCCCGAATACCAGCTACGTCAGAGATAACCCTACCACCAGCATCATAGCTTTCAGAAATCTCACCGGCTGACGCTTTTTGCCTGGCTCTAACAGCCAGAGTATGTCCCACCCGCTCATTACATTTGTAACAGTGCTCATTTTTAGACATATATATCTTAGTTGTTTTTTTAGTATAGTAATCCCCATGCATCAGCCTTTTTCATAGCCAGCTGTATTACAATTTCATCTATCACTTCTCCCAAATTAATAGCCGAAGCCAATGCTTCCTCAAGCCTACTTAGATCCTGCCTTACTTCAGATTCCTTTAACCGCTCTTTTTTTTGCCAACGCAAACTAGAGCTTATTGTCTCCCCTCTCACCCCGCCTTAAAAGCATCCCAAACAATTCCAGCCCTAGTGCTCCCCCGGTTAAAATCCCAAAATTCCTTAAACCATCCCTTCATTTGTATAATATAATTAGGGTCATAAAGTAGCCTCCGCTCGAAGGTCCATCCAACATTCTTTTTTTCCATAATTGTAAGGTTGATAGCACTAACGGGTTATGGTCTGAAATAATACAAGGGTGCCTCTCCATCTCGAAGTTAGTAATACATTGCCTGGACACAAAAAAATAATCCAACTGTGAAACAGCCTTGTGTGGCGTAGAAAAAAAAGGTGTTGTCAGCTTCAGAGGGTTTTGAGTAAGCCCATGCATCTACTAAACCATTATTATAAACTAGATTTAATAAAGCAAAACCCACCTTCCTTTTCTTTCCTGAATACTTACTGAGTCGCCCCAGCGTACCCCAAAGTCGTTGATGTTGAAATCCCCGCTAATAATTATCGGGGCAGGCCACATTGCCAAACTAGAGTCTAAGTATTCTAGCATCTCTGGATCATCACATGTTGAGTCGTATACTGAACAAAGTGTAAACTTGGCATTGTTTGCAGACATTCAATCAGCACCGACTGACCCCATTGATCCGCTAGCTTTCTAAGTACCCTCACATCATTCCTCCTAGTAAGGATTGCCACCCCCTGGTTCGTGAGCCCTGGGTCGTATGTACCAATAATTTAAAACCAAGTTGTTCCAGTATACGCGCTCTACAGCCCTCTATATGTGTCTCTTGAACACACAAGAAATCCACACCTAACGATTTCAGCCAGATTGCTGCCCTATTCCTTTTAACCTGATCATTAAGCCCACAGATATTAACTGTTAAAATCCACATACTTTAAAGTTTCTAGGTTCCCTACTATTTGCCCTGCTTGAAAAAGATTTCTTATATTCCATAATTCCATGAAGTCGAATCAGAATAAAAAAACAACTAAAGCCAACTTGGATCCAACTAAACTTTTCTTCCCCAAACCTCAAACCTTGAAGAACCTCATGCTGTGCTGATCGCTTGCCTAACCACCCGCCAAACACCCTCCCATGTCGACCCGCAAACCCCACCCCCTACCTTTCATACGGGCTATTAGGTCAAACATGACCTGAGTACGACCACTGAGACTCCCTCTCCGCCAGCGCCCACCCTCTCCCCCCAAAGAGACCCCACAAACCAAACAGTGCCCAAATGACCAAATGCTTAAATCATTCTAGAAATAGCCCCAAACCCATTCTCCCCAAATTAGGCCAAAGAGGAAGCAGAAAGAAAAAGAAAAGCAAGTAACGAGGGGAGGAACCCCGAAGGTATTCCCCCAGTATAACCAGAACAAGGTAAATTATTGATCAGCTTCTTCTATTCACCCCCATTACCCAAGCCGTCCCTCTTTAACAATTTCCATTGAATCTCAGTCCTTCCCTGCAGCACCTCTTTCTATTGCATTATCCGCAGGCTTCCCCCCTCGTGATTCAGTTATTTCCGTGAGAAAGTCTTGAGCCTTTATCTCCGAAAACAACATCCTGACCTGCCCTTTATGGATAACCTTGAGCCGTGCAGGGAAAAGCAAAAAGGCTTCACAGCCACAGCCTGGAAAGGGGTGATCATCTGGCGTAGCCACCATCTCCGCTCAACCGTCGTGTGGCAAAAGTCCGGCCGAGCGAAGAAGGGATGTCCATCAAAGGTTCTTTTTGAGTCCGGTCTGGCTAGATCTATAATCGCCTGCCGTAACAAAAAATTACCAACAAAAATCAAGCCCTAGGTCGCTCCCCTTGATTTTTTGACTGCATCCTTTTAAACATTGGAAAGCGATGAGCTTGTTGAACTTCTAGCTCCCAATTCCATTGGGCCAGATCCGTAAAAGCTCCCTTCAAAAGCTTCACTGTAAAGGCCATAATATCCCCCCCTCCACTTTTTTTGCAGGCAAACGTTATTGCGACGCTGCCAATTCACGAAATCTTCGAGTTTCCAATCTACATCTCGTGATCGTTTCTCTTGTGCAGCTTTAAATACCTGCAATTTCTCAACCTCTTCTTCAACTACTGCTGTGCGGTCCTCTACATGGGTTATTCGATCAGCCATATCAGAGCATAGCTTATTTGTTTTTCTTATTGCTCCCTGAAGCTTCATGGTAGCAAGTTGTGACCTCTTGCTTTCTTGCCTAGCTTCCCCCTGCATTTGTTTGAGCGTCGAATAAAGTAGCTCTATAGTTGGTGTAGGAGGGGTATTATCCAGATTATTGGCTTCCCCTATGCCCGCAGTTTCGGGGGCATTACTTGAACCGGCTGTTAGTGTAGAGGCAGAATTATCCCATTCCAAACACCTGCTGGCTGAGTCCGAGGATCTGCCTTTTGTCCTGGCCCGTCGTCTGGAGATCACAGATTGGTTGTGCTGCCTCTTTTGTGTGGAGGGGGACTCTTCTCCTGAGGCACAGATTTGCAATGTATCCTGCTCACTGATCTGAGATGTATCAGTATCATCATTCAACGAGAAAACGGATCTCCTTCAGAGGAAAGTACAGAAGCACTTGCCCAGGTCGAGATTGTTCACAAGAGGTACCGCTTAGGTTGCCAGCCTGGCTCTCCGCAGCTCCCCTATTTAGGTGAGTCGGTGCAGTTGTTTTCTGATGGACTGGTGGTAACTGCGGATCCAGCGCTGTTACACCATTGTTTGCGCTCCCCACCATTATTTCTGAACCATCACACAAGCGATTGAGATCCACGTTTCCTTCCTCACCCTTAGCTGAGCTACTAATGAGATTGTGCGCCATGCTGGACCCATGGCTACTACCATAGTTTTTTGAGACAGCCAGATGCCCATTAGATTAATTTTCCTCTTATTGCCTTATACTGCTCCCATCTAAATCCACCGCAATGTTTCCCCCATTCTGAGACAGAGTTTTGGAGCGGAAACTACAAGTCCCAGAATGCATCGGGTCAGCAGTAAGAAGGCCCGTCTCCTGAATGCAGCCGGTTACATCATACATTTGAGGGAGAGCTTCCTTTCCAGGGCACAGCGTTAAGAATGCAGGCCGAGGGGTATGCTCGCTGGAGATCCCACTGAGGTACCACTCAATCCCCCAAATGCTTCCAATACTGAGGGTTGACGCATTGAGCTTTCCCCCACCGTGGCCGTCCGCAGTCTCGTCCCCCCCGCCACACCAACTTCCACAGTTCTTATCTCCTCACCTTTCTTTTTCGATTGCTCCTTTTTCTCTCTCCTTTCCTTGGCGGTGTCTTTCGTTTTCCCCTCTTTGATGTCTCTGGAGTAATTTACCGCATCTTTAGCAGCCTCCTTCAAGGTGCTCTGATCCTTTAACACCTTGATTATCTTCGATGCCATTCTCCAACACCACCACCGCTAAATCGGCAAAATTATCTTGTACAGAGTCAGCGGCAGCCGAAAAAAACGCAGACTGTTCCGAAAGCTGACAGGAGGACAATGGTGGCTATACAGGTAATTCAGGCAATGTTCGCACACCGGTTGAGAGGCTGCGCCACACAAGGATCCCTCGGAGCCAGCAGCCGGAATTAGCAAAGTTAGTAGAGTCTGGGCAGGGCTAGCATAACCTCGGTCAGGCATATTTTTTCTTTTCAGCCATCCATTCTCGCTGGGTCTCAAAGAGGGAGAGAAAGGACCGCGCTGCCGTCCGTGAAATCAATTAGTGGCCATCTTGCCCCACTAAACGCCTTCAAGGTATAAATATACCTTCACTTGCTATGGCAAAGCACGGTGTGATTCGATGCAGTTCGACTACCTACTTGCACGAGGTAGTTCGCTACAGCAAGGGCTGAAGGAAGCGGCAGACCCGTAAGCAGAGAACGGCCCAGGACCAGGGTTCGATTCCCGACACGGCAGGTTCGTGGACCAGGGTCAGCGGACTCGATAATTCTCACCTCGGTGCCTACTCTAGTCAGAGACCACACGCGGCAACTCTGGGCATCAGCTTGCCTCATCTTCACAACGGCCCCCCCAGATCGCCGGGGATGCTTGGTCGCACCTTAGAGATACCCATCTGGGACCATCTCTCAGGGTGAGCCAGGACGGGTTCCCCAGCGGTCGAAGCGTGGAGATACTCCTCCGGGAGTCGATTGCTAGCGCTATATAAACCCGCAATTAATTAAATTAAACTCCCCAGCTGACGCACTGACTAGAAGCTGTCATACTCCTGCCGAGAATCCAGCTCCAGTGTTTCTGACTCCCCTTGGGGTGTTGGGAGATCGAGTCCAGGGAAAGAGATACCAACCTCTCTCATTCTAAGGTATGGAGCTGATTAAAACCTAGAGAAACCTTGGGCAATTCGTGGCAGAACTAAACTATAACTAAAAACAGCACCTACTTCTTCCCTCGTACGAGACCTAGGTTAGGTACACTGGGGTAGGCGTATTTTAAAAGCACCAGCTGAGAATTTTAGCCTGTGTTATTTATGTATGTATTTTTATATATGTCATAGCAACAGACAATGCTATTACCATATTATTTTATATTGCTGTTTTCGCTGTACGCATTATACACATTCTGTCTAACAATTGTAGCAGTTCATATCTCTTGCATGAGAAAGAAGACTGTTCAATAAATCCTTTTATTGAAACGCCCGTCTCTCTATTTCTGTGCAACTCTGTAGAAACGAAGCATGCACAATTGACTGAGTGAAATAGTTATCTATTGTTTCCACGAGTCTGAAGATACTGTTCCGGTTCTAGGGGAAACAAAGTTGTCATGTTTATGCAGTTGTCAGAAACTAATCCCTTCTTGTTTATTCAAGAAAGTTTCTAGTGACTTCTGAGTTAGCTGGCACAATTAAGTTTAATATGCTCGATAGAGACATACTGACCTTGGTCCTATATCAAATCTATTGTATACATTATTCCAATACACTGTGCCCCCCCCCCCCCTTGGCATGTGCCCCACCAGCCTTGTGCCATGCTGATCTAGGGGGAGAGCTCCAGGGATCCAGTGCTGGTCACCGCCGTCTCCGTGGTACCCACCGCCTGAGTCACCATAGTCAGCATAGGTAAGGGGGACCTGTGGAGAGGGTCCATGTTTGATAGTGGTGTCTCATCTGCCTTCTAGGGCCCCGACCCTGCACGGATCCTTTGATTCAGGCAGCCATCTCTGATCATGGCCATCCAGGCCCCCTTTGGATGGACTTCTAAGCAATTGCAATCCTGCAATATCCTGGTGTTTTAAAGTGTCACTTTGGCAAGTTAACACTGTCCTGGTATTAAATTAGGCATAGGGCATCCTTTTTGTAATAGACTCCTATGGTACAAGAATAACGACCCAGTACACATGCCCAAAAGATCAAAAAGACATTGTCTTCTATGTAAATCAATTCTTCTGCTGAATAGGACTTTGACACTGCATGGCAAATTTACTTAGCCTTTGTAGTGCCCTTGCATCGCACAAGTTGACGCAGGGCAATGCAAAAGCTTATTTTTGCGTGGCTTTGTCAAGGAATATTTTAAACAAACAAGGGAACCCGAAGAGTAACTAAGGATCCCGGGTGTCAATTATTTTATAGAACAATGGTCCTTAGAGAAGAAATTTAGAAAACAAATAAGATCTAGACCTGAATTGGTGCTATATGCGTTCGATTTCCAGCTGGACAAGGAATTTTTAATATACAATGTAATCAAATTAACAAAAATAGGGAAGAACAACAATAAAGCGGGACACATTGGTAAAAAGTGGCAGGGCTCCCACCATCGAGCATCGGAACCACAGGCACATCACCGCCTACTATTCCTAAATATAACAGAGCCGAGTGCCGAGATAATTCTCTCGCTCGTAATCACCCGGATTCCCAAGGCTGAAGCCGGCTACTGGAATGGTATATTTAACATGTTCCCGGGGTGTAATACCGAACCAGCTCCATTACATTGAGACGTATGACTAAGTCATTGTGGTTCTTTCCAGGCATTTGATTTGTATAGTCCTGTTGATGATCCCTCTATCTAATAAGCATGGGATCGAAACATCGTCGACAAACTAAATAGTGCAATTTTTTAACAATGTGTATGAATAATGTGGTCACTGTTGTGGTTAGCTTCATTTACTACCTGATTATTCCAAGCTTCCAAGCTCCAGTTTGGCCCGAAATCTTTGATGTATAATGTTTTTTTGTTTCTTGTCCTTTGTATAGGATGCAAGATTGCGTCCCGCTTTATTGTTGTTTTTCCCTATTTTTGTTAATTTGATTACATTGTATATTAAAAATTGCTTGTCCGGCTGGACATCGCATCCATGTAGCACTCATTCAAGTCTATATCTTATTTGTTTTCTATATTTCTTCTCTAACGACCATTGTTCTATAAAATATTTGTCAAGGAATGTATGACAGTGCAGCAGTTTGCACTGCATTGTGTTATATTTCTTAGGTGTAGGCATTCCATTGTTGGAACATAGGCTTCCTGTACATTCACCAATGGATTTCGCCCAGTTCCAGAATGACTAAGGTTTGTAAAGCTGGAATTCCGTGAAATTGGTATGACTACCACAGAGAGGCTTAACCATGAATGAATGAAGGGATTTATACAGCAAGTGGCAAATCCAAGGAGTGTTGCACTACTTCAGGGGGCAAAAATCAAGGAGCAAAATATTTTTTCTTGCTGTTATTCCATCTCTCTCTATGCGTGATGCATCACACATAGAGAGAGGAAATATCTCTTTGGAATGTTTTTCTGCAGGAACGTATTCCTTCCTGCACAAAAATGAACTATGGTGCAAGGGTGCCTGCATTGGTGATAGGCAGCCGTGTGTGCTGCTGCGCAGGGAGAGAGCAGAAGTTCTCCCTGTGTGAGTAGATATGATTCTTTTCAGCTCTCTCCCATGCACGCAACGCAGCTCAGAATCCTGTCTGGCTGCACTACATGAATTCTTAATTAATCTCCACCTGCGTCTTTTTGGTGTTCCGATATGTGTCTTGCACTGCTTAGATAAAGGCAGAAGACTGTTGAATTTTCACTCTCAAATTGCAAAAAAGAAAGTGTCAATAGGATCAACAGCTATGATTGCTGCCGAAATATTCTTGAATTCAGATTACGGGTTAAATTCAGAGTGAACCTTTTCCATCCATTCT
This sequence comes from Lissotriton helveticus, assembly GCF_964261635.1. Classification (NCBI taxonomy): domain Eukaryota; kingdom Metazoa; phylum Chordata; class Amphibia; order Caudata; family Salamandridae; genus Lissotriton; species Lissotriton helveticus. Next base: position 669,199,472 of record NC_136057.1, read on the forward strand.
CAAACACCAATGTTCCCAGTTTTGTAGAAGTAGCAGGCCAGCCTCGAAAAGACTGATCCTTTCCATTCACAACTAAAAATCACACTTGGTTCCCTAGAGTAGAGCATGGATATAAGCGATGAGTATAATGTCATTCCTCAGTCATGGGTCTGGTTATTGGAGAGGAAAAGGTATGAGGGTGTTCCTGTTACACTGATGTGTGAAGAGGAAACCTAGAAGATGCCCAATTTTATGATGTGGTAGTTCAGGCAGGAGGCAGGGGGCCGCACTCATGACATCTGCAGATGTGCAGTCTTGACTATTTATGCATGTAGAACGGTACTCTCTCGAGACTACGGAGTGAGCAACCAGTTTAGGGTACCCAAAGAAAACCTACCTAGTGAGTTAGCACATTTACAGGTTGGGACAGTCACTCTGAATTGTAAGCCCATCAATCTTTCCATAACATGGACAATTGTAGATGTCCTTTGATTGCCACATAATCAATCATAATCCATCATCTGCTGTATAATATGCAGATTTTACCAAAAAAGTTTTTGTTTCTAGCTAAAACAGTTGAAAAATTAGTAAAAACACAGTGAGGCGTATTGCAGTGGAAGCCCCTTTGCAAAGGATGACTGAGCTCCTTTATGTAGCTTTTTGCTGTATTTGGGTGTTAAACTGGTACATATGAGGCAAACTAATGCCCAGACACTACTAATAAGCTTAAAAATGAATAAATAATGAAGTACTACCATCACAAAATGTGCCAAATAATGCCACATCATTTTTTTTTCCTGCCACATAATATACTGAACTCTGCCACATAATTGCAGTTGCTCTGCTTTTTGGCGATGGGCCGTACCAGATAAGCTTGTCTGACAGGCCGTGTGTAGGCCGGTTTTCTGCCTGTGAGTTTTGGCATGTTTTACGGTGTGATATTCTAATTTTGTGGCTGAGTGTGGCCTAGTGTTACAAACGTCTTTAAATATAGATTAATACTATAATACAATGTAATTAATGAGTTGTTGAATTACTTGCAATTGCAACAGAGGCGTAGCTAGAGCTTGTGGCGCCCAGGGCTATCCCTCAGATTGCCGCCTCTGGGGGGGGGGGAGGGCGGTCAGCACTTGAAAGAGGTCCAAGAGACATGTAGTATCGCCGCTAATAGTTACCTCGATCATGCAAGTTACATGCACATACATGACACGGTCTAAGGCTACACAGTTGAATACACCGGGGACTGGCAGTACAAAAGAGAATACACAGACTGCATGATCTATTTTGGGACTCAGAAAAACTACATTTGACATCCATCAGAGAGCTGTGTGAACAATTACCTGGCAATCCCCTCAGCACAATGCAAACATGCACATACATGACACTGTACAGGGATCCATCATCTACAGCTGACATTAAATGACCATACGTCATGGTCCCCCCATTAAAGCAGTGGGGACCTGCACAAATGTGATGTACTCTGGGGTCCCAAAACCAACTTAACTGTGTAGAAGCCTATAATTCTTTATCTTTCAAAAACAGCAAATTCATTATTCACAGGGAATGACTCTCTGTGTGCCCTTAGAACTAAACGCAGCACAAAGGGGTCAGTCAGCTCCACCTTGCCAACACAGACCTGATACAAAGCCCACTCTGGTGGCCCAAAGGCAACAACCAGGGGTTGCTCCCTGTCATAGAACAAACATAGCCCATCTGCCCAAGGAAAAGAAAATGTCAGAATCAGCCACCCAGAGGCAGAGCCCCCATGACAGACAGGGATAGGAGGCCGACAGCAAGGCCCCCAACTGAAACATGACAACACTCCCAGGAAAGGGTGAAGCAATATAGCCAAAGGCAAAGCGAAGGGCCAAGAGAGTGGTGGAGGGCATTAGGGCCGACATCCACACCAACCAGAGACCACCACACTGGCCAAGGAAAGCAACCGTACATAAAACAGTCAAAAACATAAGGCAACAACACCTCAATGAGTAAGAGTACACAAAAGGAAACCCTATCAAGGAACCATGCATACCAGAAATGGACAGAGCCCCAGCTACAGAGAACCCACAGCCGTAACCAAAGTAACAGGAGCCAAAGAGCACATAATGTGTGGAAATAAGGCCCTAAGCGACCCAACTGTTGTGTCCTGCGAAACACGTTCTAGTGTCTCAACAGACACAGAGTTAGTAGCCACTCCCCTATGGGAGTGGGCACACTTGCACCCCACACGCATCCCTCACAGGCGTCATGAGTGACATGAGCCTGTTAGTAAAAGGGCCCGGGTGCACGGGCTAGTGGCCAGTTACTACCCTATATTTCCATGTGTCAGTGTCGATCATTCATCTTCATGCGGGCCTGAGGCCCAACATGACACCAGCCAGCCAAACCAATGCCGACATCCAGACCAAAGGGAAGCCCACCAAACTGAGGAGCCAGAACTGAGCCCAGGCGCACAGAGAGAGGAACAAGCTGACAACCCCAACAAGGTCAATAGATTATGAGTAAAACACTGAGAAGAAAGGACAATGCCGACCAAAGCTTCCGGCAAGTATGCATGTTCCAAAACCACACGCAGAAGGTATAGGACAACCCACATCACTTGGGTGCACTCCGAAGAAGGTGAGGAAGCCATCCGGCACCAATGCTGAAGGATCCCCAACCCAAAAACCAGACAAGGGCGCGAATATCATAGCAGACCAACAACAAGACACAACCTGAAGGCCACATGAAGCAGCAGCTCAAGCCAAGGCCATCATCCCAGGCATAAGGGACAACAACCCCTTACCAAGACTCCGAGATACAAGATCTCCAGAAGATCCCACAACATAGTCCAACGTAATCCACAGCACAGTCAAAATTTCATTTCAAAAAGGTATTTTGAATTAGTAAGTCTTCCTCTTTCCACGTGTAAGTTATCTGATTCCGTTTAATTAATTAATTAAACTGAAATACGCAGGCGGTCTCCCATCCATGAACCAACCCGGGCCGGCCCCATCAAACTTCAGAGAGTAGACGCAATGAGCATGACAAGGCATGGTGAGGCTCAACCGGCCACATAAAAATGCCAACACCCCTCCATGCGAAGGAGCATGCAGCGTAATACTTGTGGTACTAGTGTCTTATCTTTATTTCCATTATAGAATGTAGATTATTTTATGTCATGCAGAATGTGTTTATGCAATACTTAGAATTTACTGATGTAATGGTAGAATGGAACATGTAGTGTTGGTTCGGGGAGAAAAGGTTGAATTTTGATTTGACTGGAGGCTTCCTTCGTGGCTCCAGTGAGTCGTATATTTCTGCACTAAATAAATTATATTTTTAACCTATTTTGACTGCTGCAATTCTTTACAATACTGAAGCAGGAAGTCAAGAGGCAAGCCCCAAACGTCTTGCCCCAGCGACCCAATCCAAACAGAGCATCGTGCAGGAGAAACACACAAATAGTGTATGAACCACTGCCCGCTCGTATGGCAACATCGTAAGGAATGTATTCAATGATGGCAATGATGGCACAGTGAAAGCAACCCGTAAGTGAACTCTGTAACTGCCCTTCCTTCCTCCTTTTCAGGCTCTCTCGCATTGTTTTCAGTGCCGGTATTGTAGTAGTACTTGAGCCCAGAATTGACTCCTTGCGAGAGTGCGTCGTGGTGAAGCGCGTGACGCATCACTGCTACGTCCTCATCGCCAGGACATGGGCTGGCCAAAATGATGTCCAGGGCCGCTACTGGTAGCGCTCGTGTGCTACAAGATTGACGGCCCCGAGATGGACCAACAACTAACAAGCAAGCACAAACGCGGGACGTTGCAGCAGCAATTTGCATGGATGCTGTGACTGACAGTAGTGTCAGTGAGTGTCCCCAAATAAATTATAAAGTCTGCCACAACGGGCCACCAGTGCCGTGCGGCTGCCTCTAAAATAGTGCCACCTGGGGGGTGTGGGGGGACCGCCACCCCCCCCCCTCTCTATGCCGCAGAATTGCAATTTCTCTGGTGCTGTATCCACAACCATACAGTTCACGGGTGTTTGATGACTAGAATAACTAAGCAGGGAGTTCGAGACACTTCAACCTTGTTGAAGCTTTTTTTTGCGTGGAACTGTTTACTTTATGCCTGTTTTGTTAACAATTCGCACATTCTTTCCTTTTCAGGTGTGCTTCAGTATATAATTCTCTCAGATGCACTAAAGTAATTTTTTTGCACACGTTTCAGCAAGTAATTGCCTAGTATTAACACATTTAAAAAATAATTTTTTCCTGACCCATCAAACTATAATTCCTACTCAAAACTGCTTCTCTAGTATGGTTTTCCCCCTGCCATCCCAGCGGGTTCTCACACTCCTTACCGTCTCTCCTAATTCCTGATGCATCTGCTACCTACTGCGAATACTTCACCTCACAGCATGAACACTAGGTCACTGTTTGTAGCTGATTCTGATAGTATTTTCTTCGAGTTCCCAAAGAACGAGCTCTTTGATCACCCACATGCACAGATTTTGCTTCAAAGCTGCTTTGACCCGTATGTCTCCGCTAAAAGTTCTGCTTTTCAAAGGGCTTGCTGAAATAAACTCTTGCTAATATTTATCCTGTCTGTATTCCAGCTCTAACATTTACACGACCTAGAAATCAGCACGTGATTCCAGTCAGAAACTTGGCAGCGGTTACTCAGTCGAAGCTGATCAAGGGCTTTCATACCCCTGCACCGCTCATCTACATAAAATGCTGGTAGCGCTAACAAAATCACATCCAAAACTTAGATCCCTTTAAACTTCCTCCCAGGGTGACCGTTTCACTGCTATTTGGTGTCGTTTTTTTCTCTCAGGCATGTGTCAGAAACTGATTGGTTGACACTGTTCTCAAAACAGTGATCAATGCAAGGCACTGGGGCTATGGCGTCTCTGCTTTATCTGCTGGGAAAATATATATCATCACTCCATGGAGGTCACAGTGTTCGCAAGAAGTATGTTCCTTTAGTCACTTGCCAGAAATAATCAAATTCTTAACATCACCTGAAGGGGAAGACGACGTGACAACAGTGAGAGACTGCACCAATTCAAATGACATGCAAGGACGATCATTGCTGTCAGGCTGGAAAATTTCCTTCAAACTTATTATCTCATTTGTGTTGTTTGTTTACATAAAATGAATACACTGGTAATACATTGCTTAAGCAATTTGCCAACAACACTCAGCTGAAATCTTTTTTTAATTCATGTTTCCATTAATGTCATTGTGTTTCGACATGACAAATTGTATATATTACACTGTTACGCATGGCACAATTTTTTCAATTTCTTTCTTTCTTTCTTTTCAATCCATATGGAGATAGTATTTCCTTTACACCAACACCAATTTTGGGGGCACACTGCTTCCTCCATGGAAAGGATAAACGTTGGATCATTTTGTATCGTGGAAATGAGTTCAAGAAAAATTAGAGAAATGTCGCAAACTCTTGAGTATTTTTTTAGGGAAATCACCAGTGCTTTATTTGTACAAAATTAGGTTTAGGGCCCCGGTATATTTATTACACACGGATCGACTGCAACTGACACAACCCAAATGCCACTTTAAACTGCAGGTTTAAACCCCTGTTTTATCACTTTTTTCCGCGGCGGAAAAGCTCTAATATGGTGGCGGTGTCTCTCAGACACCGTCCGCCATATTAGGAAGGGCTTTAAAAAATGCTTTTCCGCGGCGGGTTTTCCGCCGTGGAAAAGCTTGTGTAACTTCACTGCGGGAGCCCGTTGCGGGCCCCCTAGGTGAAGGGGGGGTGGTGGGTGCACATGTGGGGTACCTATGGTACCCCCCTGCATTTGTATGCAGAAATCGGCAGGCACCGCACGGTGCCTGCCGCTTTCTGCATACAAATGCAATGTATACATTTTTACCATTGCGGCGGATGCAGCTTGAAGCCGCACCCGCCACAATGGTAAAAATAGAGGATGTGACCGCCAGGGTGGCGGTCACATCCTAATTGCACAGGAGGGAACTCCGCAGGCAATGCGGAGGTTCACTCCTGCTCTATGGTGGCGGACGGACTCAGGTCCGTCTGCCATCATAATCGGCCCCTAAGTTTGCACTTTAGGTAAGCGAAAACAAACAAAAAAATAAAAGGCAACAAAATGAATGAAATGCACTTAAATGAAGAGTCAAACAGTCAAATTAAATTGTTTTTGCAACAAGGTTCATTAGTCATAATTTAACAATAGAAAGCATCAAATACATTTATACACCAGCACATATTAAGAACTGGGTAACCCCACACTGGAATGCCCAAAACTCACCATCAAAGTTGTGTAGGAATGCACATTTTTAAAGGTCCCCTCGTTTTATGATTAGATTCTCCTGGCATTTTTAACTTAGAGTGCTAGGAGGGTGCTAACCAGTCACTCAGTACGTGTGCTCTGATCCCCAAGCATAGTCTAAAATTGTCTAACACCAATTTGGCATATTTCACTTTTAACTATAGCAAAAGAAGTGTATGTATGTATGTATGTAATTATGCATTCATGTATGTAGGTATGTATCTGGCAGTCATATAGCACAAACATAGCAAACAATTATCAGAGTACAGTACACCATCTACTGCAAACAAAGTCATTGAGCAATAGCAGAGGCAACTAGGTTCTAATAGTAGAAGTGTAGGGTACTATATCCTTGGGGATTTGTATAGAGCGGCTAATCACCCAAGAGGGTATCCAGGCGCTGACTACTACTGCTACTGGATTGTGATGTAATTTTTTTAAAGAGGAGCATCTTCAACTCGTTTCTAAATTGGAGTAGTGTTAGGTGAGCTGATGGATACAGAGATGTTGCTCCAGATCCTGGGTTCAGCAATGGGCTAATTTAATGAGACCTTTACTAGAACCTATACCATTTTAGGTGCCTTGTTACTAATGGTAGTTGCAGACTTACCACTACCAGCAATCCACTTCCAACAGTCATGTTTGAATCCCATTTTATGAGTCTGTAAAGTTTTGTTGACTCCTAAAATGAGTTGTGACTTTATAGCGAATTGGTATTCGTAAGGGACGTGCTTTGGCCATCTCTTCCAAATACTGGTTTGGTATGAGATATATCAGTAATTTGCAACCAGAAGTACAATTTCAAACAATTAAGAAGTTACAGACTCCCAAGTTGGCACTCATTCTCTTTGTGAATTGTGGTACAGGGGGAGTATGCAGTGGTCCAGGAGACTACGGCAAACCCTCACTAAGGGGCCCATTATGATGATGGGCAGACTTAGTCCGCCCGCCATCATACCGGGACCCGGGACCGCCCGTCATAAGGGTGGGGGTTCCGATCAGGGCATTAGGATGCACCCACCACACAAGCGGGCGCATCCTGTATATGTACCATTGCGGCGGGCGGAGCAGAAATCTCCGCCCGCCGCAATGGTAAAAGTGCAAGTTGTGCTTTTCTAAGCGCGACATGACAGGCACTGCGCGGTGCCTGCCATGTTGCACTTAGAAATGCGGGGGGGTACCATAGGTACCCCCCATGTGTACCCCCCAAGCCACGGCCTTCCAGGGGGCCCGCAAGGGGCCCCCGCAGGGAGTCTCCGCATGCCTTTCTGTGGTGGCCAATGCCGCCACGGAAAAGCATCAGCAAAAGCCCATTGTAATATGGCGGGCGGTATCTAACAGACACCGCCTCCATATTAATCTTTTTCCGCCCCGGCCTCAAGGCGAACGGGGCGGAAAACAGGCGGGCGGTGTTTCACACTGCCACGGTCCCCTCCGCCATCCTAATATGGTGGGGGGAATTTGGCAATAGATGTCGGGCAGATTTGCTCCGCCAGGCTGGCGGTGGCCACCGCCAGCCTGGCAGAGGAAATCCGCCCGACATCGTAATGGACCCCTAAATGGCTGCTTTAAAAGGTTCCTTCCTAAAAGCAATTTCATGAATGGTGGACTGCTGACCCCTGCAACATCCTTGTAATGCAACCTACCTAATGAATATTAATTAGATAGATAGGTAGGAGAAAGAGTGGTTGCAAATTACAACCACTTTTTGAGACCAGCATCTTCACCCATCTAACCCTATATGCCTGCTGTCACTATAGTATATATGGATTGATTTAAATTGCCTTTCTCTGCGAAGGCCTTGGTAGCGTTTTCCTTGATTAACACTACTTATGCATATAATTCATAGAGGTCAATTCAGGAAGAAAAATATAAAAGTACAGTAAGAGTCCTATGACTCCACCTGAATGTATTTTAACATATTTTTGCAATTCACAAAGCAGATGTAAAAGAATGCGGGGAAAGCCACACAAGGAACATTTTTACAATGGTACCTGTCATTGATCTTTTTAAGGCTGACTATTCAATGAGCAAGAGAATGTGCAAAAAAAAAAAAATATATATATATATATATATATATATATATATATATTCACAGAAAAAACCATAGGTTATAGACCATATATAGTTAGGAATTAGCATTTACAAAACCTTGAAAATTCACTGAAAAAACCATAGGTTATAGACCATATATAGTTAGGAAATAGCATTTAGAAAACCTTATTTTACTCACACAAAACCATTGAAATTCCATATATAGTTAGTTGCACTAACTATATATCGCGCACCTGCAATCCACTGCTGATGATGTCACATATTACATCATTCATGACATGGTCAGTGACATCACTGATGACATCACTGATGACATCTCAAATGACATCACTGATGACATCACTGATGACATCTCATTTGACATTACTGATCACATCACTGATGACATCATTCATGTGATGATACAATGAACCTCTTCAGACTCTAATATAACCTTAGATACACTCAGTGTAAACAGACACTCACAGACTGTCACTCATCCATGGAGTTACTCACACACCTAGTCAGTCTTGCAAAGAATCAATCACACCTCGATTTCCTCAACTATATAGTTATACACACCTTACTTATTGGAACATATAATAACACATATTTACTCTGTTATACAATCCCTGATACAAGTTCACAATAATCCATACAGCCACTCACACATTCACTGGCTCTTATGCACAGTTATTTATATATGTCAACTATCACATGTACTGTGTTTTACATATGTACTTACTTTGACATGTAGCACTGAGATATCCATTCACTCACCAATACACTCATGCACACAGTCAACCGCCCATACAGATGTTTCCACATGCACTTTTGAACCCATACATCTAGTGAATCAACTGCTCACACATCTATGCACAGAGTCATACACCTCCCAGACACCCACACACACACTCAGTCTCCCATACAAATACTTGGGCAACTAATCAATAACCCATATAGTTAGTCATATAGCTAATGATCAACACATGCATCAGATTACAAAACAACAGACACAATGATGCACAATTTAAAACAGTTTAGTCACTAACCCATGCACTCAGTGAGACACATTTAATCACTCACTTATACAGTCAGTCATGCACCTACTAAATCCTTCATCCAGACACTTATACATCCACTCATTCTTCAATATGTAAGACATATTTTAACTTTACAGAAGCATACAGTCACTGGATGTTGTCATCAGTGATGTCATCAGTGATGTCATTTGAGATGTCATCAGTGATGTCATCAGTGATGTCACTGACCATGTCATGAATGATGTAATATGTGACATCATCAGCAGTGGATTGCAGGTGCGCGATATATAGTTAGTGCAACTAACTATATATGGAATTTCAATGGTTTTGTGTGAGTAAAATAAGGTTTTCTAAATGCTATTTCCTAACTATATATGGTCTATAACCTATGGTTTTTTCAGTGAATTTTCAAGGTTTTGTAAATGCTAATTCCTAACTATATATGGTCTATAACCTATGGTTTTTTCTGTGAATTTCATTGGTTTTTTAACAGCTAATATCTGTAGCTGTAAAATGTATTCTTCTTTAAATCCAAAAATATATTTTATATGTTTATGAATATTTTTTTTTTTAAATATTTTTTTTTTCTTCGTTCCCGCTTCGCGAATCAGGAAGCTTCCCGTTAGCTGACCTTGATGCCGCGAAATAGACCGCGAGCCGGTAAACGTTTCTTTACCGCAAGTGCCGCGTTAGAAAACAACATCGTGACGCCTCCCGTCCGCATGACGTTCCACGTTGTCGCTTGATACGTCATATGACGTGCTACGTTAGCGAACTGGTACGCGAAGCGAGTGCCAAAGCGCAGGTTTCTGGAAGCAAACAGGGAGGCCCTGCAAAGCGCTTAACGTAAACACAGCAAGTCATGTGACTTGGTAATAACACTTTTCATTGGTTCATTTCACTTTTGGTTTCCTAATGATGTAAGACTAGGTCATATAATCTAAAATGAACACTTTTGATTGGTTGAGAACTCTTGTTTTTCCCAAATGATGAAAATCCCTCCTTCTTTCCTCACTCTGACTTTCATCATTGTGAGAGAAAGACCCTTTGTGATCACTGAGCAATGGCTTCTTTAGTAGCTTCAGCTGGTGCTTCCCCACCACCTCCACCACATCCAAGGAAGAGTGGACCACCTGCTCAAGTTGTAATTCAACAAGAAGAAGAAGAAGAGGAACAGGAGGACGAGCACGAAGAGAGGCAGTTTTTGCCTGAGCAGCCCAAGACGTCTCACCGGAAAGAAAACTTCATTTGGCAATTTTTTAAAATTCCCAAAGGTCAGAAAAAAGTAAATGCAAGATACGTAACTTGCCTTATATGTCAAGATAGACTGTCCAGAGGGACCGACAAAAAATACAGTTTCGGAAACTACACAATGCATCGCCATATGACTAGGTGGCATCCTAACAACTACAGTGCTGCACAGTTTCGGAACGACCTAGATAATCTCCCTATTATGGCCAGAAGATCTGTTGTACCGGAAGTAACGGGACCAGAGGGCAGGGAGATGGTGCCAAATATACAAATGAGATTTGGTGAAGTAAAACACACCTGCGTATTTTGCGATGGATTCATTTCCTACGGAGAAAGAAGCATCACTCTGATCAACAGAGCTATTGACTATCATATGCAAGTTTGTCCGAAACGCCCAAAATAATAAATACTTCTTTTTTTTGTTTTGTTGCTCCTGTTGAGCCCTTTACAATGAATCGTTTTCATTGCCCCCTCCAAGAAAAACCCAAAAAAATATAAAACTGTTCCGAAAAATTCAAAAACAGTAAAAAAATGTTCAGAAAAATAAAAAAAAAAGTTCTTTTCAGAACTACCTCCCCGTTATTAAAAAATTGGTACAATATTTGGAACTGTGCCAACCTCTATTTCTCTTAGTTCGCTTCCTAGTTCGCTCGCTGGTACGCGAACTGGAAGCGAACCAAAAACAGTAAGTATAAGGGAAGGAAACACACACTTATGTTAAAAGAAAGACAGCTATAGGGGAGTAAACTAGAGATACTATTACCCATAATCCACTACTGATGATGTCACATATTACATCATTCATGACATGCTCAGTGACATCATCAGCAGAGGATTGCGGGTTTTTTGGCAACATGCCTTATCCACGGTTTAATAACGCTGCCTTTTGCTTTATATAAGTTTTCAAATTGTATGAAATATATACCAATAGGTCTTTATGAACCTTTAGGTAGTGCTTTTGTTCATGAGGTCTGGTCGCTTCCATACACATACAGATGTTTCAAAGATGATCAAGAAGTTTATCTGAATGGAGAGGAATGCACTGAGACGCCAGATCATTCACTAATGTGTAGGCACATACAGTTACACGATTCATGCAACAAACACCGACCAAATATGGCTTGCGTGTTGCAAGGCACGCCAGTTCCTGCTATCATCCCCACGTTCAAGTTGTTGGAAAATGGTAGTTATTTGATGCTCAATAATGAAGATTGTTCTGAGTTAATTAAAAGTATTCCTTTTATCGTAACAGTAAGTGAACGGGTTATTTGCTGCAGAAATGTTCTATTTCCTCCCACACATGAACATAGGGAGTTTTCAATCTGGCCACAAATACCAACCTTGGGACACGTTTCAACGGCATGACAAGAATAAGAGCTCTTTTGTCTCAGAGAGAGGTGGCCTTGAGTTCGGCCCGTGAAACTTTCGTACTTCACATAGCGAACACCCGTACACAGGTTTGCCTTTCAATTTCAGCAACATGTTTCCGACTATCTTTAACGCATCCTCCACAAAATCCCTGGCACACTTTTTTAAAGTTGTTACCAGTGGTCTCGTGACTTCATTTGAGAAAATCTTTGGAGTCATCCCTGCTCCCTTTCATTCCATTTTCTCCACTCTGGTTCGTGGATTGCATTTTTACTTGCATTACCAGCAGACGCTCTTGTGCTTTTTTACATTTTTAAATATGGATGTCCCTCCTATGCAACCTCCGACCCTGCAGCTGCTGACACTGTTCCGCAATCGCATGCTAGAATATTATGGCACAATGCCGTTGGCGATATTAAGCACGGCATATGGATTATCTTTTCGGTTCTCCTACTTCACCTGTGTCCAGCCTGTATTTCACTGCCTGACCTGTGATTTCGATTGGGCCATTGATTTGTGTCTCTGCGGACCGGTTTCTCCTGACGTCGACTTTAATCAGCTGATGACTCCTATCATTACTCACGAGTTGATTTGTCCTGGCGAAAGGATTATGGCTGTGGCATTGATGCATGGACTACTTGGTCCCTGGAATTTACTGGCGGCAGCACAGTCTTTCTTGGAACACAGATTTCTTGAAAACCCACCGAGCTGTCCTCTGATGGTGATAGAGGATCCGGTGCTGGGAGAGCACGTATGTTCTTTTCCGCTTTTAAATTGGATGGCTGAACTGTTTTCGGATGAAGACGGTGACTTCCTATTGGAGGCTGTTGCAGCTTATTTTGCATACACAGTTATGTCATAGACCTTTTTCATGTTTCATATGCTGAGTACTAGCATTTCATTGACAATTCATTGACTTATTTGTCAAGTTTTTATTATTTACCTTGCCTATTGGCTTAAGACTCGATAAAGTACTTGGCTGTTTTATTTTTCTTTAGCATTGAATTTTCCTAGTTTTTAATGCTTTACCTTGCGGACCGTCCACATATAAACTTGCAATCTGCTCTCATGAGATGGCACTTCTATTATCTTATTCAGTTCGTTTCCGGATCATGAGGAGGTGTCATCTAGGTCCTGGATATCTTTACACCGTGTTAAGTTAGCATGGGCTCATTACCGGTTTAAACGCCATTTTTCCTTTTTTGCAACTTCTGCACACGACACTTAGTTGTTGCTTTAGCTTTCCACCTAGTAGTTCATCGTGGTTTACATGAGAATAATATGTTATTGGTCTACTATCTGCTTTACTTGTTAAACTATATCTGTACAGCGAGTGCTAAAGTTTCAAGAACAACACGATACAGAATTGTTATGAGGTCTGATCTCCACGACTTCATACTCATAACATAAGTGCAACTTCTGCCAATTCTGGGCATGAGGCGGGTTTTATATTGCTTTGCCGAACACACATACACAACAGTTGATGCGGTTCACATGAAGAGAGAGCTGGTGTATGCTGATGTGATTCCTTCAAATCTAAGACACTAAAGTATGGGCACGCCCTAAACCAACACAAAGAGACCTTCTTAGCAAATAATATAATATGTGTATTAGGGAGGGTGAGATATAAGCAGCCGCGGGCCGTGGAGGGAGTTACGGTGAGGCAGGGAGGCGGGGAGGGGGAGAAGCAGGGTGGAGCCCTCTCTACCTTGCCCCTCCCCCTCCCCGCCTCCCTGCCCCACCGTAACTCCCTCCACGGCCCGCGGCTGCTTATAAGTGTTGCTAACTCTTATTCATTTACAGCATGTTAACATACTGTCACCATTCGCTTTTTATGTACTAGTAACTATGCTGGTAATTTTGCTACTGATAATATGTGTACTTGTATTCTCCACCCTGCTTCTCCCCCTCCCCGCCTCCCTGCCTCACCGTAACTCCCTCCACGGCCCGCGGCTGCTTATAAGTGTTGCTAACTCTTATTCATTTACAGCATGTTAACATACTATCACCATTCACTTTTTATGTACTAGTAACTATGCTGGTAATTTTGCTACTGATAATATGTGTACTTTTATTATCTAAGGTACTACGCCTGAGAAGACGGCATTAGTAAATAAACATTTCAAATACACATGTGTTCTTCTTAACTCCATGTTCTGGTTTCTAAGAAATATATAACGACCGACTGTTCATGAGTTCCACGTATCCTGAGGTACTATAAGTTCATATTCTGGATTGTCTAAACATTGAGAGTTTGTTATATCCAATGTGACACTGTACCTAGCTTGCTAAATAGTTTTTGATTACTAACGTGAGTTTTGGGACACCCTAATTCGCCGAGGTTCCAATCCTCTGTCCACAGTTCTGTGTGAGAACAGAAACCCTGCGACAGGGGCACCCCCGACCCTTGCTGGACCTTCATCACACTTGCGATACAACTCCAGCAATGCGCCACCTTTACGGCACAGATACATCACGCATCTGTGCTGTTTTTGCCCCATGATGCGCCGCATTGTAAATGCAGCACACCATAGGTGACGGAACAGCGGCACAGAATGACTAACACATCCCTGATGATGCGCCAGTCATCATAAATCTATCCCTATGCTTCTTATCTTGTTAGAGATGAACCGCCATATGTATCATCAAAGTTATTTGCATTTCCTAAATAGCGAACTTTAAGGAATAAATAGCGATTCTTTACCATTCCTAGTTTGCGATGAGCTATTTGCTAATTAGCCGAATGTAGCCCAATGAAGCCCAATGTAGCCCAATGTAGCCCAAAGATGGCCGCCAGACACACAAAAAAACAAATGTAGCCCAAATATCAGCCAGATGTAGCCCAACTATAGCCCAGTGACAGAATGACCAATCAGCTTCGCAAACCTCCGTTACGCGAAGCGGAGCGCTGTTACAGATATATATCTTTTTTTGAACGTTAATTTCTCAAAATCCACTGGAGCACATATATTGAGACCTAGCAAAGGCACATCGGGCTACCAGTCCCTAATATTTTGCCAAGTTTCGTGCAAATCCATTCAGCCGTTCAATTATTATTTTTATTATTTTTTTTTGCCCCGCGGGGCCCTTTTAAAACCTCCACATCAAACCTAGGGGGTCAGCGAGGATCTACTATGCCCCCTTATAGTTATTTCCCCCTTTGTTTTGACCTCCTCTTGTCTCTCGATCCTACCGAGAGACAAGATGGCGGCCGCTACGGACTGTTTGGAATGTTGACAGACGCCGGAGAACCAATCAGCTTCGCTTCACAAAGCTCCGTTGCGCGAAAAGTCCGCGAACCAGAGCGCTAACCGGTCCGCTGTTACAGATATATATCTTTTTTTAAACGTTAATTTCTCAAAATCCACTGGAGCACATATATTGAGACCTACAAAAGGCACATCGGGCTACCAGTCCCTACAATTTTGCCAAGTTTCGTGCAAATCCATTCAGCCGTTCGGGCTAAAAGTGAGGCCAACCGCCCTATGGAAAACTCAATGTTAAAAACACGTTTTGGGACCCCCCTTTTTTCTCGGCCCCCACTGGACGAACCCCCCCCAAATTTTCAAGGGCTGCTCAGAAACAAAATGTGCCATTTTCCTGAAAATTTCAGCCAATTCCGTCCACAAACGCCAAAGTTATTAGACATAGAATTTTCAAAAAACCCATAGAGAAAAAATCCTAACTATATATACCTACTGGCGACCGCCAGTAGGTAATATATATATATATATATATATATATATATATATATATATATATATATATATATACAAACAACGAGTTGCCTGCAGTGAGGGAGCCCACACAAGTATATTCATTCAGCAAACATCTTTAATGAAGGACAGCGTAGGAAGCAGCATGGTACCTCGCACACATCAAAAAGTCCAGGCCAACGCGTTTCGTGCCTGGCAGCACTTCCTCATGGGCTCTGGGCTAACAGGTAAGGACTCCGGAAGTTTGTAACAGCACCTGTTAAATGTCCTGACACCCCGCCCGGATGGGCGTGGCCACCCGCGTGGCCTCCTGGTAGTCGTAGTGCCGTTAGTCTTACTCCAGTGAGTTGTCGTGCCTCCCTGGTAGTTTAAAACTGTATTCATCCAAGTAGATTGCGATAAGCACTTCAGCCGCTTCAAACGCCCGCTTACACCTTCTTTAACTGATACTTGTTCCTTGAGCTGCCGCGTCATGTGGCGCCGCAGCAGGTCTTCACAGAATGAAGCAGAGCTCTCCTCGCGGCTCAGGCGGTGCCACAATACATCCAAACAACGAGTTGCCTGCAGTGAGGGAGCCCACACAAGTATATTCATTCAGCAAACATCTTTGGTGTGTGATTTGAGCGGCTTAGCCTGAGCCGCATAGGAGCCTCGCTGCATGTGTGCAGCCCTGCGGCAGCGCCAATCGACGCTGCAGCATGAAGGAAGGGTGAAGCCTTTGATGGATGCCATTCAGCAATACATGCAGTCTCGCCGTGCCCCACGACCCACTTGGGATCAATTTAGTCTTATTCTTCAACAAGAGTCAGGCGACTCACTTGAGAAGAAAACAAAGCACTACAAGTACCAGTGTCCCACCAGTCCGGTGGCCACGCCCTGAGAGGCGGGAAACTTGCATACAATACAGTGCCGAGTTAAAAGTGATGACTCTTGCGGAAGCGACGCTCACAGCCTATGAAGAAGTGCTGAACTGCACGAAACGCAGCGGCTGAAATTTTATGAAAGTGATGCTTTCCTGGACTCAATGGACATTGCTGTTCCCTCAATAAATGTATGGCGAACCTAACTTACCCTTGTGGGTTCCTTTACAAAAGGCAACTTTTAGTGTTTGATATAAATATATATATATATATATATATGTTATATATATATATATACATATATATATATATTACCTACTGGCGGTCGGCAGTAGGTATATATAGTTAGGATTTTTTCCCTATGGGATTTTTGAAAATTCTATGTCTAATAACTTTGGCGTTTGTGGACGGAATTGGCTGAAATTTTCAGGAAAATGGAACATTTTGTTTCTGAGCAGCCCCTGAAAATTTGGGGGGGGGTTTGTCAAGGGGGGGCCGAGAAAAAAGGGGGGTCCCAAAACGCGTTTTTCCCATGTTAATTTCCATAGGGCGGTTGGCCTCACTTTTAGCCCGAACGGCTGAATGGATTTGCACGAAACTTGGCAAAATTGTAGGGACTGTTAGCCCGATGTGCCTTTGCTAGGTCTCAATATATGTGCTCCAGTGGATTTTGAGAAATTAACGTAACAGTACCCCGGGCAGCGCTCCGCTTCGCGTACTTTTCGCGTTACGGAGCTGATTGGTTCTCCGGCGTCTGTAAACATTCCAAACAGTCCGTAGCGGCCGCCATCTTGTCTCTCGGTAGGATCGAGAGACAAGAGGAGGCCAAAGCGAAGGGGCAAATGACCATAAGGGGGCATAGTAGATCCTCCCTGACCCCCTAGGTTTGATGTGGAGGTTTTAAAAGGGCCCCGCGGGGCAAAAAAAAAAAAAAAAAAAATCGAACGGGTGAATGGATTTGCATGAAACTTGGCAAAATTGTAGGGACCGGTAGCCCGATGTGCCTTTGCTGGGTCTCAATATATGTGCTGCAGTGGATTTTGAGAAAATAAAGTTCAAAAAAAGATATATATCTGTGACAGTGTCCCGGGTAGCGCTCCGTTTCGCGTACTTTTCGCGTTACGGAGCTTTGCGAAGCGAAGCTGATTGGCTCTCCGGTGTCTGTAAACATTCCAAACAGTACGGAGCGGCCGCCATCTTGTCTCTTGGTAGAATCGAGAGACAAGAGGAGGCCAAAGCGAAGGGGCAAATGACCATAAGGGGGCATAGTAGATCCTTCCTGACCCCATCGTTTTTTTTGGTGGGGTGCGCCCGGTTAGCGTAACGGGAAGCGGACTGGGGAGCGTACTACAAGGAAACAAGAATGATTGACTTTTAACTTATTGTATGTTTATAGACTTTTTTTTTCTTTTTTTTCTGCTGAGTGACGTCTCGGCCTATCTCCACGGGATGCAGTCCCTACCATCTCGGCGTTTAAGCCCAGGGGGACCGGTAGTGTGGGAGAGATAACGTCTGTTAACGTTCAATTCGAAGGAAATCAGGAAGTGTTGAAAAACATTGTCTGCGCCATCTTGCCTTTTTTCAAATGCCACACTTTTGTCGTGCACGGCAGCCATTTTAGATTCCTTGACCAGACCCACTCTCTGCACGCTGTCGATCCTTAGCATGGCTCCCCACCCTCGCAAGCATCTCCCCCAGGCACTGGTCACCCCCGCTCTCTGTCTTATGCATGGGCAATAAACCTCCCCCCATCTGCGCTGTTCTTCCCTGAGAATCACACCCTGTGCCCGCCCGACACCTCCCTTTCGCCCTATTCACTACCGCACCCTCTGACACTCCTCTTCCTCTGTGTCCGATTGTCCAGGCCGGTCCCAGGCTATCAGGTAGCCCTGCAGATGTAGTTTATGGCCCCAGCTGTAAAGAATCACCCCTCTTCAAAGGAGTTATAGTAGATCAAGGCCCACACCCGATGAGATCCGTCACACCACACGCGTTCCTACTATCTGAAAACCATCCTGTATTGTGATTGGGGAGGGGACCGAGCCTAAAGCGGAAGATTCCAGGGATGCCTCTTTGTACATCAAAGTTTTTACAATTATGTGTCACATTAAAAATATATAGCACTCCAACAAAGTAGTAGGATTATAAAACTTTAATAACTTATAAATATATACAACGCAACAAAAGCAGTAAAAACATTTAAACATTTTTAGGAAAAAAGAAGGAACAATGGTCAGTAGCGGTCGGTTGTGCGAATAGTCCCAAGGCAGCACAACGTCCTGAGTTCTGGATGGCACCAAGGTGATGTTGCCTGGGTGCCGCACTGGTTTTGGGTATCCTACAATGCTGCTCCGAATAACGGCGTGGGGCGTTCCGGGGGGTGGGTCGTCAGTAGCGGTCTGTTGTGCGAATAGTCCCAAGGCAGCAGAACGCGCTGAGATGTGGATGGCACCCAGGTGATGTCCAGTAAGTTGCCGCACTGGTTTTGGTATCCTACAATGCTGCTCCGAATAACGGCGTGGGGCGCCCCGGGGGGGGGGGTGAGGCGGCGTGAACGGGCCTCCCCAGGTGGAGGCTCGTCTGCTGTAGTGGGGCGCCCCTTTACCGTTTCAGTTGCCATTCCGTCCGCTTTTGGTACACTGTGTCAAAATCTGCCGTTCAGCTGAGTTGCGCCCACTCTTGCGGTGCAGCGATAGGCGGCTGCCACAGGATTCTCAAAATGGCGGCAGGCTCTTTCCTTTTTGGGCCTGGTCCACTGAAATCGCCCTGGGACACCTTGGAAATCGGACGCTTGTCTGCTAGGTCTTGGACCCCATTCTCGAAAGCGTCCCCTCAGCCTTGAGGATTCTACAAAAGTCTTGGCGGCCCCCGACTCCTGCAGGCTTCCGGTGGGGAGCGGCTGCCATGATTGCTCGCGGAATGATCACGATGGAGCCACGAGATGGTGGTGCTCTCATGCTGACGCCAGCTTCAGTCTGAAACATCCAGAAACAAGGTGGGGCTTTCATCGTTTGGGAAAAAAAAAAAGTTTTCATCCAATGAAAAGTGTTATTTTTAGGTCATATGATCAAGCCTTCCATCATTAGGAAACCAAAAGTAAAATGAACCAATGAAAAGTTTTGTAAACAAGTCACATGACCTGTTATGCGGCATAGGGTATAAAAAGCGTAGAAAATCCGTTGGCACGTGAGGCGGCGTCAGTAGCGGACCGATGTGCGAATAGGCCGAAGGCAGCACAACGCGCCAAGATCCGGATGGCACCGAGGTGGTGTCTAGCAAGTTGCCGCACTGGTGTGGCCATCCTACAATGCTGAAAGTCGGCGTGGGGCGCTCCGTTGGCCTGTGAGTTCGCGTCAGTAGCGGACCGATGTGCGAATAGGCCGAAGGCAGCAGAACGCGCCAAGATCCGGATGGCACCGAGGTGGTGTCTAGCAAGTTGCCGCACTGGTGTGGCCATCCTACAATGCTGAAAGTTGGCGTGGGGCGCTCCGTTGGCCTGTGAGTTCGCGTCAGTAGCGGATCGATGTGCGAATAGGCCGAAGGCAGCACAACGCGCCAAGATCCGGATGGCACCGAGGTGGTGTCTAGCAAGTTGCCCCACTGGTGTGGCCATCCTACAATGCTGAAAGTCGGCGTGGGGCGCCCCGTTGGCCTGTGAGATGGCGTCAGTAGCGGACTGATGTGCGAATAGGGCCAAAGGCAGCGCAACGCGCCAAGATCCGGATGGCACCGAGGTGGTGTCTAGCAAGTTGCCGCACTGGTGTGGCCATCCTACAATGCTGCGCCGAAAGTCGGCGTGGGGCGCTCCGTTGGCCTGTGAGTTCGCGTCAGTCAGTGGGGGTTGTTTGAGGATCTGACTGCATTGGAAAGCAATGTGATGCTGTGCGTCGCCCCCAAGATGAAGGTTCCTCGGCTGCAGTGGGGCGCCCCTTGGTGTTTCACTCGCTATGCAGCTGAGTTGCGTGCGCACTTGCGGCGAATAGG
Organism: Lissotriton helveticus; assembly: GCF_964261635.1. NCBI lineage: Eukaryota > Metazoa > Chordata > Amphibia > Caudata > Salamandridae > Lissotriton > Lissotriton helveticus. Next base: position 669,220,011 of record NC_136057.1, read on the forward strand.
TCGAAGGCAGCACAACAATATTTTCTGAATAGAAGACACCACAAGGCGCTGAGATTCGGTTGGCACCGAGGTGGTGTCTAGCAAGTTGCCGCACTGGTGTGGCCATCCTACAATCCTGCTCCGAATAACGGCGTGGGGTGCCCGAAGGGGGGGGGTAGGAAGCGGCGTGAACGGGCCTTCCCAGGTGGAGGCTCGTCTCCTGTAGTGGGGCGCCCCTTTACCGTTTCAGTTGCCATTCAGCTGAGTTTCGGCCGCTCTTGATGCTACAGCGACAGGCGGCTGCAACAGGACTCTCAAAATGGCGGCCTGTTCTTTGGATTTGGGCCTGGTCCACTAAAATGGCCCTGGGACACCTTAGAACTCGGACGCTCAAATTTTTTTTCCTTTCCTCTACATGCAAAAAAGGTAAATGCCCGGTACGTTACACGCCTCATCTGCCACAATGTACTCTCCAGAGGAACCGAAAAAAAATATAGTTATGGTAACTATACAATGCATCGTCATATGGAGAGGTTGCACCGACTAATTATAGTGCTGCATAAAAGAGAGATTTGGAGGAGAACCCCCGACCTGCCAGTACATTCACCAAAGAAGTGGCACTGACAGCATCAGAGGCAAGGGAAACGGTCCCAAATATTTAGAAGAACTTTGGAAAGATTAAAATGACATGTTTAGATTGTGGCAAATTAATTTCATGTGGACAGATGAGTGTTACTCTAATAAATACAGCATATGAACATCATCATAGTCGATGGTTGGTAGAGACATTTTGACTATATCCTGGACCTGCCCGTCCTCGCCCAAAATGGCGCCGGAATAAATGGGACTCGTAACTCCTTGTTGTGTACTGGTTGCAGAACCTTGAAATCACGAGATACGTATGCAGTTTTGAAGCACATGGCGGGCGGGGACGAGAATTGATTGAATATTTCGACATCCCTATTAATATTAAGTTCTGATGTGTTATTGATTACTGTACTATTGAAAGTTCGAATTAACGTCACCCATGGTACTTGCCCGCAAATGTTCATCTAGATAATTTTATTGTAACTGGCTCTGTCGTATTTTAATTATAAAATGTACGTCCACCGATTCCGCAACTGTTAGACACCTTAGTTCTTGCAACCTAATGGCCCGCCCGTTACGTTCCTCTACAGTGTAAATGTCTACTCATCATATACGATTACAGTTTGCTCCGTGGCCGGCCCACGTGGTTATAGGCCCGTATTTGTATACTGACGTTTTCACAATAAAGGTTTTTAAAAGAAAACATGGTAGTAGTTTTTACATTGGTAAAGTTTTTAATAATAGTCACTGTTTTAGAATCAGTAAAAGGCAAGTGAAATAAAGCAGTCCAATTACATGAAGGGTAAAAGGCATAATACGCAGGAACGCAGTAAAGATAAATGGTCAAGGGCTGTTGTGTTTTCTACTCCTGCAACATAAAGTGATCGATAAGAATCTGATATTCAGGCGTATCGGCGACTAAGACAGCAGGCCGAGCCTCTTTTGCTCAACGGCTCCGTCATGGGACGAAGAAACGCCCTTTTTCTCGAAAAAGGAATATATTTTACTTGCAGGACAGTTGTAAATTTTCCGGGAAAGTACATTAGCCTGGAACATTATAACATATGTTTAAGAAAATATAATGTTCGAAAGTAATAAAAAGCGTAATTTTTAGGTCATATGACCAAGCCTTTTATCATTAGAATAAGAAAAGTAAAATGAACCAATGAAAAGTTTTATTAACAAGTCACATGACCTGTTATGCTTACGTTACGCGCTGCGCGCCGCGCCCCGGATCGCTTCCGGGAAGCTGTGCTTCGCGCACCGGAGCCGCGTCATATGACGCATTACGCGACAACGCAGGTCCAGAATGTAGTCAAAATGTCTCCACCAACCAGCGGTCGGAACACAACCCCTTTCAGCAGGCTAAATAGTTCTGTTAAATGACAACAGAAGGGACAGGCAACAAGAACCATCAGTCAAAGAGGGGAGGGCAAGTTCTTCTCTACCGGGTCACGTTGGGGCGCTACCGGAACTGATCGAATTGGTAGTCTACAGTGTTTCTGGATGTTTCAGACTGAAGCTGGCGTTATTTTAACTTTACAGAAATACACAGTCACTGAATGTTGTCATCAGTGATGTCATCAGTGATGTCATTTGAGATGTCATCAGTGATGTCATCAGTGATGTCATTTGAGATGCCATCAGTGATGTCATCAGTGATGTCATTTGAGATGTCATCAGTGATGTCATCAGTGATGTCACTGACCATGTCATGAATGATGTAATATGTGACATGATCAGCAGTGCATTGCGGGTGCGCGATATATAGTTAGTACTACTAACTATATATGGAATTTCAATGGTTTTGTGTGAGTAAAAAAAGGTTTTTAAAATGCCAATTCCTAACTATATATGGTCTATAACCTATGGTTTTTTCAGTGAATTTTCAAGGTTTTGTAAATGCTAATTCCTAACTATATATGGTCTATAACCTATGGTTTTTTCAGTAAATATATATATATATATATATATATATATATATATATATATATATATATACACATATATATATATATATTACCTACTGGCGGTCGCCAGTAGGTATATATAGTTAGGATTTTTTCCCTATGGGATTTTTGAAAATTCTATGTCTAATAACTTTGGCGTTTGTGGACGGAATTGGCTGAAATTTTCTGGAAAATGGAACATTTTGTTTCTGAGCAGCCCCTGGAAATTTGGGGGGGGTTCGTCAAGGGGGGGCCGAGAAAAAAGGGGGGTCCCAAAACGTGTTTTTAACATTGAGTTTTCCATAGGGCGGTTGGCCTCACTTTTAGCCCGAACGGCTGAATGGATTTGCACGAAACTTGGCAAAATTGTAGGGACTGGTAGCCCGATGTGCCTTTTGTAGGTCTCAATATATGTGCTACAGTGGATTTTGAGAAATTAACGTTTAAAAAAAGATATATATCTGTAACAGCGGACCGGGCAGCGCCCCGGTTCGCGGACCTTACGCGTAACGGAACTTCGCGTAGCGAAGTTGATTGGCTCTCCGGTGTCTGTCAACATTCTAAACAGTCCGGAGCGGCCGCCATCTTGTCTCTCGGTAGGATTGAGAGACAAGAGGAGGCCAAAACAAAGGTGGATATAACTATAAGGGGGCATAGTAGATCCTCCCTGACCCCCTAGGTTTAATGTGGAGGCTTTAAAAGGGCCCCGCGGGGCAAAAAAAATAATACTTTTTTTTTGTTTTTTTGCGTGGGTAGCGCCCGGTCCGCGAACCGGGAAGCGTTCTGGGCAGCGTACTACAATGAAAAATGAATGAGAGACTTTTCAAATGCAGTATGTTAATTGATTGTTGGTTTTGTTGATTATTTTTTATTTTCTTTATTTTTTAAGCATTTTTTTTATTGTGATTGTGTTTCATAATTTATTAAACTTTCTAACATTTCATTGTCAGAAATTTCATAATTATCATGGAATATGCATTGTAGTCTCTGAGGGTGTAAAATGTCCTCATTTGCAAGGAGGTTATCTACTGCTTGTACACATTGCAGTAGTTCATTGTCCCAAGTTTCATCGAAAAATTCAATGTCAATTTGGTCAATTGTATCAATCAATTCTTGGCTGCTCTCTTGCAGGTCCATTTCAAAAGAAACTTGGTTTTCGCCTTCCATTTTGCCTGAAATTTGGATTAAAAAAATATATATTAGTAGAGATAGGGCAATGTTGGGAATAATTTTAGATAGGCATTTTTTATCAGTGAGTTTATCTTTGGGCAGTGTATAGTATCAGAGTGGAAGTAGGAATATAAAAAAGTGTATGTGATTTAACGTAAGTAAATTCATAATTATACAAGAGAAGCCTAACTCCATCCATAACTATAACAGAGAAGTCTATCTAAATCTATAACTACTACAGAGGGATAGTATATAACTATCAGAAAAAGTTTACCATATTAACTTATAGTGCACAATATACTTCAGTTTTAAAAATAAAAACTTACCTTTAGAAAGAAGTTGAAGGAATTAGTGAAAATACTATTGAAATGTACACCAAGAAGTAGTAGTCAAAATGGCTGTGTTTTCTTCTCTTCCTTTATATATATTGAGGTATATAACCAATGAAATGTCAGGTAAAAAAAGTAGAAATGAAAGTAACATTTTCATTGGTTGTCAATTCCAACACTTCAGATGTGTTTTGTGAAGTAATTTACCTCAGGGTATTTAGAGAGGTCTACAGGCTAAATGGCTCAATGGAATTCCAATCAAATTTGTGAAAATGGTAGGGATTGGTATGTAGTATGAGCTAATCTATATTTGGTGAAATTGTCTCCAGTGGCTTTTCTGTGAACTACTTTCCCACCTTTTTTGATGGTGCGCTTCCCAGGGAGCGACCCGGTACGCGAACCGTTGAGCGCCTCGGTTCGCGGACCTTAAGCGTTCCGGGAGTCCACCATTTTGTGTTTCGGTCGAATTAAGATACAAGATGGAGGGCAAATAATGTTCAGAATGGGTAGAAGGGGGCACGGTAGAGTTATCTTGACCCCCTAGGTTTTGTGAGGGTGGCTGAGGAGGCTTATATGTGCGAAAAAAAAACATTTTTTTTAAAAATTTCGCGAGGTTAGCTCCCGGTTCGCGTACCGGGTAGCGCCCCAGGGAGCGTACTTTGTTGAAAATTAGTGAAAAATGTTAGAGTAAAATAATAATTGTGAGTGATTAGATGTAGGGTAGCTCTGAGAAGAGCTTTTGGGTTTATGGTACATTTAGGTACTTATAAGTAGGTACCAATGCACATTCTTAAATTCAGAGTGAAAATTCTGTTGCCCTCATCTGAGAAGTGAACTCCATCTCCTCTGTAGATATCTTGCATGTAGTAACGCAAGTTATTGTTGTACAGGGAGCCCATTCCATGGTCTCTCATGTATGCTGAAACAGATTTGTTTACATGCTTCCTCGACTTCTCAATTTGTGGACAAAATTGGTTTGACCACCTCCATTTCTGTCTTTGGCATATATTTGAATATACCAAGGCAGTCTGAGGAAAAAGTGCCATTAATTGCTCAAAGGTGTCCTTTAAAAGCATTTCCAGACCTACACCAGTCAAAGTGCCCAAGTCATTACCTCCACAGTGCCCAATTAACAGGTCAGGTTTGGGCAAATGCATAAAGGTTTTCACCAATGGTATCAATTGGTGACATTTTAATCCTCTGTGGCCAAACCACTTAATTTCCACATCTTGTAAATTGAGGTTAGCTAAATTCCTGTTTTCAACGTACCTTTGAGCCCAGTGAATATAACTATGTCCAACAATCCAGACAGAAAACATGGTGAGAGAAGGTTCTCCTGCAGTCAGATGAAGTGTGGCAATGAAATGGCAGTTGAAAAAATGAGAGTGTAAAATGAAAAAAAACTGTGGAGTTTCTGTGTTCATGAAGCAGTAACAGTGATTGGTGGATTTTGATTGCTGAAAACAGAAAGTTAGGGTGCACGGATGTGTTCTTTGAAAGATGTATTTTGAGTGGTCAATAAAAAATCATTAAATGAAAGAATGCACTGGATATGCAGGTGCACTGAGAGTTCAGAGTTCAATTGCAACATTGTTGTGTGAACTTGCAAACACCAGAAGTCTTCCAAGAGGTGGTTGCCATGCAGAAAAGGCAGAAAGGGCAGAGGGGGGATGGGTTTTCATTTGAAAAAAAGTGAGGGAAGACTTTTGATTGGGTGACATGAGAGATATGTGTGAAGAATTACAGCATTTCTGTGCTTTTGATAGCTGCAGACTCTGGAGTGCATACCTTTTGCTCTGCTGAAGACAAATTGGTGTGTTTCTGAGACTGTTTTCAAACTCAAAGTATTTGCTAAGGTGAGAAAATATTTCTTTAATTTAGATAGAGAATAGTGTGCTTTAAGGAGAAAATTATGAATTATGTGGCGCAAATTGCTTGTAAATATGCTCCCACCTGTGCATGGAAAATTTAGATTTTGAATGTTTGTGTTACATAGCCATGTTAAAAGTGACACAAACATGCTGGAAAGGCAATCAAAAAACGCTTTCATGTGTCTTAAGGACATTTTAAGTCATTTTCCCATGTGCAGTGTTTTGAAATTATGATTTGAAAATCGTTTTTGGGGAAAAGGAATTGTTTTTAAATTTAGGACAAGGACATAATGGTGTATGCTTCTTTATAAGGCAATTGACTGTCCCTGATGGTATTATTCCCATTTTAATGTAAGACCTTTCTCTGTGGCGCAAATTGCTTGTAAATATGCTCCCACCTGTGCATGGCAAATTTAGATTTTGAATGTTTGTGTTACATAGCCATGTTAAAAGTGATACAAACATGCTGCAAAGGCAATCAAAAACGCTTATATGTGTCTTAAGGACATTTTAAGTAATTTTCCCATGTGCAGTGTTTTGAAATTATGATTTGAAAATCGTTTTTGAGGTAAAGGAATGTTGTTAAAATTTATGTGCGCCATATGCCCCCAAATTTCTTTTTCTGCGGTGCAGCAGGGTGTTATTGAGACACCCCTGCACCTTTGGAAAAATTCCTATTTTGTGATGAGCTAATTGTTAATCGCAAATTGCACCTTCATTCCTATGAGCCTCCTAGCCCATGGAAATGAATGGGTAATTTGCAATTAGCAATTTCCTCATCGCAAATTTGGAATGGTAAAGAATCGCTATTTATTCCTTCAAATTCGCTATTTTGGAAATGCAAAATAGTTATATGATACATATGGCGGTTGATGTCTAACAAGATAAGAAGCTTAGGGATACATTTATGATGACTGGCGCAATGAAGTGGACATCACTTACTTCATTGGTAGAGCTTTACATGTATTATGTCCTCTGTATTCTTCATCAAGTGTAACTTTAATCTGCAATCCTGAGTAGGCCTCACCTTAAACAAACCTCTGGATAGGCCACATCTTATTGTCATCCTGAATTAATCATTTAAAATGCTAGGGACAGATTTATGATAGGTGTATGCCTCTTTTGCGCCACTTAGAAAACACTGTCCATGGGGAAATGACTTAAAATGTCCTTAAGACACATGAATGTGTTTTTTTAAAACGTTTGCAATTTTTTTGGGTCACTTTTAACATGGCTATGTGACTCAAACAGTCAAAATCTAAATTCGCCATGCACAGGTGGGAGCATATTTACAAGGAATGTGCTCCATGGGGAAAGGTCTTATAATGTAATATGGGAAAAATGACGTCAGAGACACTGAAATGCCTTATAGAGAAGCATACACCATTATGTCCTTGTCATAAATTTGCAAACCATTATTTTTCCCCAAAAACGATTTTCAAATCATAATTTGAAAACACTGCACATGTGGAAATGACTTAAAATGTCCTTAATTTAAAATTTGCTATTCCTTATTTTGCGATTGCACTGAAGGATTTGCAAATTTTGCGATTCCTTAAATGCAATGTATCAAACAAAAAATATGTAAAAAATGATATTAAGGATTTGGAAACTACCACCAACTTCTAGTTTGTGGTAATTTGCGAATTCTTTTCAAAAAGCATTTTTTTCCAAAAAACAAAAGGTCCCATATGACGCCCATACATGCCCTTAGGGCATGTATGTGTGCCATATGCCCCCAAATTTCTTTTTCAGGGGTGCAGCAGGGTGTTCTTGAGATACCCCTGCACGCTTGAAAAAATTCCTATTTTGTGATGAGCTAATTGCTAATCGCAAATTGCAACCTTCATTCCTATGAGCCTCCTAGCCCATGGAAATGAATGGGTAATTTGCAATTAGCAATTTGCTCATTGCAAATTAGGAATGGTAAAGAATTGCTATGTATTCCTTAAAATTTGCTATTTAGGAAATGCAAAATAGTTTGATGGTACATATGGTGGTTCATCTGTAACAAGATAAGAAGCTTAGGGATACATTTATGATGACTGGCGCAATAAAGTGGACATTACTTACTTCATTGGTAGGCCTTTACATGTATTATCTCCTCTGTATTCTTCATCAAGCGTAACTTTAATCTGCAATCCTGAGTAGGCCTCACCTTAAACAAACCTCTGGATAGGCCACACTTTATCGTCATCCTGGATTAATCATTTAAAATGCTAGGGACAGATTTATGATAGGTATATGCCTCTTTTGTGCCACTGTGCGTCACTTTTATGATGCAGCGGCGGTGCAAAAGATTTGCTATGAGGCGACAACATTACAAATTGATGCATTTAGGCAGATATGTCATGGTGTAAAAAAAACGTACCACATGAAACCGATGCAGCAGTGATGCAAAAGATGCACCATGTCGCAAGACAGGCCTCACTTGGGGCCATATGTATCAAACTAATTAGCATTCGCAAAGATCAAAATTCTACGAATTTCGGCCTTTGCGAATGTTAATTAGACAAATGGTATGTATCAAACAAGTTTGATGCAAAATAAGGAGTAGCAAAATTTGCTATTCCTTATTTTGCAATTGCACTGAAGGATTTGCAAATTTTGTGACTACTTAAATGCAATGTATCAAACAAAAAATATGTAAAAAATAACATTAAGGATTTGGAAACTATTGTGGTAAATTGGTGGTAATTTGTGAATTCTTTTCAAAAAGCTTTTTTTTAAAAAAACAAAAGGTCCCATATGACGCCAACACATGCCCTTAGGGCATGTATGTGTGCCATATGCCCCCAAATTTCTTTTTCAGGGGTGCAGCAGGGTGTTCTTGAGACACCCCTGCACCCTTGGAAAAATTCCTAATTTGTGATGAGCAAATTGCTAATCGCAAATTAAACCTTCATTCCTATGAGCCTCCTAGCCCATGGAAATGAATGGGTAACTTGCAATTAGCAATTTGCTCATCGCAAATTAGGAATGGTAAAGAATCGCTATTTATTGCTTAAAATTCGCTATTTAGGAAATGCAAAATATTTTGATGATACATATGGCAGTTCATCTCTAACAAGATAAGAAACTTAGGGATAGATTTATGATGACTGGCGCATCACCAGGGATGTGCCAGTCATCCTGCGCCGCTGTTCCGCCACCCATGGTGTGCTGCATTTACAATGCGGCGCAGAATGGGGCAAAAATGGCACAGATGCGTGACGCATCTGTGCCGTTAAGGTGGCGCATTGCTGGAGTTGTATCGCAAGTGCGATGCAGCTCCAGCAACGCTCAGGGGTGCACCATCTCCACAATGTTGCGTCAAGACCTATGCCTGCTTCAAGCAGGCGCAGGGTTTTGACGCAGGTTTCTCCTATCTGATTGTAAATGCGGCACACCATGGGTGGCAGAGCAGTGGTGCACGTTAACTGGTGCATGCCTGGGGATGTGCCATTTAACATAAATCTGCCCCTTTACATTTAAGTATGTGCAGGGGACACAGAGTCGGTGAGGCTTATCCAAGGTTAAGAAGAGATGAGTCCTGTTCAGTGAAAAATTAGACATAGGCTTCACCTGCTCAGCATCGCTGGACATGGCTAAATAATAGCTGCAAAATGTTACTCTTATTAAACAATTTTACTATTATAATCTCTGAGATTTGTCTCTTACTCTGCAACATCTCATTGTTGTTATCTTTCTTTAAAGATAAAGACAACCTCAACATGAGCGACAATCTGCAATCAGTTGATTTTGACCTCATCATTGAACTTGTAATTGAAACATCAGTGGATGTTGATCCCTTGGATGATTTAAATCCTGAGGATGAAGAAGAGCGTGATGAGGATGCAGATTTGTCCGAATTATATGACATAGGATGGGAAGCTGACCTGCTTGAGCCTATGGAAATATAAACATTTATTCTTAAAATTTATAATTAATAAAAAGTAAAAAGGTAAACCGTTTAATTTAAAAATAAAGACACCTTCAAAAGCAGGTTATGTGTAGTGTCTTCAATAAAATATTAAAATATGCTCATAAAATTAGATCAGATTCACATATAAAATAGCATAGGTAACATAAATATAAATGTCATTTCTTTTCTGGTATTTCTGTATTGTAAATTTGCAAGGACTAAAAAATCTTCTATTTAAAATGTCAAGTAGTGTGTTAAGTTTTTGATCACTGTTATTGTTTTACTGTTTGGTAATAATGGTTAATAACATTTTTTATTATATTTTACCACAGATTCAACTGCAGATCATTTCAAGATTTCACCATGCCAACAATAGAAAGACAGAGAAAGGCTGCAAAACGTCAAAGACAGCAGGTGAAAGAAAATAAGCAGCAGTCCTCTAACAAAAAGATTTGTCAAGTCACGAAGAAAGCACCGGGTAAGAGCATAAAAAATTTCATAAGAAATATGTGTAGTAAAAAAAATATTACTACAGAAAATGTTTCAGTCCATAAAACGAGAAGGAATTCAAATGGAAAGGAAAGGCCAATGAAAAATGTTACTGCTAGAGCAAGAGATAACTCTGTGCATGATAGTAGAAGGAAACAACAGTTTAGGGAGATTCGTAAACGAATGTTCCGCAACAGGATAATTGGCAATTTGTTAAAAAATATTAAGAAAGGTCAACAGAAACTGGTTTTTTATAAGAGAAAAAAAAAAAGTTGAGAATGTTATTGATCAGGCATTTGAAATTAAAGGTAAGTTATTTATTTTGATAATCAATAGAATTAGGAAGCTAAACAAGGCAATTTATGATTTCAAAAGAAATAGTAGATGGAAGAGAATAGTTAATCGTAGTAATTTTTGTGAAGTTTTTTCTGGAGAATGGATGCATAGTTCAAGCTGTGAGGCATTTTTTAATGAGGAGAGTTATTTCCAGGATAATGATTTGGTGCATGCAGTTGACACCAGTGGTCGTGCTTATGAAGTGAAAGATGGTTGTCCAGTTGAAAAAGAAAAACTTGTGACAACAGAGGCAGAAGAGGTGTTAGGTAATGAGGTTTTAGGAAGACGTGCTAAGGGTCCTGTGTACACCTGGAAGTGTAGTAGTATTTGCAGTGTGCGACAGGATTCCATCAATTTGCTTTGTGATTTTGTACGGTCATTTAATAAGAAAAGTTTGAAGCAGAAAATAAGGTTGTTGCAAGAATTAGATCCTTGCAGAGTAAGAGAAGTGACAGGTTTGCATGGTCATTCACTGGCTTGTCTTTCCAGGAGAGTATGCCAGAGTGTTTTTCATCATTTCAGGATGCTAGCAGTGCATCATAATAAAGTGAGGAAATTAGTTAGAATGTTGTATTATGCTAAGAGTCCAGCAATTATGCTTAAACAATTATGCGCTGCTCTTTTGCATGGTTCTGAAATAGATGTGAAGAATTAATGTGAAGAAATTGAGTTTTGTTACTTTGGAAGTAAAGAGGAGAATGTTGAAATTGAGCAAGAAGAAGAGGGTCATGTGGAAGATAGTGTACAGGTTTCCAGTACAGATAATTTCCAGAGGGAAATTGCGACGTTTGAGGTGAAATCAAGTGAGAGGCCTAATTTCACTTGTGTGTGTTGTCGACGCACTTATTATAAGAATCAGACTAAGTTAGTGGATTTATATGCAAAAAGTGAAAGGGAAAATAATAGTGAATGGAAGGATTTCGCAACATACTTGATGGTAGAAAATTTTTTGATTTGGGATTGGATCAACGTGTGTGTAGTTATTGTTGTTGCAAATTAAATCAAAACCAGATGCCTGCTAGAGCAGTTCATAATAATCTGGAATTGGTTGAGATTCCTTCTGAATTGAAGGATTTAAATACTTATGAATCTATTTTGATTCAAAGTATCCATCCCTTTCAGGCTATTGTAAGAATGGAGCCAAAGACAGGGAAATTGCCTCCATCAGATTTACAGAGAGGATTAAAGGGAAGAGTTGTTTATTTGCCTCTAGATTTGAAGAAAAACATTAACACAATTGGAGTAGAAAAAGTGGAAGAGGAACCTCTGGTTATCTTAGTTAATGGGGTTCCGACAAAGAATAAGAAAATATGGCAAGATTTAGTAGATGTTAGGAAAGTTAAAAAGGCAACATTGTATTTGAAAAAAAATAATAAATACTATAAGAATGTATATGTTGCAGAAGAGGAAGTAAGTGAGGAAGAGGATAGCGATTTGTGTGCTGGTCAAATTGAGAAAGTAGAACCCTCTACTAGTGAAGAAATATATGAACATTATAGTGTTCATCCTTTGCATTCCAAGGAAGTCATGGGGAATGCTATTGAGTTGTTTCAAATGAAACAAGCCAAAGGGAGTCCCATTAGTGTTTGGGAGGAAAGTTTGGAGGCTCGGTGTTTCCCACAGCTTTTTCCAACAGGTCAGGGAGGAAGATATGATGAGCGACCTCATCAAATTCCGGCTTCTGAATACCGGACTTTGCGATTGTATGCAGGAGATGCTAGGTTTCGACAATGCATTCCTTATTTGTTTCATCTCCTGTTTGAAAGCGATCTGTCTGGACTGTCATATGCAGTGAACCACATCTTGAAAAGTGGTATACACATGCAAAACATCTCGGCAAGTGACTTTATGGATAAAGTCAATGTCCAAGACAGTATTTTGGATTCTCACCTGATTAATCTCATGGCGTGTCAGCGTGGTACTAATGAGTACTGGTACCGTCGTCATGGTGATTTAAAATGTATGCTGAGGAACTTAGGAACTCCCACATGGTTCCTCACTCTGAGCTGTGCCGAGTATGGCTGGGAAGACTTACTTGAATTTCTACGAGAGGCAAATGCTAACGTAGATAACATCGAATTCAAGACACCCGGAGAACTGTGCTCTTTGGATCCAGTCAATGTATGTAGGTACTTCAATCATAGATTTGAAGCTATGATGTCTTTCATCATGAATAAGAAGAATCCACCTCTTGGAGAGGTGTTGGATTTCTTCTGGAGAAAGGAGTACCAAGCAAGAGGTGCTCCTCATATACATATGTTGCTGTGGATCAAGGATGCACCTAAATTTGGAACGGATCCAGAAGACTCAGTGATGAGTTTCATCCAACAGTATTCTACGTGTGCTGTTCCAAACGCAAAAGAGAAGAAAAGCCTAAGAGAAAAAGTTCTGCGTTTCCAAAGCCATCGATGTGGAAAGTACTGCCGTCGTAAATTCCGAAACAAGGACAAGTTCTACACTAAATGTCGTTTCGGCTTTCCACGACCGGTGATTTCTAAAGGAAGAGTAAACAGTTTGATGTCTTCGCTGCGACACAATGTCATGAAGAAATCACCTAAAAACACTTACAATTTGAAGAGGAACGAAGAGTCCAAGTACATCAACGACTACAACCCGGTGATTTTGTCCATGTGGAATGCTAACATGGATATACAGTTTGTGGCTGATAACTGTATGGCTGTGGCTCGGTATGTGACGTCTTACATCACCAAAAAAGAGAAGACAGAATTGAAGGATATGTGGGAGGACATTTCCCATGAAAAGAGCCTCAGCAAGAAGTTGTACAGTTTCTGTCTGAAGATGTTGTCGCATCGAGAAATCGGAGCGTACGAATGTTCTGACCGGTTGTCTTCAGCAAGTCTCTATGCCAAGTCCAGGAGTATCGTTTGGGCGAGTCTTGGTCTTGCTGCAATGCGTAATCGAGTTCTCAAACCTGTGCGGGAAATTGAGTATTTGGCGGAAAAGGAGCCAAACAGTACCGACATTTTGAAGACCAACATGTTGGATACATATTATCCAAATCGAAGCATTCACCTCGACAATGTTTGTCTGTATGAGGTTCTTCAAAATTACATATTCAAGAGGAACATCAAAGAAGATACTGAGAAAGGAGTGTATGCTGTAATAGGAAGTGAGGGATGTCTGGTCAAGCAAAGAAAATGCCACTTGGTAAACCATCGAAAATTGAGTGGCGAATCTCCTGAAAAAAATGAGTTTTTCTATTTAGCACTTTTGCAACTTTTCAAGCCTTGGCGTGCAGAAGAGGAACTGCTTGGAGATTTCCTCTGTTACGAAGACTCTTTCAATGCCGCCAAGGAGACCATAGAATGTCCTGCTTTTCCCAAATATGTAGAAATGTTGAATGCGGAAATTGAGCAGGAAGCAACGATTGCAGCCGAGATTGCCAGAGACAGTTCTCAGGACAGTCAGAGTTCTGCTTCATTGAGTCAGGATCCACTAGGAGGACCTGTTATCGAAAATGAAGCTGCCACTGCTGTGAATGAAGTGGAAAGAGCCATGGCACATGCTCAAGAGGATGCGGTTAACTTAGAAGAGTTGGAAAGACAACTCAACGTTGAGCAGAGGAAAATATATGACGAAGTTACCATGCAAATTGATCATGGATTAAGTCATGATAAGAAAGAGTGCTCATGTACGTCGTTGAAGCCTGTCCGACTGTACGTGAGTGGAGAAGCGGGAACTGGAAAAAGTTTCCTCATTAAAGCAATTTCATGCTATTTGCAGAAAAGGACAGAGTCATCGCTGTCTTGTGTTGTCACTGCTCCAACTGGACTGGCAGCACATAATATTAAAGGGATTACTTTACATCGTTTACTGATGCTGCCAGTGGAGCATGACAACAAATTACAATATCACAAGCTATCTGGAGATGCTTGTTTTGAAGTTTCAAGAATCTTGAGGAAAATGAAACTTCTTATCATTGACGAAGTAAGCATGGTTTCCAATGTCATGCTTGCCTTTGTGCATTTGAGGATGCAAGAAGTTCTCAAAACAGAGTATGATGTGTTATTTGGTGGCAAACACATCATTGTTTTCGGAGATCTTCTGCAGCTGACACCAGTGAAAGGGCAACCTGTGTTCAAAATGCTCACGCATGAAGATACCAGGAAGTGCCTAGGCAGCATTGGCAACGTCAATATATGGTTAAACTTCAATTATGCTGAACTGCATGAAAATATGCGTCAGGCAAAGGATGAAGTTTACAAGACTATTCTACAAGATGTTAGAATTGGAAAAGTGACCGAGCATGGGAAAGAAGCTTTACATGCACGATTACTGTCAAATTTATATCCAGAACAAGATGTTGTGCCTGAGAATATTTTTCAGAAAATTACTGAGAAGAAATCTGGAATATGTTTGATGCCAACTCTTGCAGAATGTGCCAAATTTAACAACAAAATGTTGCATTTAGAAAAGCAAGAGATTGTGAAACTGGAAGCTATTGACAGAGTAGAGCATATGGGATCAACAATTATTTTGTCTGAGAATCTGAAAACAAAATTGGATTCATTAGAGAAGAGTATATCTAAAACTGCAGGTTTTGAAAAGACTCTGAATGTGTGCTTGAACTGCCGTATAATTTTAAGAAGGAATTTACATGTTGAAAGAGGTCTGGTAAATGGATCAATGGGTAATGTTGTTGATTTTGTGAAATACAGAAATAGAGATGGAATTGAATTTTTAAAAATTAAATTTGATGGCATTGAGGAAGTACAGCTAATTGCTCGTTGTTCTGCTAGATTTTTGCTTGTAAAAGACTTATATGTTCGCCGTAATCAGTTTCCTGTTTGCTTGGCATATGCGGTGACAATCCATAAATCGCAAGGTTTAAGTGTAGACAGTGCATTGGTGAATATTGGCAGTTCTGTGTTCAAGGAGGGTATGGCATATGTGGCATTGTCACGAGTTAGAACTTTATCGGGATTGTACTTGATTGAGTGTGATGTCACAAACATTTGTGCTGATCTAGATTGTGTTAAGGAATACAATAGGTTAAGAAGAGAGTATGCGCCACATTTGTCTCAGTATCCTTTGTTTGAGAAACGTGTGGTAGGCCGGAAACGAAGAAATGTGACCAATACTGGGGAGGTTGTAGCAAAAAGACGAAAAGTTGATGAACCTAAAATTACTAGCAGAAACAAAAAGGATTCTGTTGAAGATGTTGTTGGTTTTCAATTTGAAAACAGTTCTGGTGTCAACTGCTATGCTAATGTAGTGGTTAATGTTTTGTTTTCTCTAGAAAATGTAAAAGAAGAGATTGTGGTCAATTCTGATCAAAGATTTTGCAGTTTGTTAAATTCTGTGTTAGAGAAATGTAGCACTGATAGAAGAAACATAGAAAGTGTGTCTGAAATTCGAAATCTGTTAGACAGATGTTCAGGCCAAACACAATTCTCTCAAAATATTCAGCAAGATTGTCAGGAGTTTTTAATGTATATGCTTGATGTATTACATGCTGAAGGTGTAGATGTAGATCAGCTGTTTGGGCTTTCTTATCAATGGCAGCATGACTGCGAGAACTGTATGGTATCAAGTACTACTAGTGTAGACTCAGAAAGATTTATATATTTAACTTTGCCAGACAGTAAATCAGTCTCCTTTAATAAGCTAGTAAAAGCAGCTGATCACAACATGGAGTGTAGCCAATGTAAATCTGAAATGATGTCCACATTATTTATACGAACATATGGCCAGTATGTCATTTTAATGTTCCAACGATGTAGGCCTGATGGAACAAAATTGACAACTTTAATTAAAAATTTTGTAGCTTCGCAGTTGTCAATATCAGGAAGGACTTTTGTAACTGCAGCAATTATATATCATGACGGCCCTTCAATAACATCAGGACATTACACAGCTTATTTAAAGTCTAGAAATGGCTGGTCATTCTGCAATGATTCCGTTTTAATTTTCAAAAAATAATTGCCGTATGACCTTAAAAACTCTTACCTGGTGTTTTTAAAACCAAAATTTTAGGGAAATAATCTCGGGATGTGCTCTGTGGAATTTCAAGAAGTTCTAATGGCTCCTACACAATTTGGCCTTGAGGATAAGTGTAGTTCAGAGACATAACTTCTAACCATAGGACTGGACGTCATGGAGAAATACGTGCACTTTGAATGAGTTCAGAAACACTGTTTCTTTTTATTAGCTAATTGAAGCAGCCAATCAAAACATGGAGTAGAGGGAATGTAAGTCTGCAATTCTGTCTACTGTTTTACATTGCTTTGTGATTAAAAGTGATGTAGAGAATTAAATAATTGTAGTAGTCATAGAGGTAGTGTAAGTCTGCTTCATAGTAAGCAGTATCAGTGTCATAGGAAATGTAGAACATGACTGAGCAAGAAGGGGAAGATATTACTATTCCAGGATTGTGAAAATGATCTTCAACATTTTAATTCTGAAAGTTGCGGAAATGCCAAATGACGGGATTGGCTTACAAGAAATCCAAGAGTTATAAATGGCTCTGACAAGATTTGGCCTTGTGGAATCTTGTGGTAGAGAGCAAGAAGTCATTTATTGCATGTAACGTGTTTTTAAAAACGATGGAGATTTTCTTTCAGAAAGTGGCGGGCTGAAAGTAATAACAGCACAAAAGAGTGTAAGCTGTTCATAGGACATCCTTGGACGTCATGGAAAGTAAGTTAACTTTAAGGAGTTCTGAATTTTGATTTCTTATGTTGTATGGGTTTTTTAAACACAATCATTTTGATTGTGTTTTTTTTCCCCGCTGTTATATGATGAATACCTTCAAGTCACTGTTTTTAGTGAATTTTGATACATTCTGAGAACAGCAAAAAGAAACCATTTAACATGTATAATTAATTCTGTACTGTTTGCATTTATGATGTACATGTAGAACTGTGTAGGAGGCATGGAGAAGGTGAGGCTTCTGTAAGTGTCAAAGTTGTTGCATACAGTGCTGCACTTCTGCGTATTCTTTCATATGCTAGACTACATCTGCACAATGAGATACCTAAGCAAAGGAAACACAAGTGATGTGATTGTGAAATGAGCAAAATAAATTGCACGTATTTCAATTACATCACCTGTGTTTCCTATCATTACGAATCACATTGTGCAGATCAAGTTTAGGTCTGTCCAGGGAAACATAGGAGGTTTGTACTTTGTTGAAGAGTGCAGTGGACATGACTCACTTCATTGGTAGACTTTCACAGATATTATCTCCTCTGTACACTTCAACAAGTGTAAATCTCATCTTGAACTCTGAGTAGGCCTCACCTCAAACAAACCTCTGGATAGGAGACATGTTATTGGCATCCTGAAGCGACACTTTTCTGAAACAAGAGCAATGCAAAAGATGCACCATGTTTTAAGATAGGCCTCACTTCATCTGCATCAAGATACTGTTAGTTTAAAATGTATATCTTTAGGACTGTGTAGGGGGCCTGGAGAAGCAGAAGCTTCTGTCAGTGTCAAAGTTGTTGAAAAACTATTTGTCCTTCAATCTTTTCCCTTGTCTTTTGTAATTTTTAAATACATGTTTTAATATTTTTCAAATGTTGGTTCTCTCTTTCACAGATTGAAAGTATAAAAACAAAAAGTGAGTAATTTAACGGAAATTATAAGGTAAATATTTTGTACTCTTTTCGTTACATTTCTATCACATTCACCTACTATTAGTTCCATTGCTTCATTTCTTTAACCCTCAGTTGCCTGCCTTTGCTACTTTCCTCATTCCTTTCTCTATTACCTACTTACTCAACTCCTTCCACTCTTTTTCTCAGTCCCTCTCTTCTCATAGTTCCTCAGTCTTGTTCACTCACTCCGTCTCTATTACTCTTAGTGTCTGTGAATTACTTTCCCACCTTTTTTTTTGGACCGCTTCCCGGGAAGCGGCCCGGTTCGCAAACCAGCAGCGTTACGGGAGTCCACCATTTTGTGTTTCGGTCGAATCAAGATACAAGATGGAGGGCAAATAATGTTCAGAATGGGTAGAAGGGGGCACGGTAGATGTATCTTGACCCCCTTGGTTTTCTGAGGGTGGCTGAGGAGGACCATAGTTCTTCACTCTTGTTCACTCTCTCTGTTTCTATTAATGTCACTGTTTCTGACTGATCAAAAATTTTTTTTTTTTAAAAGAACAGTAACTATAAGGGAAGGAAACAGACAGTTATGTTAAAAGAAAGACAGCTATAGGGAGTAAACTAAGGATACTGTTACCCGCAATCCACTGCTGATGATGTTACTGACCATGTCATGAATGATGTAATATGTGACATCATCAGCAGTGGATTGTGGGTAACAGTATCTCTTGTTTACTCCCTAGAGCTGTCTTTCTTTTCACATAACTGTCTGTTTCCTTCCCTTATACTTACTGTTCTTTTTTTAAAAAATAATTTTTTTGGTTAGCTTCCGGTTCGCGTACCGGGTAGCGCTCCGGGGAGCGAACTAAGAGAAATAGAGGTTGGCAGAGTTCCAAATATTCTACCAATTTTTTTATAACGGGGAGGTAGTTCTGAAAAGAACTTTTTTTTTAATGTTTTTGTTGTTTTATATTTTTTTTTAGTATTTTTTGAACATTTTTTTACTTTTTTTGTATTTTCTGAACGTTTTTATATTTTTTTGGGGGTTTTTTTGGGGGGGGAAACGAAAACGATCCATTGTAAAGGGCTCAACAGGAGCAACAAAAAAAAAAGAATTTATTTTTTGGGGCGTTTCGGGCAAACATGATTTTCAATAGCTCTGATAATCAAAATGATGCTACTTTCCCTGTAGCAAATGAATTGGTTGCAGTGCACGCACACTTGCTTCACTTCCCCAAACAACATTTGAATGTTTGGGATCATCTCCCTCGCCTCTGGTCCCGACACTTCTGGAACAACCGATCTTCTTGCCATCGCAGGGGGATTTTGTTGCTCATCACGTAGCTGGGCAGCACTATAATTATTAGGATGCCACCTACTCATATGCCGATGCATAGTGTAATTGCCGTAACTGTACTTTTTTTCAGTCCCCCTTGACAGTCTATCACCGCATATACGGCAAAACACGTAGCGTGCATTTACTTTTTTTTGCCCCTCAGGAAATTTAAAGAATTGCCAAATGTAGTTCTCTTTTCGATTAAACCTCCTGGGCTCCTCTGACAAAAACCTTGGCTCTTCCTCCTCTTCCTCCTCTTCCTGTTCTTCCTCTTCTTGTTGTAAAATTACTTCAGCAGGTGGTCCTCTCTTCCTTGGATTTGGTGGAGGTGGTGGGTTAGAACCAGCTGAAGCTACTAATGAAGCCATGTCACAATGTAAATAAAGGGTCTTTCTCTCACCAAGATGAAAGTCAGAGTGAGGAAAGAAGGAGAGGTTTTCATCATTTGGGAAAAGCAAAAGTTCTAAACCAATGAAAAGTGTTAATTTTAGATCACATGACCTAGTATTACATCATTAGGAAACCAAAAGTGAAATGAACCAATGAAAAGTGTTATTACCGAGTCACATGACCTGCTGTGTTTACGTTACGCGCTCCGCGCCGCGCCCGGGATCGCTTCCGGTTCGCGTACTGCTGCGCTTCCGGGTACGCTAACATAGCACGTCATATGACGTATCACGCGACAACGCGAAACGTCATGCTGACGCGACGCGTCACGATGTTGTTTTCTAACGCGACAGTTGCGCAAACGGAACGTTTACCGGTTCGCGGACCGGGTCGCGGCTCCGAATTGAGCTAACGGGAAGCTAACCGGTTCGCGTACCGGGAGCGAAACATTAAAAATAATAAAAAAAAAATTTGTATTAAAAACATGTAAAAAATATTTTTCGATTTAAAGAAGAATACATTGTAAAGGTTTTGATATTTGCTATTAAAAAATCATTGAAATTCACTGAAAAAACCATAGGTTATAGACCATATATAGTTAGGAATTAGCATTTACAAAACCTTGAAAATTCACTGAAAAAACCATAGGTTATAGACCATATATAGTTAGGGATTAGCATTTACAAAACCTTATTTTACTCACACAAAACCATTGAAATTCCATATATAGTTAGTTGTACTAACTATATATCGCGCACCCGCAATCCACTGCTACTCATGTCACATATTACATCATTCATGACATGGTCAGTGACATCACTGATGACATCACTGATGACATCTCAAATGACATCACTGATGACATCACTGATGACATCTCAATGACATGACTGATGACATCACTGATGACATCTCAAATGACATCACTGATGACATCACTGATGACATCTCATTTGACATTACTGATGACATCACTGATGACATAATTCATGTGATAATACGATGAACTTCTTCAGACTCTAAAATAACCTTAGATACACTCAGTGTAAACAGACACTCACAGACTGTCACTCATCCATGGAGTTACTCACACACCTACTCAGTCATGCAAAGAATCAATTACACCTCCATTTCCTCAACTATACAGTTATACATACCTTACTTATTCAAACATATACTAACACATATTTACTCTCTTTTACAATCCCTGATACAAGTTCACAATGATCAATACAGCCACTCACACATTCACTGGCTCTTATGCACAGTTATTTATATATGTCAACTCTCACATGTACTGTGTTTTACATATGTTCTTACTTTGACATGTAGCACTCAGATATCCATTCACTCACCAATGCACTCAGTCAACCGCCCATACACCTGTTTCCACATGCACTTTTGAATCCATATATCTAGTGAATCAACTGCTTACACATCTATGCACAGAGTCATACACCTCCCAGCCACCCACACACACACTCAGTCTCCCATACAAATACTTGGGCAACCAATCAATAACCCATATACTTACTCATATAGCTACTGATCAACACATGCAGCAGTTTACAGAACAACAGACATAATGATGCACAAATTAAGACAGTTTACTCACTAACCCATGCACTCAGTGACACACATTTAATCACTCACTCATACAGTCAGTCACGCACCTACTAAATCCTTCATCCAGACACTTATACATCCACTCATTCTTCAATATGTAAGACATTTGAGATGTCATCAGTGATGTCATTTGAGATGTCATCAGTGATGTCATCAGTCATGTCATTGAGATGTCATCAGTGATGTCATCAGTGATGTCATTTGAGATGTCATCAGTGATGTCATCAGTGATGTCACTGACCATGTCATGAATGATGTAATATGTGACATGATCAGCAGTGGATTGCGGGTGCGCGATATATAGTTAGTACAACTAACTATATATGGAATTTCAATGTTTTTGTGTGAGTAAAATAAGGTTTTGTAAATGCTAATCCCTAACTATATATGGTCTATAACCTATGGTTTTTTCAGTGAATATATATATATATATATATATATATATATGTATATATATATATATATATATATATATATTTCAAAACACAAAGCGCTGCAACCTTCTCCAACCATTGGGAATACAGCCACCACGGACTCCAAAGTCTCTTGGTCACGAGACTGCTTTGTGCACTTTGGAGTCCGTGGTGGCTGTATTCCCAAGGGTTGGAGAAGGTTGCAGCGCTTTGTGTTTTGATATTAAGGTTCGCCGCCTTACCACGGACCACCGTTACATTGTGGCTGGGACATGGTGTTCCCGGCAGTAGCCGTGATTTCCTGCTTATATATATATATATATTACCTACTGGCGGTCGCCAGTAGGTATATATAGTTAGGATTTTTTCTCTATGGGATTTTTGAAAATTCTATGTCAAATAACTTTGGCGTTTGTGGACGGAATTGGCTGAAATTTTCAGGAAAATGGCACATTTTGTTTCTGAGCAGCCCCTGAAAATTGGGGGGGGTTCGTCCAGGGGGGGTCGAGAAAAAAGGGGGGTCCCAAAACGTGTTTTTAACATTGAGTTTTCCATAGGGCGGTTGGCCTCACTTTTAGCCCGAACGGCTGAATGGATTTGCACGAAACTTGGCAAAATTGTAGGGACTGGTAGCCCGATGTGCCTTTTGTAGGTCTCAATATATGTGCTACAGAGGATTTTGAGAAATTAACGTTTAAAAAAAAGATATATATCTGTAACAGCGGACCGGGCAGCGCTCCAGTACGCGTACTTTTCGCGCAACGGAGCTTTGTGAAGCGAAGCTGATTGGTTCTCCGGCGTCTGTAAACATTCCAAACAGTCCGTAGCGGACGCCATCTTGTCTCTCGGTAGGATCGAGAGACAAGAGGAGGCCAAAGCGAAGGGGCAAATGACCATAAGGGGGCATAGTAGATCCTCGCTGACCCCCTAGGTTTGATGTGGAGGTTTTAAAAGGGCCCCGCGGGGCAAAACAAAAAAATAATAATAATAATCGAACGGCTGAATGGATTTGCACGAAACTTGGTAAAATATTAGGGACTGGTAGCCCGATGTGCCTTTGCTAGGTCTCAATATATGTGCTCCAGTGGATTTTGAGAAATTAACGTTCAAAAAAAGATATATATCTGTAACAGCGCTCCGCTTCGTGTAACGGAGGTTTGCGAAGCTGATTGGTCATTCTGTCACTGGGCTATAGTTGGGCTACATCTGGCTGATATTTGGGCTACATTTGTTTTTTTTGTCTCTGGCGGCCATCTTTGGGCTACATTGGGCTACATTGGGCTTCATTGGGCTTCATTGGGCTACATTGGGCTACATTTGGGCTCCAACATATATATATAGGCCAATGTAGCCCAATATATATTTTTCAAAGTTAATTTTCGTAAAAACCACTGGAGCATATATCTTGAGACATAGCAAAGGCACATCGGGCTACCAGTCCCTACAATTTTGCCAAGTTTCGTGGAAATCCATTCAGCCGTTCGAGCTAAAAGTGAGTCCAACCGCCCTATGGAAATGAAGGAAATGAATGGGTAATTTGTAATTAGCAAATAGCTCATCGCAAACTAGGAATGGTAAAGAATCGCTATTTATTCCTTAAAGTTCGTTATTTAGGAAATGCAAAAAACTTTGATGATACATATGGCGGTTCATCTCTAACAAGATAAGAAGCATAGGGATAGATTTATGATGACTGGCGCATCACCAGGGATGTGTTAGTCATTCTGTGCCGCTGTTCCGTCACCTATGGTGTGCTGCATTTACAATGCGGCGCATCATGGGGCAAAAACAGCACAGATGCGTGATGTATCTGTGCCGTAAAGGTGGCGCATTGCTGGAGTTGTATCGCAAGTGTGATGAAGCTCCAGCAAGGGTCGGGGGTGCCCCTGTCGCAGGGTTTCTGTTCTCACACAGAACTGTGGACAGAGGATTGGAACCTCGGCGAATTAGGGTGCCCCAAAACTCACCTTAGTAATCAAAAACCCCTTAGCAAGCTAGGTACAGTGTCACATTGGATATAACAAACTCTCAATGTTTAGACAATCCAGAATATGAACTTATAGTACCTCAGGATACGTGGAACTCATGAACAGTCGGTCGTTATATATTTCTTAGAAACCAGAACATGGAGTTAAGAAGAACACATGTGTATTTGAAATGTTTATTTACTAATGCCGTCTTCTCAGGCGTAGTATCTTAGATAATACAAGTACACATATTATCAGTAGCAAAATTACCAGCATAGTTACTAGTATATAAAAAGCGAATGGTGACAGTATGTTAACATGCTGTAAATGAATAAGAGTTAGCAACACTTATAAGCAGCCGCGGGCCGTGGAGGGAGTTACGGTGGGGCAGGGAGGCGGGGAGGGGGAGGGGCAGGGTGGAGAGGGCTCCACCCTGCCCCTCCCCCTCCCCGCCTCCCTGCCCCACCGTAACTCCCTCCACGGCCCGCGGCTGATTATATCTCACCCTCCCTAATACACATATTATATTATTTGCTAAGAAGGTCTGTTTGTGTTGGTTTAGGGCGTGCCCATATTTTAGTGTCTTAGATTTGAAGGAATCACATCAGCATACACCAGCTCTCTCTTCATGTGAACCGCATCAACTGTTGTGTATGTGTGTTCGGCAAAGCAATATAAAACCCGCCTCATGCCCAGAATTGGCAGAAGCTGCACTTATGTTATGAGTATGAAGTCGTGGAGATCAGACCTCATAACAATTCTGTATCGTGTTGTTCTTGAAACTTCAGCACTCGCTGTACAGATATAGTTTAACAAGCAAAGCAGATAGTAGAGCAATAACATATTATTCTCATGTAAACCACGATGAACTACTAGGTTGAAAGCTAAAGCAACAACTAAGTGTCGTGTGCAGAAGTTGCAAAAAAGGAAAAATGGCGTTTAAACCGGTAATGAGCCCATGCTAACTTAACACGGTGTAAAGATATCCAGGACCTAGATGACACCTCCCCATGATCCGGAAACGAACTGAATAAGATAATAGAAGTGCCATCTCATGAGAGCAGATTGCAACTTTATATGTGGACGGTCCGCAAGGTAAAACATTAAAAACTAGGAAAATTTAATGCTAAAGAAAAATAATACAGCCAAGTACTTTATCGAGTCTTAAGCCAATAGGCAAGCTAAATAATAAAAACTTGACAAATAAGTCAATGAATTGTCAATGAAATGCTAGTACTCAGCATATCAAACATGAAAAAGGTCTATGACATAACTGTGTATGCAAAATAAGCTGCAACAGCCTCCAATAGGAAGTCACCGTCTTCATCCGAAAAGAGTTCAGCCATCCAATTTAAAAGCGGAAAAGAACACACGTGCTCTCCCAGCACCGGATCCTCTATCACCATCAGAGGACAGCTCGGTGGGTTTTCAAGAAAGCTCTGTTCCAAGAAAGACTGTGTTGCCGCCAGTAAATTCCAGGGACCAATTAGTCCATGCATCAATGCCACAGCCATAATCCTTTCGCCAGGACAAACCAACTCGTGAGTAATGATAGGAGTCATCAGCTGATTAAAGTCGACGTCAGGAGAAACCGGTCCGCAGAGACACAAATCAATGGCCCAATCAAAATCACAGGTCAGGCAGTGAAATACAGGCTGGACACAGGTGAAGTAGGAGAATCGAAAAGATAATCCATATGCCGTGCTTAATATCGCCAACGGCATTGTGCCATAATATTCAAGCATGCGATTGCGGAACAGCGTCAGCAGCTGCAGGGCGGGAGCTTGCACAGGAGGGACATCCATATTTAAAAATGTAAAAAAGAACAAGAGCGTCCGCTGGTAATGCAAGTAAAAATGGGAATCCACGAAGCACAGTGGAAAAAATAGAATGAAAGAAAGCAGGGATGACTCCAAAGATTTTCTCAAATGAAGTCACGAGACCACTGGTAACAACTTGAAAAAAGTGCGCCAGGGCCTTTGTGGAGGACGCGTTAAAGATAGTCCGAACCATCTTGCTGAAATGGAAAGGCGAATCAGTATTGAAAAGGGTGTGCACCTCTGTACGGGTGTTCGCTATGTGAAGCACGAAAGTTTCACGGGCCGAACTCAAGGCCACCTCTCTCTGAGACAAAAGAGCTCTTATTCTTGCCATGCGGTTGAAATCTGCTCCCAAGGTTGGTATTTGTGGCCAGATTGAAAACTCCCTATGTTCATGTGTGGGAGGAAATAGAACATTTCTGCAGCAAATAACCCGTTCACTTACTGTTACGATAAAAGGAATACTTTTAATTAACCCAGAACAATCTTCATTATTGAGCATCAAATAACTACCATTTTCCAACAACTTGAACGTGGGGATGATAGCAGGAACTGGCGTGCCTTGCAACACGCAAGCCATATTTGGTCGGTGTTTGTTGCATGAACCGTGTAACTGTATGTGCCTACACATTAGTGAATGATCTGGCGTCTCAGTGCATTCCTCTCCATTCAGATAAACTTCTTGATCATCTTTGAAACATCTGTATGTGTATGGAAGCGACCAGACCTCATGAAGAAAAGCACTACCTAAAGGTTCATAACGACCTATTGGTATATATTTCATACAATTTGAAAACTTATATAAAGCAAAAGGCAGCGTTATTAAACCGTGGATAAGGCACGTTGCCAAAAAACCCGCAATCCTCTGCTGATGATGTCACTGAGCATGTCATGAATGATGTAATATGTGACATCATCAGCAGTGGATTACGGGTAATAGTATCTCTAGTTTACTCCCCTATAGCTGTCTTTCTTTTAACATAAGTGTCTGTTTCCTTCCCTTATACTTACTGTTCTTTTTAAAAAAAAACATTTTTGGTTCACTTCCGGTTCGCGTACCGGCGAGCGAACTGGGAAGCGAACTACGAGAAATAGAGGTTGGCACAGTTCCAAATATTGTACCAATTTTTTAATAACGGGGAGGTAGTTCTGAAAAGAACTTTTTTTTTTATTGTTTTTGTTGTTTTATATTTTTTTTATTATTTTTCTGAACATTTTTTTACTTTTTTTGAATTTTTCTGAACAGTTTTATATTTTTTTTGGTTTTTCTTGGAGGGGGCAATGAAAACGATTCATTGTAAAGGGCTCAACAGGAGCAACAAAACAAAAAAAAAGAATTTATTATTTGGGGCGTTTCGTACAAACTTGCATATGATAGTCAATAGCTCTGTTGATCAGAGTGATGCTTCTTTCTCCGTAGCAAATGAATCCACTGCAATATACGCAGACTTGTTTTACTTCATGAAATCTCGTTTGTATATTTGGCACCATCTCCCTGCCCTCTGGTCCCGTTACTTCCGGTACAACAGATCTTCTGGCCATAATAGGGAGATTATCTAGGTCGTTACGAAACTGTGCAGCACTGTAGTTGTTAGGATGCCACCTAGTCATATGGCGATGCATTGTGTAGTTTCCGAAACTGTATTTTTTGTCGGTCCCTCTGGACAGTCTATCTTGACATATAAGGCAAGTTACGTATCTTGCATTTACTTTTTTCTGACCTTTGGGAATTTTAAAAAATTGCCAAATGAAGTTTTCTTTCCGGTGAGACGTCCTGGGCTCCTCAGGCAAAAAGTGCCTCTCTTCGTGCTCGTCGTCCTGTTCCTCTTCTTCCTCTTCTTGCTGAATTATAACTTCAGCAGGTGGTCCACTCTTCCTTGGATGTGGTGGAGGTGGTGGGGAAGCACCAGCTGAAGCTACTAAAGAAGTCATTGCTCACTGGTAACAAAGGGTCTTTCTCTCACAATGATGAAAGTCAGAGTGAGGAAAGAAGGAGGGATTTTCATCATTTGGGAAAAACAATAGTTCTCAACCAATGAAAAGTGTTCATTTTAGATTATATGACCTAGTCTTACATCATTAGGAAACCAAAAGTGAAATGAACCAATGAAAAGTGTTATTACCAAGTCACATGACCTGCTGTGTTTACGTTAAGCGCTTTGCAGGGCCTCCCGGTTTGCTTCCAGAAACCTGTGCTTTGCGACTCGGTAAGCGTACCAGTTCGCTAACGTAGCACGTCATATGACGTATCACGCGACAACGCGAAACGTCATGCGGACGGGAGGTGTCACGATGTTGTTTTCTAACGCGGCAGTTGCGGTAAAGAAACGTTTACCGGCTCGCGGTCTATTTCGCGGCATCAAGGTCAACTAACGGGAAGTTTCCCGATTCGCGAAGCGGGAACGAAGAAAAAAAAATATAAAAAAAAAAAATTATTAATAAACATATAAAATATATTTTGGGATTTAAAGAAGAATACATTTTACAGCTACATATATTAGCTGTTAAAAAACCAATGAAATTCACTGAAAAAACCATAGGTTATAGACCATATATAGTTAGGAATTAGCATTTACAAAACCTTGAAAATTCACTGAAAAAACCATAGGTTATAGACCATATATAGTTAGGAATTAGCATTTAGAAAACCTTATTTTACTCACACAAAACCATTGAAATTCCATATGTTATGTTATGTTATGTTAATTGTTTATTTCTATAGCGCACGGCTACTCAAAAAGAGTGTCCCGGCGCTTTATTGGAGAAAGAGACAAAACTGCAACATACTAACATAACACCAGATAAAAAAACTAACAGAAAAGTGGGCCAAAGAATTCACGGAAAAACCGGCTACTGAGTGAAAAGCCAAGTTTTAAGGCCTTTCCTAAAGGCCAGTAGGCTAGTGGCTCCCCGCAGGGCCAGTGGTAAAGAGTTCCATAACTGGGATGCCAACAGTCCAAAAGAGCGGCCTCCGAGGCGCGCTTTCTTTACCCGGGGGACAACAGCAAGATGCAGGGCTTCCGACCTCAGAGACCTGGCCGGATGATAAAAGACCAGCCTCTTTTGGAGGTACTTGGCTCCCTCCTTGTGAAGAGCTTTGTAGGCCAAGGTCAGCGCCTTAAAGGCGATCCTCTTGCGGATAGGAAGCCAATGTAAAGTTGCCAGCAAGCCCGAGGCCCTGGAGCGCCTACTAAGGCCAAAGATTGCCCTGGCAGCGGCGTTCTGTACCACTTGAAGCCGCTGCAGCAAGTACTCTGGAAGGCCCAGGTAAAGGACGTTGGAATAATCCAACCTGGACCCAATCAGAGCCTGGACTGTCAGCGTCCTATGTTCCACAGATAACAGAGGAAGGAACCTCCGCAACATCCTAAGGATGCCAAAGCAAATGCCCGACACCCCCAAGATCTGGGATTTCAAGGTAAGCCTGTTATCCATCTTCACCCCCAGATTCTTAGCAACCTGAGAGGAGCAGGACGGAGGGAACATATCCAGTGGCCACCAGGTCTGCCAATCAGGCTCTGTATCGCACCCAAAGAAAAGAACTTCGGACTTGTCGGAATTGCACTTAAGGCTGTTTAGATGGAACCAATGAAAAACAGCCCCAAGGCAATTCCGAATACTCTCCCCATCAAAGTCGCCTCCTCTCTTACAAGAGAAGAGGAGCTGGGTGTCGTCCGCGTAGGATACGATCTGGGCACCATGCGACTCCACCAACGCCGCCAATGGGGTCATAATGATGTTAAAGAGGGTCGGGCTCAAAATAGAGCCCTGAGGGACCCCGACTCCCAGAGGCGGCATCACGGCGGAATCAGGCGGGGCCCAGATCGATTGCCGGCGGCCGGCTAGGAAAGAGGAAAACCAGTCGAACACCGTCCCCCGTAAGCCTATCTCGAAAAGTCTCGCGAGAAGACCATCATGGGGAACGGTGTCGAACGCCGCCGACAGGTCTAACATCACCAGCATGACTTTGCCCCCAGAGTCCAGAACCCCTTTAATGGTTTCCGAGACCTCCAGGAGCGCTGTCTCAGTACTGAGATGGGGACGAAAGCCCGATTGGGTAGCGTGCAGGATCTCATTAGATTCCAGAAAGTTGGAGAGCACGCCATGGACGTGCTTTTCCAGAATCTTCGTGAGGGCCGGCAGCAGAGAGATGGGCCTATAATTAACCGGGGCCTTCGGGTCCAGACCAGGTTTTTTGAGCAAGGGAATCACCATCGCCTGCTTCCAGGTTTGCGGGACCGCACCGAGCCTCAGCGAAAGATTTAAGAGTGGATTAGCCAGCGGGTTGATCACCTCCGCGACTTTCGCTAAAAATTTAGCAGGGCATGGGTCAAGGGGAGAACCCGAGTATAGTTAGTTGCACTAACTATATATCGCGCACCCGCAATCCACTGCTGATGATGTCACATATTACATCATTCATGACATGGTCAGTGACATCACTGATGACATCACTGATGACATCTCAAATGACATCACTGATGACATCACTGATGACATCTCAAATGACATCACTGATGACATCATGACACACCAATACCAGTTACTACATACGCACTCACTGATTCCTACGTCTACACACACATTCACTCATTCACCCATACAATCACTCATACATACAGTCACTCATTATTACAACACTATCATATGCACTCATACACCTATGCAGACAGTCACACACTGCCACTCATCCATGGAGTTACTCACACACCAAGTCAGTCCTGTAAAGAATCAATCACTCTTCCATTTCTTCATCTATACAGTTAAACACAGAACACCATACTTCAGTGACATCACTGATGACATCACTAATGACATCTGAAATGACATCACTGATGACATCTCAAATGACATCACTGATGACATCATGACACACCAATACCAGTTACTACATACGCACTCACTGATTCGTACGTCTACACACACATTCACTCATTCACCCATACAATTACTCATACATACAGTCAGTTATTATTAGAACACTATCATATGCACTCATACACCTAGTCATTCCTGTGAAGAATCAATCACACTTCGATTTCCTCATCTATAGTTAAACACAGAACACCATACTTTTCACACATATACTAACACATACTTACTCTCTTATACAATCACTGATACAAGTACACATTGATATGCACAGAGTCACACACCTCCCAGCCGGCCACACACACACTCAGTCTTCCATCCATCCAGTCATTCTTCAATATGTAAAACGTATTTAAACTTTACAAAAACACACAGACACTAGATGATGTCATCAGTGATGTCCTCAGTGATGTCACTGACCATGTCATGAATGATGTAATATGTGACATCATCAGCAGTGGATTGCGGGTGCGCGATATATAGTTAGTGCAACTAACTATATATGGAATTTCAATGGTTTTGTGTGAGTAAAATAAGGTTTTCTAAATGCTAATTCCTAACTATATATGGTCTATAACCTATGTTTTTTTCAGTGAATATATATATATATATATATATATATATATATTCACTGAAAAAACCATAGGTTTTACACACGTTATAGTTAGGAAGTAGCATTTACAAAACCTATGCAATTCACTGAAAAAACCATAGGTTTGACACCAGTTATAGTTAGCTGGAAATTTTACTGATATAAAACCAATGAAATTCCACGTTATAGTTAGTTGGACTCACTATAACTTGCGCGTGTAATGCACTGCTGATGACGTCACATATTACATCACTCATGACATCACTGATGACACCATCCAGTGAATGTGTGTCTTTCTGAAAAATAAATATGTGTTATATATGTATATATTATTGAATATCTTAGTGAATACATATATTACTGAGTAATGCTTAAATATTTCAATATATGTATTAGTGTTTCACTTTGTGTATAAGTGCCTGCATAGGTTGGTGAGTTGCTACATGTGTATGTATATAGGTTATTAGATGTTTTTCTTAGTATCAGTATGAGTGTTTGCATGGTTTGGTGGGGGTATTACTTACTACATAGATGCAAGAATGGCTGAGTCTCTGTTTGTATGTGTTTTGAAGACAGCATATGTGCAGGACTGTATGGGTGGATTAGTGTGTATATGTCTGTGTTAGTGAGTGAATGACTGTCTTATTAGTGTCTTTATCAGTAACTACATATGTTTTAATGTAGTATATGTGAATATTGATGTATATAAGTGAGTATATGTGAGAGTGAGGGATTGTAAGAGTTCCTGTTTAAATTAGTATGTGTTTCTATAAGTGATTTATTAAGAGAGTAAGTATGTGTAAGTTTCCTTAGAAGTAAAGTGGTAGTGTGTGTATAGCTGTTTATGCAAATAAATGGATGTTCAATAGTTTATTTGCATGTATGAGTATGTGTGTGAATAACTTTTGGATGACTGTCGGTGTGTAACAGGATGTGTAGGTGTATCACTACATATGATTAGTGAATATATGTATGAGTGACTATATAGAACTGTTGGTGAATTAGTGCATGTGTATATACATGGTGGAATTATTGAATTTGTTGTTGTAACTGGTATGAGTATCTCCATTTTTTTGAACATTTTAGTTTCTATTTTTGAATATGCGTTTCAAGGGTTAGATTACAGTGAAAGGAGGTCTGTCACTGTGTCACAAGGATGGTGTCATCAGTGATGTCATGAGTGATGTAATATGTGACGTCATCAGCAGTGCATTACACGCGCAAGTTATAGTGAGTCCAACTAACTATAACGTGGAATTTCATTGGTTTTATATCAGTAACATTTCCAGCTAACTATAACTGGTGTCAAACCTATGGTTTTTTCAGTGAATTTCATAGGTTTTGTAAATGCTACTTCCTAACTATAACGTGTGTAAAACCTATGGTTTTTTCAGTGAATTTCATTGGTTTTTAAAATGCTAATTCAGAAATATCTCGTGTATACAACCTATACTTTTGTCAATAAAGTTCTGGCAATATTTTTTTCGGAAACAAGCCGTTTTCTTCACTGTTCAAGTTGCATAGAGACTCCTTGTAAAGCGATACAGAATTAGAAAGTCTGTACCTTGCCTTTTTTCAACGCATTAAAATTTGTCCGTAAATAAAAATAGCCTTTCTAAACTTTCGTGCACGACCCGGTGTGCGCACTCTCGGCAACAGTTCTCAATAAAATGGATAGCGCATTTCCAGGCTTTCATGCGCGA
This sequence comes from Lissotriton helveticus, assembly GCF_964261635.1. NCBI lineage: Eukaryota > Metazoa > Chordata > Amphibia > Caudata > Salamandridae > Lissotriton > Lissotriton helveticus. Next base: position 669,252,910 of record NC_136057.1, read on the forward strand.
CCGTGTGCGCGCACCCACCTATATATTTCGTGAAAACTTTGCAATCTGAACTTATTGAATTTCGTCATAGACCCATCAAAGAACGTATAATACGTCAAACAGACTAAACCTAGGCTTCTTTTTTAATATTATGAACATTTTCATTAAATGGAGCAGAATGTCTTTTTAAACTTTCGTGTGTGACCGAATGTACACACCTTGGTATTTTAAAAAAATATATAAAAGGTTTTATACTTTAACAATTGTATGCTTGATTCGAGCTCAGAAGATATATTAAATCCGTATATGTTTCGATTTACTCCTTCTCACGTTTTGAAACTTCGCTGAATTAGACCGCTACTTCCAAATGCCGTACGTGACCAGATACTATCACCGCACCAGATACTATCACATCTTCTGGAGGACGACCTGTATCTCCATCGAGTGCTGTGATGGACTTGAGACCATATCTTGCAAAGGTGCACATGAAATGTAACGAGTGTGGAGAAATTCTTCTGTACGGAGAGCAGAGCCTCATTCTTACTAAACTAAAAATTGAGAGTCATAAATGCCCCGAGAAAAGATACATTTCTTCATTTCATTTTGATCCTGTGTCACACTTGAAAATGTTGTTGCAAGTTTAAAAAATAAAAAACAACATAACAGTTGTTTAAAAAAAAAAAAAGAAAAAATGTTATTTTCAGAACTAACTCATTGTACCAAAAACTGCTCCAGGAGCATATTATAAAGGGCGTTTATCTCCCCTTTTTTGGCTTTCGATCGTGCGCGACCGTGTGTGCGCACCCGCCTATATATTTCGGGAAAACTTCGCGATTGCAACTTATTAAATTTCTTCATAGACCCATCATAGAACTTATACTACTCAGAAGATATATTAAATCCGGATATGTTTCGATGTACTCCTTTTCACGTTTTGAAACTTCGCTGAATTAGACCGCTACTTCCAAATGGCGTACATGACCAGATACTATCACCGCGTACACGTCCTAAGACGCGCATGTGAAGTCATGTGACTTCAAAACAACACTTCCAATTGGTTCTGAGTAGTTTCTATTCTGCAATTTACACGAAGCACTCCACCCACTTCTCTCACATCTCTACCGTGTTATCTGCAATTGTGAACATCAAAAGGAGCTGCGCTACGCCCCTGTAAGAGGCCTCACTCCCACTGCTGCAACGGCTTAGCAGTCCTCCAGATGCACAAGAACAGCCCCTCCGATCCATTGAAGTTCTATGTCGGTCTCAATACCACTTACGAAATGAAAATAAGCACTGAAGAATATTTATGCTGTAGCAGGAGGAGTACTACATGCTTGCAGAATGCATTCTATTACCTATAAAAAAGTGAAACACCCACGCTTCAATCATATAGAATACTTCCTCTAAAGAAACCTATGAATAACTTTCGAACATCAGGTTAACCTTTTTTTACTCTCTCATCATTGTTAAAGATAAGTATTTACAATGCTATATTAAACAATGCCATGGTTTTTCCTTTTTAATTTTAAAAATCTTGCAATCTTTCACAAACCCAATACTCATGGCTTATTTTTCGTGACAAAAATCTTGCAATATTACATACCTACATAGAATAACAGAAAAAACATAAAACTACAAAGGCCAAACAGTCTACTAAACGCGGATTTGTAACCTATGGGGCAGATTTATGTTAACTACTCTATACCCAGATATGCACCAGTTAATGTGCACCACAGTATGCTAGTGCTCCGTTACCCATGGTGTGCCACATTTGAAATGTGGCGCACCATGGTACAAAAACACCATACATGCGTAACACATCTGTGCTGAAAAAGTAATACATTACTAGAGTTGCATCGCAAGTGTGATGCAGCTCCAGCAAGGCTCACCAATGCACTATATTCACAATACTGCGTCAATACCTACGCCTGCTTCAAGCACATGCACAGTTTTGAAACAGCATTGGTCTGAAAGTCACTGAGTGAAATATCAAGCATTACAGTCAGCCACTTTCAAGACGCATTCCTTTAGAGGAACACTTCCTTATGGTGCAGGGTTTTAGAATGTGACATATCTCCTAGATCCATAACGTTGTAAATGTGGTACATTATTTCCACTGTCATTGTATTAAATAAACGGACGAAATTGTGGCGCAAAGAGACGCAACGTCAACATAAAGCTGCCACAATGTGTTTTAAAGTGCCCTTTAAATTACAACCAACACTCTCTTTGAAGAGACCCCTCAGGTTTTTTTAACACCTGTTAAGTCCTTCCATGCTCATGACAGAGCCGCTCCATCACGAGCATTGCCTCAGCTGTCCTCAGGATGGACCAGTTTTGTCATGAGCTTGCCGCTGTGCTTGCACAACACTAATATTGCGCCTCCATGACACGTTCTATTGACTAAGCAGAGCCATGACAGAACCACTGTATCATGAACAAATCTCAACCGTGGCTCATGAAGGAGTAGCTCTATCATGAGCATAGAAGTACCACTCAGCCCCCCGGCCCCCTAATGCTGTGGCAGAATTGCCACTGCAGCAAATAACTTAAACTCCTGGAAAAAACAACATGTAACATTTAATATCATTTCCCACCAATGTTTTCATATATCAGTGTTGTTGAACTCACTCAGTGAAATGTCGCTCATTTCATTAAATCACCTTTAAAGCATGCCTTATAACAATGCACCCAATCCTATGTGGAAGTGCTTATATTAAACATGACATTGCTTTAAACAGGATAGACAAAGAAATGACACAGTGATGTAAAAGTTTCTTTATTTTTTATACTTACCTAAAAAATAATAAAAAAGTAAAATAAATTTCTTTTAAAAACGTAGTACCTGTGGAAGAAAAGTAAAAATAAGATTATAATGTACATTTCATAAAATAAAAAAAAGTAGGAGTCAATAAGAGAGAGGCAGAGAAAACTCTCGGATGTTATTAGTTGTACTTACCTTATAAATATAATATCTGTGGAAGACAGTAAAAAAATATGTTTTAATACATATTTCAAAATTCAATGTAACAAAATAACTCAAACAACATATTAAATGGTTTATTTTTGCTGTCCTCAGAATACATTGATTTTCACTATAAACAGTGATTTCAATATTAATCATCATATAACAGCGGGGAAAAAAAAACACAATCAAAATGATTGTGTTTAAAAAACCCATCCAAAATCTCCATACATATTATAAATACCTGAAAAAAACATATCTTAAATGTTTTTCTCAAATTCGCAATTTCTTGAGTAAGCACACTACATCTTCCACAGTTACAAACTAATTAAACTATACAACCTATTTTTAAATATATCTCAAAAAAACACCGTGCAAGTATCTCCTAGAAAAATCTATCTTAAGTATACATTTTCTTCTCTCATACCTTTTCGCATGGCCAAATTGTATAAGTTAACTCATTACCTTTTAAATACCTCTCCCAAAAACTTGCGTCCATATATGTTCTAAAATAATTATCTAACGTACTCATTTTCTTCTCTCATATTTTTCCACATGGCCAAATACTATGAGTTAAGTTGTTTTTTTCTGAAATTTCTTAATCTTAATCTTATATTTTCTTTTGTGAAACTTTACAGTAAAAATGTGTAACATGTTTTATACCATCAAACATTAACTAAATTTCTACCTGATGTTATCACTATACCAAACACAAATTTCATTTATAGATTTGTAGACCCTCAGTCACATGATATTTGTAAACAAGAAAGTTTCATATCTTTACAGTATTAATCTTCCTACTGCAAGTGATTCTACTGAAATTTGGGTTCCAAAAATAGCAGATAGGAGTTAGTTAAGGCAAAAGGCAAACGTTTCTTAAAAGTCAATTGGGTATCATTGCAAAGCGTCCAGCCACTTCCACACTTCAAATAAGCTGTATAATGTCCTGATGATGTGGAAGGCCCTTCATGAAAAATAATGGCTACAGTTACAAATGTTCTTCTAGAAATAGATACTTGAGTAGCCACAATTTTTTTTATTAAAGTTGACAATTTACTCCCATCAGCTCTGCATCGTTGAAACATTAATATTACATATTGTCCATATCTATGGATAAATAAAGTTGATAACATTTCAGACTTACATTGAGAACAGACCATGTTCTGATGCGCATCTTTAACTAGTTTATTAAAAGACACTTCTTTACAGTCAGGTAATGTTAAATATATAAATCTTTCACTGTGTATATCAGTACTACTTGAAAATGAGCAATTATCACACTTATGTTCCCATTTATAAGAAAGGCCAAAAAGATTATCAATATCTACACTTTCATCTTCCAAAACTGTAAACATATACATAATAAATTCCTGACAATCTTGCTGGATATTCTGTGAAAATTGATTTACTCCTGCACATATGTCTAAAACATTCCTTAGTTCTGAAACACTTCCTACTTCACTTTCACCACTACTGCATTTTTCAAATATAGAATTTAAGGAATAGCAAAATGTTTGCTCCTGATTTTCTACAATCTGTTCCCTTACATTTTTTAGAAAAAAAACAACATTAACTACTACATTTGCATAACAGTTGACACCAGACCTGTTTTCAAACTTAAATCCAACAATCTCTTCAATACTAACCGTTTTCTTATGCCTACCAACAACAGCTACATCTTTTTTTCGTCAATTCTCAACTACTTCAGCACATTTCTCCTCATTTTTCCTTTTCTGACCAACCATACGCCTTTCAATTAAAGGATATTGAGGTAAACTTGGAGCATATTCTCTTCTTAACCTATTATACTCCTTCACACAATTTAAATCTGCACTAATCTTTGTCTCATCATAATCAATTAAATACAGTCCACATAAAGTTCTAACTCGCGATAAAGCAACATATGCCATACCCTCTTTGAATACAGTGCTTCCAATATTTACCAAAGCACAATCTACACTTAAACCTTGAGATTTATGAATAGTCACTGCATATGCCAAACAAATTGGAAATTGCTTCCGACGGACATATAAGTCTTTCACAAGCAAAAAACGATTTGAACAGCGACTAATTTGCTGAACTTCCTCAATTCCATCAAATTTTATTCTTAAAAATTCAATCTCATCTCTATTTGTATAATTAACAAAACCAACAACATTACCCATTGCTCCATTTACCAATCCTCTTTCTACATGTAAATTTCTCCTTAAAATTATCCGACAATTTAAACATACATACAGATTTTTCTCTAAACCAGCAGTTTTAGATATACTTTTTTGAAGAGAATCCAATTTTAACTTCAACTTTTCAGACAAAACAATAGTACTACCTTCATGCTCTATTCTATCTTTAGCTTCCAGTTTCCTAATTTCTTGATTTTCTAAATTCAACTTTTCTCATTAAAAACTGAACATTCTTTCACAGTTGGCATCAAGCATATCACTGATTTATCTGCTACCTCTATACTATATATTTTCTCAGGTACATTATCTTCATTAGGAAACAGCTTGGAAAGTAATCGTGTTCGTCGAGTGTGTTTCGCATCTTCAGTTAGTTTTCCAATCCTGATATCTTGAAGAATATTTCCATATTTAGTATCCTTTGCCTGTCGCATATTTTGAATCAGTTCAGTATATTTGAAATGTGACCATATATTAACATTTCCAATACTGCCCAGGCACTTTCTAGTCTCTTCATGGGTAACAGTTTCAAATACAGGTTGTCCTTTCACTGGAGTTAGTTGGAGTAGATCTCCAAAAACTATGACATCTTTACCTCCAAATAACACATCATACTCTGTCTTAAGTATCTGTTGCATTCTTAAATGCACAAAAGCAAGCATTAAATTAGATACCATGCTTACTTCATCAATAATAAGACGTTTCATTTTTTTAAGCACTCTAGAAACTTCAAAACAAGCTTCTCCAGATAGCTTGTGATATTGTAATTTATTTTCATGTTCAACTGGCAGCATCAGTAAACGATGTAAAGTAATACCTTTAATATTATGTGCTGCCAATCCAGTTGGAGCAGTAACAACACACGACAGTGTTGACTGAGTTCTCTGCTGTAAATATGTAGTAATTCCTTTAATTAGGAAACTTTTACCAGTTCCAGCTTCTCCACTTACATATAATCGAATAGGTTCAAATGACATACATGAGCAATCTTTTCTCTCATGACGAAAGCCATGCTCAATGTGCTCTGTCACTTCATCATATATCTGTCTTTGCTCAATATTAAATTGTTTCTTTAATTCTTCTAAGTTGATTACTTCCTCTTGACCTTGCTGCATTGCTCTTTCCACCTCATCCATGGCGGTGGCTGCTTCATTTTGGATAATTGGTTGTCCCAGTGGATCTTGACTTAATGAAGCCGAACTTTGACTATCTTGTGAACTATCTCTAGCAATCTCCGCTGCAATTGTCGCTTCTTGCTCTATTTCATCATTCAACATTTGCAGATAATTACTAAAAACAGGACATTCAATACTGCTTTTAGATGCGTTGAATGAATCTTCATAACTATCAAAGTTCCCAAGTAGTTCCTCTTCTCTACGCCATGGTTTAAAGAGTTGCAAAAGAGCAAAATAGTAAAATTCTCTTTTGTCAGGTGTTTCGCAACTCAGTTTCCGATGATTAATCAAGTGTCCTTTTCTTTGCTTCACCAGACATCCTTCTTGTCCCATTACAGCATATACACCTTTATCAATGTTCTCTGTAACATTCCTTTTAAAAGTGTAGTTTTGAAGTATTTCATACAGACAAATGTTTTCTAGAAGAGTACTTCTATTTGGATAGTATGTATCCAACATATTTGTTTTCAAAATGTCTGTACTGTTTGGTTCTTTCTGGGCTAAATATTCAATTTCTTGCACAGGTTTTAGAACACGGTTCCGTGTTTCTGCAAGACCCAAACTCACCCAGAGAATAGTCCTTGATTTAGCATAAAGACTTGCTGATGACAATCGGTCACAGCATTCATATGCTCCAATTTCTCGATGAGACAACATCTTCAAACTGTACGTATACAATTTCTTGCTAGGCTCTTTTCATGAGAAATGTCTTCCCACATCTCCTTCAGTTCCGTCTTTTCAGATTTTGTGATGTAAGACGTTACATATCGAGCCACAGCAATAGAGTTGTCTGCAACATATTGTATGTCCATGTGTCACGACGTCAATGGCGTACCACTAACCTCTGAAAGATGTCAGCAGGAACGATGGATGGATGACTAGTCCCCCTCCTCTCCGGAACGCACACTACACAGTGTAAGGGTAACACAACTATGTATGAATGCCTCCCAGGGAAAAAGGGGAAGGGGAGAAAACAATAAAGGATGTCCCAAAGGGCTTCTGAGAACTGTACGGAGGCCGTCCACCCACTCTCTCGCCAGCTTCTATAACCCCCCGGTGTTTGCTGCAGATAAGGAGGGAACAAGAACCAACAATTAGAATCCCAGCACTGCACAGAAGTCAAGGTAATACATATACACAAGAATATAGGTACTGACTGTTGGAGTGGACCGGAGCGCTTGAAAAGCCCACAGGTAAATAATACAGGAAACAGCACAATGTCGAAAATATCCAAGTCTTTCAAGAACAGCCTGCTCACAAGCGGCAAAGGCTCCAAGGGTCGACAAAATCAGCAAGGCATGTACAAACAAAAAGAAGAAACAAAATCAGCAAGGGTCTTCCTTGTGTGGCGCGCACCGGTACCGGCACGCCAGGTAGCACCAAAGAAAACTCCACAGAAAAAGCACAGTGGCGGAGACGACAACGCGCTCCTGCGCGGGTCTCACAAACGCCACTATCTAGAGCGAGACCACCCGTCTTATAGATGCGGGGACTCGCTGAAAGTAAAGAGTATCACCAAAGGTTCGGGGTATGCTGAGAAGCAGAATCCGTTCTGCTAAAACTGAAACAGTACCTGATTCTCCGCTCTGGCTTACACAGGCAAGGCTCCGTCCTGAACAAACGAAAGATCCTGATTGACAAGCCCCGAGCCGTTACCTCGGAAGGCTTTTGTCAACTCGAACCTTCCGTTTCCGTGTCGGCTGGGTTTCTGGGGAATGTAGTCCCGCAGTCGCCTGGCTCCCTCCAGTGGCGACATGCGGGATCCACATCTTCTGACCTCCGCTATTCGACCCTTCCTGAACCTTACACCCAGGGTAAGCGCCACAGAGCCCCCTCTCAAGGACCGACGTCCCGGCGGTCCACCAGGCTTGCCAGGATGGGCTGCGTGAAACCGGTCCACCAAGAGAGGGCAATGCAAATTGGCCACAGGTTCCCATGTCCTGTCCTCAACACCATACCCCTTCCAAGACACCAGGTACTGCACCCTCCCACGGGACAAACGGGAATCCAGAATCTCCTCCACCTCATACTCCTCCTCCCCATCCAGATCAACGGGGCCAGGGCGAGAGGGGAGACGCATACCCACCCGACAGGGACGAAGCAGGGATACATGGAACACGGGGTGGAGCCGCCAAGAAGGAGGGAGGGACAAACGGACAGCCACAGGGTTAACGATCCCCTCAATCCCATAGGGCCCTATGAACTTGGGAGCCAGCTTACCCCTCCCTTTCAGACGCAGGTTCTTGGTGGATAACCAGACCTTATCCCCCACCTTGTAATCGGGTTCAGGGACCCGCTTCCGATCAGCACATCGTTTTTGGGTGGCCTGGGACAGGGCCAACTGGTTCCTAGCGTCAATCAATACCGCCCTGAGGTGAGCATGATGCTCCTGAATGGAAGGGTGCGTGGAGGTGACAGGCCACTCGAAAGGGAGCATATCAGGATGGTACCCATAGGAACAAAAGAAGGGCGAGCACCCTAATGTTGAGTGTTCAGCGTTATTGTAGGCGAATTCCGCCATCCATACCAGAGGAAACCAGTCACCCGCGTTCTGCAGGGTGAAGCACCGCAAGTATTGTTCCAGGGACTGGTTAAGCCTCTCGGTTTTGCCATCTGTCTGGGGATGGAAACTGGTCGATAACCGAGCTTACATATTTAATGCTTGACAGAGAGCTTTCCAAAAACGAGAGGTGAACTCAGATCCTCTGTCGGTGATTAGGACTCTAGGTATACCATGAGCTCTCACGACATGCTGGAGAAACACCAAGGCTAACTCGGAAGAGGTAGGCAGTTTTTTCAGAGGAATGAAATGACCCATTTTAGTCAGATGGTCTACTAAGACCAGAATCGTGGTATAGGTCTCACAAGGGGGCAGTTCAACAATAAAGTCCATTGACACCGTATGCCAGGGTGAAGGAGGGATTGGAATGGGGCGTAGTAATCCCACAGGCTTGGAATGGCTGGATTTACTCTGAGCACAAACAGCACATTTCTGTACGTAGTCTTTGGTATCTTTTCGCAGTGAGGGCCACCAAAAGGAACGTTCAATATTAGCGATGGTCTTGTATTCACCCAGATGACCTCCCAAAGTAGAGTCGTGACACCAAAGCATGATCTGCTCCTGTAGGTTGCTCAAGGGTACAAATAAAGCATGATAATGGTACAGTAGATCATCCTTGGAGCTTCTATGCTCCGGTTCTTCCTGTATCCATGCCGCGCCATCCATTCCTGACACAGCTACTTTGACATCTTCCAAAAAATCCTGTGATATCACAAAGGCCAGCGTCGATTCCGGAAAAGCCGAGGGAGAAAGGATGGTAGGTGGCTCTGTATCGGTCTTCTGAAGGGGTCCTATGAGGTCCTCCCTACGGGATAGAGCGTCGGCCTTGCCGTTTTGGGGTCCGGGTCTGTACTTTATGATAAAATCATAGTCCGAGAAAAAGAGCGACCACCGTAGCTGCCTGGGAGTCAGCGCTCTTGCCGTTTTCAGAAACAGCAGATTCCTGTGATCTGTATACATTTCGACTGTATGAAGAGCCCCTAACAGATAATGCCTCCATTCTTCACATGCCCGTTTAATGGCCAGCAGTTCTTTGTCTGTGATAGAATAATTCACCTCACAGAGTGTGAGTTTGCTGGAATAAAAGGCCACTGGATGTAATTGACCCGTATCAGGATGTCGCTGGGACAACACCCCACCCACTGCATACTGTGAGGCGTCTGTCTCAACCACAAACGGCAGATTGGGATCCGGATGCTGCAGAATAGGAGCTTGAGTGAATTGTCTTTTCAATGTTTCAAAGGCTTGATTCGCTTCTGGAGTCCATTCAAAGGGTACGTTCTTTCTCAGTAGTCTGGATATGGGAGTGATGATGCGAGAGAAATCCTTGATAAACCGCCTGTAGTAATTAGCAAACCCAAGGAAACTTTGTACAGCCTTAACATGTGAAGGAGCTGCCCACTGGGTGATTGCTTCTACTTTGCTCATATCCATTTGGAACCCCTGGGCGTTGATGACATACCCCAAAAAGGCCACCTCGCCGACATGAAAAAGGCATTTGTCCAGTTTGGCGAACAGGGAATGGACACGAAGGCGATCAAGTACTGTCTTCACGTGGCCGATGTGTTCTGAGATGTTCCGAGAATAGACCAGTATATCATCAATATACACGATGCAGATGGTTTCCAACAGCCCTCTCAATACCTCATCCATGAAGTACTGAAAGGCGGCAGGGGCGTTGCATAGTCCGAAAGGCATCACTTGATATTCGAATAAACCGAACTTCGTGCGGAAGGCGGTTTTCCATTCATCACCGGGCTTCACGCGTACCAGGTGATAGGCACCACGTAGATCCAATTTGGTGAATACCTGGGCCCCTCGAAGCTGGTCCAAAAGGACGGGTATGAGGGGCAACGGGTATCTATTTTTTATGGTCACTTTGTTGATAGCCCTGTAGTCTATGCACGTTCGGAGTTCATCGCAGTCTTTTTTCGATATAAAAAAAAGAGGAGAGGAAGCAGGGGAGGTTGAATGGCGAATAAACCCCCGAAGCAAGGTGTTCCTCCAAGTATGTCTTCAAATAACGTGTCTCAGGCTCGGTAAGGGCATAGACACGACTGCAGGGAATATCCGCTCCAGGAACGAGGTCGATACGACAATCGTAAGGTCTGTGTGGTGGTAGCCTTGTTGCTTTCCTTTTGTCGAAGACGTCCATGTAAGACGAATATTCACTAGGAAGCAGGGTAGCACAGCAATACTTTTCGTCCACGCATCCTTGGGCTAGAAGAGTAGCCTGCGTTTCTTCGGATACCTCTGGAGGGCAACAATGTTCACGACAGTACTGGGAAGTCAGAGACACCGAGCGTGCAGCCCATTTCACTACTGGATCATGTAATGTCAACCAGGGCATTCCAAGAATGAGGCGGAACTGGGGAGCGTCTATGATGTCGAAATGTATGATCTCCTGGTGGTTCTCGCCTATGTGCATTTTAAGGGGTACCGTGTGATAACGAACAGGGCCAGAGGTCAGGGCCTTTCCATCCACGGCTTTCACCATTTCAGGGATCTTTTTCTTCTCATAGGGAATGCCCATTCTCCGGGCATACTGTTGATCGATAAAATTCCCTGTAGCCCCCGAATCCAAGAGGGCAGACACTGTAAGCGATATGTCCTCGGCAAGTATCAAAGAGACTGTAATATTCATATGAGCCACTGCAGACTGCATGGTATTTGCAAGGTATAACGGGATCCTTTCTTCTTCTTCCAAACCCAAGACGGAGACCCCGTCCGTACTTGGGCTCTTTAGTTTTCCGACTCCTGGGCTACAGCTACTTGTTTCCGGGGACCCGGACTAGGATTAGACGTTTTTCCTCTCGCTCGGCATTCTCTGATGAAATGGCCACTTTTCCCACAATAGTGACACAGCTTTTGCAGGCGTCTTTTCTCTCTTTCCTCAGGAGTTAAAGGACCTCTCACCCCTCCAATCTGCATGGGCTCTACTCCCGTCCCGGTCTTGATGTAATCCTCTGGAGGAGGGCGAGGCTTCGGAAAATACGAACGTACTTCTCCTCTGTTCTTATCCCCTTTTCTATCTTGCACTCTGTGATCAAGCTGAACTGCAAGGTCAATCATTTCGTCACATGTCTTGGGTAGTTGTACAACTTGGGAGAGCACGTCTTTCAACTCCCCCCGTAATCCTTGGTAAAACAAAGAGGTGCGTTTCTCAGGGGGCCATTCTGTTTCCACAATTAGCCGATTAAAGGTGGTGATGTAGGTCAACAGATCTTGTGATCCTTGACGGAGGGTCATCAGTTCGCGATCCAGAGACAGCATGTGTGTTTTCCGATCGAACAGTTTTCTCATTTCGCTGCAGAAATCCTGGAAATTGTGTAGCACTGGGTCATTCCTTTCCATCAGTGGAATAGTCCAGCTGGCGGCATTTCCCCCCATGTAAGACATCATGAATGACGTTTTTGATGCATAATCCACGAAAACGGTTGGTTTGCAGAGGAAATGGAGTCTACACTGATTTAAAAAGGTCTCAAATTTCTTGGTGTCACCATAGAAACGCTCAGGAGGTGCTAATGGTATACCTGGATTTTGAATGACATGGACTGTGGGTCCGGGACCTAAAGGAGAGGGAGTAGAGGGTTGTGAAGCAAAGAACCCACCCCCCATAGACGCCCCATCCGGGTTTTGAGTAGGGGGGGGGAGCGTTCCCTCCCTAATATAACTCCTTCCCTTTCGTGATATGCCTGCCACCTCCCGCCTTAGCGAACTCACTTCTGTTCGGAGGTCAACATTCTCCTGTCTTGTGGCATGTACCTCCTGTTGGAGAGAAGTTATACTCTCCAATAAGGATGCCAACACGGTATTAGTATCCATCGCTCAGGCTGACGAATTTCGTGGGCTTGTCAATCTGTCACGACGTCAATGGCGTACCACTAACCTCTGAAAGATGTCAGCAGGAACGATGGATGGATGACTAGTCCCCCTCCTCTCCGGAACGCACACTACACAGTGTAAGGGTAACACAACTATGTATGAATGCCTCCCAGGGAAAAAGGGGAAGGGGAGAAAACAATAAAGGATGTCCCAAAGGGCTTCTGAGAACTGTACGGAGGCCGTCCACCCACTCTCTCGCCAGCTTCTATAACCCCCCGGTGTTTGCTGCAGATAAGGAGGGAACAAGAACCAACAATTAGAATCCCAGCACTGCACAGAAGTCAAGGTAATACATATACACAAGAATATAGGTACTGACTGTTGGAGTGGACCGGAGCGCTTGAAAAGCCCACAGGTAAATAATACAGGAAACAGCACAATGTCGAAAATATCCAAGTCTTTCAAGAACAGCCTGCTCACAAGCGGCAAAGGCTCCAAGGGTCGACAAAATCAGCAAGGCATGTACAAACAAAAAGAAGAAACAAAATCAGCAAGGGTCTTCCTTGTGTGGCGCGCACCGGTACCGGCACGCCAGGTAGCACCAAAGAAAACTCCACAGAAAAAGCACAGTGGCGGAGACGACAACGCGCTCCTGCGCGGGTCTCACAAACGCCACTATCTAGAGCGAGACCACCCGTCTTATAGATGCGGGGACTCGCTGAAAGTAAAGAGTATCACCAAAGGTTCGGGGTATGCTGAGAAGCAGAATCCGTTCTGCTAAAACTGAAACAGTACTCCGCTCTGGCTTACACAGGCAAGGCTCCGTCCTGAACAAACGAAAGGTCCTGATTGACAAGCCCCGAGCCGTTACCTCGGAAGGCTTTTGTCAACTCGAACCTTCCGTTTCCGTGTCGGCTGGGTTTCTGGGGAATGTAGTCCCGCAGTCGCCTGGCTCCCTCCAGTGGCGACATGCGGGATCCACATCTTCTGACCTCCGCTATTCGACCCTTCCTGAACCTTACACCCAGGGTAAGCGCCACACCATGTTAGCATTCCACATGGACAAAATGACTGGGTTATAGTCATTTATATATTTGGATTCTTCACCTCTTCTTAAATTGTACGTTTTTTTAGGTGACCTTCTTCTGATGTTATGTCGCAAAGATGACATCAAATTGTTGACTCTTCCATTTGAAAGTACCGGTCATGCAAATCCAAAACGACATTTGGTGTAGAATTTACTCTTTGATTTGAACTTTCGCCGACAATATCTTCCACAACGATGATTTTGAAAGCGTAACACTTTTCCTCTTAAATCCTTATCAGTTGTACTATTAGGTATGTCACAAGTGACATACTGTTCAATAAAAGACAGTACAGTCTCATCCGAGTCTCTTCCAAATTTAGGAGCATCCTTGATCCATAACAGCATATGAATATGAGGAGCACCTCTTGCTTGGTATTCTTTTCTCCAAAAGAAATCCAGTACTTCACCAAGAGGCGGATTTTTCTTGTTTGTAAGAAAAGACATCATAGCTTCAAATCTATGATTAAAATATCTGCAAACATTAACCGGATCTAACGAACACAGTTCTCCGGGTGTCTTGTAGTTTATATTTTCTATGTTTGCATTTGCCTCCTGAAGAAGTTCAAGTAAATCTTCCCAAGCATACTCTGCACAGCTTAGAGTTAAAACCCATGTTGGTGCTCCTAAGTTTCTAAGCATGCACATCAAATCTCCATGACGACGGTACCAATACTCATTAGTACCACGCTGACAAGCCATTAAATTAATTAGGTGTGAATCCAAAACACTATCTTTCTGTTGCACTTTATCCATAAATTCCTTTGCTGAAATATTATGCAGATGAACTCCACTTTTTAAGACATGATTTACTGCATAAGAGAGACCAGATAAGTCACTCTCAAACAGAAGATGAAACAAATATGGAATGCATTGGCGAAACCTCGGATCTTCTGCATATAATCTTGTTGTCCGGTATTCAGATGCAGGAATCTGCATAGGTCGATCATCATATCGTGTACCTTCACCTGTAGGGAATAACTGTGGGAAACAACGACCTTCCAAACTTTCTTCCCACACACTAATAGGATTTCCTTTCGCCTCTTTCATCTGAAATAATTCAATAGCATTCCCTATTGCTTCTTTCGAATGCAGTGGATGAACACTGTAATGTTCATACATTTCTTCACTTCTGGATAGATCAACTTTTTCAATTTGTCCAATAGACAAATCACTCTCCTCTTCTTCACTTACATCTTCTTCTTCTACGTATACATCTTTATAGTACTTATTGTTTTGAACTAAATACAACGTTGCCTTTTTGACTTTTCTAACATCCACTAAATCTTGCCAGATTTTCTTACTCTTTGTAGGTACACCATTAACTAAAATAACTACAGGTTCCTCTTCTACATTTTCAACACCAATTGTTTCCATATTTTTTTTCAAATCAAGTGGCAAATATACAACTCTACCCTTTAATCCTCTTTGTAAATTTGAAGGATTTAATTTACCAGTCTTAGGCTCCATACAAACAATAGCCTGAAAAGGATGTACACATTGGATCAGAATAGTCTCATAAGTATTTAAATTCATCAATTCTGATGGAATATTTATCAACTCTAGATTATTATGAACAGCTCTAGCAGGCATTTTATTTTCATTTAATTTATTATAACAATATTTACAAATACGTTGCTCAAAACCCAAATCAAAATAGTTTTCCACCAACAAATAAGTTGCAAAATCTTTCCATTGAACATTACTTTCATCTTCACTTTTTAAATATAAATCAACTAACCTAGTTTGACTTTTGTAATGAATGCGTCGACAACAGACACAAGAAAAATTTGGTTTCTCACCTGCAATTACCTTAAACTTTATTATTTCCTGTTCAAAATTTTCAATATTAACATGTCCAACATTTTCTAACACATTTCCTTCTATAATTATATCAGTCTCTGCATTATCTTCCTCTGGACCAAAATAACTTACCTCAATTTCTGCACAAATCTTCTTAACATCTAATTCACATCCATGCATAAGAGCACTATTTAACTGTTTAAGTTTAAGTGCTGGACTTTTTGCATAATACAACTTTCTCACCAATTTTCTCATTTTAGTATGATGCACTGCTAACATCCTGAAGTGATGAAACACACTCTGGCATATTTTTTTAGAAAGACAAGCCAGAGAATGACCTTGCAGACCTATTTTTTCTCGCACTCTGCAATGATCTAATTCTTGCAACATAACAATTTTTTTTTAGACTTTCTTTAGTGTACTTACGTAAGAAATTGCGAAAGAAATCAATTGAATCCTGTCGTACACTACAAATGCTACTACAATTCCAACTGTAAACAGGAACATTAGTACGTCCCCCTGAAGCTTCTCCAGCCATCACCTCTTCTGCATTTCTAACCACAATTTTCTCTTTCTCAATTACACATCCCTCCTTCACCTCGTATCCTCGACCACTGGTGTCAACTGCATGCAACAAATCGTTACTTTGAAAGTAACTCTCTTCATTAAAAAATGGTTCAGACGTTGAAGTATGCATCCACTTCCCAGAAAACATTTTACAAAAATTACTCCTATTTATGTGTCTCTTCCATTTACATTTAGCTTTTAAAACTCGTATTGCCTTATTTAGCGTATTTATTCTATTAAGTACTAAAATAAATAATTTTCTTTTTGTCTCAAATGCACGCTCAACAATACCCTCTATATATTGTTTCTTCTTAAGAAAAGCAGATCTTCTTTTAGAAACTTTCTCCTTTTGTAATAAATTAGAAACTACTCTGTTGTAAAACATACGCTTCCTGATTTGGCTAAATTGATTCATCCGAGTTTTACTGTACAGATTTTCCTGGCTCCTGATTCCAGAAACATTTTTATCTTTGGTTCCATGTCTCCTTCTCGATACTGGTATACTTTTTTCCTTGTGCACTTCAATACTAAGATTTTTCCTTCCACATATTGCTCTCAAAAACTTTTTGGTTTGCTTACCAGGAGCACTCTTCTTTTTATCCGTCCTATGTTCTTTTGATACTTCTTCAATTCCTTTCTTCTTCAAATTGTAAGTCCGTTTATAGAGCTTTCTTTTTTCAGTTCTGGTCGGCATCTTAATTTAAGATTTTGATGAAATTCTCAATCTGTAAAACACAAACATAACAAATATTATAGTTGACTACTAGCATATAACGTACAAATTTAAACCACAGATTCATTTTCAAAGTAGAATAAAGAAAATAACAGAAAGTCTCTGAACAGAGTAGGAAATCCTGTAGTGAATGTTGGTTCTTAATTTTATCACACTCCATATCTGTTTTAACATTTTAGACAGTTTTTAATTCTAATTTTTAAAGCATACAAACAGTACACTTTTTTCAAGAACTATGGGTCATCGTAGATGTTTTAATCGTTTTTACTACAAACTCTTTTACACTTCATGAGAACATGTCTTATCACTCTCCTAAAGCACATCAACGACGAATAGGACAAGAAAACTCTCTTCAAGAATGCTTTACTATCAAAAAACTTTTTTATTTATTGAAATCTTCATAATTTTCTAGAACTTCCACCATTATATCATCAGGGACTTCTTCAAGTCCAAAGTCCTCATCTCCTTCTACCATCTCTAAGTAAGCAGAGTCTAAAGACATGTCGATAAAATCATTATTTTTATCTATTTCCTCTTCAAAGACTGCATCTAAAATTTCCTCCATCACTTCGTTAATGATTTCAAAATGAATTTGTTTCTCTTCTGAGGAATTCTCCATAACTAGACTCAGTTTATTCTTCTGTATCCTTTAAAAAAAATATAGAGACTAAATTATATCTTTTTTCATAAATGTGTAACTTAAAAGTACCTTTACAAATTTTTAAACTACATATATTTTTATCATTTCTAACTTATTAACTCTATATATTTTAAGATACCTCGTTCCTCTTGTTTTGAAAAGAAATTGGCAATATAACCCTAAACATTAACACTAATCTTTTTTTCCATTAAATAATTACTGTTGTTAAAAGACATTTTACTGTAAAATTTCTTTTTAGATTTTCTAGATATCACAAATATTTATAATCTGTAGAATTAAATTTTTACAGATCAATTTTTTCAGTTCACCAGTACAAAGAGCTATGTAAACTATATGCACTCTGAAGAGAAGGCTCACACTATACAAACCATAGCATTCACTTAACATATTAATTCTTCCCACAGAGACAGTTACTTTTATGTTTCAACAGCATACTCACCATGTTAAAGTCATAGCATATACAAAATGTCATACTAAGCATGAAGAACAACCTCATAATAAACCTCTGCATGAATATGTAAAACAATGCCTATACATAGTATAATCACAGATATGCAGGAAAGATACCCATCACACCTAGAACCATATCATAATACCTCTCTGTAAATAAAGGAGAAAAACTGCCAAACATAATGCAACAAGATTTCAAAAATCATGAGCACTTCACAAGATTTAAGTAATGGAAACATGAAAGAATTATAACCCAATGATCTTTAAATCTGAACTCCATCAAAAACAACACATGCACCAAGCCCATTAAAAGATAATTTCAACTGTCAGTGGAGAATATCTCAAAATACATATGTAGTATAAACAGATACAACCCATGTGAATAATTCAAGATAAAATCATATTCCAAAATGAAATTTTACAAACATTTAAAAAAATCTTCTTCATTATTTTCATATGCCCCCCAAAAAATTGCCTATGCAAAAATACCAACTCACCTGAAAAAAAAGAATATAATTCCTCAAATTGTATAATTCAGAAGGCAGGTTGTTGCTTTTCAGCACCAAACACTGTAAAAAAGAAAATAATAAAATGTAATTAACTTATTACAGACTTATTTCTTACACAACATAGAGCCATTATAGCAAATAACAAGCATAACAGATAAATTCCCTAAGATTCTCTATCATTACAATAAGATACAAAATGTCTCATTTATGAAACCATTGTGCCACAGATATATCACTTTTTCCCATGTTAAAACTCATGCACCAGCAACACAAGGCCTTCATAACTAAAAGCCCATGTGACGGAGAACAAGTGCATAGACAGAAAATACAGGGCCAACCATGGGCATATGCAAGCAGTACACCTGCACAGGACCACCAAACCCCAGGAGCCACCATATTAATATATATTCTTAATATAATAATCCTCTAAGGATGCATACATATTTGCGTAGCGGACCATGGCAGGAATTTGGCGTGCTCTGCCTCTGTTCCACTTCCAAACACCTTGATCCACCCCCCCCTCTTCAGTGGGCTGCACGCTCCACCCCGCCCAAATCCCCTGTTACAGAGCCCCCTACCTACGCTCCCTGCCCAGGGCTGCCATGACCCTATACCCACCCCTGGAAAATGTATAAGACACAGCAACAGTAAAAATCAAAGAATAGGCAACATGCAGAAAAACTGCACAGTAGATAAAGAAACGAGGGGCATATTATCAAGGGGGTTTATCTCCACTTGTTTGGCTTTAAAGGCCAAGAAAGCGGAGATAAAATTATCTACCTATTACGTAGCTGTCACTAACACCAGTTAACGACAGCTAGTAGGAGATACCGACCATCTTGGACACCACTTTGCATGTCAGTGATATTTATCACTAATGACATGCAAAGTGGGCGAACAGTTGGAAACATTTAATTTAATTTAATTTAGTTGGAAACAGTCGCTAACATCGCTATCTCCTATTATCAACTTATGGAGATATTCGTGCTAGGCGCGAATATCGCCAAAAACTAACACCTGCCCTGAGCAGTTCTTAGCCATGTTATCCAATGGGAGGTGGATAACATGGCTAAGAGCATTAGCTCGGTAATCCATAAATATCGCTGACTTTTCAGCGATATTCATGCATTGCGGCCGTTTTTTATCGCATTTGCGATAAACCTTAGTAATACCAAGGTTTATCTGCGATAAAAATTGCCGCAGCGCAGCGGTACATTTTTGTCTCTAACCAAGCAATAGCGATAATTATCGCTATTGCTTGGTAATATCCCCCATATGTTTAAGATAACCCCATTGAAAAACATGTAGTAATTTTTTTAATCTGCCATGCATCTAGCCCTCCACGACTGCTTTGCAAACTCATGCTTTAAACCTTTACATTTCATTTTTAAACCATACGCACGTTTTTTTTCAAAGCTGCATATTAAACGCCTAAACATGTATTTAGTCGTCCAGATGCAGGCACTTTCAATTACATGACTTATTTAAGTGGAATCCCTGTAATGTTGCATATCTTTCCAAAAATACACCAGTGCCTATTATTATAACGATTTTTTTCATTCTTCATCAGTGATATTATTTTTTACATATAATGAAAATCACTATGACTTTTTAAACGACAAAGCTTATGCGGTAAAAATCACTCTGCATTTGCTTCCCTTTAAGAATGTACTTTATCTACCCCACGCATGTGAACCTTAATGTTTTCATCTGGCAGCGAATTCCGGCCTTGAATTACAAGACATGAACAACAGCCTTATTGTCACAAAAAGAAGTTAGCGTAGCATCTGTTCGCGAACATATCTTTCACTTAGCTAATATTCACAGACAACACCATTCCTTATAAAAGAGTGGCCTTCCTTTACAATTTGCTGAGGTGACTCCCTTAATATTAAACGCATCCTCCCCTTCAAGACAGGCTATTTTTTTTATACCTACTAAGCAATGATTTAGTGACCGGACTGCCAAAAATTATATCAAGTCATTCTGCTACTCTTCACTCCATGCTCTGCGACCTATTTCTGTGGACTTCCTGTTGAACTGCCAGTGCTCCGACATTTGTGTTCCCATCTCGTTTATTTCAAAATACATGTCCCTCCTGTCTTCGCAAACAAGCCGGAACACTTAGAACCAAATGTGTACAACTCGACAGGCTATACGTTCCACACGTTGACTCGATAAGAGAGATGTTTTTGTACGACTTGAGTTATGATCGAACGACCGATGGAATGAGGAAAGAGGGAGTCTGAACATGGTGCCTCTTTGTTTACGACGAACAAGCATAGATATAACACTCCCTTACTTAGAAACGACTCACTCTCTGAACCCAACACTGATTTGCGAACGATCCAACACATTACATACATGCACCTCTCGCCAATTTGTCGGTTTTGGCGCGCTTTTTTTCCCTTACACAATAGCTTAACAGAAACGTGATAGTGCTTCGCATGCAGAGAGCTCATTGATAAAGACATAGGGGCAGATTTATGAAGGCCTTGCGCCGCCGGTGCGTCACTTTTTCCCATGTTAAAAATTACGCACCGGCGGCGCAAGGCCTTCATAAATCTGCCCCATATTGTCTAACCACTATCACCGTCGCAGTTCCGCTTCACTCAGTGTTAATCACTGCTTCCACGCTTCTACAGACCAGACGCTATGTCGTATTTCACTCTTTATCACGCTTTAATCTCCACAATAACAAACACTTCTCCGCCAGCCACCAGACAACACAGTGCAGATGCAGAGGCACTAAGTAGTGAAATACAACATACCCTCTGCTCTATGGAAGCAACTGAGCGGTAATTCTGAAAGAAAACATTCACTAGCGCTTCAAAAAAGCATTTCAATTATATAAATAGTTTTTTGAAAACGTTCCAACTACTTTGATGCGACTATCTGTGTGTGCCTCCACAGCAAAGTTCCTCAACCCGGACTGAAGGCAGACACAGACAGACACACACACAATAAGATAACACAGGGCAACGGAGACGGAAAACAGAAGGCAGATGAAAATGCAGTCAAACAGCAGGAGTGACAGAGATATTTTTATATTCAGTTTGATACCTCAAATTACGAACACATTTACTGCACAAATCTGTGTACAACCTCATGGTCAGAACTTTTCATTTTATTTTACTCGACCACCTCCCCCTCTCACCCCACCAGTACAAGCCGCTGCCACAAACTACGATGTAATTTTGTCGTCTGTCAGAAAGTTTAAGAATTCATTAAGCATTACCACTTTTTCAAGACGGTATCACATGTAATATACCAACTTTTGATTTTATTTCACTCAACCACCTGCCCCTCTCAACCTACACCCACCAATGCAGGCCGCGTCCTGAAACCGCACTCTAATTTTCTCGTGTGACAGAAAGTTTAAAATTTTTTCACGACGGTATCACATGTAATTTACCATTTCTCTCTCTATCTGCATTATCTGTCTCTCTGCTAATATCATTTTTTCACTTCATAAACAACTTCTCTCATTATATATAAAAGCTTCAAAATCACACAAATAATTACTCTTTATATAACACATATTTTATACTTCATATTTCACATTTAAATTAAAAATAGTTTTAGAAATACAACACATTATGACAGCCAAAAATGAGTTTAGTTTCAAACTATGAGGAAAATCAATCATTGTTTGTGAGTAAACCATATTTTACGGTACATGACAAAACAAACAGTTACAGACTTACCTTTACCAATGCTTTGTACGATGTACAACAGAGACAGTTACAAAATAGATATTCGTTTGACGGAAGTCTCAATTATGCTGCTATCACTGCAACCAAAATTCAATGGCACAGATATACAGTCAATACAGACTCTTATATGTCTCTTCAGCCAATCATATTTCCTCCCGCAAAATTTTGTATTCAAATTTACATTTCAGTTGGTTGTCCCTCACAATATTTTCAATGTCACATAAAAGTCACCCATGACCCACTGTCATCTCTGGCTGTTTCCATGGTAACACCTCATTCTGCACCTGGCTGAAGGCACAGGTCAAAAGTTCATATCTCAACGTTCTACAGCAAACTAACAACACTGTTTTCCCTCCAGAAACACCTGCCTATCCACAGCTCTGTTACATGTCATGTCAAACAGAATCTTCCTCTGCAACATCAGACTCTGCATCGGTACTTACTTAAGTAAGTAAGTAAATCGTTTATTGTGATGATTATTTAAAATCTTACAATATTACACATCTCAGACAGTACTTACTTATAAATGCAGAAAAAACTCAATTAACACAAGGGCTCTTTTCAGAGCCACCTTATATCAAACCACTCAAACTTCTGTTTTATCTCCATTTTCACACTCTTGTAAATAGGTGTGCGCGTCCGAGTGCACGCACCCCGCAACTTTATAAAAAAAAATATATATATATATTTTCGCGTTTAAGGGCCTTAC
This sequence comes from Lissotriton helveticus, assembly GCF_964261635.1. Taxonomy (NCBI): domain Eukaryota; kingdom Metazoa; phylum Chordata; class Amphibia; order Caudata; family Salamandridae; genus Lissotriton; species Lissotriton helveticus. The sequence goes on from NC_136057.1 coordinate 669,275,826, forward strand.
TGCACACCCTGAGAGAACCTACGCAGCAAAACAATCTCTACCTTCTCCCCTTTCCATGTTCCAACGCTTTGAAACGAGAATATATTTACTCGCGCGCACCCCGCAACTTTAAAAAAAAATATATATATATATGTTCGCGTTTAAGGGCCTTACTGCACACCCTGAGAGAACCTACGCAGCAAAACAATCTCTACCTTCTCCCCTTTCCATGTTCTAATGCATTGAAATGAGAATATATTTACTTGCGCGCACCCCGCAACTTTAAAAAAAAAAAATATATATTTTCGCGTTTAAGGGCCTTACTGCACACCCTGAGAAAACCTACGCAGCAAAACAATCTCTACCTTCTCCCCTTTTCATGTTCTAACGCTTTGAAATGAGAATATATTAACTCGCGCGCACCCCGCAACTTTTTTCGAAAAAAAATATATATATATTTTTGCGTTTAAGGGCCTTACTGCACACCCTGAGAAAACCTACACAGCAAAACAATCTCTACCTTCTCCCCTTTCCATGTTCCAACGCTTTGAAATGACAATATATTTACTCGCAGTGACAAAATGGCGGTCAACACTTCCTGATTTCCTTCGAATCGAACGTTAACAGACGTCACGCAGCAAAAAAAAAATTCCGCTCGCGCGCAGCCGCTTGAGTGCGCGCACCCGTCCGCGCTTATAGATATATAATTGACTTTAACCTTAATTTCCTCAGCAACTACTGAACGTATTTACACCATTCCACAAAAAGCGTAATCTGCGAGCCGGACTTTACAGTTTTGCCAAATTTCTTATAAATCCATTCAGCCGTTCGACCTGTAGCTGTGTCTAAACGTCCTATGGAAAATAACATGGAGAAAACACGTTTTGGGACCCCCCTTTTATCTCAGCCCCCACTTCACCAATCCCCCACAAATTTTCAGGAAAGGAGCGCAGTGGACCGAGCCATCTTCTTTGAGAAATTCGCAAAGATTCATCCACCAGGGCCAAAGTTAATCCAAATAGAATGTTGACGATTTCCTATGGAAACTAGGTCCTATAACTACCTACTGGCGACCGCCAGTAGGTAATATATATATATACATATATATTACCTACTGGCGGTCGCCAGTAGGTATATATAGTTAGGATTTTTTCTCTATGGGATTTTTGAAAATTCTATGTCTAATAACTTTGGCGTTTGTGGACGGAATTGGCTGAAATTTTCAGGAAAATGGCACATTTTGTTTCTGAGCAGCCCCTGAAAATTTTGGGGGGGTTCGTCAAGGGGGGGCCGAGAAAAAAGGGGGGTCCCAAAACGCGTTTTTCCCATGTTAATTTCCATAGGGCGGTTGGCCTCACTTTTAGCCCGAACGGCTGAATGGATTTGCACGAAACTTGGCAAAATTGTAGGGACTGGTAGCCCGATGTGCCTTTTGTAGGTCTCAATATGTGTGCTCCAGTGGATTTTGAGAAATTAACGTTTAAAAAAAGATATATATCTGTAACAGCGGACCGGGCAGCGTCCTAGGACGCGTACTTTTCGCGCAACGGAGCTTTGTGAAGCGAAGCTGATTGGTTCTCCGGCGTCTGTCAACATTCCAAACAGTCCGTAGCGGCCGCCATCTTGTCTCTCGGTAGGATCGAGAGACAAGAGGAGGCCAAAGCGAAGGGGCAAATTACCATAAGGGGGAATAGTAGATCCTCGCTGACCCCCTAGGTTTGATGTGGAGGTTTTAAAAGGGCCCCGCGGGGCAAAAAAAAATAAAATAATAATAATCGAACGGCTGAATGGATTTGCACGAAACTTGGCAAAATTGTAGGGACTGGTAGCCCGATGTGCCTTTGCTAGGTCTCAATATATGTGCTCCAGTGGATTTTGGGAAATTAACGTTCAAAAAAAGATATATATCTGTAACAGCGCTCCGCTTCGCGTACTTTTCGCGTTACGGAGGTTTGCGAAGCTGATTGGTTTTTCGGCGTCTGTAAACATTCTAAACAGTCCGTAGCGGCCGCCATCTTGTCTCTCGGTAGGATCGAGAGACAAGAGGAGGCCAAAGCGAAGGGGCAAATGACCATAAGGGGGCATAGTAGATCGTCCCTGACCCCCTAGGTTTGATGTGGAGGCTTTGAAGGGGTCTCGCAGGGCAAAAAAAAATATACCGTTTTTTTAGTTTTTTTGCGTGGAGTGCGCCTGGTTCGCGAACCGGGAAGCGTTCTGGGGAGCGTACTTTCTTGAAAATTAGTGAAAAAAGTTAGAGTAAAATAATAATTGTGAGTGATCAGATGTAGGGTAGCTCTGAGAAGAGCTTTTGGGTTTATGGTACATTTAGGTACTTATAAGTAGGTACCAATGCACATTCTTAAATTCAGAGTGAAAACTCTGTTGCCCTCATCTGAGAAGTGAACTCCATCTCCTCTGTAGATATCTTGCATGTAGTAACGCAAGTTATTGTTGTACAGGGAGCCCATTCCATGGTCTCTCATGTAAGCTGAAACAGATTTGTTTACATGCTTCCTCGACTTCTCAATTTGTGGACAAAATTGGTTCGACCACCTCCATTTCTGTCTTTGGCATATATTTGAATATACCAAGGCAGTCTGAGGAAAAAGTGCCATCAATTGCTCAAAGGTGTCCTTTAAAAGCATTTCCAGACCTACCCCAGTCAAAGTGCCCAAATCATTACCTCCACAGTGCACAATTAACAGGTCAGGTTTTGGCAAATGCATAAAGGTTTTCACCAATAGTATCAATTGGTGACATTTTAATCCTCTGTGGCCAAACCACTTAATTTCCACATCTTGTAAATTGAGGTTAGGTAAATTCCTGTTTTCAGCGTACCTTTGAGCCCAATATATGTAACTATGTCCAACAATCCAGACAGAAAACATGGTGAGAGAAGGTTCTGCTGCAGTCAGATGAAGTGTGGCAATGAAATGGCAGTTGAAAAAATGATTGCTGAAAACAGAAAGTTAGTGTGCATGGATGAGTTCGTTGAAAGATGTATTTTGAGTGGCGAAGAAAAAATCATTAAATGAAAGAATGCTCTGGATATGCAGGTGCACTGAGAGTTCAGAGTTCAATTGCAACATTGTTGTGTGAGAGGTCTTGCAAGAGGTGGTTGCTATGCAGAAAAAGCAGAGAGGGGGCAGAGGGGGGAAGGGTTTTGCTTTGAAAAAAAGTGAGGGAAGGGTTTTGATTGGGTGACATGAGAGATATGTGTGAGGAATTACAGCATTTCTGTGCTTTTGATAGCTGCAGACTCTGGAGTGCATACCTTTTGCTCTGCTGAAGACAAATTGGTGTGTTTCTGAGACTGTTTTGAAACTCAAAGTATTTGCTAAGGTGAGAAAAGATTTCTTTAATTTTGATAGAAAATAGTGTGCTTTAAGGAGAAAATTACGAAGAAAGTTGTGTTTTTCAAATGTTGCTTTGTCTCAAGTGTTTCACAAATAGATTTTGTTTCTTTGAGAAATTGTAATTGGAGAAAATGTGAAGTATTAGTACTGACAGGGCTTTTATGTGCATAGGAGCTGTGGAGTGTTTTCAAATTATGACTTGTAAATCGTTTTTGAGAAAAAGCAATGGTTTTAATATTGATGAGAAGGACATAATGGTGTCTGCTTCTTTATAAGGTAATTGAGAGTCTCTGATGTTATTTTTCCCATTTCAATGTAAGAAGTTTGTCTGTGCAGCAAATTGCTTGTAAATATGCTCCCACCTGTGCATGGCAAATTTAGATTTTGAATGTTTCCATTACATAGGCATGTTAAAGGTGACTGAAACATGCTGCAAAGGCAATCAAAAAATGCTTTTATATGTCTTAAGGACATTTTAAGTCATTTCCCCATGTGCAGTGTTTTCAAATTATGAGTTGAAAATCGTTTTTGAGGTAAAGGAATGTTTTCAAAATTTATGTGCGCCATATGACCCCAAATTTCTTTTTCAGGGGTGCAGCAGGGTGTTCTTGAGACACCCCTGCACCGTCGGAAAAATTCGTAATTTGCGATGAGGTAATTGCTAATCGCAAATTGCACCTTCATTCCTATGGGCCTCCTGCTGCATGGAAATGAATGGGTAATTTGTAATTAGCAAATAGGTCATCGCAAACTAGGAATGGTAAAGAATCGCTATTTATTCCTTAAAGTTCGCTATTTAGGAAATGCAAAAAACTTTGATGATACATATGGCGGTTTATCTCTAACAAGATAAGAAGCATAGGGATAGATTTATGATGACTGGCGCATCACCAGGGATGTGTTAGTCATTCTGTGCCGCTGTTCCGTCACCTATGGTGTGCTGCATTTACAATGCGGCGCATCATGGGGCAAAAACAGCACAGATGCGTGACGTTTTTGTGCCGTAAAGTTGGCGCATTGCTGGAGTTGTATCGCAAGTGTGATGAAGCTCCAGTAAGGTTGAGGGGTGTCCCTGTCGCAGGGTTTCTGTTCTGACACAGAACTGTGGACAGAGGATTGGAACCTCGGCGAATTAGGGTGTCCCAAAACTCACCTTAGTAATCAAAACCCCTTAGCAAGCTAGGTACAGTGTCACATTGGATATAACAAACTCTCAATGTTTAGACAATCCAGAATATGAACTTATAGTACCTCAGGATACGTGGAACTCATGAACAGTCGGTCGTTATATATTTCTTAGAAACGAGAACATGGAGTTAAGAAGAACACATGTGTATTTGAAATGTTTATTTACTAATGCCGTCTTCTCAGGCGTAGTATCTTAGATTATACAAGTACACATATTATCAGTAGCAAAATTACCAGCATAGTCAATAGTACATAAAAAGCGAATGGTGACAGTATGTTAACATGCTGTAAATGAATAAGAGTTAGCAACACTTATAAGCAGCCGCGGGCCGTGGAGGGAGTTACGGTGGGCAGGGAGGCGGGGAGGGGGAGGGGCAGGGTGGAGAGGGCACCACCCTGCCCCTCCCCCTCCCCGCATCCCTGCCCCACCGTAACTCCCTCCACGGCCCGCGGCTGCTTATATCTCACCCTCCCTAATACACATAATATATTATTTGCTAAGAAGGTCTCTTTGTGTTGGTTTAGGGCGTGCCAATACTTTAGTGTCTTAGATTTGAAGGAATCACATCAGCATAGAAAAGATAATCCATATGCCGTGCTTAATATCGCCAACGGCATTGTGCCATAATATTCTAGCATGCGATTGCGGAACAGTGTCAGCAGCTGCAGGGCGGGAGCTTGCACAGGAGGGACATCCATATTTAAAAATGTAAAAAAGCACAAGAGCGTCCGCTGGTAATGGAAGTAAAAATGGGAATCCACGAAGCAGAGTGGAAAAAATAGAATGTAAGAAAGCAGGGATGACTCCAAAGATTTTCTCAAATGAAGTCACGAGACCACTGGTAACAATTTTAAAAAAGTGCGCCAGGCCCTTTGTGGAGGACGCGTTAGAGATAGTCCGAACCATCTTGCTGAAATGGAAAGGCGAATCTGTATTTAAAAGGGTCTGCACCTCTGTACGGGTGTTCGCTGTGTGAAGCACGAAAGTTTCACGGGCCGAACTCAAGGCCACCTCTCTCTGAGACAAAATAGCTCTTATTCTTGCCATGCCGTTGAAATGTGCTGCCAAGGTTCGTATTTGTGGCCAGATTGAAAACTCCCTATGTTCATGTGTGGGAGGAAATAGAACATTTCTGCAGCAAATAACCCGTTCATTTACTGTTACGATAAAATGAATACTTTTAATTAACCCAGAACAATCTTCATTATTGAGCATCAAATAACTACCATTTTCCAAGAACTTGAACGTGGGGATGATAGCAGGAACTGGTGTGCCTTGCAACACGCAAGCCATATTTGGTCGGTGTTTGTTGCATGAACCGTGTAACTGTATGTGCCTACACATTAGTGAATGATCTGGCGTCTCAGTGCATTCCTCTCCATTCAGATAAAGTTCTTGATCATCTTTGAAAATCTGTATGTGTATGGAAGCGACCAGACTTCATGAAGAAAACCACTACCTAAAGGTTAATAACGATCTATTGGTATATATTTCATACAATTTGAAAACTTATATAAAGCAAAAGGCAGCGTTATTAAACCGTGGATAAGGCACGTTGCCAAAGCAGTCAACCTTTTGGATTTATACTGGAAATGTTAAAGGAAGAATTACGGAGTAGGGCCTGTAAATCTTTAATAGACAACGAGTAAAATTACTCCAACCATCATATTCCTCTAACTCCGGGATAGTAGGGGTGTTTAATTTTTTAGAAGTAGCCAATCCAAAGCATTTGGTCTGGGAAATTGTTTCATTCACAAACCACATATGTTTTGGGATGAGACATGCACGGTGGAAAGCCTCAGTGCCTTGTACCTGCCAGGTTCGTGAACCCCAAACTGATGTAGATCCTGGATATTTTTACTCTGTATTACGTTAGCATGGTCTCATTACTGGTTTAAACGCCATTTTTCCTTTTTTGTAACTTCTGCACACGACACTTAGTTGTTGCTTTAGCTTTCAGCCTACCTGCGTCAAGATCTATGCCTGCTTCAAGCAGGCGCAGGGTTTTGATGTAGCTTTGTCCTATCTGATTGTAAATGCGGCACACCGTGGGTGGCAGAGCAGCGGTGCACGTTAACTGGTGCATCCCTGGGGATGTGCTAGTTAATATAAATCTGCCCCTTTACATTTAATTATGTGCAGGGTACACAGAGTAGGTGAGGTTTATCCAAGGTTAAGAAGAGATGAGTCCTGTTCAGTGAAAAATTGGAGATAGGCTTCAGTATATTATATACTTAAGTAGTGTGTTAAGTTTTTGATGACTGTTATTAATTTACTGTTGGGTAATAGTGGTTAATAACATTTTTTATTATATTTTACCACAGATTCAACTGCAGATTATTTCAAGATTTTAGGATGCCTAGCAAAGAAAGAGTAAGAAAGGCTGCAAAACGTCAAAGACAGCAGGACCATGGAATAATGCAGCAGTCCTCTAACAAAAAGATTTGTCAAGTCACCAAGAAAGCACCGGGTAAGAGTCGAAAAACAGTCATAAGAAATATGTGTAGTAAAAAAAATATTACTACAGAAAATGTTTCAGTCCAGAAAAGGAGAAATAATTCAAATGGTAAGGAAAGGCCAATGAGAAATGTTACTGCTAGAGTAAGAGATAACTCTATGCATGAAAGTAGAAGGAAACAACAGTTTAGGGATATTCGTAAACGAATGTTCCGCAACAGGATAATTGGGAATTTGTTAAAAAATATTAAGAAAGGTCAGCAGAAAGTGTTTTTTTATAAGAGAACAAAAATAGTTGAGAAAGTTATTGATCAGGCATTTGAAATTAAACGTAAGTTATTTATTTTGACAATCAATAGAATTAGGAAGCTAAACAAGGTCATTTATGATTTCAAAAGAAATAGTAGATGGAAGAGAATAGTTAATCGTAGTAAATGATGTGTTATTTGGTGGCAAACACATCATTGTTTTCGGAGATCTTCTGCAGCTGACACCAGTGAAAGGGCAACCTGTGTTCAAAATGCTCACGCATGAAGATACCAGGAAGTGCTTAGGGAGTATTGGCAACGTCAATATATGGTTAAACTTCAATTATGCTGAACTGCATGAAAATATGCGTCAGGCAAAGGATGAAGTTTACAAGACTATTCTACAAGATGTTAGAATTGGAAAAGTGACCGAGCATGGGAAAGAAGCTTTACATGCACGATTACTGACAAATTTATATCCAGACGAAGATGTTGTGCCTGAGAATATTTTTCAGAAAGTTACTGAGAAAAAATCTGGAATATGTTTGATGCCAACTCTTGCAGAATGTGCCAAATTCAACAACAAAATGTTGCATTTAGAAAAGCAAGAGATTGTGAAATTGGAAGCTATTGACAGAGTAGAGCATATGGGATCAACAATTATTTTGTCTGAGAATCTGAAAACAAAATTGGATTCATTAGAGAAGAGTATATCTAAAACTGCGGGTTTTGAAAAGACTCTGAATGTGTGCTTGAACTGCCGTATAATTTTAAGAAGGAATTTACATGTTGAAAGAGGTCTGGTAAATGGATCAATGGGTAATGTTGTTGATTTTGTGAAATACAGAAATAGAGATGGAATTGAATTTTAAAAAATTAAATTTGATGGCATTGAGGAAGTACAGCTAATTGCTCGTTGTTCTGCTAGATTTTTGCTTGTAAAAGACTTATATGTTCGTCGTAAGCAGTTTCCTGTTTGCTTGGCATATGCGGTGACAATCCATAAATCGCAAGGTTTAAGTGTAGACTGTGCATTGGTGAATATTGGCAGTTCTGTGTTCAAGGAGGGTATGGCATATGTGGCATTGTCACGAGTTAGGACTTTATCGGGATTGTACTTGATTGAGTTTGATGTCACAAACATTTGTGCGGATCTAGATTGTGTTAAGGAATACAATAGGTTGAGAAGAGAGTATGCGCCACATTTGCCTCAGTATCCTTTGTTTGAGAAACGTGTGGTAGGCCGGAAACGAAGAAATGTGACCAATACTGGGGAGGTTGTAGCAAAAAGACGAAAAGTCGATGAACCTGAAATTATAAGCAGAAACAAAAAGGATTCTGTTGAAGATGTTGTTGGTTTTCAATTTGAAAACAGTTCTGGTGTCAACTGCTATGCTAATGTAGTGGTTAATGTTTTGTTTTCTCTACAAAATGTAAAAGAAGAGATTGTGGTCAATTCTGATCAAAGATTTTGCAGTTTGTTAAATTCTGTGTTAGAGAAATGTAGCACTGATAGAACAAACATAGAAAGTGTGTCTGAAATTCGAAATCTGTTAGACAGATGTTCAGGCCAAACACAATTCTCTCAAAATAGTCAGCAAGATTGTCAGGAGTTTTTAATGTATATGCTTGATGTATTGTATGCTGAAGGTGTAGATGTAGATCATCTGTTTGGGCTTTCTTATCAATGGCAGCATGACTGCGAGAACTGTAGGGTATCAAGTAGTACTAGTGTAGACTCAGAAAGATTTATATATTTAACTTTGCCAGACAGTAAATCAGTCTCTTTTAATAAGCTAGTAAAAGCAGCTGATCACAATATGGAGTGTAGGCAATGTAAATCTGAAATGATGTCCACATTATTTATACGAACATATGGCCAGTATGTCATTTTAATGTTCCAACGATGTAGGCCTGATGGAACAAAATTGACAACTTTAATTAAAAATTTTGTGGCTTCACAGTTGTCAATATCAGGAAGGACTTTTGTAACTGTAGCAATTATATATCATGATGGTTCTTCAATAACATCAGGACATTATACAGCTTATTTAAAGTGTAGAAATGGCTGGTCATTCTGCAATGATTCTGTTTTAATTTTCAAAAAAAAATTGCCATATGACCTTAAAAACTCTTACCTGGTGTTTTTAAAACCAAAATTTTAGGGAAAGAATCTCGGGATGTGCTCTGAGGAATTTCAAGAAGTTCTCATGGCTCCTACACTATTTGGCCTTGAAGATAAGTGTAGTACAGAGACATAACTTTTTACCATAACATTGGACGTTATTGAGAAATACGTGCACTTTGAATGAGTTCAGAAAAACTATTTCTTTTTATAAGCTAATTGAAGCAGCGAATCAAAACATGGAGTAGAGGGAATGTAAGTCTGCAATGCTGTCTACTGTTTTACATTGCTTTGTGATTAAAAGTGATGTAGAGAATTAAATAATTGTACTAGTCATAAAGGTAGTGTAAGTCTGCTTCATAGTAAGCAGTATCAGTGTGATAGGAAATGTAGAACATGATTGAGCAAGAAGGGGAAGATATTACTAGTCCAGGATTGTGTAAATGATCTTCAACATTTTAATTCTGAAAGTTGCGGAAATGCGAAAAGACGGGATTGGCTAACAAGAAATCCAAGAGTTATACATGGCTCTGACAAGATTTGGCCTTGTGGAATCTTGTGGTAGAGAGCAAGAAGTCATTTATTGTATGTAACATGTTTTTGAAAACGATGGAGGTTTTCTTTCAGAAAGTGGCGGGTTGAAAGTAATAACAGCACAACAGAGTGTAAGCTGTTCATAGGACATCCTTGGCCGTCATGGAAAGTAAGTTAACTTTAAGGAGTTCTGAATTCTGATTTGTAATGTATGGGTTTTTTAAACACAATCATTTTGATTGTGTTTTTTTTTCCCCGCTGTTATATGATGAATACCTTCAAGTCACTGTTTTAGTGAAATTTGATACATTCTGAGAACAGCAAAAATAAACCATTTAACATGTATAATTAATTCTGTTCTGTTTGCATTTATGATGTATATGTAGAACTGTGTAGGAGGCATGGAGAAGGTGAGGCTTCTGTAAGTGTCAAAGTTGTTGCATACAGTGCTCATATTCTACGTAGTCTTTTATATTTCATTACTTTCACTGTTTCTGACTGATCTAAATTTTTTTTTTTAAAAAGAACAGTAAGTATAAGGGAAGGAAACAGACAGTTATGTTAAAAGAAACACAGCTATAGGGAATAAACTAGGGATACTGTTACCCGCAATCCTCTGCTGATGATGTCACTGAGCATGTCATGAATGATGTAATATGTGACATCATCAGCAGTGGATTACGGGTAATAGTATCTCTAGTTTACTCCCCTATAGCTGTCTTTCTTTTAACATAACTGTCTGTTTCCTTCCCTTATACTTACTGTTCTTTTTTTTTTAAAAACTTTTTTTGGTTCGCTTCCGGTTCGCGTACCGGGGAGCGAACTGGGAAGCGAACTAAGAGAAATAGAGGTTGGCACAGTTGCAAATATTGTACCAATTTTTTAATAACGGGGAGGTAGTTCTGAAAAGAACTTTTTTTTAAATTGTTTTTGTTGTTTTATATTTTTTTTATTATTTTTCTGAACATTTTTTTACTTTTTTTGAATTTTTCTGAACAGTTTTATATTTTTTTGGATTTTTCTTGGAGGGGGCAATGAAAACGATTCATTGTAAAGGGCTCAACAGGAGCAAGAAAACAAAAAAAAAGAATTTATTGTTTGGGGAGTTTCGGACAAACATGAGCATGATTGTCAATAGCTCTGTTGATCAGAGTGATGCCACTTTCTCCGTAGCAAATGAATCCACTGCAATGTACGCAGACTTGTTTTACTTCACGAAATCTCGTTTGTATATTTGGCACCATCTCCCTGCCCTCTGGTCCCGTTACTTCCGGTACAACAGATCTTCTGGCCATAATAGGGAGATTATCTAGGTCGTCCTGTTCCTCTTCTTCCTCTTCTTGCTGAATTATAACTTTAGCAGGTGGTCCACTCTTCCTTGGATGTGGTGGAGGTGGTGGGGAAGCACCAGCTGAAGCTAGTAAAGAAGCCATTGCTCACTGGTAACAAAGGGTCTTTCTCTCACAATGATGAAAGTCAGAGTGAGGAAAGAAGGAGGGATTTTCACCATTTTGGAAAAAAAATAGTTCTCAACCAATGAAAAGTGTTCATTTTAGATCATATGACCTAGTCTTACATCATTAGGAAACCGAAAGTGAAATGAACCAATGAAAAGTGTTATTACCAAGTCACATGACCTGCTGTGTTTACGTTACGCGCTTTGCAGGGCCTCCCGGTTTGCTTCCAGAAACCTGTGCTTTGCGACTCGGTAAGCGTACGAGTTCGCTAACGTAGCACGTCATATGACGTATCACGCGACAACGCGAAACGTCATGCGGACGGGAGGCGTCACGATGTTGTTTTCTAACGCGGCAGTTGCGGTAAAGAAACGTTTACCGGCTCGCGGTCTATTTCGCGGCATCAAGGTCAGCTAACGGGAAGCTTCCCGATTCGCAAAGCGGGAACGAAGAAAAAAAAATATAAAAAAAAAAAGTTATTAATAAACATATAAAATATATTTTTGGATTTAAAGAAGAATACATTTTACAGCTACAGATATTAGCTGTTAAAAAAACAATGAAATTCACTGAAAAAACCATAGGTTATAGACCATATATAGTTAGGAATTAGCATTTACAAAACCTTGAAAATTCACTGAAAAAACCATAGGTTATAGACCATATATAGGGGTCGATCAGGATGGCGGACGGAAGAGCCACCGCGGCCCTGGAGTAGGCGGAAAAAGCCTTTTCCGTGTCCGCCTGCCGCGGATACTCCGTCCGCCATATCAGGATAGGAAAACGTGTCAAATTTCCGTCCGGGACGGAAAAACACGCTCCGCCGGCCAACTACACACGACCACGCGGCGGACGGAACACATCCAAACGCTCCGCCGTACGCACTGACGTCGAAGACCGTCCCCCAAATCAAGATGGCGGAAAACACACATAAAACCGCTGCGGAAAAACAACCTGTCTTAACACGGCGGAATCCCCACAGCGAACATAGGTGACACAGCCGAGATACCCACCGCAAGCTGACCACCACCATGGACCCGGCGCTACACGCTTTCCCGATGCTCTTCGCGATCCACCACGTCCTAGTCATGGCCTACTATGGACGACGACGCAGGTAAGGTACAAACCATTGGCTGTCTGGAGGGGAATACCAGCAAGGGACGTGACGTAGGGAGGGGGAGTGTCATGTTACCGAAACCACTGATGAGAAGCATATACGAATACACATTAGCAGTACGCAAGCAGGAATGACAACGACAGACCACGAGACTTGATAGACTACCTTTATTGTCAAATAATAGGGGTCAAATCACAGTGTATGCGTGAACATGGGCAAAGTGGGCACCAGAGCAGGTACAACATAGCAGGTAACGAGAGGGCAGCATGCAGTATCAGAGCATCAACAGGGCATTGTGCATTACAGAGCAGGTACATCAGAGGCAGGTAACGAGAGGCCAGTATGCAGTATCAGAGCATCAACAGGGCATTGTGCATTACAGAGCAGGTACATCAGAGGCAGGTAACGAGAGGGCAGTATCAGAGCATCAACAGGGCATTGTGCATTACAGAGCAGGTACATCAGAGGCAGGTAACGAGAGGCCAGTATGCAGTATCAGAGCATCAACAGGGCATTGTGCATTACAGAGCAGGTACATCAGAGGCAGGTAACGAGAGGGCAGTATCAGAGCATCAACAGGGCATTGTGCATTACAGAGCAGGTACATCAGAGGCAGGTAACAAGAGGGCAGTATCAGAGCATCAACAGGGCATTGTGCATTACAGAGCAGGTACATCAGAAGCAGGTAACGAGAGGGCAGTATCAGAGCATCAACAGGGCATTGTAGAGTACAGAGCAGGTACATCATAGGCAGCACGTGAGAGGGGCTAAGTGCATCAACAGTCCATTGCACAGAACAGGTTGATAAAAGGCAGCACATGAGAGTGCAGAATGCAGCATCAGAGCATCAACAGGGCATTGTAGAGTACAGAGCAGGTACATCATAGGCAGCACGTGAGAGGGGCAAAGTGCATCAACAGTCCATTGCACAGAACAGATCCATCAGAGGCAGCACGTGAGAGGGGCAGTATGCAGTATCAGAGCAACAACAGGGCATTGTGCAGTACAGAGCAGGTACATCATAGGCAGCACGTGAGAGGGGCAAAGTGCATCAACAGTCCATTGCACAGAACAGATCCATCAGAGGCAGCACGTGAGAGGGGCAGTATGCAGTATCAGAGCAACAACAGGGCATTGTGCAGTACAGAGCAGGTACATCATAGGCAGCACGTGAGAGGGGCAAAGTGCATCAACAGTCCATTGCACAGAACAGGCCCATCATAGGCAGCACGTGAGAGGGGCTAAGTGCATCAACAGTCCATTGCACAGAACAGGCCCATCAGAGGCAGCACGTGAGAGGGGCTAAGTGCATCAACAGTCCATTGCACAGAACAGGCCCATCAGAGGCAGCACGTGAGAGGGGCTAAGTGCATCAACAGTCCATTGCACAGAACAGGCCCATCATAGGCAGCACGTGAGAGGGGCTAAGTGCATCAACAGTCCATTGCACAGAACAGGCCCATCAGAGGCAGCACGTGAGAGGGGCTAAGTGCATCAACAGTCCATTGCACAGAACAGGCCCATCAGAGGCAGCACGTGAGAGGGGCAGTATGCAGTATCAGAGCATCAACAGGGCATTGTGCATTACAGAGCAGGTACATCAGAGGCAGGTAACGAGAGGGCAGCATGCAGTATCAGAGCATCAACAGGGCATTGTAGAGTACAGAGCAGGTACATCAGAGGCAGCACAACTACGTGTCCCTACCAACCCGTCACAGGGACCACAAGAGTGCCACGCAGTTCTCAATGGACACACCATGTGAATTAACATTTGAGTGAAGTGTACAGCACGTCACATCACAGAATCAGGGGGGACTGCGTGAACTACCTGCCTCGGACACACTGGCAGCACCAGCAACAGGAGTGTGAGACACAGCCACAGCCCGAGTGACACACACATGGGCCACGGACCCAGACACACTGGCAGCACCAGCAACAGGAGTGTGAGACACAGCCACAGCCCAGTGACACACACATGGGCCACGGACCCAGACACACTGGCAGCACCAGCAACAGGAGTGTGAGACACAGCCACAGCCCGAGTGACACACACATGGGCCACGGACCCAGACACACTGGCAGCACCAGCAACAGGAGTGTGAGACACAGCCACAGCCCGAGTGACACACACATGTGCCACGGACCCAGACACACTGGCAGCACCAGCAACAGGAGTGTGAGACACAGCCACAGATGTAGTCACTGACACGTGAGCCACTGACCCAGACAGACTGCCAGCACCAGAAACAGGAGTGTGCAACACAGCCACAGATCTTCTAACTGACACGTGAGCCATAGACCCAGATACACTGCCAGGACCTGCAACAGGAGAGGGCACAACTGACACTGTGCCACCATCTGATACATGAGAGTCAACTGCACCGGCGCCACTGGGACAACTGAAATGATGAGCCACAGGGCTGTATGGGCCAGGAGGCAGGGTGGGCCTGGGAGCTGGGGATAGCTCACCTAGAGCCAAATCGGGGTTTGCAGGTGTCAATGGTGTGTGTCTGCGTTTCTTAGGGAGGTGTGAGTGCACCCTGGACAGGACAGGACTGCCAAGTGGTGGGGACTCCAAAGAATCACCACCCAGTATAGGTGGAGCAACTGCTGCCGGGGATCTGGTTTCGGGGGACGTGCTGGAGCCTGCTTGTCGTTTGCTCTGTGCCTGCCGCCTGGACTCGGAATGATGTGTAATGGGGGATGCAACAACAGGGGACACCCTCCTCTGCTTCTGACTGGCCTGGATGGGAGTGGAGGTATGGGGGGACTCCGCCGCGGAGACATCAGTTTGGCGTTTAGTAGAAAACATCAGCCTCAGTGCAGCCAGGGGTGAAGTATGCCTGTCCTTGATTGCGCCATTGTCCATGCTAGATGCCTTGTCCGTAGGATGTGCCTTATCCTTAGGTGGAGTGTTGTCTCTGGATGTAGCCTGTGCCCTGCTCGCCGCCCTGTTCCTGCCAGCAGACTTGTCGTCTGTGGTGCACCTGCCTCCAGCAGACACCTGCTCCCTGTGTGTGTCGCTGCCCTTGGGAGTGTTCCTATCCACTGCTGTGAGCCTGCTCTTGGGAGTCTCCCTGCTCTTAGTAGGTGCCTTAGTCTTCTCACTGTCCTTGGGAGTGTTCCTATCCACTGCTGTGGGCCTGCTCTTGGGGGTCTCCCTGCTCTCAGTAGGTGCCTTAGTCTTCTCACTGTCCTTGGGAGTGTTCCTATCCACTGATGTGGGCCTGCTCTTGGGAGTCTCCCTGCTCTTAGTAGGTGCCTTAGTCTTCTCACTGTCCTTGGGAGTGTTCCTATCCACTGCTGTGGGCCTGCTCTTGGGGGTCTCCCTGCTCTCAGTAGGTGCCTTAGTCTTCTCACTGTCCTTGGGAGTGTTCCTATCCACTGATGTGGGCCTGCTCTTGGGAGTCTCCCTGCTCTTAGTAGGTGCCTTAGTCTTCTCACTGTCCTTGGGAGTGTTCCTATCCACTGATGTGGGCCTGCTCTTGGGAGTCTCCCTGCTCTTAGTAGGTGCCTTAGTCTTCTCACTGTCCTTGGGAGTGTTCCTATCCACTGCTGTGGGCCTGCTCTTGGGGGTCTCCCTGCTCTCAGTAGGTGCCTTAGTCTTCTCACTGTCCTTGGGAGTGTTCCTATCCACTGATGTGGGCCTGCTCTTGGGAGTCTGCCTGCTCTTAGTAGGTGCCTTAGTCTTCTCACTGTCCTTGGGAGTGTCCCTTACCTCTGCTGTGGGCCTGCTCTTGGGAGTCTCCCTGCTCTCAGTAGGTGCCTTAGTCTTCTCACTGTCCTTGGGAGTGTCCCTTACCTCTGCTGTGGGCCTGCTCTTGGGAGTCTCCCTGCTCTCAGTAGGTGCCTTTGTCTTCTGACTGGCCTTGTCCAAGGAACAGTCCATGGACATGTGAGTATCCCTTGCCTTCGGAGTACCTTTCGTGTTGAATGCCTGTGTAGCTCCGGAAGGCATGTCCCCCAACAACACTTGTGGATCCTGTGTGTGTACTCCAGTGCATCTGACGTCGTCTACGTGAACAGATTTAGCTGATCTAGGGGATGGGGTCTGTGCCCTGCGTGCCCTGACGTGCTGTCTGACGCTGCTTCTAGTGCAATAACCTGTATTTGAGTCCTGCTCTGAATAATCACTACCCCCTGAGACATCCAGCGGTGTAGATGGGGAAACAGAAGTAGCACCCTGTTCATTCGACTGTACTATTGCAGACGACACACTGCTTGCCAATGACTGCACTGTCCTGTGTAGACCTGCAAGATCGCCATGCATCCCTTCCATGAATGCCACCACCTGCCCCAACTTCCTATCATGATCCTGGAAAGCATTTGTCATATTGGTCTGACCCACACACAGCTGTCGCAGCAGATCAACGGCCTCAGCACACAGTGCATTTTGGCTCACCGTGGCAGGGGCAGCGGTGCCTGCACCGAACGCCACTCTGCTCCCCCTACTCCTCCGGCCACGAACAGTACATGGTGCAGTTGGCGGAAGTGTGGGCCCTGTGTGCTGTCTTCCGACAGAAGGTGATGAGTGCCCACTCCCAGTCTGTGACAACAGTGCAGGCTCACCAAGAGTGTCCGACGAGGAGGACGATGGTGTCTCCACATGCGAGTCCTCAGGGACGGTCCTGTCCCCCTCTCCGGCGCTGGCCTCCTCCGTGTCAGTCTGCGTGTGTGCGAAGTCTGAGCCGGACTCATTTCCTCGGCTACTCTCCACCGTCTGTGGCTGAGTGTCCTCTGTCAAAGCTGAAATGCACAGAAAAGATGTGTGAGTCATGGGCACACTCACGTACAGAAGGAACAGGATAGCCAAATCACATAGCAGACAAAGGTTCATGAGCCCTCAGCCTGCACATGGCCCACCCCTACCAGTCATCCTCACATTTTCTGCCATGGGGACATGGACCACTAGGGGATGTGCTTTAACACTCAACTACTAAGCAAGTGGCGTGTCAACATGGCGGACCTGGATGTCAAATGAGTACCACCCAATGGGACCAAAATGCCATCACAGGCATACATACGCAACACGGAACTCAATAGTGTGTCTGTGCACCAATACATGCATAGCACTCACAAGTTTCCTACACAGACAGTATGCTCACCGCTAGTTTGCTGTTGATCGGCACTCAGACTTTCGGCCAGTTCAGGATGCGTCACTGCAATGATACGGTGCATGAGAGGGGTCATGGAGCGTCGGGCCAGACGGGGCGTCCTTGGAATCAGGCCCAGTGTTACTTCCGCTACATTCTTGCTCAGCCTGGAAATGTCGTCCCAGCGTTTGTGGCAGTGTGTATGTCGTCTGTTGCACACCCCCAATGCCCGTACTTCCCGTGCTATGGTCCTCCACAGGTCCTTGCGAAGGTGCAGCTTGACCTACCATGATGGGAGACAAAAGGGTTTAAGTCAGTGGACAGGTGGCCTGTCACACACATAGGGGCAAGACGTTACTGTCAGCAGCCATGCACAATCAGGAACATATGTCTAGCCCACACTACACAGCTAAGATATAAATAGGCCTGATCATTTGGCCCCCTCATGCACACCAACATGTCCCACACTGCACTTACCACCCGTCCCGGTGCGCCGTAGAGGCGTCCATAGTTGCGGAGTACACCGTCCACGAGGACATCAAGCTCCGCGGCGGTGAAGGGTCGAGACCGGATCTCTTTGCCTCTCGACATGGCAAGATCACGGAGTATGGCACTAGAGCAGCAGTCGGTGGTCAGCTCAGCAGCAGCAGCAGCAGGTCGAGGTGATGGTCACAGGCAGCAGTCGGTGGTCAGCTCAGCAGCAGCAGCAGCAGGTCGAGGTGATGGTCACAGGCAGCAGTCGGTGGTCAGCTCAGCAGCAGCAGCAGGTCGAGGTGATGGTCACAGGCAGCACTGGTCCCCAGGGTAGGAAGTTTCATGTTGGCCAAGACACATATATAGGGCCCTCAGCACGTGTCAGTGGCATACGTCGCCAGCAATTGGTCAGCCCTGGAAGCGTGATCGTGAAATGGGCCAATGACTGGCCCTGTTGTTGCGGTGCACAGCTTCCGCTACTTGCGATTGGCCGTATGCGGCCAGCGTCCCTCTTCCCACTGGCTGCATGTGCAGGGACCGTGACGGGCACACATCGGCAACCGCACGTGCAAGCTTCAGGCACGGATGCTTCAGTTGCAACAATGTACTATCACTGGCGCCTCCATGGCGGTGCACGTACACAGCGGGGGAGGTGCAGGCCTATACACCCTGCAGATGTACTCAATGGACATGCCAGTTCATGACCCCCCTTACAGTCACCTTGCATCATCCACCGTACACCGGCCGGAGTGGCCGGCCCATGAACATCCGCCGTGCCCGGCCATGAACACAACCGCCATGGCCGGGCACGGCGGTTGTTCATGGCCGGGCACGGCCATGGCGGTTGTGTTCATGGCCGGGCACGGCGGTTGTTCATGGCCGGGCACGGCCATGGCGGTTGTGTTCATGGCCGGGCACGGCGGTTGTTCATGGGCCGGCCGCTCCGGCCGGTGTACGGTGGATGATGCAAGGTGACTGTAAGGGGGGTCATGAACTGGCATGTCCATTGAGTACATCTGCAGGGTGTATAGGCCTGCACCTCCCCCGCTGTGTACGTGCCCCGCCATGGAGGCGCCAGTGATAGTACATTGTTGCAACTGAAGCATCCGTGCCTGAAGCTTGCACGTGCGGTTGCCGATGTGTGCCCGTCACGGTCCCTGCACATGCAGCCAATGGGAAGAGGGACGCAGGCCGCATTCTGCCTTTGGGAAGTAGCGGAAGTTGAGCACCGCCATGGCGGCGCCAAATATGTGATCTTGTCAGACGCTGCACCGTGATGTGTTGTGTGCAGTTGCGTCATGAGGGATGTGAGCGTGATTGTGAAAGGTCATATGTCATACAATATAGCATGTGTGTCCATACAATGGACATCGGTCGGCACACAATGGCCAACAGATGTGCATTCGTACGTGTTGACGTCGGGTTTGACCCTACAGACGTTGTTACATCTTCACAACTACACAGTACATCACGGCTGTGTGGCCAATTCATGCATCTGTTGTCGGTTTATTGTTGTGTCGAGGTGACTACAGTGGTGGTGGTACACATGCATTCCGTGTATGTGATTTATACGTTCTGTCACCATGCATGTCATTACCGTATGCACATCATCATTGGTGGTGGCATTTGTGCTTGATGACATGGCGTGTGTAAACTTATCCTTTGTGTGCATGCAGTTGCATGAGTGTCTGTGATGTGTCTACGATACATTAGGGTGACGACTGGAGTTATGTCAGTAAGGTACACATGTGATGGAGTTGTACACGTATGCGTCGTTTGTACGTTGACCTAAGTTACATCTCTCTCCCACACAGGAGGGCTCCAAATGTGCATCGCCCATACACTCAGCTGGAGGATATGGTAGACGAGGAGGTGATTCGGAAATTCAGGCTGGATCGACGTCGGTTGCTGGAGCTTGTGGCTCAATTGGCTCCTCATCTGCAGCCACGTAGAACGTATCCTGGCTCGTTTACACCCACTGCAAAGGTCATGGCGGTACTACATTTCTTCGCTACTGGCACATTTCAGTATACAGTTGGAGGTGCCGGGGGTATGTCACAGGCAATGTTCAGCACGGTTCTTCGGGATGTGTTAACAGCTATGATGCTGTACAAGGATGAGTACATACATTTCCCACGTCCGGAAGAGTTGCCAGCTGTCAAAGCTGGTTTCTATGCACTGGGCCACATACCTCACGTTGTGGGCTCAATTGATGGCACGCACATCGCGCTCATTCCACCACGGGCACGCGAACAAGTGTTCAGGAATCGCAAACACTTTCATTCGCTGAACGTGCAGGTGGTGTGCCTGGCGAGCAACATCATCTCCCATGTGTGTGCAAGATTTCCTGGATCCGCACATGACGCCCACATCATGCGAACCAGCAATGTCCCACGACTCATGGCAAATCTGCCACCCGGTCAAGCGTGGCTTGTTGGTGAGTGTGCAGTGGGGACTCTTGTGATCTCTGTGTTGCATGGGGTACCCACCATATCTTGTTCTGATGTTTGTCTCTGTCATCCCCCTACATAGGCGACTCGGCTTACCCAAACCGGCCCTGGCTCCTCAGTCCCCTACGTAATCCGAGGACGGCGGGTGAAATGCGGTACAATGAGGCACATGGAAGGACACGGAGAGTCATCGAACGTACCTTTGGACTGCTGAAGTCTAGGTTTCGGTGCCTCGATAAGACCGGAGGGGCACTGCCTTACTCACCAGGAAAAGTATGCAAGATCGTGATTGCCTGCTGCATGCTCCACAACCTGGCAGTACGCAATGACATTGAACTGCTGTTGGACCCTGAAGACGAAGGAGTTCCTCGGCCTCCCATCCCACCCATGTCGACTGATGAGGATAGTGGTGAGGAGGAAGGTGTGGACCAGAGGCGCCAGCTCATTGATCGCTACTTCCCTTGAATGTGAGTATCTACCTCTAGTGGCGGTTGACAATGCCTCATGTATGTTTTCTGGTGTTATGTGGATATGGGGTTATTCAGCTGGGTGTGGTTTGTGATGGTTGCACATGTGTGTCTTCATGTCTTTGGACATAGGAGTGTCCATGATGTGTGTGCTCCCATCCCATGCTTGTGTGATGGTTGTCGTTTGTGTAATGTTGCTGTGCATTGTGTTGTGATGTGTGTGAATCTCTTTACTGACGTGTGTTTGCTGTCTCTGGTTTTCTCTAGGTCACTCCCGCAGCGCCATGATCATGTGCGACTATGATCCCTGTACCTGTTTACGTCTGTATCTGATGGCAATCATGTGAATAAACATGGAGGCAAAACATCATTGTGTGAGTAAATGCAATTTATTGACAGGTTGTGCTTTTGTGCTGGTGAATATTTACAAGTAAGTGGGAGGGAGGGAGTTGGAGTTGTAGGTAATGGCAGATGAAATGTCCGTGCTGACACCACATTGGGGGGTGTCAGGCTAGTCCAGCAGACCAGTGGCAATGATTGTCTATGTGGGACAGGATGGTTTGCAGGGTGAATGTCTGGCACAGGCAGTGGCATTGTCAAGGTCGTCCCCTCTTGGAGCGTGTGCCTGGCGCTCCAACACTGCTCTCAGCAACTTCCTGCCTCGGCCGCCCCCTCCGTCTCGGAGGTGGTACAGAGGCAGCTGGGAGGGCAGGTTGGTGATGGGCCACATCCGTCGCCAGGGGCTCAGGTGGTGGTGGCGGCGGTGGAGGCGGAGGCGGAGGTGACGGGGGAGGCGGAGGTGACGGTGGCGGTGGCGCTGACACACATGGTGGAGGGGGGGGGTTGTTCCGGGCAACCCATTCCCTCCACATCATTGCCTGCTGGCCCATGATCACCAACATCTGGCCAAGGATGCCAGAGATCTCGCGCAGGCTGTTGGTGTTGTCCACTGAGTCCTCGTGAACACGATCAGCGTTTGCCTGGGACCGGTCGTATGAGGCCTGGCACCTGGCAAGAGCTTGTAGGGACTGTGCCACTGGCTCGGGTAGCTGTCCCTCCTCTGACCGGCGGTGTGTGGGTCGCCTGATTGGCAGTTGTCCCGTTGCCTGTGTTTGTGGCCCACTCACCCTGCTTGTGTGTGGGGCCGTTGGACCAGCGTTGCGCGCTGGGTCATGCTGGGTGGCACCGGCAGGAGTCGTGGTGCTGGTGGTAGTGGTGGTAGTGGTGGTACTGGTGGTACTGGTGGTACTGGTGGTGGTGGGGACTGTGCAGATCACAGAGACGGGTGCCGCGGGAGTCACACATGCGACGTTGGTCGGTCCCGGGAGTCCCTGTGAGCCAGATGGCCCTGGCTGCGTGCTTGGTCCCGCTCCATCCTCCGCCCCGGAGCTGCCTGTGTCGTCGTCGGCAGAGAGTCCTGTAGGTGTGGGAGGCGAGGCTGGCGGCCGGGTACTGCTTTCCCCAGTCAGTTGACGATCACCTGAGGGACAAGATCGAGCAGGTCAGTAATGTGGACAGTACATGGTTACATTGATTTGTAGACATTTCTGTTTCCTGTCGCACACACCCCACCCTCCACCACCACCGCCACCCTCCCCGTGCACATGGGGGCCTGTTGGGAGTTGTAGTTTGGGCCTCTCACACACCCCACCCTCCACCACCGCCACCACCACCACCACCCTCCCCGTGAACATGGGGGCCTGTTGGGAGTTGTAGTTTGGGCCTCTCACACACCCCACCCTCCACCACCGCCACCACCACCACCACCCTCCCCGTGAACATGGGGGCCTGTTGGGAGCCATGGACATGTTAGTGTGTTGGTGTCCGACGTGCATGGGTTGGGGCGTGGGGGATGTTTCTTCTCAGTTGTGTGAGCCTGACCATGTCGTGCTGATCGTGGTGCTTGGTTTGTACTCACCAGTCTCTTCTCCTTCGTCAAGGCCGTCTAGGCTCTCTGGGTGTAGTATCACCAGCACCTTCTCCTCCCAATCGGTGTAGGGTATGGGCTCCGGGGGTGTGCCACCGCCAGTAAGATTGGCTCTGGCGTGGTTTTTCGCTCGGATGCCCTTGACCCTGGTCTTAAGGTCATGCCACCGCCTCTGAATGTCGTGCTTGGTCCTCGGCACAGTCCCCGACGCATTCACACGAGTGACGATCCTGTCCCACATGTGGTTCTTTTGCGCCACGGTCGTCTGCTGGACTTGGGCCCCGAAGATGTTGGGCTCCACACGGATAATTTCATCTACCATTACCCGCAACTCTGTCTCCGTGAATTTGGGGTTTTTTTTGGGTGCCATGGTGTGTGGTGCTCAGTGTGTGAGTTGAGTGAGTTGGGAGGTGCAGGTGTGTGGTGTGTGATGTGTAGGATTTGTGTGGTGGGTGTTTGTGTGGTAGGGTGGTGGGTGGGTGTCTTCTATGTGATTTTATGTGAGT
Organism: Lissotriton helveticus; assembly: GCF_964261635.1. Lineage (NCBI taxonomy): Eukaryota > Metazoa > Chordata > Amphibia > Caudata > Salamandridae > Lissotriton > Lissotriton helveticus. The sequence continues at coordinate 669,299,205 of NC_136057.1, forward strand.
TAGCAGTGTCTCGAATGGCCCTCTTGCTGGCAGCAATGCTGTGGTGCAAGGGATTGTGGTTGTGTGGGGGTGTCTTTTTATAGTCGTGTCTCGATGGTTGTTGGCAGTCAGGTGGTAGGTGGGCGTGTTGACTTGTGTGCATTATTGGATAATTGGGACGTGTCATGGTGGCTTGTGCTGGGGGGGGGGGCCTTGTCAATGTTCGTATGTTTGCTTAGGACTTGCGGTGCACTTTCATACATTTGTTAGGCGCTAGGGATGTTGTGCGTGTTGGCCTTCCGCCCTGATGCTGTGGTTCTCGTTGCATTGTTTCCGCCGCGGACGTGGATGGCTGTGAGTTCCGTTGTACGGGCGGATTTATCCTAATTGCGGCCACGGAGTATTCTCAGGGATGGCGGTACATGTTTTATTTTCCGCGGTCATTTCCGTCCGCGGCAGTGGTTGTTCATTGGACTCCGTCCGCCGCGGACGGACTTGGTTGTGTTCCGTCCACCGCGGACGGTGTTGGTTGTGTTCCGTCCGCCGCGGTCGGAGTTTCGTGACATGAATATCCTAATCCCAACCGCGGTTTCTCCGCGGCGCAGCCGGGAGTAAAATTTCCCCCACCATGGCGGACAGTACCCATTTCCGTCCGCCATCCTAATCGGCCCCATAGTTAGGAATTATCATTTAAAAAACCTTATTTTACTCACACAAAACCATTGAAATTCCATATATAGTTAGTTGCACTAACTATATATCGCGCACCCGCAATCCACTGCTGATGATGTCACATATTACATCATTCATGACATGGTCAGTGACATCACTGATGACATCACTGATGACAACATCCAGTGATTATGTGTTTCTGTAAAGTTTAAATATGTTTTACATATTGAAGAATGAGTGGATGTATAAGTGTCTGAATGAAGGTTTTAGTAGGTGCGTGATTGACTGTATGAGTGAGTGATTAAATGCGTCTTACTGAATGCACGGGTTAGTGACTAAACTGTCTAAAAGTGTGCATCAGTATGTCTGTTGTTGTGCAAGCTGCTGCATGTGTTGATCAGTAGCTATATAAGTAGCTATATGGGTTATTGATTGGTTGCACAAGTATTTGTATGGGAGACTGAGTGTGTGTATGGCTGGCTGGGAGGTGTGTGACTCTGTGGAGATCAATGTGTACTTGTATCAGTGATTCTATAAGAGAGTAACTATGTGTTAGTATATGTTTCAAAAATGTAAGGTGTTCTGTGTTTAACTGTATAGATGAGAAAATGGAAGTGTGATTGATTCTTTTCAGGACTGACTAGGTGTGTGAGTAACTCCATGGATGAGTGGCAGAGTGTGAGTGGCTGTATAGGTGTATGAGTGCATATGATAGTGTTGTAAAGATGAGTGATTGTATGTATGAATGATTGTATGAGTGAATGTGTGTGTAGACATAGGAATCAGTGAGTGCGTATGTAGTAACTAGTATTGGTGTGTCAATGGTTTCAAAAATGATACTCTCTATTTAACACTGGGTGTAACGGAGGTTATATTAGAGTGTGAGGAGATGCATTGTATTATCACATGAATGATATCATCAGTGATGTGATCATTGATGTCAAGTAAGATGTCATCAGTGATGTCATTTGAGATGTCATCAGTGATGTCATCAGTGATGTCACTGACCATGTCATGAATGATGTAATATGTGACATCATCAGCAGTGGATTGCGGGTGCGCGATATATAGTTAGTGCAACTAACTATATATGGAATTTCAATGGTTTTGTGTGAGTAAAATAAGGTTTTTTAAATGCTAATTCCTAACTATATATGGTCTATAACCTATGGTTTTTTCAGTGAATTTTCAAGGTTTTGTAAATGCTAATTCCTAACTATATATGGTCTATAACCTATGGTTTTTTCAGTGAATATATATATATATATATATATATGAACAGAACTCCGTCTTCAGGATACCAATTCGCAAGGCAAAGACAAACACGGACCCAGTAAGTAGAGTTTGGAACATGAAGGATATGATGACCTATCTAACACTGAGTGCCCCTCGCCAGCTTTGTTTTTGGGCCTTGCCCTACTGGAAGTCTTTGAGCACCAAATACTGCACTAAGGGGTCAATTTAAGTAGGCAGGCTGCCTGTCTGCCATATTTAAAATTCACCGAGCAGTGGTCTCAGTGCCTTCAGAGGAACTGCCATTGCCATTGCAGAGGTTCCTCTAAAGGCACTGCAAGTCTGGAAGCAGCTGCCATCTTTCAGGCATACACGCGGCATTGTTTTTTGTTTTTCAAAACTAAACTTCCAGAGGGTGTATTTTTTGGCTGTGATGAACAGAAAAAATACACCAGATAGTCCACTTTTAATAGGGTAAGCAGTCTGATATCCTTACTCTGTGCAAGTCAGGGAAAGCTCTGATACTGGAGCCTACAAGGACACCACTATCAGGAAGATGATAGCTACCCAACTCTCAATGGAGCAGGCAGAGCAAGGGTTTGACAGGCAGAGTACTCTGCCACTTTTGTAGTGGAGTACTCTGTCTGCCAAACTATAAATTGGGCCCATCAGTCCCAGAGTAAATGTTTTGAACAGTGTTAGTCAGTTGGGGGCATATTTATCAATATGTGACGTAGCCCAGCAAGCCACATTGCTGTGCTGCGCTGCATGCCAGGAAAAGGACTGGAAAGCTCTGTTTTCAACATAATGCAACACCCTCCAGCCTTTTCCCAGTTCTGGTGCACCTACTGCTACCTGGCGGTAATGTAGTTACTCTTGCACCATGGTGCAAGGTGTCTACACTGTAAGCATGATTGTTTATGCCCCGAGGCATTTTCCTCTTACTAAGTGTGCTGCAGGAAAAAAGGAGAAGAAATAAACAAATATGTCCTTGTTATGCCTCTCCTGGTGAGGCATAGTAATTTTGGTGCATTCCCAGGTCTACCATTTATGGTAATTCTGGGAATGCGTCAAAATCCATTGGTTGTTGCATGGTAAAACCCGCACCCCACCCATGGAATGCCTCCCTGGGGCAGAATAACATCATTACTCTGGGGAATTATCAAGCCATTCAGGGCCATGCAAAGTGTCCTTGTGTAGCTTGATAAGTCGCATTTCAAGGGCTGTGCTGCGTTTGCACCCCGTTCTGTGGTGCAAACGTGACGCAACCCTTGATAAATATGGTTCATAGAGTACCTGGCCTACCTTCACCACTGTCAGTCTGAACAGGTACCTAGGTCCTGATTAACTACAAGCAGATACTTTACATTGGTGCATTACGTTTTGTAGTTAGGTTGTGTTCATTTGTCTGATTTGCCTTACTCAATTTTAATCATTTTGGTGTTTTTTTTGCTCATTTAGTTTTCCATATTTCTTAATTTATTTTTTATTGTTATTGCTTTCTTTTCTTGATTTTAAAAATGTTGGTACTGCTTGAATTTGATATACATGTCCTTGAAGAATGAACTACCATAGATTGACCAGAGATTCTCTAAGAAAAGTGACTCAGCCTGACCAGGGTGTGTTTATTACGTTATGATTGAACAGAGTGGTGGTCTTGTTTTGACTCAGGTTGCATAGCTTTTGTAGGGAAGAGGTGTTAGGGAGGCTTCATAATTATTTAGCAATATGAATGGTTGACAGTATGTTGGTAATGCATATAGTGTTTGTTTTTGTGTTGAAATGTTTTATTGAATTTTATAATAAAGTAGAAGAAATACACAATAAATAGAGAAATAGTATCACAATAACAGATTAAAGTTACAGTGAATGTGAACATTAAATATGTGCAAATCTATGTATTAAATGATATGTAGTGTTTTATGTATAGGATATAAAGTGAATAAATAGAATATTAAATAAATAATAAAACTACCATGGACTAGAAATAAATAGTGTAAGTAATGAAATATATGTATAGGACTAAATATAAATAGAGAACAATAGCTATACGAAATTCATTGATAGTAACAATGTTAGAAGAGAAGGAACAAAAGAAACAGAAAATGAAATGAAAAAGAAAAAGAGAGCCAGAGGGAGAAGGGGGAAACGGGAAGATAAGGGAAGGAAGAAAAGGGATGAGGAAAAAGGGAAGGAAGAAGAAAAAGAGTAAAAATAATGAAAATTGTGTAATATGAAATGGTTATATATAAGGAAGCAAGTGATTCAGGTACTGGTGTGAAGAGAAGAGGTGGAAGTGGCAGGTTCACCAGGGTCAATTTTTAAAAAGGGAGACCAAACTTTGAGAACAACATCAACTTGATCCAGAAGATTATGAATTGTACGTTCAAGTAAAGCTGTCTGCATCATTGCCACCAACCATTCTTCTTGAGAGGGGGGAGAGGAGAATTTCCAATGACGTAAAATAAAAAATTTGGCTGTAGCTAATGCTGTATGTTACAGGCAAATTTGTGGTTTGGAGAGTTTAGGAAAAGGACAAAAGTCACATAGAAGAATGGTGGCAGATCTGAGTGGTAGAGAGAAGGGCATGGTAGCTTGTAAGGTTATTCCTTAAAAGGTCAAGTAAGATTTAGTTTCTGGACATTCACAAATTAAATGGGCAATACCGCAACCAGGAATAGAACATCTCCGACAATTAGAGTGTGAAAGCAGTCCAGCTTTTTGTAATTTAATCAGTGACCAATGCCAGTCATGAAGAATTTTAAAAATACAAAATGTAAGTCTCCCTTCACGAACACCTTTATGCAACCCCTCTAATATCTGATCCCATTCAGGTGTAGTGTAAGACACAGAAAGACGAGATTGCCATTTAGTTAGATGGGCATCAGATAGAGGCTGTGAAAATAAAGGAGATATAAAGGTTTTATAAAGACCTGAGGCCACACCCTTAGATCTCCCCCATGAAGTTAAATAAGATAATATGCAGGATATCTAGGGCAGCGAGGGAAGAGAACTTAAATATTTTGTCAAACATTGTTGAAGCTGTACATACTTGGATGCCTGTTGTATAGGGATATTAAATTCATCACTAAGTTGAGCAAAAGTTTTATATTTCCCATCATGAAAAAGTTGATCTAAAGAATGAACACCAGCTACATGCCATAAATGCCAAGAAATAGTGCGACCACTAACTCTAATGGCTGAATTATTCCATAATGGAGCTTTAACATGAATGCAAGTATTTGATGTTAGTAAACGATGCCCTCTATCCCAAGATTTATGCATAGCTGATAAAATCGGGTTTTGGGATCAGAAGGACTAGTTCCACTACCATAAAAAAAAGGAAAGACCAGAAGCCTCAGATAAAAGAGGACGCTCAATGGAAACCCACTGCGGAATATCTTTATTGTCTGGTAAAAAATAAGAGAGTTGGGATATGTGTAAAGCGAGGGAGTAATGTTCAATGGACGGAAGACCCATAACCCCATACAGTTGATGAGCCTTCAGTTTTGGTACAGCAAGAGGAGGTCTTACTGAACCCCAGAAGCTTTTATTTTAGAATCTATTGATCTAAGGGTAGCTAAAGGAATTTGAAGGGGAAGCATGCCTAATATATATAGAAAAAGCGGAAGAGTAAACATCTTGATAGCTTGTACTCAACCCCAAAGGGATAATCCTATAATTTTCCATTTATCAAAATCTCTCTGCATTTGGGAAAATAGGGGAGCTAAATTCTCAGTAACCATGTTGTGCAGACCTTTATTGCCCAGAATTCCTAAATATTTGAGGTGGGAAGACTTCCAATAAAAACAAAATCCATGAATCGCTGCCTTTGTGGTGCCATCAGAGATAGGTAATGCTTCGCTTTTGTCCCAGTTTATTTTATAACCTGAGAAAGAGGAGAAATAATTTATAGTTTGAAGGAGAGATGGAAGGGATTGAGGAAGATTAGTAAGAGTAAGAAGGATATCATCTGCATATAAGTAGATTTTAGAATATCCAATCGGGAGGGGGACTCTAATAATATCTTCTGATTGACGGATTGTAGCAGCAAGAGGCTCCATTACTAAAAGAAAAAGAAGAGGGGATAATGGGCAACCTTGGCGCCTTCCTCTTCGGATCGGAAATGCATTGGACAAAAAACCACCACAATTTACCTGAGCTGAGGGATTATCATATAACAAACGTATTTTACTGATAAAATCTTCACTCAACCCAAATTTCTGCAATACAGTAAAAAGAGAATCCCATTCGATATGGTCAAATGCTTTTTCTGCATCCAGCGAAAGAGCTAATGCATCATCCGAAAGATGTTTAACAGACCACAATGTATGGCCCAATGTACGTAGGTGATTCCGAGAGGAACGTCCTGGAACAAAACCCACCTGAGTATGATGTATTAAAGAAGGTAATACTTTACGTAATCAAGATGCTAAAATGCTGGCTAAAATTTTAATATCACAGTTCAAAAGAGATACAGGACGGTTGCTCCCACAGAGCAGATGTACTTTCCCAGGTTTAGGCAGCACCGCTATAACTGCCTTGTTAGAATTAGATCCCAATGAGGATTCCCTAGTAGCCTCAAGAAATGCAGCATGTAAAGAGTCAACAACAGAGTAGCCTGCCCATCTGTAAAATTCAGCAGGGAAACCATCCTCCCCAGGAGCTTTATGATAAGGCAGAGAAGCAATAGCTTTAAACGCTCATCTTTTGTTATGTCTCCTTGAAGTAATGCTCTACCGTTATCAGAAAGACAAGGCAGGTCAACCTTTGCTAGGAAGGAAGACATCTTAGCTTCATCAATTCGATCTCCTGTAGTTTGTAAGGATTGATAGAAGGAGGCAAATTCATTAACTATTTTTTGAGGCTTTGTAAGTAAGTCACCTTGGGCAGATCGAATGGCAGGAATGGCCATAGCAGCTTCTCTTTGGTGCAGTTGTGCAGCCAATAATCGTCCTTCCTTTTCTCCTTGCTCAGAGTGCCTCCCTTTCATTTTTTGTAGAGCATATTCAGCTTTGGATGTAAAAAGATTGTTAAGAGACATGAGTGCTTTTTCCAAAAGTTTGTGATTGTACAGCATAGGATTTGACGTAGGAATTTGACGTTGGAATAGAATTGTATATCATGTTCTAATTCTACTTGTTTTGCAGCATTTCTCTGATTTGCAAGTGCTGCATCACGCATTAGTTTTCCCATGAGAGTGGCCTTTGCTGCCGCCCATACAGTTCTATTGGAAATAACCAAATCTTTATTGAAAGAAAGATAATCATGTAAATGGGACAGTAATTGAAGTTTACCTTTGGGTGTCCTGTGATGTTGAATACTCATTCGCCATGGTTTATGCCCTGGTCGAGATAAGCCTGGGTCTAGAGATAGAAGAACAGGAGAATGATCTGACAAAGCAGCTTCCAAAATATTGGAATCCGTCACTAATTGTACAGCTTAGTGTGAGAGCAGAAAATAGTCCAAATGGGAAAATTTGCCATGTAAAGGAGAAAATAACGTATATTCTAAGTCTTGTGGATGACTGAGATGCCAATGATCAATCAGACAATGATCAGATAGTATATCGTTTAAAATTGCTCTGTCTGCTGTGTTTGCTTTATCAAGTTGACCTGTTTTGTCGAGAATGGGATCACGTACCAAATTCCAATCTCCACCAATAAGATATTGCGAGGCATCAGTCTCTGTAAGAAGACGATTCAATTGTAAGAAAAAAGATTTTTTAGCACAAACTGGGGCATAAATGGATCCTAAGCAAATGGAGGAGTTTCCAATATGCATTTTAGCAAAGACATATCTGCCATCGGGATCTGACCAAGTCTTGGAGATCGTTACTGGGAGCGATCTACGAATGAGAATTGCCACCCCACACTTACGACCAGGAGCCCCATCCACAGAATCATTTTTATGGATACTGCTATGAATAACTTTCCATACCCAATCTCTGCAAAGTTTGTCAGATTTCATCAAGATGCGTTTCTTGTAGTAAAGCGATATCAACATGTTTGGACTGTAAATATGAAAGTACTTTTTTCCTTTTGATATAATGAGTGATGCCATGAACATTCCATGTAATAGTAGATAAAGAATAGATATGAGTCATGTCAATATAAAACAAAATAGATTAAGAGGTTAATAGGAAAGTAACAACAATAGATAGGAGAATAAGATATGAGGGAAGATACAGTAAGAGGGGAAAGGAGAGAATGGGAAAGAGGGGAATACAGGGGAGAGAGGGTACTCTGGCTGTTACGCAAAAGAAACGTAATAAATGAGAGAGATTGTATGAATAGAAAGGGAAAGTATTGAAAGCAAAGTTTCAAGATTTATAAGCTGTATGATATACGCAAAATGAATCTGACTGTCAACCGCGTGTCTGGGCGCACTGGAGATCCGCCGCGGGTAAGAACCCCGTCAAGAAGAAAATAATTTTGAGGTTAGAATAAATTGAAAAATAGCTGGTTTCAAAGACCCAAGGCTACAAAAGTGGCATTAGAATGAAAACATAAACATATATACCATGTTATATACTCAAGAGTTCATAAGAAATGCATGAGAATAAATATATAAATATGCGCTCTATACCAAAAAATGTATAAAAGATATAAAAGTTAACACAATAAGTATAGTTGCATATTTATATGAATTAGCAAAACATTTAAATGCAGAGAAATGTCTAAATATTTAATATATAGTAAAATAAGAGTCATAGAATGAATGTTTATCTATCAGGAATCAATGCAAGATAAGATAGAAATGAACTCTAAGCAGAAGTATATGAATATAATACACATATACGCATAAATAGTCAGTATCTCCTAATATTATAAAAAACTTGTAATTAAGCTAAGTGGAAATCTTAAATATATATCAGATACATTAGCAACCTAAAAGATAAAACAATAAGAATATATATAATACTATGTAGAATATATATAATCCTAAAATACAGATGAAAGTATTATAACAATGTGAAACAATATAAAAATGGCACTTGAATGATACTTACCTGCACTTGGACCTAGAAGTGATATAGAGTTACACTAACAGACTGTAATCAGCGTACATAACACATCATGGACTGATAAAAAGTTCCAGGCACAATAAAAGTTATATAACGATGATAAAAATTAATAAAACCACGTAAGAAATATTGAACTGACTCAATCCTATTCTCCATCCAATGATGTTCTTGGGTGGTGTTGGAAACTGTCTTCAAAGCTGAGGCTGTATTATCAGATGTGCGGTTCCTCCTTGTAAAGTCTCTCCCTCTACGACGAGATTCACTCGAGCTGTGGTGTGAATCATCTGAATGGTGATGAGAAGATGTAGATGGTGAAGCATGATGATCATCAGGAGTATGTTTTACATCCATATCTTGAAGTGATATAGTCACCAGAAAGTGTTGTAAATCTTCAGAGTTGTAAAAATCTTTTTATTCTCCATTTTTGGTAACACGAAAACAGGAGGGATCAAATAGGCCCTATTTTATGTCCATCTGTCTAAGTCTTGGCCTTATGGATAGAAATGCCTTTCTCCTTTTATTGGTTTCTTTTGAAAAGTCAGCAGCCGTGTGTATTTCCTGACCAGCATAGATCTAGGAGCCTTGCTTGCCTGTCTGAATTAATATTTGCCATACTTGATCATGTCGTAGGATACAGGCAATTATAGGTCTTGGACGATTACCTAATCCTTGATGTGGTGGACCAATTCTATGGGCCCTTTGTATTTCCAGCAATGGTTCAAAGGTAATGCCGAGAAACTTTGGAAGAATATTACATACAAATAATCGAGCATTATGTCCTTCAATTTGTTCTGGAAAACCGAAAAATCTGATATTATTCCTCCTATTGCTGTCTTCCAAGTCTATAAGCTTACTGCGGAGAAATAATAAGTCTTGTTCCTTACATTGCATCGATTCAAGACTTGTCTCAACCACCGTTAGTCTTTGGTTTATATCCTTGACTTTGGAATGGAATTGTGTAATTTCTACCCTCATAGATTTGGTCTCTGACGAAAGGGAAAGGATGTTAGCATCTATGCCCATTAGACAAGTACTTATTGATGAAACCTCTTGTAAAATACGGTTGAAAGTGTTTTCTGAGGGGTCAGTTGAGGTTGGTAGGGATGGACTAGAGGGTGGTGAGATTGGACCTTTCACAGATACATTACTTGGTTGCTTGACCGTTTCTGCAAAGGTGGCTGGTTTAGAAGTCTGGTTGCCGTTTTTGTATGAAGACATTGTAACTGAGTTGACAGCTCAAAAACTTGCTTATCAATCTTCACAACGCTGACAAAATTATTGAGACGTTGAAGGTGGAAAATATATGAGGCACGTCACACTGAAAGAACTATCAGACAAATCAACTTGTCATAGTATAACAAATAATTGGCTTTATGATATATGGTAAGCAAGACTTGCGCAGAAATTTAGAGCATCATGAAAGAGATGAAGTAAAGTCCTGACAGAATGTATAAGTCATCTGATTGGTAAGCATATATCATAAAAATATGTCAGCATATAGCAACTGAGATATCAATGATATAGGCTAGAAGGTTGAAGCATCATGGTTTAAATTGCAAAGAAATCTCCCTGACTCTTCACATAGCCAATGAAGAAAGTGCCAGCATGCTCAAAAATATCTCACCACAGAAGCATAACAGCGCATTTGTCTTCATAAAACTCAGGGACGCTGTGTCTAAGCCCACGTAGATGTGTATCAGAAGCAGCGTTTCAATTGGGTGAGTTATTCACAGAATAAACAGCGCCTTAATATACCAGGAGAAGCTTCTTCTTGCGTTTGTTAGAAAACATCGCACAGAGAAACAAAATAAAACATATTTTCTCCTCATAGCTCCGAGGCCGATATCAGGGATCGCGCGCGCAAACGGTAGAAGCGGCGTTGTGATAACAGATGTGCCGCCTCTGACAGCAGTTTGTCACGCAGCGGAACTCTCCGACCATGTGGCCATCTTCCTGCGTGACCAGACCACGCCCCTTCATATGGTGTTTGTTGTTAGTGTTTTAGTGTTGGGTGTGATGAGTAGGGGAATGCAAATGCTGCAAGACAATACAATACTGCTTGGGTCACTGCAATCTTGAAGATGCTCTTATGCAAGGAGTGTAATGAAGATGAGTTAGAGAAAGCTCCACATGCGGACTGGACTACCATCAAAGTGAGGCCATTTCCATTTCTTCGTTGTATTTGAGTGGCAGAGGAGGAACACATTGGAATATGCATATTAAGGCAGCAAAAGTAAATGCCACCAACCAGGAGCTGCAGACGAACAACCCAAATTAATTCCCTTTATTAGAGGCAGCCATTGTAAACGCCAGAAGAGACAGAGGTCACCCGAGCATGCACTAATTGCAGGCTGCAATTGTAAACGATGTAAAGAATGTGCTCCAGTGGATATGTTTTCCAAGATGAAGGAGTCATGCAAAGAGATTTCTTAGGGCAGTTCTCATCAGAAGCAGTAGGACGCTTACAGGAAGAATGGAAAATGCATGCATTTGGTTTCTAACATGAATAGTGAACCTATTTTAGAAACCAAATATAATATGTTTCATACATATTGGAGTGATAAGTGTGAGTGGAAGACTGAGTTGCAGAAATCCAGGGGCTACTGTTTAGATGCAAATAGCGAAGTAGGCACAATACAGAGACTCAGTAATCCTGGTCTCAAAATGATTGTATTTTAAGAGTACAGAGCACTGGCAGTGATGGAAACCGATATAAGTAGTACACCAGAAGTGACAGGCAAGCAAATGATAAACATGCACTGGTTACAGGAAGTCAGGGTAAAATGTTTCATACTGACCTATGCAGAGAGAATGGTGAGCAACCCACAAGCGTGCTCAGGTTCCAGGTTGCCAATCAGTAATCTTGACTAATAATAATGGTAGGTTACTGGGTAGAAGTTGTGATAAGAATATAACTACTAGTTTAGATTAATTGAAGGCAAGAAATGATTTAGGGAAGTAACATGTCAGAAGGTAAACAAAGAGAAATTCTGGCCTTAGCCCTAACTGTTTAACAAATGGGAGCTATCATATCAACAGATCATTAACCATTCTGCATTTTTCCTGGAGTCTTGGGCTGCATGTCATGGGTAGAGAACAGTTATATTTGTAATAACACCTTTTTCCAGAGACTGCCAACTCTGACTGCATTGTACGAATCCTGCCTAAATTAATAATAAATTAAGTCTTGATTAGTGTTATAATTGTCTTGAAAAAATGTTTTGAAATAGGACTGCCACACAAAATATGGGTTTTTGTGGCATGGAATTCTTTTCCCTTCAAACATTTTTTTTGCTGAAAGTGGTATATATTGTTTTAGCTTTTACATTTCTTTTACTGACTACATTCAAACGCTGAAGTAAATGATAATTGTAATAATCTTGAGTCACAAATATATTTGCACGTGTAAATTTGACTTAGTCACAAAAGTAGTCGTTTTATGTGTTTCAAAACAATTTGTCATTCAGAAAAGTTCGGTTTTCATCTGAAAATGGATTCAATAAAATAAAGATTTTGGTTGAATAAGCTGCAAGCAAGATGGTGAATAGACAGGAATACTCTGAAAGTTTCTGAATGCCCACCCAGGTGTACGTTTGTAGGCATTCGCAAAATCTTTTTCAACCCTTTTCAGGTTTCCTGGTCTACTTACAGGTTTTTATTTTGAATTCCGGAAAGCCACATAATAGCATTGTTGGAAAGTGGATTATCGGTCTGGTTAAATGTACATCTAACTCTGGCAGTAAGGCAACTAACATAAACATAAACCAGGGCTAAGAATAGAATAGAAAATTATTCCCATGCTCAACCTTTGTTAGCTTGGCTGCAAACAGGCAGGTTTAACTTCAGAGACAGGCATGTATAGTTTTTTTAACAACAACAATTCAATAAATAATAAAAATACAACACACAATAAAAAATCAAAATGACACCAAAATGAAAAATATCCACTGCAGGGAACCACAGATATGAATTGTTAAAGAATAAACATGTTCAAGTGCGTAGAAACCAATAGTGCCACTTCTGGACATTTAGTAACCTCAAAGTCAATGTTTGAGGCAGACCACAATGGAGCCATGGTCGGATACACTAAGTGTGAAGCCCCAGTCAAGGTTTTACCTTCACACTTAGAAACGTTTATGGAGGATTTCTCACCAGACGTCCTACAGCTTCTTCCAGCAGGCCTTATTCAGGGAGGGTTCACCAGATTGTCTTTCTGTGAGAGTCTGGTCACCCTCTGGAGCTTTTTCACAAAAGTTCGGCAAACTTTCCCAAGCTTCTGGAACTTCTGCCTGACGTTCCTCTTGAGGGTTTAAAGTGTCCAAAACACAATGCAAGGGTCTGGAAATCTCCAAGAAGGGCACAGTAAGGTTGGGACCAAAATTCTCACAATGCACCTGGAAAACACCCTTAAAGGTCCACTGGATACACTCCAAGCAGGGGACTCTTGGTGGAGTTGATGCAGGTGAGCTTTGTTAACTTGTAGCTTGCAGGGGGCCCTTTCTTGATTCCTTCTGAAACAAGGTACATCCAAAGGGCTGTAGTTCCTGATAATGAAGCAGACGCAATCTGTCAAAATAAAGGACCTCACGGTGTAAATCAAGTTTCCAGCTTGGCGTTCCTTCCTTATTCCTCTTGAAGCAAGGTACGTTCAAAGTGCTCTAGTTCCAGTTAATGCAGCAGACGCAGTCTTTTCAGCGTGCAGGGCCTGATGGTGCAAATCAAGTTTCCAGCTTGTCACTCCTTATTCCTTTCTCACTTTAAGCAGCAGAGCTGAGAGGTTCTGCCCCTCTCAGATACATATTCCAAGTTCTCTGGGTCAAGCAGGAGGCATTCATGTCCAATGAGGTGCAGGGCAACACCCCAGGGTATGACCATATCCTCCAAACTGTGGCGCTATATTCTCACAGAGGGCACCATTTCTCCAAAATTAAATATAACTGATTTTCCAGTAAAAAGAGAAGAGCTAACTAAACCAGCCTGCAGTATGGTTCATCTACACAGTCTCCCTCCCTTTTGCATATGCAAATTCCTTCCTCAAGCCTGCCATCTGGCTAGGGGCAGAGGGTAGATGTGTAAATGAAACTTGTTCCTCCAGCCTGTTCCCTCCTTCCTTTGAAGAACATTATTTACTGCCCCTCCCCTTATCTCTGGCATTCCTACACCCAGCATCTTCTACGCCCAGAAGGGCTCCCTAACCCCAGGGGTCATTTATCACCTCTTCACAGCAGCCTGGCTAATCCACTTAACTCTGGGTAATTAGGTAAGAACACTAGAAGGCTGATTGTTGGCTTACAGACAAGAAAGTCTTATAACTTCTTGTGCATACATGTTAGGATAAATTCAGCAATAGCATATTGATGAATTTAGCAATAACATTCTACTGAGTCCTTAAAGAAGATTTATTTATGACACCCCTATAGTTATTAATCAATGACTTCTTGCCATATTAACCTAAGTGGATGGGAATCTGCAATGGGGAAAATGAACTGGGCAGTTTCTGCAACTCCAGGGCTTATAAAACATATTTTCTAAGGCCCCTGCCTATATCTACAGGGGCCCCAAACCCTGGAACACCTAGGGGTTCTGAATGCAGATTGTCAGCCCACAGTGCTTCTGGCACAAAAGTCGATTTTGGCAATCACTTTACTACAGTGTGGTGAGTGAATATATAAATACCTGACCCCCACAGCCCCGGGGCATCTAGGGGAGAGTTCCTGGGGGTACCTACTTTGCTAAAACATTGTAGTTTATTAAGTTCCTTCAACTCTGGTTTATGGAATGTTGCGAGAATCTGCATAGAAGATGTGTCGTTCAGCTGAAGCACTGCATTGGTTCCAAAATGCGTTGAGGTGCAAAGTCTTGCGTCTTTGCCGAGGATCCTGTAAATGAGGGTTAGCTATGTGAAGTCTGGTGTCAAGGATGTGTGGCACAGCTGAGTAGCAGGGAGGCTGCGATGCAGAATCCGATGCTGTTTTCGAGGCTGCCGTCAATGATGGGTGCAAGGGCCTGCACTGAGGATGCGTCATGTATGAGTTGTGATGGGCTGAGATGTGATGCAAGTTTTTGCAACTAAGCCATTCCCCGCAGCAGTGGTGATGCGTCACCTTTGCTAGAATTTGCACTGTGCAGCAGATGATCCAGAGAGACTGCTAGAGCACCTTAGGATCACTTCCAAGAGTCTAGAACTGGAGTGGCAACACTTGGCTGGGTAGACTCAGATGTCAGAGTCCAGATGCAGATGCAAGGTTGTTGGAAGGTTGTTGTGTCCCTGGGGCTTCAGATCAGGATTCCAGCCAACTACCCCTTGGATGTACTCTGGGGTTCTGAGCTCAAGATATGCAGGTCCAATCTATCTCACTCAGGCACGAGGGCAGCGATCACACAGCACGGCAGCCCAGCTCTTCCCTCCCATCCTGCCATTAATGGCCCATCCATGAACATCGAAGCTCCCTTTTGTGTGTGGCTGTCTAGGAGGAATACACTAAGCCCAACAGTAAACAACACACAGTCAAGTGACTTAAAGACATACTGCAGCCACAAAATGACTAAGAAAGAAAATGTTCAACTTTCTAAAAGTGCCATTTCCAAAACTGTACTTTAAAATCCATCTTCACTATAAGTTAAAATTACATTTTCATAGACACTAAACATGAACTGGTTATCTGTTCTCAATTATAAACTACACCTATTAAATGTAATAAGGTAACTCCACTGTTATACTATGGGACAGGTAGGCGTTGCGGTAGTTTTTGACTAGCATGATATATAAAACTTAAAAGTATATTTCCTACTTGTAAAATACATTACAACCTGATGTCTGGGCTGTCCAGTACTTACTCTAGGGGTGACTTATAACTATTAAAAAGGAAGGGTTGGGCCTGGCAAAAGGTTTACTTTACCAGCTTGAAATGGCAGTTTAAAACTGCCACGCAGACTGTAGTGTCAGGCATGAAAAATGTTTAACGTGCTACTTAAGTGGGTGGCACAATCAGTGCTGCAGGCCCACTACTAGCATTTTAATTACAACCCCTGGGCACAGATGGTGCCATTTCAGTGAATTAAATGTGCCAATTGAGTATAAACCAATTCTACCATTATTTAAGGTGAGAGCACAAGCAGTTCAGCACTGGTAATCAGTGATAAAGTGTGCAGAGTCCTAGGGCCAGCAAAACTGGAGGTCTGAAGGCAAATAATTTTAGGGGGAAAACCACGCCAAGGATGTCAGGTCGAACATTGCCCATCTTGTCTCAGAGCAGAGGTTTTGGTGGGAAACTTCACCCTATATTTATTTACCACGTCGGGCCTGAAGTAAGCCGCCGCACCCCTACCGGTTTATGCGGCTGAAACAAGTTGACCTGTACTGTTCCATGACAGGTGAAATAACCCCCTGTCATAGTTTTCTTTTTTAACCCTGACCTTTGGATGCCCCAATAAAGTTTTTGGGCATACCTTAGATTTAGTTTTAGTTCACATACACTTCTTCTTTTCTTCCCTTAACCACACCCTGCTCATCTATATGTTTTAGGATACCTCTATTTTCACACAAACAAAACATCCCGGAGCTCCTCCCTCTCAGGGAGGGGGTTGCAGCCAGCGTTGTGACCAGGTTCGCAATGCGAGTAGGTTACCTTATGATGTAGGACTCTCTTTTTCAGTATTGAGACCTAGGGGCCTTTTTCGTGCATTCTACTCAGAGCTATGATGTCCATAATCAGTGTAATAGACACCTCAATCATCTAGTCCTGTTGTCAGTGGACAAAAGTCAGATAACTGTCCCAGGAAGATCAAGATTAATTTTCCACCCCTTATAGGAATATCTCCATCCTTTCAATCCCTCTCTTTTATGGGATTGCCTGGAACCTTCCTTTTTGAGGGTTGCTTAGGCCACTGTTTTAGGCCATTGTTTTAGGTTCATTCCTGTTTTCTCCCTGAGGGGCAGTTTGGATGTATGACGTTAGAACGCATACATTGACAACGCGTACCTTTACAACGCGTTCGTAACAACGAAAGTTGTTACCACGCATTGCGCTGGGGGGCGCAAAATTGATTAATTTAATTTACTATTCCAACACCAGTCCCCGTGGATAGTAGGGAAGGTGTTGGGATAGTAAATTAAATCATTTACTATCCTTGAGCGCCCCCCAGCGCAATGCGTGGTAACAACTTTCGTTGTTACGCCCGTGTTGTAAAGGTATTCCGTGGTAATGCTTGCGTTCTAAACGCTGCATACCGGCAGTTTGAATCCTAGTGCCACTGTAACTGACTCAGACAGTCCAACACAGATGGGTTATGTCAAAAGGTATGCCAGTACTATCAATTACTTTCATTCGGCCAGTGACCCTGTGGTAACCATTACATTGAGATGGAAGCAAATCTGTTGCCTAAATCAGTTACAGGGTGGGTTTCATGATGGATATGGTGCTTTTTAGACACCAGTCATTTCTTTACCACTGACCTGGTTTATTTTCCCAGAAGGCCTCTGTGTGTACTTCTCTGTTTTATAAAGCCCACTGGCCCTCGTTTCTAAGCTAGAGTAAGCTCCGCCCTCCCTCCTGTCTCGATTAGCTGGAATTCTGTCCTCATTCTACTCTCAATAATGCTGTGGAATACCCACCAGCGGAAGCTTTATGGCATGGCATGCCAGTAAGAAATTGGGTTATTGCTTGAGCGGGTGAAAACCCTTCACAAGCAGCAACCATAAACCACTGTCAGAGCTAACCACAAAAGTCACTATAATAACCTGTGCTTAACCCTTGTCTCAAAAGCAGTCAGGCTTATGTAAAGGCACTGTTGTTCAGTATTTATGGAGCACACAAACAGTAATACATTGACACTTAAACAACAGAAAAACACCAAACCAATTTAGAAACATAGAGTACGATTTACTAAAGGAAAAGATACCAAAATAACAACAATAAAATCAGTCAAGATGGCGATATGCAATTATGCAGATTTAGGTAAATATAGCACCTAAAAGCACAAAACGTCACTATCTAATTTTGCTCGACCACAGGAAAGTTGCAAATTCTGGTTTACAGCTATGGAGCATGGGCAGGATACACGGAGAAGGTTAAGTCCACAGAAAATAATTATCTGACAGGCCTAATTTCGTGGACATTCGCCGCTATACTGTGAAGATCCAGTGGGAGTTGGAAACGGCCATTGCTGGAACTTCATGTTGGAGGTCATTGCGGCTGTCATTGTAGCACGAGAAAAAGCCAATTCTACCATGTTTTTAGAAGAGAGCACAGGCACATTGCCACTAGTTAACACTCCAAAATGGCAACAACATGTATTCTGAAAACAGAAGAGTTGTAGGCAAAAAGGTTTGGGGATGACCCTCCAACAATGCCTCAGCCCTCAAGTATCCTATCTGCTGATTTTCAGCACAGATGTTCTTCATGCGAAAGCCAGCAAATAGCTACCTAGTGAGCTACTTTCATCTTTAACAACATTTTCTTCCTTAAATTGGAATGGGCTTTTCTTCCTTAAATTGTAATGGGATTCCAATCCATTGTTTAACTTTTGGAAATTCCGTTTTAAATCTGGTGTTTTTCCTAAATAGTTCTTCAAAAAAAGAATTATATATATCTATCTGCGTGTGCACACAGTTCTTTGTCTTTTATAAAATAGCATTTACTATGGTGATACACAATGCACTAACACTCAATCACAGTAAGTCATGGAGGAGAATTAAAGCCCACTTAGGGCATCACAACGGGCATTAACCCTCTGAGTGCTAAGCTAATACCATCCAAAACCGGTGAAAGAGTAGATGATATTGATTTTTAGGGTAAATATAACTATGTACTGACATTGAATTGCTTTTTACCATATCATTATTTTAACAACCCATAATATTGCTTTTTATCACAGTATTTTAACTATGCAGGTTTTAGCGGATTATTGCATAAATATGACTGAAATTAAGTTGTCAAATGCTTTTGGTATTTTATCTATATTGATATTTGAAAATTATGAAATAATGATTGTTTTAAAACCAAAACAATCCGCATTTGCATCCCGATGAAAATGCTTTACAACACTTCTATTGTAGTGTAGTTCCTATATCCTTAATAGGCTCTGCACATTGGAATATATATACACTATAGATTTGACATAGGACTCTATTGAGTACATTAAACTTAATTGTGTGTGCCAGCTAACTCAGAGGTCACTAGAAACTTTCTCCAATGAACAAGAAAGGATTAGTCTCTGACAACTGCATAAACATGACAACTTTGCTTCCCTTAGAGTCCGAACAATATCTTCAGAGTCATGGAAACAATAGATAACTATTTCACTCAGCCAATCGTCCATGCTTCGTTTCTACAGAGTTGCACATAAATAGAGAGATGGGCGTTTCAATAAAAAGGGTTTATTGAACAGTCTTCTTTCTCATGCAAGAGTTATGAATTCCTACAATCGTAAGACATTATGCGAAGTATAATGCGTACAGCGTGAACTGTAATATAAAATAATAGTGTAATAGCATGGTCTGTTGCTAGGACAAATATAAAAATACATACATAAATAACACAGCCTAAAATACTTAACTGGTGCTTATAAAATACGCCTACCCCAGTGTATCTAACCTAGATCTAGTACGAGGGAAGAAATAGGTGCTGGTTTAGCATAGGTTTGGTTTTGCCAAGAATTGACAAAGGTTTCTGTAGGTTCTAATCAGGTCCATACCTTAGAATGAGAGAGGTGGGTATCTCTTGCCTGGGACTCGAGTTCCCAACACCCAGCAAGGGGAGTCAGAAACACTGGAGCTGGATTCTCGGCAGGAGGATGACAGCTTCTAGTCAGTGCATCAGCTGGGGAGTTGGCTACCTTCGGTACTTGCTGTGGTGGGCTGCGTCGTGCAAGTAGGTAGTCGAACTGCACCGAACCACACCGTGCTTTGCTATAGAAAGTTATGTTATATTTATACCTTGAAGGTGTTTAGGAATGTCAGTATTGACGTAAAAGTCAGGCATATGAACGTCATGAATGAACCTCTAAGGAATAGATGTTCATGCATAATAATGAGTTTCTTGGAGAAATCAATATTCGAGCAAGGGGATGTCCCTAATGGCTTAAGAGTCTGATTTTCCAAGAAATCATTGTCACATAGATGAAGGGATGTAAGTAGCCATGCCTGTATTTGGGAAGCATGGGCTATGCCTAAATAAGAACTGGATTTCTATGCCTATGTAAGGGCAATGTGAATTGTTCCTATATAAGGGTAAGAAACGGGAAATTCATACAGAATCTAAATCGATACACAACACCCACTCCACTTTCGTATGGACGACGTTACTAATTTCTAAACATAATAACATATCTAAAATGTCTCTACACACAAAGTGCGTAGAGCATATTACAAACACATTGTAAATAATGTATTCAAACTATTGCATTGGTGCTGTACACATTAAAGCAAGTATTCATTCATAGCATATTTTTGACATTTTGAAATGCAAACATGAATGAATCATAAAAATATACATTTATGAAATGACTCGTAATTACAGAAGGAAAAGGGCCAAAACCATTTCATGTCAGATTACATAAAACTGTTTGTTTGTGGACAAGGTCATTTATTGTCTCTGTAAGTATTCAAAGAATTCTTGTTCTCTATTAATAGTTCTACTATGAGCAGATTACTTTGTGCCAAAAAAGAAAAAATACAAATTTGGAAAAAAAATGTGATCATAGGAAAATGTTCTTTGTTTTGTTAAAAATGAAGGTCAAATTCAAAGTCTCTCAGAACACTGTGTGCCAAAATCAAAAGGCAGTGTTAGGGCAGGGAGAAAACATGAAATCTTCTATGTCTGTAGACAAAAAGTTGTCTACCATTGTAGGTGAAAGTTGCATTACCTCATTTAGAAGATTAACCGCACATAGATGTGAAGCATTGCCTTCAGCATTGGTCGCATCAGCAAAGTTCGAATTGGATTGTACCTGCATGCCTATTAATTCCTCTCGTACCTCAGCATCAGGATTTTGCGTCTGTGAGATCTCAATGAATGCCGTCATCAGAATTGGTAGCCGCTGGGAACAACACAGAGCATGGGACGTTACTGGGTCCAGAAAAGTATCAACATCCGTTGGCATGACTGATGGGAGTATTAGACAGATGTCTAGCACGCATTCTTTTCCGCATAGCAGGCAGCATTGACAAGGTAAGATGCAATCTTGCCAGATTGGTCTGAATGACAGAAACCATGTGGTATTTAATTCTCGTAGACGAGGTAAACCCAGAATTTGAACGATGAGCTCACAACACTTCATCACTAGTAGAGTTGTCTCCATGGAGAACTGGGTGTCGCTGGTGATTTGACTTGCCGTATCGTAGCAGTAGGAGCAAAAAAAGTATCCCTGCAACGAGTTCAAAAAAGAGGAACAGTCCGCCAAACACAGAGTGCACAAAGTTTGGAAACATTCCGAGGATTGCTTGAAAAGGTGCTAACAGTCTGTAAAATAGGTTCTTTAATAGGTGTACAATACCGCTCGTATCAGACATGTTTAAGATATGACTTAACATTTCTGAGAAATGTATAGGGCAGTTTGTATTCAATAGGGCATGTATCGCGGCAGAAGTCCTTGCGACTTGTAGATCATAGGTTTCTTTGGCCAAAGTCAGCGGCATAGTTTTTTGCAAAAGAATGGCTTTCATTCTGCTTAGAGTATCAATTCATATAGAAGAGATGGTCAGTGAAGGCCATAGAGGCGACTCCCTGACTGTCTTAGTTTTTGGAAACAATACTTGTCTACAGCAAGTGACCCCGGATGACACAGTTACTAGATATGGTATACCTGGCAACATGCCACAGCAGCTGTAATCGTTCAACATGCGGTAACTTCCATTCGAAAGTTGTCCGAAAATTGAATCAATCACTGCAGCTGGTGAACCTTGCAGGTTACAGGATAAGTTGTTAGAGGAACCATCACAGGCCCCGTGTAAATTAATACCCTGACAAAGGAGAGAACCGCTTAGTGCATTTTCACAGTTTGAACCGCTAAGAAACACCTCACGCCCCCCACTCCATTATCTGTGTGTGTATGGTAAATCCCAGGATGTCTTGATGTATTCTTTACCCAGCCTTTCATATTTGCCTGCTGGTATGTGTTTCAGGCAATACTGAAAATGGAAAACTGTAACAGGCAGAGTGATTGTTCCATGTATAATCCATTCAGTAGCTGTTTTTTCTGCTACAGTAAATGGCAATCTTTCCAGTTTTTCAATGCTCAGCACCATATAGTTTGCTCCTCTTTGTGCCAATTTGATCTGTTTATCAGTGAGATTGAATTCTGAAAACAGTTACGTAGTATTGATTAAATGCCAAGGCCAGCCTAATAGCATGATAGAACGTCATTGCGATTGACCATGTTGTAACATGACCAAGTCTTGTTCCATGATGTCTATTGCAGAAGACACAATGCTGTCCAATACATATATCCTGAACGACAGAGTCGATAACCCATTGTCAACAGAGAGAGATTTATCTAAATGAATACGATCAAGTTCTCGTATTCGTTCTGCAGTCTCTGCTTGCGTAATCTTCCATTTTCGTTATATGCAGCATATATACTGGCATATAAGAAACTTGTTTGATGCGGTTTTCTTGGTCCTAGCAGGAATTCCCTAAGGTCTGCGCCATCTTTAAGTAAAATATGTGTTGCTTTAGATCCTTAAGTGTAGATCTTTGTAGCCAATCAAGGCAGAGCTTCCCTACACTGTATGTTGTTACTGTTCCAGGATGCTGTCTTTGAACATATATCGGGTCTGGTCTATTGATTTTAAACAGTTGTGTTTTGTTCAGGAATCTATCTTGACAGTTGTTTGTGTCTGTGGGCCAGATCAACCATTTATTCCAATCTGGATCTGTTCTGTTGTGATGCAAAATAGTATGTACGTCGACCTCCCCCTCTGAAATGTTATCACTCTCAGTTATGGACGGATTGTTCATGTCTTTGATCTTGGCTAACCCAAGGCAAGACGTCTGTTTGACAGTGTCATTCAAAAAAATAATTTGCTCAGGGATGATACAGGCTCTAAACATAGCTTCTACACCTTGTACCTGCCAATCTTTCGTACCCCAGACAGTTTTTGTCTCAAACCTAGTCTAGACAGTTGGGCAAAAAAGGCTGCAGAATAAATATGTTTGGTATTGGTCAGCATACTTTTCCTTCCTGTTCTGTTCACATTTCTAAAGTAAAATGTTTTCTGGATTGGATATATTGAACCCTGACAAGTATGGACATTTCATAGCAAATGTATTTGAGCTACCCTTTTGTGGCGTAGGACAATGTTCCCACTGGTTATACATCAATACATTTCTAGGACTTGCAGATTTGATGATCATAATGGTTATAACAATACATTTGTTCATAGTCTGAAGAACCTTCTAAATATTCATGATCTGTGAATACTGCAGATATTTCTAAATCTGACATCCTATTATTAACAGTCTCGAAGTCCCAATCATCAGAAAAGGTACTAGATGAAATAAAGTCACTCAATGAAATCTTGAAAAAGTGTGGAATCTTCCACAGCTCCAATGGGCCAAAAATGTCATATTCTGTTTTGTACTGAATGAAGGGATGCACACCCTATTACTTAAACCTTATTTTTATATTCGCCAGTTTTATCTTTCCTTAGTTCATTTGCGTGCAGGATTGGTTATAGGCATGCCCCACTGCCAAAAGTTAAGAACTATTTTGAAATGGGACTATATAGCCCCGAAGCCAGTCGCACAGCATCATGACGCCTCGTTTGCGTGCATGCTTTTTTTTCAAACATTTATCCATTCTTTTTAGTATTCCACTTTTAACTGGCGAATATAAAAATGAGGTTTAAGTAATAGGGTGTGCATCCCTTCATTCAGTAAATTTTCATAACTATAGCCCTACTCAGGGAATGCACCCGCAGAACAATTTGACAGCTCGTAGAGTATACTTTGGATCCACAAGGTTGGCGTAAAACATCGAAGTTCATCCCATACAGCATGGGAAAAGCACGTCAGCAACAAGTACATGGATGCATTAAAAAATTGACTTTTTTAAGTATAAGATAAAAATGGGATTACATTATATGCAGAAGGAATGTACTCTGGGAAAGGTAGTTTTCTGTGATAATAGGTTACAAAAAGGCGGGAAGCCTTGGGTGTTTTTTGAGCCAATCGGGAGGGAGAGGACAGGGGTGGAGGAAGTTAAGAGAGCGGGTGGGAATAGGTAACTAGTTACGGTTGGAGAAACGAGGCAAGGAAGGGAGGTTGTTGAACACAAGCAAGTCAGGTACGCAGAACGGTATGAGGACATGAATGCTTTTAGTACAACAAATGTCGGGGTGAACTTAAAGCGTGATAACGGCAACACAATAGGAATTTTCAAGTAAAAAAGGAACTTGTTCTGATTAAGGGGGATATTGTAGAGAGCATAAAGTGTTCGAGTACGGGTATGAAGAGAGGGACAAACTATGTGACCATTCACATGATGTGTTAGTGAGAATGGATAGGTGGGTGTAGGTTGGTTAACTTTGCATTAGACAGGATTGGCGTAGGATGAATGAGGAACACAGGGGATGACAGGGGGATATGTAGTACCATGAGGAAATGTTATTGACGAGATGTAATACCAATATGATTATGCTGTGTACATATATTTATTTGTGATGAGGAGTGCTAATAATTAACCATAATTATATTGTTATTGATTGTAGTGACCCCCGAAGAAGGGCACGAGGAGGCCCGAAATGCATTGGGTTTTTACTGAAAATAAAATGGCTTGTGACGGACTTTTTGCACTATTCGTATTCTTTCAAAGAGGCCCGGATCGGCACAGTTTGAATATTAGAAAACTGAAAATTGGCAACATACGGCGTTGTGGATTGTGGATTAAAGAGAACATGGAATATTTAAGATAAAATATGGTTAAAAGTGGAATACTAAAAAGAATGGATACATGTTTGAAAAAAAGCATGCACGCAAACGAGGCGGCATGATGCTGTGCGACTGGCTTCAGGGCTATATAGTCCCATTTCAAAATATTCTGTTTTGTCCCAGGCTATACCATCATGTATAGGAATGGCTGTGATGTTAACTGCTGACAAGTCTCTTCCTTCATGATGGGATCATTTGTGTGGCTTGAGGAGTAAGTTGACGTTCTTTCTTGCTGTGTCCATTTTGACATATCTTCCATTTATCAGCATACCCAGAGTTATTACTAGAGTTAACCAAAGTAGAAGAAACCATATTCCCAACACAATCCAAAGTTCAATCCATGGTGAAACCAGATAAGTCTTTTCCAGGTGATGAAAAAGTTCAGTTGTTTGTTCTTTGGGAAAGTTCTTTTCGCTGGCATCATTTCAGGTTCGCTGGGATCCTCAGACAATGTATCAAAGGTAATGAAATAGCAGGAGACAGTTCTGTCAATGGTTGGAATTGCATCAGGATTCGTTGAAATCGCTGGAACCACTTGGTCACTTGTTACTTCATTGTAGATAGGTGTTTGATCAGGTCGATAGACACATACCTGTTCTCCTTTTTACCAGCAAGGGGCGGCAGCAAAACTGTTCCTGACCCGTGGATTGCTCAGACAGGTACTGGTTGTCTATAAGAAGGCCCAAATTCCTTCTTGTCCGCAATCTTTTCTCCCACTAGATCACCAAGCTTTGGGATCCAGACAGGCCTTGCTGGGACAGTTGGTGTTTGCCCAGTGGTGGTTGGCTTCAGGAACACGTTACTTTGTTTCATTCTTAGTTCATTTAAGTCCTGTAAAACAGCCAACTGATCTTTGATATCAAATTTCTTTTGTTCCACCACTGATGTGTGACAATCAAGGTCCGAGACCAACATTCTTGTCCCAAAAAGGACCTCATACGGAGTGATACCTCCTAGAGAACTTCTTGGCAAATTGTTAAGACTACGTTGGACACTTATTAGATGTTTGACCAACCCGTCACCCAAACCTAATACCCTAGCTGTTATAGATTGCTTTATGTCCCAATTTTTTCTCTCCACAACCGAATTTCGCTCAGAATAGAATGGACTAGAATACCACAATGCAACACCCAAACTGGCCATGGCCTCTTTGTAAGCTCGGGAGCTAAACACAGGACCCTGGTCAGAATGTAGCATGCCAATTGCGTGTGTGCTGATAAAGACTCGCAAATCTTTCATAACAGTTCGAGCGTCAGCCGAGCGCTGCGGCCATATCCAAAGGAACCTTGAACATGAATCCACTGCGACCATGATATGTTTATGGTTACCATCCCTTTGTAAGAGACCACAGTGGTCTAATGGTTTATCTGAGATTAACTGGGGCGTCTGCGCAGGACGTTTCACAGTAGAGACTTTCATCTTTTCGACATATTTCATAATCCAAAACATAGTTCCGGGTTTGTTTCCTAATGCCTGGCCACCAGCACAGTTGTTTTAATAATGATACTGTGGCGCAAACACCTGCATAAGCAGAGGCGAGCCCTTCATGTGCTTCAAGGATTAGTCCTAATCTATGTTCCATGTCTGGAATTACCCTATCCCCCAGGAAACTCTTTAGGAAACTCTTTAGGTAACGTACTACCTTTGCCTTTGCTTGTAGCATTGACAGCCAGCATTATTTCACTGTCTATTTTCGTTATTGAATGAGTGATTGCGGCTACAGAAGCCGATTGCACAGCCCCCTTCGCTGCTGCATCAGCCAATGAATTCCCTTCAATGTGAACGCCATCACGTTGATGACTCAGCGTGTGTATCACATGAGTGTCTTGAAGTCCTTCTCGTAACTGAACTACTTGTTCCCAGAGTGTTTTATGCTTGATTGTGCCAGCTTTTGCATCTTTGAAACCGTTTTGAAGCCAATTCTGTAAATTTTCAATGCAAGATTGGGCACAATGGAAAGAATCGCACACTATGGGGGTCATTAGAATAGCGGTTTGACTTAGTCCGCCCGCCATCCTATCGGTGACTGGGACCGCCCGCCATAAGGGCGTGGGTCCCGTGGGGGGTATTAGGATGCGCCGGCCACTGTGGCAGGCACATCCTGCATTTTTAGCATTGTGGCGGGTGGTGCTCTCAGCACCCCCTTTTCGTGTTTTACACTCTTGTTTTGGGCTCTCTTGTGCCTCAGTTCTCCTGAAAAACAAGATGGTGGCCAACACTTCCTGGTTTGGACAGTTTAGAATGTTGACAGTCGACTGCCAGCCAATCAGAAACTCGCTCGCGCACGTAAGGGTACGCGCACTTACGCGTACGTTATGCGTACCGTACGTGTACCGGTGAGCACATATAGATATATAATTTGCTCAAATTCAATTTTCTCAACAACTACTGGAGGGATTTTCACCAAATATAGAAAAGGCACTACCGCATACCTGTCCCTACCATTTTGCCAAGTTTGGTGTAATTCCGTTCAGGCTGTAGCCGTGTCTAAAGGTCCCATGGAAAATGCCATTTGAAAAATTTCTAATTCAATTTTCTCAAGAACTACTGGAGGGATTCTCACCAAACATAGCAAAGGCACATCTGCATACCAGGCCCTTTCATTTTGCCAAGTTTGGTGTAATTCCATTCAGCCGTTCGGGCTGTAGCCGTGACTAAAGGTCCCTATGGAAATTAACATGGGGAAAACACGTTTTGGGACCCCCCTTTCGGTCCCCGCTTGACAAATCCCCCCGAAACTTTCCAAGAAGAAGCGGAGCGGAGCTGGTCAAAATTCTGGAAAATTAAACGCAGATTCCTCAATCGGGGACAAAGTTATTCTCAATAGAATGTTGAGCGCATATAGATATATAATTTGCTAAAATTCAATTTTCTCAACAACTACTGGAGGGATTTTCACCAAATATAGAAAAGGCACTACTGTATACCTGTCCCTACCATTTTGCCAAGTTTGGTGTAATTCCGTTCAGCCGTTCGAGCTGTAGCCGTGTTAGAATGTCCCTATGGAAATTAACATGGGGAAAACACATTTTGGGACCCCCCTTTTTTCTCGGCGCCAGCTTGACGAATCCCCCCGAAACTTTCAGGGAAGAAGCGGAGCAGAGCGAGGCAAATTTAAGGAAAATTACAAACATACCCCTCAATCGGCGCCAAAGTTATTCCCAATAGAATGTTTGGAATTTCCTATGGTAACTAGGTCCTAACTATATATACCTACTGGTAATATATATGTGTGTATATATATATATATATATATATGTATATATATATATATATATATATCGCCAGCTTCGCCTTCCAAACTCCTGTTTTCCTGGAACAGACGAACACGGAACCTAGTTTATAGTGCACAAAGAAATTATTTGATGGCCTGCACCTCCGCCATAACACGTTTTCGGACTCCCAAAGGCCTTGATCACATGACACATTGCGTAGTGCCTTACAAACATTTAAAGTGCCAGTGCTTAACTTGTGACCACGCAGGTGACAACATCATAGACATAGTGTTGTGTATCAATTTAGATTCCGTATGAATTTCCAATTCATGCCCTTACATAGGTACAATTCACATTGACCTTATATAGGGATAGAAATCCGGTAATATTTAGGCATATCCCATGCTACCCAAATACAGGCATGTCTACTTTCATCTGTTCATCTACATCACACCGATTTCTTGGAAAACCAGACTTTTAAGCCGTTAGGGACATCTCCTTGCTTGAATATTGATTGCTCCAAGAAACTCATTATTATGCACTAACATCTATTCCTTAGAGTATAATTCATGACGTTCATATGCCCAACTCTTGCTTCAATACTGGCATTCCTAAACCCCTTCAAGGTATAAATATACCTTCACTTGCTATGGCAAAGCACAGTGTGGTTCGGTGCAGTTTGACTACCTACTTGCACAACGCAGTTCACCACAGCAAGTACCGAAGGTAGCCAACTCTCCAGCTGTTGCACTGACCAGAAGCTGTCATCCTCCTGCCGAGAATCCAGCTCCAGTGTTTCTGACTCCCGTTGCGGGGTGTTGGGAAATCAAGTCCTGGGAAAGAGATACCAGCGTCTCTCATTCTAAGGTATGGAGCTGATTAGAACCTAGAGAAACCTTTGGCAATTCTTGACAAAGCTAAACCTATGCTAAATCAGCACCTACTTCTTCCCTCGTACTAGACCTAGGTTAGGTACACTGGGGTAGGCGTATTTTAGAAGCACCCGTTGAGTATTTAAGCCTGTGTTATTATGTATGCATTTTTATATATGTCATAGCAACAGACCATGCTATTACCGTATTATTGTATATTAATATTTACGCTGTACGCATTATACTTTGCATACTGTGTTACGATTGTATGAGAAAGAAGACTGATCAATAAACCCTTTTTATTGAAATGCCCATCTCTCTATTTCTGTGCAACTCTGTAGAAACAAAGCATGCACAATGGACTCAGTGAAATAGTTATCTATTGTTTCCACGACTCTGAAGATATTGTTCCGACTCTAAGGGAAACAAAGTTGTCATGTTTATGCGGTTGTCAGAGACTAATCCCTTCTTGTTCATTCCAGAACGTTTCTAGTGACCTCTGAGTTAGCTGGCACACAATTAAGTTTAATGTACTCGATAGAGACATACTGACCTCAGTCCTATGTCAAATCTATAGTGTATATTATTCCAATACGCAGAGCCTATTAGGGATATAGGAACTACACTTCATGGTGCCCAATGTTTGGTAAGGCACTAATTTAATGCTAGATACTGAAGTAACTCAGTTGCGCTTTTCTCAGAGACCCCCTACTCATAATACTTCAAAAGACGTCTGGAGTGTGTAAGGGATAATATCAGCCATAGCTAAGTAGGGCGAAAAATCCTATGTATTAGCTAACCATTACATCCTTATAAAGCCTTATATATGACAAAAAAGATCAAGTTAGAGCCTAGTATCGAAGGGACACATCCCTGAAAACACACCTGTGCCCAAAAGTAAAATAGAGCTCAAAGGTATCTGCTCACCACATGTAATAAAGATTAGTGCAAAGTAACAAGATGCGGCCAGACTGCGAGGCATCCTACCTATATTCATACATAAAGTCTGTAATGATATTATTGATCATTAGTACCTTGCTATTAAGTGTGAATCGAGAACACTTTTTTTAGAAAGGTACTAATGATCAATAATATCATTACAGACTTTATGTGTATTACGGATATTGGAAATATATGAAGTTGAATAAATTAACGTGGAGGAATATAGGTATTTGAAGACTGTTTCAATGAAGATGGAAATTGAAACATCTCAAGGAAAATAAAAATAACAACTTTTTCTGAACAAACAAATTTATGGACTCTGAGTGCTCGATGAATAAATTGTATTGTTGGAGCTATCTTGATAGCACGTTGTTCTCGTCGTGGTAACCGACCTGTTTCATCTGGAGCACCACATTTGAACATTGTTTTGTTACTCTCCTTTACCTGCTGTGCGCTCAAATCTGAAAACAGCAACCGAGCTTCTATTGCCTATGTATTAGCTTTTTGGTTTGTTCAACGTTGAAGGATACAGTGTTCCAAAATATTGTGCACCAAACGGTGGATCCACAGGCGACAACGCCGAAGAAGCTCTTAACTTTCCAAGAAACCGATGCGAATGCTATAATCATTCCTCAAAATTTAAGGAAAGCCATTACTTTAAAACTAAAAAAACATGGCCTAACATCAAGAGGTGGTAGGGCAGTTTTTGTGATAGAGGCACATGAACATCACCAGAGGTATTCTATTCGTTGATAGTCTTCCCTGAAGCAAATCCAGTAACACGTATGTTTCACTTCTACAAAGAAGATGATCCACAGAGGAATATATCCCTTTCGAGGATATCGAAATTCCACTCACATACCAGAAGCATGAGCTATGGTTTAGCGGCACCCTAAAACATTTAAATCACATTACCAGGCTTGGTCCACTAGGTAGACCAGGAGCAACATGGCCGGTTTTAGCCGGCTATACACCACATCCTGACATTAATGACATGTCAGACGTAGAGTTACTAGCTCAACTCAAAGAGTTCATCAAAATCTACAGACAATTGGTCCAATATGTCATGTGGACTCTTACCGTCCAACCTACAATAGTTATTCCAAAACAAACCTCTTACCAGGGGAATATACTAAAAGTTACACCACAGACTTTATACGCAGACAAGGGTAAATTACCCAAAAAACGTGACCAAATTCCATTCTGGATAGCTAAAAAAATTACTCATAAAAACCACAATCTGTTTACCAATGGGGATCACACCACATCTGGAGGACTGCACCACTTGGGGTACAGTCTTCGCTGCTATCTACACTAGAACACATGTTGTTCCATCTATGGCGGTAATACCTGACGTCCTGAAACAGATTCAAAACAAATACGGGGCAGAGCCTGCTCTGAATTTAGGTATGACATTACGGAAAAATTTCATCCAGGTCTCAACAATAATATTATCCAATATTAAAGGAAAAGCAGCATCAGTGGCAATGCATCAGAAATAAGGGAATTTGATGTAACAGAACAATCACAAGAACCAGCCAGAATAATTGAAAAATCCTATGAAGAATTAGGCTGAGACAGTTTGGGAGGGAAACCAGTGAAACTACAACTGTCTGAAAGTCGTGAAAAGGTCTTTACTAAAAATACTCCTACATCTCTAAAAAAAAAGTGTGAGAATACCAAACAAACTTCAAAAGAGAAGCGTTCTTACTCCCGAAGTAGGTATCCTCAAAAGGAGCCCTCTAAAAGGAGGTATAACTCGGGAATAGGGATAATTTGAGAAAACATGACAGGTATCAAGACACTGATACACGTTCCTCTCGTACCTTTCAGACTTCGTGACAGAAATCCAAAAGAAGAGGACGGTCAGAAAACAAGGAAGAACGTGTGAAGTTGAAAGACGATCAACACGTTCAGAAAAACAAAAAACCTCAATTCACTAAAAAGAAGGTAGCAGGTCTAAAAATCAGACATGATGAGGATCTTGAGGACAAAACTCAGGAACAGAGAATGGGCTCAGACAATGTTGGACAGCGCAGCAGAAGTATCAATAGCTCGCCAGAACCGGAAGGGACTTCTGGAGACAGTGGACTTGAATGAGGACATTCAAGTTGACACCAGCGTAAGCTCTCCACATAGGTTATATGAAATAACACTCCGGATGGAGGGAGACATACCAAGAAAAGTGAAAGCACTCTTTTGGGGGCAACTTTCCAAGGGCTATGATATATTACTAGATGAACAAGACTGAATGGCCACGAGGGAGTGCCCACATGGAGAAACATCATTATGCCAGCCTTCTCCAATCATATTTCAATACATTTAAAATATACTTATGCCAGGAAATGGGCCGTCGTGCAAGCCCCAGCACTGTACAAAAACCATGTAGGATGGGATGAGGATTCTCCTCACCATAAAATCCAGTTGAAAAATCAACCAGCTGCGCAAAGGCAGGACCCAGTTAAGCAAGAAGGTAAAAACAGGTCAGGGAGATTTTAGATCAACTTGAATATCAAGGGGTGATTGAAACATGCACCTCATCAATGAACAATCCTTTGTTTCCTGTCTCCAAACCAGACAATACATATCATCTAGTATTGGATTACAGACATCTAAACTCTTGTTGCAAAACATTTGCAGTGCAAAATGCACACAGTACAGCATTAACGAATAACATTGTGCGTGAAAAATATAAAACCACATTAGACATATCCCAAATGGTTTCTTTTGTCAAAACATTGCAACAGAAAGTAGGTATTTGACTGCTGTCTCAATAATGGACCAAAAAGGACCCCCAAGGACAAAAAAATAAATAAAAATAAAATAAAAATGGTGGGGTACGCGCACCGTACGCGTACGGTACGCATACTGTGCGCGTACCCCGGGATTTAAAAAAAACAAGAGAATTTTGCACTTGGTGGTCCTTCTGGGACCCCCTGAGAAGGGCTAGGGGTCAGGGGGTCTCTACCCTGCCCCCTTTTTGTGTTTTCCACTCTTGTTTTGTGCTCTTTTGTGCCTCACTTCTCCTGAGAAACAAGATGACTACTCAGGTGGTCCCAGAAGGATAATAACATATATAAACGTTATCCGCTAATAGAATTAGCATTTACAAAACCTTTGAAATTTATTGAAAAAAAATATAGGTTTCACGCCTGATATAGTTAGGAATTAGCATTTAAAAAACCTTGCACATTCACTGAAAAAAACATAGGTTTCAGGCATTATATAGTTAGGAATTAGCATTTAAAAAACCTTGCAAATTCACTTAACAAACCATAGGTTTCAGGCCTTATATAGGTAGGAATTAGCATTTAAAAAACCTTGCAAATTCACTTAATAAACCATAGGTTTCAGGCCTTATATAGTTAGGAATTAGCATTTTAAAAACCTTGCAAATTCACTTAAAAAACCATAGGTTTCAGGCCTTATATAGTTAGGAATTAGCATTTAAAAAACCATTGAAATTGCTCCTATATAGTTAGTTGTACTAACTATATTTCGCGCACCCGCAATCCACTGCTGATGATGTCACATATTACATCATTCATGACATGGTCAGTGACATCACTGATGACATCACTGATGACATCTCAAATGACATCACTGATGACATCTCATTTGACATCACTGATCACATCACTGATGATATCATTCATGTGATAATACGATGCACCTCCTCACACTCTAATATAACCTTTGATACACCCAGTGTTAAATACAGACTACCATTCTTGAAACCATTGACACACCAATACCAGTTACTACATACTCACTCACTGATTCCTAGGTCTACACACATTCACTCATTCACCCATAGAATCACTCATACATACAGTCACTCATCAATACAACACTATCATATGCACTCATACACCTATACAGACACTCACACACTGCCACTCATCCATGGAGTTACTCACACACCTAGTCAGTCATGCAAAGAATCAATCACACTTCCATTTCCTCAACTATACAGTTATACACACAACACCTTACTTTTTCAAACATATACTAACACATACTTACTCTCTTATACAATCACTGATACAAGTACACAATGATCCATACAGCCACTCGCACATTCACTGGCTCTCATGTACAGTCATTTATATATGCCAACTCTCACATGCACTGTGTTTTACATATGTACTTACTTGGACATGTAGCACTGAGATATCCATTCACTCACCAACACACCCATGCACACAGTCAACCGCCCATATAGCTGTTTCTACATGCACTTTTGAACTCATTCACCTAGTCAAGTTTGGTGTAATTCCATTCAGCCGTTCGGGCTGTAGCCGTGTCTAAAGATCCCTATGGAAATTAACATGGGGAAAACAGGTTTTAGGACCCCCTTTCGGCCCCCGCTTGACGAATCCCCCCGAAATTTTTAGGGAAGGAGTGGAGCGGAGCTGGCCAAAATTCTGGAAAATTACACGCAGATTCCTCAATCGGCGCCAAAGTTATTCCCAATAGAATGTTGAGCGCATATAGATATATAATTTGCTCAAATTCAATTTTCTCAACAACTACTGGAGGGATTTTCACCAAATATAGAAAAGGCACTACTGCATACCTGTCCCTACCATTTTGCCAAGTTTGGTGTAATTCCGTTCAGCCGTTCGGGCTGTAGCCGTGTCTAAATGTCCCATAGAAAATGCCATTTTTAAAATTTCAAATTCAATTTTCTCAAAAACTACCGGAGGGATTTACACCAAACAAACAAAAGGCACTGCTGCATACCAGTCCCTACCATTTTGCCAAATCTGGTGTAATTCCGTTCAGCCGTTCGAGCTGTAGCCGTGTCAGAATATCCCAATGGAAATTAACATGGGGAAAACACGTTTTGAGACCCCCCTTTTTTCTCGGCCCCCTCTTGACGAATCCCCCCGAAACTTTCAGGGAAGGAGCGGAGCGAGGCAAATTTAAGGAAAATTACAAACAGATCCCTCATTCAGCGCCAAAGTTATTCCCAATAGAATGTTCGGAATTTCCTACGGTAACTAGGTCGTCCTAAATATATATACCTACTGGCGACCGGCAGTAGGTAACATATATATAAAAATATATATATATCCTAATTACCTACTGTTGGTCGCCAGTAGGTAGTTATAGTTAGGACCTTGTTTTTACTAAAGAAGCGTGTTTTCTTTTGCCAATATCTTTGGCGCCATTTGACAAATCTTCGTGAAATTTTCAAAACTAATGATTCACTCAGGTCAGCTCCTGTCTTGAAAGTTTTGGGGTGAGTCATCAAGCGGGGCTGAGAAAAAAAGGGGGTCCTAAAACGCATTTTCCCCATGTTAATTTCCATGGGAACTTTAGACACGGCTACAGCCCGAATTGCTGAACGGAATTACACAAAATTTAGCAAAAAGGTAGCTCTTGGTCCAGAAAGCAACTTTTTTTTTAAATGGTTTTAATCCATTCAGTATCTGCTGAAAAATCAAAAAGTGTAAATGTATATAACTGAGCACAGAGGAGGAGTCGCTACTCCTCCTGAGCACAAGCTGACTTCTGATTGGCTGCCAACACTCCAAAGCAGAATGTGTTGGCAGCCATCTTGTGACTTGGTTACTGAGTCGCAAAAAAAGGAATAAATAAGTGAAAAATGAAGAAAAGGTGGCAGGGTAGAAACACCCTGACCCCCTAAGACTGCTCAGTGGGTCCCACAAAGACGCCCAGGGCCAAAAATTGCTTTTAAAAAAAAGGCTGAATTTGTGCTGGGTGCACAAATCTGGGCAAGAATTGTTTTTTAAAAACGAAGCGTGGGCTCCCGCGCTTCATATTTCTTAAGCCCCCCGCGTGGGCCAGGTCCCGACGGCAATGTATAATTAAACTTAGCAGGGGACTGTAGAGGCCTAATTAATTATATTCGGGGGCACAGAGCCCTCGCACAACCCTGGGTACCGCCAGATCCCTGGGGCACTGTTAATCATATGCGGGGGCCTCGCAGGCTCCTCAAGCCCCGGGCACCACCACCTCCCCAGGGCTATTTATATATTGGGAGGGTGGCCGCGCGCCCGCCCTCCTGGAGCCCTCGATGGTCCTGGGGACCGTCACCTCCCATGGCCGGCTCCTGCAAAGTCCTGGGGTGCCCACCTAAGCTACATTGCAGTTTGCTATGGCAGGGTAGGAGAAGGGCTTCCACCCTGCCATTACAAACTCTGCTTTGCTTCGTTAAAGCAAGAGCAGAAAACCCGCTCTCGCTTCAACAAAGCAAAGCAGAATTGCTTTTGGGCAAGGGGAGCTGCATGTTAGCGGCTCCCCTTGCCCAAAAGCAATGCCGGCTACAGCAGGAGATGGGGAGCCAGCAGCGACCGTGTTGGCATTGGGAGCATTTGTAGAGTGGTGTAAAAAGGGGACGTGGCCTTAGACCACTCTGAGCAATACAGCTGTGTGGGGCATACTGTACCTGGTGGGATAGTGTGCCCCCAGGGACCCTCAGGAGGCAAGGGGACTTCATCCCCTAACCAAGAGTGTGCCAGGAGGCACTTTTACAGAGTGGTGGAGAAGGGGGCGTAGCCTATGTCCACCTCTAAGCAATCCCATTGTGTGGGGCTTACTGGAGGTAAGAGGTAGGCTAGATGGCCCCAAAGGACCCCCAGCAATGAAGGTGACTTCAATCCCCATCCAAGCACACGCCAGGGAGCTTGTTTGCAGAGTGGTGGGCAAAGGGGGGGGTGGCCTGCTTTGAGAACTTACCAATCCTTCTGTGTAAGACTTACTGGAGTTAATAGGAGGGGTAGTTGGCTCCTAAGGATTTCCTTGGGGGCCAACTACCCCTCTTGTTACCTTCACTAAGTCCCACACAGTGGGATTGCTAAAATGGCTTCGGGGGCAATGCCCCCTTTCTCCACCACTCTGCAAACACCCCTCCTGGCAAACTACGGGATGGGGGATGAAGTCCCTTTTACTCCTGAGGGACTTTGACCAAGAAGCCCTCCTGGTACCTTCTGTAATCCTATGCAGCGGAATTCCTGAGTGCTGGTTGGAGGCCCAGAACCCTTTTTCCACTACTCTGCAAACGCAACTACTAGTTAAAGACACATTTGCAATCTAATAGATTTCACATTTTTGAGAGTTAGAACTATTGATGTTGTAAATGTAAAGGTTTTTACAAATGTTTTTTGGTGTAGAGTGGATGTACATTGTGTGTAGTGGAATTATGTGGTATGTTGTGCAGTGAAATTATGTGAATAGAAAGTATGTGGTGTTTAGTGTACAGGAATTATGTGGAATGGGATTATGTGCTGTGGAGATTAATGATGTGGTATTGTAGTCTGTGTTGTGAAGTGGTAACCTCAGGTTTAGACTTCCGCATTTCCATAGAAGCTAAACTATAGACTTAATAAGACACAAAAAAAGAAGAAATCACTGAGGAGCACTCCTGGTCCTAGTCGGAGGTAAGAGCAGGGCCACTGGAATTATGTGACTGTTCGGCTGCACCAATTTTCACATAATTATACATTTTCCACATTTGCCAAAAATGCCATAATCTGCTGCCTAATCTGCAGATTTGAACAAAAAAAAGCCTTGTTTCTAGCTCAAACGGCTCAAATTTTCCCAAGAATGCAGCATCATGTGTTACAGCATGGTGGAAGGCACTTTGCAAAGCTGGAATGGTCATGTGTTTCTTATTGCAAAATGTGGATGTTACACTGGTACTGATGGTGAACAAACCTCTCTTCTTTCTGTGCCTCTCTTGCTTCTTTC
The DNA here is from genome assembly GCF_964261635.1 of Lissotriton helveticus. Taxonomy (NCBI): domain Eukaryota; kingdom Metazoa; phylum Chordata; class Amphibia; order Caudata; family Salamandridae; genus Lissotriton; species Lissotriton helveticus. The sequence continues at coordinate 669,336,793 of NC_136057.1, forward strand.
TGCATTTCTGGTGCTCCTTTCTGCACCTTTCTTCCTCTTTCTGCACCTCACTGTCTACTTTCTGCACTTCACGTGTCTCTTTCTGAACTTATCTTGCCCCTTTCTGCACCTCACTTTCCTCTTTCAGCACCACTGTTGCCTTGTTCCTACAGATCTCATGCCTCTTTCTGTACCTCTCCTGCCTCTTTCTACACATCTCTTGCCTATTTATGTACCTCACTTGCCTTTTTGTACTTCTCTTGCTTCTTTCTACATCTCTCTTGCCTCATTATGCTCCTCTCTTGCCTCTTTGTGCATTTCTCTTGCCTGTTTTTGCAGTTCCCTTGCCTCTTTCTGTACCTCTCTTGCCTCTTTCTGTACCTCACTTGCATCTTTCTGCTCCTCACTGTCTTCCTTCTGCACCTCTATTGCGTCTTTCTGCACTTCTCTTGCCTCTTTCTGTACTTCTCAAGACTCTTTCTGTACCTAGCTTGCCTCTTTCTGCACCTCAAGTACTCTTCTCTGTACTTTTCCTTGCTCGTTCTACACTTATCTTGCCCCTTTTTATACCTCTCTTGCCTTTTTCTGCACCTCACTTGCCAATTTCTGATTTTCTCTTGCCATTTCTGAACTTCACTCTCTTCTTTCTGCATCTCACTTGCTTCTTTCTGTAGCTCTCTTGCCTCTTTCTGTACTTCTCTTGCCTCTTTCTGCATCCTTCTTGTCTCTTACAGCTCCGCTGTTGCTTCTTTCTGTATTTCTGTTCCTCCTTTTTGTACCCTTCTTGCCTCAGGGATGATACAGGCTATAAACATAGCTTCTACACCTTGTACCTGCCAATCTTTCGTACCCCAGACAGTTTTTGTCTCAAACCTAGTCTAGACAGTTGGGCAAAAAAGGCTGCAGAATAAATATGTTTGGTATTGGTCAGCATACTTTTCCTTCCTGTTCTGTTCACATTTCTAAAGTAAAATGTTTTCTGGATTGGATATATTGAACCCTGACAAGTATGGACATTTCATAGCAAATGTATTTGAGCTACCCTTTTGTGGCGTAGGACAATGTTCCCACTGGTTATACATCAATACATTTCTAGGACTTGCAGATTTGATGATCATAATGGTTATAACAATACATTTGTTCATAGTCTGAAGAACCTTCTAAATATTCATGATCTGTGAATACTGCAGATATTTCTAAATCTGACATCCTATTATTAACAGTCTCGAAGTCCCAATCATCAGAAAAGGTACTAGATGAAATAAAGTCACTCAATGAAATCTTGAAAAAGTGTGGAATCTTCCACAGCTCCAATGGGCCAAAAATGTCATATTCTGTTTTGTACTGAATGAAGGGATGCACACCCTATTACTTAAACCTTATTTTTATATTCGCCAGTTTTATCTTTCCTTAGTTCATTTGCGTGCAGGATTGGTTATAGGCATGCCCCACTGCCAAAAGTTAAGAACTATTTTGAAATGGGACTATATTGCCCCGAAGCCAGTCGCACAGCATCATGACGCCTCGTTTGCGTGCATGCTTTTTTTTCAAACATTTATCCATTCTTTTTAGTATTCCACTTTTAACTGGCGAATATAAAAATGAGGTTTAAGTAATAGGGTGTGCATCCCTTCATTCAGTAAATTTTCATAACTATAGCCCTACTCAGGGAATGCACCCGCAGAACAATTTGACAGCTCGTAGAGTATACTTTGGATCCACAAGGTTGGCGTAAAACATCGAAGTTCATCACATACAGCATGGGAAAAGCACGTCAGCAACAAGTACATGGATGCATTAAAAAATTGACTTTTTTAAGTATAAGATAAAAATGGGATTACATTATATGCAGAAGGAATGTACTCTGGGAAAGGTAGATTTCTGTGATAATAGGTTACAAAAAGGCGGGAAGCCTTGGGTGTTTTTTGAGCCAATCGGGAGGGAGAGGACAGGGGTGGAGGAAGTTAAGAGAGCGGGTGGGAATAGGTAACTAGTTACGGTTGGAGAAACGAGGCAAGGAAGGGAGGTTGTTGAACACAAGCAAGTCAGGTACGCAGAACAGTATGAGGACATGAATGCTTTTAGTACAACAAATGTCGGGGTGAACTTAAAGCGTGATAACGGCAACACAATAGGAATTTTCAAGTAAAAAAGGAACTTGTTCTGATTAAGGGGGATATTGTAGAGAGCATAAAGTGTTTGAGTACGGGTATGAAGAGAGGGACAAACTATGTGACCATTCACATGATGTGTTAGTGAGAATGGATAGGTGGGTGTAGGTTGGTTAACTTTGCATTAGACAGGATTGGCGTAGGATGAATGAGGAACACAGGGGACGACAGGGGGATATGTAGTACCATGAGGAAATGTTATTGACGAGATGTAATACCAATATGATTATGCTGTGTACATATATTTATTTGTGATGAGGAGTGCTAATAATTAACCATAATTATATTGTTATTGATTGTAGTGACCCCCGAAGAAGGGCACGAGGAGGCCCGAAATGCATTGGGTTTTTACTGAAAATAAAATGGCTTGTGACGGACTTTTTGCACTATTCGTATTCTTTCAAAGAGGCCCGGATCGGCACAGTTTGAATATTAGAAAACTGAAAATTGGCAACATACGGCGTTGTGGATTGTGGATTAAAGAGAACATGGAATATTTAAGATAAAATATGGTTAAAAGTGGAATACTAAAAAGAATGGATACATGTTTGAAAAAAAGCATGCACGCAAACGAGGCGGCATGATGCTGTGCGACTGGCTTTAGGGCTATATAGTCCCATTTCAAAATATTCTGTTTTGTCCCAGGCTATACCATCATGTATAGGAATGGCTGTGATGTTTACTGCTGGCAAGTCTCTTCCTTCATGATGGGATCATTTGTGTGGCTTGAGGAGTAAGTTGACGTTCTTTCTTGCTGTGTCCATTTTGACATATCTTCCATTTATCAGCATACCCAGAGTTATTACTAGAGTTAACCAAAGTAGAAGAAACCATATTCCCAACACAATCCAAAGTTCAATCCATGGTGAAACCAGATAAGTCTTTTCCAGGTGATGAAAAAGTTCAGTTGTTTGTTCTTTGGGAAAGTTCTTTTCGCTGGCATCATTTCAGGTTCACTGGGATCCTCAGACAATGTATCAAAGGTAATGAAATAGCAGGAGACAGTTCTGTCAATGGTTGGAATTGCATCAGGATTCGTTGAAATCGCTGGAACCACTTGGTCACTTGTTACTTCGTTGTAGATAGGTGTTTGATCAGGTCGATAGACACATACCTGTTCTCCTTTTTACCAGCAAGGGGCGGCAGCAAAACTGTTCCTGACCCGTGGATTGCTCAGACAGGTACTGGTTGTCTATAAGAAGGCCCAAATTCCTTCTTGTCCGCAATCTTTTCTCCCACTAGATCACCAAGCTTTGGGATCCAGACAGGCCTTGCTGGGACAGTTGGTGTTTGCCCAGTGGTGGTTGGCTTCAGGAACACGTTACTTTGTTTCATTCTTAGTTCATTTAAGTCCTGTAAAACAGCCAACTGATCTTTGATATCAAATTTCTTTTGTTCCACCACTGATGTGTGACAATCAAGGTCCGAGACCAACATTCTTGTCCCAAAAAGGACCTCATAGGGAGTGATACCTCCTAGAGAACTTCTTGGCAAATTGTTAAGACTACGTTGGACACTTATTAGATGTTTGACCAACCCGTCACCCAAACCTAATACCCTAGCTGTTATAGATTGCTTTATGTCCCATTTTTTTCTCTCCACAACCGAATTTCGCTCAGAATAGAATGGACTAGAATACCACAATGCAACACCCAAACTGGCCATGGCCTCTTTGTAAGCTCGGGAGCTAAACACAGGACCCTGGTCAGAATGTAGCATGCCAATTGCGTGTGTGCTGATAAAGACTCGCAAATCTTTCATAACAGTTCGAGCGTCAGCCGAGCGCTGCGGCCATATCCAAAGGAACCTTGAACATGAATCCACTGCGACCATGATATGTTTATGGTTACCATCCCTTTGTAAGAGACCACAGTGGTCTAATGGTTTATCTGAGATTAACTGGGGCGTCTGCGCAGGACGTTTCACAGTAGAGACTTTCATCTTTTCGACATATTTCATAATCCAAAACATAGTTCCGGGTTTGTTTCCTAATGCCTGGCCACCAGCACAGTTGTTTTAATAATGATACTGTGGCGCAAACACCTGCATAAGCAGAGGCGAGCCCTTCATGTGCTTCAAGGATTAGTCCTAATCTATGTTCCATGTCTGGAATTACCCTATCCCCCACTCCAGGGATTCGAGCAAATGGAACATTGTTTGCATCAGTTATATATTAGAGGAAACTCTTTAGGTAACGTACTACCTCTGCCTTTGCTTGTAGCATTGACAGCCAGCATTATTTCACTGTCTATTTTCGTTATTGAATGAGTGATTGCGGCTACAGAAGCCGATTGCACAGCCCCCTTCGCTGCTGCATCAGCCAATGAATTCCCTTCAATGTGAACGCCATCACGTTGATGACTCAGCGTGTGTATCACATGAGTGTCTTGAAGTCCTTCTCGTAACTGAACTACTTGTTCCCAGAGTGTTTTATGCTTGATTGTGCCACCTTTTGCATCTTTGAAACCGTTTTGAAGCCAATTCTGTAAATTTTCAATGCAAGATTGGACACAATGGAAAGAATCGCACACTATGGGGGTCATTAGAATAGCGGTTTGACTTAGTCCGCCCGCCATCCTATCGGTGACTGGGACCGCCCGCCATAAGGGCGTGGGTCCCGTGGGGGGTATTAGGATGCGCCGGCCACTGTGGCAGGCACATCCTGCATTTTTAGCATTGTGGCGGGTGGTGCTCTCAGCACCCCCTTTTCGTGTTTTACACTCTTGTTTTGGGCTCTCTTGTGCCTCAGTTCTCCTGAAAAACAAGATGGTGGCCAACACTTCCTGGTTTGGACAGTTTAGAATGTTGACAGTCGACTGCCAGCCAATCAGAAACTCGCTCGCGCACGTAAGGGTACGCGCACTTACGCATACGTTATGCGTACCGTACGTGTACCGGTGAGCACATATAGATATATAATTTGCTCAAATTCAATTTTCTCAACAACTACTGGAGGGATTTTCACCAAATATAGAAAAGGCACTACCGCATACCTGTCCCTACCATTTTGCCAAGTTTGGTGTAATTCCGTTCAGGCTGTAGCCGTGTCTAAAGGTCCCATGGAAAATGCCATTTGAAAAATTTCTAATTCAATTTTCTCAAGAACTACTGGAGGGATTCTCACCAAACATAGCAAAGGCACATCTGCATACCAGGCCCTTTCATTTTGCCAAGTTTGGTGTAATTCCATTCAGCCGTTCGGGCTGTAGCCGTGACTAAAGGTCCCTATGGAAATTAACATGGGGAAAACACGTTTTGGGACCCCCCTTTCGGTCCCCGCTTGACAAATCCCCCCGAAACTTTCCAAGAAGGAGCGGAGCGGAGCTGGTCAAAATTCTGGAAAATTAAACGCAGATTCCTCAATCGGGGACAAAGTTATTCTCAATAGAATGTTGAGCGCATATAGATATATAATTTGCTAAAATTCAATTTTCTCAACAACTACTGGAGGGATTTTCACCAAATATAGAAAAGGCACTACTGTATACCTGTCCCTACCATTTTGCCAAGTTTGGTGTAATTCCGTTCAGCCGTTCGAGCTGTAGCCGTGTTAGAATGTCCCTATGGAAATTAACATGGGGAAAACACATTTTGGGACCCCCCTTTTTTCTCGGCGCCAGCTTGACGAATCCCCCCGAAACTTTCAGGGAAGAAGCGGAGCAGAGCGAGGCAAATTTAAGGAAAATTACAAACATACCCCTAAATCGGCGCCAAAGTTATTCCCAATAGAATGTTTGGAATTTCCTATGGTAACTAGGTCCTAACTATATATACCTACTGGTAATATATATGTGTGTATATATATATATATATTTCCATTAGTCTCGAAGCCCAGCTTGGCATCCGCTTTCGCTGCTCGACGAGAATTTGAAAAAAGCCACAAACTCGGTGATTCTCGTTCCAGTGAGTTTATTGTGCATATAAACGCCCACCAGTCGCCATGACGCGTTTCGCCTCAGCCGAGGCTTGATCACATGTCATGTAAAGAAGGAGGAAGTGACATAAATAGTGTGATAGTCACATGGGCAGTACTTCCACTTTTAAGATTTAAAGGGATATTTACCAATTCACAGTTAATGGAGAAAACAAAATACAGAGCATAGTGCTCTTATCATTTTTTGGTTCAAGAAATGCAGTGTCCATATCGATACAGTACATCATCATATGTATCCATTTTGTATCATTTATCAAAGATATTGTTCAGGGTAAGAAGGCATATATATAAAAATATATAAAAGGGAAAAAAACCCAATAAGAATATTCAATACAAAAAACCAAAGAAAAGAAAATTCTGTTTCTTTAAAAACATGTATAAATTCATATCCTAATTTCATATATTTACACCCTATTTACAAATATCACATTGACTCTATTATGCCTCAAAAGACAGACTAAAACAGGCCCTTTGTTAATCTTTGTATGAGTATGCATACCCTTGGCATATTAAGGTCAGTAAATATAAAATTAACCTTCATTTCATATGTTTTAAATGTCCAACCCTTTATAGTCAGAATTCATTGTCAGAACAATATCATCATTGGACCAGAACCAAAACTCAATTCTCCATTACATCATCTGAAATTCATATTCATACCCATTCTCTACTATGTGCTTCCTCGGGGGTCATTCAATTTCTAATAAAGTGACAGTGCATTAAAATTATATCTATTATTAAAAAATAGATATACAAATATATAGAGGCTGCCTTATGTACAAATTTACATATATTTTCTCATTTAGCTCTAACGACAGCAAGTGTTCTGCAAGTAAATTCTTAAAAAGAACCATAGATCATCCAAGGCATGTGTAAAGGTCCTCACTATGGTTCAATCCCCCAGGCTGTTTACTATTTAGTTCGAGGATGTAGCGCGTTTCTAAGAGACGAAGTTTCCCATCTCTATCACCACCCCTCTTTAATGGTAATACAGTATCAACTAAATAGTACTTTAAAAGATCTGCATTACTTTGATGATGTTTCTCAAAGTGTCTAGCCACGGGGTATGCCTGATCTTTCCCAATGATTGCTCGTAAGTGTTGAAGGATGCGCTTGTGGGCCGGGAGACGAGTACTCCCCACATACTGTAGGCCACAAGGACAGATCAATACGTAGACGACATATTCGGTCTTGCATCCCAACTTGTGTCTAATGGCAACAGGGGTGTCACAAAAAGGACTAATAAAATGGGTCTTATTTATGCCATGCTTGCATGCTTTACAGCTCTGGCATTTCTTAAATCCAGTGATGCGTTCCCACCATTTTTTGGGAACGTCCATGGTACTGCTAACAATGGCATTGCCTAATGATGGAGATTTCCTAAAAGTGATATCAGGTTTGCTCTTTACCAGATCTCCTATTATGGGATCACCACGAACCAAATTCCAATTTCGTGAAAAGATCTTACGTATTTCATTATGTTGTTGACTATACGTAACAATGGCTCGACACTGTACTTTCTCCTTCAATATAGGCTGACTTTCAGCTAGCTCATCGTCACTCACTGGGTGAATTCCTAAGAGTTGCTCTCGAGTGGATTTGTTAGTTTTGGATATCGCAACTTCCACCAACTTTTTGCTATACCCTCTTTCCAAAAAGCGTGATCTACACTGTTCTTGGGCTAATCTGCATTCAGACTCAGTACTGCAGATACGTTTAATGCGCAGCATCTCTCCATATGGGATACTGCGTATTAAATGTTGAGGATGGCTACTTGAAGCATGCAACAATGTGTTACCGGCAGTAATTTTCCTATGCAGTCTCGTCTCCAATTTGTTGTTCATTCTGTCAATGTAGACTTCTACATCCAGAAACTGCACTGAAACATCACTAATTGACGATGTAAATTGTAAATTCACATCATTAGTATTAAGCTTGGCAACAAATTCTACAGCACTGTCCATTGAACCCCTCCAGACAAAAAATAAATCATCTATATATCTGAGGTATAATACAATGTTTTGTTCAACGATAGTCCTGTGCTGTCCCATAAGGGTCTGCTCCTCCCACAGCCCCATGTGGAGACACGCAAAGCTGGGGGAGAAGCAAGACCCCATGGCAACCCCCCTAAGCTGTTGATAGGCTTGGCCACCAAAGGAAAAGAAATTTTGCTGCAAACAAATTTGTAACATCCCCATGAGCATTCTGTTGTGTTCAATGTCATGCATAGGGCGTTTATCAAGGAAAAATTGAACTGCCTTCATGCCATCCATATGTCTTATAGAGGTATAGAGAGAGCATATATCCAGTGTCATTAATATGTCGTCTTCTTTCCACTCCAGTTTAGACAATTTGCACAAAAAGTCAGTAGTGTCTCTTATGTAAGAGTCTAGACCCTTTACCCACTCCTGTAAAAAATAGTCAATGTACCTTGAGAGGTTTTCTGTTGCGCTTCCAATCGCCGAGATTATCGGCCTACCTGGTGGGACCTGGGGATCCTTGTGGACCTTCGGCAGAAGGTAAAACGTGGGTATCACAGGAAACTCCTTTTTAAGAAATTTAAGTTCATCCAATGTGATCAACCCACTACTCCGCCAGCCGATCAGTTTACCATTGAGTTCATTCCAGGCTGCTCTAATCACGGTAATGTTGGTTTTGCGGTAACAGGATGTATCACTCAGTTGTTTGTCTGCTTCTGTTAAATATTGCTCACGTCCCCAAAGGACGATATTACCACCCTTGTCCGCTTGTTTTACCACCAGACCTTCGTTGGTTCGCAATTTCTTGATTAGAGAGTTATAACATTGATTCTGCCTTGCAATGGCTCGGCTTTTCCTATTTGTACTGATGTACAGTTTTTTTAGGTCTTCCACTATAAGTTCTTGGTAGATGTCCAGATTGTCATGGACAGAGATTGGATTAAAAGTTGATTTGGGCTTGAAAGACGTTCTTGCTACTTCACGTCCAGTATTCAAATTCGGCGTGAGAGAGGGTATTTCAGGTAAAAGTTCATTCTGCTCGTTTTGTAATTCCCAAATATCCTCAAAGGAGGGAGCATCTCCTGCTGATAGAGATATACGATTAACATTAGATTCCAAAGAGGTCAATTTCTTAGCTTTGCTTGGTCTAAGACGATGAAACTTGGTTAACTTTAGTTTCCTTATGAATCTATAGGTGTCCATGCGAGTTTCTGCATAGTCAAATGCTCGTGGTGGACAAAAGGACAAACCTAGACTCAAAATCTTAGTTTCCTTGGGGGTTAGGGCGATGTCCGTTAAATTAATTATTGAAGGGGACCCGACTGGTTGCCCCGTTTCTTGTTCGCCCATTTCCTTTGATTCTGTTTTCTGTTCACACCCCCACCTCTTTTTGTGGCTTCGTCTCCGCTCTGCCCGCTTGCGGTTCGCCCTTGTCCTGCTTGAGTGAATTTCACTCTCGGGCGTAAAGTCTCTCTTCTTGCCTCGCACAGGCGCTGAACCTCCTGTGCAGGCGTTAGTGCGGTAAACCCCAACGGAGTATTTTGTTGACCCCCATCAGAATCGTTCCCCTCAGTAGAGCTCAAACTGACGGAAGAGTTAGTGCTTGCATTGTTATTTGAAGCATTCCCAGCACTCCCCGTTACTGAGTGACTTCCCTTATTTTCAAATTTGCGGGCAAAAGTGAAGATATGGCCATTGAGATAATCCAATCGATCTCTTTCAAATTTAAACGCTTTGCGTTTTTTTATTATTTCTTCCTCTTTAGCAAGTCGAGAGTCCATTTCTTCTCTCATTTTTTTCAATACCGCATCACTTTCTCCTAGTGCGGCTAGTTCTGCCTCTACAAGCTCAACTTCTTTTTGTAACTTCGCTCGGTCGCTCTCCGCAAACTCCACAAGAATCACCATTAATTTCGCTGAGCATTCTAAATTAGTCACCGCCCATTTCTCCAGCATTAATGGATCGGGATTATCGTAGCTCGGTGCAAGTGTAATCCTTAAACCACGCGGTACGCGGCCAACCTCCAGGTACATAGACAATGATTTGTTCTCCCACCATTTAGACATTTCTTTTTTCATAAATTTTTCCAACTTACGAAACAAGTCCCGTACATTGGGTGTGGTAGAGCTTGCATTCTCACTCGACAAAGTCGGAGCAGCTGCCCCCCCAGCCGGGGGGACAAAAACCGATAAGGCAGCCTGCTCCCTGCTTCTTAACACGGTGGCAGACATGGTAAAATATGGCGTAATTGTTTTTCCTGAAAAACGAGACGAACTCCGCTACAGGAGAACTCTCCCGCAAAGCAACAAAGTCCGTACACACTCCTCACTGCGCGTTTCTCAAGCAGAAAGAACCCCCGGCCCGGATGCCGAAATACCTCCGTTTTTCTTTGATATCTCAGCTCCTTCAGCTAGGGTCCTCGTATGCTTCGTCTCGCAGGGGCTTCTCGCGGCTTCCTCCACTTCCGGAGTCAAAAATCCGGCTCCTACACAGGAACCTCTGCTTCCTGCCGCTTCTCGCCACAGTTTGAGGAGGGGCTTTTTCCGTACCCTAGAAGCCTCCGGGTACCAACATTTCCATTAGTCTCGAAGCCCAGCTTGGCATCCGCTTTCGCTGCTCGACGAGAATTTGAAAAAAGCCACAAACTCGGTGATTCTCGTTCCAGTGAGTTTATTGTGCATATAAACGCCCACCAGTCGCCATGACGCGTTTCGCCTCAGCCGAGGCTTGATCACATGTCATGTAAAGAAGGAGGAAGTGACATAAATAGTGTGATAGTCACATGGGCAGTACTTCCACTTTTAAAATTTAAAGGGATATTTACCAATTCACAGTTAATGGAGAAAACAAAATACAGAGCATAGTGCTCTTATCATTTTTTGGTTCAAGAAATGCAGTGTCCATATCGATACAGTACATCATCATATGTATCCATTTTGTATCATTTATCAAAGATATTGTTCAGGGTAAGAAGGCATATATATAAAAATATATAAAAGGGAAAAAAACCCAATAAGAATATTCAATACAAAAAACCAAAGAAAAGAAAATTCTGTTTCTTTAAAAACATGTATAAATTCATATCCTAATTTCATATATTTACACCCTATTTACAAATATCACATTGACTCTATTATGCCTCAAAAGACAGACTAAAACAGGCCCTTTGTTAATCTTTGTATGAGTATGCATACCCTTGGCATATTAAGGTCAGTAAATATAAAATTAACCTTCATTTCATATGTTTTAAATGTCCAACCCTTTATAGTCAGAATTCATTGTCAGAACAATATCATCATTGGACCAGAACCAAAACTCAATTCTCCATTACATCATCTGAAATTCATATTCATACCCATTCTCTACTATGTGCTTCCTCGGGGGTCATTCAATTTCTAATAAAGTGACAGTGCATTAAAATTATATCTATTATTAAAAAATAGATATACAAATATATAGAGGCTGCCTTATGTACAAATTTACATATATTTTCTCATTTAGCTCTAACGACAGCAAGTGTTCTGCAAGTAAATTCTTAAAAAGAACCATAGATCATCCAAGGCATGTGTAAAGGTCCTCACTATGGTTCAATCCCCCAGGCTGTTTACTATTTAGTTCGAGGATGTAGCGCGTTTCTAAGAGACGAAGTTTCCCATCTCTATCACCACCCCTCTTTAATGGTAATACAGTATCAACTAAATAGTACTTTAAAAGATCTGCATTACTTTGATGATGTTTCTCAAAGTGTCTAGCCACGGGGTATGCCTGATCTTTCCCAATGATTGCTCGTAAGTGTTGAAGGATGCGCTTGTGGGCCGGGAGACGAGTACTCCCCACATACTGTAGGCCACAAGGACAGATCAATACGTAGACGACATATTCGGTCTTGCATCCCAACTTGTGTCTAATGGCAACAGGGGTGTCACAAAAAGGACTAATAAAATGGGTCTTATTTATGCCATGCTTGCATGCTTTACAGCTCTGGCATTTCTTAAATCCAGTGATGCGTTCCCACCATTTTTTGGGAACGTCCATGGTACTGCTAACAATGGCATTGCCTAATGATGGAGATTTCCTAAAAGTGATATCAGGTTTGCTCTTTACCAGATCTCCTATTATGGGATCACCACGAACCAAATTCCAATTTCGTGAAAAGATCTTACGTATTTCATTATGTTGTTGACTATACGTAACAATGGCTCGACACTGTACTTTCTCCTTCAATATAGGCTGACTTTCAGCTAGCTCATCGTCACTCACTGGGTGAATTCCTAAGAGTTGCTCTCGAGTGGATTTGTTAGTTTTGGATATCGCAACTTCCACCAACTTTTTGCTATACCCTCTTTCCAAAAAGCGTGATCTACACTGTTCTTGGGCTAATCTGCATTCAGACTCAGTACTGCAGATACGTTTAATGCGCAGCATCTCTCCATATGGGATACTGCGTATTAAATGTTGAGGATGGCTACTTGAAGCATGCAACAATGTGTTACCGGCAGTAATTTTCCTATGCAGTCTCGTCTCCAATTTGTTGTTCATTCTGTCAATGTAGACTTCTACATCCAGAAACTGCACTGAAACATCACTAATTGACGATGTAAATTGTAAATTCACATCATTAGTATTAAGCTTGGCAACAAATTCTACAGCACTGTCCATTGAACCCCTCCAGACAAAAAATAAATCATCTATATATCTGAGGTATAATACAATGTTTTGTTCAACGATAGTCCTGTGCTGTCCCATAAGGGTCTGCTCCTCCCACAGCCCCATGTGGAGACACGCAAAGCTGGGGGAGAAGCAAGACCCCATGGCAACCCCCCTAAGCTGTTGATAGGCTTGGCCACCAAAGGAAAAGAAATTTTGCTGCAAACAAATTTGTAACATCCCCATGAGCATTCTGTTGTGTTCAATGTCATGCATAGGGCGTTTATCAAGGAAAAATTGAACTGCCTTCATGCCATATATATATATGTATTACCTACTGGCGGTCGCCAGTAGGTATATATAGTTAGGATTTTTTCCCTATGGGATTTTTGAAAATTCTATGTCTAATAACTTTGGCGTTTGTGGACGGAATTGGCTGAAATTTTCTGGAAAATGGAACATTTTGTTTCTGAGCAGCCCCTGGAAATTTGGGGGGGGTTCGTGAAGGGGGGGCCGAGAAAAAAGGGGGGTCCCAAAACGTGTTTTTAACATTGAGTTTTCCATAGGGCGGTCTGTCGCACTTTTAGCCCGAACGGCTGAATGGATTTCCACGAAACTTGGCAAAATTGTAGGGACTGGTAGCCCGATGTGCCTTTTGTAGGTCTCAATATATGTGCTCCAGTGGATTTTGAGAAATTAACGTTCAAAAAAAGATATATATCTAGAGCCGCGCCTGGAGCGCTCCCTGGTACGCGTACAGGGGAGCGCTCCAGGCGCGCCACGCGATCTGCGCACGGCAAGCTGATTGGTTCTCGGGTGTCTATAAACATTCGAAACAGTCCGCAGCGGCCGCCATCTTGTGTCTCGGTAGGATTGAGACACAAGAGGTGGCAAAAATCAAAGGGGGAAATGAGCAAGAGGGAGCAGGGTACACACCCCCTGACCCCCTAGGTTTCATGTGGGGGCCATAAAAGGCTCCCGCGGGTGAAAAAAATAAATAAAAAAAAAATCGATTTTCGCGGGGGTGAGCGCCCGGTACGCGCACCGGGGAGCGTACGGGGGAGCGTACCATGGAGATTAAAAATGACAGACTTTTAAAAAAATAAAGCTTCTTTTTAAAAATTGGAGGTAGTTCTGAAAAGAACTTTTTTTTTCATTTTGTTGTTTTATATATTTTTTTTTTTGTTTTTTTTGTTTTATATTTTTTTAGACTTTTTAAAACAATTTTATATTTTTTTGGGATTTTTTTCAAGGGAAAAACAAAAACAAGGATTCCAAAACTGCTCAACAGGAGCAAAAAAAATTGAAAATTTAGGGACTGGAAGAGCAGCGGTGTTGCTGTTTCTTTAGGGCAATCAGTTCAACACTCTGCTCCCCATAGCAGAGTAGTTCGTCACACTCTGCGCACAAAAATTTGATGCCCGCAAACACCGGCTGAATGTTAGGGATCATTCTTCCACGGGGTGGTCCCGAAGGTGTTGCTCCACCAGTGGAGGTGCTGCCGCCATCTGTTGGTACATTCCGTGCCAGCTCTCTGACACTCTCCCTGGCAAAGTTGTTAGGGTGTCTTCTTTTGACATGCCGGATCAAATTGGCATTGCCAAAACTATATTTTTTCAGAGGATTGCCTCTGGATAAACTACTCCCACATATTTTGCATGTTACTTTGGGAGCGTTGACTTTTTTCTGTCCTTCTGGGATGTCGTAAAATTTCCAGATGAAATGGGTTTTTTTCTTTTGCTGAGGAGGGTCCTCATCTAAAAATCCCTCTGAATCACTGCTGGATGACTCTCTTGCAGCCATTGCTGGAGATCAGAAAAGTAGGAGATAGAGTAGACACAACAGCTCTTGCTCTCTCCAAGTACAAAGCAATAGTGAGAGAAATGGGTGGGTTTCACACAATTTGAAAAAAAAAAAGTAATGAACCAATGAAAAGTGTTATTTTAAAGTCACATGGTTTGACGCGCTTACGCTACGCGCCCCGGGGCGCGCCCCGGGCGTGTATCGTAAGCGCATCGGGGCGCTTACGTTGCGCGATCGTATGCGCTTCCGGGTGCGCTTACGCGGTGCGTCATAAGACGCATCTCGCGGCTACGCGATACGTGTCTTATGACGCAAGGCGTGGCGGCTACGCGAAACGTCACGATGTTGTTTTCGTTCTCGGCAATAGCGCTTCCGGGACGCGTATTAGTACGCGCCCCGGGGCGCGCCGCCAGATTGCGCTTACCCGTGCGTTCACCTGTCCGCGCCCCGGGAGCGCACTAAAAATAATATTAAAAAAAAATAAAAAAATTATAAAATATAAAATTAGATTTAAAATGTATTATTTTTATAAAGATTTGCTATTAAAAAACCTATGAAATTCACTGAAAAAACCATAGGTTATAGACCATATATAGTTAGGAATTAGCATTTACAAAACCTTGAAAATTCACTGAAAAAACCATAGGTTATAGACCATATATAGTTAGGAATTAGCATTTAGAAAACCTTATTTTACTCACACAAAACCATTGAAATTCCATATATAGTTAGTTGCACTAACTATATATCGCGCAACCGCAATCCACTGCTGATGATGTCACATATTACATCATTCATGACATGGTCAGTGACATCACTGATGACATCACTGATGACATCTCAAATGACATCACTGATGACATCATCTAGTGTCTGTGTGTTTTTGTAAAGTTTAAATACGTTTTACATATTGAAGAATGACTGGATGTATGGAAGACTGAGTGTGTGTGTGGCTGGCTGGGAGGTGTGTGACTCTGTGCATATCAATGTGTACTTGTATCAGTGATTGTATAAGAGAGTAAGTATGTGTTAGTATATGTGTGAAAAGTATGGTGTTCTGTGTTTAACTATAGATGAGGAAATCGAAGTGTGATTGATTCTTCACAGGACTGACTAGGTGTATGAGTGCATATGATAGTGTTCTAATAATAAGTGACTGTATGTATGAGTAATTGTATGGGTGAATGAATGAATGTGTGTGTAGACGTACGAATCAGTGAGTGTGTATGTAGTAACTGGTATTGGTGTTTCATGATGTCATCAGTGATGTCATTTGAGATGTCATCAGTGATGTCACTGAAGTATGGTGTTCTGTGTTTAACTGTATAGATGAAGAAATGGAAGTGTGATTGATTCTTTACAGGACTGACTTGGTGTGTGAGTAACTCCATGGATGAGTGGCAGTGTGTGACTGTCTGCATAGGTGTATGAGTGCATATGATAGTGTTGTAATAATAAGTGACTGTATGTATGAGTGTTTGTATGGGTGAATGAGTGAATGTGTGTGTAGACGTAGGAATCAGTGAGTGCGTATGTAGTAACTGGTATTGGTGTGTCATGATGTCATCAGTGATGTCATTTGAGATGTCATCAGTGATGTCATCAGTGATGTCATTTGAGATGTCATCAGTGATGTCATCAGTGATGTCACTGACCATGTCATGAATGATGTAATATGTGACATCATCAGCAGTGGATTGCGGTTGCGCGATATATAGTTAGTGCAACTAACTATATATGGAATTTCAATGGTTTTGTGTGAGTAAAATAAGGTTTTCTAAATGCTAATTCCTAACTATATATGGTCTATAACCTATGGTTTTTTCAGTGAATATATATATATATATATATATCGCCAGCTTCGCCTTCCAAACTCCTGTTTTCCTGGAACAGACGAACACGGAACCTAGTTTATAGTGCACAAAGAAATTATTTGATGGCCTGCACCTCCGCCATAACACGTTTTCGGACTCCCAAAGGCCTTGATCACATGACACATTGCGTAGTGCCTTACAAACATTTAAAGTGCCAGTGCTTAACTTGTGACCACGCAGGTGACAACATCATAGACATAGTGTTGTGTATCAATTTAGATTCCGTATGAATTTCCAATTCATGCCCTTACATAGGTACAATTCACATTGACCTTATATAGGGATAGAAATCCGGTAATATTTAGGCATATCCCATGCTACCCAAATACAGGCATGGCTACTTTCATCTGTTCATCTACATCACACCGATTTCTTGGAAAACCAGACTTTTAAGCCGTTAGGGACATCTCCTTGCTTGAATATTGATTGCTCCAAGAAACTCATTATTATGCACTAACATCTATTCCTTAGAGTATAATTCATGACGTTCATATGCCCAACTCTTACTTCAATACTGGCATTCCTAAACCCCTTCAAGGTATAAATATACCTTCACTTGCTATGGC
Organism: Lissotriton helveticus; assembly: GCF_964261635.1. Taxonomy (NCBI): domain Eukaryota; kingdom Metazoa; phylum Chordata; class Amphibia; order Caudata; family Salamandridae; genus Lissotriton; species Lissotriton helveticus. The sequence goes on from NC_136057.1 coordinate 669,353,746, forward strand.
AAAGCACAGTGTGGTTTGGTGCAGTTTGACTACCTACTTGCACAACGCAGTTCACCACAGCAAGTACCGAAGGTAGCCAACTCTCCAGCTGTTGCACTGACCAGAAGCTGTCATCCTCCTGCCGAGAATCCAGCTCCAGTGTTTCTGACTCCCGTTGCGGGGTGTTGGGAAATCAAGTCCTGGGAAAGAGATACCAGCGTCTCTCATTCTAAGGTATGGAGCTGATTAGAACCTAGAGAAACCTTTGGCAATTCTTGACAAAGCTAAACCTATGCTAAATCAGCACCTACTTCTTCCCTCGTACTAGACCTAGGTTAGGTACACTGGGGTAGGCGTATTTTAGAAGCACCCTTTGAGTATTTAAGCCTGTGTTATTATGTATGCATTTTTATATATGTCATAGCAACAGACCATGCTATTACCGTATTATTGTATATTAATATTTACGCTGTACGCATTATACTTTGCATACTGTGTTACGATTGTATGAGAAAGAAGACTGATCAATAAACCCTTTTTATTGAAATGCCCATCTCTCTATTTCTGTGCAACTCTGTAGAAACAAAGCATGCACAATGGACTCAGTGAAATAGTTATCTATTGTTTCCACGACTCTGAAGATATTGTTCCGACTCTAAGGGAAACAAAGTTGTCATGTTTATGCGGTTGTCAGAGACTAATCCCTTCTTGTTCATTCCAGAACGTTTCTAGTGACCTCTGAGTTAGCTGGCACACAATTAAGTTTAATGTACTCGATAGAGACATACTGACCTCAGTCCTATGTCAAATCTATAGTGTATATTATTCCAATACGCAGAGCCTATTAGGGATATAGGAACTACACTTCATGGTGCCCAATGTTTGGTAAGGCACTAATTTAACGCTAGATACTGAAGTAACTCAGTTGCGCTTTTCTCAGAGACCCCCTACTCATAATACTTCAAAAGACGTCTGGAGTGTGTAAGGGATAATATCAGCCATAGCTAAGTAGGGCGAAAAATCCTATGTATTAGCTAACCATTACATCCTTATAAAGCCTTATATATGACAAAAAAGATCAAGTTAGAGCCTAGTATCGAAGGGACACATCCCTGAAAACACACCTGTGCCCAAAAGTAAAATAGAGCTCAAAGGTATCTGCTCACCACATGTAATAAAGATTAGTGCAAAGTAACAAGATGCGGCCAGACTGCGAGGCATCCTACCTATATTCATACATAAAGTCTGTAATGATATTATTGATCATTAGTACCTTGCTATTAAGTGTGAATCGAGAACACTTTTTTTAGAAAGGTACTAATGATCAATAATATCATTACAGACTTTATGTGTATTACGGATATTGGAAATATATGAAGTTGAATAAATCAACGTGGAGGAATATAGGTATTTGAAGACTGTTTCAATGAAGATGGAAATTGAAACATCTCAAGGAAAATAAAAATAACAACTTTTTCTGAACAAACAAATTTATGGACTCTGAGTGCTCGATGAATAAATTGTATTGTTGGAGCTATCTTGATAGCACGTTGTTCTCGTCGTGGTAACCGACCTGTTTCATCTGGAGCACCACATTTGAACATTGTTTTGTTACTCTCCTTTACCTGCTGTGCGCTCAAATCTGAAAACAGCAACCGAGCTTCTATTGCCTATGTATTAGCTTTTTGGTTTGTTCAACGTTGAAGGATACAGTGTTCCAAAATATTGTGCACCAAACGGTGGATCCACAGGCGACAACGCCGAAGAAGCTCTTAACTTTCCAAGAAACCGATGCGAATGCTATAATCATTCCTCAAAATTTAAGGAAAGCCATTACTTTAAAACTAAAAAAACATGGCCTAACATCAAGAGGTGGTAGGGCAGTTTTTGTGATAGAGGCACATGAACATCACCAGAGGTATTCTATTCGTTGATAGTCTTCCCTGAAGCAAATCCAGTAACACGTATGTTTCACTTCTACAAAGAAGATGATCCACAGAGGAATATATCCCTTTCGAGGATATCGAAATTCCACTCACATACCAGAAGCATGAGCTATGGTTTAGCGGCACCCTAAAACATTTAAATCACATTACCAGGCTTGGTCCACTAGGTAGACCAGGAGCAACATGGCCGGTTTTAGCCGGCTATACACCACATCCTGACATTAATGACATGTCAGACGTAGAGTTATTAGCTCAACTCAAAGAGTTCATCAAAATCTACAGACAATTGGTCCAATATGTCATGTGGACTCTTACCGTCCAACCTACAATAGTTATTCCAAAACAAACCTCTTACCAGGGGAATATACTAAAAGTTACACCACAGACTTTATACGCAGACAAGGGTAAATTACCCAAAAAACGTGACCAAATTCCATTCTGGATAGCTAAAAAAATTACTCATAAAAACCACAATCTGTTTACCAATGGGGATCACACCACATCTGGAGGACTGCACCACTTGGGGTACAGTCTTCGCTGCTATCTACACTAGAACACATGTTGTTCCATCTATGGCGGTAATACCTGACGTCCTGAAACAGATTCAAAACAAATACGGGGCAGAGCCTGCTCTGAATTTAGGTATGACATTACGGAAAAATTTCATCCAGGTCTCAACAATAATATTATCCAATATTAAAGGAAAAGCAGCATCAGTGGCAATGCATCAGAAATAAGGGAATTTGATGTAACAGAACAATCACAAGAACCAGCCAGAATAATTGAAAAATCCTATGAAGAATTAGGCTGAGACAGTTTGGGAGGGAAACCAGTGAAACCACAACTGTCTGAAAGTCGTGAAAAGGTCTTTACTAAAAACACTCCTACATCTCTAAAAAAAAAGTGTGAGAATACCAAACAAACTTCAAAAGAGAAGCGTTCTTACTCCCGAAGTAGGTATCCTCAAAAGGAGCCCTCTAAAAGGAGGTATAACTCGGGAATAGGGATAATTTGAGAAAACATGACAGGTATCAAGACACTGATACACGTTCCTCTCGTACCTTTCAGACTTCGTGACAGAAATCCAAAAGAAGAGGACGGTCAGAAAACAAGGAAGAACGTGTGAAGTCGAAAGACGATCAACACGTTCAGAAAAACAAAAAACCTCAATTCACTAAAAAGAAGGTAGCAGGTCTAAAAATCAGACATGATGAGGATCTTGAGGACAAAACTCAGGAACAGAGAATGGGCTCAGACAATGTTGGACAGCGCAGCAGAAGTATCAATAGCTCGCCAGAACCGGAAGGGACTTCTGGAGACAGTGGACTTGAATGAGGACATTCAAGTTGACACCAGCGTAAGCTCTCCACATAGGTTATATGAAATAACACTCCGGATGGAGGGAGACATACCAAGAAAAGTGAAAGCACTCTTTTGGGGGCAACTTTCCAAGGGCTATGATATATTACTAGATGAACAAGACTGAATGGCCACGAGGGAGTGCCCACATGGAGAAACATCATTATGCCAGCCTTCTCCAATCATATTTCAATACATTTAAAATATACTTATGCCAGGAAATGGGCCGTCGTGCAAGCCCCAGCACTGTACAAAAACCATGTAGGATGGGATGAGGATTCTCCTCACCATAAAATCCAGTTGAAAAATCAACCAGCTGCGCAAAGGCAGGACCCAGTTAAGCAAGAAGGTAAAAACAGGTCAGGGAGATTTTAGATCAACTTGAATATCAAGGGGTGATTGAAACATGCACCTCATCAATGAACAATCCTTTGTTTCCTGTCTCCAAACCAGACAATACATATCATCTAGTATTGGATTACAGACATCTAAACTCTTGTTGCAAAACATTTGCAGTGCAAAATGCACACAGTACAGCATTAACGAATAACATTGTGCGTGAAAAATATAAAACCACATTAGACATATCCCAAATGGTTTCTTTTGTCAAAACATTGCAACAGAAAGTAGGTATTTGACTGCTGTCTCAATAATGGACCAAAAAGGACCCCCAAGGACAAAAAAAAAAATTTAAAAAAATGGTGGGGTACGCGCACCGTGCGCGTACGGAACGCATACTGTGCGCGTACCCCGGGATTTAAAAAAAACAAGAGAATTTTGCACTTGGTGGTCCTTCTGGGACCCCCTGAGAAGGGCTAGGGGTCAGGGGGTCTCTACCCTGCCCCCTTTTTGTGTTTTCCACTCTTGTTTTGTGCTCTTTTGTGCCTCACTTCTCCTGAGAAACAAGATGACTACTCAGGTGGTCCCAGAAGGATAATAACATATATAAACGTTATCCGCTAATAGAATTAGCATTTACAAAACCATTGAAATTTATTGAAAAAAAATATAGGTTTCACGCCTGATATAGTTAGGAATTAGCATTTAAAAAACCTTGCACATTCACTGAAAAAAACATAGGTTTCAGGCATTATATAGTTAGGAATTAGCATTTAAAAAACCTTGCAAATTCACTTAACAAACCATAGGTTTCAGGCCTTATATACGTAGGAATTAGCATTTAAAAAACCTTGCAAATTCACTTAAAAAACCATAGGTTTCAGGCCTTATATAGTTAGGAATTAGCATTTTAAAAACCTTGCAAATTCACTTAAAAAACCATAGGTTTCAGGCCTTATATAGTTAGGAATTAGCATTTAAAAAACCATTGAAATTGCTCCTATATAGTTAGTTGTACTAACTATATTTCGCGCACCCGCAATCCACTGCTGATGATGTCACATATTACATCATTCATGACATGGTCAGTGACATCACTGATGACATCACTGATGACATCTCAAATGACATCACTGATGACATCTCATTTGACATCACTGATCACATCACTGATGATATCATTCATGTGATAATACGATGCACCTCCTCACACTCTAATATAACCTTTGATACACCCAGTGTTAAATACAGACTACCATTCTTGAAACCATTGACACACCAATACCAGTTACTACATACGCACTCACTGATTCCTAGGTCTACACACATTCACTCATTCACCCATAGAATCACTCATACATACAGTCACTCATCAATACAACACTATCATATGCACTCATACACCTATACAGACACTCACACACTGCCACTCATCCATGGAGTTACTCACACACCTAGTCAGTCATGCAAAGAATCAATCACACTTCCATTTCCTCAACTATACAGTTATACACACAACACCTTACTTTTTCAAACATATACTAACACATACTTACTCTCTTATACAATCACTGATACAAGTACACAATGATCCATACAGCCACTCGCACATTCACTGGCTCTCATGTACAGTCATTTATATATGCCAACTCTCACATGCACTGTGTTTTACATATGTACTTACTTGGACATGTAGCACTGAGATATCCATTCACTCACCAACACACCCATGCACACAGTCAACCGCCCATATAGCTGTTTCTACATGCACTTTTGAACTCATACACCTAGTCAAGTTTGGTGTAATTCCATTCAGCCGTTCGGGCTGTAGCCGTGTCTAAAGGTCCCTATGGAAATTAACATGGGGAAAACAGGTTTTAGGACCCCCTTTCGGCCCCCGCTTGACGAATCCCCCCGAAATTTTTAGGGAAGGAGTGGAGCGGAGCTGGCCAAAATCCTGGAAAATTACACGCAGATTCCTCAATCGGCGCCAAAGTTATTCCCAATAGAATGTTGAGCGCATATAGATATATAATTTGCTCAAATTCAATTTTCTCAACAACTACTGGAGGGATTTTCACCAAATATAGAAAAGGCACTACTGCATACCTGTCCCTACCATTTTGCCAAGTTTGGTGTAATTCCGTTCAGCCGTTCGGGCTGTAGCCGTGTCTAAATGTCCCATAGAAAATGCCATTTTTAAAATTTCAAATTCAATTTTCTCAAAAACTACCGGAGGGATTTACACCAAACAAACAAAAGGCACTGCTGCATACCAGTCCCTACCATTTTGCCAAATCTGGTGTAATTCCGTTCAGCCGTTCGAGCTGTAGCCGTGTCAGAATATCCCAATGGAAATTAACATGGGGAAAACACGTTTTGGGACCCCCCTTTTTTCTCGGCCCCCGCTTGACGAATCCCCCCGAAACTTTCAGGGAAGGAGCGGAGCGAGGCAAATTTAAGGAAAATTACAAACAGATCCCTCATTCAGCGCCAAAGTTATTCCCAATAGAATGTTCGGAATTTCCTACGGTAACTAGGTCGTCCTAAATATATATACCTACTGGCGACCGGCAGTAGGTAACATATATATAAAAATATATATATATCCTAATTACCTACTGTTGGTCGCCAGTAGGTAGTTATAGTTAGGACCTTGTTTTTACTAAAGAAGCGTGTTTTCTTTTGCCAATATCTTTGGCGCCATTTGACAAATCTTCGTGAAATTTTCAAAACTAATGATTCACTCAGGTCAGCTCCTGTCTTGAAAGTTTTGGGGTGAGTCATCAAGCGGGGCTGAGAAAAAAAGGGGGTCCTAAAACGCATTTTCCCCATGTTAATTTCCATGGGAACTTTAGACACGGCTACAGCCCGAATTGCTGAATGGAATTACACAAAATTTAGCAAAAAGGTAGCTCTTGGTCCAGAAAGCAACTTTTTTTTTAAATGGTTTTAATCCATTCAGTATCTGCTGAAAAATCAAAAAGTGTAAATGTATATAACTGAGCACAGAGGAGGAGTCGCTACTCCTCCTGAGCACAAGCTGACTTCTGATTGGCTGCCAACACTCCAAAGCAGAATGTGTTGGCAGCCATCTTGTGACTTGGTTACTGAGTCGCAAAAAAAGGAATAAATAAGTGAAAAATGAAGAAAAGGTGGCAGGGTAGAAACACCCTGACCCCCTAAGACTGCTCAGTGGGTCCCACAAAGACGCCCAGGGCCAAAAATTGCTTTTAAAAAAAAAGGCTGAATTTGTGCTGGGTGCACAAATCTGGGCAAGAATTGTTTTTTAAAAACGAAGCGTGGGCTCCCGCGCTTCATATTTCTTAAGCCCCCCGCGTGGGCCAGGTCCCGACGGCAATGTATAATTAAACTTAGCAGGGGACTGTAGAGGCCTAATTAATTATATTCGGGGGCACAGAGCCCTCGCACAACCCTGGGTACCGCCAGATCCCTGGGGCACTGTTAATCATATGCGGGGGCCTCGCAGGCTCCTCAAGCCCCGGGCACCACCACCTCCCAGGGGCTATTTATATAATGGGAGGGTGGCCGCGCGCCCGCCCTCCTGGAGCCCTCGATGGTCCTGGGGACCGTCACCTCCCATGGCCGGCTCCTGCAAAGTCCTGGGGTGCCCACCTAAGCTACATTGCAGTTTGCTATGGCAGGGTAGGAGAAGGGCTTCCACCCTGCCATTACAAACTCTGCTTTGCTTCGTTAAAGCAAGAGCAGAAAACCCGCTCTCGCTTCAACAAAGCAAAGCAGAATTGCTTTTGGGCAAGGGGAGCTGCATGTTAGCGGCTCCCCTTGCCCAAAAGCAATGCCGGCTACAGCAGGAGATGGGGAGCCAGCAGCGACCGTGTTGGCATTGGGAGCATTTGTAGAGTGGTGTAAAAAGGGGACGTGGCCTTAGACCACTCTGAGCAATACAGCTGTGTGGGGCATACTGTACCTGGTGGGATAGTGTGCCCCCAGGGACCCTCAGGAGGCAAGGGGACTTCATCCCCTAACCAAGAGTGTGCCAGGAGGCACTTTTACAGAGTGGTGGAGAAGGGGGCGTAGCCTATGTCCACCTCTAAGCAATCCCATTGTGTGGGGCTTACTGGAGGTAAGAGGTAGGCTAGATGGCCCCAAAGGACCCCCAGCAATGAAGGTGACTTCAATCCCCATCCAAGCACACGCCAGGGAGCTTGTTTGCAGAGTGGTGGGCAAAGGGGGGGTGGCCTGCTTTGAGAACTTACCAATCCTTCTGTGTAAGACTTACTGGAGTTAATAGGAGGGGTAGTTGGCTCCTAAGGATTTCCTTGGGGGCCAACTACCCCTCTTGTTACCTTCACTAAGTCCCACACAGTGGGATTGCTAAAATGGCTTCGGGGGCAACGCCCCCTTTCTCCACCACTCTGCAAACACCCCTCCTGGCAAACTACGGGATGGGGGATGAAGTCCCCTTTACTCCTGAGGGACTTTGACCAAGAAACCCTCCTGGTACCTTCTGTAATCCTATGCAGCGGAATTCCTGAGTGCTGGTTGGAGGCCCAGAACCCTTTTTCCACTACTCTGCAAACGCAACTACTAGTTAAAGACACATTTGCAATCTAATAGATTTCACATTTTTGAGAGTTAGAGCTATTGATGTTGTAAATGTAAAGGTTTTTACAAATGTTTTTTGGTGTAGAGTGGATGTACATTGTGTGTAGTGGAATTATGTGGTATGTTGTGCAGTGAAATTATGTGAATAGAAAGTATGTGGTGTTTAGTGTACAGGAATTATGTGGAATGGGATTATGTGCTGTGGAGATTAATGATGTGGTATTGTAGTCTGTGTTGTGAAGTGGTAACCTCAGGTTTAGACTTCCGCATTTCCATAGAAGCTAAACTATAGACTTAATAAGACACAAAAAAAAGAAGAAATCACTGAGGAGCACTCCTGGACCTAGTCGGAGGTAAGAGCAGGGCCACTGGAATTATGTGACTGTTCGGCTGCACCAATTTTCACATAATTATACATTTTCCACATTTGCCAAAAATGCCATAATCTGCTGCCTAATCTGCAGATTTGAACAAAAAAAAGCCTTGTTTCTAGCTCAAACGGCTCAAATTTTCCCAAGAATGCAGCATCATGTGTTACAGCATGGTGGAAGGCACTTTGCAAAGCTGGAATGGTCATGTGTTTCTTATTGCAAAATGTGGATGTTACACTGGTACTGATGGTGAACAAACCTCTCTTCTTTCTGTGCCTCTCTTGCTTCTTTCTGCATTTCTGGTGCTCCTTTCTGCACCTTTCTTCCTCTTTCTGCACCTCACTGTCTACTTTCTGCACTTCACGTGTCTCTTTCTGAACTTATCTTGCCCCTTTCTGCACCTCACTTTCCTCTTTCAGCACCACTGTTGCCTTGTTCCTACAGATCTCATGCCTCTTTCTGTACCTCTCCTGCCTCTTTCTACACATCTCTTGCCTATTTCTGTACCTCACTTGCCTTTTTGTACTTCTCTTGCTTCTTTCTACATCTCTCTTGCCTCATTATGCTCCTCTCTTGCCTCTTTGTGCATTTCTCTTGCCTGTTTTTGCAGTTCCCTTGCCTCTTTCTGTACCTCTCTTGCCTCTTTCTGTACCTCACTTGCATCTTTCTGCTCCTCACTGTCTTCCTTCTGCACCTCTATTGCGTCTTTCTGCACTTCTCTTGCCTCTTTCTGTACTTCTCAAGACTCTTTCTGTACCTAGCTTGCCTCTTTCTGCACCTCAAGTACTCTTCTCTGTACTTTTCCTTGCTCGTTCTACACTTATCTTGCCCCTTTTTATACCTCTCTTGCCTTTTTCTGCACCTCACTTGCCAATTTCTGATTTTCTCTTGCCATTTCTGAACTTCACTCTCTTCTTTCTGCATCTCACTTGCTTCTTTCTGTAGCTCTCTTGCCTCTTTCTGTACTTCTCTTGCCTCTTTCTGCATCCTTCTTGTCTCTTACAGATCCTCTGTTGCTTCTTTCTGTATTTCTGTTCCTCCTTTTTGTACCCTTCTTGCCTCAATACCATCTAGCCTCTTTGTAAAACTCTACTACCTCTTTCTGCACCCCTCTTGCCACTTTCTGCACCTATGTTGGTTTTGTCTGCACTGCTCGTGCTTCTTTTTGTACCTCTTTTGCAAATTTCTGCATCCTTCTTGCCTCTTTCTGTACCCCTCTTCCATCTTTCTGTACCTCTATTGCCTCTGTCTGCACACCTGTTCCCTCTATCTACAATCCTTTTGCCTGTTTCTGCAACTCTCTTGCCTCTTTCTGCAGTTCTCTTGCCTCCTTCTGCACCTCACTTGCCTCTTTCTGTACTTCTATTGCCTATTTCTGTATCTCTCTTGCTTCTTTCTGTACCCCTGTTTTCTCTTTCTGCACCTCTGTTGCCTCTTTCTGCAATAGTCTTCCCTCTTTCTGCACCTTTTTTGCTTCTGTCTACACCTCTCTTGCTTCTTTCTGCACCCTTCTTCCTTTTTTTAATCCCTCTTGCCTCTTTCTGCTGTTTTCTTGCCATTTTGGCACCTCTCTTGCCTCTTTCTGTGCCTCACTTGCCTCTTTCTGCACTTCTCTAGCTTCTTTCCACATCTCTGTTGCTTCTTTCAGCAATTATCTTGCCTCTTTCTCCACTTTTTTTGCTGTTTTCTGCACTTCTCTTGTGTCTTTCTGTACCTCTGTTGCCTCTTTCTGAACCTCGCTTGCTTCTTTCTGCACCCCTCTTACCTCTTTCTGCACCTCTCTTCCCTCAGTCTGCACCTTTACTACCTGTTTCTGTATCTGTCTTGCCTCTTTTTATACCTCTGTTGCTTCTTTCTGTACTTCTTTTCCTTCTTTATGCACCCCTCCTGTCTCTTTCTGTGCTTGATTTGCCTCTTTGTGCACCTCTCCTACTTCTTTTCGCACCTCTTTTGCAAATGTATGCACCCCTCTTGCCTCTTTCTGTACCACTCATCCCTCTTTCTGCACCTCTCCTGCCTCTGTCTGCACACCAATTCCCTCTTTCTGCACCCCTTCTGCTGGTTTCTGCAACTCTCTTGCCTCTTTCTACAGTTCTGTTGCATCTTTCTGCACATCAATTGCATCTTTCTGCAGCGTCTATTGCCTCTTTCTACACCTCTCTTGCTTCTTTCTGCACCTCTGTTGTCTCTTTCTGTATCCCTGTTGTCTCTTTCTGTACTCGTCTTTCCTCTTTCTGCACCTCTCTTGCTTCTCTGTGCACTTCTCTTGCTTCTCTCTGTATCTTTCTTGCTTTTTCTGCACCCTTCTTCCCTTTTTTGCATTCCTCTTCCCTCTTGTTGCTGTGCTCTTGCCATTTTCTGCACCTCTCTTGCCTCTTTCTGTACCTCACTTGCTTCTTTCTGCGCCTCTGTTGCTTCTTTCAGCAATTCTCTTGCCTCTTTCTGTACTTCTCTTGCTTGTTTTTGCACTTCTCATGTCTTTATTGCACCTCTGTTGCCTCTTTCTGCACCTCACTTGCTTCTTTTTGTACCCCTCTTGTCTCTTTTTACATCCCTTTTTCTCTTTCTGCACCTCTCTTGTGTCTTTCTGTGCACCATTTCCCTCTTTCTGTACCTTTCTTGCCTGTTTCTGCACATCGCTTGCCTCTTTCAGCACCTCTGTTGCTTCTTTCTGTACTTCTCTTGCCTCTAGTTGTAACCCCTCTTGCCTCTTTAAGCACCTCTGTTGCTTTTTTCTGTACTTCTCTTGCTTCTTTCTGCACCCCTCTTACCTCTTTCTGTATCCATTTTGCCTCTTTGTGCACATCTCCTGCTCTTCCTCTACCTCTCTTGCCATTTTCTGCAGTTCTTTTGCCTCTTTTGCTTTTGTCTGCACTTTTCTTGCCTCTTTCTGTACCCCTCTTGCATCTTTCTGCATCTCTGTTGGTTCTTTCTTCACTGCTCTTGATTCTTTCTGCACCTCTGACTTAGAGGTAGTTTTAAACCCCTGCCCTATTATGTACTAGGACCTTAGAGGAGAGGTCATGCCAATCACAGGCGTACCCCAACTCAAAGTGCGCCCTAGAGTATGTAGGTATTTTCACTGTATTCTAAGTGTCTTTTAGCATAGCACTGGCTTTGAGCCTGGTTAGTCGTACTCAGTTACCACCAGTAGCAGTCAGCAAAAAGTTGGGGGCACAGGATGACTTTGCAACAAGGCCTCTTTGTGCACCTCTGTTGGTTCCTTCTGCATATATCCTGTATCTTTCTGCACCTTTCCTCGTCTTTCTGGACTTCTGTTTCCTCTTTTTGCATTTCTCTTCCTTCTTTCCGCGCCTTTCTTCCTCTTTCTGCATATGTCCTACCTATGTGGGCATAGTTAGAAATTAGAATCTAAAAAACCTTAGAAATTCACGGAAAAAACCATAGGTTTCAGGGACGTTATAGGTATTAATTAGAATTCCAAAAACCTTAGAAATTCACTGAAAAAAACATAGGTGTCTCAGGGACTTTATAGTTATTAATTAGCCTTTGAAAAACCTTAGAAATTCACTGAAAAAACACAAGGTTTCAGGGACGTTATAGTTAGAAATTAGCATTTAAAAAAACTTTCAAATTCACTGAAAAAAACATAGGTTTCAGGGACGTTATAGTTATTAATTAGCATTTAAAAAACCTTGGAAAATCACAGAAAAAAACATATGTTTCAGAGACGTTATAGTTAGAAATTAGCATTTAAAAAAACAGAATATGCTTTACAGAAAATGAAAGGACGACATTATGAACAGGGAGAGAAGGCGAGGAGATTATTAGCTGCACAATTACGTCAAAGAGAGGCAGCTATGGCTATCCTGGCCATTCAAACAACACAGGGAGATTGGCTTACAAAACCTCAAGCCATTGTTAATAAATTTGCTTCTTTTTACCGATCTCTTTACACCCCAGGTAACCATATAGACTTAGATCAGATGTCTACCATCTAAGTAGTGCTCTACCATCATCTTTCTGATGATGGTAGAGCACTACTTGAAGGTGAAATCACCAAAGATTCGATTTCTCCTGCTATTGCTGCTCTCCCTTATCATAAAGCTCCTTGGGAAGATGGATTTCCTGCTGAATTCTATTGTTGGGCAGGTTACAATGTGATTGATATTTGACATGCTGCATTCCAAGAAGCGGATAAGGTATCTTCACTAGGACCGCTCCCCAATTAAGCTATTATTGCTGTTTTACCTAAACCGGGTAAGGATCCCCTGTTATGTAGCAGCTATCGTCCCATTTCAATATTGAATTCTGATGTTAAAATGTTGGCTAGTATTCTAGCGTCCCGTCTCCGTAAAGTTTTACCTTCCTTGATACACCACAATCAAGTTTTTTTTGTCCCGGGGCGCTCCTCCCGGAACCATCTTCGCACATTAGCCCATACAGTGTGGTCGGCTAAACACCTTTTAGATGATGCACTATCCCTTTCACCTGACGCAGAAAAAGCCTTTGATCGCATCAAATGGGACTACCTTTTCAAGATAATGGAACGTTTTGTATTGGGTAATCAATTCATAGCTAAGGTCAGCTTATTATATAACAATCCTTTTGCTCAGGTGAACTGTGGTGGATTTCTCTCTAACACATTCCTGATTTAAAGAGGGATGCGCCAAGGTTGCCCTCTATCCCCCCTCCTTTTCCTCTTAGCTATGGAACCATTAGCTGCTACCATACGTCAATCTGAGGAAATCACAGGTGTCCCCCTCCCAAATGGACATTCTAAAATGTATCTATATGCTGATGATATCCTACTTACTCTCACGCACCTTCCCCGATCTCTTCCATCTCTTCTTTAAATCATCAATGATTTTTTTTCTTTCACGGGCTACAAGATTAATTGGGACAAGAGTGAGGTGCTACCCATTTCTAATAGAACTACAAAAGCAGCAATACACGGATTCCCTTTTCACTGACAACCCTTGCGTCTTAAGTATTTGGGCATTCTAGTTCATAAAGGCTGAGAAGATATGGTTACAGATAATATAAACCCTCCGATTTCCCAAATGCAGCGTGACTTTGACAAATGGAAGGCTTCGGGGCTTTCTCTTTGGGGTAGAGTACAAGCTATTAAAATGGTCACTCTTCAGCAGTTTTTTATATCTTGGGCATGCTTCCCCTCCAAGTCCCCTTATCCATACTCCTTTCAATAGATTCCAAGATTAAAACTTTTATTTGGGGTTTAGCTAAACCTCCTTTTGCTGTGACAAAGCTGAAGGTTCATCAATTATACAGAGGAATTACTCTCCCATCTATAGAACATTATTCCCTCGCATTACACATATCTCAACTTTCTTATCTGTTACCATGAAGCAAAGATACTCCACAAGGGGTTCATCTAGAACGCTATGTTCTATCCACAGACACAGGTCTCTCTCTCTTGTACGCTAGTGCTACTAGTCGTTCGGACTCTAAAAACACAACTTTCTCTGCTATGAATGAATCCTGTCAAACAGGGCATTGTTCATTAGGCTCCAACCTGCGTATTCATAGTAAGGCTCCCCTCTGGAATAACTCAGGTATTCGTATTAATGGTCTTACTTTATGCTGGCCTATGTGGCAAGCAGCAGGCATTTCTTTTTTGGACGAACTTCTTCATAAGGGCGACTTCAAATCATTCTCACAATTAAGTGAGGAATGTAATCTTCCTATAAAACATTCTTTAAAATAACTTCAGCTTCAACTGTGTTCAAAGAATCATTTAGGTTCACTCGCTTGGTCATTGCATACTTCTCCCATACTATCATATTTACCTACATGTATAAAACATTTTCGTCTCATCTTTTTTCTCAACCTCTTTCTCACAATCTTCAATGTAAATGGCAGTCTTGTTTATCAATCTCTTACACAGACACTGAATGGGAACAGCTTTTGGAGAATCTACATAAAGGGGCCTGTGAAGCAAGGCTCAAATTCTGTTTATTCAAAATACTACACCTTTGGCACTGGTTGCCAGTCAAATTGCATAAAGCTGGTCTACTTTCTCAAACTACTTGCTGGAGATGCTTCAATTCTGGTTGCAGCGAACAAATCATTGACGGAATGCTGACAATGCAAACATTTTCCCCAGTGAAAAGATCTAGGTTAAATCCATCATTCTTTTGCCCACTATGCCACCCCAGTTTGGACCTAGCCATGTGCAAATCAGTCTTGATCCTGTGCCTCATGGGAACAGTCCAGACCAAACTGCCAGGCCAGGTCCTCCCTGGTCCGGAAACAAGCATCCTGGGATCGGTTTCAGGGTATGTCACCCTTCTTCAGCCAGGCTAGCTTGAATCCAGTGGCACAGTGAGCAAGGAACACACGTCTGGGCATGTCCATCCCACTTAGGGCAAAAAGTGTTACAGCAAACAAATGATAGACAGAATGCTGACAATGCAAACATTCTCCCCCAATCAAAAGATCCTGGTTAAATCCATTGTTCTTTGGCCCACTACGCCACCCCAATTTGGACCCAGCCATATGCAAATCAGTTTTGACCCTGTGCCTCATGGGAACAGTCCAGACTGAACTGCCAGGCTGGGTTCAAACTGGAAGGGCATGGGGAGCAAAAAAGCGATGGATTTAGGCTCAGATCTCTGTACTGGGTGAATATTACATTGTTCTGTTTTCTGTCCATCAATTGTTCTTTTTGCATCGTATTGTGTCGGCACTGTGATTATCTCGTTATGATGGCAGAAGCGCTGACCGAATGAGTCACGCCTGCCATTTTGTTTTGATTTTGGCACTTCCCTCACTTCAGCAGATATCTTAATGGTGTCATATACTATTAGAATGCATCTTTATGACACATTCGACACCAGGTATTTCTAGTGCTTGTAACTTTTGGCCGCAAATTTATGTCTGGATTTCTATGTTTTTTCAATGCAGTAGTTGGAATTTCATTTGCATCTCATTATTAAATACTCTGGGGTCACTTCTGAGGTTATCCTGTGGTACTTCGGCTAGTCTCTGTGTTGTTAAACCTGCTTGTGGCATAAAACGTGTGATTCTTCTATGGGGAATACACGTAAATTTAAATGTAATGCATATTTTACTAAAACTTCCTCCATTTGATCTACTTTTTCAGTTCCTAACTCATTCTCAGCCTTTCTGAAATGCAGACTGTTTCAGTCTGCCTCAGTATCTAACACACTGGTGTCTCAACCTTTAGTTACAGTTTATTTCAAATCCGTTCCCAAAGCAAGTAATTCCTCAAATATTTCCTCACATAAAAGAGTAACAAAAAGATCCTCTGACTCTAATTAAGTCCTCCTCTTCTACTATCATGGGCATATTCTTGGAGGAAATTCATGTTCTCAAAACCTATATGGAGCAAACCAATATCCATCTACAAAATCTGGATCAAAATGGTCTTCACTGGATACTAAGGTCACTGACATAGAACCCAAATTAGGAATTTTGCACAAAACCCAATATCAGCTCTCATTTTTACAATCAGAGATGCGTCAACTAAAAAAACATGCAGAAGAGTTGAAAAATAGAAACCGAAAGATTAATCTTTGCATTTATGGACTGGCAGAAGGTTTTAAAGGTTCAGATCCTATCTCAATCAATCAATCAAAGATTTATAGAGCACTGCAAATCACCCATGAGGGTCTCAAGGCGGAGGTTGGAAATGTTTACTGTAGCATTGAGGTTCGATCATTCATCACATTTAGGTCTTTAGTTCTCTTCTGAATTGCTGTAGCAATGAGGCGGTCCAGAGGTGCAGGATGATCCAAGCCTTGGCTGCCATTTGTAAAAAGGTGCGTCCTCCGCTGTTGGCTCTGTGGGGTGTCTGCGAGGTAGAGGGAAGCTGATTGAGGCTGTCTGGTTGGTTGGTACAGGGTCAGACGTTTGTTGATGTATGCTGGTCCTTCATTATGCAGGGTCTTGTAGGCATGTTTCAGCATCTTGAACTGGCATCTCTTCTGGATTGGAAGCCAATGTTGTTTCTTGAGATGTGACGTGGGTCCTTCTGGGGAGGTCACGTATGAGTCTTGATGATGAGTTCTGTATTGCCTGGAGTCTCTTTAGGAGTTATACTGTGATTCCTACATGGAGTGTGTTTCCATAGTGCAGTCTGTTGGTGATGAGGGCCTGCATGAAGGTCCTTCTGGTGTTTGCTGGGAGCCTGAGGGAAGATTCTTGGGTGACTCTGCACTTGATCTTCTTGGGCTTTGAGGTGAACAGTGTGAGGCTGATCCTTAGGGTTCTGCCAGGAAGATACGAGGGGATTCATTTGAGGGCGTTCTCTTGAATCCCGATGTGATGGAGTCCATTGATCAAAATGTGGTGAGATACAGTGTTGAACGCAGTAGACAGGTCCAGGAGGAGGAGGGTGGCTGTTTCCCTGTAGTCCAGGAGACCTCTGATGTCTTCTGTAGCTGTGATCAGTGCTGTCTCGGTGCTTGTTGTGGTTAGCTTGAAATCCAGATTGGGAGGGGTCCAGGAGGTTGTGGTCTTCTAGGTGTTTGGTGAGTTGCTGGTTTATTGTTTTCTCAAGGACTTTTGCTGGATAGGGGAACAGAGCGATGGGCTGGTAGTGCTTCTTTTCGGCTGGGTCGACTGATGTTTCATTTAGGCGGGGCCTAACTTTCCAGTCCTCAGGGAAGGAGGCTGCAGTGATGGAGGTGTTCAGGTCCTTCAAGAGGTCTTGCTTCCGAGTTTGAAGATGTGGTGGTGGCATGGGTCAGTGGGTTCTTCAGAGTGCTTAGAGTTTATGATGGAGATAGTTTCCTGCACGCTGAGGAGTTTCCAGGGGGTGAGAAGGTGTTAGAATTTGTGTTCATGGGTATGAGCTGGTTGATGCTGTCTGCAGCAGTAAGGTTGATGTTTGATGTTTTCATAGATTATCGAGATCTTGCGGTGGAAGAACTCTTCAAGGCTGTCACACAGTTCCTGGGAGGGAGTGATATCGTTATTGGTGGCTGTGGTATTGTGAACTACTTCACAAAGGCAATGAGTTCTCTTTTGTGGTTTGTGCTGGCTTTGATACGGTCTGCTGGGGCATTTTGTTTGGTTTCTTTCAGGTTGCGTTGGTACTAATTCAGAGCAGACCTGAATGCGGTGTGGTCTTTTATCTTTTTAGCTGATGCCCCACTTCCTTTAAAGTTGTCAGGAGTTTCATTTGGTCTGGTACAGTTCCTCGGTAAAACAGCTTTATCTTTTGCTTTGCTCTTTGGTCCTTGCTGTGTTGGTGGGACAATATGTCTGCACAGTCTGTGGTCCACTGGGAGAAGCTCTCAGCTGCGTGTTCAGGGTTGTATCTAGAGTCTGAGAGTTAGGAGGCTGGTCTTCTGATACATTTTTCCAGTCTCTTCATATGGATCTGTAGGCATGGTGCCAGGTTGGGTGGGTCCTGAGATAGTAAAGTGTACACTGGGGTGGTCGGTCCGACCAGGTGAGTTATGTGGTGTGGATGTACCTGACTCTGTCACTGGAGGTCAAGATGGGATAGAGCATGTGGGTAGGGTCAATGACAAGCTGCTTGAGGTCAATGTTGCTCATGCTACCCAGAAGGTCAGTGGAGTTGGCATCACTGGGGTCGTTGAGGTGGACGTTGAGGTTGCTTAGGAAGATGAAGTGCTCTGAGTTGATTGTGAGTGGGGTGATGAGTTCTGGGATGATGTTGCAAAATCTGAGGCATGGTCCTGGTGGTCGGTAGCCAAGGGTACCTCTGATCGTGCTTTTTTGTTCTGTGTGGAGTTGGAAGTTGATGTGTTCCATTACTGGTGTTGGGTCATCAGAGGATGTCATGCAACAGATTGTGTCCCTATAGATGATGCCTATATGGCCTCTGTGCTTGTTTGCTCAGCCCTGATGTGTTATCTTGTAACCTTGAGGGTGGCGGTGGAATTGTCTGGTGCGGAGATAGGGTTTAGCCAGGTTTCTGTGATAAAGACGATGTAATGTGTGAGATCATATCCCAAACCAATGTGGTGTATTTCCTGAGTGACCGTATGTTGCCCTGGAGTTGTGATCCGGTGGTCTTGGTTGTGTAGTGGGTAGAGCTGTGTTTGCGGTGCTGCTGGTGTTTTTGACTCCTTCTGTGCTGAAGGTGAAGCAGCAGTTTTGGCAGGAGAACGGTCCTCTGGTGGTGCGTGGGAATGTGCAGCAGCAGTGGTTGATGGTGCTTCCAAGGTCTTGTGCTCGGAGGTCAAAGATCATCTATCGTCATGAGGTGGGAGGTCTAGGGGTCCTGATGCTGGGGGAGTCCAGACATGGACAAGCAGATGTGCATACCATTATCCCACCCTCTGGATGGCCTGGCTGCACTGCATGCTATGGCCTCCATTAAGTGGGTCCTGGTAGGAGGGAGGGACGGTGGGAGGCGGTGGGCGGGGCTCGGCAGGAGACATGAAAATGGGCAGCAGGCAGGAATGGCAAATAAGAAAAACATAGAAAAAGCTGTGAAAAAAAGAGAGCAGAACAGGTGAAAGCAGTAAAAACAAGTCAAAAAGCAGGAGTAAGCTTTACAAAAAACAGGAGGGAGAAATCATTAAGAACTCAGAAGAATGCAGGAGAGAGCAATTAGGGAAATGGGAGAAAAGGAGTGGGAAGGCAGTAAAATTGAGGCAAAAAGCAGGAGAAAACACTTAAAAAGATGGGGGAAAGGGAAGGCGAAAGTAGTAAACATGAGGCAAAGACAGGAGAGAGCGTACAGCAGCATAGGAAAGCTAGGCATGGGAACTGCTTTGAGTAGGTCCTGGTAGGAGAGAGCCGGTGGGCAGTGCTAGGTGGGAGGTGGGAAAACTGGTGGCAGGAGGGAGCAGTAAAAGGAATCAGAAAGCAGGTGAAAGCACTCAGAAAAGAAGAGGAAAAGGAAGGAGAAGGCAGTAAAATGAGGCAAAAGTAGGCGAAAGCGATGCAGCAGCATGAGTGAGGTGGGACTGGGACCTGCACATTTTAAAAATCTTTAATCTCCAAAGTTCTTGGAATGCCAGAAACGACTACTTTAAATATTCAATGAACTCACCATCAGGATCATGTGACTAAAATTTCAATAACATCTCAGACACCTAGGGGGGGTCATCATTTATTGTAAAGGCCAAATTCCATGGATGGAATCAAATTTATATTTTACACAATACTCTGCCAAGGTGACTGCAGATAGGCGAAAGAGGTTCCTGGAGATACGCCTTGTACTCACATCACTTAATGCATGTTTTGGATTATTACATCCCTACTTATTTAAGGTCACTTATCACAACAAAACAACTACATATGAGGATCCAGTGCTTTTACAGAAATTCATTGACAGTTGCCAAGCAGAAGCCATGGACATGACAAGATTTGTTCCACCTTGATTACTTTATTATCATATACTGTTTTTGTTGATGCTATTGGCCTTACTTTCTTCTTTTCTTTCATTTTCCTTCATTAAATTATGTTACCTCACCCAGAATGAGAGTTCCTACACTCGTCTGTGTGGACCGACTCTCTTTCCATTATGTTCTACGGTCCTGTGTGTTGCTTTCCTCATGTGGTGTATAATCCCCAATTATTTTTATATGTTTTCTCGGTTTGTGGTGTATGGTGTTATATGTTTTCAGTAAGCTGATTATGTCTTATTTGCTTTTACCTTTTTCACTTCTTTGTTCATTTCTCACTTCTTTCTTCTCACTTTGTTTCTATCTCATTCAATTTTCTTTATTTGTGTGTTTAGCTTGAATTTACAGCAGTCTTCTTACACTTCTTTTATCGCTTACTATATTTATAATATAGTTGAGGTTGTAGGTTTATATCTTTATGAATTACCTCATAGAATATTAGGAGGCTTAGTTCAGCAATTAAGTATCAATGTGTATTATCCCATCTATCGAGGCTGGGAACTGATGCTCTACTGCAAGAAACAAATATTGTTCAAACTGAGATTGACAAACTTGCTCGGTCATGGGTGGGGCAAGTATTTTCCTTACCTGGCTCATGTAACAAAAATGGTTTCATTGTACTTTGTGAAAAAAATCTCTGGATGTCTGACTAGTCTCTCAAGATTGTGATGTGGAGGGGCATTGGCTTATTGTTAAATTGTTCATAAACGCAATCGCTTTCCCAATATTGAATTTATATGCACCTAAACAACAAGAGACACATTTTTGGCCTCATATTTCAAATGAATTAATGTCTCTCTCAGAGGACTACTTAATCCTTGTAATTTAGTTATGGATCCATTTACTGATAGAAGATCCAAAGTTCCTTTTATACCTTCCAGCATCCATGAACTATTCAGATCTGAAATAAAACAGTGTTCTATGGTAGCTGTTCGGCGACTTTGTTATCCAACTCTACGAGAATACACCTTCTTTTCTCTCATTCACTTTTCATAATCCAGATAAGATAATTTATTCATTTCTAGACCTTTATTCTCCCGTCTTTTGAAGACAGAAATTAATTCTACATTAATTTCAGACCATCCAACAGTTATTATAAATTTAGACCTACTTCCAGTTTCTGAAGAGAAATAAAAGATGGAGATTCAATTACTCTCTTCTTTTAAATACTCAATTTATGCAGAGTTGTTCAGGAATTTTTTGCTATTACTGATAACCCTAATATTTCTCCTCGAACGCACTCTTTTAAAGCTTCAGCTAGAAACTTTATAATTTCATTTATATCAAAACAAAGTAATTCAAATCATCAAAAATCATCTGCATAATGGGAAACATTAAATTATTAGACCATCTATACTTCACCACTATATTCAAAGCCTGTCTAGATGATTTAACCTAAGCTAAATTTCAATTTAATAAACATTCCACTGAAGATGAAGATGCAGCATCACATTTACTTTGTTTTAGCGCTAAATATTATGGAGGTCAAAACAAAGCAGGAAAACTCTTAGCTAAGCACTTTAAGATTAAGAAGGAGAGAATAAAGATTGAGTCAATTTTCACAGAGAACAATAGTTCCCTTCTCAAAGATCCAGAAATTTTAGCTGAATTTAAACTGTATTATTCTAAATTATACACACCTGGATTTAGTGATTGTAAAGGGCTCAGGTACAAAAGGAGTATCAGACTTCCTTTTCTTGTGTTGTCTGACAAGTACTCAATCTCCTCTTGTAAAGGGGACATGTTTTACATGACATCACCTATCGGTATATCATTTAATCTTCTGTTTACAACCAAAGTCTGTAGTATGAATGTCTTCCTCATTCTTGCACCTGAGGTTTGTCCATTGGGGCAGCTTGGTCATCATGTCTCTTTCAAACATTAGAGCTGCATTAGAGCTGCAGGGCTTGGTTGAGCGAGGGGTCCAATACTAACCTTAAAAAGTAGTATTCAGAACAACTTTGAGGTCAAGCTTCTCCAATGTATTACGCTGAAGAGCTTTCTTTAGAGTACTCATGTACTGTTCTACCAGACCATTGGCCTGGGGCTAAAGAGGAGTGCTTTTTGATGCTCTATGGGGAGGTGATTTAGAAAGTCTTTGAATTCTCTACTAATAAAATGTGAGTCATTGTCAGATTTCTAAAATTGTAGGTGCACCATATGTCGCAAAGATGCCATTTAACCGCATGCTTGCTGCGGTCATTTTCGCGCTGTGCGGCTTTTTTCATTTTACCGTGTTACATGACGAGCTGAGCTCGTCATGACCATGCGAGCAGCGCAACTCATGACGAGCTCAGCTCGTCATGAGCATGGAAGGGGTTAATTTTTTAATAACTTTTTATTGTACCAATGGAACATGGGAGTATTCATCAACAATGACTAGACTATAATGTACATTCTCAAATGGACCAAAGAAATCAATAGCAATTATCTCCCAAGCATCATGTGGCAATTCTGACATGTTCAAAGGGTGCTGAATGAGTTGAGATTAAAGGCAGTTGCATATATGACAAGGCTTTAATTATTTTTTGATCCTTTCATCAAGGTAAGGAAACCAGACTCAGTCACAGAGAGCTCTCTTAGTGGCCACTGTTCCTTGATGTCCCTCATGGGTGATGGAGATCACTTGTTGTTATAGATTCTCGGGAGTAACAATTCATTTACTTAACAGAATTAGGCCTTCTTGAGTCACTGAAAGTTCATCTCTTATGTTTTTGAACTTTAAATGCCCACTGACATTAGTGAGAGGTCTTGAGTGCTGGTTCCACAATTAAGTATGAGCGCAAAATCCGCGAATTTACCGAGAATTCGTAAATCCGCGAGCGGCGGATCCGGGGGCAAAGGTTGAAGCCTTGAGCTGCCTGGCCTGTTGTAACTATTTTACGATGGCGCCGGCAAGCTGCCAGCGCCATCCTAAAATAGTTACTAAGTTAGCTTCAACAAGAAGCTCTAATAGATAAAATAAAGCAGGTGCTCGATTTTATCTATTAGAGCTTCCTGTTGAAGCTAATTTAGTAACTATTTTAGGATGGCGCTGGCAGCTTGCCGGCGCCATCGTAAAATAGTTACAACAGGCCAGGCAGCTCAAATTCAGTGACTCATTCATCAGCCCAAAAACAATCGTGCGCGTCATCGAGGCTGGGCAGGAGTGCCTTCTTCCCAAATCTACCGTCGAAAATCAGCTGTGATGCTGGATAGAGGCCTTTGCATCCTTGACTTTCACAAGCGCAATCCCTTTGCTGTTCCTGTGACCAGGAGCTTCTGTCTCTTCATCTACTGCTCTGATCGGTCTCACACCTTTTAAACACACAAGAGGCATGTGCACTCGCATGGAAGCCCCGCCCACACACTCGCGGTGTGCACCGTCTTCCCGCCATTGACCCACTATGATGGACAGCTCACCCAAGGGACCCCTGCGCCCCTCGGGGCGATTGCATAGTAACACACACATGGTCGCTGGAACTAGTTGAAGCTCAAAATCAGTGACTCATTCATCAGGGCAAATCCGCAGATCCGCAAATCCGTCGATTTTGCGGATCCACGATCCGCAAATCCGCAAAATCCGCGGATCGTGGATCCGCAAAATCCGCCCATGCTTATCCACAATTGATGAGCAATAATGTCTCTTAACTTTAAGATGCCACTATCTTGGCTCCTGGTAGTGACAACATGTTCTAAAGGCATGCCAGCTGGTGTGTTTGATTTGCCAATAACATTGGTGTAGGCCCTCTCTGTCTTAGATGGGGTACCGGCACTCTTGACAAGCAATCAGCAGGATTCTGATCTTTCCCTGGACAATTAAGATTGTATAGTTGTTTTCTTGTACACCGCAAAGTTCAATTTGAGGAGGCATTATGGCTTTGAGATTACCAACTATTGTTAACAATGCTTAATGATCAGTCACTATTGTGAAAAGCTTTCCATACAAGAATACATGGAAATACTCATGAGTCAAAACCATTGCTAAACTTTCTTTCTCAGGTGGCAAGTATGCACATTCTGTTTGTGACAGGCTTTTACTGGTGTATGCCACTATATGTCTCAAAGAATTTGCTGTCCATTGTGCTTGGCAACGATGGTGCCTAACCCAACAGGGATAGCATCAACTATAACCTCTGCATGAAGCTTGGTATCAAAGTAGGCCATTTCAGTGGAACTCTCAATAGTTTGCTTGAAATTTTGGAAGCTCTTCTCACATTCGTGTGAACAATGAAAAGATACATTCTTTTTTGATCCTTCTCATAATGGTGCATTGACCGTAGAAAAGTCATGTATGTATCTAGAACAGTAGGTGGCCATTCCAAGAAATGATCATAACATGGAAATGTCTTTTGAGGGATTTGCAGTGGATAATGCTTGCATGTATCTGGCTCCGGATACATGCCCCCAATTAGAAAAGACATTGCCAAAGAATTTCAAACTTTTCTTGTGGAATCCACATTTGCCAGAGCTAAGCCTGCATCATTTAGCAAATGACATACTTGCAAGAGAGCTTTGTCATGCTCTTTTTGTGTGCCTCCAAAACCAATTTTTTTTTACTATGGTTAAATGTATTTACTACAGGTGTATGATACATTGATTGATGTCTTGGAAAGGTTCTGTAGCATTGGATACACCAAAACTCAATCGCTTATAGCGAAACAACCTAATATGCATAGAAAGGTTTGTAATGCACTTGGATTTTTCTTCAAGTTACAATTGGTAATATCCTTTATTCAAGTCAAGTTGAGAGAAGAACTTCGCACCATTCAATTGAGTCATCATATCAGCAATGTGCGGACCGGGATGTCTCTCTCGCTCAATTGCCTTGTTGGCCTGATGCATGTCAACGCATATGCATATAGCTTCTTCACTAACTCTTTTAAGCACTACTGCAATGGGAGACACCCATGGGGTTGGACCAGTGGAGTGTTCAATTATGTCATTGTTAGAACTGCGGGTCTCTAGTTGGCAATGGTATACACCATAGTCCAAATAGGGACCCTTGCTTCTAAGTCAGTATAATGGGATTACACTCCTAGATAACACCTGATCACCCCCTTGGTAGCTTGGCACAAACAGACAGGCTTATCTCAGAGGCAGTTTGTTAAGCATTTGTGAATAGACACAGTAGTACAGTGAAAACACTACAGACGGACACAAGACAGGTTTTATAAAAATAAGTATTCTTTATATAGACTTAACACAAGACCACAAACGACAAAAATCCACAATACTGTACCTAAGATTGACTTAAAGATGATAGAAGTTGCTTAGTTCAAGTTGGTGATAAATGTGACCCAGTTCTCACAACAGTACCTGGATGCGTAACGCAGAACAAACAAAAGGCTTGCAGAGTGGGAGATGCGTCAGTTCCGTGCTTCAGGGAGATGATACATCGCGCCTCAATGCTTCCGCAGAGTAGGGGATGTATCTTGATCCTTAGCGGTTCAGGGATGATGTGTAGATTCTCGTCCTGCGGCCTGGTTGCGATGCGCAAGATGGTGCCTCGATGCGGTGCGACACTCCGGGTGCGATGCGATAAGATGGAGCCCTTGATGTGACGATGCGACGACGAGCCGTACATGCCCTGTCAGCCTTGCGATGACTCTGTACTTTGGAGCCACGACAGTCCCTGCGACACGCTTCTACGGTGATGCAATGGCGACCCTCTTGATGGCGGCACGCTGCTCTGGTGATGCGACAACTACACCTGCGGTGGCGACATGCTTCTTCTCGCTGCGTCACGCTTCCAGCTCCCAGCGACATGCAGGCTTCTGAAGGTAGAATTCCCAGCAAGGAAATTCAGAGGGGAGCTGGTGGTGAGGTCTTTTGTCCCTGAGACTTCAGCAGGAGGCAAGCACAAGTTCAAGCCCTTGGAGTAATATTTTGCAAGATGATGAAAGTTCTTTTAAAGTTCCTTCTCCTTTCCTTGGCAATAAAGAAACCACTGCTGGCCAACCGAGCAAACAGCACACTGGCAGAGGGGCAGTCCAAACTCTGCAGCTTCCTTGGTTCTTCTCCTTGTCAAAAGGTTTGTCTTGTTCCCAGAAGTGATCTAAAGTTCTTGGGTCTGAGTCCCAATAGTTATACTACTTTTCTCTTTGTTCTCTGAAGGCAGAGGGGCCTTTGCCCAGTCCAAACCAAATCTGGACCACTCTGTTGACATTACTCCTTCTTTCCTTTCACAGTGCAGGGCAGAAACATCAGACACCCCACAGGAGGTGGAGCCAGCATTGTGGAGGGAAAGCACAGCCCTGAAACACTTTGTTGACATGATTCCTTCTCTTCTTTCACAGTGCAGGGCAGAGACATCAGCCACACCCCAGGGAGTGGAGCCAGCATTGTGGAGGGAAGGCCCAGCCCTATTCAGGTCCCAGGTGCAACTCCTCCCTCCCATCTAGATGGAGCTCTCCCTATTCACCACTGGGCTGACTCATTCTGTCTCCTGGAATCCCCCAGCCCTGTCACTCAAACTCCAGACAAGGAATACACAACCTAGCAGAGGCAGGCTTGGATAGTTAGACAAGAAAATACCTACTTTCTAAAAGTGATATTTTCAAATACAGAATGTTCAAACCAACTTCACTAAAAGATCTATTTTATCATTCTGAGTTCAGGCATACTAAACTCGAATTTCTACCATGTTCCCCTACCATGTATAATCGTAGGATTATAAAATGCAATATTCTAGCTGCCCATTCTGGCCAATGGAGAACAGATAGCCTTGCAATAGTGAAAAACAAAAAATGGCTGTAATTCACTATTAGGACATGCTACACACACCAGGACATGTCCTAACTTATACTTACAATTCACACTGCCCTTGGGCCTACCTTAGGGGTGTCTGATATGAAGAAAAGGGAAGGTTTAGGGACTGGCAAGGGTGCACTTGCCAAATCGGCATGGCAGTCACAGACTGCACACAGGCCATGCAATGGCAGGCCTGCGACACTCTTTACAAGCTGCTTCTGTGGGTGGCACAACGAGTGCTGCAAGCCCACCAGCAGCATTTGATTTACAAGCCCTGGGCACACATGGTACACTGTAGGAGGGTCTGACAAGTAAATCAAAAAACCCAATCATTTAGTCAATATTTAGTACATTAATTTTAACATAGGGAGCACCTGCACTGTGGCACTGAATAGCAGTGGCACAGTGCCAAAGCGTATAACTAGCAAAAACATATCAAAAACGGAGGAGGAAATCCAACAAAATGGAAGGGAGACTTACGCCAATGATGCCAGGTCTAACAGTCATGTTTCCGGAACAAATGATGTTGCTTTTCAACAGCTTCTTGCAAGTGAAACACAACATGTCTTTGTCTTTGAACAACTTGACAAAGATCCTCATTTATGTGTAACTTTACTTTCATTGTTTTGAGTTTTCCTAACCCATGAATTGGGGAAGGGGATTGATGTACAATTTCATGATGAACATTTATATTGTAGTTCACTGATGTCAGTCCCAAATGAGCAGCAGTGTTGAAACTCAGCAAATAGGAACTTGAGCTGATCCTTGGAGTACATGAATAGGTGCTTGTACCACAGTTTTCTAATGCTTTTTTGTGGCTGCAAAGGAACCTTGACTCTTTAAGGGCATCAAAGCAGCCCGTGTGAATACTTCAGTTTTTGACTTTGTAAGTTGTGGTAACATAGACAATTCTGGATACTTCTCCTCTGGCATAATATTTATCTACACACCGCTGTCAATCATAAATGTGAATAAAACCAATGTAATTTAAAGTGATCTTCGGACAATGTTTGAATGTTTTTGCTGCATTTTCGTATACATTTTCTTCACTTTGGATTTTCCTCACATTTGACTTATCCCCATGTGCATGCCTTTTGAAGTAAACATCGAGATTGCACAATACTCACTTTCACTGGAAACTGATGCTGAGGAACTCTTTGTCAATGATTTAGATGCCAATCGACTTTGTTCGGCCTCAGTGTGAACCGTTGGCCTTTTGGGAGCGTGTCGAAAATCACTGAGGTAGTATTTTGTTGGCCAGTTTGTCTTCACTCTGTAGCACACTAAGGTTTCTCTTTGTCTTCAAAGTCATCACAAAATGGCTTGCTCTTCCATAGCCAATGCATTTCTGTCCAATCGTGGGCAATTTCCTTTATGTGGAAATGACAGTCCACATCTGTAATTTGTTTTCTTTTTATGGAGTGAATTCACTTTGTGCCCCTCTGTCTTGTACCTTGGCTTACTTTTCATGCTCATTACTGTCGCACTTTGGATGCTTCCAGTGTCCATGTCAGTCGTTTGACGGTCAGCACGCTCTTCAGCGCAGGCAGCCTTGAGGACTTGCTCCAAGCTCAGAGTTTCCTTCAGCATTCAACATCGAAAAAAATCTGAAAGACATCTATTGATTACTCTGAGGTGGGTAGCTTCCACATTATTACATTAATTTAATTTACAATGCTTCATCAGAACATCAAGTCTCTTAACAAACTCATCGATGCTGGCCGGACAAGATGGCCGAACAGTCGTAATTTTCGGAGCTCCCGCTGGTGACAGGGAGATCCGCCAGAATACTGGGGTGTTGAACCTGCACTAACCTCACGAAACAGAGTCCTACTTGAGGAAGGTAATCCGGAAGAGCCTAAATCGGGAAGAGTGCTGCTCTTGGACCTGGTCGCAAATATTTGGCCCCTACAGTCGGACCTTGGTAAACGCAGCGTGCAGAGGGGCTGAGTGAGCGGCGGAATAAGGGTGAGTCCCCATACACTTGAAGGGACAGGCGGAGGGAGGGAATTGGATTCACTGCCCAGCCAAGACTAGCCATGCTGGGTGAACAGACTCAATGGTGAATCGGGGTGAAAAGAGGCAAAAGTAAAAGGTCTCCAGGATACCTGGAAAGTACCCCGGGAGCTCTTAATAGAGCTAAGTGATAAGATGACAACTTGCAGAAGTACTGCCTGAACTGCTGACTTGGGGTACTGGGGCTCATCCCGAAGACACTGGATGAACGAGGCATGTGGGCCCATAGTGGAAGATCTTCCAGGTGAGCTATGTGATACTTGTATTGGCTTGGATAGGGATTGCCATGGTCGGGGTCTTTGGGCCAAGAGAACAGGAAGACCAGTGACAGAAGGTACCTGCGGTTGAGGCAACAGCGATATCCATCAGTGACTGAAAAAGACCTGCATCAAGCTCCTGGGGCATGAGGATATTGTGACACACCTAGGGGGGCCACTAGAATAGGAGAAGAGAAAAATACCCCCCAGCCTGCAGTCCTTTTGGGGATCTGGACCCAGTGAGACCTAATACATCAATATGGTGAAAGATAAAGGCATCCTTGTACAGTCAAACAAGATATCCAACTATGCGCAGCCATGTCCACCAGAATCAGGGCACAGGCGGCGGACACAGCGGCACAAGGAGAGGATGCCATACACTCAATGGTCCTGGATCAATCACTGGCAGATATCATGGCGGTGATACAGTCCACTAGGAATGACAAAGTGTATAAAATCAACGAGGTGGCCATTGACGTTAATTTACTATGGAATGACTATCATAAAGTCACAAGCAGGGTCACTACAAATTAACAAAATGTAGAGGCCCTACAGGCAGACGTTAAGCTGCTGAAGGAAACTGTCACCAAATTTTCAAAGTGAGTGTCTACACTCGATGACCGAACTGAAGACCAAGAGGGACATTCTCGAAGAAACAACATGACATTTGAGGGCTTCCCGGAGGAACCCTATACAGAATTGTTCCTGAATGATTGGATTGCTAAGGTCCTGGCTCCCAAGAGACTATCAACATTTTTCAACATTGAAATGGCACATAGGGCACTGGTTCCTCCCCCACGACCCGGGGCACCGCCATGGGCTTTATTGCAGGCTTTTTCAATTATTGTGACTGGAATGTGATACTGCAGGCCTCTCGTCACAGGGAAGCACCTTCTCATGAGGTGCATCGCATTGCTATTTTCCCGGACTACACACAGTGTGTACAAGATCAACGGAGTTCATTCATGACCGTCAAAAGAAGATTACCTTGATTGGGCGAAAAAGTATATTCTGTTATTTCCAGTTAAATTACAAATAGAACATAATTGAAAAGCACTGTTTTCCTTTTATGCTATGGAGGAATCTGAATGGCTAGACTCTCTGTGGGGACACAGTGCACAGTGGAGTGGAGGCTCGCAGAGACCAGAAATGTCAAGAATCTTGGAGTGAGGAGGGAGACAGACCCCCTACAAAGACACATTGAACAGAGGTGGATAATACAGGTTGATTCTGGGTGTATTGCTGCAGTTGGCTGATCCCTTCTCCAAATCTAATACTGCCACACAGAACTTACTCTTGTTTGCCACTACCTCTTAAAGAACCCGCCATGATCAGTATGCTGAAACAAGAATAACACCTAAAGCACTCAGATAAGTTATGTGTGGGATTGATACTATGTGGTACTTTGGGGGGAACTGTTCATGGTACTTATCCCATGTGGCCGGCGGGCTAGACCCATCCCCATACCGAGTTTGAGGCATGCACGGGGACCCCTGAGGTCTCCACCTCACACCACGAAGAGGTCCTGACCACCTGCAATGCAATCAAGAGTCGAGTTATCAATACTACAATCCAAAATGTCAAATGGCAATGATTATAATTAGGGCTCCCTGTTTTCCACTTTTACTGATTTTTACAGATAAATACAGACAGAAAACATTTATTTTATTTTTAAATGTGGATAAAAATGAAAATTGGGTTGCTTTTTTTTAGTTCAAAGTATTTTATTGAAAAATAATGTGTGGATTGATAACAGCAGTAGATATGCACAAGGTTGATACTGAAATTTGCATATTTTCATGTAAGTACACTGATTTATCTTCTGCGAGTGTTTGCAGAACTGAAACCTGGCAGACATTCAAGCATGAGTGCATATTTATCAGTTAAATAAATGTGGAAATATACTAATTTCAGCTTAATTAAACCATGAAACCCAACAAAAATATGGATAAACACAGATCAAATTAGGAAAAAATTAATATGGATAAATAAAGACAGAAATGGCAAAAAAATAAATACCGTAAAACCGGGAACCCTAATTATAATTAGCTGTCGGTTTTAGGTATAAACCTATAATAACTGATAAAAACCCACCGGAAGGGAAATAGCCCTCACAAGTGTAAACATATAAACACTGAAAAAAACTTGCACAACCACAAGCTAAAGCCATTCAAAGAAAGGGAAAGGAGAGTGAAAGAGTCATTTTATTTCTTCCTGAAGGGGCAAATACAATGTAACTTTGTCATATATGGTTGCACTAAGAAAGACTAGGCTAACATTATTCTGCTTGAGTTTTGTTGTTTAGGGATGTCCCTAAAGTATTGTTTCTTCTTCCTTTTTACAGTTTTGTGGTCTTTGGTCTAAAGATACAGGGGTTAGAAGCATGTTGTAGGTGTTGTTTATTCAGGAAATATCAAAATCATATTTGATTTTTTGACTATGCTTGAGTCTTTCAGGGAAAGGAAAAATTTAGGTTTCATAAGAATCTTTCCTAATATGTATCATCACATTTACCCACAGAGAATGTGTAAAAACCCTTGATACATTGGCCCCCTTCTCTAGTGGGTTAGTATTGATAGTAGGTGAATTGCCAAACACACCAGGCTTTCAACATTCAATGCAAGGTATAGTGGCAGGTATATGTGAAAAGAGTGCAGTCACAAAGCATCTGGGTTACTGGTGAAAACATAAAACCAGACTTTTGGAACACATGGAACGCAGTGTCACGTGGAATGCTGCTGCAAAAAGTTCTTACCAAGTTCAACAAAGATTGGAGTGATTTAGTTCGTATTTGCAGTGATTCAGCTACCTGTATGAAAAAGAAGTGTGATGACCTGTCAAAATCGATACTTGAGCTGAAGTGCTTCCCTGTAAGAGATCCTTGCAACTTATTAGATGGTATGCTGAAAGCATCTTTAATATCTTCAGAGTTAATCACTAATGCTATTGACTTTTTAGTCCATTCTGGGGCACTGTTTTGTTATGCACGGAAACTAAAACGCAAATAGTTCTCATTTTGTGCTTTGTGTAGCATCAACAAAAGAGTCATCCCAAATGTGTCACTTTGATGGTGATTCTCAGTCCTAGAGGCGATGAATGCTATATTATCCATGAGGCAAGCACTCTACTGCATTCTTTGATTTTTAAAGGAAAGCATGACTACTGTAGTGGACATAATAAACAAATTAGAGTCTGAAAACACCCGTGTCTACCACGTGCTCCACATAATTGGTGAAGATGTGGAACATCTCCTTGAAATTAGAGTGGGCAACACTTTTAGTGACTTTGGCACTGCAACATATTCCATATTAGAGGGCTTGCCACTTGGTAAGCAAAGAAATGTTAATGAACAATTCAGAAACTTTTATTTTACAATGTATGAGAAATAGCCCTTCACCAAACATGGCATTTGAAGTCAATTGAGCCTCAGTGTGGTACTCTGCACCAGTTATAGATCCCTTCCATAAAGGGAGGTTTTCTCCAGAGTTTCAAAAGTGCTACCTTATTTTTGACTGCTTCAATAACTCTGAGGGCATATGCACTCAGTTCAACACATATGTTGCACAACCTGTTACAGAGAATCACAATCTCCAGCTGCACCAGTATTGGCATGGAAAGCTATGTCATAGCCCAGAGTTAGAAAATTGTGCACTGGCTATTTTGGTGTTGCCTGTCTCTAGTGCCAATGTTGATAGGGCTTTTTCACAGATAAAAGTTTACATTGGAAGGATAGAGTGAGCATGCATGACCAAAGACTCAGTGCAGAACTATTGTATGGTGTACTACGATAAGTTTGGTTTGTAAACATGTATTTGGACCTTATTTACTTTGTACGTACACTATCTATATAACATGCACTATCAGTGCAGAAAGCAAGCAATAATAAAAGCAAAAAAGTTCCATAAACACCTGAAAAACACTGTTTCTGTTGTTTTTAATGGCACGAAAATGTGTAACCACTGATAACCACTGTTCTTTAAGGTATTGAAATCACTTGAAAACACTAAAAAAAAAACAGAATTTATCAAAAATAGAAACTGAAAACAGGAAAGCCTACTTATAATGTTACGGTGATCAATAGTTTGGATGGTTATCGTTTTAAAAGAAATTGGGAAAGAGGGTTTGGGGGGTGGTTCCTACAACTCTACTATGGGGGAATGGGACTCGCATCACTGCCAACGGGTTGGGGGTGGAGGGGTTGGATAGGAATAGTCGGGTCTTCAATTGGTTAAGTGGGAGGGTAGGGATCCCAGGCTAGAAGGTCATACTAGCATCACCGTATATGTTGAAATTGAAGTGGGAACAATGGACACAGGGTAAATGGTTTTTAGAACGGCAAATATGGTTCACACATGATCAAATTACTTACATGGAATGTGTGGGGATTAGCAATGTTCCTTAAACCGAGACAGATGTTTTCTTATTGAAAGAGGTATAAGATATCAATAGCATGTCTGCAGGAAACATACGTATGGGGAGATACATTACCATGCATAACACACAGATGGAGGGGGCAGAATTATGCTCCTTCTTACTCTGGGTTCACTGAGGCGCCCTCATCTGTATCACTCCGAGAGTCCCATTTCAGCACCTCCACCATGTAGTAGATCTGGAAGGGTGATTTGTTACTATGCATTGCAGGCTGGATGGGCAGTAGATTAGCCTTATCAATGTATACACTCCAAACTCTGAGTGCCCGTACTTCTTACCTGCAGTGGTCGGTGCGGGGACTCCTTATATGGGGGCAAGGGTAATACTGATGGGGGACGTTAACTGCATATTGGATGGGGTATTGGATAGGGAACCCCCAAACAAAACACTTAAGCAAGGCTTACAGGGACATTAAGAGATACTCTGGCAGGAAAGGGAATGGAGGATATTTGGAGAATAAGGAACCCAGGTAAAAGAGCCTTCTCATGTCACACTCCTGAAACTAAAGCATTTAGCTGGCTGTATCAGTGTTTGTTGAGTGGCGATTTGATCCCTGAAGTTCAATACATATCATGCCTAACTAGATATAATTGGGATCACTCCCCAGGACTGCCTACTCTGGGTTTCAGACGTCCCAGACTGGCAATACCTACTTGGCGATTGCAGGCTAAGGCATTATCTGATCCACCATTCACATAGATGATTGATGAGGAACTTACCAATTATTTTAAGGACAACTGGGAGATGACATCTAGAAGGGCATCAGAGTGGGATGCAATGAAGGTGTTGGTTAAGGGGTCATGTATTACCTCATATGGGATGAGGCAGCAGCTGGAAAGAGATGTTGCAACACAGGAAAATAAATTAAAGAGATTAGAACCACTCCTCCATACACACCCTCAATGTATATTAGAAAGGAGTAATGCCCGTAAGGACCTGCTGGGGTCCCTACACCTTATAGAGTTTTTTTATCGAGGGGCATACAGACAATGTCTGTATATGAAGGGGGATACATTGGGGGCTCTACTTGCTAAGTTAATAAGAAAAAGGAAAAAAAAACTCTTCGATGGTCTCACCTGGTCTCTGGTGTTCTTGACTGAATATATATCTTTCATAATCCACATTTGGCACAGGATTACACTTAATAGTCAAGGCAGTTTTGATTTGATTGTACTTCACTTCACCTTTTTGTGGTATCTCTTTCATGGCTTCTTTCAGTCCTTCACCAGCCATGTTCCTCAGATACTTATAATCGTTTTATCATCTTGTTCATCCATTACATCTATGAAATCTTCAAAAGCCTCTCTTCATGTAATCCATCTATTGCCAATATTGTTTTTCTTGGCAGAGTCAAATGCAGATAGACTTTTTGAGAATGCAGCAGCTGTATACGCATTTGTGAACATTAGTGGTCTTTCAGGCACTTTGTGTGAAACTTGATCAGACAGAGTTTCTTTGTCACCTTGTGAAGTGCTGGATTCTGTGTCAGCCTTAATAACTTTTGGGGCTTGGCTCTTTACCCTGGATCTCCATCGGAGCTCTTTATCTGTTGTCTAGGGAGTTGTGTTTGGGCCCCTACACAGCAGCTTTATTGGTGAGGTTGATGGAGCAAAGTTTCACATATACCGCAACTTGCTCATATTCAGCTCTCTCAAAATTACCTGTAATATATTAATCAATATGTTTTGTCCATTAATACTTGCATTACACAACATATTTAGTAAGTTGGGGAAGCTTGACAATGTGCTTTTACTAACAGTAACCTGAGTGTCCTAAAAATGGCCACCGTAAATGCGGGAACTGTACTGCGCATGTGTCTGCCACATCTACGTGGTATTATGACGTCCTTTGTTTTTTGGTGTGAACTTCATGCTAATGCTTATGCTGCTGCTTGTACTAAACTTGTTGGTTCTACTTAACTATTCATGCAAAAGTTAAAATTAATTCATGGGTTTAGAGTAGAGATAAGTGGTATACAGTGCATTCATTTATTTTTGTATTCTAATGTGTCTTTCTTTGACTTTGTTAATAGCTCGTATTTGAGCAGAGGGTGGCCTGAACAACCATTTTGAAAATATAAACTGCGCATATGTACCGAACTTTGAGAGACCTCGAGCCATGTCATTGAACCGATGCCAGAAGTTGTCTTTCCACCAAAGCGCCTGGTAAAACTACAACCTCAACCTGGGAATGGAAGACAAATCGCAACTGTATTAATTTTGTACCATAAAATCAAATAATATTGGTGGGCGCAATAGAGTCATGGGAAGATAAATTGTGGGCGGAAACACCAGGACTACTGATCTCATTGGTGTGTGCACAGGATTTGTTCTTATCCCATGGGCACCTGATTAATCGGGAGCCTGGTCTTTTTGCCCCAGCCTGTGGCCAGGATTGGTCCTTGCACCATTCTAGGTAAATATAATCTTTGTGGTATGTCCTTGTGCTATTTCCCTTTCTCACACTTCCCAGGTACCAATTTTTAAAGGTGTTACTGTTATTTCTTGCAAACTTTATATCTTATTAGTCATTTTCTTACTTATGAAATTTATCATCTCTGTAATTTGGATGAAGACTCACTTAAACTTGCAATGATAAAGGGTTAAAACTTCTCCCGCGCCAAAGGCAAGCCCGTCTGCACCGGTCCGCGCCTGTATGAAGCCTGGGGCCTGTCACTATGCCCAAAAAAATCCACTACATTACCACTGATTTAATAGCACTACATAAACTGCTCTCCACTCTCAACGCCCTGACTTATTCCAGCTTAAAGACTCAGGGGATCTTGCTGCCTAGAACAGGATTCCTTGAATTAGCTACCTTCCAAAGAGCAACTCCTACCCAGACTTTAGAGCGCAATGGCACTCGAAAGCTCTCTGTCATCTACCTGAATACCCGTTCATTGGTCAAGCACCAATTAGACATCTTCCTGTTGCTCAAATTTGAGCAACCAGACTTCCTTTTGCTCAGGGAAACATGGTTATATCAGGAATCCTCCCCTGACATCTTAGCTGCTCTCCCCTCTGACTATCATATTATTCAAGCCAACCACCCCAGGGGAAAGTGGGCGGAGGAGTAGCTATCATTACCCGTCATGATTGTAAATACTCTACGCTCTCCTCTTTAGATTTACCCTCAGTGGACAATCTAGTGCTCAAACTTGAATTCAAACCGATCACGACCCTGTTGGTGTGTGTCCTGCTTTATAGGCCTCCTCAAAGGATGCCCCTGTTCCCTCATTCTTCAGGTGAACAGGTTGCGCTCCTAGTCACTACCCATGGGAAGGTTATGCTGATTGGTGACTTTAACTATTGGGCCAATGAATCATCCGGTGGTTCCCAATCGGCCGAACTCAGTGAGCTTCTCTCTGGACTAAACCTGGTGCAACAAGTTACCACGGCCACAGACATCAAGGGACATATCCTTGATCATATTTGGACAGTCAATATAGCTATGTCCTCTGCACAGTATCGCCTTGCACCTGGTCTGACCACCATTTAATTAAATTTACTATTCTTGACAATTGTTCTATTAAACCACTTTGCCAAGGAAGTGGCACCCGCAGAAACTGGAATAAATGTGAGAAAACATTGGGGCATATTACCAAGCAATAGCGATAATTATCGCTATTGCTTGGTTAGAGACAAAAATTTACCGCTGAGCTGCGGCGATTTTTATCGCAAATAAACCTTGGTATTACCAAGGTTTATCGCAAATGCGATAAAAATCGGCCTCAATGCATGAATATCACTGAAAAATCAGCGATATTCATGCATTACCGAGCTAATGCTCTTAGCCATGTTATCCACCTCCCTTTGGATAACATGGCTAAGAACTGCTCAGGGCAGGTGTTAGCATTTGGAGATATTTGCGCTTAGCGCGAATATCTCCATAAGTTGGTAATAGGAGATAGTCACTAACATCTTGGCACGCCCACTTTGCATGTCATTAGTGATAAATATCACTGACATGCAAAGTGGGGCCCAAGATGGTCGCTATCTCCTACTAGCTGTCGCTAACTGGTGTTAGCGACAGCAAGGTAATAGGGAGATAATTTTATCTCCGCTTTCTTGGCTTTTAAAGCTCCTTGATAATATGCCCCATTATTTCTTGATTCACTCGCTAACTCTCTCCCCCCTTTCAATTCTTCTATCAACCAGGCTGATGAACAGCTTATTAGCTGGTTGTTGGCTGCTAGCAATAAAAAGAAAGCACATGCCCCCGCCGTCACGATGCTCATAAGTGGTTTTCTGACGAGCTGAAAAAACAAAAATTAGCCTTACAACAACTGGAAAGAACTTGGAGATGCAACTATCTACCCGAAGACAAATGTCTCTATATAAATACCATGAACATTTTTTAAAAATCCATCTTGACCGCCAAAGAAGCATACTTCTCCTCAAAAATGTTGTCTACTACTAATCGTACAAAACAGATCTTTTCCATAGTAAATGAGCTGTTCAATCCTGACAGAATCTCTATCAAACCTGAACCTTCTCAAAATTTCTGTAATTCTCTGAACTCCTTCTTCATCGATAAAATTGCAGTAATAAAGGCCAGCATTCCAGTTTGTAATGATCTGTCGTTTAGCCTGACCTCCACCCAAAATCACAGCACTTTTACGCAATTCCCTAGAATCAACAAGCCTACTTTTGCGGTCTTGCTCTCTAAGGTCAAAACGGGCTCTCCCACCGACTGCTGCCCTCCTAGCATTGTGAAAGAAATCTTTACTACCCTTCCCAGTCCTGCACTACATCTCCTGAATCAGTCATTATCCCAGGGCACTGTCCCCGCCACCTTCAAGGAGACGATTGTCATTCCTCTCTTGAAGAAGCAGGGGGCTGATCCTCAATTGTTAACGAATTATCGCCCAATCTCTCTTCTTGTCTACCTTGCAAAGGTCCTAGAAACCTATGTCACAAGATGCCTTACTGACTTCTTGGAAGAATCTGAATACCTTGATTCTAATCAAGCAGGGTTCTGCCCGGCTCACTCCACCGAGGCAGTGATTCTCACAGTTCTAGACACTCTCCGTGACATGGTCGATGGTGGTTCTCTGCAGGCTCTTGTCCTGCTTGATTTCTCCGCGACCTTTGACACTATCAACCATAATCTTTTGGTTGATCTTGTCAGAGACGCGGGAATCACGGGACCTGCCCTTGGCTGGATCATCTCCTTTTTGAAGAACCGGTCGCAAGCAGTTAGTACAGTGCCGTTCATCGCTCCCAGAGTAAGCATTTCCTGCGGAGTCCCCTCTGTTATTTAATTTGTACCTCCTCCCCTTTGTCCGAGCCCTGAAAGAATGCAAAGTCGGCACTTTCAACTATGCAGATGACTTTCAAATCATCTTCCCTATCAGTAACTCCCCGGAGTGGGTCCACACTTTCCAGTCCACCATGCTGTTCATTAGTCAGTGGATGAACAGCAATCATCTTAAGCTCAATCCGGACAAGACTGAGTTAGTCCTTACTGGCAGCATCACTAAGAATCCCTGGGGGCCTCACTTTTGGCCCAGGGAATTAGGCCAATCTCCCTCGCCATCGAATTCGGCCAAGAGCCTGGGGGTCATCATTAGCCAGGACCTCACGATGAAGCCTCAGATAGGGTTAGTGATCTCTACCTGCTTTTTTCAACTCAGGAAAATAAAAAAAATCTCTAGGTTTCTTACCTATGAAGCTCGGATTCAGGTAATCCTTGCTATGGTTATGTTTCACATTGACTACGCCAATTCACTTTACTTTGGTATTCCCCTTTATCTTTCTAATCGTTTACAGTTGGTTCAAAACCAGGTGGCCCATTTGCTTGTTCACCAACGCAGACAACTTCATGTCACTCCCCTCCTGAAGCAACTCCATTGGCTTCCAGTAATCCAGCGTTGCGCCTTCAAGGTTGGGTGCCTCATTTTTAAGTCCTTCAATGTCAAAAGCCCTAAATTTGTGAACAACTTGATTCACAAGCATGTTCCTATGCGAAATCTTCGCTCAGCACACAAGCTACTTCTGTCTACCCCCTCCTTCAGATTAAAGCGCACTGGCGGTGCCAGGTTTGCTATTCAGGCCCCCATGCTTTGGAACTCTCTTCCCTCTGAAATACGCATCTGTACAACTCTTCTCAGTTTTAGAAGTTGTCTTAAAACTTGGCTATTTTGTCAGGCTTTCCAATTGCGCATCTGAACTTGAGTTCTAAGCATAGCAGTGCCAAGAAACCTCCCCAGGGTATGTGCGCTTAATAAGTTTATTTATTATTTTTTTTTTTTCCTCATTTGCCTTCTCGATGCCCATTACTCAACCTGACCACCCTGGGCTTTCCACCTCATTTACTGGTTGTAGAGGAGGGGGCTCTTAAGAATAGAAACTCCCATCCAGGGCAGGCCCGACGAAACTAAAGGAGTCTACTGCCACAGCGCATCAGCCCCTACCCCACATCTTCTCGATAACAAGAAGACTTCCACCAGCCAAGGCAGGCTAAGGCTTAATCATTGGATTTATGCTTTATCAAAACCAAAAACCAAAACCCCCCTGCCCTCACCCACAATGAGTCAAAAAAGGAGTCCAAAATGTACATCTCTTTTTTGTCTGATCAGAAATGTCAAGTTTCGCTGAGTGTCTCATAGCACGTAACCAATCTGCTACTATAGGCGAACCGGGGGAGACCACGGCACCAGTAGAAGACGCCGCTTTGCGGTCCGCGCTACCATCTCCGGACCAGGACCGCCCGGGGTATCTGCACGCAATTGCCCATACCTGCCAGAACAGAACTCATTGGTTGAGAGGCCGACTGCCCCACCCTTTTGAGGGTCCCCTAATTCAGTCCCCCACTGCTGGGGAACAGACCTGAGTGGATGAGATTGTAAAGATCTACCCGGCACCCCTGAAACTTTGATGTGGATCCCAAGAAAATTCTCTGGGGCGGACCCTTGAACAAAAACGATCCCCAGAAGATATCTAAGAGCTCCCATGCAGACTACAATATATGTAAAAGAAAGGAATCTCTTAGTCCGTGGAACCCCTGGATTCTACCCCTCCCTCCCAGGACCATCCATCACTCGGAGGATACTACATATATCTACGCAGTGATCTCCCTGAAGTAGAATCAGATTCCTCGAACCCTGATTAAAGTATCTGTCCCACTTAGTGTGAAAAAGAGTGTACCTGTCCTTGTCCCACCCCCTCCTGTGGCCCTCCTCGCCCTGATGAAGGTGCAGCCTAATTAGGCTCAGCATCTAAACGCGCGTTGGCGTGCCCACATGGATGGCACCTATGTAGTCTATGCTTTACCATCTTGTTCATTGTATATTGCCTCCATGTTACAGTTACAGTTCTAGCGGCCATTGGAAAACCCCCTTCTGCAGACTGCCATGTATTTCCCTAATGGTTTATGTATGAATGTGTAAATATTGTATTGCTTGAGGTTGTGAGTGAGAGTATCTGCAGTGGCTGACTGTGGGAGTGTGTGGGATATGAAGGAATGTACGTTATTTCAAAACTTTTATGACACGCTGTATATTAGATTGTAAACCAATGGACGTTTGATATGTTTTCTTTAAGCACCTATGTGGAATCCTTTATACAGAGTTTATCTTAATCCATGATAAATAAAATATATATATTTTTTTCAAAAAAAGATGTATGGACCCTATGTGAATCAATGTCAGCTCTGATACGTAACCTTCTGTCACCCCTCGTTTGAATGTGAGGATCCCCTAGTGGGACTCTGAAATTGACCCTGGCAGGGTTTCCTTCATTTCTATTCAGTTGTTACTTTCCCCATTTCCTGCCAGTATCCTAAAGCCCTTCCGGGGAACCCCCTTCTATTTCAGAACCGGGTGAGACCCACAATTTACAAATCTCTCTTTGTGCCAAAAGTACAGAGTAAAAAATAAAGCTTAGAAGTGTCATCCGTGGCCTTACCTAGTAAGTCTAGTCTTCCAGATATAACTGACTCAGGGCTTACCTTGATCTGTAACCAAAGGGCATTCGACAGACAGCTACTCACGGCCTTCCAGAATGATTGAATCTTCGGACATAGCATGAACATAGGCAG
Source organism: Lissotriton helveticus (assembly GCF_964261635.1). NCBI lineage: Eukaryota > Metazoa > Chordata > Amphibia > Caudata > Salamandridae > Lissotriton > Lissotriton helveticus. Next base: position 669,395,136 of record NC_136057.1, read on the forward strand.
ATCATCTTCATTAGGACTGTTACACTTGGGACACGCCACCATACCGCCTGAACCAAATTTAGAAAGTCTTCGCGGAGACCAGTATGCCCTGTGCAACGTGAAACAATGATTCCTCCTTAAATTCGCAGGCTTAACTATTTTATAAAGCATAGTCAGTGTTATTTGCCATTGGTCTTCTGTAGCGATCTCAGGCAAGCTGTCACTCCACAGGGACTCAGGTAACTTGAATGGGCCGTCCTCCATTTCTAGCATCAGCCATTACCAAAGTGATATTTCTTTCTTGAATACAGCATTAGAGAAAAGCTTATCCCCAAACTCGTTGTACAGACCAATTTGATCACCCGATGCGGCCTACCAATCTGTAAATACTTAAATCTGGAGAAACAACGACCCCATACCTCCTCACAATGCCCCCAGAGAACTAGCTTTCCATCTGGAAACAAGACCTTCCACCTCTGCTGACCCATCTCTTTTAATGATTGAGCCAACACATCTCTGGACCAGAGTGGAGATCCTGGCGCATCCCAAATCATAGCCATTTTGCTGTATTAGTGAATTTTCAAAACTCTCCTAATTCTGAACCAGGTCTCAGCTATGTCTCTTAAAACCTTTAACCTGACCTTTTTAAAAAAATTCAGATCAGCGAATTTATACATAAAACCTTTTTCATTAAATTTTTGTTTCCTCAGCATGGCTTCAAACATTTTCCCAATCACCGTATTTGGCGGAATATCCAACAGCATCCTGCTGTTTTCAATAAAAAAGCCTATGAATAGTATTGTAAATCCGGAGCCGCTAAACCTCCTTTAACAAGTCTTCCCCTGAGCTTCTTCCAAGATAGGCGCAGTCCTTTTGATGCCCACAAAAAAGTGCTAATCTCACTTTGCAAGCTTGCAAACCAATCCCTCTTGAACATCAGGGGATTGTTTTAAATAAAAAAGTTAACTTGGGCGACAGCATCATTTTAACCAGGTTTGTCCGACCAAATATTGTGAATTGCAAATGCGACCACCCTCATAGGCTGCCACTCATCTCCTTTTTGAGCTTAGTAAAATTAACCTTGGTGAGGTCTGCAATATTCTGCGTTATCCTAACTCCGAGATATCTCATCTCATTTTTACATATAATACCCTCAGTGTTTATATTCCAGGCCATAACTTCTGTTTTTTCTATAAATGATTATATCGTCTGCATATAATCCAATCTTCCTGGACCAGCCCTCAAACTCAAAAGGTATAATATCCTCAACGGACCTTATCTTGCGCGCTAGAGGCTCTATGTATATATCAAATAAAAGTGGTGACAACGGACACCCTTGTCTAGTGCCTCGCATAATCAACACTGGCTGAGTTAGTGTCCCATTAACCAATACCCTAGAGGTAGGAGCTTGATATATTGCCGAAAGAGCTTTACTGAAATACACTCCCAGATTAAGGTGTTTTACTAATGCTTGCAGGTAGACCAAATTTACACAATCAAACGCCTTGGCGGCATCCAATGCGAAAACCGCCAAAGGAAGATCATGAGCACACGCCATATCTATAGCACCAATGAGGGAGAAGGTTAACTCTTTCAAATATCTCCCCTATTTGTGGGATAACAACATTCAGCCTATCTGCCATTATTTTAGCAAAAAAAACTTATGGTCGGTGTTAAGCAATGAGATAGGCCTGTATGATTCCGCAGACTTGGGGGACTTCCCTGACTTTAATATTAATGAGATGTTAGCCTCATTCCACGAAGGAGGCAGGGACGCATCACATAAAAATATCCCATTAAGTAGTTGACAAAAAATTGGTGATACTATCATGGCCAGTGATTTGTAAACTTCGGCAGGAAGACCATCTGGCCCAGGAGCCTTACCTCTCTTCGCCCCACTAATGACCTTCTTAACCTCAAGCTCAGTAATCTCCTGGTTCAAAACCTCGTTCAGCTCATCTGATATAGGGTCTAACAATGTCAACGAGCTTTGCACATGCTTTTCTTCCACTACCAGGTCCTCCTTATACACTTTACCAAAATAATCATTGTCTGTAATCATCAGACCCGTCTCCTCAGACTTAACCTCTTTAATCAGATTTCGAACCTGATCACTCTTCGTTTTCCACGCTAACAGCTTACTGCATCCTCACCGTATTCGAAATGAGCCGGCTGGCTTGACTCCCACTTCTCCTTAACTCTCTCCCTCAATATTCCCACTAATTCTGTCTTTAAATCCGCTAAATCTTAAAGGGACTTTTCATTAGAATCACTACTACTGATATTTTCCATACCCGCCTCTAGATTACATATCCTCTTCTCAAGGGCTGTAACCCTTCCATAGTTGAGTCTCCTTTTTTTTGCCGCCAAAGCTCCCAATCTCCCCTGTAGAAATGCTCTATAAGCGTCCCAAACAATCTCTATCCTGGCTGATACCTGATTCTTTAAAAAAAATAACTTAGTCTCCTCCTTCAGAACCTCCACAGCATCACAAACAGAGAGTATTGTGCGATCTAATCTCCAGACTGAACCTGAAGTGCCCTCCTCTATTGTCAAGTGGAGTATTATAGCTGAGTGATCGGACAAGTGAGGTCCAACATGGCCCACCGGAACTACAGAATCAACCAACCCCCTATCAAGCAGAAAGTAGTCAATTCGGTATTTTTGGGTATATTTTTTATTATGGAAAGTAAATCCTAGCTGCTGTCTAAACCTATGTCTCCAGATGTCGCATAGACCAGACTGGGAAATCAATAACCTAACCCTATTAGACATTTTAGGGTTCACCACTGCTCTACTCCCTTCAGAACGATCTAATCTATGATCCAATACTGTATTAAAATCACCCGCCATGATGATCTGTCCCAAAAAAATCAATAATTCCCAAGCCACATCATCTAAAGGATCTATATCATCCTGATTCGGACCATAGTAACCCACCAGAATAAGAACCTGCCCACATAGCCACCTACCTCCTACACTGGCCGCTTTTCCTTCGACCGAGGTATTTAGACCATGCTTAATTAAAACCACAACCCGTTTCATCACAGCTGTCTGGGGAGTATAAATGGCATGAGCTAACCAACTCTGAGCCAAAAACAGCTTCTTACTGTCCTCCCCTGTTAAATGAGTCTCTTGTAGTATTATTATCTGGGCCTTAGAGTCCTTCAGATAGTTCAAAATCAGATCCCTTCTTCTTTTCACACGCATTCCATTTACATTCCAAGATAGAATTCTCAACTCTCGAGAACTACCCCCACTCATCCCAGACATAAAGATCGACTTTCTCACACCCATCCTTCCACTGACATCAAAAAAACTCCTGAGGAATTTTCCATATTTTCCTTTCCCTGTCCCACTCCCCACCCCCGCCCCAAAAGCAACCTAGACTCCATCCCCCCTCCCTGGGAAACCCATCCAAATTGCCCATGGCTATTAAGCCCTATGGGTGCTTCTAGACGGGCGGAATTGTTAGAAAACCTTACAACTTAAACAAATAACTAATGTACATGTATGGATTCATAAACCAAGATATAGGAGCAAAATAATTACCTGATTATATATCCCCTGGTTGACACTGTTCCAAAGAATTATCGACCTCCTCAACGAAGCGAAAAGAGTGCATTTTATTATTCCACAGAACTTTTAACATCGCCGGGAACTTCAATTGGACCGAAGCCCTCAACTTCCTCAATGGCTCAATCCTTTTGCCAAGCTCCCATTGTCTGTTAGCAGTAACAGGCGATAGATCAGACCTAACCTCCACCTTTACACCATCTACTTCAATTGTTTTTATCTTAAGGGCACTAGCCAGGAACTTTTCTTTTAAAGTGTATGACATAAAATGAATCAGAATTCTCCTAGGATTAGCCCGATTCGGGTTCAGCCTGAAGGGATCACGATGCACTCTCTGAATATCCCTAGATATCTCCTCCTCTGTCTCCTCCAACTGTAACTCGATCTTTAATAACTGCACTACATAGTTCTTTATATCTGTTCCTTTTTTGCCCTCCGGAAGTTTTAAGATTTTCAAGTTATTCCTTCTCTGCATGTTTTCCAACCTTTCTACCCTTTCCTCATTTCCCTCTCTTTAATCTTAACTGCCTCTTGCTACTTTCGGTTCTCCATCACTTCCTGTCTGAGATCCTTAACGTCCACCTCTTATGCGTCTGTACGGATGCTTAGATCATCCATCTTTTTCTCTAACAAACCACAAGCAGCCCTAATACTTTCCTGGTTTGACTCAGAGATCTCAAATCTTGTATGCATCTCCGAATTAATTTTTTGAGCAAAGAAATAACAGACACATCACTACTCTCTTGTTCCACTTCTGTTGCTGTCAGCTGGATCCCCTGATCTGGCTGCATTCCCTCTGCTTCCAGTGTGCAGGACAGTACCGGGCCTAGGACCACTTACTTTGGGGGGCAGAACCTGCTGCAATACAGTTAAATTCACCTCATCCTGCACTTTTGAAGCTTCAACAACATCCTCCATCTCCAGTGAAAGGACTTGGAAGGGGATAGGACCTAAGTGAATAGACCAATCATCTGAATCTATGTCGGGTACCTCTCCCAGACCATTCCCAGCAACAGCCAGAGTAGAATCCCAGCCCAGGTTACCCTGTCTAGCTTTTGGAGATTTCGATGAGCCCGCTGATTTAGTAGGAATTTCCCCCTTCAAAATCAAAGTCTTCGGTAAAACCTTAAAAAATTACTTGAGTGAGGGGGTGACCTTGATCTTTTGCTCTAATAGAGCCCTCTTTCCCAAATTCTTGCTAATATTACTATTATTGCTGGTTTTATCAATGAGCCTTCTCTTGGCCTTAATCTCAGACACCTCTATTTCTGGGGGCAGGAGTACCAATCTGATTAGAAAAAATATTTTGTGATTCCCTGCCTGCACTCCTTAATGCGTACCTAGAGGTCCCAATTAAGCCTCTTGGTACCCCAATTTCCAAACCCACATTACACCCCTCAGCTGTAACACTTTAACTCCTTCAGAGGTGCTATTCTTTAACCCAGAAGGAGAAATATTTTGGGCTTGCTTCTTAGTACAACCATAAGGAAGGGGTACCTTTACCACCGTTGATGGGAAAAATTGGTCATTTGTTCGGTCCTGCCTGCCGACCTGCCTGTCACTCCCCCGGCCTCTTCCTCAGGAGTGGATTCTAGCTGCAGCCCGGCGTCCCTTACCGACCCCCAGCGCCGCTCTGTCCGAACTGAGCTCGGCTTGTGCTGCTGGCTCCCGCTCCGCCTCCTCCCGTAACACTCAGCCTCGATCAGCTGAGCCCGCCATACACCATACGCCGCCCGCGGCAGCTTGCTGGTTACTAACTGATCTAACTAATCACACCGCAATTGTGCCGGATACGGGGGACATGCAAAAGAAGTCAGCACTCGAACCTTTCCTCCTCCCGCCCGCTTCAAAATGCCATATGGTACACCTGCACAGTCTTCTACACACCGCCCGTCATAAACAGCACCCGCAGCTCGCAACTAGCCGGCCGCCATGTTTTCCCAAGCCCTAAAAAGATGTCTTCGTCTGAGGCAATGCAAAGATTGCTTTATAACTTTATTTTAACATAACATTTTAACATAACATTTCAGGAAAGGTAACATTGATTAAATGCTACTTAAGTTATTCTAACTCCCTCTTCGATCCCTAGGACTTATAATATAGGTGATAAGGATTGGTAAGTCATGATTTACAGGTATAAGTCCTAAAAGGACCCAAAGTACTGATAGTCTGTAAGTAAATAGAAAACGCAGGACTACTAGGTCAAAGTGTGAATGTATATGGGCCCAGGTGAGTATGGTAAATCAAGCTAGTGGTCCCGCGCGCTCTTTCAAGAAAACCGCTGTCAAAACACTATTCCTTTGACCCTTCTTCTAGCGTTGCACCACAGCATGTTGTGGAATGATGATTCATTAATGGTTTAGGTAAGTAGATAAATCTGTGTACACTACAAATCCTTGAAATCAAATAACATGGTTGGCTTTGTGAAATGTTTTGTCACAAACACATGATCAATCTCTTCTTCATAGCACATTAATTTCAGTTTAATTTGTACTGATCTATTGCTGTGCACTGATTTTGTAACCTGGTTGCATCTATCTTTAGCATTCTCACTCAGTAATGCATATGGCATTAATTTGCATACTGGTACAGTACCTTTTATTTGCGGTGGTTTCATTCAGATCCTGGTACACAACATGTAGACTTTCAGTGTTGCTTTCTTTAACTTTATGCGTGTTTGGCATTGCACTGAGACTCCACCATGCCAGTGTCGATTCTGCACTTGGACTGCAGCACACATGGCGTGCAAAAGCAGTTTGATGGACGGCAATCTCTCTGGAGGAGCACATTCAGTGTACTGGCTTTGTATCGCTTATCTTGTTGACCAGGTGTAGCGTCCTGACAGCCTGGGTATTCGCCAATAACCACGCCACACAAAGGGGCATATTACCAACGTTAAGCGATATTTATCGCTAACGATGGTTAGCAACGAATTTTTTACCGCTAAGCATCGTCAGAAATTATCGCAGATAAACCTTGCTATTATCAAGGTTTATCGCAAATGCGATAAAAAACGGCCGCAATGCATGAATATCGCTGAAAAGTCAGCGATATTCATGCATTACCGAGCTAATGCTCTTAGCCATGTTATCCACCTCCCATTGGATAACATGGCTAAGAACTGCTCAGGGCAGGTGTTCGTTTTTGGAGATATTCGCGCTTAGCGCGAATATCCCCAAAAGTTGGTAATAGGAGATAGCGATGTTAGCGAGTGTTTCCAGTCGCTAACATCTTGGCACGCCCACTTTGCATGTCATTAGTGATAAATATCACTGACATGCAAAGTGGGGCCCAAGATGGTCGCTATCTCCTACTAGCGGTCGCTAACTGGTGTTAGCGACAGCTAGGTAATAGGGAGATAATTTTATCTCCGCTTTTTTGGCTTTTAAAGCCAAAAAAGCGGAGATAAACCCCCTTGATAATATGCCCCAAAGTTTTTACTTGTCTTTTTTCTGTTGCCTGCAAGTCAGAACTAAACATTCTAAGCCTGCCTTCAACTCATCTCTTCAATGCTTAAATCACAGTCCTATGGTGTACAGTGGGAACCAAAAGAGTTCCAAGGTTCTTTTTTATAAGATACTACATATGCATGTTCTCTATAGTCTGTTGCCTGCTGTGCCAGGAAGTGTGTATTGTCTTTGTGCATATGGCTGCTTATTTGTGTGACTTCTATTTCTGAATCCAACATATCACACAACAAAATACAGTCGTTACAATAAAAAATCATACACATAATTTGAGGTATATCGATTGGATTTAGCAATGTTTATTTTCTGTCTCCATGAATGAACTTGCTGATATGCTTATTTCTTTGCAGCATTTTTTTCAGGTAGAAACTGCTTTTATAATAGTTCAATACTGACAGCCTATTTGGTATCGCTTTAACTATTGGTAATCTTCGCATACTATTGCTACTCAAACTCAAAGCTATTTTTGTTAATACATTGCAACGATGAAACAAACAAGCCCCCTCCAGTCACGCTTTTGTAAGATTGTCTCCTCTTCTTCTCACCAAAGCCCTCCGTACTCACCTCTGGTTAATCTCCCCTAGTATTCTTCCTGCTCTCCCCTTTTTTTCTGATTGCCATGGATTAAAGGGAACTGTGCGATTTTAAAGCGACTCCACAGAAGTTCACCAACTCTGTTGTAACTCGAGACAGAAGAGGGTTTATACTACTAGAAACATACCGGCAGATGTAGACAAGATGTTCCAAATTTATGTAGGAGGAACATGGAGCCAAGCATTGGCATGCTAAAGAAAAAAAGAGTTTACGAGCTATTCTTCTCCCCTAATAGGCACTTTAACCAGCAGCTGATCAATAGCATAGTCACTCAGAAATGCTTCACGTACTTTAGATCAAATTTACTAACTTTTGGTACCTAGGACCTCATTTATGAGGTCATGCGTCACTTTTACGTCGCCGGTGCGTCACTTTTTGTGATGCACCAGTGGTGTAAAAAATGTGCTTGTTGAGTCATATTTACAAAGTGACGCATCTAGGTAGATGCGTCACTTTGTAAACCCCTGCGCCACATTATACCTACGCCAAGTATAATGTATGCAAGGGGGGCGTATTGACGCAAGGAAGGGTCGTAGAAGTGACGCAGTGAAATCTATGAGATATCACTGCGCCAGTTTTAGGACGCCGTTGCGTCAAAATCTTGCGCCTGCCTCACAGCAGGCGTAAGACTAGCGCAGGCCCTTTCACATGGGGCTAGCCCCATGTGAAAGGACGAATTGCTGGAGTTGCGTCACTTTTGTGACACACTCCAGCAATGCGTCACTTTTGCGCTTACAGATACGCCAGAAATACTGACGTATCTGTAACTCCTTGCGACATGATGCGTCATACATTAAATATGACGCATCAGGAATGTTGCAAGGAGTGCGCACTGAGAAGTGACGCATCGCTGCTTTCACGCAGCGATGCGTCATTTCTCATAAATGAGGCCGCTAGTATCTAGTAAGATATGGCGCTGTTTTTCTGTTCCTCACTGCTGGTTCACTTTAGGCTTCCATTAGCTAATGCACACAATCTTGGACCATGGAGCAAGTCCATGCGTCAACGCCAGTTGGGTGGTTGCATGAAAATCCCTTTTTTCCTACCCATGGGTGTATATTAAGTATATGATGATCAAATCATAATTTGAGTCGGAAATAAATCACACCACAACACTTTGCACCGAGTTTGTCAAGACACAAGGGACCTCATATACAAACTTTTGCCGTAGGGCAGAGCCACAAGCCTTCTTGCTGCGCTGCCCTACGGTGAAAGAAAAGGCAAGGAATATGCCATGTCACTCAGATACGGCACATTCCTGTCCTCTTGCCCAGCACTGCGGCATAAGAGGCTGCCATGCCCCAACGCAGGCACCCTTGCACCATGAGCATGTCTGCGTTTGTGGGAACAATTGTTTTTTTGCAGGAAATGACAACTTCCTGCATAAAATCAGTCAACGGAATATTCCCTCTTTCTATGTGAGCTGCAGAATGCAGCACACATAGAAAGAAGAATAAACGAGGAGAAATAATGTTATTTCTCCTTGTTGCTCCTCCCCAATGCCAATGTGGGAGTCGTAGGCTTTTGACGGTAAACATCCATTACGACGTGGTCATAACACTGCAGTACCATTACAACACGGATTTTAGAGCGCAAGTCGTTACCACGACTTGCGCAGGAGGGCGCTCTAGACTAAGGAAAAGATTTACTATTCCGACACCTTCCCTACTGTACGTAGGCTGGAGTTGGAATAGTAAATCATACTATTCCTAAGTCCAGCACCCTACAGCGCAAGTCGTGGTAACGAGTTGCTTTGTAAAAGCTGCGTTATGATGGTACTGCGGTGTTATGTACCGCGTTGTACCATCATACATCCATTTTGACGTATTCCCAGGTTAAAAAATACTGTGAATCTAGGAATGTGTCAAATGCCATGGATGTTATGTGGGAACACCCACTGTGACACCCATATCATGCCTCCCTATAGCAGGATGAGGCAACACAGTGACTTGCGCTTCATTACCCCAGTTCATATATACACGGCCATGAAAAGCCACACATGGTGGCTTTATGCAGCTTTGTAGACATGGCCCTGCAGTTTGCGCCGCTGGACCGTCACTAAAAGTGACATTCCGGTGGCGCAGGGGCCTTGTAAATGAGTCCCAAAGCGGGCACATACTGAAAATGCTGCCAATGCAGAATGTGATCTCCTGAATATGCTAAATAACTCAAATTTGAATCCCTCATTTCCAACATCACTGACTGTAAATATATTAAAACTATTCTAACCCTCTTGTTCATATTGGTGGGGGTTGGTGAGGTAATAAAACCGATTCAGAATGTAAACGGATCAACTGGCCGAATCTAGAAGACACTTTAACAATAAATCACTGCCACAAGTTTTAATTCACAGACATTTAAATAAGTAATACCAGGGGAAATGTGTAGGGGAAACACACCTTGAAAAACAGAAATAACATGAAACAGTTGGGATTATTTACAAGAATTGCAGCTAAGTAGTTTTCATGTTGGTTAGCAGCAATTTTTTTCACTGCTACTGATTGTGATGTGTGATGTGATGTGAAAATGCACTTATATAGCGCACTACCACTCCAAGGAGTATCTTGGCGCTTCAAAACCTTATTACAGCATGCAGCAAAGAGTAGATGGCGTAACTAACAGTCCACAGAAGGGGGGGGGGATCAGATTAGTGCTAGGCATCCAGAATCTGATAGGGAGTATATCCATGTTTTTAATAGTTTTCTGAAGTTTTGCTCTGTTACAGATTGCTAAATCCTAACACTATGCTTGCAACATATTTATAAGATGACGCTACATGGCGTTAGGATCAGCTAGCGGTCGGAAAATTGTTACTACACTAGTGTCAAGGTGCTGTGGCATAACAAAGGACCCCGCAGTGCGGGGGAGCCCTAACCTCGAGGGGGCCGCCTCCGCGTAGTGCCCTGACCTGGGAGCTCCCAAGTAAGGGGTCAATTCCGACCTCGGTCGTAAGGGCGTTGAATCAGATTTGGCTTTGTCTAACCTGATCCGGAGTCCTTGTTTCTGATCAAATCGTTCCCTGTTCTGCACAACCAAGTATGATGCCTGGAAACCCTTTGCCTCGACCGAATCAGGTCTGAAAGGCATTCAGCGAGATTTGAACCTTTTCAGAGCCAATGCTCTATAGACTTGGTTTCTGAGCGAGCAAGTACGATGAACGATTCAGACAGCCTTTATAATTCGGTTTGCCAGGAGCAAAAAGGCTGCCGGAATCGGTCTTTGGGGGCCCGTAGCAGTCCTCCTTTCACCCAGGACCCTCCATATTGGGCCCTTGGGGGTATCCAAAGGACCGACTCCCCTTTCCAACCATGCACAGTGTGGCAGGCACCATGGGGTGCCCCCCACAGGGTGCAAAGTTTTGCCCAGTCACCCCTTTCTTCAAGGGGAGCCTGTGTTCTTGTTCGGAACACAGGCACCCATTGAAGTCAATGGGAGCCTGACCAAATCGTATCCATATGCATACAAATGCATCGTACTCGCTCGGTAGATCCGAGTTGCATGGAAAGCAATTTGGAACTGAGTCATTTGGTATGGTTTCTGAACAAGATAGATCGGAATCGGGCCCTAAGTCCGGACGGGGACCCTTTAATTCACTTTGAAGTTGGTCCCCCTTAAGTTTCGTTACACCACTGTCAAAGTGGTAAAAAATACAGGTTAGCATTAAAAAAGTGTCAGCTGGTCACATAGCAGCTAAAGAATTCACTTTAGTCAGCCCAACATCACTAGAGGCAAACCGAGCTTACACATACACCTCTAAGGAAAAAACAAACACCGGAATGAAGAATGGAGCAGCTAGAACCAAGTTCAGCAGGGGTCAACAAATCCCCCAAAACCAGGATGACCAGTCAGAGTCCCAGGGGAAGAGTAAATGCAGATTCAGGGCCTTATTTATGAAAAAGTGTTGCATCTCTGGGGAAAAACCAGTGATGTGTCACTTATCATTGCTCTATTCAACACAGAGCTTGAGGGGTTACATGCGGATCAAGTCAAGCCCCCCACTCAATACTGCACAATATAAATGACCTGACCTTTTTAGGTTGAACAGGTTACTTTTGACCTCACGTATATCTGTAGTCATTAAACCTTTATGTACTACACTGGTAATTGTTAATGTCCCGATATGCCACCATGGGTCCCTGCTCTCTTTTATGTTGTGTTCCCCAACTGTACCCATCCTGGTGTATAGTGCGGCACTAATCATTCTACACTGTTGTGAAAAAATCAACACATATAGAACACAAGAAAAAGTGAACAAAGGTATGAAGTGCCTTACGGAAGTAACCCCATTGGAGTCCACTGATACGTTCTCACCAGTGGACTCTGGTTCTCATCATTAGCACTTCCATACCAAACACAAAAGTGTGAAAACAGAAAATATGTAAATAAAGTGCGCAGGTGTAGTGAGCAGATAATATACCCAGTCAGTGAATTATGGTTGACTGGTAAAATAAGCAATAGGACGTGTCTCCCTGTTGCTTAAAATCCTGACCCAAAACAAACCCACGGCACAGAATAAAGGACGATAGCTAGTGTTGGTTTAGCTCGTTTTTAATATAATAAGGGGGTCCAATTAGCAGTAGGTTTCACTTTGTTTTGGGTCAGGATTTTAACCAACAGGGAGACATAGGGAGTACAGATATACGTTAGGTCAAAAGTAGCCTGTTCAATCTAAAAGGGTCAGGTCATTCACTTATCATTGCGCCATCTTTGCGCCACCATGGATGCACTATATTTACTGTAGGGCGCTCCATGTTGCAAGGACTCAAGAGTTACGTCAGGAATCTTGGCGTATCTGATGTCGCAATAATGCTGCATTGCTAGGGTGGGACGGATAAATGATGTAACTCCAGCAAGTCCCATGTGAATAGCACTGTGTCACTTGATATTCAGTCAATGCCTCGAGTTGTAATTGTCAACTTTTACTAATATCGAGTTTTAAATATCGTAACACAGAATATCGTGGTCAAAAATATCTACTTTAAGGTAAGAAATATAAATGTTAAAAATTTAGAAGTCATTAATATCGTTTGCAAAACTAAATTTGTTTAAAATATCGATTTTTAAATTAGTGTTGTAGCAGGGATTCTGCTCTCACTCAGAACTGTGCATAGAGACCTAGAACCTCAGTGAATTAGGGTGTGTCAAAACTCACCTTAGTAGCCAAAATCCCCTACCAGACTAGCAATCAGTGTCTCATTGGTTCTTCCATAACCCCAATGATTAGACAACCCAGAACTTGGAACTTAGAATACCTCAAGCAACGTGGAACACATGAACACTCTTTCGTTATACTCTCATACCAGTCCAGAACAGGGAGTAAAAGGAGACATGAGCAAGTTTGAAATATTTTTTTCTAATGCCATCTTCTCATACGCAGTATCTTAGCTAATACAAAGCAAACATATTATAAGCAACAAGATTATCGGCATAGTTACTATTCCATAAAATACAAAGGGAGAAAGCATATTACAATATTAAATGGAAACGGGTTAGAATACACCTATATCTCACCCTCCCTTGCTAGTAGGTTATTTTATATCTACAGAAGGTCTCTTGGGATTACAAGAGCGGCCCCATACCTCTGGTCCTAGCAGAAATGGATCACATCAGTTTCTGCCACAGCTCTCTGCATGCAAATGTTCTCCAAGTGTGTGTGATCATGTCTATGCAGTGCATTATTAAATGCGCCAAATTCAGAGGTGGCCACAGCTGCATATATGTTATGTCTAGAACGTGCGCTGATCAGTCTGAACAACAACCACTGTGTTGAAATAACCTTGAAGACCTCGGCACTCACTGTTCAGACAAATCTTACCAAGCAAGGCTGCTAATATAGAAAAACATATTATTCTCGTGTGAAGCAAAACACTCTGCTAAACTCTAAACATTTATAATAATGTGTGCCGTGTGCAAAGGCAGCAGAACGGAAAAATGGCATTTAAACTTCTAATAAGCTCATGCCAACTTAACACAGTGTAAAAGCAAGGCTCATCCCCATGACATTGTTACATATTTCAGTATATATTTTAAATGTATGTGATGTATTTTTTTAATAGGTATCGTTTATGTTTTTTAATATACGTGTAACGTTTTTAGTAGTTATTAGTTTTATTTTAATTACATTTTGGGATTTTTAGTTGCGTAGCGGGTTGATAGGGGGATCTGGTGGGAAGTAATTCAATTATAATAAATGAATGAGTATTTTTTATTTATTAATATTTATTTAATTGAGATTTTATAATGTTAATTGTGTTTCACATTTTTGGGGTGAAGTTTAGGTGTGAGATATGGGGTTTATAGGGATAAAGGGTGGGAAGTCATATATTTTTAATTAATTAATAATACTTTGTTCATTAATATTAATTAACTGACAATTAATTATGGTAATTTTGTAATTAATTTTAGCTGTGGGTTGTGAGGTGTGTGAGGTAAATGGTGGAAAGTAATTTATTTTTAATTAAATAATAATTAGTTGTTAATTAATATTTATTAATTAATTGACAATTACATATGGAAACTGAGTAATTAATTTTGGTGGGAAGTAATTTATAAGTAATTAATCAATAATTAGTTGATAATAATATTAATTAATTGATAATTAACCAGAGTAATTGTTTATTTATTTTATTTGTGTGGGTTTTGAGTTTATAGGGGTGAAGGGTGGGGAGTAAATTAATTTTACATACTTCATAATTAGTTGTTGAATACTGTTAGGTATTTAATTGATTTTTTTCAAATTGTGTAATTCCTTTTTTGACAGTTTAATTTTAGGTGTGGGTTGTGGTGATTATAGGTGTAAAGGATGGGAAGTTAATGATATTTTATGTGTTTTAATTTGTTTTTTTCTTAATAATTTTGTTTAATTGTTCAGATCGCGCACTGGCCATTGATCTATGCTCAGGCAACAGGAGGGCACCCTTGAGCCCAGTAATGCATGTCATATGCAAGTATGGGCAATCTGCGCTAATGATAACATATTTAGCATGATAAAATGATTTTCTATCCACTGCGAGTTTACGCATAACTTATACCAGGGGCGCAGTAGTAAGAAAGTAGCGGTTTCATTTGTCAGCCGTCTATCATGTTTTCTAACGTCCTACGTCAGGTGCTTTGCACGACAACAGATGCATCGTGCCTGGGAACATCAAGCAACGTTAACAGATTTAGCTACAGTATGACACCAATACTGCTCCATAATGTCCGATACTTATTTGCCTACCTTTGAATTACACACTGTTTTATTTAAAATTTTAATAGGACAGTTGGTGCATTTAAGCCTGTTAATGTGCATTCACATATATCTTAATTTTTTGTGCAACATTGTTTTCCAGTGCGATAATAACTGTTCCAAAATGTCTGACTCACTATTCTACCAAAGGGTGTAACCACACAGTCCGTTGTTTATTTTGTGCAACCATTGTTTTACAGTGCGATACTAAACTGTTCCAAGATGTCTGACTCTATAATTTGCCAAAGGATGTAACCACAAAGTCCCTTGTTTATTTTCATGAACTGTGTTCGTGTAACTTTATTAAGTGAACACATTACCGTGCACCTTTACACGTGATCAAGGCTTGGTGCCGAAACGCGTTGTGTGAATAAATCGGAACTCGAAGAAATTTGGGCTGCCTGTTGTCTTCCTGAGAGCAGACGCTATTTTCGTTTGTTTGAACATTAAATACTGGCGTGCTTCACCGGCATGTACGCCCCTCTTCGTTGGGTCCCAGCGCTCCAGTAGAAGCTTTTGTTGGGTCACATATATATATATATATATATATATTTTTTAAATTATTTTTCATATTTTTACTTTGTTGATATTTTGTTTGTTTTTAATTTTGAACTCACTGGAGAGAGAATAGTAAATGTTACACCTCCGCAATCCAACACTTTCCCTGTTGTTGCACTGACTGGAGTGGGAATAGTACATTTTACACCCACCGCAATACAACACTTCCTCATTGATGCACTTACTGGAGTGTGAATAATAAATTGTATCCGTCCGTTATCCAACAGTTTCTCCACTGTTGCACTGGAGTAGGAACTGTTTCGTAACCAAGAATTTAGAACATATTCTTTGCCCACTGGGGGAATGCAATGTTTTTACAAATGACTTCCTTATCAAGCATTATGTTTTGAATGTTACGATCCATCTGCCAAGATACATGGAGGCAATCACTGTATAGACTATTCTGCAAGGGTTATACAGATCGCCCACATTGGATTTACTTGGCCAATCTGTACTAACATCACTATGATTTATTGTATTTGATGTACATTCATTCATGCAACCAACAATTTTCTGTATGTCATCTTACTTGATCAACAAGACAGTTGCCTTTGTGATTGCAATGTATTCGTTATATGCGTAAATTGTTGTATATACTATGCTGCAGTAAGCGTATACTCCAATATGGCCACCATGTTAGGGCAACAATGAGCCAAGCCTGATGTACAGTCAGTTTTTTATGCCAAAACCATGTTGTATTTATGCATCACAGTACAAGCATTCACTTATGTGAGTAAGGCCACCTGACATCCGAAATGCGTTGTGGAGGCAATAAATCTTCCTTGCATCTCCAACTTTGTTTTTCACTGAGAGCACGTTTTACCTACATATATATATATATATATTTTTTTTTATATATATATATATACCGCGCCTTTCATTTGAAATGTATGGTTCATTATATAAACGTTAATCCGTCCATCTTACCGCCAACAGTGAGCAAGGGCGGCCACGCCCGAAACGCGTCTGTTCGATGTTCTTTGATTTTGCACCCCTGCACTTATGATTAAATAAAACAACGATGGATTGAAGACTGGTTTCGGAGCGTTATTTTGAGTCCGTGCGCTGGAGAAAGTGCTTGGGAGGTTTCTTTGCACCAAAACCGGTTGGAGTTTCATATATATATATGTATATATATATATATGTATATACATTACCTACTGGCGGTCGCCAGTAGGTATATATAGTTAGGATTTTTTCTCTATGGGATTTTTGAAAATTCTATGTCTAATAACTTTGGCGTTTGTGGACGGAATTGGCTGAAATTTTCAGGAAAATGGCACATTTTGTTTCTGAGCAGCCCTTGAAAATTTGGGGGGGGTTCGTCAAGGGGGGGCTGAGAAAAAAGGGGGGTCCCAAAACGTGTTTTTAACATTGAGTTTTCCATAGGGCGGTTGGCCTCACTTTTAGCCCGGCTGAATGGATTTGCACGAAACTTGGCAAAATTGTAGGGACTGGTAGCCCGATGTGCCTTTTGTAGGTCTCAATATATGTGCTCCAGTGGATTTTGAGAAATTAACGTTTAAAAAAAGATATATATCTGTAACAGCGGACCTGGCAGCGTCCCAGGACGCGTACTTTACGCGCAACGGAGCTTTGTGAAGCGAAGCTGATTGGTTCTCCGGCGTCTGTCAACATTCCAAAAAGTCCGTAGCGGCCGCCATCTTGTCTCTCGGTAGGATCGAGAGACAAGAGGAGGTCAAAACAAAGGGGGAAATAACTATAAGGGGGCATAGTAGATCCTCGCTGACCCCCTAGGTTTGATGTGGAGGTTTTAAAAGGGCCCCGCGGGGCAAAAAAAAATAATAATAATAATAATCGAACGGCTGAATGGATTTACACGAAACTTGGCAAAATATTAGGGACTGGTAGCCCGATGTGCCTTTGCTAGGTCTCAATATATGTGCTCCAGTGGATTTTGAGAAATTAACGTTCAAAAAAAGATATATATCTGTAACAGCGCTCCGCTTCGCGTAACGGAGGTTTGCGAAGCTGATTGGTCATTCTGTCACTGGGCTATAGTTGGGCTACATCTGGCTGATATTTGGGCTACATTTGTTTTTTTGTGTGTCTGGCGGCCATCTTTGGGCTACATTGGGCTACATTGGGCTTCATTGGGCTACATTGGGCTACATTTGGGCTCCAACATATATATAGGCCAATGTAGCCCAATATATATTTTTCAAAGTTAATTTTCGTAAAAACCACTGGAGCATATATCTTGAGACATAGCAAAGGCACATCGGGCTACCAGTCCCTACAATTTTGCCAAGTTTCGTGGAAATCCATTCAGCCGTTCGAGCTAAAAGTGAGTCCAACCGCCCTATGGAACTGAAGGAAATGAATGGGTAATTTGTAATTAGCAAATAGCTAATCGCAAACTAGGAATGGTAAAGAATCGCTATTTATTCCTTAAAGTTCGCTATTTAGGAAATGCAAAAAACTTTGATGATACATATGGCGGTTCATCTCTAACAAGATAAGAAGCATAGGGATACATTTATGATGACTGGCGCATCACCAGGGATGTGTTAGTCATTCTGTGCCGCTGTTCCGTCACCTATGGTGTGCTGCATTTACAATGCGGCGCATCATGGGGCAAAAACAGCACAGATGCGTGATGTATCTGTGCCGTAAAGGTGGCGCATTGCTGGAGTTGTATCGCAAGTGTGATGAAGCTCCAGCAAGGGTCGGGGGTGCCCCTGTCGCAGGGTTTCTGTTCTCACACAGAACTGTGGACAGAGGATTGGAACCTCGGCGAATTAGGGTGTCCCAAAACTCACGTTAGTAATCAAAAACTCCTTAGCAAGCTAGGTACAGTGTCACATTGGATATAACAAACTCTCAATGTTTAGACAATCCAGAATATGAACTTATAGTACCTCAGGATACGTGGAACTCATGAACAGTCGGTCGTTATATATTTCTTAGAAACCAGAACATGGAGTTAAGAAGAACACATGTGTATTTGAAATGTTTATTTACTAATGCCGTCTTCTCAGGCGTAGTATCTTAGATAATACAAGTACACATATTATCAGTAGCAAAATTACCAGCATAGTTACTAGTACATAAAAAGCGAATGGTGATAGTATGTTAACATGCTGTAAATGAATAAGAGTTAGCAACACTTATAAGCAGCCGCGGGCCGTGGAGGGAGTTACGGTGAGGCAGGGAGGCGGGGAGGGGGAGAAGCAGGGTGGAGAATACAAGTACACATATTATCAGTAGCAAAATTACCAGCATAGTTACTAGTACATAAAAAGCGAATGGTGATAGTATGTTAACATGCTGTAAATGAATAAGAGTTAGCAACACTTATAAGCAGCCGCGGGCCGTGGAGGGAGTTACGGTGAGGCAGGGAGGCGGGGAGGGGGAGAAGCAGGGTGGAGAATACAAGTACACATATTATCAGTAGCAAAATTACCAGCATAGTTACTAGTACATAAAAAGCGAATGGTGACAGTATGTTAACATGCTGTAAATGAATAAGAGTTAGCAACACTTATAAGCAGCCGCGGGCCGTGGAGGGAGTTACGGTGGGGCAGGGAGGCGGGGAGGGGGAGGGGCAAGGTAGAGAGGGCTCCACCCTGCTTCTCCCCCTCCCCGCCTCCCTGCCTCACCGTAACTCCCTCCACGGCCCGCGGCTGCTTATATCTCACCCTCCCTAATACACATATTATATTATTTGCTAAGAAGGTCTCTTTGTGTTGGTTTAGGGCGTGCCCATACTTTAGTGTCTTAGATTTGAAGGAATCACATCAGCATACACCAGCTCTCTCTTCATGTGAACCGCATCAACTGTTGTGTATGTGTGTTCGGCAAAGCAATATAAAACCCGCCTCATGCCCAGAATTGGCAGAAGTTGCACTTATGTTATGAGTATGAAGTCGTGGAGATCAGACCTCATAACAATTCTGTATCGTGTTGTTCTTGAAACTTTAGCACTCGCTGTACAGATATAGTTTAACAAGCAAAGCAGATAGTAGAGCAATAACATATTATTCTCATGTAAACCACGATGAACTACTAGGTGGAAAGCTAAAGCAACAACTAAGTGTCGTGTGCAGAAGTTGCAAAAAAGGAAAAATGGCGTTTAAACCGGTAATGAGCCCATGCTAACTTAACACGGTGTAAAGATATCCAGGACCTAGATGACACCTCCCCATGATCCGGAAACGAACTGAATAAGATAATAGAAGTGCCATCTCATGAGAGCAGATTGCAAGTTTATATGTGGACGGTCCGCAAGGTAAAGCATTAAAAACTAGGAAAATTTAATGCTAAAGAAAAATAAAACAGCCAAGTACTTTATCGAGTCTTAAGCCAATAGGCAAGGTAAATAATAAAAACTTGACAAATAAGTCAATGAATTGTCAATGAAATGCTAGTACTCAGCATATCAAACATGAAAAAGGTCTATGACATAACTGTGTATGCAAAATAAGCTGCAACAGCCTCCAATAGGAAGTCACCGTCTTCATCCGAAAACAGTTCAGCCATCCAATTTAAAAGCGGAAAAGAACATACGTGCTCTCCCAGCACCGGATCCTCTATCACCATCAGAGGACAGCTCGGTGGGTTTTCAAGAAAGCTCTGTTCCAAGAAAGACTGTGCTGCCGCCAGTAAATTCCAGGGACCAAGTAGTCCATGCATCAATGCCACAGCCATAATCCTTTCGCCAGGACAAACCAACTCGTGAGTAATGATAGGAGTCATCAGCTGATTAAAGTCGACGTCAGGAGAAACCGGTCCGCAGAGACACAAATCAATGGCCCAATCGAAATCACAGGTCAGGCAGTGAAATACAGGCTGGACACAGGTGAAGTAGGAGAATCGAAAAGATAATCCATATGCCGTGCTTAATATCGCCAACGGCATTGTGCCATAATATTCTAGCATGCGATTGCGGAACAGTGTCAGCAGCTGCAGGGTGGGAGGTTGCATAGGAGGGACATCCATATTTAAAAATGTAAAAAAGCACAAGAGCGTCCGCTGGTAATGCAAGTAAAAATGCCAATCCACGAACCAGAGTGGAGAAAATAGAATGAAAGGAAGCAGGGATGACTCCAAAGATTTTCTCAAATGAAGTCACAAGACCACTGGTAACAACTTTAAAAAAGTGCGCCAGGGTCTTTGTGGAGGATGCGTTAAAGATATTCGGAACCATCTTGCTGAAATTGAAAGGCAAATCTGAATTGAAAAGGGTCTGCACCTCTGTACGGGTGTTCGCTATGTGAAGCACGAAAGTTTCACGGGCCGAACTCAAGGCCACCTCTCTCTGAGACAAAAGAGCTCTTATTCTTGCCATGCCGTTGAAATCTGTCCCAAGGTTGGTATTTGTGGCCAGATTGAAAACTCCCTATGTTCATGTGTGGGAGGAAATAGAACATTTCTGCAGCAAATAACCCGTTCACTTACTGTTACGATAAAAGGAATACTTTTAATTAACTCAGAACAATCTTCATTATTGAGCATCAAATAACTACCATTTTCCAACAACTTGAACGTGGGGATGATAGCAGGAACTGGCGTGCCTTGCAACACGCAAGCCATATTTGGTCGGTGTTTGTTGCATGAACCGTGTAACTGTATGTGCCTACACATTAGTGAATGATCTGGCGTCTCAGTGCATTCCTCTCCATTCAGATAAACTTCTTGATCATCTTTGAAACATCTGTATGTGTATGGAAGCGACCAGACCTCATGAAGAAAAGCACTACCTAAAGGTTCATAACGACCTATTGGTATATATTTCATACAATTTGAAAACTTATATAAAGCAAAAGGCAGCGTTATTAAACCGTGGATAAGGCACGTTGCCAAAAAACCCGCAATCCTCTGCTGATGATGTCACTGAGCATGTCATGAATGATGTAATATGTGACATCATCAGCAGTGGATTACGGGTAATAGTATCTCTAGTTTACTCCCCTATAGCTGTCTTTCTTTTAACATAAGTGTCTGTTTCCTTCCCTTATACTTACTGTTTTTGGTTCGCTTCTGGTTCACGTACCGGCGAGCGAACTGGGAAGCGAACTAAGAGAAATAGAGGTTGGCACAGTTCCAAATATTGTACCAATTTTTTAATAACGGGGAGGTAGTTCTGAAAAGAACTTTTTTTTTTATTGTTTTTGTTGTTTTATATTTTTTTTATTATTTTTCGGAACATTTTTTTACTTTTTTTGAATTTTTCTGAACAGTTTTATATTTTTGGGGGTTTTTCTTGGAGGGGGCAATGAAAACGATTCATTGTAAAGGGCTCAACAGGAGCAACAAAACAAAAAAAGAAGTATTTATTATTTTGGGCGTTTCGTACAAACTTGCATATGATAGTCAATAGCTCTGTTGATCAGAGTGATGCTTTTTTCTCCGTAGCAAATGAATCCATCGCAAAATACGCAGATGTGTTTTACTTCACCAAATCTCATTTGTATATTTGGCACCATCTCCCTGCCCTCTGGTCCCGTTACTTCCGGTACAACAGATCTTCTGGCCATAATAGGGAGATTATCTAGGTCGTTCCGAAACTGTGCAGCACTGTAGTTGTTAGGATGCCACCTAGTCATATGGCGATGCATTGTGTAGTTTCCGAAGCTGTATTTTTTGTCGGTCCCTCTGGACAGTCTATCTTGACATATAAGGCAAGTTACGTATCTTGCATTTACTTTTTTCTGACCTTTGGGAATTTTAAAAAATTGCCAAATGAAGTTTTCTTTCCGGTGAGATGTCCTGGGCTGCTCAGGCAAAAACTGCCTCTCTTCGTGCTCGTCGTCCTGTTCCTCTTCTTCCTCTTCTTGTTGAATTATAACTTGAGCAGGTGGTCCACTCTTCCTTGGATGTGGTGGAGGTGATGGGGAAGCACCAGCTGAAGCTACTAAAGAAGCCATTGCTCAGTGATCACAAAGGGTCTTTCTCTCACAATGATGAAAGTCAGAGTGAGGAAAAAAGGAGGGATTTTCATCATTTGGGAAAAACAAGAGTTCTCAACCAATCAAAAGTGTTCATTTTAGATTATATGACCTAGTCTTACATCATTAGGAAACCAAAAGTGAAATGAACCAATGAAAAGTGTTATTACCAAGTCACATGACTTGCTGTGTTTACGTTAAGCGCTTTGCAGGGCCTCCCGGTTTGCTTCCAGAAACCTGCGCTTTGCGACTCGCTTCGCGTACCAGTTCGCTAACGTAGCACGTCATATGACGTATCACGCGAGAACGTGAAACGTCATGCGGACGGGAGGCGTCACGATGTTGTTTTCTAACGCGGCACTTGCGGTAAAGAAACGTTTACCGGCTCGCGGTCTATTTCGCGGCATCAAGGTCAGCTAACGGGAAGCTTCCCGATTCGCGAAGCGGGAACGAAGAAAAAAAAATATTTAAAAAAAAAATTATTCATAAACATATAAAATATATTTTTGGATTTAAAGAAGAATACATTTTACAGCTACAGATATTAGCTGTTAAAAAACCAATGAAATTCACAGAAAAAACCATAGGTTATAGACCATATATAGTTAGGAATTAGCATTTACAAAACCTTGAAAATTCACTGAAAAAACCATAGGTTATAGACCATATATAGTTAGGAATTAGCATTTAGAAAACCTTATTTTACTCACACAAAACCATTGAAATTCCATATATAGTTAGTTGCACTAACTATATATCGCGCACCCGCAATCCACTGCTGATGATGTCACATATTACATCATTCATGACATGGTCAGTGACATCACTGATGACATCACTGATGACATCTCAAATGACATCACTGATGACATCATCTAGTGTCTGTGTGTTTTTGTAAAGTTTAAATACGTTTTACATATTGAAGAATGAGTGGATGTATGGAAGACTGAGTGTGTGTGTGGCTGGCTGGGAGGTGTGTGACTCTGTGCATATCAATGTGTACTTGTATCAGTGATTGTATAAGAGAGTAAGTATGTGTTAGTATATGTGTGAAAAGTATGGTGTTCTGTGTTTAACTATAGATGAGGAAATCGAAGTGTGATTGATTCTTCACAGGACTGACTAGGTGTATGAGTGCATATGATAGTGTTCTAATATTAACTGACTGTATGTATGAGTAATTGTATGGGTGAATGAGTGAATGTGTGTGTAGACGTACGAATCAGTGAGTGCGTATGTAGTAACTGGTATTGGTGTGTCATGATGTCATCAGTGATGTCATTTGAGATGTCATCAGTGATGTCATTTCAGATGTCTTTAGTGATGTCATCAGTGATGTCACTGAAGTATGGTGTTCTGTGTTTAACTGTATAGATGAAGAAATGGAAGTGTGATTGATTCTTTACAGGACTGACTTGGTGTGTGAGTAACTCCATGGATGAGTGGCAGTGTGTGACTGTCTGCATAGGTGTATGAGTGCATATGATAGTGTTGTAATAATGAGTGACTGTATGTATGAGTGATTGTATGGGTGAATGAGTGAATGTGTGTGTAGACGTAGGAATCAGTGAGTGCGTATGTAGTAACTGGTATTGGTGTGTCATGATGTCATCAGTGATGTCATTTGAGATGTCATCAGTGATGTCATCAGTGATGTCATTTGAGATGTCATCAGTGATGTCATCAGTGATGTCATTTGAGATGTCATCAGTGATGTCATCAGTGATGTCACTGACCATGTCATGAATGATGTAATATGTGACATCATCAGCAGTGGATTGCGGGTGCGCGATATATAGTTAGTGCAACTAACTATATATGGAATTTCAATGGTTTTGTGTGAGTAAAATAAGGTTTTCTAAATGCTAATTCCTAACTATATATGGTCTATAACCTATGGTTTTTTCAGTGAATTTTCAAGGTTTTGTAAATGCTAATTCCTAACTATATATGGTCTATAACCTATGGTTTTTTCTGTGAATATATATATATATACTATATATTATATATATTTCTTTGATAATTAAGCGCAAAACAATGTTTATTTATATTTCCATATATTACATGCGCTTGACATAAGATGAATTGAATCTGTGTTAAATGAAACATTGAGAAACCGAACATGAATAAGGATACATTTCAGTACACTATAAGATGGCCACTAAAGTGAAGTCCATTGTTTCTTTTGATTAGTATGCACAAGGCACTTTCTATGTTTATGAATTATGAGCACTGTTTTATTTAAACACTGAAGAGTAATGTTGTTGTTGACACTGACGAAGGCGGAAAATCTGAAAAGCGTTTGTCAACTTTTGCAGAAACAATTGAATAAATGAAAGTTACGCTTTGACCCTGTGTATGGCTCCTGAGTGCACTCGATTGAAGTAGTTCCTGGGATTGTGTAACTGGCATTTGTGGAATATTATATATATATCCACAAAAGTATGTTGCAAATGCTTGAGCCTCTTCAAGTGAGGAGTGGTCAGGGAGGTAGTGAGCCTCATATATCTAGCAAGAACTGCAGCAAATCCAAGTATTAATCACCCCGGAAAATGAAACAGAGCTGCCACTCGATATTCCAGCAGAGCATATGTTTTATTTCACACAGGGACAACCAAGGAAAAAAAACAATGCGTTTTGGAGTTTAACCCACTCCTTGCTCACGGGTTAGGCAAATGCTCACTGACCATGTCGTGAGTGATGTAATACATGACATCATCAGCAGTGCATTGCAGGCGCGCAAGTTATAGTTAGCTCAACTAACTATAACGGGCGAATTTCTCTGGTTTTATATGAGTCAAATGTCCAACTAACTATAACGTCCCTGAAACCTATGGCTATTTTGTGAATTTCAAAGGTGTTTTAAATGCTAATTCCTAACTATAACGTCTGTAAAACCTATGGTTTTTTCAGTGAATTTCGAACGTTTTTTAAATGTCAATTTTATATTTTAATATTTATAAAACCTATATTTTTTCAATTTTTTGGTAATATTTTGCAACTCTATTATACTTTTATTTATTTTAAAATTATGTAATGTTTTATATCTTTAAATAAAAAAATGATATATTTTTTTGTTGGGAAAACTGGAGTCTGGTACCGGTAGTGTACTAAGCTCCATCAGCACAGGTATCCTATCCGCCATATTGCTAAACTCGTAAGCTCGTATTCAAAGGGTTCGTGGCACCACGTCCCGTGTAACATCATATACGTATGAGGTCGCGCCAGCTGCTACTTTGGTATGCGACGGGTACGCAGTACCAAGTCACGCGTTACGTCATGTACATATGGAGTAGCGCCCACTGCGTGTTGCGTATGCAACTAGTGCACGCTGCCAGGCCCTGAGTTACATCATAGACGTATGGTATCACACCGGTATGCCAGTCCCTCCTTTTTTTATGTCTCAAAACTATATCTAAATAACTTTAAAGTGTATATGAGAGCAAGCGATATTCTAAAATATTTTAAACATTTATATATTTATAACTGTAATAGACTTATATCATGGTAAATATATTTTCTCCAAATCGCGTTGGTGCGGTCTCCTTGCGCTCTGGGTGGGCGATTGCCATGTGACCTTAAAAAAAGCATTTTATTAGTTCATAACATTTCCCATTGTAGCAGTTGGAGAACACCACCCATTTTAGTCATTTTCTCTACAGCATTTGAAGAGATACACCTCTTCTGCTTAGATAGCTTTTTTGAAAACTTTTTGCTATGTACACATATCTTACACTTCACACAACATGCAAACATCATCTTCATCAATATTCATGGTCTATAAAGTAGCCTTCCATCTGTGATAGCCATGCACCTAAAAGTTACATAATCAAAGTTTTCCCCACTGCCAGAGGTAACATAGTTGCATACGCTGTCCACAGCACAATGTAATGTGGTATGGCCCAGGGGCAGGATCATGAACAGATAATGAACACACGGACACAGTTAGATAGTGGAAGTCGGGATGGGCATGTGCGCTCACTCCTTTTTATTTCCAGGGTCACATATCGAGTGACGTCTGTGCTGGATGTGTGTGGGGTGAGTGTGAACCAGCCCTTGGGAAATGGTTGCTGCTAGAATCAACTACAACAGTAATCATTGGATCACACACAGAGATTCAATAATAAAAGGGTCAATAGTTTGTAAGTAAGGTAGGGACAGTAGATGAGAAATAATACACAAAAGATTCTATCGTAAAACAACCATAGCTTGTGGCATACTGAGACACAGGAAGTAGATCCTTCAGTTCTAGTGCACTCAAATAGCCACATCAACAGCATTCAGCATGTGCACAGCCAGCGATGATGCTTGCTGCGGGCGGGCCGTACTAGGAGCAAATTCTGTTGAATACAGGACTGCATCATCTGCAATAGCGACTCAATTTGAATTGTGAACACTGCTGTCTGCAGTGTAGGCCAGCGAGGGGAAACATCCTTTACAACGCAAATTTTACCATGCAGTGCCTTTACGACGCAACTTTTACAACGCAAACCATTACAACGCATTGCGCTGGTGGGCGCTCTAGGATAGGGAATAGGTTTAATTTACTATCCAACACCTTCCCTACTATCCACGGGGACTGGAGTTGGAATAGTAAATTAAACTATTCACTATCCAGCGCCCCAAAGCACTATGCGTTGTAAAGGCATGCTTTGTAAAAGCAGCGTTGTAAAGGCATGCGATGTAAAAGCATGCATTGTAATGTCATACATTCGCCAGAGAGAGCTGTCAGCAAGGGCACACAGCCATGTGACGTTGACTTGAGCTGCCTAGGTTGTAATACACAAAGCAACAAAAAGCGTGTGTGGAGCCTGTGATGATGTGTATGCATGGTGTGGACAGAGCGCATTGGAGCAATGTCTTTTGCCTACAGGACTGCGTCATCTACAATAGCGACTCAATCTGAATTGTGAACACTGCTGTCTGCAGTGTAAATTGAAGGCAGTAGTCAACACAGACATCCATGAATACTTTTTCTCACTTCCTCTTCACAAAATACAACAGCATAAATTACAAAAAGCTCTGCAATAAATAAATCAAAACAATTTGAATTGCAATCTCTGCTGTCCACAGTGTAAACAGTTATTCAGTGTTCTTTTCCACTACCAAAAAGAATTTGGTCAGTTTTTTTTTTCAAAACCGTTACAGAATTTGGTCATTTTAGTGAACCTTTTATTCATCCAAAAAAAGTTCTTCAAGCAAGTATACTAAAAGGATATTGTGTATATTTCAATAGACGTTGTAATTAGTAGCCTACTGGATTCTGTAATTAAACAATCACCACTCGATCTGAATTGTGAGCACTGCTGACCGCAGTGTAGGCCAGAGGCAGTGGTCATTAACGCCTCACAGCCACGTGCCGTTGGATTTGGAAGCACAGAGTTGGTTGCACCTGATCGGAGGGGGTACACAGAAATCATCACAGACTTTAACTTCTGACATTATCACTCATAGAATCGAGACCCCTTTTCACTGTTCGGACCTGCTGTACCGCGGTATAGTCCAGCGACTGCAGTCGGCCAAGCCCAATAATCATGTGCCGCAGTTAGCAACAGAAGCACAGATGCACCTCAACGGAGGGAGTTGTATGAAATAAAAGCAGCAGATAATATTGGACATCGTCCATTGTGGGATCGAGACACCGTTACACTGTTGGAACCTAGAGTTGGTTGCACCTGGTAGAAGGGAGCACCTTTATCTCCACTCTTAGATGCACTTCTAACATCGTCCATTGTGGGATCAAGACACCGTTCCACTGTTGGTACCTGTTGGACTACTGTGTTAGTAGTATACAGAGCACTCCACAGTGCTGGGCATCAGGCTGGGCGCTGTGTGCCTTTGTTGCGGTAGCCAGTGTTGATCTCAGGAGCCTTCCGAGCTCGCAGACCTTGGCCCAGGAGCTTCCGCCGGCACGCGGTGGGCCCTATTTCACATACGGCGGTGTCGAAAGGTGAACTGTGGGGCATATGTGTGTCGCAGTGGCCTAGACGGTTTCTGGTTACCAGCAGGTTGAGAGCATCATTCACGCAGCCACCTTCGCTCACGGCGCCAGCCTCGTGCCAGCGTAATCTGCGCAGACCCGGCAGACATGTTCACCATTCCAGAAGAGAACAACACCCAGAGAAATGTGCCTTTTAGTCAAACCCCTACGCTAGCCTTGCATACGCTGAGCCAGCCCACTACGCTAAAGATTTGGGGGGGAGGGGCACGTACATCCTATGTTTTCGCAATCTTCCTTACTGACTGTACTATCAAGGTTGCCTCCACTGTCCGCTTCACTCAATAGACCTTCAGTGTATGTTGACATGTACATGTCTGTGCTCTGCATACTCAAGTCTGTCCGGCACATCCCCTCAACACTGTGCATTGTATACTTTTATAATTTAGAATCACTTGCCACCTTCGCACATACTTTGCTCCCATCTCTCCTCGCATTCTGCATTGTGTGGCAGAGGTGCCATGCCGTGGTTGGTTTGTGTACATGGCTAGCCACTGTTTCCACAGTTCGTAGTGTTGTTGTGTCTGCTAGGTGTACATGTTGTTTGTCATGTTGTCATGTCATGCTTTCTAACAGCAGTTATCTGCTTCTTAATAACATGGGCTGCTACGGAATGCGAGCTGGTATACCGTATGTCCTTACTGTTTCAAACCGAGTAACTTCCCGTGGTTCTGTTCTGAGTGCCATTCAGTCACGATCGAGATTCCAGTCCGTGTTTTCGTGCTCACGTTCAGGAGGAAGCAAGCAAGCAGGAGCAGCCGGGCAGCAAGCGTGGTAGCTTCGCTCTCCCGATCCACGGTCGCTGCTTGCGGCTGATAACAACATCCCGGAGCTGCCCTGGAATTGCCTAGAATTGCCTGGAATTGCCCTGCGCCCGCCCGACTGAGGACAAGGAGGAAGGAGTGCTGTCCCAGCCCGCAGCTCATGCCCACGTTGCAGTCTAGTGCGAGGTGGTGAGTCACAGCTGAGAACTCCTGCTTTGATGCGGACTCCAGTCCAGGTTCGGCAGGCATCCCGAGGAGACGTGTGTGTGTGCGACAAACGGCTGGTGCAGTGCAGTCTCGCTGCCGGAGTCAACCCATGGCAGAGGCGATACAAGTACACCAGTCGGACCGATTAGCCTGTTCTAGCCTGTTCTGGCCCCTGTCATCGTTGACGCCAGCGCTGAAACGGCTGTGTCCTGCGGCGAGAATACTGACCAGCTGCCAGAACTGACCTGCGGCAGGGTTCGCAGAAGCAGCAGTGGAAGTAGCTGAAGCGGCAGATAGCGAATCTAGCCCCACACTCTATTGGAGGTGAGCGTCTGGACTTTGGTGTTGAGGGGGGGTAGTTGGGACTCGTGAGGACCCGCAGCATAGCAGAGTCCCACACTTGGTCCCTGATCACCAGAAGAGTGGAGGCCCGGCTTCAGCGCTGTGGTGGGCGCCCACATTCCCTGCTGAATACTGCGGGGAAACCAGCAGATAGGCTCCTAACGAGTCGTGTCCCAGCAGACCCAGGCTGTGGAATCCGTGGTTTCCCATGCACTAGCATAGAGGCACAGTGGCAGCTAGGTGCCCAAGCAGCAGTAGCAGCTCGCAGGGCTTGGCATACCGCCCCGCCTTGGCTCCCGTCACATCGGTCCACCTCCTGTTCTCGGGGAGAGCACGGAGAACCAGGGGGAGGTGTGGCAGGCAGGCTGAGAGTCGGAGCGCTGGGGAAACAGCCCGGCGGCAGCGGGAGCTAGGAGCTGCGAGGGGCCAAGGTGAAATCACAGAGTCTACAGAGTCCTGTTTAAGACCCACCAAAGAGCGTGTTAAGAGCGCACAAAGTGCGTACGAAGAGGAAGTAACAAGGGTCACAAAGCTCCCACGGAAGACCAGCCATATAAAAGGATGACAAAAAAGAAGAAGAAAAAAGCAGCCAGCAATTAGAAAATGGCCATACAAAGTCACTAGACCTGTGTAAGGCTGCACCGAGAAATTTGAGGAGCGCAAAGTCAGTAGCTCAGGACAAGAAGCCCTTTTTGAAATCGCCAACAGGAGGACTCATCACACAATTCTTGGTAAAACCCACGCCGAACCCAGAGAGTACATTAGAGAGGGCAGCGCAACAACGACTTAAGAGCAGTGAGGAGTTGGACAATAGTCCAGGGAGCCAGCTCCTTCTAACGCTGCCAAATATTCAAATACAAAGCGCAATTACAGGGAGCTCAAGGCCAGAAAGAAGACGCTCTCATTCCTGTTCAGGGCTCGGACACCTATCTGGAACAACAATTAGACATATAAGTGGCTCAGTAAGCGTTTGCAATGCACGAGACTGTAGAAAGATAGAGCAAGTTACAACAGCCCAAATACACTGTCAGGATCAATCAATTGCGTATTCTCCGGTGTTGAGGGAATCACCAAGAATCATAGACTCTGGTTCAACAAACATAGGAGAGTCAGAGCAGTTCCAAAATGCGGGATGTCTATCCCCAATATTCCTCCAAAACTTGGAATCCAAGATACAAAGAACATTAGAGCTGACTCAAACCTGCTATAGAAGCTGTCATAAGAACCGATGTACACCTTCTTCTTCACCATGTTCCCAAAGTCAAAAGCTACAGGAGAGTAGCGTCGCTCTTGAACAAGGTGCATCCTCTTCCGGAGAAACAGTGCAAAATATGGCCAGATCTTTGCTCTGGCAATCAAAGAAAATGGAGCTACAAATTGATCTCTTAGCAACCATCGCGCAACACCTAGCAGAGCTGAACAACAAGGCGGACTTCCTGGAGCAAAAGCTTAGCGACATCCAGATCAATTGTAGAGGCACTTGCTCGTGTGCAGCCCTCATAGACACATGGGCAACACTGCCAGAAATTCTTAAAGGTATGGTAGAAGCACTAAAAATGCAATCAGGAACTCCAAGCAATAAGTACAGCTCTAGTCCTGCTTTAATTTTAGAAAACCAGTCAGGTATAGCAGGTAGAGGCAACCCTGTGGATTCAATAACAATCTCCGAGGCACAAGACGTTCCGACACTAAACAAATCCTTTAGTAGACCTTTCAGCTGCAATTCCATCAGCAGTAATCTGGCCCCGGGAAAGCATCCAGAAGACAATAACGTCAACCAGATAAGGATGGAGAACCAGTTGTCAAGGAGGGCTAAGAAAAAGTTAAGGAAACAGGAAAAAAAAGCTAAGACAGCAAAAAAACATGTAATTTTTTTACCAACTCACTTTCAAACATCACAAAGTACCACAAAGACAAGACGTCTCTTCCCGATCTTTATAAAAAATCAATCCACAAAGAATTCAACAGGCACAGTACCACTCTCCCCGGGGAAGACAGAAGTGAGGGATAGATCCACACAGTCAACCCCTCACACAAAGGACGCTCAAAGCCCAACAAGCACGGTAATTACAGTCCTATCACCCCCAGACATGAACAACAAAAAGAGAAATGGCAGAAACCGGTCCCCGGAAGCTTGTTTCCTTCCCAGTATAAGAATTGGCTTGGTAGTTTGGTTTGCCCTGTTCCCATCATGCACTGGGACAGGAACAGACTAATTTGCATATAGCCAAGTTCTGAGCTGGGATGGTGCAGTGAGCTAAAAAACGGTGATGGATCAAGCCCTGATCTTTGGACTGGGTAAGAGTGGTCTGCTTAATTCAGGCACTCTGTTCATCACCACCCCCTTTTCTGAATCATTTTGTCCACCATATGCGTGGAAGGGTATACTCAGATGTGAGTCCCTTGCTCATTGCACCATCAGGATTCAAGCAAGCCGGGCCGACGACGCCTGAAATGGCAGAAACCGGTCCCCGGAAGCTTGTTTCCTTCCCAGTATAAGAATTGGCTTGGTAGTTTGGTTTGCCCTGTTCCCATCATGCACTGGGACAGGAACAGACTAATTTGCATATAGCCAAGTTCTGAGCTGGGATGGTGCAGTGAGCTAAAAAACGGTGATGGATCAAGCCCTGATCTTTGGACTGGGTAAGAGTGGTCTGCTTAATTCAGGCACTCTGTTCATCACCACCCCCTTTTCTGAATCAACAAAAAGAGAGAGCAAAGAAGATCTGAGGATGCACGAAAGGACCTAGTATCCGGGCCTGGGGCTTGTATAAATAAGGGATACCTTGCCCCAAGTGGGCAGAAAATGAGCGAAGAATCAGAACAGCCGACTCAAAGTGTGGTACAGCAGCAGGTCTTAGGCCAATGGACCTTAGGCACTAGACACAAAGCAAGCAACAGTGAAGGAGAACCAAATGACCAGGGCACTACAAATCAATGTAGTAAATACCAAATCAAAGGCAACCATGATATTCTAAACAGGGGCAATATACTCAGACTCTTCAAGCATTTTCCGTCTCTCATGGAAATACATTCAAAAGACCTAGTTTGGGTCAAATTCATAAGTTTAACCAGCGATTCCCATGGAGAATCAACCTCGATCGGACTAAGCCGACACGCCTAAGTGGGGCTCACAACTGAGGAAACAGCAAAAATGGCTGACTGGGGGATTGATATAGCATTCCCCATACTGGAGAAATACCCACATGTATTAGCGGTAAATTCGCCAACAAAGGAGGTTTTTTTGGTATTAAAGGGGACAGCAGTCAAAAAAACGGAGATAAGCACTGCAAGGGATCCGTGTCTCCTCAATGCCTACAAGATAATAAGCTCAGCAGAGCAAAGGGCTGTGCTCCACATTGTTCCAAAGCACACTGCAAGTCAAAACAAGCTGAGGGGTCCGGAAGATGTGAGCCTGCGACGGCATACCCAACAGTATTTAGGGTCTCGGCATTTTGAATAAGAACCGAAAAGGGGAGAATAACACCCGCCTGTCAGTTGTATCATGGAACGTCGCTGGGCTAAAAAGAATGCAAAGCAGCATGCTCGTATCTACGAGAAAATGACATACTTTGTCTACAAGAGACTTGGGCCACTGAACCTCTAATTCTCTCAGGTTACTATGAAATTCCCACTGCTGCAATAAAAAGCAATATTTTCAGGAGAGCAGCAGGCGGGCTCTCAATTTACATCAATCATAACCGTAAATTAGAGGTAAACTCAATAGAAACTAACTCTGCTAATCTCCAAGCAGTTTTGATTTCCGGTCTTAAAAGTAATAATAACGCAATCCGTCTGTTGATAATCAACTGTTACATAAACCCCGCCACAAAGCAAAAAAAGCAAGTTATAAAACTATTATCTGAAAAAATGGACAGTTTGATAAACAAACATGCCTCCCATCTCCCAATCATCGCAGGGGACATGAACATCAGGGGTCTAGGAGATGATATAAGGTACAGTCCAAGTGCAACAGAAGTGGTGCCTCTACATCGGCTGCTGAATGAGCATAACATGGTTTCCACTCAGGTTCCCAAGAAGGCAGTGGACTCTCAATGGCTGCCCTTGCCCACATTCAAGAACAAGTCAACAATTGATTACATCTTTATCGCTGAGAAATTGGTAACTTACATTAAAGACTTCGAGGTGGGAGATAGAGAGGAAAGTGATCATAAGCCACTGAGGGTCACATTTGACATAAAGGGTAAAACTGCAAAACACCCCGGAACTTTGGGAACCTCAACCGAGGAAGAGCATCATACATTATTGAACAGAATAAAATGGACCATAAAACTAAGTCCAGTTCTTATGGAATGGGTCACCCATAAAGAGCAGTGCCAATCTTTGGCTCCTCCCCTGGAGCACTGGAAGGATCTACTGGCGGCACTAAAATTGGTTCTAGGACAGGACAGGGGCAACCGGAAAGCTCAAGGCCTACACCCGCAAAACTACCCACTACAATTAAACCCCAGGGACTTAGATCAAACAAAACGGAGATTAACAAAGGCATTGAAGGCGAGAAGAAAAGGAGAGACAAATCATCTCAGTGTGGAAATAAAAGTGTTACGAAGTGAACATAGGAAAAAAATATGGGAACTTCGGAGAAAGAAAATTGAGGCGGAGTGGCTGAAAATATTTAATATGCTCAAAGAAAAGGGTCAGTCTCGACTTTGGAGATACATCAGTAAACTAAGCCACAATGGCCAAAGTAAAGAAAATGGGGTGGCTGCAGTGGAGTGGGTCAAGTATGCACTGCAATTGTACACAACAGATCTGGAAAGGAAGGTTGAGCAAGAACAACAAAATCTACTAGACAAAGAAGAAGAACACACGTGCTTGATTATTAACACAAAAGAGATAATCAACCTGATCAAGAAAATGAGGTCAGATAGTGCACCGGGCCCAATGGAGTGCCAGCGGCAGTATTCAAATTGGCACACAGAATCTGGGCAGACCAGCTAACCCCTCTCTTCAAGCATGCTTTTGAAACGGCCTCCATTCCATCATCGTGGAAAGGTTCAATTCTATTTCCTATATATAAAAAAGGAGACCGCACAAAACCTGAAAATTATCGGCTAGTGGCCTTGTTAGATATCGAGGCAAAGGCATATGCTAGAGTGTTGCTGAAGGAACTGGAAAGCTGGGCAGAAGAGAACAACATCCTTCCATTTTTCTAAACAGGATTCAGACCACAATGTTCCACAGTAGATAACATCACAGTACTGGGATATCTGTCCAGGCGTGCGATACATCCCGCTCAACCTCCTTTGTTTTGCTGTTTTATAGATTATAGTGCAGCATTCGACTGGGTAGACCGTGGCATACTATGGCGAAAACTCACCAACTGGGGTATACCCCAAAAGCTGCTAACGGCAATAAGATCTCTATATGATGGGACCTGGGTAAGGATCAAGACTAGTCAAACGTCACTGACCAACAAGGTCCACAAAAACAGCGGCCATAAAAAAAGGGTGCGTTCTTGCACCTCTCCTTTTTAACATCTATACATCCGACCTGGGTCAAGCACTGGAGGGGGCAAACTTTGTCATCCCGAAGATGGGGAACGTGAGGCTGCAAATTCTTCAATATGCCGATGATCTGGTAATTTTGGATCATACCAGGATTGGCTTGCAGAAAGCCTTAGATGCGCTACACAGCTTTAATCAAAAGAACAACCTGCTGGTAAACCAGGACAAGACCAAAATCCTCATCTTTGGAAAGTACCATCGAAAACAGACAGCTTAATGGCGCCTAGGGGATTAGCAAATTAGATCTTGCAAAAATTACAACTACTTGGGTCTCAGGCTCACGGAAGGGGCAAAATCAACAGCTCATTTGAAACATTTAAGAAATAAAGGTGCTGGGATCATTTGCAGCTTGAGAAATCTCAATCGAAAATTACATAGCCCATCCATGGAACCCATCCTGAAAGTTCTAAAAGCAAAAACAGTGCCCTCAATTAATTACGGCCACCTAACCTTTCCCGGCGCCTTTGACAATTTTTACATGAGATTTCAATCTTCCATTTATAAGAAAGTGCTGGCAATCCCACGACAGGCCAGGAGAGCCAGAGTAAGACTGGAGCTGGGGCTTCCTCGCCAAGACATCTCTTGCCTGGGGATACAATAAAATACTATATCAGCACTTTGAGAGCTCCAGCAACAGCCTTGAAAGCACAAATTAAAACAATCTTTGAAGAAAGTGGTTCACCATGGCAAGCACAATTGACAGGAGCTATTTAATCGCTAGAAATAGAGGAGTAAAACCTGGTCAATATTAAATTTTCAATTGCTGCATGGAAAAAAGCAGTGAACAGACAGGTGAAGCACATTTCATTCGCGAGAGATCTGGAAAGTCTGCATCACCATTCAAATCTTTCCACACTGGATGCCTCTTACAAAGTGGGAAAAGCACAGCCTTATTTTGAGCAAGCACTATCAGCTCAAGTTCGAAAAAAGATCACTTATATGAGGCTCCTGGCATTACCCATTGTGGAGTTTAATCAAAGTTGGGCCCGGGCGGACAAATTAGTAGCATGCAGACTTTGTGACTACCATCAGGAATCCTGGTATCATTTGCTGTGTTGCTGCCCGAAGCTAGCCAGCGAGAGGCATCGCTTGGTCATCCCAATCTGCAGAGTTCAGGGCCTCAAGCGATGCAGCGAAATCTCAGATTTGTGTTTCTCGTCCACAGAAAGTCAAATAGCAGCATGGCTGGGGAAATTTACAGACCTAATCCGTGCAGGACTGACCGCAAATGCTGAGCCGCAGAAATACATCTGTAGGACTGGAAGTAGGGGAGAGGTGGACACACCTTTGTCTTAAAAATGAACGCTCTTTGTTCTAAAACTGTATTACTAGAATATGATACTGTAATGACTGTTTTAGGTCGAATTAGACTGTGGCAATAATCAGGGGTTTTAACCTATTTGGTTTTTAGATAATTATTTTAGAATGTTAGCATATTGTAAAGATTTTAATTAATCGAACAATAACAGCTTTTCACTTTTTACTTTCACTGTGGCAATGTCTATTCCCACCCACCAAATTCTAACTTGGCCTTCAACATCTACTTTCAAAGCAGATTTCATTAAACTGAGCAAACTAAAAGCGCTTTTGTTTCAAACAGAAGTGTCCCTCACTTCTGCAAAATAAATTTGTTGACTGCAGATAGCACGAACTTCAAGTAAAAGACAGTCCCTATTAAATACAAACCTCCCATTACACTTAGTGGATTGTTGCACAATTTTAAACACATCTGACACTCAAGCTCTGGCACACTTTCTTAACACTGTCTCCTCTGGCCTTGTCACAGGCTTTCAAACTATTTTTGGTATAGTACCAGACTTCATTCATTCGATCATCTCTGGAATAACAGGAACAGTGCCCATAATTTTCGCTCTCTTGGCGGCCATCCTACTACTATTTTTGCTTGTAAAAAATGGCTGCGCGCCCTGTGGTAACAAGCATGTCCGACAGAATACACCTCTACGCAAAGCTACATCACTACTGTGAAAAAATTGAACAACTTTTTGGCTGCCTGCCTCTATCTGTTATCGGAGCCAGCTACAACATGACATTTATTTACACATAAGCAATCTGCATGCAACCATCTTTTTAGTGCAAAACTTGCCCATTTGACTGGTGGATGGATCTATGCCTTGCCAACATCCCAACAATCGCTCCTGATATCCAGCAGGTAATGGAGTATCTTGAAAAGCATGAACTTGATTGTTGGGGCAGTGGAGAAATGGTGGATGCAATGCAAAAAGGTGTCCTGGCAGAATGGGATTTCTGCGCAGCCGCGAAAGATCTCCTGCAATGTGCGACCTTTGACAACATCGCAGATTGCCTACCAATTCAAATTGCCACTCCAACATTCAAGGAACATTACTGTCCCTTCATGGATATGAATTGGATCGCTTCGCTTTTCTCACACGATGACAACAATCGCCTCTTGGAACATTGCGCATATCAAGCCTGAAGAACCTCCGGACTGCAATCTCCAAGACTTGTAAGAAATTCACGTTATTCTTGGTTTGATTTTTTCCAACTTTTTTCTATAAGAATTTGTAATGCACTTCAATTGAACTTTTTCATATAATAACTTTCTAAGTATGGTCAGGCATGTGAACAATGTTTTCATTATTGCCCCTTACATCTCCAGCCTAACCAGGGATGAGTGATGTATGGCTTATGAAAATATGCTATTTACTTGCTAAATTAGCCTAAACCCGACATTCATTTTGAAACCATATCTATTCTTTGTGCACACGTCTCTCTGCCTGCCTGTTATCCACGAAGCCCTTTCACACAAATGAGCTCATCCTCAGCCTCTGCTCATGAGCTGGGGATTAAGATAAAAAAACAGAACATTGTTTAAGAACTGGTTGACACAGTGTGGTAATCATATCCTACCTTTATTTTCATTATAGAATTTAGTCATTCATGTCTAATAGCTATTGTTTAAGCCACATGAAACTGTAACTTGTAATGTGGAATACACTGATGCAGGAGCTTAGGTTTGAATACAGCAGAATTGGTTGGAATTTGACTCAGCTCGATGCCTTAGCTCTTGCACAAGAATGTTTTTTTGTTTTTTGAAAGGGCTTAAGACAATAGTGTATGGTTTGATGAGAAGGGTACCGAATGTGGTTCTGAGAAGCGCAATGTGTGTGTTCCTCCTCAAAGTTCTGATGTGGGTAGAACTATTACCAATTCTGACATGCACCAGATTGAATCTACTGTAGAAGAGATTGCTGACTGTTACGCTATTGATAATTTTGTGTAACAAAAAAGGAGTACCAAGGTACCCAAGAAGTTTGATGATTACATTTTGTAATTTGTTTTTTTTTCTTAAAGGATACATGTGGTAATTGTATCCTACCTTTATTTTCATTATTGAATTTAGAGTCATTCATGTCTAATAAGTATTGTTTATGTCACATGGAACTGTAACAGG
This sequence comes from Lissotriton helveticus, assembly GCF_964261635.1. NCBI lineage: Eukaryota > Metazoa > Chordata > Amphibia > Caudata > Salamandridae > Lissotriton > Lissotriton helveticus. The sequence goes on from NC_136057.1 coordinate 669,433,721, forward strand.
TAATACTTGCAGACTCCATCGCTTTATTCACACAGCCACTTTCTTAGACACACCTGATTTCACCATTTGTCTTCTGTGGCATTGCAACGTTCTGCATTATATCCTTCACGATTATTTCTTTATTCCTGCTTGCTAAAACACTGCATTTGAGTATTCAGACCGGTAGGGCTGAGTACTTCGCTTCCCACTCCCTGTATAGTATAAACGCATACTGAAACTACTTACACAGGTATACTACAGCGGCCAGTATGCTACAGCGCCCACAGCATATCACTTACAGCAATCAGTTCACGGCTGAGGCTCACGGTTTCATCCCCGAGTCTTCGGACCGGTAGGAGTGAGTAGTTTCCTTCCCACTCCCGCTACAGTCTAAACGCATACTAACACCAACTGTACAGCTGTGCTACAGCAGCCAGTATGCTACAGCGCGCAGAGCACATAAGTTTACAGCAATCAACTCACGGTTTAGGTGCAAGGTTTTATCCCTGAGTGTACCGGCACCTCATCTCAGCACCATTTCACTCTGGGCAAAACAGCAGTTTCACACCGGTAAGGGTGAATACTTCGCTTCACACTCCCTGTATAGTACGCCCTAACCACCCCACAGAGCTTACAGCGCTCCTTCCCTCCTCTTTCCTATTTCTTTGCCATTTTTTCCCCTTACTCGCTTCAACAAAATCAGAAAATGGCTGCCAACACTTCCTAGTTGCAACGGCTTGCACCGCTCACAGCCAATAAGCCTTAAGCTCGTGCTCATAACGCCTCAGCCAATCAGATGGCAGAATTCCCAAATATCAATATCTGCAAATTTTGATATTTCTCCAAAACTACTGAACGGATTTACACCAAGTAAACAAAAGCGTGCTTTCCAGACCAAGACCCTTCTCCCTGCTAAATTTGGGGTAATTCCGTTCACCCGTTCCACTTGTAGCCTTGTCTAAAGTTTCCAATGGAAATTGCATGGAGAAAACACGTTTTGGGACTCCCTTTTTTCTCGGCCGCCCTTGACGAATCACCCCCAAACTTTCACCATAGGAGCTAGTATGAACAAAGAATTAGTTTGGGAAATTTCATGAGATTCATCAAACAAGGCCAACGTTATAAGCAAAACAAAAAATGTTCTTCCTATGGAAGCTAGGTCCTAACTATAACTACCTACTGGTGACCGCCAGTAGGTAATATTACCTACAGGAACAAAAAAATGCTTGTGCTATGGAAACCAGGTCCTAACTATAATTACTTACTGTTAGGAAAAGGTTTCCATAGGAAGAGCATTTTTTGTTCTGCTTATAACTTTGGCGTTTATGGATGTATCTCCATGAAATTTTCCCAACTAAAATGTTGTTAATATCAGCACCACTTCATTTAAATGAGCCCCCAGATGGGCCAGGTCCTGAGGCAATCATATAATTATACCACCACCACATCGGGGCTTTGTAAATTAGGTGCGGGAGGGCACATGGGGACCCCCCTCCTGGAGCGCTGGATTGCCCTGAGGACCACCACCCATCAGGGCCAGCTTCTGCAATGTCTCGGGGTGTCCACCCCCAGGACATTGCTGTTTGCTATGACAGGGCGGGAGCATAGCTTCTGTTTTAACTGTTTGCTTTAACACTATTTTTAAACTGCTTGTGTTACTGTTATTATATGCACACTGCCAATTTCATTTCAAAAGAATCTTTAGACTGCTTACTTGAACAGCAGCCTGTCTTCCGCCCCAGTCCACCGCAGCTGCGTGCTGTTTGAGTGGAGGGCTGACAGCACCTAAGTTTACCGCAAAGCATTTCCGGCCGAAAAGGGGGCAGAGCTGCACTTCAGCTTGCCCTCCTACTTAGCCCGATGTGCCAGCATGCGCACAGAGGAGTGTGGTGAGTCTGACAGCTGCTCGACTTTATCAACAGCTGCTTAGGATAAACGGCGGAGGGGGAAATACTTTTATATTTGTCCTAGCCTGTTTTAACTGTTTGTTTTAACACTATTTTTAAACTGCTCGTGTTACTGTTATTAAATGCGCACTGCTACTTTCATTTCATACGAATCTTTAGACTGCTTACTTGCACAGAAGCCTGTCTTCTGCCCCGGTCCACCGCAGCTGCGTGCTGTTTGAGTGGAGGGTGGGGCTGACAGTACCTAAGTTTACCGCAAAGCATTTCCGGCCAAAAAGGGGGCAGAGCTGCACTACCGCTTGCCTTCCTACTTAACCCAGCATGCGTGCAGCGGACGCGCGAAGCGGGCATGCCAAAGGCACGCCTAAGGGTAGCTCGTCTGCGCCTGGCCACGCCCGGCCAGTATCAGGGGCTAGAACCCCTGCCCCCACTAAGAAAGACCGAAATCGCCCCATGCGCTATTCAAGTGAAGCACTTATTGGGTTAGCCACCCATGTTTCATGTAAAAAAAAAATAGAATGCACTAAAGGGCCTTTCTCCTGTATGTGGTGCAAATGGGACAGTTTAGCCCTGCCTGATCAGTCACAGAGAGAAGTGGATGATTATGTGGAGTTTAATTGTATCTACTTCAAAGTCAGGTCAGTGCCTTAACATGCTCTGGATATCTGGGACACTATTAAGGAGACAGACACAGACCTGGTTTTCATTACTGAGACCTGGCTGGGTGAGAGCAACTGCCCAGACATCGCCAACACCCTGCCCCGAGTATAAAATACTTTGACAAGACAGGCAAGGGCGGAAGGGAGGGAGGCTAGCTATTCTGTTCAAAGACTACATTAATTGCTATCCCATCACAGTAGCCCAGCTGGGAGAGCACACATTACTGCCATTTGAAATATCCATAGGGAATCACACATTACTCGGAAGAGCTGTGATCTACAACCCCCGGGAAACAGGCAGATTTTAGTACCAAACTGCTTACGCAACTACTGCCTGCCTGTATAAAACACAAAAACTACCTGGTCATTGGAGACTTTAATGTCCACTATGAAAAAATGTACAACACAGCAATAACCCATCTTCAAAATGACATGTCCATTCTTCTTTTAAAGCAATGGATTAAGGGACCTACACGCATCACAGGTCACACAATTGGATTTTCTATTTTCCAACATAGAAGACACCACAGTTAAATAGATTAAACCAGTCACATGGACTGATCATTCACTAATTAGCTTTGTATTCTCCACACATGAAATATCAGCAAAAGTCACCGAAACCATGCACGGAATCTACAGAGCCTGGAAACGGGTCACACCTGATTCATTTTTTCACCACTTCACTTCCAATAGCTTAGCAACTCTGGGAAAAGGATGTACGTTGTTACAACGCATGCTGTTACAACGCATGCCATTACGATGCAACTTTTACAACGCAAGTTGTTACAACGACTTGCGTTGGGGGGCGCTGGATAGTGAATAGTTTAATTTACTATTCCAACTCCAATCCCCGTGGATAGTAGGGAAGGTGTTGGATAGTAAATTAACCTATTCCCTATCCTGGAGCGCCCCCCAGCTCAAGTCGTTGTAATGACTTGCGTTGTAAAAGTTGCGTCGTAATGGTAGTGCGGAGTAACAGTTGCGTTGTAAAGGATGTTTCCCCATGGAACACTACCCTCTAGCAGTGGTGCATCGCACCTTGAAACAGAGATCACGAAAACGCTAGACCAATTTGCACCGAAACTTAAATCTAATCCCAGAAAGGCGGCCTCTGAAAAGTGGTATACAGCAGAATTTAGGACGCTGAAAAAAAAAGTGTAGAACAATGGAACATAATTGGCAGCTGTCCAGATCAGACATTGATAAATCAGCATATAAAATACAACTCAGGGGATATACCCATGCAATTAAAAAGACTAAAAAGGCATATTTTACACAACGAATAAATGAGAACGCTAACTCAGCAAAAGAGCTTTATAAAATAGTGCGCAAGTTTTGCAAACCAACCTGCATGTCTCAAACCTTGCTCCCCTCAGCAGAGAGCTGTGGAAAAAATCTGAGACTTTTTCACGGACAAAATAGACACAATTTTCTCATCGTTTAACAATACGTTTCCAGTAAATACCATCAACTGGGAAAATATAGACCATTATCCAGACAGCACTGCGCATGTAGACAGCTTCGCCCCTTTTACAGAAATCAAGATTGCCAAAGCAATGGGGGAAGTTAAATCAGGATCCCTCCTTGACCCATGTCCACATTTAATTTTTTCACAACTTACACCTATCTTGTGCCCCTACATCACACAGCTGCTCAACCAATCCCTGGAGACAGCAGTCTTTCCAGAGATGTGGAAACAAGCCTTAGTAACCCCTTTACTGAAAAAGATAGTATCCAATGTAAATAACCCAGCCAACTACAGACCAATTTCCCAGCTCCCATATCTTTCTAAGGTATTAGACAGACTTGTTAATAAACAGCTATTTAATTACCTAGAATCAAATGAGTTGTTGGACCCATCACAAACAGGTTTCAGGGCCACCAACAGTACGGGGGCAACTCTCCTGGCTGTCCTAGACAAAATAGGATCATTGCTGGCCCGGGGAAAGGCCGTACCCTGATCATGTTAAAACTGTCAGCGGCATTCGACACGGTCTCCCACCAACTGTTATTGGAAAATCTGCATGAAAAAGGGATACATGCAAAGGCCCTTCAATGGCTGAGCTTATTCCTATGTAACAGAACCCAAACCGTACAGCTAGGTACTTTTTCTTCTACTCCAATAAAACCTTAACTGTGGAGTCGCGCAGGGAGCGTCTCTGAGCCCCACCTTATTCAACGCTTATTTTTCATCCTTGGCAAAAATTGGCTTGAAATGGGGCTTCGGAATCTGCTCCTATGCGGATAACACCCAACTGACAATAGCCCTCGGAAATAAGCATGAGTACACCAGAGCCAAACTTAACAACTGACTTATTGAGATGGCAAAATGGATGCCAGCATATTGTTTAAAGCTCAATGCAGAGAAATCTGAAATCTTTCTTCTCGGCGGAGCCAATCATATTTGGGACACATCCAGGTGACTCCACTCTATGGGCGCGGCACCAGCACCAAAGCAGTGTGTAAAAAACTTGGGTATCATCATTGACAACACCATATCGATGGAAGACCATGTGATGATCTTGTGTGGCAGAAGCTTCGCCACATTGATGCTCCGAGAAAGGTTTGTTCCCTAGGATCTCACTAGAAAGCAGGAGGACCATCACACAGGCCCTGCTTGTCAGCAGGCTGGATTACGGAAATGCACATTTTGTTGGCATGCCAGATTACCTTTTTAAACGCCTGCAGGTCATACAGAATGCAGCGGCTAGACTGGTGTGCAACAAGGGCAGATACAGTTCTGCGACAAAATGCCTGAAACAACTTCACTGGTTGCCCATGCGCTAAAGAGAGCGTTTTAAACTCCTAGGACATGCCCATAGGGCACTTTATCGCACAGGCCCCAAGATTCTCCAGAACAGAATCAAATTTTACGTTCCACCCAGATACTTGAGGTCAAGCTTCTTAGCATTAGCTGAGACTAAAAGAATCAGTAAAAGCAGGACAGGTGGATGCACTTTTTCGCACCTTGCAGCACTTTATTGAAATGAGATTCCGCTGGAGTTACGGCTAACTGAAGAACATATTTATTTTCTTAGCAACTGCAGTTCTCGCCATCAATTAAAAAAACCTGACTCATCACTCACTCTAGCTTCAACTAGCGCTGTGAATTCATCCCACTGGGATGAATGTTGCGCTTTATAAATACATAAATACAAATACAAATACTCCGCTGGCCACCAAGTCTCACATTTGGTGCTGGGACTTGATTTCGCCATGGCAGAGGACATACCAGTGCACCCGGCATCATCGCAGACTCCACACCTGCTCAGCCCAACGGTGCCACTAGTTCTGTGACCAGCGAAGCAACGCCAAGTGGTGGTAGACCCCCGCTTTCCGATGGCTCCGGCCTTCATAGCACTCCAGCAGGGCACACAAAATCTGATCTGTCCAGACAGCAGGGACGGGGCATTATTGCAGACTGCACACCCGCTCAGCACTTACGGTGCCCCTACCTCAGTGCACCGAAAGTCACAGCCCCATGGCGGTGTGCCTGTGTCGGCCGCTGTGCATCCAGTGCCAGCAACTCTGTGCCCCAAAAGTCATGGATCCTCTATGATTGGGTAACGTGGTACAGACACCATCATGTCACCTCCGGGCCAGCGGAATGTGATGTCGCAGGCCCCTGGGCCCACATGCACACCACACGGATACAACCCGAGAGAAGTCGGAAATGGCATTGAGCACATGTGCCCGGCCCTTCTTATTGGCAGGGTCACATATCCTGTGATGCCTGTGCTTGATGGGTGTGGTGTGGGTGTAAACCAGTCGTGAGGGAGTGGCTGTGGCATACTGACAACTAGACCTGTGACCAGCAGATCACTACAATGAAAACCTGGGCCATGGAGCGTTGTCGTCCCTCCCTGTAAGCGTAAGCAGAGTGGGCTGACCTGGTGTATGCCAGTCCTGTGTGAGGCTGTGAACAATGACTCCAGAGCTCTAGGCATGGTTCCATCCTGGGCTTTATGAGGAATCAACAGATGCAGGTGTCCCTGTTGTAGTGCTGCCACCACCCGGGCTGCAAGTGCCAATGTGTCACCCTGTGACCCAAGTCCCACAACATGGCCAACATGGAAGGTAGGGGGAATCACTGACCGTACATTCATCCATACTTCCACACATGAAAGATCGTGGACATGACACATCTGTGTGGATATGAATGTTTATTGCACGTTCAGTGGAGTGTTGCAGCTGTAGCAATACAGGGCCATGCAAAGCCCAAACTTCAGTTTTTGGCACATGGAGGGCAGCCAATTAGACCCAAGCTCGTGCTCGGGGGTTTTGCTCCGCCAACATATGTACTTATCCAATCACTCCGCCAATCTCCAAGCTTATAAATTTACTATACATTATCCTTGCAGAACTGTAATGATCCCGTCTCTACCCATGTACTTATACAATGACCCAAAGTTGGTGTAACGAGGAGGACCCGGACTCGGGCCCTCCAGGTTTAGCTTTACCTGTGTCCCCTCTTTTTGCACAGCATACCGACACCTGGAAGATGGCCGATGACTCATACAACCCCGCACTGGACCCAGAGGAGCCATGTTTCTTTAATTGGGCGGAGCTGGACCCTGGTCCCGCCCACCAGCCGGAGGTAAAACTACGCCCAGAGCACACTCAGGTGTGTGTTACACCCGGAGGGAGTGGAGAGTGGTGGCGTGAGGAAGAAGCGGACTGGCGGATGGAGGAAGGAGAATCAAGGAAGGAGAGTGCGAGCGAGGAGGAGGCAGGAGGACAGCAGAGGAGGACGGGAGAGGAGAGCGTAGACCATCGGCAGGAGGAGGCAGGAGGACAGCGGAGGAGGACGGGAGAGGAGAGCGTAGACCATCGGCAGGAGGAGGCAGGAGAGGAACAGCGGAGGACGGAGGCAAGAAAAGAGGAGGACCGCGACCCACAGACCCGCGGAGCAGAAGGGAGAAGGAACCGCGACGACTGCGACAAGCCGGGAGGCCAACGAGAAGGCGCATCGCCCAGCCACACTTCCCACGAAGTGTGGCTCGAGCAGGTACAGTCAAGGTTCACGGGGTGGGCGGGACGTAAGTGGGGAAAACCACTGTGAGACGGAACACCCAACCCTCTGTGCACCCAAAACCCCACCCTTCACTTTATCGGCACCATAATCTTTGAGAGCACGTGTGGTCCCTCACTCCCCTACCCTAAACAACCACCATATCCTGTGCCTAAATATTGTTTTCTTTCCTTCTGGGCGGCGTACCTGATGGGAGTCGAGACGGCAGAAGCAAGACCTACAACTCCCAGGAGACACCGGGAGTCTCGGCGGTTTGGAACTGCAAAACAAGTGGCAGAAGACGCCGAAAACCCGCTACCCTTTTACAGAGTGCCTGTCCAGAAGAGACTTCAATATAAAACAATAAAACCCTCACTACCCAGAACACCGTTGTCAGTGAGTTTATTCGACAATCCGCACGAACGCCCACAGTTACATATCCAAAGTCTTCTCCACTACTAGAGGTAACATGGTTGCGTACGCTGTGCACAGCACAATGTAAGTGGTAGGACCAAATCGGTAATTGAGATTCGGTAATAACGAATACCTACCCATTCATTCCTATGGGCTTGGAGGCCCATAGGAATGAATGTGAAGATATTGAGTATCACGGATTCGATATTACTGAATCGGTAATACCGGGGGGTATTTCAAGGGTGCCAGGGTGTCCATGGGACACCCTGTTGCACCCCTGCAATATGCATGCGTGCACATGTGGCACACAGGCATGCCCTAAGGGCATGGATGTGTGCCACATGGCACTTAAAAAAAGCAAGAAAGTGCTTTTTTAAAGAAATTCGTTAATTACCACCAACTTGAAGTTGGTGGTAATTACTAGGCCGGGGCAAAGCACTACGCTACGCTCGCGTAGTTTGTAAAGTTTGTGCTACTTTGCACTACGCGAACTGCACGTAGCACAGTGCAAACACACGTAGCGTAGAGTAGCGTAGTGCAGCGGTCATGTTTTGCTTGCTCGAGGTCCTCAACATCAAGTTGGCAACCGCAAGCAAGCAAAATTACATCCCGGCAAGACTTTTTCCTCGTTCACGATCAGCATCATCAAGTTGCTGATCGCGAGCATGGAAAATAAACCTCCTGGCGAGATTTTCAACGCGGGGAGGTCAGGTTTCCCGTTGGCACGTTGATTGAAAATCGAGTAAAAATCTACTCAAGCAGCAGAAAACTACAGGTCGCACTGTGCAAGATGCCGTTTTCAATGATTGCACAGTGCCGGATGCTTGTCCGCACTGTGCAATCATTGAAAATGGCATCTTGCACAGTGTGCACATATTACTACGCAGTTCGCGTAGTGCTACGCATAGATCGTGTAGTGCGAAGTGCACTTTGAATAGCTTTGCTAAGCGCTTCTTCGCAAACTACGCCCAGCCCTAGTAACTACCGATTCCTTACGGCCCAAAAGCACTCTTTTATGTGCTTTCTACATTGCATTTAAGGAATCGATTTTACCTATTCCCTAAATGCAAGGCCAATTAGGAATCGGTATTAAGGAATCTGTATTTACCGATTCCTTATAGCTGAATATTCCCGACATCACGAATGCCTAAATACCGGTCGGTAACGGTGAAATTTACAGAATTTCACGATTACCGACCGGTATGTGCGCCACCAACATTTCAGGGATGCTATAGTTAGCTGCCTACTAGACTTTGAAATTAATGAATCAAGACTGAATTTGAATTGTGAGCCCTGCTGACCACAGTGTAGGCTGGAGGCTGCGGTCAGCAAAGGCCCACAGCCATGTGGCGTTGCCTTGAGCTGCACAGATTTGGAACATTTGGTCTTCTTAACCGGTTATAGTCTCTTACACAATTTGCATCGGTACTAATCTTGAATTGTGAGCCCTGCTGACCGCAGTGTAGGCTGGAGGCAGTGGTCAGCAAAGGTCCACAGCCATGTGGTGTTGACTTGAGCTGCACAGAGTTAGTGACACCTGAAGCCCTCAGTGTGTGCGCAGCCTGCGATGATGGGTGCTCCAGGTGGGCCGCACTGGTAGCAATGTCTTTGGTCTAATGAATTCTGCCTTAATAAGGCTACGTGGCGATGACTCGTGGTGGACTGAGTTAGTGGCACCTGAAGCACTCAGCGTGTGTGCAGCCTGCGATGATTCGTGGTCCGGGCGGGCCACACTGGTAGCAATGTCTTTTGTCTAATGAATTCTGTCTTAATAAGGGTAGGTGGCAATGACTTGTGGGGCACTGAGTTAGTGGCACCTGAAGCACTCAGCCTGTGTGGAGACTGTGATTATGCATGGTCCGGGAAGGCCGCACTGGGAGCAATGTGTGTTTTCTACTGGACTGCGTCATCTACAATCGCGACTCGATATGAACTGTGAGCCAAGCTGTTCGCAGTGTACATTGAAGGCAGCAGTCTGTACAGACATAACTCTGCGTGCTGTGCTGCTGGGTCCGCAGGGGGCCTGTGTCAAGGAGGCCGGCGATCATGGCAGATCCATGGTCCGGGTGGGCCGCACTGGTAGCAATGTCTTTTTTCTAAGGAATTCTGCCTTAATAAGGGTGCGTGGTCATGCCTTGTGGTGCACTGAGCTAGTGGCACCTGAAGCGATGAGCGTGTGTGCAGCCTACGATGATGCGTGGTCTGGGCGGGCCCCAGTGGGTGCAATGTCTGTTGCCTACTAGACTGGGTCATCTGCAATTGTGACCCGATATGAAATGTGAGCCCGGCTCTCTGCAGTGTAGGCCAGAGGCAGTGGTCAGCAAGGGCCCACAGCCATGTGGTGTTGAGTTGAGCTGCACAGTTAGTGGCACCAGAATCATTCAGCGTGTGTGCAGCCTGCGATTATGCGTGCTCCGGGAGGGCCGCACTGGTAGCAATGTCTGTTGCCTACTGGACTGCGTCATCTGCAATCGCGACTCAATATGAATTGTGAGCCATGCTGTTAGCAGGTACATTGAAGGCAGCAGTCTCTACAGACATAACTCTGCATGCTGTGCTGCTGGGTTCGCAGGGGGCCTGTGTCGAGGAGGCCGGCGATCATGGCGGCGGCGTCGTGGCAGGTTGAGACCTGCCGCTCTGGCAGACGTGTTGGTCTTCCCAGAAGTGAACCACACCCAGAGCCCCACCCTATTTATTCACACTCCTACGCTGGAGTTGCGTACTTTGGACCAGTCCATCTGCTTCCGGTTCAGCTTACAGTGGGGGACAACAAAGAGACATAATTGAGATCTTCGCCACTGCCTGCGGTAACATGGTTGCATCCACTATCCACAACACTATAAGCACCAGCAGCATATCTACACATGGAGAGGTCTGTGCTGTGCATAGTGAGGTCTATCCAACACATCACCGCTACACCTTGCATTGTGTGCATTGTTATTGATGGGTGGCTGGCCTCCTTCACACATACTTGGTTTCCACTTCACTCAACATTCAGCTATTGTGTGGCTGAGGTGCCATGCATTTTTGGAAGGTCCGCTGTCCTGTTCTGCTCTGCCTTGGTGGTAGTAGGGGGGGTGGTCAGGCCCCCTGTGCATTCTGCTGTACCACGCCCAGGAGTCATCTCTGTTTGGCATACACGCAGTCTATCCAACCTCACAATTCAAATCATGTCTTGATTTTCAAATCGTGTCCTGCATCATCGCAGGCTGCACACCCGCTCAGCTCTGGTGGAACTTAAGTCATCGCCATGTGGCGGGATGCCCGTGTCAGGCAAAGTGCGTCAGCTGCCACCAACTCTGCTTACTTCAAGTCATGGGAGAGAATGGAAATGGCATTGAGCATTTGAGCCTGGCCCTTTTTATTGGCAGGGTGACATGTCCTGTGATGCCTGCGCTGCATGGGTGTGGTGTGGGTGTAAACCAACCATGCGGGAGTGGCTGTGGCATGCTGACAACTAGACCTGTGATCAGCTGATCACTACAGGGAAGACCTGGGACATGTAGTATTGTCATTCCTTCCATGTAAGCATAAGCGGAGTCGGCTGGCTGAAACGCGCGTCCTTCATGACTTCACCAATATTGGCGGTTTGAATCCACACACCCACCAGATAGGTACACGATGGGTGCGCGAATCCACTTTTTTCCCGAACAAAATATTATATTTAAATATTTATTAAAAAAAAGACATTATATACTTTTAATAACAAACACAAAATTACAAAAACTATTTGTAGGATATTAAAGTTACAAAATATCACTAAAAAAAAATCAAAATTACTGAAATAACCATAGGTTTAATGAACATTATTATTAGAAAATAGAATTTAAAAAACCTTTGAAATTCACAAAAACAACCATGAATTTCTGGGACTTTATAGTTAGAAATTAGCATTTAAAAAACCATAGAAATTAACTGAAAAAGCCATAGGTTTCAGGGAAGTTATCGTTAGAAATTAGCATTTAAAAAAACAAATTCACTGAAAAAACCATAGGTTTCAGGAGCTTTATAGTTAGTTGGACGTTTCACTCATATAAAACCAGAGAGATTCCGCCGTTATAGGTAGTAGAGCTAACTATAACTTGCCCCCCCGCAATGCACTGCTGATGATGTCACATATTACATCACTCATGACATGGTCAGTGACATAACTGATAACATCACTGATGACATCTCAAATGACATCACTGATGACATCACTGATGCCATCATCTACGTGATAATCTGATGAACCTCTTCACACCATAATATAACCTTTGATACACCCGCTCTAAAATACAGACTACGATTTTCAAAACCATAGGAACACCAATACCAGTTACTATATACGCATTCACCGATTCTTAGGTTTACTCAAACACCACCACTCACTCATAGACTTACACACACACCTCCTCAGTCATGCAAAGAATCAATCACACCCATTTACTCACCTATACAGTTACACACAGACCACCTCACTTAAATATACAAATACTAACACATACTTACTCTCTTATGCAATCACTCATGCAAGCAGACACTCATCCATATAGCCACTCTCACAATCACTCACTCTCATGTATAGTCATTTATATACCCCAAAACTCACATATACTGCCTTTCACATATGTAGTTACTCACATATATACCACTGGGATATCCGTTCACTCACCAACAGACCCATACACACACTCACCCACCAATACAGCCCTTCACAGATGCCCTCTTGAACCCATACAGCAGTGAATCACCCACTCACACATCTATGCACTGAGTCATCCATCTCCCACCCACTCACAAAGACACTCAGGCAGCCATACAGATACTCAGACAACCAACCACTAACCCATATAGACAGTCATGTAGCTAATCACCAACCCAAGCAGCCGCTTATACACCAACTGACAGACTGATTTAGACATTTACACAGTTTACTCACTGACCCATGCATTCAGTAAGATACGCTTAATCAGTCACTTATACAATCAGTCACGCACCTACTAAATCATCCATTCAGACAATTATACACCCACTCATTCTTCAATACACTGTGGCATATATATATATATATATATATATATATATATATATATATATATATATATATATTACCTACTGGCGGTCGCCAGTACCTAGTTATAGTTAGGACCTAGTTTCCATAGGAAATCCACAACATTGTGGAGAAGCGTGGCTCAGTGGTTAGAGGCGGCAGACGCGGAAGCTGAGATCGGCCGTGGACCAGGGTTCGATTCCCCGCCTCGGCGGGTCTCGGGCTCAAAAATTCCACGGACTCGACAATTCTCGCTCCGGTGCCTACTCGACTCTTGGGGTCACACTCTGCGACTCTGGGCAATAGCTTGCTTAATCTCCACTACGGCCCCTCGCGGCGGGATGCCTGGCTTTCACCTTGTGGACACCCTGCCAGGGTATCTCACAGGGGAATACCAGGACGGGTTCCCTAAGCAAGCGCTTAGATACCGTGTCGGTGATTTGCGCTATATAAATACATGTACATTTACATTTACATTCTATTTCGAATAACTTTGGTGCTGGTGGACGAATCTTCACAAATTTCTCCAAGAAAATGGCCTGCTTGGCTCCGCTCCTTCCGTGAAAGTTTGGGGGTGATTCGTCAAGTGGGGGCCGAGAAAAAAGGGGGGTCCGAAAACATGTTTTCCCCATGCAATTTTCGATAGGGACCTTTAGCCAGGGCTAAAGCCCGAACAGCTGAACGGAATTACACCAAATTTGGCAGAGAGGTAGAGTTAGGCTCGTAGATTGTGCTTTTTGTTAAATGGTGTAAATCCGTTCAGTAGTTCCTGAGAAAATCAAAAGTAAAATCATAGCGATAGCTAGAGACGAAGTACAGAACGCGTACCAAAATCCGTACAATTACGAGCACGAGCTGCATGCTGATTGGATGTCAACTGTCTGTCAACACTCCAAACCAGGAAGTGTTGGCAGCCATCTTGTGCCTCAGTAGCACCGAGTCACATGAAAACAGTAAAAGAAAGTTGAAAAATAAGGAAAGGGGTCAGGGTAGAAACATGTTGATCCTCTAGGCCAGCTCAGGGGGTTCCACATTGATGTTTAGGCACAAAAATGTATTAAAAAATAAAAAATAAAAAAACGCCTGGTACGCATATTGTACTCGTACGCGTTTTATTCTTAATTAGCTCCCGGTGGGGGCCAAATCCCGGGGGCAATTTTTTTCTATAATGGGGTCTCGGAAGTGTCCAAGAGGAACAAAAGAATGAAAAAAAAACTAATGTTGAGGACAGCGATGCTCCTTCTTCCAGCGTCTAAGGTCAATAGACAGTTTCCCATAACACAAAAGTTTATTGCAATAAATGCATCAAATTTTAACTTCACCAAAATCAGGATTAATTTGTCGGTGTGGAGTGCTTGCTGAAAATGCTGCTGCAGCAGTTTATGTGTTTGGTGCAGTAGCAGGTGGGTTGTCCTTCAATCTCTGTGTTGCAGCTCGAGCAAAGTTGTTGGGGTGTAAGTTCTTCACGTGTCGCTCCATATTTGGCTTATCCACTGTATCATAACGTTACTTTTTAGCCTGTTTAGGTTTGAGGTTTACATGAAATAATATGCTATAAGCAGATATGGATCTTTAGGCAGCACTTATCTCCATGAAGGTTGGTTATTATCATTTACATATAGGTGCATGAGGGAGGGAGTCTATCTGAATGCACAATAGCACCAGATCACTCCTTTATTTGTAGACACATACTATTGCATGGCTCTTGTAAACAAGATGCGCCTAATTTACCTGAGTTTTGAAAGGCACTCCGACACCTGCTATCATACCAACGTTCAGTTTACTAAAAACGTGAGTTATTTATTTTGAAATAATGCAGATTGTTGTGCAATGTTAGCAGGCATCCGTTACATGATTACGGTACCTGAGCGTGCGGTTTGCTATAAAAAAGTTGTGTTTACTCCTCTGCATGGGAAGCTGGATGTTTCTATCTGGCCGTCGATTCCGACCTTGAAAGCAGAGTCAACCAAATGAGCCGTATAAGAGCGCTATTGTGTCAAAAAGAGGTCGCTCTTACATCTGGTAGAGAAACATTTGCCCTTCACGTGGCAAATACACGCACTGAAGTGCATGCATTATTAAATACTGACCTGTCCTCGTATTTTGGGGAGTTATTTTAGACTATCTTTAATGCGTCCTTGACTATGGAGTTACTTTACTTTTTTAAAGTTATAAGCAGTGGCATTGTGACTTCTTTTCAAACTATATATGGTGTCTTGTCGGCATTTTTCCATTTGATTTTTTCCAGCATCGTTGGTGGATTCCCCTTAATACTCACATTAGTTGCCGGTGTGCTTCTATTAATTTGTTTACTTAAATATGGATGCACATCCTGCAGCACACAACAATATTTCTCGGTTGTTGCTGGTGCGCAACCGAATGCTTACTTATTACAGAGCGCTGCCTCTGGCTACATTGAGTGCAGCTTATGGATTATCGTTTTGATTTTCCTTTTTCACATGCGTTCAACTTGTCTTCATTGCCTGAGCTGCAATTTCGACTGGGCCCTGGATTTGTGTCTCTGCAGTACGGTGTCTCCCAACGCGGATTATGTCCAGCTGATGAGCCCCTCTTCATGACTTGCTCTGTTCTGGCGGCGGGATTATGGCCCTAGCAGCGATACATGGAATAATGGGACGTTGGAATGTTTTTGCAGCGGCGCATGACTTCTTGGCACGCAGTTACATTGAAGATGACCCGAGTTTTCCTCCGATGATGATAGAGGCTCCGGTCGTTGAGGAACATGTATGTTCGTTCCCACTATTGAATTGGATGGCTGAAATGTTTTCGGATGAGAACAATGACTTCCTCTTGGAGGCTGTTGCTACATACTGTGCTTATACGCTGTTGGAGTAAGACTCTTTGATTTTTATTCCTATTCTTTAATATTTAGTTACTGCTTTCTAAGAAACAGTGAATCATTTTTTTTTGCAAATATGAACTTGACTGTGCTTTTCAGGCTTGGACTCTGCTTTTGTAATTAGTCCACGTTTATATCACGTGCTTCAATCAAGGAAGGGTGTCGTGGGGCTGAGGCTTGCACTCACACCGTGTTAAGTTAGCATTGGTTTGTTAGAAGCTTAAACGCCATTTTTGCTTTCCTGCTCTGCTTTGCACATGACACACACTTGCGATATTGTTTAGAGAAGGCTGAGTATTTTGATTCAAATGAGATTAATTTGTTATGCTACATTTGTAGAGTGACTTGCTAGTTTAGTGTGTATAGTGAGAGCATGGAACATCAAGGTTATCTTGGAGACTGTGTCTGTTATTCGGAATGATCCTCGCACATTCGAGCCATAACACATATGCAGCTGTGGCCACCTCTGATACTGGCGTGTTTAATAATGCACTGTGCAGGCATGATTACACACAGTTCGAGAACATTCGTAACCTGACAGTTTGTGCAGAACTCAATGTGATCCACTACTGCTGAGTACCAGAGTTATGGGTTCGCCCATGTAATCCTACGAGACCTTCTGTAGTTATAAATTATCCTGCTAGGTAGGGTGTGTAAAATCTAGGTATATTTTGAATATCTTTCCCTTCAGCATTATAAGATGCTTTCTCCTTTTGTATTTTATGGAATAGTAACAATGCTGACAACCTTGTTTCTGATAATATGTTTGCTTGTATTATCTAAGGTATTGTACATGAGATTACGGTGTTAGAAATGAACATTTCAAACTTGCAGGTGTCTTTATTTACTGCTTCTTTTGGACTGGTGTAAGACTATAATGAAAGAGTGCTCTTGTTATCCACCTTACTTGAGGTAATCTAAGTTGCATGTTCTGGGTTGACTAGTTTATTGTTTTTTTAATTCTTTTTATTAAACAATAAAGCAAAATTACATAAAATAACTCTCAGTTGAACGTCAGCGATGTAAAACGCACAGGTTACCATACCATACAGAATGAAATAGTCCACAGTTATTAGTTAGGGTCCATCGGATTCTTGCAGTGCTGCATTAAGGCCTGATACAGGCGGATCACAAATGTTACCCCGGTGACTATTCCACGCATCCCAGATCTTATTCCATTTCCGCAGGCACCCACTGGACACATAGACCGACTTCTCCCTATACATGCACCAATCAAGGTCTTCCGCCCACTTGGTGACCCGGGGCGGCTGGCTAGATCCCCAGAGTTGGGCTATATTTCGCTTAGCCACCATGTATGTCAACGTAACCCACTGTTTTTGATAGACAATCAAATCAGACGGTTCCCATACGTTCAACAGACATCTCCGGGCCTCTGGCTTTACTTACATTCCCAACACCTCCCCCAATTCAGCATGTATTCCGGTCCAGTATGTCTGTACCACATCACAATGCCATAGTGTACGCCTCAGGGTGCCCTCTTCTCCACACTCCCGCCTACAGGCTCCGCTCTCAGCCCGCCCCATTCGTACCAGGCGCTGCCCCGTAATATAAGATCTATGCAGGATCTTCAGCTGCACCAATCGGAGCCGCATCTGAATAGAAACTACTTTGGGAGAGGCCACTCCCTCAGTCCAATCCTCATCATCTAACTCTAGCCCATCTGCACACCACTGAGCTTGAATCTTTAGCAGCGGGTCCTCAGAATGATTCACTAATTTACGATAAATCAATGATAGCATCTTCTCCGGGATATGCTAATCTAGTACCCGGTCCTCCAGAGGGGACGCCTTCGGGAGAACCGCATCCCTCGGGACATGTGTAATTAAGGCATGCCTCACCTGCAGATAACAGAAATATTCATTTTGATGTAGATTATATTGTTTCACTAAGGACTCAAACGTATGGACAGCGCCTTTCCCCCAGACATCCCTAATCCTAGAAATGCCAATGAGGTCCCACATATCAAAGCCCTTCGTCTTCCACATACAACCTAGCTTCTCAGAATTGAACAGAGGGGTGGCCAACATTAGTTTACCTTCCCATCCTAAACATTTATTAGCTGCATGCCACACTCATACCACATGGGCAGTCGGGCCAGTCAGGGGGACCTTACGAGGTTTAGAATATAAAGCTCTATCAATCATCCCTCCGGGGGCTTGACCCCGGTCCATGGCATAACCAGGGTCTCCTGGAATCCCATAGACTATGTGGTTCACTGCGGACAGCTGAGAGGCCCAATAATACTTACGAATATCTGGGAGCCCAATCCCACCATCGTACCAAGGGAGGGTCAACTTGCCAAAAGCTATACGAGCACTACCACCCCAGAGGAGCTGCCTCTGGAGGGCCTCTATCTCCGTGAAATAAGCCATCGGCACTGAATCCATCGAGTTCTGTAGTGCATACAAGAACCGAGGGAGCGCCATCATTTTAAACAAAACGGCCCTCCCGAGTAAAGAAAGAGGAAGGGACCTCCAGTGTTCTACGTCTGCCCTACATCTACTCAACGAAGCAGCCAGGTTATTCTCCTAACGCAACTTCGGATCGAGCGTAATATAAATACCCAAATACCGAAACCCAGTCGTCTCAATCCGCACAGGGCGGACCGCGGGACCACCGGAGGGTCCCCGACCACTGCAAAGATCACCGACTTGTCCCAATTAATGACCAAGCCAGAATACCTGCCAAAGATAGCCAACACATCTAGGAAAGCCCTAAAGGACTCCTTAGGCCTAGTGAGGTAGAGCAACACATCATCGGCATATAACGAAATCTTGTCTTCCCAGTCGGAAGTCCACCGCAAGCCCCGGATCGACCTGTCCCATCGCACCCACGCAGCCAACGGTTCCATTGCAAGCACAAAAAGCAGAGGGGACTGCGGGCATCCCTGTCTAGTTCCCCTCCCCAGCAGAAAATCACGAGACTTGCAGTTGTTGACAATCACTCTAGCCAGGGGTTTAGTATAACATAAGTGCACCCAACTGATAAACTCACTTCCAAAGCCAAACTTTTCCAACACCGCAAATAAATACTGCCACTCCACCCGATCAAATGCCATCGAAGCGTCCAAGGAGACCAACACCGTCGGTTCCAATATTTTTGAGGCCCCCCCAAGGACCCATTGTAACCGACGAAAATTCAGCGCCGTATTGCGACGTGGCATAAAGCCAGACTGGTCCGAATGAATCAGAGACGTGATCACCTTGACTAACCTGGTCGCCAGGAGCTTAGCCAATATCTTAGGTTCCGCATTAAGGAGTGATATGGGCCTATAGGAGGAGCAGTGCGTCTTAGGTTTGCCCGCTTTATAGAGAACCACTACATTGGCGATACGCTGATCATAAGGGAGCTCACCACATTCCCTACTTTCAATAAACATGGCACGCACATATGGAGCTAGTTTATTAGCACTCAACTTATACAATTCGACAGGGATCCCATTCGGACCAGTCGCCTTAAAAGATTTTATCTGCCTAATCGCTTGGGCAACCTCATCGTCCGTCATCGCGGAATCAAGGAAACCCTTATCATCCTCTGACAAACAAGGCATAGCAATGTCCCTGATCATCTCACAATTGTCGAGCCACCGTAAAGGCACTCCGGGCCGTATAAACTTTCTGATAATAATAAGCAAACTCATCTGCCACTGCCTGTGGATCCGTAAGCATCTGCGACCCCGACCCCTCCAATTCCGACACCAAGACTGAGGTACGCTCCCCAGGTTCAAGCCAAGCAGTCAACTTTCTGGCCTTATCTCCATGTTCATAAATACGGCTCTGGACCGCTGCATGGCTGGCTACCGCCCTATCTCTAGCCAGCACTCTATACTCTTCCTCACTGAGACGCAGCTGATGGAGATCAGCCGGCGCATGTCTCTCAGTCACTCTCTCTTCTAAACGCGCATTTTCCGCCTCCTTCCGAACCATTTCTGCTTGCGCCTTCTTCTTCTTCCCGGCCACCAGGGACAACACCTCCCCCCTTGCCACGGTCTTATACGCTTTCCAAAAGGTTTGGGCGGAACCTACATTCTCCCGGAAGTAACAATCCGACATTCGAAGAACTTCTTTCTTAATGGCGGGATCTTGTAAGTGCCAGGCACTAAGGGGAGCAACCCTGCCAACCGCCGGCAACTCTAGGTCCAGGTACACCCACAACGGAGAATGGTCAGATATTCCTCTCCCGAGGTAACGCGCCTCCCGAATCTTAGGCGCCATCACCGCCGGAAGCAACACATAGTCTAGCCTAGACAGGCTACCATGAGCCGCCGAGACATGGGTATAATGCGTGGTCGTCGGGTTACGGTCACGCCAACTATCAATCAGACCCAATGCTGCCAGAAAATCCGGCAACCATTTTTGTGATTGTCGAAGCACACGAGATGGACTACAATCCATTTCACCATCTAAAACTGAATTAAAATCGCCCAAAGGTATAGAGAGGAAAACGCTACCCATATCGCAATATGTTTTGTTCTGCAGGCCAGGTGGCACGTACACTGACAATAAGATAACAGCTCGACCCCCAACCTGCCCGGATATCCCGAAATATCTACCCCTCTGATCAATCCAAGTGTCCTGCACAGACAGCGGGAAGGAGTTCTTTACCAATATCTCAACACCCCTGGAACCAGTAGTAAAGCCAGCATGCACCACTAACTTGTACCCTCACTTGTGGAGTGCCAAACATTTATTGCCAATTAAATGGGTCTCTTGTAAAAGCACTACATCTGGAGAATGCCTCCTAATAAGTCTCGCTACAATGTCAACACCTGGGAGATAAAAAACAAAACAACCACACACATACCACAACATTCCCCCCTCCACCACCCCCCCCTGCACCCCTGCACTCGGCATTTGCCAAACCCCAACTCGCAGTGTGCCTGTCGCCCCATAATCAAACTAAACTACTATCTAAATATAGATATGAGGAGGAGTACAGCGCCCCCGACCCCCAACCCCTGTCCGAATCAAACACTGTCCCATATCCCACATCAGGAGAGCGTGCACACAATCGAATTATCGCTACCCCCCCCACATCACCGCCCCCACACCACAGTCTATGGCCGTCCATAAGATCACTGATCCTGTGCTTCTTCTTCTTCCCCGCCACTGCGCCCCCGCGGTTCTGCCTGTGTCTGAGGACCATCAACCCAGTCCGATGCCACCTCAGGATTGTCAAAAAAACAGACTTTTCCATGAGCCTCAACTCGGAGCTTAGCAGGGAACATCATAGCATACTTATATCCTTTGTCCCGAAGCCGCTGCTCTACTCCAAGACAGCTTTGCCGCTGTCTCTGTACTTTCTGGGTGAAGTCCGGATAGAAGTTAAGAGTCGAATTTCCAAACTTCAAAGGCCCCTTCGACCTGGAGGCCTGCACGATCACATCCCTGTCCCTAAAGTTGAGGATCCTTACAATCATCGGACGAGGAGGGACGCCCGGGCGCGGCTGTCCGCCAGGCACTCTGTGCGCCCTCTCGGCGGTAAAAAAGGTACTTAGGCCTTTAGGTTGCAGGTGATTCAAAATAATGTCCTCATCGAACAGGTCGGGGCCCGTCCCTCTGCTTTTTCCGGGACCCCCGTAAGACGCACATTGTTCCTCTGGGCCCTCCCTTCGAACTCATCCAACTGGCGACTCGCTGCTTCTGCAGCTGCTTTCAAGCTCCGCACCTCCTGCTGAAGTTTCGTCACATCATCGGTCAGGCTTACCGCCTTAATATCCAGGGACTTCACCTTTTCACTCGTTTTAGTGAGGTCGGTCCGGATCAGATTGACCTCAATGGTCACCGTATCCAACTTATGGTCCAGCGATTCCATTTTTTGGCCCAGAGATGTTTTAACACCGTCGATGGCCGCCATCACATCGTGTAGTGTGAGTTCAATATTAGAACCAGAAGCATCCGCTCCGCCATCTTGCACCCGACCAGACCCAACGGGTGAGCCCTTAGGCATCGTATACCGATCCAATTTATTGGACTGCACTTGGCAGGCTCCTCTGGTAGGCTTAGCCTGGGGCTTCTCCGCCTCAGGCCTGCTCGCCATCGCAACTCCCGGAGCAGGGACGCCAGTTCACCGAAGCCACAAACTTCCCTCAGCACCTCGGCCATCTCCCAGGGGACTTTGTCTCTCTGATCTCTATTTGTTTGATCGTGGTCTATTCCGGTACGTCCACATCTAATGCTGTTGCACTCGTCCACTGTCGACTGGTGTGCAGGTGCGGGGGGGTCGAGGGGGCCGCCCCCACTAGAGCGACCGCAACTGGCAACCAACATGGGGTTCGGATCGGCCACTTCCGGTGGCCAAACCCGCTGTTGTTCAACTCGGGTCGGATCACAGCCTTCCGGCCGTAGGCCCCAAACTTGTCGACCCCACAACTTTACAGTCCAAAGTCGAAGCCAGTCCCGGAACCCTTCATTCGATGCCGCCTCCTTTCTGCCACTCAATTCCGATTCACCTGGACAGGATTATAGTCAGGATATTCTCGGTGGCGGCGGGGGTCTCGGGAGCCCCGAGCTCACGCGGCCATCTTGGATGCGCGCGAAGCTCCTCCCCCTGTGTTGACTATTTATTGGTGTTTTTGCTATAGGACGAAGAACCAATGAGTCACTGATTGCTAATCTGTTCGGGGGGGTCGGATACTAAGGTGGGTTTCGGCACACTGTAATTCACTGAATAAACCATAGGTTTCACACACACTATAGTTAGGAATAAGCATTTAAAAAACCTTGCAAATTCACTGAAAAAACCATAGGTCTCAGCCACGTTATAGTTAGGTTTGAGCATTTAAAAACCCTTGCAAATTCACTGAAAAAACCATAGGTTTCACACATGTTATAGTTAGCTGGACATTTCACTCATACAAAACCTTTGAAACTCCCCCGTTATAGTTAGTTCAGCTAACTATAACTTACGGGCCCGCAATGTACTGCTGATGACGTCACATATTACATCACTCATGACATCACTGATGACATCTCAAATGATATCACTGATGACATCTCAAATGATATCACTGATGACATCACTGATGACACCATCCTTGTGACAGAGTGGCCGACCTGCTCTTAGCGTAATATAACCTTTGATACACACATTCAAAAATAGAAACTAACATTTTCAAAAAATGGAGATACCAATACCAATTCCAAAATCTACATACACATCCACTCATTCACCAACAGTTCTATATAGTCACGTATACATGTAATCACTCTTCATATGTACTCATACACCTATACATGCTGTTACACGCCAACATTCATCCATAGGGTTACTCACACACATACTCACACATGCAAATAAGCTATCAAACATCCATTTACTTGCATATACAGCTATACACCCACCACTACACTTATTTCTACAGAATCTCTTAAACAATCACTTATAGAAACAAATACTTATTTATACAGGAACTCTTACAATCTCCTGCTCTCACATATACTCACTTATATACATCAATACTCACATATACTAGTTTAAAACATATGTAGTTACTCATAAATATACTATTGAGACAGTCATACACTCACTAACACACCCATACACACACTCATCCACCCATATATTCCTGCACACATGCGGTCTTCAAAATACATACAAACAGTGAGTCATCCATTCATGCATCTATGCAGTAAGTAATACCCCCCACCAAACCATACAGACATTCAGGCACTCATAGTGATACTCAAAAAACCAACTAATAACCTATATACACACTCATGTAGCTACTGACCAACCCATGCAGCCACTTATACACAAAGTGAGAGACTGATACAGATATTTACATATTTAAACATTACTCATTAACCCATGTATTCACTAAGATACAATTAATCAGTCAGCTATACAATCAATTTTACGCAAACAAATCATCCGTTTAGACACTTATATACCCATTTATTCTTCCATTGACCTTGAGATATACATATATAAAACATATTTAATTTTCAGAAAAACACATATTCACTGGATGATGTCATCAGTGATGTAATCAGTGATATAATTTGAGATGTCATCAGTGATATCATTTGAGATGTCATCAGTGATGTCATGAGTGATGTAATATGTGACATCATCAGCAATCAGCTATGCACTGCGGGCGCACAAGTTATAGTTAGCTGCACTAACTATAACGGGGGAATTTCAAAGGTTTTATATGAGCGAAATGTCCAGCTAACTATAACATGTGTGAAACCTATGGTTTTTTCAGTGAATATATATTTATATATATATATATTCACTGAAAAAACCATAGGTTTCAGGCCTCATATAGTTAGGAATTAGCTTTTAAAAAACCTTTGAAATTCACTCAAAAAACTATAAGTTTTAGGGGTGTTATAGTTAGCTGGACATTTCACTCATACAAAACCGTTGAAATTGCTCCTATATAGATAGTTGTACTAACTATATTTCGCGCACCCGCAATCCACTGCTGATGATGTCACATATTACATCATTCATGACATGGTCACTTACATCACTGATGACATCTCAAATGACATCAATGATGACATCACTGATGACATCATCCAGTGAATGTGGTTTGCTTCGTTATTTAAATATGCATTATTTATTTAGCAATGTGCATTGAAGTATGAGTGGATATATAAAAATAAATATTTGGATGGAGGACTTTAACAATGTATAGTGTCTCACTAAATATAGTGGATAGTGACTAAACTGTGTGAATATCTGTATCACTTTGTCAGTTGTTGTGTAAACTGGTTCTCCAGTTGGTTACTAGCTATGTGAAAGTCTATATTAGTTATTGATTAGTTAATTGAGTATTTGTATGGGAGAGTGAATGTGTGTGATGTTCGGTGGAGGGTGTGTGACTGCCCAAAGATGTGTGAATAGTTGATTCAGTAGATATATGAAGTTAAAACTACATGTTCTAACAGTTGTTTGGGTGAGTGAATATCTTTATGGGTGTGGTGATGAGCAAATATATTTCTCAATGGTACATGTCCAACAAACTAGAAAAATAAAAGGCAGTGTGTGTGTTAGTTGTTGTATATAAATAAGTATACATAAGACTCAATGATTGTGTGAGTGACTGTATGGATAACTGTATACTTGTAATAATGATGTTATAATATACTAAATATACTTACTATCTAAATGAATAGATGAAGTGGTGTTTGTATAAGTGTGTAGCTAACTAAGTATGTAAGTATGATCCATTGTTTGCATAAGTGAGTAGGATAACTACATATGTGAATAGGTTGTGTGCTGGTGTGCAATGTCGATATAGGTGTATAAGTATTTTTGATAGTGTTCTATTTTTCATTGACAGCATGTATGAGTGAATCTACAGGTAAGTGATTAGATGTGTGTATACATCTAGGAATCAATGAGTGGGTTTTTAAATACTTGTATTGCTGTGTCAATGGATTCAAATATGATACTCTGTATTTTACAAAGAGTGATGAAAGATTTTACTAGTGTATGAAAAGGTGTATGTGATTGTCACGTGGATGATGCCATCAGTGATGTCATCATTGATGTCATTTGAGATGTCATCAGTGATGTCACTGACCATGTCATGAATGATGTAATATGTGACATCATCAGCAGTGGATTGCGGGTGCGCGAAATATAGGAGCAATTTCAATGGTTATGTATGAGTGAAATGTCCAGCTAACTATAACACCCCTAATACTTATAGTTTTTTGAGTGAATTTCAAAGGTTTTTTAAAAGCTAATTCCTAACTCTATAAGGCCTGAAACCTATGGTTTTTTCAGTGAATTTGCAAGGTTTTTTAAATGCTAATTCCTAACTATATAAGGCCTGAAACCTATGGTTTTTTCAGTGAATTTGCAAGGTTTTTTAAATGCTAATTCCTAACTATATAATGCCTGAAACCTATGGTTTTTTTCAATGAAATTGCCAGGTTTTTTAAATGCTAATTCCTAACTATATAAGGCCTGAAACCTATGGTTTTTTAATTGAATATGCAAGGTTTTTTAAATGCTAATTCCTAACTATATAAGGCCTGAAACCTATGGTTTTTTCATTAAATTTCAACGGTTTTTTAAATGACAATTTTTAAATGTATTAATTTGTTTTTTTTATACTGATTTACTACATTGTTGCAGGCAGGTGTTCAGAGGGCACGCCCCCTTTTTACAACACTCTGCAGCGCAACCCCTGGCGTGTTTGAAGAGTAGGAACTAATTCCCTTTGCATACTGGGGGTCCCTGGGGGGCAACTAGCCCACCAGGAGCCTCCAGTATAAGCCAGGGGGCTGCATTGCAGAGAGGTGTAATGAGGCCACACCCTTTTTTACACCTCTCTGCAATGCAGCCCCTGGGCGTGTTTGCAGAGGGGGAACTAATTCTCCTTGCATTCTGGGGGTCCCTGGGGGCCAACTAGCCCACCTGGAACCTGCATATGCGCCAGGGGGCTGCATTGCAGAGAGGTGTAATGAGGCCACACTCTTTTTTACACCTCTCTGCAGTGCAACCCCTGGCGTGTTTGCAGAGTAGGAACTAAGTCCCCTTGCATACTGGGGGTCCCTGGGGGCCAACTAGCCCACCAGGAGCCTCCAGTATGCGCCACGGGGCTGCGTTGCTTTGCCCCGGGGGCGGCAGTCCCCGGGGAAGTGTGGGGGGGATTGTGGACCCCCCACACTTCTTTATCAATATGCCCCCGCAATTTGGTCCCCCCGTGGGGTAATTTTTTAAAGAACAGACCAGGTTTAATAAAAAAAAAATCGGTCCTTTTTTGTCCTTGTGGGACCACCTGGGTAGGCCTAGGGTGTATCTACCCTGCCCGCTTTTTGTGTTCTTCGCGTTTGTTTTTTTGCTTTCTTTTGCCTTTGTCTATCGAGCACAAGATGGATGCCAACACTCCTGGTAAGAAGTGTTGACAGCCAATGAGCATGCAGCTTTCTCCAGAAGGCATGCTATATGGCTGCCACTGTCTGTCAACACTAGCACAAGATGGATGCCAACACTTCCTGGTTAGAGGTGTTGACAGCCAATGAGCATGCAGCTTTCTCGGGAAGGCATGCTGATTGGCTGCCACTGTCTGTCAACACTCTAAACCAGAAAGTGTTGGGAGCCATCTTGTGCCTCGGCAGAACGAAGGGACAAGAAAGCAGTGAAACAAAGGTGCAAAACACGCAAAGGGAGCAGGGTAGAAGCACCCTGACCCCCTAGGCCTGCTCAGGGGGTCCCACAAGGACCCCCCAGGCCCCCAATTTTTATTTATTTTTTTAAATCGCGATATTCCGAACAAATGAAAATGACTTTTCTTGAGAAACATTTGGATTTGGATTATCATGTCCTATACTTTGGAATTTTTGAAAGACGGACTTTGAGGATGCTATAAATTACTCAAGTCTGCCCGAATTGTGTGGGTAAAATTGATACCTAGTCACTTTGAATAAGAATGTACTTAAGTCTCGTCTAACATTTGGAAGAAATATCTAGTTATATGACAACAGGATACCGACATAACTTGAAGGAAATAAGAACGCCCTGAAGAAGTTCTGTTGTACAGAACGGAACGCGTCGGCTGGCTGTGGTACATAAACTTAAGGAAAATAAAAGCATTTGAATATACACCAAGATTCAGCCCTTCAATAAGGACTCTAAGTGATATGATTTATTTGGACTTGCTGTGCAAGTGGCGCTGTGCCAAACTTTGGAATATTCTCCACTACTCTCTACTACTCACTCTCTACTACTCCCTCATACTCACTCTCTACTACTCATTCTCTACTACTATACTACTCTCTACTACTCTCTCTCTACTACTCACTCCCTACTACTCACTATATACTACTCTCTACTACTCACTCTCTACTACTCTCTACTCTCTACTACTCACTCTCTACTACTTTCTCTCTACTACTCACTCTCTACTACTCACTCTCTACTACTCTCTCTCTACTACTCTCTACTACTCACTCTCTACTACTCACTCTACTACTCACTCTCTACTACTCTCTACTACTCACTCTCTACTACTCTCTCTACTGCTCTCTACTACTCACTCTACTACTCACTCTCTACTACTCTCTACTATTCTCTCTCTGCTACTCAGTCTTTTTTACTCACTCTCTACTACTCACTCTCTACTACTCACTCTCTACTACTCACTCTCTACTACTCTCTACTACTCACTCTTTATTACTCTCTACTACTCACTCTCTACTGCTCTCTACTACTCACTCTACTACTTACTCTCTACTACTCTCTACTACTCAGTCTCTACTACTCAGTCTCTACTACTCTCTACTACTCACTCTACTACTCTCTACTACTCACTCTCTGATACTCTCTCTACTGCTCTCTACTACTCCCTACTCTCTACTCTCTATTACTCACTCTCTACTCTCTACCTATCTATCTCTCTCTACTAGTCTCTACCTCTCTACCTCTACCTCTCTACCTCTCTCTACACGCACACATATACACATATATATATGCATATATAAGCATATGCATTTATATATATGTATGTGTGTATATATATATATATATATATACATACATATATAAACATATATAATCTGCATATCTATATAAATACAAATATAAATGCATGCATACATTTACATATATGTATACATATGCATGTTATTTACATGAAAGTTTGAAAAACACTAATAAAAGCAAAGCTAAAAAGCCACCTCATTGCAAACAGAATGGCTTTAACTTAACCCCTTTGCTGCGGGGGACATTCCCCCGCTGTGCTGGGGGGGAGGGGGGCGCGCACAGCGCTCACATGCTCATGACGAGCTCAGCTCGTCATGAGGCACGGCGCTCCTGTGCTCATGACGAGCTTAGCTCGTCACGATCACACCCGTTTCCGTGGAACGCTCAGCACAGCAGGGGAATTATCCTCGCATGCGAGCGTTCCATGGCTCATGACGAGCTGAGCTCGTCATGAGCACCGGAGCGCCGTGGCTCATGACGAGCTCAGCTCGTCATGAGCATTCAAGGGGTTAAACGAGGGTGAGATCTATTGCATTTTCAATGCTTGTTTACTTTGGTTCCATCAAGAAGGCATTCAGATGTGTCACACATTTGCCATGAATTCTGAATGTTAGCACTCTAGTAGCTCATTAGATCACTGTAGTAAAGCTACTGCTCAGCAGGGAAGTCTGCTGCTGGTATTCAAAGTGCATGTTTCAGTCTGCATGTCAGAATTTTTTTACTGAAATAGAAGAGGATTTGAGAAGTCACTCAAAATGTGCCCTAATTTTTCTTTCTGAAGCACTAATCATACTTTCTATGGCAAAATGAACCCTCTCATTTTGTTCCTTTTTAAATTAAATGTTTTCAGACTTACCACTTCATTCCAATCAAGATGGCTTCTGGTGTGCCATACTTTTGTCATAAGTAAGACTTTTAGCGCTCTAGTTGTTCTTTAGAACACTCTGGGACATTCTGTCATTGGGCTATACTTGGGCTACATCTGGGTTATATTTGGGCTACATTTGGGCTCTTTTGTCTCTGGTGGCCATCTTGGGAGACTGCATATCAGAATTTATTAATGAAATAGAAGAGGATTTGAGAAGTCACTCAAAATGTGCCCTAATTTTTCTTTCTGCAGCACTCATCATACTTTCTATGGCAAAATATACCCCCTCATTTGTTCCTTTTTAAATTAAATGTTTTAAGAGTTACCACTTTAT
The DNA here is from genome assembly GCF_964261635.1 of Lissotriton helveticus. Taxonomy (NCBI): domain Eukaryota; kingdom Metazoa; phylum Chordata; class Amphibia; order Caudata; family Salamandridae; genus Lissotriton; species Lissotriton helveticus. The sequence continues at coordinate 669,463,253 of NC_136057.1, forward strand.
TCCAATCAAGATGGCTTCTGGTGTGCCATACCTTTGTAATAAGTAGGACTGTAAGCGCTCTAGTTGTTCTTTAGAACAGTCCGGGAAGCTGCAGTAGAACACAAAGGAATCAACTGACATTCTCTGTCCTTGTTGGATGTACATGTTTAACTGAGAATGTCAGACTTCATTCTCACATGACTGAGAAAGATAATGTGAATTTACAGAAAATATGCTTTCAGCTTAGCTTATAGATCCCCTTCCAAACCCCTGTGAGAAAAGCATGAGATAATAGTTTTATTTCAAACATGATTCATGATATCCCAGCAGAAGGCTTTTTCACATGGTAAAATCACCTTAGAACACACCACAATTCCTAAAATGAGTATGGTACCATCAACAAATGATTTATAATGTTACTAAAGTCCTAACACCTTCTATTAACTGCAATGCTTTTTAATGAGGTGCTATCATGTATATTGGTCCCAAGATGGCTGCCAACACTTCTTGGATGAAGTGCTGACAGCCAATCTGATCTCACGATGAGATGTGTGGTTAGGCTCCGCCCAGATATATATATTTGTTTCCTTTTGATTTTCTCAGGAATTTCTGGAGGGATTTAAACCATTTAAACAAAAGGCACTTCTGCGTACCAGTCCCTACCATTTTGCCAAGTCTGGTGTAATTCTATTCAGCGGTTCGGGCTGTAGCCGTGTCTGAACGTCCTATGGAAATTAACATGGGGAAAAGATGTTTTGGGACCCCCCTTTTTTCTCGGCCCCCGCTTGACGAATCCCCCCGACACTTTCAGGGAAGGAGCGGAGCGGAGCTGGCCTAAATTTTGGAAAATTAGACGCAAATTCCTCAACCGGTGCCAAAGTTATTCCCAATAGAATGTTGTGGATTTCCTATGGAAACTAGGTCCTAACTATATATACCTACTGGCGACCGCCAGTAGGTTATATATATACATATATATATATATATATATATATATATATATATATATATATATATATATATATATGTATATTTATATATATACTGGACACTCAAACGACTTCCAAAATCCCGCCAACGGCGGTTTGGCGAGGAAAGAGGCGCAGACCACACAGTTTCTGGGCAAGAAAACTTGTTTTTATTTAACGACCCAAACACAACGCGTTTCAAGCCCTGAAGCCCTTGTTCACGTGCAAATCTGTGCATACGCCATCTTACTTTTAAAGTTAAAAGTAGCCACACCCATTGATTGACATCACAGGTCACAATATAGTGTGCATAAACAAAAGACCATATGTTCACCGTTTGTTATTCTATAAACAACAAACGCATTATACAGGCATGTTTAAATGATTCTGCACATTATAATTTTATATACATGTAAATATAAATAAAAACATGTTATGTGCAAAAACGCTATTTTGTATTTGTTTTGTAACTTAACATTTCATGTTGGATAAATCCAATCTGCGCCTGTTACATATAGTCCTTTCTATACAATGAGTTATAACTGGATAAATCCATGTTTAATCATGTGCAAAACCTGCATATCTATTTTGTGAAAATTTTATTTTTACTTAGTTTTTTTTTTTTTTAGAGCAAAACAAGTGTGTACTGTGCAAAATAGTGCAAATATAAATATAAAGTTCTAAATTAGACGACATATAAACAATTCAAGATCTGATGTTATTATTCTATTGATGCTGATGTACATTTCCAAAATATCTTTCTTTCTTCAACAAGGGACACAATACTCTTAAAAAACATGTATTTAAAAATATATATATATCCCTGCATTAAAAAGAAACTAGTTCAATTAAAACCAGATCTAGAGGGAAAGAGAACACTATACATTTATAGAAAACCGGAAATTCATACAATTCATCAGAGCCATTCCTTATTTACTATTTACAATGCTACTTAGTCATACAATATCAGAGATATTCGCATTTAAAAATTATTATTCATTTATAAAAAATTACGCATATCATCTGTTGTGTTCAAACCGTTAGGCCATATACAATCGAACTCTAAGATATATTTGGTTTCTTACTGCTTTAACTGGCGTTCTCTGTTGCCGCCCCTTCTTGATTTGGCAACAGCGTCGATTACATAGTAAGATAGGCAATTGATATCGTTAGCATGAGTTCGTTTAAAATCTCGACCCACAGGATAAGCTGCATCACTGTGAAGAATGGCTCTTAAATGCTGCAAAATCCTGACGTGCACCTGTAGCTTTGTACTACCGATGTAGTTAAGCCCACAGGTGCACGTCAGGACATATTCAGTTTTGCAATTGTATGTCCCTTGAATCGACACTGGGATTACACTGAACGTAGTGGAGTATTCAGACTTGTTACATCCAAATTTGCATGCTCGGCATGTTGTACAATTTTTAAAGCCTTTAATAGGTTGTAAACAGGTAGTGACTTTCTTTAATTCTGGCGATACCCTATCTAGAACCGAACCCATAGTACTGCTCCTTCTAAAAGTAATAAAAGGTTTCTCAACTAGCCTATCACGAAGGATGTTGTCAGTACGTACTATAGGCCAGTGTTTGTTGATTATAGATCTTACCTTGCGCTCCTCCCTATTGTACGTAGTAATCAGTCTGGGAGTGTGTTTGATTTTATAAGCAGCTTAAGTAGTTGCTCAAAGAGGCTACTTCTTGATCTTAGATGATGTCATCAGTGACGTCATCAGTGATGTCATTTGAGATGTCATCAGTGATGTCATCAGTGATGTCACTGACCATGTCATGAATGATGTAATATGTGACATCATCAGCAGTGGATTGCGGGTGCGCAAGTTATAGTGAGTCCAACTAACTATAACGTGGGAATTTCAATGGTTTTGTATGAGTAAAATGTTCAGCTAACTATAACTGGTGTGAAACCTATGGTTTTTTCAGTGAATTTCAAAGTTTTTATGAATGCTAATACCTAACTTTAACGATTGTGAAACCTATGGTTCTGTTAGTGAATTTCAAAGGTTTTTTAAATGCTAATTCCTAACTATAACAATTGTGAAACCTATGGTTTTTTCAGTGAATTTCAAAGGTTTTTTTTAAAGCAAATTCCTTGCTATATCGAGTTTGTAACCTACAATTTTTAAAGTGAATTATTACGTTTTTTTAGCAGCTGTTTTTTATAACTATTCATTATTATTTATCTATTTTTTTCTATAATAAATGATTCAATGTATTTTTCATGATTTTTTTTAATTTAATAATTTTGTCTCGGAGCGCTCAGGGTGCGCGCACCAGTAAGCTCACCCGAGAGCGCAGCGAGAGCGCTATTCCCGCGTGCGGAAAAAAAAAAGTATGTATTTAAAGTAAAAAATAATGCAAGACATTCAGTGGCATACTTATAAAAGTAGTATTTTTGATTTTAAATACCCGTATTTTAACTTTAAACGCATTTCCGAAAAGCTAGCAAAACGTCATTCAGGCGCGCCGCGTAAGCGCCCCCAGAAGCGCCTACGTTCGTGCCGCGTAAGTGCCCCCGGAAGCGCTCCGGTGTGCGCAGCGTAGGCGCGTCAAGTCATGTGACCTTAAAATGACACTTTTCATTGGTTGTTAACAGTTTGTTTTACAACTAATGAAAACCCACCCATTTCCTTCACTAACTCTTTCACTTTGGAGAGAGCAACAACTATTCTCTTGTACTCTTCCATCCTTTCCAAAAAATGGCCGCAAGACCACCCAGCAGCAGTGAGGACTCTGATGAGTTTCTTCAAGAGGAGTCTCCTCAGCCCAAAGTGAAGGAGCACTTCATATGGAAATTTTTTACCATACCAGAAGGACATAAAAAGGTAAATGCTCCAAAGGTGGAGTGCAAAATTTGCCAAACTGATCTTTCACGGGGTGATCCTAGCAGAAAATATAGTTTTGGCAACTCCACAATGATTCGGCATGTTCAAAGGCGGCACCCCCAGAACTATGCCCGGGAGAGTGTCAGGGACCTGGCACGTAATCCCCCCAGAGAAGGCACCTCAACTTCCACCGGAGGAGCAACAACATCCGTGAGAGGAAGATCAGTTGAATTAATTCCAAACATTCAACCTGTTTTTACGGACATTGCAATTAAGTGTAAGCAGTGTGACGAACTGCTTTGCTGCGGAGAGCAGAGTATTCTGCTAATTATACGAAAAAGGGAAGAACACGTCTGCCCTCCCCAGCCCTAATTGTTCCCCTTTTTTTTGCTCCTGTTGAGCAGTTTGGCATTACCTATTTTTGTTTTGTTCAGAAAAAAAACAAAAAAAAATTAAAAACGTTCGGAAAAAGTAAAAAAAAAAACTAAAAAAGAAGAATAAAACCAGTTATTTTTAGAACTACCTTCAATTCTCCAAAAAGAGCTGTATTCTTTACAAATTCAAAAGGAGTGAGTGAAGTGGAGTGCAGTGAGAGAGGAAAGGAAAATGAGTGAGGGAGCAAAGAAAGGGACGAGAGGGGAAGGCAAATGAAGTAGGGGAATTGAAAGAAGGTGAGTGTGGGAGGTGAGTGAGGGGAAGGGGAGTGAACAAGGGGAATGAGGATAAGTGAGGAAAGCGGAGAAAGAGAACGACAGGGGTGAGGAAGGGTAAGAGAAGAGCTTTGAGGTTGAGGAAAGAGTGGTGATAGAGAGTGGATAAAGGCAAGTGAGCGTGAGCCAAGGGGAGTGAGGAGACAGAAGAAGTGAAGGAAAGAGTGAGAGAAGAGGAGTGAGTGAGGGAGCAAAGAAAGATAAGTGAGGGAGTGTGACTGAGTTATAGGGAGTAAGCGTAACAGAAGAGGAGTGAGAGACTAAGAGGATGGAGAGAATGGGGATAACAGAGAGAGAGTGAGGGAAGGGGAGTGTAGAAGTTAGAGGACAGAGGGATTGAGAGAAGGAGTTACTGAAGTGGAGTAAGGAGAGTAACAGAAGGGAAAAGAGTGAAGGAGTGAAGGAAGGGAAGAGAGAGGAAGGAAAGTAAAGGAGAAGGTCTGAAAGAAGGTGAGTGTGGGAGTATGGCTGAGTTATAGGGAGTGAGCGTGACAGAAGAGGAGTGAGAGACTAAGAGGACGGAGAGAATGAGGCTAACAGAGAGAGAATGAGGGAAGGGAAGTGTAGAAGTAAGAGGACAAAGGGAGTAAGAGAAGGAGTTAGTAAAGTGGAGTAAGGGGAGTAAGGGAAGGGAAAAGAGTGAAGGAGTGAAGGAAGGGAAGAGAGAGGAAGGAAAGTAAAGGAGAAGGTCTGAAAGAAGGTGAGTGTGGGAGTATGGCTGAGTTATAGGGAGTGAGCGTGACAGAAGAGGAATGAGAGACTAAGGGGACAGAGAGAATGAGGCTAACAGAGAGAGAATGAGGGAAGGGAAGTGTAGAAGTAAGAGGACAAAGGGAGTAAAAGAAGGAGTTAGTGAAGTGGAGTAAGGAGAGTAAGGGAAGGGAAAAGAGTGAAGGAGCGATGGAAGGGAAGAGAGAGGAAGGAAAGTAAAGGAGAAGGTCTGAAAGAAGGTGAGTGTGGGAGTATGGCTGAGTTATAGGAAGTGAGCATGACAGAAGAGGAGTGAGAGACTAAGTGGACGGAGAGAATGAGGCTAACCGAGAGAGAATGAGGGAAGGGGAGTGTAGAAGTAAGAGGACAGAGGGAGTATGAGAAGGAGTTAGTGAAGTGGAGTAAGGAGAGTAAGGGGAGGGAAAAGAGTGAAGGAGTGAAGGAAGGGAACAGAGAGGAAGGAAAGTAAAGGAGAAGGTCTGAAAGAAGGTGAGTGTGGGAGTACGGCTGAGTTATAGGGAGTGAGCGTGACAGAAGAGGAGTGAGAGTCTAATGGGACGGAGAGAATGAGGCTAACAGAGAGAGAATGAGGGAAGGGGAGTGTAGAAGTAAGAGGACAGAGGCAGTAAGATAAGGAGTTAGTGAAGTGGAGTAAGGAGAGTAAGGGAAGGGAAAATAGTGAAGGAGCGAAGGAAGGGAAGAGAGAGAAACGGAAGTAAAACAGGAGAGGTGAAAATAAGTGAGTGTGGGAGTGTGGCTGAGTTATAGGGAGTGAGCATAACAGAAGAGGAGTGAGAGACTAAGAGGATGGAGAGAATGAGGCTAACAGAGAGAGAATGAGGGAAGGGAAGTGTAGAAGTAAGAGGACAGAGGGAGTAAGAGAAGGAGTTACTGAAGTGGAGTAAGGAGAGTAAGGGGAGGGAAAAGAGTGAAGGAGTGAAGGAAGGGAAGAGAGAGGAAAGAAAGTAAAGGAGAAGGTCTGAAAGAAGGTGAGTGTGGGAGGGGAGTGAGGAAAAGGGGAGTAAACGTGGAGATTGAGAATAAGTGAGGGAAGCGCAGTAAGGCAACGGGGGTGTGGGTGGGTGAGAGAACAATAGTGAGGTTAGGGAAAAGAGTGTTGAGAAAGTACATTTTGTACATCAAACTTACCTTATAAGTAATGTAAACTTAATGACATATTTTCAGTAAATTCAATATCTGTGAAAGAGAAAAAAAAGTAAGTTATAATAGTTACAGATTTTACAATACAAGAGACAAAGCAGGAGATTAAAAGTCATAAAAGGGTAGTAAGAGATAAAGTAGGAGTAAAGGACTCAGAAAGCAAAACAAAGGAATGGTGAAGGTAAGAGAGAGTGAAAAAGAATTAGAGGGAGAGCAAATTACTAAAAGGATAATGACATGGATACATTCAGTGACAGAGAAAAAGAGCAGGAGAGAGAAATGAAATGAAAGTGAGTAAGATACTAAAGGAATGTGCATTAGGAAAACTAAAGGAAGAAAGGGGAGTAAAGAAAGGGGAGTGAGTGACAGGGAAGCAGGAGTGAGTGGCGGTGGATTCATGAAAAAGAGGGATGGAAGGTGAGTGAGGGTGAATGTAGGGTCGTAAGACAGTGAGGGGACAATGGGAATGAGGGTAACAGAGAGGGAGTGAGGGAAGACAAGTGATAATATGAGAGTGAGTAAAGGGCAGTAAGGGAAGTAAGGGAAGGGGAATGACTGAGGGAGCAAAGGAAGGAAAGAAGGGGAAGAGAAGTGAAGCAACGAGACTTGGAAAAGGTGAGTGCGTGAGGAGAGAAAGAGGAAGGGGAGTTAAGGATGATGAATGAGGATAACTGTGGGAACCGGAGTAAGGGAACAAGGTGAGGGAGGGTGAGTGAAGGGCAGTGAGGTTGAGAAAAGAGTGAAGATAGAGGGATGATAAAAGCAAGTGAGCATGAGACAAGGGAAGTGAAGGAGTGAGGACAAAGAGGTAGTGAAGGAAAGAGTGACAGAAAGGGACTGAGTGAGAGAGTAAAGAAAGATAAGTAAGGCAGTGTGGGTGAGTTATAGGGAGTGAACGTGATGGAAGAGGAGTGAGAGAATGAGAGGACCGAGAGAGTGAAGCTAAGAGAGAGGGAGTGAGGGAAGGGGAGTGAGGATGTGAGAGGACAGAGGGAGTGACAGAAGGAGTGAGTGAAGTGCAGTAAGGTGAGTGAGAGAAGGGGAATTATTGAGGGAGCAAAGAAAGGAAAGAAGGGGAAGGGGAGTGAAGTAGAGTGACTGACAGCTGGAAAGTGGTGGATGGGATAGAGGGAAAGGGCAGTGAAGGAATGGAGGATGAGCATAAGTGAGGAAAGTGGAATAAGGGAAGGGAGGTGAGGGACAGTGAGAGAGGGCCAGTGAGAGTGAGTTAAGAGGAGTGATAGAGGGTGGAAAAAGGTGAGTGAGCATAAGACAAGGGGAGAATAATATATATTTGATAATACAAAATACAAAATAATTTGTACAACATGTTATATGGTTTATTTTTTCTGTTCTCAGAATATATTGAATTTCACTTAAAACAGTGACTTCAATACTACTCATCATATAACAGCGGGCAAAAAAACACACAATAAAAATGATTGTGTTTAAAAAACCCATACAACGTTACAATAAATAATGTAAAATTTAGAGAATACATATCTTAACTCACTTTTGATCCACGTACTTTTCCACGAGGCCAAATAGTATATGGAAAGTCCTTTTCTTTGGAAATTACTCAAGAGTATTCTTAATCTCTCATTTACCCGAGTTTCTGAAAGAAAAGCTCCAACATCTTTTACATTATGAAACAATAGTTTTATTTCTACCTCTAGCTTACTTTTTATTAATATTTTCTATAATACTCACAGCACACACTACGTGATATACTTATACTACCTCTATGAGAAGTACATTTTTTTTATTATCTTGATCACTCTCACTCGGAAAGTATTTTTGAACAGCAAACTAAGTTTTATTAACTGCAGCAATCTTCATAGGCCAATTACCTTCCCGAAAATTTCGGTTGTAAGAACACTAGGTAAGAATTTTGTAAGTCAGAGGGCAAACGTTGTTTGAAAGTCAATTGAGTATCATTACAGTGTTTCCAGCCTTATTGACATTTTAAATAAGCTGTGTAATGTCCTGTTGTTGTTGAAGGACCATCATGGTAAATAATTGCTGCAGTTGCAAAGGTTCTTCCTGAAATTGATAATTGAGAAGCCACATAATTTTTAATTAAAGTTGTCAATTTAGTTCCATCAGGTCTACATCGTTGGAACATTAAAATTACATACTGTCCATATCTTTGTATAAATAATGTTGATAGCATTGCAGATTTACATTGAGTACAGACCATGTTTTGATTTGCTTGTCCAACTAGATTATTAAATGACACTGATTTGCAGTCTGGTAAAGTCAAATATATAAATAGTTCAGTGTGTATTGTAGTACTACTTGAAAAGGAGCAATTGTCGCAGTCATGCTGCCATTTATAAGAAAGGCCAAAAAGATTTGCTACATCTACACCTTCATCTTGCAATACAAAAAGCATATACATTAGAAATTCCTGACAATCTTGCTGAATCCTTTTCGTTTCTGCTTACAATTACTGGTTCATCTACTTTTTTTCTTTTTGCTACAACTTCTCTACAATTTTTCTCATTTCTTCTTTTTCTGCCTACCACACACTTTTCAAATAGAGGATTTTGAGGTAAATTTGGAGCATACTCTCTCCTTAACCTATTATATTCTTTTACACAATTTAGATCTGCAATAATCTTTGTCTCATAAAAATCAATCAAGTACAATACAGATAAAGTTCTAACTCGAGATAAAGCAACATATGCCATACCCTCCTTGAACACAGAACTTCCAATATTCACCAAAGCACTATCTACACTAACAGCCCTATTCATCAACGGGACATTTTGCGTGGCCCTAATAGCGATTCATAGCGAATCGCTATCAAGGATATGCAAAACGGTATTCATCATGAATTTTGAGAAAGAAAAGCGATTCGCACGCGGCCGCAAATACCGTTTCCGAAGAACGAAAATCGCATTAAAAACGCTATTTCCGGCAACATCCGTGTCGGAATAGCGATATCTCTAATAGCGAGATCGTCAATAGCGGGACCGCAAATAGCGCAAGATCGGGAAAACGGGAAGTCGCATGTCGAGCACAGCGATGACATCACAACCAGGAAGCAGCCAGGGCCCACCCTCATTCACCACAGTGAGGCAGACCTCGAGGCAGCAACAGAGACAGCTCCTGCAAGGACACCTGCTAAGTTGGACTACCACCTCCAATACCACTGCAGCAATGGCTGAGGATGCAGTACCTGGGCCCAGCAACCCCGGGCGCAAGAGGAAATTCAAGTTCTCCGAACAAGAGTTGGAGCACCTAATTGAAGGGGTGGTGGAGAACCACTCCAAACTTTTCGGGAAAGACTCAAGGAGGGTGCCCGAGCAGGAGAGGAGCAGGATCTGGCTCAGGATAGCGGCCGCAGTGAACTCTGTGGGTGTGGCCGACAGGTCACTGGATGACCTGAAGAAAAAGTGGTACGACCTCCGAGGTCGTGCCAAGGAGAGGGTCGCCGAGAGGCTGGGAGAGTCCCTGGGCACTGGAGGGGGAGGACCTACAGTCCCTCCAAACACCCCCCTGGAGGATCGCGTTGAGGACACGCTGGAGGAAGAGGCGTGTATTGGAGTCACCCAAATGGGCTCATCTCACCCCACCCAAGAGAGCCAAGGTAAGTGGCAGCGGTAAGTGAGAGCCTATTTCTGAACTATGAGGCCTAACAGACATCCTGCCTAAGATTCCCTACTAGTACATATGCTAAAGCCTAACTGACTTTAAGAAAACATGTATTTCCATATTTTTAAAGACATCAACTAAGCATATTATTCACTCAGATCCATTTAAAATCAAGCTTGACTCACAGTGTGATCTTAGGCACGTGACCAAGATGTTACATGTAATCTACCATGCCTGTCTCTGCATGCAATATGTGTGTTTGTGCTAATACTATCTCACTGTCTCTACTGGCAAAAAACAGACCACATATATATAAGCAAGACATAACATTCCTTTTTTATTTCAAAGGCACACCCTGGATCTTGATTGCACAGGTCAGACCCTATTTGTGAAGTAAGACGCCTAACAGACATGCTGCCTTACATTCCCTACTAGTACATATACTAAAGCCTAACTGAATTTAAGAAAACATGTATTTCCATATTTTTAAAGAAATCAACTAACCACATTATTCACCCAGATCCATTTAAAATCAAGCTGGACTCACAGTGTGATCTTAGGCACATGACCAGGATGTTACATGTAATCTACCATGTCTGTCTCTGCATGCAATATGTGTGTTTGTGCTAATACTATCTCACTGTCTCTACTGGCAAAAAACAGACCACATATATATAAGCAAGACATAACATTCCTTTTTTATTTCAGAGGCACACCCTGGATCTTGATTGCACAGCTTAGAGCCTATTTCTGAACTAAGAGGCCTAACAGACATGCTGCCTAAGATTCCCTACTAGTACATATACTAAAGCCTAACTGACTTTAAGAAAACATGTATTTCCATATTTTTAAAGACATCAACTAAGCATATTATTCACCCAGATCCATTTAAAATCAAGCTTGACTCACATTGTGATCTTAGGCACATGACCAGGATGTTACACGTAATCTACCATGTCTGTCTCTGCATGCAATATGTGTGTTTGTGCTAATACTATCTCAATGTCTCTACTGGCAAAAAACAGGCCACATATATATAAGCAAGACATAACATTTTTTTTTATTTCAAAGGCACACCCTGGATCTTGATTGCACAGCTCGGATCCTATTTGTGAAGTAAGACGCCTAACAGACATGCTGCCTTACATTCCCTACTAGTACATATGCTAAAGCCTAACTGACTTTAAAAACACATGTATTTCCATATTTTTAAAGACATCAACTAAGCACATTATTCACCCAGATCCTTTTAAAATCAAGCTTGACTCACAGTGTGATCTTAGGCACATGTCCAGGATGTTACATGTAATCTACCATGTCTGTCTCTGCATGCAATATGTGTGTTTGTGCTAATAATATCTCACTGTCTCTACTGGCACAAAACCAGTCCACATATATATAAGCAAGACATAACATTCCTTTTTCATTTCAAAGGCACACCCTGGATGTTGATTGCACAGCTTAGAGCCTATTTCTGAACTAACAGGCCTAACAGACATGCTGCCTAAGATTCCCTACTAGTACATATGCTAAAGCCTAACTGACTTTAACAAAACATGTATTTCCATATTTTTAAAGACATCAACTAAGCATATTATTCACCCAGATCCATTTAAAATCAAGCTTGACTCACAGTGTGATCTTAGGCACATGACCAGGATGTTACATGTAATCTACCATGTCTGTCTCTGCATGCAATATGTGTGTTTGTGCTAATACTATCTCATTGTCTCTACTGGCAAACAACAGACCGCATATATATATATATATAAGCAAGACATAACATTCCTTTTTAAAGGCACACCCTGGATCTTGATTGCACTGCTTAGAGCCTATTTCTGAAGTAAGAGGCCTAACAGATATGCTGCCTAAGATTCCCTACTAGTACATATGCTAAAGCCTAACTGACTTTAAGAATACACATCAACTAAGCAAATTATTCACCCAGATCCATTGAAAATCATGCTTGACTCACAGTGTGATATTAGGCACATTTCATTTCAACAAACAAGATCATTCCCTACTTGTACATATGCTAAAGCCTAACTGACTTAAAAAAAACATGTATTTCCATATTTTTAAACACATCAACTAAGCACATTATTCATCCAGATCCATATAAAATCATGCTTGACTCACAGTGTGATCTTAGGCACATGACACACAGGCACAGAGTACCCTTTAAGCTAAGAGAGGCAAACTGTCAGCACACACAGGTGACATTATTGAAAAATGTGAAAACATAGTTCCTTATTTCACACAGACACTCAATGTAATCCTTGATCAAAATTTAAAAGCCAGACTTTTTACCAGAAAACATTTTCCATAGTAAATCGTTTTTAACACAGAGCACAGCCCATTTAAATGACCACTACAAAACAAAGCAGAAACCTAACTCATTTCCAAAATACTTTTCCAATATGCAACATTCAATTTTTTAAACAGCATTACAAAAAACATGACACACAATGCAAGAAAAAAGAAGAAGAATATGCTTCTTAATCTTCCCCATACTGCATACAGCAGTCTATCTTTATTAAAAGAATCATTACTCCCCTTTAAAAATGCTTTGGAAGATTTAGAACAGTGTCAGTCACACACACCAGATTTTCTTAAGCAGAATCTCTGAATAATGCTTCTGTCACTGCAGCCTCAGAATAATGGCACAGATTCCCTCTAATTTCAGACCTATATTCTTGTACATAACCAATCAAAATTCTTCCCACACAAATTCAAAACCAAATTGCACATTTTAGTTGGTTTTACATGTCAACACTTTGAAACTCACATAATATTCACCCATCCCCCCCAGTGCTCATTCACCCTGTTACCATGATAACTCCCACCTAACCCAGTTCAAAAGTTCATCATAGTATGTTGCAAAAGAATCTAGCAAGGGTGTGACCTCTCAATGTACAAGCTAATCATGTGCAATGTTTCTATAAATGACCTTTTCTCAACCATTAAAATGACTTCTTTAAAAAAAAAGCATGCACCCTAATTTTCAGTGGTGAATTTTAAAAAAGCACCAATCATTTCTTGTTTTTCAAGTACACTGAATCTCAACCACTTTTTTTTCATAATTCCTACTTTCAAACTGCCATTTCATTTCCACAACTCATCTGACTAGAATCACATCTACCTTCAAGATCCCAAAAGTCTGGTTTGTGGGTCATAGCTTTGTCTACTGGAGTGAAAAATGTGCAAGTAACAGAGGTATTTACAACCTTGATTTACCAAATGTGGGCATTGTGTGGATTGGGCAGAGAGGATTAAGAAGTCACCAATTGATACCATTGATAAAATCCTTTATGCATCTACCACAGCCTGACCTCATAATTGTGCACTGTGGTGGAAATGACCTGGGCACTTTGACTGGGGAAGGTCTGGAAATGCTTTTAAAGGACATCTTTGGGCAATTGATGGCACTTTTTCCAAAAACTGACTTGGTATTTTCAAATATATGCCAAAGGCAAAAATGGAACTGGTCCAACCAATGTTGTCCACAGATTGAGAAAGCAAGGAAACATGTGAATAAAACTGTTTCTGCTTTCCTCAGAGACTATAGTATGGGTTCCATATACCACAACAACTTGCGTTACAACATGCAAGGCATCTATAGGAGAGATGGTGTACATTTTACAGATGAGGGGAATAGAGTCTTCCTCTTGAATTTAAGACTCTGCATTGGTACCTACTTGTAGGTACAAAAAACACCCACATAACACAACAGCTCTTTTCAGAGCTACCCTACCTCTAAGCACTCTAAATTATTTTTTTACTCTAATTTTTTACACTGTTTTTCCCCGTGGTGTGCTCAGGGTGCGCGTACCGGAGAGCGCACATGGGAACGCACCCAGCGCTTACCCCATTAAAATTTAAAAAAATATATATTTTTTTGCCCTTCAGGGTCCTTCTAGGCCCCCTTCAGAAAACCTAGAGGGTCAGGGGGTGTCCACCCTGCCCCCTTTTAATCATTTTCCCCTTTTTATTTTCACCTCTTGTATCTCGATTCTACCGAGACACAAGATGGCGGACTCTCCGGACTGTTTGGAATGTTGACAGATATCCAAGAACCAATAAACTTTCCGCTCGCGCACTCCCGTGGCGCGCTCCCCGGTACGCGTACCGGTAACCGCTCGAAGCGCGCTTAGTGATATATATGTGTTTTTGAAATTGCTTTTCATAAAAACCACTGGAACAATTTTAAACAAATATAGAAAAGGCCCTACTACCTACCAGTCCCTACCATTTTTCCAAGTTTGGTGTAATTCCGTTCAGCCATTCAGGCTCTAGCCGTTTCTAAATGTCCTATGGAAAATTGCATGGGGAAAACACATTTGAAAGTTTTGAAATTTAGAACCAATCAAAATGGTACTTTGGTTTTGTATTTCTGTGTGATGAAGTTTGATTGGTTATGTATATATCTAAAATGAGAGGAAAACACGGCCATTTTGTGATACTACTGTCTGAGGTACAGTTGTGAGGAATTTTTGGTGCTGAATTTGTGGTGTTTGATTTACACAGTACTAACTCTTCTCCTACTTTCAAAAAGGAGAGTTGTTAATTTGTAAGGGGAACTATGTTGTACACTTTAAAATAATTTGAAAAATGTTTTCTGTTAGTTATTTACAGTCCTTCTGTAATAGTTCTGCATTAAGATAGGCTTCATCACATGCAGTGCTTTATATTTCTAGTTCCTGCCTGATTCTATACACTACCCAATTAATTTTAAAGAACTAAATACTTGATAAAGTTAGTTTTATATTATGTATTACTAAAAACGATACATGAAAGTGATTATTTTTTTCCGTAATTTACAGCAAGAATGGATCACAATGATGAGACCGTGGAAATTTCCTTTGAATTATCCACTACATTTATTGAAATTGACAGCACCAATAATGAACTATTTTCACAAGGAGGAGATGACTTGGATGATTTTTTTGATCAATCTCTTGATAACGAATTTATCGAATGTTTGGAGACCATAGAGTTACAATTTAATTAAATTTTTTAATTTAAAAAAACATTTGTAAAGCGCAGCGTTCACCCTACGGTTTCTTGGCGCTATAGAGAAGAGTCCAGCAACTCCGGGCAGGGAAACCTGGTGCAAAGAAAGTAGGAACAAGTTACAGGGAGAAAGCCTGTTTAAACAAAAAAGTTTTTAGGTTTTACAAGAATCATCATGGCAGACTTTTCATGAAGAGATTCCTGATGATACGATTGAAGACCAAATTCCTGATGAGGACATGTTACTAGTTCTTTTAAATTATGAAAATTCAGAAGAATAAATTTATATTTAAAAATTTTAAATTGTTTGGGACATTAATCATTTTTATTTCTAATTTATGAGGTAGTGGCGAAGTGATTGTAGTATAAAATGACACTTATAGTATAGAGTGCAACATTTCTATGTTACATATTAAGTTTACTCATATTTACTTCCCTTCTCCCACTATATTATCTCCAATGTGTATTTGACATCTCTTCTTCATCCCCAGCCTCCTTTCTCTCACTGTCTGTCTCTGATGCACCCTATCGCCGCCATTTTGTGTAGTTACAGAAAAGAGAGAAATATAATAGTTCAGACAAGAAAAGGGGGCAAAGTAGACTACCCCTCACCCCCTAGGCCTTTTCAGGCGGTCCCAAAAGATCTGTTCCTACTTTCCTGAGAGACTATGGTATGAGTTCCATATACCACAATAACTTGCATTACAACATGCAAGATATCTACAGAGGACACGGTGTAAATTTCTCAGATGATGGGAACAGAGTCTTTCTCTTGAATTTTAGACTCTGCATCGGTACCTACTTGTAGGTACAAAAAACACCCACATAACACAACAGCTCTTTTCAGAGCTACCCTACCTCTAAGCACTCTAAATTCTATTTTTACTCTAATTTTTTACACTGTTTTTCCCCTTGGTGCGCTCAGGGTGCGCGTACCGGGAAGTGCACATGGGAACGCACCCAGCTCTTACCTCGCAAAAATAAAAATAAATAACACGTTTTTTGCCCTTCAGGGTCCTTCTAGGCCCCCCTCAGAAAACCTAGGGGGTCAGGGGGTGTCTACCATGCCCCCTTTTATTCATTTCCCCCTTTTTATTTTCACCTCTTGTGTCTCGATTCTACCGAGACACAAGATGGCGGACTCTCCGGACTGTTTAGAATGTTGACAGACATCCGACAGCCAATCAGCGGTCTGCTCACGCACCCCCGTAGCGCGCCGGGTGCGCTCCCCGGTACGCGTACCGGAGAGCGCTCGGAGCGCGCCTATAGATATATATGTGTTTTTGAAGTTAATTTTCGAAAAAACCACTGGAGCAATTTTCACCAAATATAGCAAAGGCACTTCTGCGTACCAGTCCCTACAATTTTGCAAAGTTTGGCGTAATTCCGTTCAGCGGTTCGAGCTGTAGCCGTGTCAGAACGTCCTATAGAAATTAAAGTGGGGAAAACACGTTTTGGGACCCCCCTTTTTTCCCAGCCCCCACTTCACGAATCCCCCGAAACTTTCAGGGAAGGAGCTGAGCAGAGCTGGCCTAAATTTTAGAAAATTACACGCAAATTCCTCAACCGGCGCCAAAGTTATTCCCAATAGAATGGTGAGGATTTCCTATGGTAGCTAGGTCCTAACTATATCTACCTACTGGCGAAATATATTTTTGTTCTTACCATTATGAATGTAGGATGTTGAAATTTTTTACATCAATATTTATAACTCAATATTGTGGTATGGGGATATTTTAATTGTTGATATTCTGTCAGTGAGCCATGTCACTTCTTACGCCTGCATGAAGCAGGCGTAGCATTGTGACACAGTAAAGTCATAGCAGTGGCGCAGAGAAATCTCATAGATTTCCCTGCACCACTTCTACGAGGCATTTTTTATGTGGGAATACCCACACTGAATACATTATATCTGATGCAGATATAGGGGCCGATTCCGGTTTGGTAAAATCCCCCACAAATAGCTGTACGGAGCATATTTCCCGTACGAATCGTACACCTTCAACGTCCCCGTAGGTACGATGAAGTACGATCCAAACCCATAGCAGATCTCCGTACGAATCGTACCAAACACTGTATGACCAAAAATACGTGTAAATTGACTCTGGAACACGCATTATGCGACGTCCGTACGTAAACATGCAGCAGTTTCTGGACCAGCAAGTACGATTCGTCTCTGCGACACTCCTTATGACCCTTTTTCTACGGGAGCTAAAAATATCCGTAAAAGCAAAGTCCGACCCAAACCGCATCCCCGGTACCCCACATACTCGCCGTGAACCCCATCGTCCCTGTCAACCAAGTCCGGTTCGCCTATGACCTGGTGCACAGAAACCGATGACGGCGCATACGGTGAGAAAAACGTACCGCAACAACGGAGGTGTACTTGTACGGTGCGTCTTATACGCTTGCATATAGCACCAGTGCAATAATAATACGAGCCGCACACACACGCCATGAATGTTGGGGTACGGTGCGCATCACACACTCGCATATGGAACCATTGCAATAGTGATACAATGCACACACACGCCATGATTGTTGGGGTACGGTGCGCATCACACACTCGCATATGGAACCATTGCAATAGTGATACGATGCGCACACACGCCATGAATGTTGGGGTACGTTGCGTTTCACGCGCTTGCATATGGCACCATTGCAATAGTGATACGATGCGCACACACGCCATGAATGTTGGGGTACGGTGCATTTCACGCGCTCGCGTATGGCACCATTGCAATAGTGATACGATGCGCACACACGCCATGAATGTTGGGGTACGGTGTGTTTTACATGGTGATGCAAATGCGGGGGTACAGTGCGTTTCACATGGTGATGCGAATGCAGGGGTACGGTGCCTTCCACATGGTGCTTTTCACATGCAGGGGTACCGTGCGTTTCACATGGTGCTTTTCACACGCAGGGGTACAGTGCGTTTCACATGGTGCATTTCACATGCAGGGGTATGGTGCGTTTCACATGGTGATGCAAATGCAGGGGTATGGTGCTTTTCACATGGTGATGCAAATGCAGGGGTAGGGTGCCTTCCACAGGGTGCTTTTCACACGCAGGGGTACGGTGCATTTCACATGGTGCGCTTCACATGCAGGGGTATGGGGCATTTCACATGGTGATGTGAATGCAGGGGTACGGTGCGTTTAAACATGGTGATGCAAATGCGGGGGTACAGTGCGTTTCACATGGTGATGTGAATGCAGGGGTACGGTGCCTTCCACATGGTGCTTTTCACATGCAGGGGTACTGTGCGTTTCACATGGTGCGTTTCACCGCAGGGGTACAGTGCGTTTCACACGGTGCATTTCACATGCAGGGGTATGGTGCGTTTCACATGGTGATGCGAATGCAGGGGTACGGTGCCTTCCACATGGTGCTTTTCACATGCAGGGGTACCGTGCGTTTCACAGGGTGCGTTTCACACGCAGGGGTACAGTGCGTTTCACATGGTGCATTTCACATGCAGGGGTATGGTGCGTTTCACATGGTGATGCGAATGCAGGGGTATGGTGCGTTTCACATGGTGATGCAAATGCAGGGGTACGGTGCCTTCCACAGGGGGCTTTTCACACGCAGGGGTACGGTGCGTTTCACATGGTGCATTTCACATGCAGGGGTATGGTGCATTTCACATGGTGATGCGAATGCAGGGGTATGGTGCGTTTAACATGCAGATGTGAATGCAGGGGTACAGTGCGGTTCACACACTCACGTATGGCACCATCGAAATAGTGATACAAAGCGCACACACGACTGGGATGTAGGGGTATTGTTCGCACAAGGATGTCTATCAAGTACTTGTCATTGCATACATTCATGTGCAAGCCCTAGGTGTGGCAGCCAGTGATATAGCACAGGGCATCTTATCTTGTTGCAAGATCGATGTGTGATGACCTGTAGACACATTTCATGTATGATGGGGCACTATGTGGCACACATCACCTTGACACTTGTCCCATGTGTATCATTAGGCAGATTTTGTCATGCACAGCAACTCGGGGATGAATGAATGAGGGGGAACTTGTATCGCGCAACTTAGCCCAAGGGCATCAAGGAGCCAGCCATAACAAGATGGACAGACAGACAGACAGATAATCTCACAGCATTAGATTCAAGATCTACAGGTACGCCTCCGAAAAGAGCCAGGTTTTTAGTTGTTTACGGAAAAGCACTAGAGAGGATTGTCCTACCAATTCTGGAGGGAGGGAATTCCAGAGCTTGGGAGCCAGAGTGGAGAAGGCTCTAGCTCCCCATCTAGCTTTTGCAAATCTGGGAACAGAAAAAAGATTTTTAGAAGAGGAGCAAAGGACTCTGCTGGGGCTATAGGGATGAAGAAGGGACTTGATGCCTTCAGATTCCGAGCCATAGATGGCCCCATGGGCAAGGCAGAGAAGTTTGAAGGATATCCTAAACTGGACAGGGAGCCAGTGGAGGTTTTTCCGGGCCAGGGATACAGAGGAAAGTCGTGGAAGATCCAGAACAATCCTGGCCGCGGCGTTCTGCACCATCTGGAGACTATGAACAGAGCTCTTATTTATGCCCCCATATAACGCGTTACAATAGTCCAGTCTCCAAGAGACAAGAGCAACTGTGGCTTGTTTCCGGGCAGCAGGAGAGAGGTAAGCTGTAATCTTTCTGAGGATCCTGATAACACCACAACAGGTGGACACCGTCCTACTGACCTGAAGGTCAAAGGAAAGAGAGGTATCTATTAGGACCCCCAGATTTCTGGCCAAATAGGAGGGAACAGGACAATCCCTAAGAGAGGCCGGCCACCAGTCGTCAGACCAGATGTCCTGGTTGCCCCCGAAAATCAAGACCTCTGTCTTTTCTCCGTTGAGTTTTAAAAAGTTCCAGATCATCCATTGGGAAACAGCTTCCATGCAAGATCTGAACTTCAAAGCAGAGTCAATCACCGACTGGGTGAGAGAGACCATAATTTGGGTGTTGTCAGCCTATGACAACACCTCAAACCCAAAACATCTCACAACCCTGGCAAGTGGGGTCACATAGATATTAAACAATAAGGGACTTAAAGAAGTACCCTGGGGGATCCCACATTACACAGGCTTGGGAGGAGACAAAAACTCACCCAACTTAACTCATTGTTCCCTTTGATGGAGAAAAGAAGGCTCCAACCCCTATCTCCCCCATGATGGCACAGTCATCACTACCGGCACCTGTCTCCTGATGCCAGGGACTAGGGCACTTTGTCAACTGACATGTCACGCTCAGCATGACCCTATGTGACTATGTCATGTGTTACTATGAGCTTGCTGTTTGTGTTCCATAAACTGCATCTACTGTTGGTGCGTCTGTGTTGAGATGGGAATTTTCACATCTACACACACTATGCCACATATGCATTCCCACGGCCGTTGGGTGTGATGGCATCAGACATCATAAATACCCAGGCATATATGTCTACGTCGTGACAATGGCTGTGTTGTTTTGTTGTCACGTTTACACCTTAATCGCAATGTGTTTAATATGTACATTTGACATTCCATGTGACCTGTGCATGTGCCTTGCAGTCATCTCTCTGGATGGGATGACAACCTTCCTCTGCAGGTATGGTGACGCGTGTCACTCTAGTGATATCTCCGGCTGTTCACTCAGACCGGCCCAGCAGCTCATTTCAGGGCATGTCATGTTTATGTGTCAATCAACAGGTGTATCTGGCTTTTTGCAGGAGTGCCAGCAAGCTGGCATATGTGTCCTGGATGTATTGCACACGCCAGACTCCATAGTGACATGATGTCTACAAGTAGTTTTTCATGTGCTATGTACATTGCCATTGATGTTGGCTGACTGTTAATCTCCATTATTCCCAAAGATGTCCAACAGGGTACCACCTCTACCAAGGCCATTCCCAGACTTGGCTACCATGAGGGAAGGTGCCTGCATCTGTTGTTACAGATTCACTCAACAGTTGATTCTGGAGTTTACGAACAAGCTGGCAGCACACGTCCAACCGCAACACAGGTATCCTACTGCGCTTAACCCCAAGATAAAGGTGATGGCAGCACTCCATTTTTTTGCTACAGGTATGTTTCAATAAACCATAGCTGATGGTGGTGGAATGTCACAGACAATGTTCAGCCGTGTCCTGTGTGATGTTTTGGCAGCCATGTTGGAGCACATTGATGAATTCATCAAATGTCCTACTCCTGAAGAGTTGAGAGATGTCAAGGGTGATTTCTATGCCCTGCGAGGGATGCCACATGTCATTGGGTCCATTGATGGGACACATGTGGCTTTGGTGCCACCACAGCACAGGAGCAGGCTTACCGCAACCGTAAACATTATCATTCAATAAATGCCCTTGTGTTGTGTCTTGCTAACATGCAGATTTCCCTTGTTTGTGCACGTTTTCCAGGATCGGCACACGATGTATTCATCATGAGGCGTAGAGGGTGCCACAAATGATGCTGCAGCTGCGCAACGAGCGGGCATGTCATGTTGGTGGGTAAACTCTGTTTGTCCTGTGTGTTTCAGTATCTTTTTCTCTGACGGCATCTCCTGACCCACTTATTTACATGTAAACTCGAGGTGTGGTATTGTTTCTAGGGTATTGGCGCTTCTCGGTGGAATTCACACATAGATATTAGGTAAAGAAAGATCCCTATTTGGGATGGTGCAGAAATGTATAGAGAACCACCAAACTCTATAAAACCTGAGCCTATGCTCAAAACTATAAATTGATACACTCCCCAGCACACGTCAAATTTACATCAAGGTTTCCCTATTATGGTTGTAGACCGTTCAAATAATAATGTTCAAGCAGGTAAATAAATCTTTGATGAAAACAAAAGGTTGTTCGTTGTTTATTCCATAATTTTTCATCTTTATAGTAGTCACCAAAGCCAACACGTGTTTCGGCGCATAGGGGGTCTCTCCCGCGACTTCCTCAAGGCTGTATAAATGTAAAAACATATACAGTGCCCATGTATTCAATGTGCAAGATCAATATCGCACATAGTAAAACTTAATATAGTCGCATGTAGTTAATATATCTAAGCAAGGCACAGTATAGAAGGCTTAAAAAGAAAAAGTATTAAGTACAGAAACGCAATTTCTATGGCGTAGGACCATGTAACCCGAATTCGATGGAGAGAGATGTCAACATGAATTGTCGTGATTTAAAGATGATAAGTGCAACCTTGAATCCAGAGTGTGCGGTTCAGAATCATTTGTGATGCCGCTACGTCTCGGTATTCCTAACGTGGATATCACCTGGTGTATAGTGGTGCTCCAATGTGTAGATAATTCGGGTTATATGGTCCTACGCCATAGAAATGGCATTTCTGGACTTAATACTTTTTCTTTTTAAGCTATGTGTTAAGTTTTACTATGTGCGATATTGATCTTGCACATTAAATACATGGGCACTGTATATGTTTTTTACATTTATACAGCCTTTGAGGAAGTCGCGGGAGCGACCCCCAATGTGACGAAACACGTGTTGGCTGTGATGATTACTATAAAGAGGAAAAATGATGGAATAAACAACGAACAACCTTTTGTTTTCATCAAAGATTTATTTACCTCTTTGAACATTATTATTTGAACTGTCTACAACCATAATAGGGAAACCTTGATGTAAATTTGACGTGTGCTGGGGAGTGTATCAATCCACTTATTTACATGATGTATCTATGTAGGGGACACGGGATATCCCAACATGCCTTGGCTAATGACACCTCTCCGCAACCCAAGAACAGCTGCAGATCAGCAGTACAATAATGCACACGGGCAGACCAGGCGAGTGATTGGGAGGACTTTTGGCCTCCTAAAGAGCCGATAACGGTGCCTCGATAAGACCGGCGGATCCCTCCCAAGGTCAGTAAGATCTTCATCGTGTGCTGCATGCTTCTCAAGCTGGCAGTTGAGAAGGCAGTGCCACTCATCCTGGATCCTGAGGAGCAGGAACATCCACCCATTGAGGATCAAGGGCTTGGTCACGATGCAAGTGATGAGGAGGAGGATGATATCCGGAGTCAGCTCATACGCAACTTCTTCTCATAATTGGGAGTCACTGGGAATGAGTGAGCAAGCTTGTAGCATTGAGTGGCATGTGTTGCAATGTGTGTGTCCAGCTGACTGTATGCAAAGTGACTTTGATGTGTGTTTTGATGTGTCACGCAAGTGCTGATGTCATGCCACACAGTAATGCGCAATGGCTTTCCTTGAAATTTGCAGGTGTCCTACATAGGTCCTGTTTTGTAACTGCCCATGTCTTTTGCAAAGATTTATACCGGTGAACTCTTGTGTGTCTGTCATTCCCAGGTTTCTGTACCTGTTGTCTGTTCGTGTTATCTTTGTCCTCCTGTTATTCCTCATGATGATTGCAATGTGGGCTGAATCAGCGTTCCATGCACGGACATGTGTAAATGTCAGTTCGTGTAAGAGATCCAAACAGTTTTTTTTGTGTTGGTATGGTTTGGGAATGTGTGGGAACTGTTTCTGTGCCATGTAGTAGTGCCATGCCTATATGTCTCATCAGCATGGATCAAATTACATGTTGCACCACTCCCATGACATGACAGTCACCCTTCTTGACAGTCATCTGTAGTGGAGTTTTGACTCTGGTGAAGGCATCAATGTGTGTAAACCTTGCCCCTGGCACATTGCGGATACCAGGTGTTGACATTGTGTGGGACATCACAACAACAGGCCCTATGGGGAATTGCAGCCTCGCTGTGTGCAGCAGGATGTGTTTGGCTCATCCACTTAATCTTGTGTGCCAATACATTTTGATTTCCAACAAACATGTTGTGAAGGTGTGGGCCAGCGTATGTACCACATGTTCTGTCAACTGTTCTGTGAGTCTGTTCATATGGATGCATTGCCTTTTGTGCCAGTATGTCATGTCACTGTCACGTCTCTTCCTCGCATCAGGTGCAGAACACTGCTTTGAAAGCCTTCTCGGTAAGTTGATAAGAAATCTCTATTCCAATGAAGCCAAGAAAGTTGCGCTGATGACGTCACAACTTTGCGCTGTAGCAAATGTAAATGCTTCCGTGGCACCAGTCGCGTGCCGTAAATTCCAGGATTCTCTTGTGGTGTGCTGCATATCCTGGTGACGGTAGGGGTGCTTTTGTGCCATCGCTCCTCATTACTCTCTCTGTTGAGTTCCGGCCCAGCAGCTTGTTCTGTTAGGCGTTTGAAAGCCCAGTTGGATGAGCCGATGACTGGCTCTTGCAGGGCTTCCTTATGTTTATCTAATTCCCTCCCTCGTTGGACGAGCTTCTTAAGGCTCTTGCGGGGATGTGTAATTTCCATTCTTGACCCGCACTGATTCCCTGGGGTAACTACGGATTGTTGGCTTAGTGTGAGTAGCGCTGCAGCGCTTGTAAATTTCTGTTTATTCATACACTGTGATTTTTAGGATTACCTCATGCCTTAACTTGCCTTGAAGCAGCCTGCAGAGCGTCATACCCCCTTCATTTCCCTGCAATACTCTGCTACCTTTTATGTCTCTTCTGTGATCCCTGTTCTACTTGCAATATCTTTGGAACAGGATCATAATATTGGCCATTTCGTTTGCAACTCGCACAACATAATCTTTGGTGTGTTATGGTGTTTCATCACCTTTCCATGTGCTATGAATTCATGTGCATTGTTCATCTCTGTTTTCACAGCAGGGGCTTGTAGAGCTCATCCAGTAGTAAGCTCAAATTTCCCAGTTACGTGGCTGTTAATTTTTTTTTGGGGTATGTTGATAACTGCTGGATAAATACATGTAAACGTATGGAACATCGTTCTTTGTAAGTGTGTAGTAATGTCCTTGTTTGATCCTCGGATCTAGTTGCACTTTCATTACTGTGATTCCAACTAAGATACATTGGCTGTTGTTTTCTTTTACAGGTGTAACTGTTACAGTATAGGTCCTGATGTATTCTGTGATTCAGTGACAAGAAGTGTTGAATCCTTAATCTTGTTTACTTTTGATTCAGATCTCCCTCCCTGCTGTTCCCTTTCTTTCCTTCCCTCACCTGATCACCCTTTTGAATCCGTCATTTCTACTCAGACCAAGGAGCTATTGGGAGATGGACCACTTTGAGCCTCTCACGTTTCAAGGCCCTGACAGTCACAGGCAGTCCTGTGCACATTGTTTCACCAGCAGTACAGGTAAACTCATTACATGACTGTTAATTCATTCAGAGCACTGGCACTGGCTATGGACATTATCTCATGCAGCATGGTGTCAACACATACCTGATCCGTTTGTGTAGTACATGTGTTCAACACAGTACAATGTGCCTCATCACTGTCACCGCAGATCTCTTGCCACTTTGCATGCGTCATTTATGGAATAATTGACAAAGATTGTGCATATCGGAGTATGTGTATTTTGCCAACATGCATGCAGTTCTTCATGGCTAATGATCCCTATTGTGCATGAAGTACATGGTTGTGTATGTATTTGTGCAGGTTGCTACCCACAACGGGCAGGCAACACCTGCTGACGCTGTGTGTCCTGGGCGCAGCTTGGCCTTTTGATGCCTGATCCTGTGCCCGTCATTTTTGGTGATTTTGCATCCATTTTTTTGAGTGACCCAGGAGTAACCAGACACTCCTTCCTTTCCATACACCTGTTACACTGTGCCTTTCTAACCTCCTTGTCTTTGTGTCTTTCCGCCGTCAGGTGTTCACTCATTCCTGCTGCTGCCTCCCCTGCGGCACCGCACCACTGAGTGCCCTGATTCTGCAACCCACACGCCTCCCAGAAGCTCCTCCCTCCACCCATTCTTAATGCAGGCAGCAGCTTGTCTGTGCCACTGTTGCGCCACCTCCGTGCCAAAGGCAGGACCGTCAGCGCCCATCAGCCCCTGCAATGTGCACAGTGCGAGACCCTCTGGTCCTTGCATGATCCACGTACCACAAAAGACTCATGCTCCAGCCACCCTCCAAACAATGAACACCAGACAATCGACCACCTGCTATCAGGCAACCCCTAAGCGCACACACGACAACTTCACATGCTGTGTGTGCAACTCCAACTGACTACACCGCGCTGCCCCGCCTCACAGACCATGTCCGTACAACCAGGTCATGTGCCTCCTACTGCACACCCGCTCCATCCACCAGCACGCCATTGGACTCTGTTACCTCAACACAACAGCCCAACACATCGCCTTCATTACAGTAACCTGGTTGAACGCATCCTCAGCACACAACTTCAACATTACCATCACAGACTGATACAAGATCACCCGCAGGGACTGCACCAACAATCCAGGAGGATGAATTGCAATTCATTCTGAAGTACACCCTCAGAGTCACATACAACAACAAGGACACACTCAGCATTGTGAAGCACCTGCACTTCAGGTTTCACACCAACCCCCTGACCACCCTCAGTCTAACACTCATCTACAGATCTCCAGGCCTACACCCACAATCTCACTAAGCCATCAACAACTACATCAGCACGCAGGCCCTCACCTACACAGACTACATGTGGCAGAGGGACAGCAACTTCTGGCTGGAGGACAACCACACCACCATCCTTCATTGGTACATCAACATTTGTATCCAGTTCTCCGACAAGCAACACACTGCCCCACACTCCACTACAGAGGCCCCAGAGATGCTTGACCTAAGTCACCACAGATGAGCTGTGTGGCACCCTCGCCCAGGACACTCTAACCAATGCCACCACCACACCCTGCAACCTCACACAGTGGATCAGCGACGGATCCAACACTCTTGCCACATTGGCGGACCTTCCTGTGAAGTACAACAACAGTTAAGCCACCTGGGACAAGGCAGACCTACTGAACTCATACAGGTCTAGTCAGACTCTCGTGCAAACCTTGCGAAACAAACAACCATCAATTACCTTTCAGCCCTGAAACCCGCCACACAAAGACATCACCATATCATCAGCACGGACAAGAGGACATCCTTCGGGTAGGGATAGGCACCAACACACACAACATCAAGGAGCTAATAAGCATCATGTGTGAACTATCTAACCCCAGCTCTCCATCCACAAGACATCCCACCCTTGCATGGCTGAGGGGATCCCTCGCAACCTTCTACCACTGCAAGCTCATGGAAGTACACGACCGTCTCGCCACACAGAGGCAGACAGCACTATTATCCACAGGACATACCCCCCCCCCCAGTTCTTGGAATCCCGTCAGCAGCAAAGACACCCCCGGCTCATGTACACAATCCACTCCGGCTCTCCTTCAGACACTTCCCACACAACATTTCAATCACAGCATACCCCTTCCTTGGAGCCCACCTCCGGCACATCATGAATGTCTCCTTTGAGTACACCACATTCCATGGGAGCTGGAGGCATGCAGAGACCCAGGCCCTTCTTTAACGATAGACGGCAGTACCGCAGGATCGCCAGGAACATCACCCTGCTTCCCTACCCGGCAAATGTCATCAAGAAAACAGTCAACGAGCAACTGACCATCTCCCTCCAAGCAAACACCTCCAGGCAACCTGCCCCAGTCCATCTTCCGCAGTCATCACCCCACGGCAACAGCCCTCATTGCCACCACCAACGACATCTTGGACCCTGCTCAACAATGGTTAGACCACCACCCTCACCCCCTCGACCTCTCAACTGCATTCTACACCATGTGCTACCACACTGTCGATCACACATCTCCAACACTGGGATCCAGAGGAGGGACAAGGATGAAATCGCCAAGAACCTCACCAGCAATGCCCAGGGAGTCCGCCTCCCCCCTTCAGCACCTAGTACACTGGGGTCATCGGGCCCATGCCTCAGGGATCCTCTCTCAGCGTCACAATCTTCAATGTCTCCATACCCCCTTCTCACCATCACATGCGCACACGACCTCATCATCATGTCCTATGCCATTTACACCCAGCTGCTCCTCACCCTCACCAGAGACCCAGCCACTCCCAGATCCAACCTTCAAGAGGGCATGAGGTGCGTTGACGAATGGATGAACATCAGCCACCTGGAGCTGGACTTGGACAAGACTAAGGTCATCATCTGAGGATTGTCCCCTTACAGCTAGGATAACGCCTTGTGTCACACCGGCCTGGGCAGCGCACCTGCACACAGTGCCCACGCACGCAAGCATGTGTTCATTGTACTCTCCTCGCTCACAATAACCATGCAACTCAACACAATCTGTTCCTCATGCTGCAACTCCCTCCGCATGCTGCAAATGATCTTCAGATAGATCCACTCCTAGGCAAGACAGACATTCACCCAGGTCCACGACACCAGCCGCCTCAACTACCGCAATACCCTCTACGCATGAACAACAGCCAGACTCCAGGAGGACTTTTTCACATTCAGGGTGCATCTGCACTCCTCATCCTCAACATCCCCTGCCACAGCCACATGACCGTCCACCTGGGATACCTACAATAGGCTCACTGTCAACTGCAGGATCACCTTCAGACTCCTCAGTCACACTCAGGAGGCACTCCACAACCCCAGACCTAAAGACGAACATGGACGTCTCCCATCCAACACCCCATTGCCCCAACTCTGTCCAGACAACCTTGCTCTGGGCACCATTCATCACATCCACAGTACAACTGCATGCGGGAGATAGTTCTCCCACCTCACCAAACAGACCTGGTACTCCCTCCCTGGGCACCTCCACATGACCCATGACCTTTACGCCTTCATAAAACTCTTCCAAAACTCTCTGTCCGAGTAGTATGGCAAGTCCGACCCCGTCAGCAGTTTCAAACCATCACAGGTGAGTATTGCGCTCCATGTATGTATTTGGTGATATATTGTGACCTATGTGATTTCTCGACCAGACTCAAATCCCAGTGTATGGATGGCTTGAGTTTGTTCCACACTATGGCATACTTTGACATATCCCCACACGTGTGTTGTTGACTCATGCTAAATGACTGCAACACCAATTTTACTTGTGATTGTTTTGTTTATTTGTCTGTCTTGTGCGTGAAATGTGAGTAAGTGATAGGTGCTGTACAAAAATGCCGGGAATCCAAAGTTCACAGAGGGAGATGTGATGCCTTTTAGTTTGAGTCAACAGAGTCCAGACCACAGTGCTTGGCATCATTGTTCAGAATGCAACCAGCAAGTCCATGTGGGAGAGTAGGACAGTCAATGAGGTGATGCTGTTGCAC
Organism: Lissotriton helveticus; assembly: GCF_964261635.1. Classification (NCBI taxonomy): domain Eukaryota; kingdom Metazoa; phylum Chordata; class Amphibia; order Caudata; family Salamandridae; genus Lissotriton; species Lissotriton helveticus. The sequence continues at coordinate 669,492,373 of NC_136057.1, forward strand.
ACAAGGTGCCAGACCAGGTGACCTGGGAGATACACAGGGCCCGCTGCCTCTCACTGTCTTTTCCGAGGACGACCCATCTTCCTTGGAGGACCCTCATATGCAGGCCTTGACGATGCATGGGACGCTCCGTCGGATGATTCCTCCTCCTTCTCCCTCCCTGCGCCTGGTGGCCGTCTTCATCTAGATGTTTCTTGCCTGGTGACACAGGGAGGGTGCTCCATGTTGTCTGCGATCCAACGGAGTGAATGGCTTATGTCCCTTTGCACCGCCAGGAGCTCAGCCAGTCTTGCCTCCATCCATCCTTGGTGTTCTCGTTGACTGGCATGTTGCTCAGCCCGCAGGTTTTTGATCTCTGTGAGGGTCCCCACTACCTGACTGAACTCCCTGGTGTCCCGCCGGTATGCCTCCATGATGTTGCGTAGTTGAGACATACTGGGCCCTAAAGCTGGCTAGTTAGGTTCTCGCCTCTGCCTGCCACCACTCCCACCACCCCTGCCCACACGAGCCTGGCCTTCAGTTGTGGGCACATCGGGTCGACGGGACCCCTGAGGGATGGCAGTGGTGGTGTTGTCTGCCACCTCCTGGGTACCTGGGTACCTAGCGAACCTTGTCCCTCATTGTCAGACCGGCTCAGTTGTTGACTGTGGGAAGGGCTCCGAGATGTCTGCTGGGATGTGGCAGGAATGGTGGTGGTGGTTGGCGCAGATGTTCCTGATCTAGGTTCTGCATGGGTTTGGGCACCAGAGGTGCCAGGTTGGTCGGGGTCATCCGTGGAGTGGTGAGAGGCGTCACTGTCGGTGGGATGAGGGTCCTGCAGAGCCTGGGACTGTGATTCATCTCCCCCATTGTTGGGGGTAGATTCCGCATGTTGCCCTGTGGGTGTGAGAGACAGACAATGTTAATGTCATTTAATGCAACATCCATTTTTCATACACATTGTAGTTGGCACTGTTCCACCTGGTAGTTGTCTATGCTTTGGATTGTCCTCAATGTTCACTTGTAGATGGGTATGTTGTGGGGTCAGATTGATCTGTGCTCAGGAGTCATTAACATGTGGAGGCATATTTACAATAACTGGCACAGTCCTGCATATCAGTGGGGATTGGCCAGTCATTGTGCACCACAGCTATGCCAGCATGGATGCGACACATTTACAATGCGGAGCACCATGGGGGAAAAACGGCACAGCTGCTTCGCGCATCTGTGCCGTAGAAGTGGCGCATTGCTGGAGTTGCGTTACCGGCCTAACGCAGCTCCAGCAATGCTCTGTGGGACCGTATATGCACAATGCTGCACATGAATCCTTACGCCTGCTTCAAGCATGCACTGGGTTTTCATGCAGCATGTGCTTAAAAGTGACTGAGTGAAATCTTGTAGGTTTCTCTCAGCCACTTTTCGAAAGCGTTGCTGCGCCGGAACGCTCACCCAACACCCCCCCCCCTGCGCCAGTACACTTACTTCTGGTGCAGGGCTTTAGAACGTGACACATCTCCCAGATGCGTCACCTTATAAATACAGAGCACCATGGGGCCACTTTTGTGCGGCCGCTGCATCACAAAGGTGACGCAAGGGCGGCGTGAAAGAAGCGCAAGGGGCTTGTGTATCTGCACCTTGCATTTTTTGCTAGGATGCTTCATCAGATCTGTTGGTTTTATTGTGTTACATGACATTTGTGACAGTGGGGCACCTTTTGCCTGTCCCAGGAGGGTATGTTTGTGTAAGGGGTGTGTGACAGGCTGTGCCGGTAGTTGCAGTCTTATTTGTAACTGGGCCTCCCTCGTGGTGTGGCTGTCCGAGCAAGCTGCTATGACAGTGGTTGTGAGTTCCTGCCAAAGATATCTGAGCTTGTTGTCCTGGTGTTTGCGTTTGCACTAGTCCGAGGGGGCCTAGTGCTGCCTACACCAGGGCCCAGTGTGAGCTATCTTGTCAGTACTTTCCCACTCTCTGTGCATTGAGCATGGTGCATGGGTGTGCCTGGGCCACATGGGATGAGGGCAATTGGGCATGGGCGTCCACAGAAATGTTTCTAGTGGTGGGCAATTTTATAACTTCATCACTATCCCCCTTGCACCCTTATCACCACTGTCTTGCACCCTTCTCCCCCTCCCTCTTGCATCCTTCTCGCCCTCCCCCTTGTACCCTTCTCGCCCTAGCCCTTGCACCCTTCTCCCCCTCCCCCTTGTACCCTGCTCCACCTCTGCCTTGAACCCTTTTCTACCGTATACCCTTCTCCCCTCTGCCTTGCACCCTTCTAGTCCTCCCCCTTGCACTCTTCTCCCCCTCCCCCTTGCATCCTTCTCCCCCTCCCCCTTACACCCTTCTACCCCTTGTAACCTTCTCCCCTCCCCTTGCACCCTTCTCCCCCCCTTGCACCCTTCTCCCCCTCCCCCTGGCACCCTGCTCCACCTCTGCCTTGCACCCTTTTCTACCTTGCTCCATTCTCCCCTCTGCCTTGCATGCTTCTCCCCTCCCCCTTGCACCCTTCTCGCCCTCTGCCTTACACCCTTCTTGGACATCCCATTGCACCCTTCCCACCCAATTGAGGGGGCTGCCACCTGGAACAATGTCACCATTTCAAAAGCATGATGGACTAGGTCCGGCCCTGACTGGGCCCACACCAGACGCACTGGCGATCCAGGGGGGCAAGAGCCCCTCTTGCCCCCCCCCTGCGGACGCCCATGCAATTGGGTCTGATTTGGAGTCCCATAATGCATTTTGTGACACCCACCCTCCCAGCATTCCGCCACGGAAAGGCATGCAGAGTCTGCTTTGGGGGCCCGTTGCGGGCCCCCATGGACTCCGGGGGGTGGGGGTGCACATGGGGGTACCTATGGTACCCCCCTGCATTTCAAGGTACAATGTGGCAGGTGCCTGTCATGTTGTGCATTGAAATGCACTACATATATTTTTTGCATTGTGGCGGGCGGTGCTTTCAGGACGGCACGCCGCAATGCCAAAAATATGCGATGCTCCCGCCACTGTAGTGGGCGCATTATACTTTCAACCACAGGACCCCCGCCATTATTGCGGGTGGTCCCTTTCACCGGTAGGATCCTAATGGGGGCCTTAGCGAAGATTATTGTCATTGATGCTCAATCTTTTTTTTACATACACGAACAGTGGTCCTTAAACAGTAATATTTCAGCAGGATAAATATAGAATGGACTCAATACTATATTCAGAATGTCCAGCAGGACAGACAATTTAATAATGTAGTAAACCAAAAAACATGGTCGAGAACAACAATCTATTCTGAATATAGTATTGATTCCATTCTATATTTATCCTGTTGAACTCTTACTTGTTTATGGACCACTGTTCGTATATATAACTGTTGCCCATGGTCCTTAATTACCTTAAGGGTTCCCTTGTTTTTCTTTAAGGGGCAATCTTTTTTTTGCAGCTTTTATATTTATCAGTTTGACTCTTCACGAAAGGGGCTTTCAAGATTCATGACAAGTGCTACAAGAAAATAGAGCTTTCAAAACCTTGCTTTGTATATTTGTTCCTTGTATAAATGTACACATAATTTCACAACACTTTGACTCCAGGAGTACTTATCATTTCTTATTCTACTACTTATTACATTACAACTACTTAAGAGGACCAGTTCGAAGACCACCCCACCCTGATCCAGTGTGCCCTTGATCCAGTCCTGGTCCAGACATATATCCCGAGACCTGGAGTATCTTTTTTTGTTTCCTACCATTTCCCTCTTCCCTTTGAGAGCTTCAGAAGTTGCCTTATTCCTGCTACCAAGGTAAGCACATATAGAAAATCGGGTCCAGTCATCAACCAATTGTAACGGAACAGTTGTTCAGGTGAGTGGTGCATAAAATGGGTGGCGGTGGTCTCCGTGGTGCTCCTAGCTGCAATAGCACGAGGTCAAGGATGAATTGGAAGAGTGTGTGGCACTTTTGCACCACCGAAGCATCACTTTTTTGACGTTCCGGTGGCGCAATATAACACAGCATATGTACGAGGCCACGTAAAGCCACTTCATGTGCCTTTTCATTGCCTTGTAAATATGTGCCCCTTTCACTCAGAAAACTGTGTGAAAGGGGTATTCCATTGGTGTTGCTGTGGGTGTTCCCACGCAAGATCCATGGGATCTGAAGCATTTCCAGAGTTACAAGGAATCGTAAACCTGGGAAAGCGTCATTATCTAACACCACCCCAGGGTTGGCATTAGGGAGGTGCAACAAAGATAAGTGTTTTTATTTCTCCTTTTTTTTTCTTTTTCTATGTGTGCTGTATTCTGCAAGAAGGTGTCCCTCCCTGCACAAAATCAATCAGCTGCGCAATGCAGGCACCCTTCCACCTTGGTGCAAGGGTGCCGGGGTTGGCACATGGCAGCCATTGTGCACCAACAGTGGGGAAATAGACAGGAATTTGCCATATCTTATTGATAGGGCTTATTCATCCCCTTTTGTTTTGTCGCAGGGCAGTGCAGCAAGATTTCTTGCTGTACTGCACCAAAACCTCTTAACCCCTTCGATGCTCATGACCGAACGGTTCCGTCATGAGCGTCGGTTGGCCTGTGCTCATGACGGAACCGTTCCGTAATGAGCCCGTTGGCTCATTAGAACGTTCAGCACAGCGCGAGAATTCGCGCCGCGCTGAAGGTTTTATATGAGTCCCCAAGTGTGTTTACATAATTTTTAAGACCAGGTAATTTCTGATGTTAAAAGACTGCCTCTCATGGGACTTAGCACTAGTTTTTCTTTTTAGCGATGCACAAGGAAATCCTTGTAAATATCGAATTGTGTATTTTGTGGTAATTCACGCTAACAGAAGTGGCCCTGTGAAAACTTCATGTCAATGCTGAAAAAATGCTGGCAACTTGTAAATATGGTGATGAAAAAAAGCTGCGGCAATGTCAAAAATGTTACGCTGTGGGGGCGTTAAATCCTTGCAAATATGCCCTAATGATTCTCATAGTCATGCACTTTTCCCTGATGAAAATTTGGTATTATAATATTTTCACACTACTGAATTATGAACTACCGCGGTATCAGTAAATTTGGATCCAGAAGTACCCATCTGGGAGCCATGTCGGAACGAGACCCTATATCAATATCATCCTCGGCCATCGTTACGTTAGATTTCAAAATTGACAATGCATAGTATAAGCTATCCCCAGTACTAAGACTTACTTAAAACTAATCAATTAATAATCAGTATAGTAGCCTGATCCAACTGTGATGTATTCCTATAGGTTCTGTATCGATCCCCCTATTCCTGACCCTGTTCTGGTTAACAATTAACTAGCAGCCATCCCATGATGCAAAAACCGTTATCTGATTAAGCCACACCACGGCACAGAAACGCGTTATCTGATTAGGTCATAACGCTTGCCATCTAATTAGGCAAGCACTATTCCTTCAGCCCCTGATAAGGCATACGGAGTTCTCAAAACAAATCAAACCTATGACAACCTGGGAAAATCCCTGCGGCCATTGTTTTGATTTCACCAAGAACTTCAGTAAGAATGTGCTAACGACTAGTTCGTATGACATCCTTATTGACGTATCTATGTCCATCCTTACGTCAATCTCGGCACCTTACAGGTATAAATATTACCGATATTGCCTTAAGCAAACACATGCGGTGGTGACGAGATCGGAGCAGCGAGACTTGCCGAAGAGGCCAGCACAGAGCGGACCCCGCTGGCGCTGCCCCGCCTTCCTGACGCGCTGAGAACGAGACGCTGCTTTCTCCTGCCGAGAAATCCAGCTCCGGCGCTTCCAAGCAGCCCTTGCAGGCAGCCTGGAATATCGAGACCAAAGACGAGAGATACCAGCCCTCAACCATTCCAGATCTCAGGTACAGAACTGAATAACCCCTTACAGAGAATTCTTGAGTCAGTCACTTGGCAAAACAAACTTAACTTAAACTGCTACTTATCTACTCCCGCCCACGTATTAGGCTTAGGTCAGGTACACTGGGGTAGGCGTAGTTAGAAGCACCAGTTGAGTACAATTAGTCAAATGTATATATGTATGTATCTATTTTATCCATTTTAAACCACCATATGGCTTAGAAACCATATAAATGTTTTTACAGTATTATTTTATACTTCTGCTTTTATTGTATGCACTTTACTTAACCATAAGTATTGCAATAATATCGATTCATTTCTCTTGTACGAGAAAAGAGACTGATCAATAAATAACATCTTTTATTGAACACGCCCGTCTCTTCCTTTTCTCTACAATCTGGTGAAACTAAGAATGCGCTGAACTGACTGAGTAAAATAAGTTGTCTTTTGTTTTCACACGACTCTAGAGATACACTCTTGATTAGGGGAGAGCAAAGTTGTCATGTTCTATGGTTGTCAGAAACTAAATCCCTTCTTGTCTATCCAGGGAGGTTCAACTCCTCCTTGCCTATTCGAGAAAGTTTCTAGTGAACTCTGAGCTAGCTGGCAAAACCCAAAACTTTAAGTCTAATATCGTCAGTAGAAGACCTAGTTAACCTCCGTCCTAGGTCTATACTATTGAAGGTATTATTCCAATGCGCAGAGCCTATTGGGATAATAGGAACTACACTACACAACCTTACACTACTATTAAACTGTATGTGGTGTTAAAGTAACTATAAGAAAAGTATACCTTCAATATTTCATATAATTGCAAAAGTCTTATAGTATACTTGTTACTGATGGAAATATGAGAAAATAATAGAGTTGGATGTGATTCCCTCTACAAACCAGTGAAGGAAATAAAGGGATCTAGCTGTATCCAAGATCCAGTAGTAATTATTGAGCCGGTGCTGGAAGCAGGGCTGGCCACTGTGTAATATTCTGAATTTGTCCCGATGTAATTTGGCAGCAAATTCAGCAGTGCCTTCATGTTGTATGCTTTCTGTTTTAAACAGCATCCTGCAGGTTCAGAAGGGGCTTTCGTAATTTCCTTTACAACTGTGCCCAACACAAAGGCATGACTTAAAGAGCCATCAGTCCTCCTTTTGTACAGTATCATCCTGGCTGGGAGCTACCTGGAGCCTAACACCTAGATGCCAATGCAATACAGGGAAATAAAGGCACACAGCTTGTTATCACTTTGCAATAGAAGCTATGATTTGGAGGCATGTTTTTGATTTTGTTTATCCCGGTATATAAAAGATATGCATTGTTAGATCTGTCGGGCTTAGGGTGGTTTTTCCCAAACTTTTTGCCTTCCGTCTCAATTTTTTTGCTGATCTCGTTGTTGCCAGCCTTAGGACTCTGTGCACTTTACTACGGCTAAGCATTGCTAATGTGCATCTGCTCCTCCTTAAAACATGGCAACATTGGTTCATCCCCAATTGTCATATTTAATTTAGATTGAAGTCTACAATAAAGTGATACTATAAGTTCCATGGGGCTGTAAATGAAATGCTTGTGAGCCTGCACCACCAATTGTGCCACCAACTTCCATAGCCCTTTAAACATGCCTCAGGCCCGCCATTGCATCCTGTGTGTGCAGTTTTAAACTGGCATTTCAACATGGCAAAATAAACCAGGCCGGCAGGGTGCAGAGTATTTAAAAAGTAGGGCAAGTGCTTTTAAGTTTTACGTGTCCTGGTAATGAAAAATTCCTAACTCATTTTCACTACTGCAAGGACTACCTCTTCCATAGGATAACATTGAAGTTACCTTCTTACATCTTATAATTGTAATTTCCAAATGGAAGTAGGTACTCAATTCGGTGAGTAGTCAAAATATAGTTTTTTTATATCGGAATGACAGAATATCGATGTTAAAATATCGATAGTAAAAAATATTGATTTTTTAAATATAGATTGTAATAATATATATTTAGGTAGGAGTGTTTTAATATCGATGTGAAAAATATCGAATGTAAAAATATCTTTGTATAAAAATGTCGATAATATGTAGTATTTTGTAAGTTTTAGTATATAATGTAATACTTTTTTTAAGTGTTTTAATATGTAATTTTAAATGTATTGTATATTTAAAAAGTTTTTATATGTGTTTTAAATTTCATATATATTTTTAGGAGTTAGATGTTGGGTTTATAGGGGATAAGGGTGGGGAATGTTTTAAAAATATATATTTGAAATGTAATATTTTTTTACATTTTTAATAAATTTTAAAATTTAATTTGTATTTTCTATTTTTAAAAAACTTGAAAAATAATTTTAACAGTGGAATGTTGGGTTTATAGGGTATAAGGGTGGGGATTGTTGTAAAAATATACGTTTGAAATGTAATATTTTTTACAATTTTTATTAAATTTTACAATTTAATTAGTATTTTTTATTAAAAAAAAGAAAATTGGAAAATAATTTTAGGAGTGGGATATTGGGTTTATAGGTGGTAAGGGTGGGACTTTTTTTAACTATATTTTCAAAATACAATATTTTATTAACATTTTATAGATTAATAAAATGTAAAAAAAATATTTTTAAATTTTGAAAAAAAATAGAAAATGTAATTTAGTATATTGATTTTGAGTTTATAGGTGTGAAGCGTGTTAAGTGTTTTTTTATGCAAAATTAACTTTCAATTTTAAAATAAATTGTAAATGTATATTATTATTTTTTTTTTAAATTACAAATAATTTGGAAAATTAGTTTAGGAGTAGGATTTTTTGTTTATAGGTGTTGGGAGTGGGAAGTGTTTTAAAAATAGATGATTTAAATATAATTTTTTTAAATTTTTGCTAAAAACAATTCAAATGTGATAATAATTTTAAAATGTATTCAAAAAAATGAAAAATAATTAATTTGTTTTGCTTTCATTCCAGCACCTTCCCCAATGTAATGTAGACTGGAGTGGGAATAGTAAATTATATTTAATTCGTGTCCAGCACCTACCGTAATTTAAGGTAGACTGGAGTGGGAATAGTAAATTATATTTAATTAGTGTCCATCACATACCCCAATTTAACGTAGACTGGAGTCGGAATAGTAAATTATATTTAATTAGTGTCCAGCACCTACCCCAATTTAACGTAGACTGGAGTGGGAATAGTAAAATATATTTAATTAGTGTCCCACACCTACCTCAATTTAATGTAGACTGGAGTGGGAATAGTAAATTATATTTCATTAGTGTCCAGCACCTACCCCAATTTAATGTAGACTGGAATGGGAATAGTAAATTATATTTAATTAGAGTCCAGCACCTACCCCAATTTAATGTAGACTGGAGTGGGAATAGTACATTATAATTAATTAGTGTTCAGCACCTACCCTAATTTAATGTAGACTGGAGGGGGAATAGTAAATTATATTTAATTAGTGTCCCGCACCTACCTCAATTTAATGTAGACTGGAGTGGGAATAGTAAATTATATTTAATTAGTGTCCAGAACCTACCCCAATTTAATGTAGACTTGAGTAGGAATAGTACATTTTATTTAATTAGTGTCCAGCACCTACCCCAATTTAATGTAGACTGGAGTGGAAATAGTAAATTATATTTAATTAGTGTCCAGCACCTACCCCAATTTAATGTAGACTGGATTGGGAATAGTAAATTATATTTAATTAGTGTCCAGCACCTACCCCAATTTAATGTAGACTGGAGTGGGAATAGTAAATTATATTTAATTAGTTTCCAGCACCTACCCCAATTTAGCAGTCGATGCCGATTTAGGAAAGAAAACCGTCCGACGATTCATATTTGTAGCTGTTTCCGTACGATTCGTACAAACCCGTCCGAATCGTGTAGTACGATCCGTTTCCCAAATATACGTCGGAATGTTTTCGAACCATACGAAAAACAGGCGAATATCCGTACGATACGGACTCGGGAAGTGAACCGTGCGATTTGTAAACATGATGTACGACCCGCCAAGTAGGATCCGGACCGGGGACCGAGAACGCGATTCGTACGGAAAAACGTCATCGCGTATAAACTGTGATTTGTACGGAAAACATTGCGTATGATTGAGCCACACAATCAAATACAAAACGAACCCCCTCAATGAAGCGCACGTGTACCCCGTAAAAACATCGCGTATGAGAGAGCTACACAATAAATTACGAATTAACCCCCCCTCAATGAAGCGCACGCGTACCCCGTAAAAAAGTCGCGTATGAGAGAGCTACACAACAAATTATGAAACGAACCCCCTCAACGAAGCGCGCGCATACCCCATAAAAATGTCACGCATGAGAGCTACACAATAAATTACGGAAAAAAAAAACTCAACATAGTGCACGCGTACCCCGTAAAAACGTCGCGTATAAGAGAGCTACATAATAAATTATGAAACTAACCCCCCCTCAACGAAGCGCACGCGTACCCCTAAAACAGCACAAGGAGGGTGCAAACGAGTCACACAACACCACAAAACATGTCTTTTGTGTACAAACCATTGCAAATCAATGTCCTGGCCAGATCCAAACTTGCAAACAGAGGGCCCAACTCAGACCCACCCCTTATTACACACCCACCAAAATTTCAAACTAAGCCACACCCACAAATGGACCAATAAAAAGGGCTCACACACACACAAACCAACATCCTTTGCAACATACCCATTTACCTAGAGACTGACAACACACCAACAACTGCACACATCCACCTTCGCACATACCCCAATCATATTCAGACCCTCACACACCCTTCACATTCAGACCCACACCCCCATCCATACACACCGTCACTCCCCCAATCACATTCACCCCACAACATGTCTGCACAGAAGAATCCAAAGTTCACAAACCAGGAGATGGAGATCCTTGTAGATGAAGTCATCAGAGTTGAGCCACAGCTGTTTGACACATTGGTCGGACAGACCAGCATAGCTGACAAAACACGGCCGTGGGAGAGGATCGCCAATAGGGTCAATGCTGTTACACCCATCAGGCTCACCAAGAGGGATTGCCAGAACAGGTGGTACGATCTGCGGTGGATGGGGAAGCAGAAGATGGATGAGGACTATGCCCAGAGCCAGTACACTGGAGGTGGTGGTCCCCGGAGACCAATACAGTACCAGCCCTGGGAGGAGAAGGTCATGGCCCTGCTACCACCAGTGGGAGTACATGGAATTGAAGGAGTCATGGAGCCTGGTGAGTATAAAAAACAACTCATGTAACATGGGGGGACTCCCAGCAGTGGCCAGACATATGAGTAGTGGGTGCAGAGGACTCCCAGCATTGCCCAACAGAATGGGGTGGGTGCAGAGGACTCCCAGCAGTGTCCAGACATATGAGTGGTGGGTGCAGAGGACTCCCAGCACTGCCCAACAGAATGGGGGTGGGTGCAGAAGACTCCCAGCACTGCCCAATAGAATGGGGGTGGGTGGATATGACTCCTAGCAGTGGCCAACAGTATGGGGTTGGGTGCAAGGGGTAGGGCCAGAAGGGTCCAAGGGGGAGGACCAGAAGGCTGCAAGGGGAAGGGTGGGAAGGGTGCAAGGGGGAGGGTAGGAGGGTGCAAGGGAATGGTGAAGAAGCTAAAAATTTGGCCACCCCTATGATCAATACTGTGTACGCAAATGCCCAATTGCACTCATCCCATATGGCCCAGGTACACACCCATGCACCATGCTCAATGTACAGGGAGTGTGGAAGTACTGACAACATAGCTGACACTGGGCCCTGGTATATGCAGCACAAGGCCCTCCTGTGACCAGTGCAAACACTAACACCACGACAAAATGGTCAGATATCTTGCACAGGAACTCACAACCACTGTCATGGCAGCATGCTCCATGGGGGGACAGCCACACCACGAGGGACGCTCAGTTGCAAATCAGACTCAAACTACCAGCACGGCCTGTCACACACACCCCTTACATAAACATAGCCACCTGGGACAGGCAATGGAGTGCCCCACTGTCACTGTAATACGACAAATACAGATCTGATGAAGCATCCAAGCAAAACAAAAACGGTGCTGATTCACATGTCCCTTGCGCTTATATCACGACGCCATAGCTTTACCTTTGTGATGCAGCGGTCGCACAAAATTTGCGCCATGGTGCTGGGTATTGACAAGGTGATGCATCTGGGATATGTGCCACGTTCTAAAGCCCTGCGCCAGAAGTAGGTGTACTGGTTGTGGTGTGGTGGGCGGTGGTTTCCCGTCACAGCGCAGCAACACCTCCCAAAAGTGGCTGAGTGAAATCTTAAACATTTCACTCAGTCACTTTTATGCACATACTGCCTCAAAACCCTGTGCGATTCGTACAGATTTGTACGATTTGTACGGAAACGGCTATTCATTCGAATCTTCATACGGATTTGTTTCCCGAATCGGAATCGACCCCTGAATGTACCAGTATGGCAAAGGCAGGTGTTTCCCCAAAACATGATTAGAAAATAAAGAATTGCTCATTGGGAGAACTAAACTACTAAAAAATGCCCGAGGAAAATGAAATCCCGGAACAATCCGGAGAATTCCGTGTGCGTCCCCTCAGCCGTGCGGCATATGCATAGCACCTGAATGGAAGTTCAATAAAGAGTAAAATCCTACTTAGCTCCAGAAAATTGTCCTAATAAGTCCATACATTCATGGTATAAAAGTACCCGGCATTCCAGTTGTTGTGTAGGTGTGGACACCTAGAATGCGTCCATAGTCTTACGAGGAATATATACAAGGGTTAAGATAAGATTTTAGCTAAATTTAATTTAAAATACTAATAAGTTACGAACAAGGAATACTCCAACTGAACTGTATTGTGGCAAAGTAATGAACACTGCATGCCACTGTATAGCAAGGCGAGTCTGTCCTGAAGACATGATAATCAGAATACAGAGTTAATAATAGAGAGAACTGGCGTGGAGATAAAATGGGAGAGAAAGGGAGAAACAGGCACCTAGGGTATTCAGTGCACTGAGTCATAGTGTAAAAGCTAATCCCAACTGATAAAACTATTGGGTCCTAGTGGAAGTATTGATAATCACAAATTAAGAGCATCATCATATAATGTGTAAGCAGCAGACTCAAAGCAAAAAAGCAAAAGTTTAAAAGGGATAATGTACATCAGTGCTGACAGCACCATGCACAGACCCCTGATAGGCATATCAAAACGTCATTACTAGCGGACACTATTCCAAACTCATAACATGTTATGTGACAAATCAAGTATTACTGCATATAGTAATTGGTGTTGGAGTTTACAACATACACTCCAAGTGCATAATCAGATTTCATTGTGACATGTGTTACTATGGTGACATTGGGAAAACATGCCTGATCGTAATATTTAGAGTACGTTCTTAATCCCCCCCAAAAATATTGCATCTCAGAATCGCAGTTGAGACCATATTCTACCGTGTGTCGGTGCATGATCCACATTGCTTCTGTTCATCTCAGATGTAACTCCATATTGGCCCCACGTGGACTGGGGGCTATGGATTCATTTACAAAAAAAGTGAATTCCTTATGAGGTTCTTGTGCGGGACATAATGCAGCATGTATCGCTACAGGATATTTCGCATCCTGTTGGTGTAAAGCCCTCACATGTTCACCAATTCTGTCATTGAGTGGCCTGATTGTACTGCCTACATACTGTTTCGCACATTTGCATTCGATTATGTAAATCACAAATCTAGTGGTGCAGTTGATGTTAGTTCTTATCACGTATGATTTGTTATTGAAACTGTTTGACTTCATGTTTCGCCCATTTGCAGACACCACAGCATCCACATTTGTGGAAACCAATGGTGTGGGGGGGGAGCCAAGTCTGTGTTCTACATGTTTTGGGAACTGTGGGGCTTGGTCTAGTTTGTAGCATTCTTCCATGTCTGAAGGTAATCTGGGGACGATTAGTTATACAACCGGCCAAGGAGCTGTCTGCCAGTAGAATACCCCAGAGTTTGTTAAGACTCTTTCTGAGGGTGCGGCTGAGGTCATTAAAGTCAGTGATCATACGGACCCTTTTGGTCACTGGTCTTGGAATTGTTCTTCTTCTGTAAAGTATCTTCCCTTCTCACACTGGAGATTCTATTTTCTGCTCCTTTGAGGTAGTCAGCAGAGTACCCCTTTTCTGGAATCTTGTTTTCATGTACTTAATGCAGTTTCGAAACTCAGTTTCTTCGCTGCAGTTACGTCGGGCTCTGATGTACTCTCCATAAGGAATGGATATAATTTGATGTATGGGGTAGTGACTATCTGCATGTAAGACAGATTTATAGGGGGTACTTTTACGTAACAAACGACTGCTGAGTTTGCAATCCCTGATATATAGTTCAATATCTAGAAAATTAATAGTAGTCTTGCCACATTCCATTGTGAACTGCATGCCATAGTTGTTGGTATTAAGGTAGGTACTGAACTGTTCCAATTCTGATTGGGTGCCTGACCATAATAGCAAACATTTGTCAATGTACCTGCCCCAATAGATGATGTGATCAATCCATGGTGCTCCCTTGGTACCCCAGATCCAATGATTTTCCAGACAACCCATAAATGAATTATCAAATGAGGGAGAAAATTTCGACCCCATTGCTAGACCTCTGGTTTGCTTGTACCCTTTGTTCTCAAACAGAAAGAAGTTATTGTGAAGAATGAGGTGCATCATGGTAATTAGCATCTCATTGCGTAGCCACTGGCCCACTGGGCAGCTGGTCTATTGTTCAGTAGTCGTGTCACTGCATGTAGTCCTAATTCCGGTAAAATATTGGTATAAATGGATACTACAGCGAGGGTTGCTAGGATCATTCCTGGCTGCCACTGTAGATCAGCAATTAGACTCAATATGTGTTTAGAATCCTGAATATAGGAAGCCAAGTTGCGTACCAGTGGACCTAAAAGAGGTCAACATACCCAGACAATTTCTCTGTAGGCCACCAATGCCCAACACTATAGGTCTGCCCGGTGGAAAGGGCAGATGTCAAGGAAGACGCTCACCTGTACTCCTTGCTCTTGATGACGACGATCGAACCCCAGTCCACCCGAAAACTCCCCAAGAGCCAGAACTAGTTTGTACTCTGTCACTTGAGAAGTTCCCGAAGGGAAAGGGGGAATGGGAGAGAAAGAGAGAGAGAGAGAGTCCTCCAGGAATGCCGGGTACCTCTTGTGTATCAGGGGACTCTTTCTAAATTTCTGCCACCCAGAATGTTGTGTCCTACAAGAATGCACAATTTTAACAGGTAAGTACACAAGTCTCTAACATAAGAATAAATCTCCACAAGTATTTGTTAATCAACATACATATACCTATAGTAAGGACTCTCTGTACAACTCTCTTGTTACGTGCACATTGTTGACCTGTCTTCAAGTTCGCTTTGGGGATTCTGTAAAAGATAAGAAGTTTAAATCCACTTTTCTAATCTTATCTGGGTGCTAAAATAATATATAAAACGACACTTGTAGAAATACCTCTAAACATATGCACTTGCTTGGTAAGTAAGATCCACAGATATGCACTTGCTTGAAAAATAGTATCCACAAATAAGTTTTGACCACAACAATAAGTTCTCTTAACCCCTACTGCGCTACCGCGTTTTCCCGCTGTGCGCTGAAAAAAAAATGGCTTGTTTATGACAAAGCCAGCTTGTCATCCGCGTAGCGCAGGTAACGCCCATGACGAGCTGGCTTTGTCATCAGCACTGAAGGGGTTTAAACAAAGTGCACAGATTTCTGAGTCTGTAAGTTTTTAAATCAGCTCATCCGAGACTTTCCTTTACGCAATGATTGCTATTGTCTCTTCAAGATAGAGCAAATAAGCTTGCTTTCTATACGCTTGATAAATGTCCTTGAATCCTTTTACAAAGTCCTTCAACTTTAAATAATGTCTTAATTAAAAACTCACCGGAATTCTGTTCAAAGCGAGTGCTCCTTATGTGCTCTTGTACTTATCTGTGCTTGTTTTGTTTCTTCTTTGTTTTCAGGTCGTGATCGCAGAGTCATCGGAAGCGCCCGAAGTTTGCAGGGGAAGTGACGCTTATCGGAGCTTGCTGTTGGAGAGAAATTGCTGTGGAGGAATCCTTGATGGCGCTTTACTGGAATGCGGCCAAGCAGAAGGAGTTCAGCGTCGGAAGGGCCGTGACTCAATGCGGTCCAAAAGAAGAGTCAGGGAGGCCGCCTTGGTTTCTGGAGGATGTACGGATAAGTGCGCTGTCTCTCTGCAATCAACGAGACCAAGCACGTGTGCTATGACGTGGGCGGCTTAAATACCTTATGCCACTCGCGCCAGTCATCAAAGCCCCAGCTTTCACGTGTTCACAGTTGACACATGAAAACGTGTCTGCAGGCCGCAATAAACAATTCAGCTTACATGGAAATGCAAGCTGTTCCTTTCCAAGTGCATTGTACAATGTGATGCAAGCGCTTGCACAAGATTCTTAAAGATATACAAATGTCTCTTTAAAACGTGATTCTAGGCTCTTCCAAGCTACATAAGCATTTATTGCTTAGATACATTTCTTGCTTTACCTCTGCTACACACATTAACCTAACCTGAAACTCTGGCATGGACTAAGACTTGGGTGCCCATAACAGCAGATGCTTATGGATTTTGGGCAACGTGTAAAGGCATGGGTAAGTGGGTCTGAAAACCTTTAAGTATGCATGTTCATCATCATCCAAAAGGCCTTTAGTATGTCATTCTGCAAGAAGTCTGTTGATCAGAGTGCACAGGGGTCCTATAGGGTTGTAATTGATTGGTTCATAACATGTATCTTCATTAAGTTGGGACATCATCTCTTTGTTGTAGTCTGCCTTATTCATGATTACTACATTCCCCCCTTTATCCGCTTCTCTGATTAATATGTAATTGCTTAAGGTTCTAAGAGCCTGACGTTCCCCAGGTCCAAGGTTGTCCTGATAAAATCTTTTTGTTTGTTTTTTCTTGTAGTCTTGGTCATCTAGGTCCTCTAGAACCCGTTTGTAAAAAGTATCTATAGCATTACCCCCTTGGAGAGTGGGAGTCCATTTCGATTTATTTTTGAGACCACTGGAGATAGAGATGTCCATGTCTTTATCCAGTTTCTCAAGGAGACATACCATGGTGTAGGGAGATTCCTCTACATCAGTGAGGGAAAGTAACAGTTTAGTTGCCTGTATGTCCTGTATGCTTGGAACACCAAACTCATTACCCATTACAGTATTGGTGACTTTTTTATTGGCAAAAGGGTTACAAGCAAAAACATGTTTCAATGTAAGTCCTCTGATGAATGTAAACAGTTCTACCTTCAGTTTACAGATGTCACGTGGTTCTAGTGGGTTGAAACTAAACCTTTATTCAATAAGGAAATCATATCCGTTGTGGGGTCTTTGGAGGAAAGGTTAACCACCTGCACATTAATTTCTGATGTTTCTATTTGCTCCTCTCGTTGCCTGACCTGAGTTTCTTCCTGTACTCCTCGTTGTCGACCCCTTTTACCACTACGGGTTTTGGACTTGGCCCTGCCCGTGTACCTTGGGTTCTGTTGACTGTGCGTATGGTCCAAACCTCCCGTAAAAAAGAGGATCCCACCTGTCTAATGCCTGTGTTGTTCTCAACCTCGCTATCACTAGAGGCCGGAGAGCTCAAAGAAGTGGAGCTAGAGGAGATGGAAATAGTATCAGCTCTGGATGTTAAATCTGGTTTTATGCCAGTTTGAATTAAAGAATCATACTTTCTGGCGTAGGTGAAAACCCTCTCAGTCTTGTAATCAATCTCATCACGTTTAAGTTGTCTAGATTTTCTATCCTTAATTTCTTTTTGTCCACTGAGCAGTACATCTTTAAGGATAGCATAATGTTTGTCAGTTGCTCCTTTTAGGTTGAGGTCCTGCCACCCTACTTTTTTCTCCCTTTCTCTCCCATTTTATCTCCATGCCAGTTCTCTCTATTAATAACTCTGTATTCTGATTATCATGTCTTCGCGACAGACTCGCCTTGCTATAAAGTGGCATGCAGTGTGTATTACTTTGCCACAATACAGTTCAGTTGGAGTAATCCTTGTTCGTAAATTATTAGTATTTTAAATTGAATTTTGCTAACATCTTATCTTCACCCTTGTATATATTCCTCGTGAGACTATGGATCCATTTTAGGTGTGCACACCGACACAACACCTGGAATGCCGGGTACTTTTATGCTGTGAATGTATGGACTTATTTGGAAAATTATCTGGAGCTAAGTAGGGTTTGACTCTGTATTGAACTTCCAATCAGGTGTGACGCATATGCCGCACGGCTGGGGGGACGCACACATAATTCTCCCGATTCTTCCGGGATTTCGTTTTCCTCGGGTACGATCTAGTAGTTCAGTTCTCCCAATGAGCAATTCTTTATTTTCTAATCATGTTTTCAGGAAACACTCGCCTTTGCCACACTGTGCCATACTGGTACATTCAGTGACCTATTCCGATTCGGTAAACTAATCCGTATGACAAATCGAATCCGTAGCCCTTTCCGTACGAATCGTATAAATCCGTCCGAATTGCGTAGTACGATCCGTAGGAAAAAATACGTCCGAATCTTTGTGAATCGTACAAAAAGCAAGGGAAAATCCACACAATACAGGCCATCACAGTGAAACACTGGGGAACGAAAATGCGATTCGTACGGAAAACGTCGTATGAGCATTTCGTACGGAGAGCCACACAATCACATACGCACCATAGCCCTGCAATCAAGGGGTGTACGCACCGTATCCCTACGCACCGTAACCCTATGCACCGTACCCCTATGTACCATACCCCTACGCACCACACCCCTATGCACCGTACCCCTATGCACCGTACACCTATGCACCGTACCCCTATGCACCGTACCCCTACGCACCGTACCCATATGCACTGTACCCCTAAGCACTGCACCATTGCAATCATGGGGGCGTGTCGTAGGTGGTTCGAGTCGAAATCTGCTTTTCCGGATGTTTTGAGCTCCCGTAGAAAAAGAGTTGTATGGAGTGTTGACAAGATGAATTGTACTTGCTGGGTCGGAAAATGCTGCTTCAATCCGTACGAACGTCACGTACTGCATGTTCCGAGTGCGATTTGTATGGATTTTTAAGTCGTATGGTCTTTCGTACGATTCGTACGGAGATCTGCTTTGGGTCCGAATCGTACTTCATGGTACATACGGGGATGTTTAAGGGTACGATTCGTACGGGAAATATGCTCCGTACGGCTATTCGTAAGGGATTTTACCGAATCGGAATCGGCCCCTCAGTGTGCAGTTCCATGCAACACTACAGATCTAGTTTAAATACTCCATGTTTGCCAGTTAAAAAGTACTCTAATCTTGTTCAAACCCCATCTTGACTCTATTTTAGATTTTCCATTAGATTATTTGTGCACTCTAGGTGTGCATTTTTGACTCACTAGAATGCTGGATCTTTTGTGCTATAGTTATGTAGTCTTTTACTCTTCCAGCAAAGTTACATTTAGGCGCAGCACTTTTGCTGCGCGGCTGGTTGACGTACACATCTTTCTCCACACACTTATGGGATTACGCTCCCCGTACTCCTAGACTGAGGTGGAGCTGCCAGGACGCTAGCATTACACACTGTTCAAGTAAGTCATTCGGTGGAAAAAGCCACAAAGTTAATCT
This sequence comes from Lissotriton helveticus, assembly GCF_964261635.1. Lineage (NCBI taxonomy): Eukaryota > Metazoa > Chordata > Amphibia > Caudata > Salamandridae > Lissotriton > Lissotriton helveticus. Next base: position 669,511,822 of record NC_136057.1, read on the forward strand.
TGTAGCCTTTTGCCATGACGCACACCCCAGTGTTTGGAGCGAGTCATGTTTCCTTTCTCATCTTTGCTCCATAGGTGGATGAGACAGACACACACATGTGTCTTACCTAGATGGGCGCTTACTTTATCGCGTTATATCGTGTAAGTTTGTCTTTTGTGTGTATCACTCTTGGGACTTTCTCATGCACTGTTTGATGAAATTACCCTCTCCTGACAGCTGCCCTAAATTTCTTCTTTTCGTACAGATTAGGACCTTTGGCTGATGGGAGGATTGTGTCCCATTTTGCGACCGTACTGGCGTTATTTGCTTTTCCGCATATTTTTTTGAAGGTGAGGTTCATTCCACGCAGTCTTCTCCCTCACCTTACCTTTGGCGCAACCCTTATTTTCACTGTAGCCTCAGTATTCTGAGCTCTAAGTTACCGTTTCCCGCAGATCACTTTTTTATTTCAAGCTACGTGAGTGGACCCAGCAGCGTGAGTGCCGGTTTGGAATTATCACCGTCATCATGGTGAGAGTCCTTTAACTGTCCCCTTCATATACTTAGTAGTATCATCTTGTCCTCCTGCAGTTTTGTGGCTCCTTCCTGACATACTCTATCTGTCTTAATTAATTCACAGATTCCGCCATCAGTGGCCTCACCTTCTAGATAGTCTGCATGCCTTTCCTTTTGAGTTTACATTCGTTATAGACAGTATTCTGGCGTACCCTCATTGCACTTCTCTCTATATCTCTTCAGCTACCTGTTTTCCACTGAAACAGAACTCTCGAGTTTGACTGACATTTGTGTCCCACCGGGTTGCAATTAACACTGGTCTAGGGGTAAGTTTTTTTTGTACAGGCAAATGACCTGCTTATACCCACTACTGTTGCCATTTCAATCATCCCATAATGGTTTTATTCTTCCTAGTGACACCTGCCATTTTTCTCTCTCTGTTACTTTTCAGACTACACTGAGCTTTGAATCATTCATACAGGTATCTGGTAGATTAATACTTTCATAGCGACCACACCCATGATAACCTTCTCCCCATCCACACCTGCGTTCTTCATTATTTTCTTTCTGATACTCACTATTGGGTAGTGGACTTTTGTGTACGGTTGCACCTCACTTAATGCCTTCAACATTTTTTCTAACAGGTGTGTGTGGTTACAGTAGCAATACAACTATTGACATGTGTAGCCATGATTACATTAGATTTGAGCTTTGTAAGGGGTACGCCCCACACTAATTTGTGGGTCTCTCTTGAATTTGATTTCCACGAGTGTCGGGAGTTGTAAATTTTGCACCAGTATGAGAACATGTGTTCTCCAGTCGATGTCACTCTATACCTTGTTCTCAGGTTATATTTTGTATCATTCCCAGCCCTGAAGAGTCAGAGACCACTGTTTCTCTGACGAAACATTGTTGGCTGGCTGCCTTGTAGAAATTCTAATTAAAGAAACCAAGACATCTAGGTTGAATATTGTACCATTTGCTTTCGATTTACACTTGCATTGCTTGTCCAAATACTCTATGTGTGCACAGGATTGTTGATATACGGACTTGTGGTAGGGACTCCCTACACAGTATAAGGGTTTATTAGGGTCTCCTCTTCCCAGTTAGCACCATACTTTATTGTTCAATTCCGAACACACCAACGTTAATAAGCTGAGAGCCACTTCTTCCTAAATACTAAAACCCTGTTCTCTAGCATTACCCCATGTAGTTAGTCTGGATCCAGGACAGGATAGGCAGGATGCTTGCACACTTCAAAGGGGAAACATTCAGAAGCTTCTACCCACTTCAGAGGAGGCACCAGGTACAACTATAGAACCTCAGACATCAACACTACAATCCTGCTGCTTTGCTGCCAGAAGGACTGCCACTCTTCTGCCCTGCTACTCTGCTGCTCTGATGCCTGCTTCCCTGCTTGCTGAGAAGGGTTCCATGTTTAAATATCGAAAACTAAAAAATAGTCAACAAAAATATCGATGTAAAGGTATTGATTACTAAAATATCGACTCCCTATACTTAAACAGGTAACTACAATAATATTGACTCAAAAATATCGATGTAAAAATATAGATGTAAAAAATATCGACTTTAAAAAATAACATAACTTAAATTAAATTAATTAAATAATATTATTATTATTAACAAATTAGATTACATTTAATATATATTTTAATTAATGATAACAAATAAACTTAATTTAATAAATATAAACACAAAAACGTATACATATACATATATTTATTTAAATACATTTTATTACCTATTATCTTTATTTAATTTATAAACGTTATTAATTGTATAAAAATAAAATAAACACATATATAAATAATTTAAAACAAAATATTCTATATTAAATTAACACATTAAACTATTAAAAAAAATAATACATACATTTAGGGGCCGATTCCGATTCGATAAAATCCCCTATGAATAGCCGTACGGAGCATATTTCCCATACGAATCGTACCCATAAACGTCCCCGTACGTACGATGAAGTACGATCCGAACCCAAAGCAGATCTCCGTACGAATCGTACGAAAGACCATACAACTTAAAAATCCGTACAAATCACATTCAGAACACGCAGTACTCGACGTCCGTACAGATTGAAGCAGCATTTCCTGACCCAGCAAGTACGATTTGTCACTTCAACACTATGTACAACTCTTTTTCTACGGGAACTCAAAACGTCAGTAAAAGCAGATTTCGACTCGAACCGCGTACGAAACAGACCCCCTCGGGTATGCGAGTACACCCCATGATTGCAGGGGTATGGTGCGTAGGGGTACGGTGCGTAGGGGTACAGTGTATAGGTGTACGTGCATAGCTGTACGGTGCGTAGGGGTACGGTGCATAGGGGTACGTGCATAGGTGTACGGTGCGTAGGGGTACGGTGCATAGGGGTACGGTGCGTACACCTCATGATTGCAGGGGTATGGTGCATATGTGATTGTGTGGCTCTCTGTATTATTATTATTATTAAATTAGTTTTGTAACGTGCGCAGCTACCCAAAAAAGGTTTCCCGGCGCCTAGCACACAAGTTGCTAGAAAAGAGCAGTGAAGAACCATTTGCTACTTAAAAAGCCAGGTGTTAAGATTTCTTCGAAAACTGAGATAGGATGGGTCATTCTTCAGGGACACCGGAAGAGAATTCCATATTTTAGGGCCAAGACAAGAAAAGGTATGGCCTCCCATTCTTGCAAGTTTAAATCTGGGAATCACGAAGTCTCCATGGGCTGTAGAGCGCAGGGGACGAGAAGGAATGTAAGGATGGATAAGCTCTTGCAGATACGCTGGTGCCACACCTTGCTTGATTTTAAAGATGTAACACATGGTTTTAAATTTGATTCTTTGATCAATTCGAAGCCAGTGAAGGTCACGTAAATACGGCGAGATGGAAGCATGTCTAGGAACTTGACAAAGAAGGCGGACTGCAGAGTTCTAGACAACCTGTAGCTTTCTCAATACGGTTCGGCAGCTACCGAGATAGAGAACATTGCCGTACTTGAGGCGAGAGGTGATGAATGCCTGGACTACTGTGCGTTGGGTTGAGGCAGGAAGTATCCAAATGATCTTACGAAGCCACCTCAAGATCGGGAAACAGATGGCAGCAACACTCGCCACCTGTTGTCTCATAGAGAGACTATCATCAATAACGATGCCCAGATTACGGACATGGGTGACAGGTAGGGGAAAGGAACCCATTTCCTGAGGCCAGTGGTGAGGGCCCCATAGGTCCTTGTACCAGTATAAGGACCTCAGTCTTATGCCCATTTACCTTCAAAAAGTTAAGGCGCATCCACTCTGTCACTTGCCGTAGGCCATACTGAAGGGCAGATGTCGTAGCGTCTTTAGTGGTGGACAGCGAAAAGACAATCTGCGTATCATCCACATATGAATATAGGGAAAGACCCGCCTCTTCCACAATCTTTGCCAGAGGTCTGACATAGATGTTGAAGAGCAGGGGGCTTAAAATGGATCCCTGTGGGACTCCATATGCTGATACGCAGATCTTAGATGATCCCTTAGCAGAAAAGACTTGAAAAGTGCGACCATCAAGGAATAAAGCAAACCAGGATAGGGCAGTGCCGTCCAGCCCAAGAGACCTAAGGGCCTTGAGCAGGATGTTATGCGACACAGTGTCGCATGCGGCACTTAAATCTAATAGAATGAGTGCCGCAGTTTCCCCTTGATCTAAATGCTGGCGCAGTTTCTCAGTGACCCCAAGCAGAGCGGTTTCAGTTGAAAAGTTGGGTCTGAACCCCGATTACGAATAATGAAGAAAGCCAACTTTGTCTATGTGTTGTGTCAGTTGAGTATTGATATGTTTCTCCAAAATTTTGGAGAAAGCCAGAAGCAGAGATATAGGTCTAAAGTTAGATAGTACAGAAGGATCTGCTCCGACCTTTTTCAACAAAGGGATGACCATGGCTCACTTCCTACGGCCTCCTGCATAGAGGTGTTAAGAAGATCAATAAGGACGCCTTTGGATGTGGCAGAGAGCTGACAAAGGATGTTAATAGGCAAAGGAGCAAGTGGAGACCCAGATTTACTACTGTTTAAACAATTTTGGTAAGACGTCTCTTCAAATGGGTGCCAGGAAAAAATCTTGGCTATCTGGTCACAATTACTGTGATATGTAGGGTCCCATGCAAAAGCCATACTACACGAGGAAGAGGAAGGAGCAGAGAGTGACTTGTAAATGAGTTCGATCTTCTGGATAAAGAAGCCAGCAATGTTGTTACATTGATTTTCATCAAGGACAGGAGGGGGAGGGATGGTATCAGAGCCAGCTAACTTCTTCACTACCGAAAATAGAGCCCGAGGACGATTGGATGCCTTAGTTATTGTGTTAGCAACATAAAGAATGCGTTCCTCTTTACACACCGAATGATAACTATTAAGAACAGCTTTGTAAGCATCTTTACAAGTTAAAGAATACGATCCCCTCCATCTTCTTACTAGTGCTTTACATTTAGACTTAATAACTTTTAGATCGTTTGTAAACCATGGAGCAGGGGGTTGATGAGTAAAGCTGTGTTTGGGTACAGGGGGCAGACAGATGTCAATGGCATTGGTTAGTCAGTCCGAGACAGCAGTATTTAATGAAAGCAAAGGTAAACTGACATCAGGTATGCTAGTAGACAGAATAGTATTCAAAGACTCCATATTCAACTTGCTCCAAGGTCTGAGACTACCTGAGCTAGTAGGAGGGGGCATTACCCTTGATGTAGAAGGCTGCAGGTTGATTGGAATTATAAAATGGTCGGACCAATCTAACTGGAGCGCTGGAGTACTACAGTCATAGCACAGATTAAACAAAATTGGATCCAGAAGGTGTCCCGCCTTATGAGTAGGGCCCTGATTCCATAACCGTAAGCTTAGAGCCTCCAGATCAGATAAAAAATTGCGGCATGTGTTATTCTGATTGTCTTCTAGGTGAAGCTTCAGGTCACCTAGGATTGTAAAATTCGCTGCCTTTAAAATAAAGGGAGGGATAAGGTCAGGGAAAGTGGAGGCCCAGGGGCCGGGCTTCCCCGGAGGGTGATAAATTAAAATCCCAGACAAGGTCAGCCGAGGGGATACCGAGAGTTTAAACAAAGCCGCTTCGGATTCTGTGATGGAAATAGCTTCAAATTTACAAAAATGAGTAAATTTATAAATTATAGAAATCCCCCCGCCTTTGCCTGTGTCACGATCTTTCCTGGCGGTGACATAGCCAGGAGGAAGAGCAGTGGCAATGTTGGGCCCCGAACTGGCATGAAGCCATGTTTCGGTCAGAAAGAGTGCATCTGGATGTTCAGTACTAAGAAGGTCAAAAATATGCTGCTTATTTTTGGCCAGAGAACGACAGTTAAGGCTTAAAAAATACAAATTCTGGCGACATGCCATTTTGGCAGAGGTGGTGCTGTGACAGACCGGAAGGCCAGTGCTGGAAATGGTGTTTATAAGACGCATAGGACCCAATGTAAAATTGCATTGAATACAAGTAAAGCCGCGATAAGGAGGAGTACATACAGCGCATTTAGGAGAAATATATTTACTGAGTCTGTGAAGTTGCGCAGCTGAGTATGTAATACTCTTACTTACAGTGATCGCATTTTTACCATAATTTCTGGCCGCTGGGCGCGGACTGGCGCGGAAGGGCGCAGATGGCTTGCTTCTGCCGCGCCATCGGTGCACCCGTTGCGCGCGTGCACGCTTGCATCTGTCCACTAAAATAGAGTCAAGGACCATAGAGTGCGGCTAGAATGTCACTCAAAATTATACCAGTGAGAGGTGTATGTGCGGCTAGAGAGGCTTAAAGTCAGGGGGCGGCCATACCATAGAGGATGGCATCATGCAGAGCCAGGCAAACAACTACCACAGGTACAAATTTATAAACGATTTTAAAGCAAGAGCATTCCAAATGAAATACAACAAAAAAGTATATATAGAACTAAGTTCTATGTGAATTAAAATTTTAGTGTGCAAGTATGCGAAAATGAAGTTTTTTTTAAAAGAGAGAGAACACAAAACCACAATTAAAATTAGCGTTTGACAATCATTTATGAGCAAAATGTAACTGACACTCACGTACGAATTGCTCATACGACGTTTTCCGTACGAATCACATTCTCGTTCTCGGTCCGGATCGTACTTGTCGGGTCGTACAGCATGTTTCCGATTCGTACGGTTCACTGTGAGGGTCCGTATCATACGGATGTTCCCTTGCTTTTCGTATGGTACGCAAAGATTCGGACGTATTTTTTTCCTACGGATCATACTACGCGATTCAGACGGATTTGTACGATTCGTACGGAAAGGGCTACGAATTCGAATCGTTGTACGGATTAGTTTCCCGAATCGAAATCGACCCTTTAATAACAAAATAAAAACATTAGTAGTTAAAACATTGGATAGCGCAGGGGTAAATATTACTATTCCCACTCCAGGGAGTGCAACGGTAGGGAAAGCGCTGGATAGCGTAGGGGTAAAAATTACTGATTCCACTCCAGTGAGTCCAACAGTAGGGAAAGCGCTGGATAGCGTAGGGGTAAAATTACTATTCCCACTCCAGAAAGTGCAACAGTAGGGAAAGCGCGGGATATCATAGGGGTAACATTTACTATTCCCACTCCAGTGAGTGCAACAGTCGGGAAAGCGCTGAATTGCGAAGGGATAAAATGTACTATTCCCACTCCAGTGAGAGCAATAGTAGGGAAAGCGCTGGATAGCGTAGGGGTAAAAATTACTATTCCCACTCCAGTGAGTGCAACAGTAGGGAAAGAGCTGGCTAGCGTAGGGGTAAAATATACTATTCCCACTCCAGTGAGTGCAACGGTAGATAAAGCGCTGGATAGCGTAAGGGTAAAAATTACTATTCCCACTCCAGTGAGTGCAACAGTAGGGAAAGCGCTGGATAGCGGAGGGGTACAAATTACTATTCCCACTCCAGTGAGTGCAACAGTAGGGAAAGCGTGGGATCCCAAATAATAAATAACAAAACTATCAACATTTGTATTAAATTTAATTTCCAATTTTAACACATTTAATATATAAAAGTAAATATATTATTATTAACAAAGATAATACAAAAATAATGAATTACACATATTTAGCACCATAATATCCACAACACACACCTAAAATTAATAACACAATTACATTTAATATTTACTAATTAAATAATGAAAATCAATGTATTAATATTTATTAATTAATCAATAAAAAATGTATTACTTACCAGCTTTCACAGTATTTACACATATAAACACCACACCACACACCTAAAATTAATTACGCAATTACAATTAATAATAACTAAATAATTAATAGTCAATATT